>NC_088132.1:77973340-79223340 GCF_036370855.1 Dromaius novaehollandiae
AGATCCTGAGTCCCTCTAAGGAAACCACATGACTGAACAAGGGTGGTGTTAACTTACAGCTTCAGATTTGCAGGAGCCAGGAATGTTCTCCCTGGTGTAGAAAGTGTGCTACAGGCAAGCTTTGAGGAGCACTTAAGGAGGCAATAGCTTTAAAAAAAAGAAGGGGGGCGGGGGGGGGGGGGGGGGGAAGGCCCTCAATGACTTCCCAGGAAACCAGCTGGTAGATATTTTGCTGTCTTCTTTTGGAGGCCTCCTTTAGCTACCTCTGAGTTCAAATCTTTTTAGTCCCAGCGACCCTGGATGTTGCTGTAAGTTTCTTCCAAATTAAAATTTTCAACTGATTCTAGTGATAATCTGCCATTGTGTAAATTCCTGCTAAGTGTGTGGCAAACTTTAGCTTCTGCGAAATCCAGATTGATAATGTCACTCAACTTCTTGCTGAATAGCACTTATCTGGGAGTAGATTATAAGAAAAAAAAATACTTCCCTGCTGCTCAGAAAGTATGGTCTTGTGACTAAGACACTACTTTCAGTCTTAGAAATAGTGTTTAATTGCCAGCTCTTCCACAAACTTACTACATGCAAATCACTTTCTTTTCTCCCTGCTTCAGTTTCCTTGCTTTAAATTACAGCTACCTCTGCTGTAAATACCTCTATTTAAAGCAAAGTCTGTGTAGCCAAGTACTGTCTCTGATCAGGAAAACCAGCCTGGGTTCACATCTCTGGTCTGCCAAAAATACTGGTGAGAACCTGGGCATGTCACTTAGCCTGTATTTTAGCTCAGTTTTCATCTCTCTGATATGAACCATGAGCCATCTTCTCGCTCTGGGGTATATGTACGGTAATATTTTCAGCAAGCTTCTGTGAAGGTTTTTCAAATCACATGATTACCTAGATAGATTTTGGAAGTAGGAACTGGTGCAGCGCAGGAGGTTTTTCTATTGTTTAGACGAGTTGTCTTTGCCAGGCTGAAAGAAAACAAGAAGATGAGAAAGAAAATGAAAACCTCACCTCACTAAATAACTGGCATTAGGGATTTTGTAGTTCCTGTTTCCTCTCTAAGAATGATTAGGATGTTGGTCTTATAATCATTCATGTAATTTTCAAGATAACTGCTTGACTTTTCTAGTTGGCTGGAGCCTGCCTCAGGTGAGAGATATGCATCATCTGGGGGTTAATATCTTTTTGCTTTATGCAGATTGCTGGTTGAATGCTGGTGCTGAATGCCTTTCACATTACTAGTATGATTTGAAGGCTCTATCTGAATCCTTACCTGCCGTTGCTAGTTTTGTCTTTTATTTCTGCTCTTAGTAGCATTCATTGTTTTTATTTAATTTTTTGTTTGGCTGGTTTTTGTTTTCCCTTCTGTTTTTTTTCCTGCTTTTATTACAGCTGTAAAAATGAAAAATTATTATATTGTATATATACACAATTTCTTTTGGAACTTTCTCACTCATGACTGACTAATCACTACTAGGGGATATAGGAACCACTCTCCGTAATGTGGTTTAAGAAGGATATAAAACTACAGTGAAACAAAGAAACAGAAATATTCGCCACAGTACAAATGATGCTAAGGTCGTTGTAGTATCTTAGTACAGGCAATATTTTCTTTCCTGGCATGGTTATAACTATATTATATACACATACACAAGCACACGCGCATTTTACCACCTCATGTTTCTCAGGAATATCATCCCAACAAACTTTAAGTACTTACCTGCGCCAATGGAGATAAGTCCTTGTAGTCAATGCGTAGACAAGCCTCTCTTGTGCCTAGAGATCTCAGCTGTCCTCTGGCAGTCTATCCTGCTTCCCAGTGACTTGAGTGGGAGACTCGAGTGAACAGATAAGAGCTTAATCACTCTCTTTGCTTGACTACAATTTGTGGGGAGACTCCAGGCTGGGGCACTTTTGAGTTTTCACTGCATTACATTCATGTTGTTGAATGTTTAGTCCTAAATAATAAGCAAATTCTTGATAAGCTTGCATGAGGTCAAAACTTTTTGTAAGAAAACAAATAAACAAACATATTTTCAATATCAAACTCAGAATCTTTCAGCAAACTGGATCACAAGTGTAGTCTTGCTGGACCCTGTGCTAATATTAGATGAACTGGGATACCTTTGAATGAAGTGACTTGGCCTTCTACTATTCAATTAAGCAAGTAGTGTCACTCGCTAGGAGAGGATCTGTAAAATGAAACAGTTGGTGCTGCAGTCCTTGCATCCACATAATACCCATTTCAGGGGAGTTACTTCAGACTGGCTGTGGTGTGGTACTGCAGACTGTATGCCTATTCACGGCTGGAGGGCAATAGGTGGGCTTGTGGAGCACGTCGTCTGCTTTAACTTTATCCAAAACGGGACCATCAGAAGATTCACTGAAAAAGTGCACGCCTAATCTGAACTGAAATGTTAATGTAGGCAGACCTTCAGCTCATCTTGGAATCAACCCATCTGCTTTTAGAGAAGTAGCAGCATGGATTCAAGCATTGCACTTCTATTTAGATTCTCCTCCTCCTCAAAAAAAAAAAAAAAAAAAAAAAAAAACAATTTCCATGGGACTTAAAACAGGATTTTAGTGGCTTTTAGATAAAGACCATCATTTGGCTTTGTCTTCTTTTCTTGGCCTACTTGCCATGTACCAGTCCGAATCCCTTGCCTTCTCCACGGGGCTAAAGAAAGTTGTCCTCTCCAAATTCTGACATTTTGAAATTCAGTTTTCTGCCAAGCTTTGACATGTGTTTTATTCACACACAGACAAATAAATTACACAATTTTATGGGAAAATAAGCTGAAATTTGAATCCGCAGCATTTCTTTATATTGTTGCTTTTCTTAACTTTATTAAAGAGGAAGCATTCTAACATAAAACGTTTGATGTTAGCCATTACACTATATCAAAACTATGCATGGATTGACATTTAAATACATGTTATTATATAGCCTAATAAACAGAACAACGTGAATCAAAACAATACAATTAAATTAAAACTTTCTTACCTTTGCAACATGAAAAGATTTAACTTCTCAAAACAAAATGAGATCATCAACATGAAGGGAGAGGTGCGCATCTTCCAAGGGTGTCTTACCTTACCAGTCTTAGACATCTACCTGAGATTAGAGGTCTACAAATTGAATCCACTCACTTCTTCTGAACAGTGCTCTTTATTGATGTCATCTCGATCTATGTCCCTGAGAACACACAAACAATTCTATAATTTTTTTTTTTGAGTGACTTAACAAATTTCTCTCTCTCTCTCTCTCTCTTTTTTTAAGCACTTCAAGGTAAAAACCATATCCCATTAATTGACCTTCTTTGAAGTCTATGGACTTAAAAATCAACATTAAGCAGTCCTATGCCCCTATCCATATTTTACCTGGACACTCAAAGCAGTGGTCCACCAAAACCTTCAATCTTGGCAGGGAGCAACCCAGTGCAAGTGAGTCACGCCTGCCCCCTTTTTTCGGCTGCATTGTAAAGATCTCTGTACAGGTACCTGAGCAATAGAGGCTTGTGTAAAATCCAGGGTCTGGCTTTAGTAACGATTGCTGCAAAAGGTGTTTTTAACCTGCAGTTTCAGCAAAGCTTTTGGAGGTGCCAGCTAGCCCATCCTATGCCATTCAGCAGAGGCTCCCTCTGTATCCCTTTCTCTATTGTTTTCTTTCTTTTTATGGTTGCCTGTTTCTCTGCAGGTAGCTCAGTGATTAGTGAAGCAACTGACTCTGCCTTTTTCAGCTCATCTCAGGGATCCAGGCAAAACAAGCCCATTTGAAGCAGAGCCCGACGCTTGCAATAATTCCCCATATGTTGATTTTTCACACCAGCCTTGGGTGGCTGCACCTCATTATTTGATTTTCTCTGCATCAGTTTTGGTTTTGTGTGTGTGTGTGTGTGTGCGTGTGTGTGGCCTTTTTCTTTCTAGTTTGAAGTGGCTCTGACCTAAATAGAGAGAAGTGTGGGTGGCAGTTTAGTTGTAGGTGCCAGTACAAAGCCTGGAAATGCTACAATCTGCAAATAAGTACTTTAAGGAAGGGGAGGGGGGAAGAAGACATCCATGTGTATTTAAGGATGCCACTTGTGACAGGACTAACAACAGATGAACCCCAGAGGCTCTGATTTCAATGTGTAATACACCCCACATGTCTCTGGAGCTTAGGGGGTGGATTTTTAAAGGACGCATTTGCATATCACTGAATCTAATGCAGTTAAGTTTATGATTTAGAAAAACTGAGCAGAAAGGAAAATACCACAGAAAGAAAATATATGATCCCTCTTAATTAAATCAAGAAAAGATACCAATTTCCCAAGGACCTTTGGATTACACAGAGAAAGAAAAAACAAATAAAGAAAACAAGCAGTTCTTATGAATGATGATCAAATACGTTTAAACTCAAAGTGTGAGTTCCTAGAAGCAACTGCAGCAAAGTACATTACTGGGAACAACTATACCAAAGTACATTAAGTAGACAATATAGCTTTTACTATAAGAACCCACTATATGTGTTGAGACAAAGCACTCATGACATTTGTAGATATGTATGATTAAGACTGACAGTTATTTACTTTAAGCTGTTTTTTGCTGTTATGTGTAAGTCTGTCAGCACCTGGAAGAGTTGTTTGGTTACTGTACGTACAAGCGCTGAGTCCTGGCTCTCTGGGAGCTTAAAGCTAAATAGACAGAACAGACAAAAGAGTCTGCATGCGGACAAGCTGTCCCTTAGACTGAGCAGCAGAGCTCTCTTTAGCTTTGTAGTTGCTTTATCACAGTAAGTTACTTCGCATTTCCACTTTCCCTACAAACCCCTCTGGGAACACGAGGTGCTGCTTGTCTTTCCATTCATGCTCTCCAGCCACTTTCCTTGAGAATCATTTTCGCTGTGTAAATCACTTGATGAAAAATTATTCTTCGGGAAATTAATATTGAGAATTTTAGGAAACAGAATTATGAAAGTGATGCGGAGGATATGTTGGTTTACTGGCGAGGAGGGCAGCAGCAGGCTCTGCAGCTGAATACCAAGGCCACCTGCACTGGGAGGACCTACTGGGCTGCTGAAGGCATCCCACTTTCTGCAGCCAACAGTACCAAGCAACACAGTGGGGCTAGCCTCACGTTTAGCTATGTGAGACCCCATTTTGAGGGCAACCAGGTACCTGTTTAAAGATGAGTAAAGCTATGTGAGACCCCATTTTGAGGGCAACCAGGTACCCGTTTAAAGATGAGTAAAACTTTATCACAGGTGGCTGTTTTTGGAGTATGCCTTCCCATTGACTTTGTCACTGAGCCAGAAAATATGGCATAACAGGTCCTATACTTATCTTGATAACTTTCCTTTCTACATCTTAATTGCCCTAATCTAGGCCTTGTTATTGCATATTTATACTGAAATAATGAGTCTTCTACCTTTTTATGCTCATATAAGTTTTGACAATATAAGCAAACTATCATTAAAAAAGCTAGGCTTTGACTTTACAATATACCCTCTGATAAATGCTGATATATGATCTGTTAGCAGTAAATGTGAGAGAGTTTCTCCTTATGAGTGAAATATAACTTATGCAATGTTATTTGTTATCACAAAATAAGAGCATACCTGAGCAGATGCCCATCTACACTTCACTTTCCCTCGTAATACCTTGTCTTTCCCTAAACATAAAAAAAAGGAATTAAAAAAATTTAGATAATTCAGGAGCCGCAATGACAGTAAAACACTATTACTTTAAGCCTGGCAGTTAAGGCATTCTCCTGAGTTGTGACAGTTGTAAGATGGAGCAGCCTGACATCAGGGGACTTCTGCGTAGCAGCTTTAACTGCTAAGCAAAGGTAGGTGCTATGGTCAGTGCCAGCTGCTCTCCTACTGCACTTCTGAACAGGAGCAACTGCCCTCTGAGCAGAGTCCATCGCTGTCCATGTGCATCAGGCTCCCTCAGAGAAGGAGCTGACAGGACGTCCAGAAAACAAATCCCAAACTGAATAATCCTAATGCTGACTTTGGTGAAAACAGTTGCGGGGCTGCTTGCCTCTGTCAAGATGATGGTTTGGGGGATGTGCAGTTACGGGGTTTTAAGGAGCTCTGCAAATCTTGTGGCAAAAACTGAGATGTCCATGAATAGACACGCCTAAGTGGATAGGGTTTTGTGAGTCATTAGGATAGGGATAGATGCTTAATGTGTGCCTGTAGTGAAATTTAGCTGTCTAAGTAGTTACATGAATGCGTCTAACTGGCTCTGCGCTCTTGCACTGAACAAAAGCTCTAAAATACCTATACTTATATATGTTATATATTTTATATATATATTTATATTTGCTTACTTATCTCTTACCCTTTACATAGTATCTCTTTAGGCTAAGGAAAGTGCACAGGAAAGTACAGAGGTAATTCCTCTGGGTTTGAGTTTTACAGGCAACGAGGAAGGCGACACTGATTTCCCTCCATATTCTCAACAGCTCCAGAACTGTGTGCTTTTTTACCGAAACTACTGACTGCCCTACTGCTATCACTGGCAGTTCAGCCCACTCCTCGAGCACAAAGCAATATGCTACTTAAGTGCATTGTTACCAGATTCCATTGTCCATCACAGACACAAAACTGAGAGCAATGCTGGCTGTCTACGGAGTGAATTCAGCAGCCAACAGGGAGTGAGATTGATGTCTCTGCACCAGGAAGTTTTGGCCAGCCGAGTGCTTCTGCAATATGACAAGACCTCGGCAGCAGCTGCTCGAGTTACTCTGTAGAAAGCCTCATGTTTAGCAAACATTCCTGGTGGCATAATGGACTCCTTTTATTACCGTGATTAGGCAGCAAATTATTCCATTAAATGGAATTAAATTTTTGCTATTATTATTATTTAATGTTTATTACTAAGTGCCAATAGCACTCAGGAATGTTCCTATTTATAAAGGGGATGGAAAAGAGTTACACTTTAGCACATACACACACAGGGCAATGCAGGTACATGCGCCCATTACAGAGCTAGTTCATGGTCATTTGCTTTTAAGGGAGAAGGTCATGATGCTCTTGCAGAGTTCACTGCAGAAAACTCTCCTAAAAGTCCCTTTAGATAGGACACAGTGAAAGAGAAATGTTGTCTCAATATATAAAAAGAGAAAGAAACTATTTTCAAGCTTAAAAGCAGCGGAGAAAGAAAAAGAGTTCCTGGAAGGCATTTTTGTGGAAGAGCTAAGAAACTGATGCAGGAGAGCATGTACACAGAAGAGAGAGTTGTGCTGAGTTCCAGGTGTCTGACACAAAAGATGTGGCTCTGCGTGAAATTGCTCATTATGTGATCAGACATCCTGAAGCCAAGCGAGGGAAGAATTGCTACTGAATCTCAATATTCCAAGTTTGTGCTGGGGCAAAAGGCCACACAAACCGGAGGATTGGGCCCTGGCTCTGTAACAAAGTCCAGGAATATTGCAGTGAGTCATTTTTCTCTCTGCTTTGTCTATTGACATTTTAAGCTCTTTGAAACTGGAACTGAATTTATAGAGGTAGAGTTTCTTAAGTCTCTCATCCTGCTTTGAAAGTCTCAAAACTGCTGCAATATAAATCAAGACAGTTAATTGCCAAAAGCAGCATTTTTATGCTTCTAAGCTTCAAGAGGATAAGCTACAGAGACTTAAAAAAAAAATCTTTATTGAAATAGTTTTAAGTCACTCCTCACCTTTTTAACTGGAGTTTTTTGAGTTAAATATGTTATGTAATGCTATATCTGCCCATCCTTTCAGGTTGGCTATATGTCTTTTGAGCCCATAGGCTGTATGGGGCACCTGTTCAAATGTCCCTCCTGAAACTCTTCCCCTTCTTCACCCTCAGCTTTCTTCCTTTCTCCCAGCTCCCAGTCTTCCAATTCCAGTTACTCACGTAGTTTTAAGGATTACAGTCTCATTTTATTTAATGGAGTGTGCACAGCTATATTTCATTATTGCCAGAAAAATCCATATGCCACATTTTTAAAAATAAATCCCCACTAGAAATGTTGGAAACCTTACAGACTTTGATTGAGTTGCCCCAGGTCAAACTGAACATCTGGGAAAGAACTTCTGCCTAGGAAATGGCTGTGCATCCTTGAATACTCCAGTGGCCTCACTTTTGGAATAGGCTTAGGTGAAGCTGCATGTAAAGTGCACGAATATCATTAAATATTTTTGGGTATAGTGCATCACATTTCTCCTACGCTGTTCTGGCCACCCAGTAGTGTACAAATGCCATTGTAGTTCTGGTTTAACATTAATACACCTATTAATAAAAGGTGGTCAAATAATATTTGCCACATGTATAATCTTGTAAATGCTGGCTTTTTTTCTTTCCTTTTGGCATTACAAACTATTTGCAAATCAGTTGTTAATCTATTCAGTATTTACGGATAAGGGTCTGAGCCAGAAGCCCTTTGAAGTCAATGAAAATATTTCCATGGACTTCAAAGAGCCCTGGATCAGCCCCTAACAGAACAAGATCACAAACAAACATGTAGTAGACTATTGAGTTACTCATAAAGCAGTTTGCATATCTTTAGACACAGTAAACACATTGCTGTCATAGCAATTAAAAGCTCGCATTCAGAATCCGAATCTTAAAATTGACAATTAGAAAGACCATCTTTCTTATTTCCTAAATATGGAACAAATGAATTGATAATATGTATCCGGCCTTGTATGTGCTCTATACGACTAAATATGAAGGATCTAAAAAAAGATAAAGATGTTGAATAATTATGTTACACGATGTCACGTAGATTCATTTGAATGCTTGATTTTGAAAGGTTATGTTATTTGAAAACAATCTTGTATTTGCCAGGCATTTGCTTTTCTCTCTTTTGTATGACATGATTTATTTAAATCATCTCACTCTCCTTTTAATATTTTAAATACAAGGAAATAGCTAAAAATATTGGCTTAAGAATACTTTTTTTAATATTCCTGCTACCTCAAAATTTTGTATCTCAAAGGATTTGGACATAGTTGTTTTTGTCCTGAGGAATCCCCAAATACTTCTTTTCATGCTTTATGTTTAAAGCAGGTGCCAGTACGGGTCTCACCTTCATTACAAAGACATTACTACATGAGGCAAGAATCCACCACCATTCCCTATTGCAAGAACTGGAAAATACTGTAGTTATGCATATGGGAGATTAGTCTCCTTTCTTTTTGCTAGCTAGGAGCTAGGCATTTAGGTAGTTATGAGAGAGGAAACTTGGCACAGAGACAGATGGGCAAAAGAGAAATATTTGAGAGAGTAGGTATTTGCAAAGGGTACTCTCTGCCACCGAAAGACAAGCACCTTCTGCAAGAGTGGAGAGAATTTCAATCTGAACCACATTCTTTGTTTCCACTTGCTTGAGAGAGATGCTAGACAGGAAGCTTAGTTTAGTCATCACATTTTTGGGTGGTTTGAGTCAGGTGATTTGAAGCTTACTCTCAGGCTAAGAAATCTGGTTAATATTGGAGTCCTTTCACCTTAGAATTAAGTGTTGAAGAATATTAACCAAGAATACTCAAAATGTAACATAACTTAGAAAAGAGACAGTCTGGAGCTCTTCACCTTGGAATCTCAACAGTGCAGGCAGAAGCCACATTGCCAGTGGAGATGCACGTATTTAACTACGTGTACATATATATGTCTGTCTGCATATACATATGTATTTGAATGTTGTCTGAATTAAAGTATTAGGGAACAGAAAAGAAATGAGGACATCCCAAATAAGGCTCCTGTAGAGCATGGAAGGAGATGAGTGAATGAGAGAATATGTCACAGCATTGCAAACCATCTACCAGCCCATGCCTGATCACACAGCTTCAGAAAGGTGAACGATACTCAGGAATACATAAATCTCTGGGACAGGGTTCAGAGAAGGGATACTTTATATAACAGAGGTTTCAGCATAAAATCTTAAATGTTAGGAAGGGGAGACTATTCAGCAAAACACTTAAGCATTAAGTGTTAAAATTAAATATGTGTCCAAACGTCTTAAATGCAACAGTCCCAAGGTCCTTTCTGTATGAACACGAATATTTCATTGGAACTTCCTTGTGAGCATATGGTTAAAGTTTAGCATGTGCTTAACCTTTATGGAGTGACAGCAGAGACAACTGAAAACTTTCTGTTCAAAATCTTTTCGACTGGAAGGTGGCCTTATTTCAATTTTTTACTCTTATTTTTTAAAAGAGAGTTGAAAAGAAAAAAAAAGAAGAAAGGTAAAGAATAATGCTGAATTGTTTCTTCTTCATTTTAAATGATTTTCCCTTTTTTTTTTCTTTTTTTTTCTTTTTTTTTTCTTCTTCCATATCCTTCATCCCCCTCTTTATTTTTCCCTGGGAAGAAAGGCTAGGTAGAAGACTAGAGAAGAAATACAGAAGGGAAGGGGAAACAGAAGAGTGAAAACTTTAAGGAAAAAGACAATATTATTTTCTTGTGATGCTTGATAACATATTTAAGTAATTTGAAATGAAATCTTACTTAGAAAAAGAAAAGACTTTCTCTCTGGAAAATAATTTCTATTACCTTATTTTCCTCACTTCTGTCCTTTCTCTTCCCTGTCCCAACATGATTTTTAACAACCACTAAATATTTTGTTCTCTTGATAAGTCTCTAGACTGTTCAAATAAGTCACCATTCAGTGAAATGAAGAGTGGAAATATTTGTGTGCATTGTGTTTCTGGTGCCACAAAGTTGCGCATAGAGCAAGCTTCTGCTAAACTTGTCCCTAGCATTCTGCTAATCATAGTCGTGGTTTGACAAAGGGAAAATCTTTCCATGTGCTAAAATAAACATTGATTTAATCCCCCCCTGTTAAATTTAGGCCATTTCCCACTTTAAGATTTCTTATTGATTTTACATTCACTCCTCTGATGTAAAATCACCAGCTACTGATTTTACATCTGTCTTTTCGCTGCTGCTGCTGAGTGAACCTCAGCTACTGGCATCTTGTCCTGAAGAAGGATTTCTTCCATGATGGCAGCTGCTGGTGCAACCACAACAGGGTGATACAACACCTCTGGCCTTCTCTACTATTGCAGACTTGGCAAAGAGGTGAATATTGAACAGCAGTTGCAAAACATGAGCACAAAATACCACTGCACCACAAGTGCAGGAAGATGATCCTTCTCTGACTGCATTTCCTTGTGAGTCTTGTCCCTGATACCCTCGTGCAAAGTCATTAAGTCAAATGTGAACTGCCTGAGTGAGATTCATCTGCCCAGATGTAGCTGTTGACATCTGAGCTGGTCACCTGAGGCTCTGCAATCGATGGAGAATCAAGCATATTTAAGGCACAATCCATCTCACCGTAACGTGGAAATCAAAAATAGGTCATTGAATTGTGCCCTAACCACCCCTATTTCTCTTTATTAACAGAGAGACTGAAGTATAGACTCCCATAGATTTCTGCATTTGGGGCAATTAAAACAAGGTGAAATAATTCCCTGCCCTGTGCCTGGCACTGGAGTGGACTCAGCTGAAGCTGATGAGTAATTAAAGCTCATTGCAAGACCAGATTCTCAGAGATAAAACACTCTGAAGAGGATGGGATGATGATCTAAAGTAGCCACATAAGGTTCTTCAGGGCTATGCTGAGACACTGTCCTTCACCACCCTGTAAGCTGTGAGAAGTGATTTCCCACAGTAGGTTCCCAAGGGGGTAAGTGAGAATAATAATAGAGATATTGCCTAAACATGCAGAGAAACTGATTTATTTGAGAAGGTGTGAAGCTGCTGAGGCCATTAAGAACTCTTGTATGCTTCTCATAGACCTTTGAAGGTAAGTTACCAGTACTATATGTGACATCTTAGGACTGTTTCTTCCTTTTTTTTAATTTTTTTTAATAGGGTTGTAAACTTACAAAGAGAATGTTGTTTAATGTTAAAGCTGAAGCTCTAGAATGAATTGAAACAATGCCATATGAATGTATCTATTTCCTTTTTTTTTCTTATTTTTTAATACAATCTGAATTATTGGCAAAAGAATTTCTTAGAAGTATAGATAACTTTGTCTACTACTGAGGTGTCCACCAAGTCAAATAGGTCAGGCTGTATTTTCTTCTGCATACCTCAAAGGCTTGACTAAATGGGGGTGTTTGACTGGAAGTATCATCTGGTACAATTAACCTCCTTTCCTTCTTATGCATCTTATCTCTCCCCTCAAGTGACCTCTCTAAGAAATGGTGCTTTCCAAGATCAGAAGTAAAATGAATTATTATAGTATGTGAGTGTGTATGTATATGCTATGCATGTGTACATATATATATAAAAATAATTTTGACATAGAAAAAGTTTCTTTTTTATATATGTAAATGAAATCTATCATAACTCAGCAAGGCAAAGAAACTTGTCTTCTTTCCCTCAAGTTTTGATTACTTATGCTTCCTTTTATTCAGATTGTTTTTCATGAAGACCAGAAAACATTAATATGAGAGGATAGAGGAAAATGAATGAGAGACTTTCCATTCTATTTAAAATGTTTCTTAAAAAAAATCCTGTGACTATGTAAACCTCTTCTGTAGAGGTGAGGAAAACATCAGCTGAATTCCCATACTAAGGAGAAGACATTTTCTTTTTTTCCAATGCCATTAGCATGTGCATAAGCTAACTGCCACTTAGGCATCTGAGCTGAAAGAATATAATCAGTGGCATGTGCTAACTGATTCTGACACTCAGACATTTAGGGCAGCTGTCAAACAACACAACTTTCTTTTGTGCTTCTTTTCAAAATCAATTAGAAGAAGAAGAGCCTTTAATAGGCAAGTTCTTGCCAAGATGAACTTGGAAGCAATCTTGCTTTGCTCCCTACTATTGCCTGTTCCCAGAAAGCCTCTAGAGGAGATAAATGAGGAAGTTCCTCTCAAGCTATCCACCTCCCACTATTAGTAGGTATAAGTCAGGAATTAAGAGATACAGTGGGTATAACAGGTCTTCAAGTATGAAGAAAGAAGGAGGCCAGTTTGGAAATAACTGGCTTCAGAAATGATGCAATTAGAATTTTTTGTTGATTGCATTGAAAGTATTGTAGGTCTGAGTTTTGTTCGATTTAGATGCACTCAGGATGTGAAACTTTGTCTCTCTTTTGTGGCAAATAGCCTTAGGAAGTGCTGCAGAGATTCAACCCCTGACAATGTGCTCTGAGGAGAGGACCTGCTTGCCACCAGTTGCTATTTGCGTCACAGGCCTAACTCCCTTGAATTTTCCTTTTTCTTTTTTTTTTTTTTTTTTTTTTTTTTTTTTTTTGCTAATCCTTGGAATATCAAAAATCAGACTTTCTCAGTACTTCAATGACTTTACTTTCTTTTTATCTCATCCTAAGCCAGTGGCAGTGCAAAAAGAAAAGGTGAAATCTAGCCAAGAAGAGTTAATGAAACTTTCTGTGAGTTCAGAGAAATTGAATCTTGAATTGGATTAAATTTGGGGCAGACACTCAGAACCATTTTCATTTTATCTGAACTGGTGACTCACCTAACTGATTCAGACAATCTTGTTTTTACTGGAATTGTTTCACTGTTGTCTCATTTTATTTGAATGGGTCCACACACTTTTTTTTTTCCCCTGACCAGTTTTAGTTCTAGCTGTATTTTATCCATCCTCCATTGGCTCAGTAGTAGTTCTAGCTTGCTTTTTTTTCCTGAACCATTTATTACTTTTTTTAGTGAACAGGCAGATTTCAGGAAATGTTTCCAAACCTGACTAGTCAAGGAAATGGAGAAAAGTTTGTTTCCAAACAGGTTCAGAAAGCAGTTGCTGCTGTAGTCAAGCATGACTTAGGAAAGCTACAGTCAGACTCACTTCACTTTAGCTGTCTACAAGCTATATGCACCATCAAAGTCTGCCATCTAGCCTTCTTCAACAATAAAAGGCAGGAGATCAATGTCTCCATATAGCAGTTAATCTACTTTAAAATCCCATTTTAGAATGGAAGGAATCACCTAGTAGCAAACTTACTGCTCTCCCTTCTCCATAGAGGGAACCTGGATGAGACACCAGGTATTTAACTTTTAGACAGCCAACATTAAACTAATCCAATGCCACAGATGAGACAGACAGGAATCCCAGTCTCCCCCACAAAAGATGTTTGCAGTTGATTAGGTTTATTATTCTAGTAGCTCCATCTTTTGTATTTTCTTTTTCCCCATTGTGTCCACCTGAGACTTCTTTACTAACACCATATCACTCTCGATAAACTTTATTGTGAAGGTCTTGCAATAGTTAGTGATGTAGTTCTTATCATCTTGTTCTTTGACCTTGTTGCTTTAAAGCACGATCCTCAATGCAATCATGTCAGAAAAAGGAAAACGTGATCAACTACCCACAACCCTTAGGATTTGACAATGTCACAGATGCTGAGTGGTGGATTTCAACTGCCCTTCCCTCTCCCCTCTCACCACACCCTTCCCCTAAATATGTGGGTACTTGGTGTTACTTAGCTCCCCCCCTTTTTTTCCTCCTCAATTTCCATGCCTAATGAGCCTGAGCTGAGTTAATAATGGATGTAATAAGTAATGACTCATTGTTTTGGGGCCTGTGTGTGTGTCTGTGTGCAATGGGAGAGGAAGCCAGGGCTCTGATGCTATTTGTTCTGCCATGTCACTTGCCACCAAGCAATGCCACTCATCAATAAAAGGCAAGATGACGGATGAGTTCGTTTAATGGAATTCCTCCGAGTGAGCTGCAGCCACTGCTCTTCAGTAGGCTCATTCTTTGAGTCTCTTTCTCTCTTTCCATCCCTCTTCCCCCCCCCCCCCCTTTTTTCTAAATATTCAGGGCAGTTGGAAAGCATGGCTGGCTGAGAGGGCTGCCATTCGTGCCAGCAGCTCCTTCTGCACTTAACAACTGCTATCCTAAATCAAAGCAGGAGCTTTGAGCAGGGAGATTAAATCCACGCCACCGGATAGCAGCATCGTGTGGCGTTTGCACAAGGTCTCGCCCTCCCCTTGGTCCCTTCCCCTCTCCGCTTGCCAGTCGGCGTGGGTATGGAGGAGGCTGGCTAAGCATCTGAGGACAACAGGGTTTTAAGTGTTCTCAATATGGCCCTGAGCACGCTGAATGACTGAAAGGAACCTGTTCCTTTGGAAAAGTATCAGACTCTGTCTTCACGCATAATCTGCAGCCCTGCAGGTTTCTGAGGCCAGATTAGCTAAAGAGGTTATTACTGCTGTTTCCACATGTGTGCATCTGCTCAGAAGAACGGATGGATGTATTCCTTCTCTTCCCCCTGCCTGTCCTCAGCTCCTTCTTCCTCCACCTGCTTCTCCTGGTTTGCCTACACTTAAAAATAACTCCAAAGGTCTGATCGTGCTGTAATTTACCAGTACAACTTATGTGGCTGCAAAATGCCACCTCATGAGACCCTCAGCTTGGGAAAAGAGGGAGGAATTCATGTAGATCTGCAAATGTTAATGTATCTGTGGTCCCACTGACTTTGGCAGGTTATGACAGAGTCAGAAGAAACATTAAGAGAATTTTACTTAAAAACAAACATACAAATATGCATCCAGCTTCATTTTCCAAGATCACCTGTTTTAATATAAAATACTAGCTTTCCAGAGTATGATTCAATGACCGAGAAGTGAAAGTCCTTCCATTCTCAATGAAATCGATAGGGTTAAAACTCTCATTGTTCTCAGTAGCTTTCCCCTGTTTATCTAAGAAACATTGTACTACAATGAGGATTTTACTAGAGTGGAGATGAGTAAGAATTTAGGGATTTAATCCACTTACTTTAATAGGAGTTTAGGTTTCTTAGCACCTTATTGTGTTGCCTTAGGAGACATATTTGCATCTATCTGCATAAACATATCTGTGTGTGTATGTAATGTGTAATACCACTCAACTTATTTAGAATTCCTGACCAGATACACAGCTGGTGTAACTATCTGTTGTTTTGCTGACAGCTGTGGTACTGTTTTACTCTAGCTCAGGGTATGTGTAGGGTGAAAAAATTTCAATATCTATTTTTAACACTGAATTTTTATAGCATAATGGTTAGGAGTTTCAATCCAGAAGGCCAAGGAGATGGAGAGAAAGATGTGCTGGAGGATGGACAGACATGGATTGAGCCTATCATGGTGCAAAGCTTTTCAGCATGGAAGGAAAAAAAAAAACATCATATGATACAATGGTATTTTGGAAAAGTGCATGCTGCTTCAAATTAAAAAAAAAAAATAAAGATTCCTTTGTTCTTTGGCCAACTAAACAAGTGTAACTTTAGCAACTTATTTACATCAACTAATACCTTTTTTCCAGCATCAAAACTTTGAGTGGGAAATAATGTTCAGAATGTCCCAATCAGCTAAAGAAAAAGTGGTAAAAGTTAGAAAGTTTTAAAATTTGGCACTGTATTGGGCAACACTGTGGAGAATATATCATAAAAACAATCTATCATCAGTGGGAGAAGGGAGAAGGATTTTAGGGTGGATGATCTAGAAGAAAACATTTTCTTCTGTCTATAGTGTATCTAAGAGTGCTAATTAATACCTGCTCTCTCAAGCAGTCAGCATGGGAGTTGTTTTGTATTTCCTAGAGCGTGAGTGCACACTAGACTTGATCAGAATACATTTGAAAAGAGTGGGTTGTTTTGGAGGAGGGTATGTATAGGTGGCTAAATGGGAATATAGGAAGATATTAAGTATTCCAAAGAGTAAAAGTGTATTAAATAACCTATATGATAATATTCAAAAAATATATTAAAAAGCCTATGGAGTCCAGACAGCCAAGAAACAGATTAACAGAGCATTACATTTTATTGTTGAGCACAAATGTTCCATTCCTTTCTCTGAGCTCCTAATCAGCATTTTTCATTATTTCCCTTCCCCTGTATTTGGCTCCTGTGCCTCAGTGCCCATAGCAACACTTCCAGTAGCTTTAAAAACTAGATACTGCAACCACATTCCCAGGCACAGAGCTTTGCCAAGGCCTACATTTGATCCAGCTAGGAGCACATGCCTGCTCAGTGGTACAAGGTCATAATAATAATTCTCCCTTCAGGGGCAAACAGTCTTAGGAATGATCCCCAACTATTCTCCCCTACTACGTTGGCTCATTTTGATCTCAGTTGTTATTAAGCTTGTTTTATGCTGCAGTTGGAGCAGTTTGTTTACTTACAGAAATGGTTATTCAGAAAGTGGATGCCTACAATGAGACCAGAAGCCTCTGTGAGTGTGTGTGTGGTGCATGTAGGGAGAGAAAATTGGTTTGTTTTAGAGATACACAATTCCTTTGAGCTCCAGAAAAAATGAGTCTTTCCTTTGATGGGCTGTGCTTTGGTTTTGTTTTGTTTCATTTTTGCCTTGCCCCAGTTTTCTCTCTGTAGTGTCTAATGTACATTTCAATGGATGGGAATGATGATAGAAGGCATTTGCAGTCCCTTGAGGCATGGTAGCAGTCTCTGTAAATGCTTTTGGTACTGAAGTATTCAGAAGAACAAATGAAAAAAAAAAAAAATTTAATCTTATACAGAGATTGGGATTTCAGTTGTTGTGGGTTGTTTTTTTTTTCCTTTATTTAATGTAAACTTCCCCCTGCCCTTTTCTTTATCTGATTTTGCTCACTTTCTTTCTGGAGGGATGGGCAATTCTCTACAATGAATATATATGAGTGAGGGGCAGGGCTCAGTGTTTTGACAACTTCAAAAATTCTAGTACAGTTTTAGACAATTGCAAAGTGATATTGCATTAGAGAAACTACAGTGACTTCAATAGAGTGGTTTACAATAGCAGCCATGTAGTGACTTTTATGAATCATATTCCTCGTTAATGTGTATTGATATAGCTACACTGAAATCTTTGAAGTTATGTGAATAGACCTCAGCTGATTGTCAAAAGCCTTCAAGTTGCTTTGAGAATGAAAGGCATGGAAAATGCAAGAAAATTCAATGGAAATGCAAGTGGTGGAATCTGGTATATTTTTATTATGTAAATCATGTTTAAAGATGATTGTGGCAGAGAAATAGTGACAAGGGGACTACTTTCCACTTCAGTTCACCTCAGAACAGTGAGGAAGAGAAACTTCAGGTTGTATTGAACCATATCAAGCACATTTCTAGTCTGCTCATATCTCTATGAAGATACAACTCAGATTATCTTTGCTCTCCCCATCCCATTTTTCACATAAGATTCTTTCATTATAAAGGAACTAAAATATTCTTCTAATTTAAGACCAAACATGATGTGGGTACTTGGATCTGAGGGATGAAGAGTCTTCCTTCATTGAAACTGCACCCTAAAATTCGTGAAGATACATGGGTTATGTAGATCTTTTCAAAAGTATCGGCTACATCAGGTTATGCCTATACTACATATTTGACTCAGATCTGAGTCTGTATTGTACCCTGAAGACATCTGAGACCAAGGTTACTTCTCTGCCTTGTCCAGCTGCTGGAAATCTCTGCTGTGCCTTGTCTCAGCTGGAAGGAAGTTTTAGAAATTGCTCTTTGGACTTTGGAGTTTTTGGTTTGTTTCCTATTTGTAACTGGAGACTGATCTCACCAAAGCTTGTTTTTTCTTTTCCGTTCTGAGTCTGCAATGACTAACAAAACTGCTTCTGGTCCAGTGGCAATTAATAATACTTTTCCTGGCTGACAACATGCCCAGCTATGACATTATTCCTCCCAAAACTCATATTTGGGAGTCAGGAGGCTCCATCTGAGATGAGACCAAAACCAGTGGTATGTCTCCTCCTCTGAGCTGGTGCACACTCTAACTCCTCTCCTCCTCCCAGCTGAACCAAGGAAGCACTGCCTTTCAGCTTAGTTTCTGTAAGTTGTTGAACTGGTAGTGATGGTCTCTGAGAGTATGTAGGAAATTAGGTCTGATTGTGTCTTGATTTGGGTATAACAATGCCCTGTGAGTTTGTCCGCGTAGTCAGAGCTTCATATCAAATCCTAGTCAAACATGCAATGCAGACACAGTCAGTTGTTGAATTGGTAGTAGGGGGAGTGATAAGCCAGTCTCCTGAATTTAGATTTCTGCTTGGTGCTTTTCTGCAGAGCAGATCACAAGCTCAGCTTTCTTGACTGTTGTGTTTATCATGCTAGATTGCATCATTTCAATTATAGCATAAATGTTTAATTTCAGCATAATAGCCACATGAGGCCCTATTTATGGATCTGTAATATTTCACACACATCTGTATTTGCAGTTACACATGCAAAGCAGGCTAAAGCTATTGATTGTTTCTCAACTCTTGAGGTGCAAAAAGGCCAGGGTGGACAGAGCCGGTGCAAGGGTTGTGGTTCTGGGCATTCTTCAAATGACTTCTGCATATCCTGGGTGGTCTTGAAGACACTGAGAAATCGCAATCACACTGATGGATGATGACTATATGCTGCAAGGATAACTTTGTCCTTTTCAGTCTGTTCTCCTGTTTCAGCCCCTTTCCCACAGAGCTCTGCCAAGGCAGGTTAGCCTAGAGCAGCACAGCCCTTCTTTATCTGTCTTCTTAAGACAACCTTGAGGTTTTTAAAGTCTCTATGCAATTTTTTTTGCAAACACAACACTGTTCCTCTCCTTTTACTTCTCTTAGTCTATATTCACATACACATTAACATACCCAATATGTGTCTACCCAGACTCCTGAACCACAAGATGAAGCTGCTTTGCTGTTCCACTGTGAGACACCAGTCCTGCACTTTTCAGCAAATATAATTCCATTCCAACTTTCAGAAACAGCAGAAAACCTGTACAGCATTTCCAGTGTCACTCCAATAGTTCTCATAATCAAGCACTGGACCTCAGATAGCTCTGCCAATGCTCAATACTTCACTTCTGGGTTTTTTAACTTGCTTTTGACAACGGAACATCTTCTGTGCTGATGTGACAATACATCAACCTGAATTCCAGTCTGTTAAACCTTTGGTGTTACATTTCTTAGCCATGATACTGTACTACTCTTCAGTTTACTCTAGATACACAGTTCATAACTGCTCTTTTGTACTCTTCAGTGCTGTTAGTCTCCCATTTATTAAATCTCTCTCATTCCTGAACTGTGGTTTCCCACTTAAACTTTTGCTGATTAGAAATTGTGGTACAGAAGAAATTAGGATGTGATCTGAACAGCTGAGTAAAGCAGAGAGTAATTACCTAAGTCGGGTTTCACTATTCACCCAAGATGGCCATGCTTGGAATCCAAGGGCCTCCTACAATTGATATTGCTTCATTGACTTTTTTTTTTAAATTCCCAAGTCTATTCTAGCTCAGTAATATGCCTCTGCATTTGCAGATGAAAACCAATAGAGTGAATTTACCTGTGTTCACTGTCATCTTGTTCTTCATAGCTGAATGACCAAGGCAGGAATTCAGATGTTCCTCAAGCTCATCGGGGTAATAAAGAGTATTGTGTGCAAGTAAGTGGACTCTTTCCAGATTTAGTTAGCCAGAAGTTTGTAAGAAATATGAATTTAATTCCAGTGTGAATATGTAACAAATCTATGCCAAGGATTTTATGCACAATTTAATTCTTACTAACCCTCCACCTCCCTGATCCGGAAGCAACTAACAAACAAAAAAAATCACAAACCCTAACCTAAGGAAGACAAAACCTTTAAATCTGTTTGCAGATTATTCCCACCTTTCTTCCTTCTTTGCTCTGCTTTATGTGATGTACTGTTCATTCCTATTACCTCTTTATAGCTGTTTTGTTAAAGTTCATACCACAAAGACCTGTAAAAAAAATTTATGACTCCTGGGGTTTCAGCAAATTCTAAATAACCATAACATGAACATGAAGCATTAATTAAAGACACTGGAGTCTAAGTTATAACAGAGATGCTGACATTTAAGCCCCTTGCACCATGTAAATTAAAAATGATATGACAAACAGTGAGTAATTTGATGGTCAGGGGTTCATAATAGATACCTTAATATCTTTGTCATGAAAAACAGTCTGTCCTTGGTTTAACCCATGCTGAACAGCCCAGGGGTCTGGTTCATAAAGCATGACACTGACTAAACATTTCTGCAGTAATTCATGTATCAGTCTGGGAATTGCACTGAATATGCTTGAGACAAAACAAATATGCAGAAAATTTGTGAACTAAATGTATTAATGCAAAGATAAATTCAATGTGTCATTCCTGCCTCTGGTTTAGCTATCCACTGCTGTGTTTTAAGGCATCCTTGTCTTGACGATCCAATGCCCCTTGTGTGACATACAATTCAAATATGTTTAACTGATTATTAGCTTAGTTAACACGAGCTTTTCCACAAGACATCTGGACCATCAAAACCTCACAGTATTGGGCATAGTAAAGAAGTGAAGATAACCCCTGCCGTAATCAACCTATGCCAAGAAAGGTAGCACATAAGGTAGACTGGTCTTCATAATGCAGTTTTGCAGACCAAAGATCACACACATTTAGTAGTGTGTTCTTTGTGTTCACAATCCTCAGCTAAAGCCAGATTAACTTCAGCTGGGTTGCTTAGGAGGCCTGTTAGTTGTCCCTTATATCAAATGGAAATGAATCAGTACTTCTAGGAAGACTTTCTAAGGTAATGTAGATGTCCATGTTAGAGGAGGTGGAGTCTACCTGTTTCAATTAACCATGTATATATTTCTAATCTCTTTCAAATGACAGCTAAAACAGGAGATATAAGGGAATCTAAGCTATCTAACTTTACTTCATGGAGTCCCAATTGCCTGCTATTAGACAAGCACACTCTTAACTAGATATCTAATTTTGACTGTACAGCTACTCATGTTGCAATGCACTTTGCACATTTAATTAAACACTCTGTTACAGAGAAAGCTTGAGACAAATGCAGGAGATGAACCCAGATCACTCATATCCAGCAAAAGAAGCACCATCAGAGTAATTCTACTTTTCCAGCATGGACCTTTTGCTAATGCTTTTGCTACTTTGCTTATTGCTATTTAACTGTTGGGCTGCACCAGCATCCTATTAAGTCTTTTCTGCTGAAGTACCTAAAGGTATTAACTGGAAAACAAAGAAGCAAGCAAAGCCCTCATTGTCTTCCTAACTCTCAGTGAGTTCTTCACCTTTACTTCAGATTCATCCCATCACTTTCCTTGCATACCCTTCCTGCTTTGTGCTGTTATTTAATATCCCACTAGTTGTGTAATTTCAGCTCCCAAATTGAATAAGACGTTCCCTCCAGTGGAACCCTCACCTTGATAAATTGCCAAATAGTAATTATTATTCCTTCCAGTACCCAAGATAGAGAGTCATGGCTGTAATTTCCAAGGCTTGAGTGCTGAGAAATTTATGCTATACTTCCCTCCATCGGAGTTTTCATCTGAGATCATATTTCAAGCCCTTTCCTTTGATGATATGATTAAGATAATTCCTTTATGAAGTTCAAGCCTCTGTGAGATATTCAAGAAGGAACCTGATAGTTCTTAAGCTTCATTTGCCTCCCCTATGAATATCAGCAATGGATGAAAGGAGAAAGCACACAGATAGTATGTCTGACAGTTTCAAACACTCTTAATTTTTTAATGTTAATTATTATGGTAGCATCTCCTGGCCTCAAATATGGGACTTCTGTTGTTCTGAGAGTTACATAAAAGTAAAGTAAGAGCCAGTTTATTCCCCAACAGTTTACACTATATCAGGATTTTTTTTTGCGATATTGTTTGTTTCTCTTTTTTTTTCCCTCCCCCCCTCTTCCTTGTTTTACATCAAAGACTGTGAAATTTATTAAGGTCCACTCATTGATAAGATTGTTGGAAATCTGGCTGTACCTAGTTCAGAAGGGGTTGTGCTTCAGATCTCCCTGGGAGATTAGAAGAATACTAGGATATATACCATAATCTAAATAATCTGCATTCTCCCATAGGAATGCAAGGAGCATCACACACATCTAGATAGATCCATGTAAAATTTACATGCTATTCAGCTTGGACTGGAGTGCACCATTTTGCTCTTCCTGGTCCAAAGACAACAAACAGTTTAGAAAAGAGAATACTGTTATCCTCACTTTACAGATGTAAACAGACATCTGAGAAGAGCTAGATAAAGATATAAAGATACCTACCCTAACTGAAAGGTATAAAAAAGTAACTGATGAGATTTTTAAATTTCTATGTAGCTATCTGTTGTTTTTAATAGGTGTGTAGTGCCTGTTCAGAACTTCTTTTAATCCTCATGCATTTAGGTACATTGAAAAGACAGTCCCTAAGCAAGACAAGCAAAGTTACAGAAGAAAGCTTGAATCTAATGAGGACATGAACATTGATTACTTGAGTGAGAGTTCTCACCTACCTTTGGATAAGGACATTATACATGTGACTAAGTCCCTAAGTCCTCTCAAGTAATAATACTAGTTGCCAGATCTTCTACTGTAAATGTATGGTAACGCTCATGGCAGATGAATTCATGTGTGAAATTCTGACTCAAATTGCTGTTGGCCTCATTTACAGATTGCTAGGCCAGACATCCATCTGATGGTATATCTAGTTCAATAGTAGCCCATTGGTATCAATCACTGGCTGTTTCAGGAAGAGAACAAGAAATTCTGTAGTAAAGGTTTATGGAATAATCAAGCCACACAGAATATTTCTTTCTAACCCTACTGGTTACTGACTGGCTTATGCCCTGAACCTGAATGTTTGTTCTATTTTTCAAGTGTTCTTACCATTTATTAGTACTTCTGAATGTCCTTATTTCCAGTAATATAATATGTTCAAGTTTTTTGATATCCTTGAGCTATAACTTAAGGATTGATATTAAATCAGTCAATGTGTTACTGTCCTGCAGACACAAGCATGCCATAGGTGTTTTCTCATGTACATAAAATATATTTGGATTTTAGAATTAACTGTTTCACTACCAGAGTAGGAGGCATGGCCATTTATATCACTGCTGAATACTTCCCCAAATATTTTTTCCACAGGAACATGCTTAAAAACATATTCCATCAGTGGTGAAGGAGATGAAACATCTCTTTATCATAGACACAATGTTCACTTTAGGGGAAAAAAGAGCCTTGCTCTGTTATCTTCTCCTCTGAATAATAAGTATATTAAAGCTTTCTTCCTGTTATGATTCTGCAATAGGCTTTACAGGCTCATTGTTCATGACATGGCCTTATTGTTCACGTACATGACAGATTAACACATTTCTACCACAATCGCCACCACCTCCATAGATTGTGATTATAGATTGAAATACTGTATGCCTCATTTATTTTGCATAGCTTTGAAATTTTCTTAAGGATATTTTTCGGCTTTGCTTTGTTATTTTGTTTTGAAGATGAAAGGCTGTAGAAAAACATACCAACAATCCAAAGTCCATTCTTTTGCTATGAAATGGGTAAAGGTGTGCTATAGTGTCCTTCCTTCAACAAGCATTTTTTCCTGGCACAGTGTAATCTCAGTCATTTCTTTGCTCATTGTTTAGGCTTCAAATCATCAAAGCATTTAAACACATACTTAACTTTAGTGCCTGATTAAGTGCCACTGGAATAGGATTTAAGCACTTGCTTAAAATTAAGTGGGTGTTTACATGCTTTGCTGAGTAAGGATGAAATGCTAAATTGAAATCATATTTGTGCCTGAGTGGAAATTGTTCCCAAGTTTATTAGGAAAAGAAAGCTGATTTGATCATATTGTGTGTGTGTCTAACTGTTCCCTCTTGCTTCCCTCCCCTTCCCAGGATGCTTTTGGGCCTGATAGCCAGCTAACATTTTTAATATTACATTATCCAGTACTTAAGCTGCTCTTTGCCTGATTGGTGAGTGAGAGGAAATACAGGACTGGATGGGAGCTGAATGAAACAGGAAAATGAGAGTTTTTGGCAGAAGAAGCACATGGTCATGGTAAACACCAATATATCATGAGGGAACCAGAAGACATTTAGGAAACTATTGTTGCAGGGTATGCAGGGGCCAAAGGAAGCTGGAGTTGTCTTGTGTTTGGGGGAAGGAGGTAGGACATGAAGGGATGTGTGAGTGGCAGCACACAGCAGCTGCAGTCTAATTCCTTCTAAAAACTCAATCAGCTTGAAGGCATATACTTATTGGGAACCAGTCTTCATTGCTTCTGCTGTCCCCAGAGCTAACTGTAAATCATGACAGGTTTTACGTGCTGTTTTGCAATTGTATAAATAAACAAGGCAAGACACAAGCTAAAGCTAAATGAGGCTCTGAGTCTAGCTTCTAGAGAGAAAGGACGGTGTTTATGATGATGATGTTTCCTAAGGGATCGAAAAATACCTTACTATCAAACCAAGAAGTCAATGGATTTTCCTCTCAGTTGCCACAAACCAACTGAAATTTTCAAATATGAACAAAAAAAAACCCTTCATTTCCTACCACATTACTGGTTGTGAAGATAAGTCCAAATCAGCAAACTGGTTCTGAATATTGCCTATCTTCCTGTGTGGCCTCAGACAGTCTTCCTCCTTTGGGAATATCCTTTGTACTTGGCCTGAACTCCTTAACCTTTTGAAACCCTTCAGATGCTGCTCCTCTTTCACCATCACAATCTGCATAGCTCTGGGCACTCAGCTTCAAACTCTAATTTTTTTTAACTTGGATCTGCATATGGGTAGCCGCTCCACTGGCTAGTCCCCTCGAAGGAAATCTTGCAGCCACTGTGAGCCTGGGAGCAAGCCCAGATGCTGGCCACTGATTGTCAAACTGTCCCATGCACCCCTGCTGCCGCAGGATGTGAGCTGCTGGAGACGATGTCGTCAGCAAAATTCTTGCTAGATTTGGCAAAGCTGGAGTTTCAGCCTGAGGTCTCTGGTAGCTTCACACGCTGTTGGGGTTGGAGGGAGGGGGAAGGGAGTCTGCCTTTTTCATCTCATCTTCCCATTTCCTTTTTTGGTTATCATATTAATTTAGACAGAAGAATTTTGACTAATATTCTTAAGACATGTTTGCAAGCAATTTCTTTGATCAGCATAACATTTACTATTCATATAACATCAGTGGGACAGGGAGGAAAAAAAAGAGGTTAGGATTCCTGCTATTTTGGTTGTTGTCAGTATTGCCAGAAAGAGATAAAGCTTTCTTTCTCTCTCTCTCGTTCTCTCCCCCTCTCTCCCTCTCAACATCTTACTCCTTTTTTCATCTCCTGTCCTTCAAGAAAATTGTCCTTTTATTTATTTTTGCTCTATCCAAGAGTGGCAGCTGATTTTGAAGTGTCAGACTATTATTTGTTTTTTTGGATGTTACCATTTATTGCAAAGAGGATAAAATCAATGTGACATTTCCAGAACAATGATAGATGAAAATGATGAGTGGTCTTTAAATGCAGAAGGCTAATTTTTAAAAATGTCACTAGTGCACTATTTCAGACTTTGTCAAAGATAAAACAATAAAAGTTATAGATATGAAAACTAATAATATTTCACTGGGTAAGTTATAGATAAGCAGACTGTATAGTATATAAGTTCTATATGCTCCTAAATACAATATGATAGAAATGCTGCAGAAAGGACAGCATTAAATATAGTTACTTTGGGTTATTTGATTAGATCTTCATTTGCAAGAACCTTGATTTCTAAGGCTGTGACCTTGCAATCAGCTGCTCTAGCAAGGACTTGTGGGCAGGCATTTTATACTATGGAGAATTCACATGGACTCAAGGGATTGTGATTTGATGGCCAGGTTTTACGAGTCAACTGGACAATATAGTCATTGTGCTTTTAAAGCTATTAGTGCGTCATGCCGTGAGCTCAAGCCTTGCTTCAAAATGATGCTAAAATCTGTCCCAGGTTTTGAATGGATATCTTTTTCCAAGATGCACCATTCCTTTGTGTATTGTTGGACGTGGAAACTAGCGCACATAAAATGAGACTTGTGATTCATCATGACTTTAACAACAACTTCTGTATGTATTATTACACCTTCAGTGGTTCCTGGCTATTTCATTTGCAAGTCATGGATGAAAATCTACTACTGAAGGCAGAGACCTTCAGTCACTACCATTTGATGTCATTAGTAGAGCCATGTGAAATTAGTCAACAATATCTGTTCTGCTCTTAAGTTAGAGTTCACAGGCAGAAACACCATAGCAGCTGGTATCTCTGTAGACTCAGTTGTCCTATTCTGGCATGAACTCTTTGATTAATAGGGGAAATATAGAGAAACAAGTAGTGAGCCTCAGTAATGAGGCCCTTACATGAGATTACTTGATGCAAGTATGTGAATAAAACTCATCTGATAAAGCTAAAGGTAGGCATATCTAGTATTTAATATGGTATGCATTCACAGGAAGGGTACTAATACTAGCACACATTTGCCAGATTGGCATAGTTCATTTGCATCTATAATGTCCAAAGGTGTTCTCTTATCAAATCCAAGAGGCCTGTGAAATAGCAGCAAAAGAGAATTTCAAGTGGAGCTCTAAGAATTGTAACTCATACTTGTCTATCAATGTCTATCTGTCAACCAGAATAGTATATTTACATAGTTTTAGTTGAACTGGTGAAGTTTACAAGTAGCTGAATACCAGATGTCAGTATTTACCATGCTCAAATAGATGCCTTATTTTGCAGTTGTGAAATATTGAGGTTAAAAAAAAAAAAAAAATCACACATAGTAGCTTAAGCTTGATGTTGGTTTTACAGCCTCATTTGGGTGAAAAAAAATAACTACACGGTTTAACTGCAGATTAAATCTGATCTGATTCAGCTCTAATCATCTCATTAGAGGCAAATGAACATAAATTGTGAACCAACTTGGGAATAAGGGGGTGGGAAGATTTATTATAACTCCTCCCATCACTACACCACATACACAAACATTAACCAAGATGGGGGGGGGGGGGGGAAGGAAACACTAAGCATCTTTATAAGGCCCTGTTTAACCTTTTTCAGTTCTGTGAAGAGACAGTTTGATCTGAAAAGTGGTGAATATATCAGTCTTTGAATTAAGGAACTGTAACATGTCAAACTAAGGTAGGTCTCACATTTCTAAGTCTCATGTTCAAAACCAGCTGTAATAGGTCATAAATCTAGATAGCTACTTGATGGGACTAAATACGATTTTGTGAAATATTTGCACCTAATTCTGGACTATTACAAGTCAAATGTTTCTAGATGCTCATTTTACTATAAAATGTGTTTCACATTCTCATGCATTTGCTGAAATCTTGGAACCCACTCAATAGTATATTCATGTGACTTTGTCTGTCAGAAAACAGCTCATCTTAAACTTCAGAGCTTTCCTCCAAATGTTTTACAGCAAAACACGATTGTTGTTATAAAAAAAAATACAATACTTTCCTCTCTCCTCATTTTTATCTTCTAAAAAATACATTATCTTGCCTCATATGCAGCCTTGCCTTACTTGTTTCATGTGAACATTTATATAAATTTAGACATATTTTCAAGGAATGGTTAAGAAAAGTAATCAATGTAGTTATTAACTATGTGACATTCTTCTGCTCCTTCATAAATATCCAGTGTCACAAGTACTCTCTACATGAAGATCTGCCTTTGCTTTCCAAAGTCAGTCAATCATGTTTGCCTTTAGTCCTACCACAAATGATACAGAAGACTAAGGAGACCAGCTGGTTAGCAAGTCCTGCTTAACTTTTGCAGGCTGAATATGAAACTCTCCAGGAATGTGATGCACCAGACAGTCGGCATGGGGGAGTTGTAAGAGTGGAACGTACAGAGGACAGAAAAAAAAACTTTGGAAAATAATTGCTAACAATTGCTGTCAGTTTTCATTGACCATGTGGGAAATGAGAGGCCTGTGCATCAATCAGCTTTGGAGGAATATGAAAAGAGGAATGCTGACACGATCACAGTTATACTGTTAAATATAGTGTGCTACTATAAATCATAGTGGGGCCAGGGCTTCCCAGTTACATATATATTAAATTATTATTATGATGTTTTTCTTTTTCTTTTTTTTAACATGGACAAAAGCAGAGTAATTTTCTTCCTTTACTTTAATAAAAGAGATGGTCAAACTATTTTAGCTGAATTTTCACATACAAAAATAAAAGCAAAATCAGTCAGCCATAGGTAGCCACCATGGAGAGGAAAAAAAAAAGAGAGAGGAAAATGTGATTTTTATTTATTTATTTATTTATTTATTTTTATTCTGGCAAAGTTCAAGCAGGTGAAAAACTGTATACTACCGACACCAAGAAAACTGTACCCTCTCATGTCAGAAAGTGATGGGAAATCTCAGTTACTGCTACTGTCACCTATGCTGTCTGTACTTTGATATCAAGCTTCTATTTGCATGGCATGAATGATTTCACAGATCTCCAAGAACTCAACAGACACTATATTTTTGGACCATAGCACTGTGAAGTATTTAAAAAAAATATTTGACTTTGAAAATGACATTTGAAGTTATCTTTAAATACAGACCAGAAGACAAATAGTTGTATGTAGTTCATATTTCATATCAAAAATGAAAACCAAACAGCCTATATAACTCATTTTACTTTAGTATGTGAATTATCATTTTGATTATGGTTTTACAGTTTATTTCATCCTTCTGATAAAACTAAGCTTGCCTTAGGAAACAGCCTTCATGTTCAAGTATCTGCCCAAAGAAAAAAATGCCTACATACTTTGATCAATAAAAAGCAGGGTCCAAAGGGTCAGGAGGAACCATTGTGTTCCCAAATTAATAAGAAAGACATTCATTTCAGCAGGGCTGGACATCTTTAAAGACTGTCTCCAGTGCACCTCGGAGACCTCAGTTTCATGATGGCTTGATGTCCTAATTGAATTGCTGTTGCTGTGGAGTGTAGGAAACAAAGTCACAGAGTTTCCCAGACAGAGAAAAAGAGGTGGGTGAAGGGAATCCATGGTACCTGCTCAATAAACAGTAATCATTTTATTCCCATCTGAGAGAGGGGGTGGGAAGAAAAAATTGACCTCTGGGGACAGATTTTTCAGAAGTGTATTATTTTTATGTGCATTATATATCACGTGTAATAACATGTAATGGTTATTATGTGGCCTCACTGTCATGTAGCTCTTCTCCTTAGTATGTCTCAAAGAGATTTATACAGAGAGTTAGCCTCACTCCCTGTGCTATTTGGAGAAGTAACTTGATTGAGGTTGCCCATCAGCCGGGGGAATGGCGTGATTCTGCTTTCCTTTCATGTGGCTTCCCCTCTTATCTCATGGGATTTTTCTCCACCATCTGCTGTGGTGCAGGTCTGTCCTCCCGTGTTTCAGCCATCAGCATAGTAAAATGGGGTGAGCATCTCCAAGTACTGACTGAGCTGCTGCATCCACAAAATGCACTATGATATGCTACAGACTTCATGGGTTTGCAGTGTAGTTGCATCAGCAACTGCACCACACTTGTCCATTTCTGTGGCAAATAAATTAATATAAATACACTGCTGAGCAAGCATGACTTTACTACATAGTGTAATCGCAGCACCTCATGCCATTTTTCAGCAAATCCAAGCCCTAGTAATCCAGCACCGTGTGAATACCTCTCTGCATCTAACAGTTAAAACAGCCACCACCAGGTAGGCAGAAAGAACCACAGAGACACAAATAAGAAGTAAAAAACATGTCATTACTCTAGAACTGAGTCCTGTCATAACAAGGCAATGCGCCTAAACCAAAATACCTGGAGCTCTTATGCAAGGGAAATATGTTTGTGTGGGTTTGGAGACTGAATTAGAAGAACGCTTTATAGCACCGAATGCAAATAATCAGGTAATTTACTCTGTAGCTGTACAGTAATTGCAGTGTAATTAGAATAATTGCATTTTACCTGCAGGACATGCACTTATGGCATGTTGTATTTGCATTAAATATTCAACATATATATTCCAGACCAATTCATCCTTGCTGTAGCTCTGTGCTGAAGTCAGTGGATACACTAAAGGGATGAATTTGTGTCTCAGTGTTTTAACTTATGCATGTTATGATTCTTTCAGAGATTCCTATTTTCCAAAAAAAGAAAAAAAAAAGAGAATTGATGGATTCTGTGGTGAAAATTTGTATAGTCTGGGAGTTGTTTGTCCAGTTGAAGTTTAGCTTCAACTCATTTAAATAACAGGCAAACAAAAAATGTACAACAACCAGGTAATCATTCACTGCAGTGAGCAATCAAGCAGTTCACTCTGGCTGTAGTCTCACACAGACCATACTTTGGGGTCAAGCCAAGGCCTCGACTCCAGCTGCTTTGTGCTAATGAGGCAAGGAAAAGCAACCAAAAAAGCAGCCCAAAAGGAGTAGCTGTAAGTGCCCCCTTGTTGCAAGAGAGTTTTTGAGTGGCATGGGTCTGATGGACTTGGCTGTCTTCCACATGCCCTCTTCCCTTGGCATCAAGAGAGGAAGAAGCCATGCCAGGAGCAGCAAGGGGTAAGGGACAGCATGTGGGAGGAAGGATGAGTCAGTAGTCAGGGCAGTAACTTGAGACTCTGCAGATCTGGGTTCAGCTCTTCACTCCGCAACAGCCTTTCTTCATGATTTTAATCAAATCATTTATAATTAGATCCTCAAAAAGGCCTAGAAGAGGCAATATCTAACTTCAGGCAGTTTTCTGCCTCCTAGTAGATGCTGAGAAATACCCAGAGCTATCATGAATGTCTAAACTTTCTGTGTTAATACATAATGAGTTTGAAGTCTGAGGAAAAAAAAGTCAACAGCCCAAGCAGGGAGCAAATTAATAAGAAAAAGGTATGGTTTGAGCAGCCTGCCTCCAAACATATCAAATATTTAAAGACAGATAGGTGTCTCCCCCGTTTTACTTAACTGTTCTTTGGAGTAAGTAATAACACCAATGATTCTCAACTTTCAGCTTGGGTACCCTACTTGCTGGATAAAAGCAGTATTCTTGTTTTCTAATTCTGGATACTTGCTTTGAAATTAACGGTACTGAGATTAGGATGAAGTACAGCAAAGTCCATGTCTCACATGCTTCCTATTCATGTGGTTAACCTAGCTGCAGCGAGGGCTCAAAGAAACAGGACTGTGCTGAAAAAAGGCCAAGCAGTGGAAACCTAATGATATATTAGGTCATGTTCTGCTTGACCTCTTAAGTTCAGCCCACAGTGGAGATATAGGAGGGAAGTCACCAGCGAACATACATGGTCTTGGATTTAACTACCAGCAAAATATAGTCCCTTTCTTTCTAGTTCAGACAGTGACTAGATAGACCGGGTATTTCCATACAGACTAGGAACATGTGCAGGGGACATTGTCCTCCCCTTGCCTTGGGACTTCCTTATAATTTCCAAGCTCTACTTTCCTTCGTTTGCAGCTGCAACACTCACCGATTTCAAGAATAAAAGAGAGGAGAATGTGTCCAAATTTTACAGTTCTTAACAGGACAAAGTCCTCTTTGACCTTGGTGTGGCTTTTGTTTGACGACAACTGAGGAAGTCAATGTGGAAGCTTTTGCTGTGACACACTGAACTGTGACACTGCTGCATTTCTCTCTCTCCTTGTGATTCTTTTAGTCCTCTATTAAGCAGGTGTCTCATCTTTTTCAAAATGTGTTCCCTGCTCCAGTTTCCATTTTGCTGTCTTTGGAGGTGTCCATGCAACTCACTAATTGCCCTGTGTATATGCTGCAGGGGTTCCTCCTGAGTCCCTTAGATCCTAGACCTCTCTTAGCTAATTGCCATGTGCCATACACTGGAGCTATGGGGCCTCGGGGTAATCATTTTGTTGACAATGTGCAGCAATAACCATATAATCACTGCGCAATTATGGAGCATTTATGGAGTTATTTGTGCCATGTCATAGATGAAGTCAGCAAATGTAATTTACCTCTCATCTCCAAAAAGGACAGAGACTTAAGGTCAAAGGCTGAGTTCTCATTAGAAACTTCATTTTTTAAAACTCCATTCATAAGAGTAAGTTCCCTTCAATCAGTTGAAATTATGATTATTTTTAATTTTTGCTTTTATCAGCTCTGTGGAACTCCAGCCCAAACCTGACAGTGGATTAACCTTCACAAACTGAAAAGATAACAGTAAAAAAATCTACAGAAAACACCCACAAAAGACCTCTCACCCAACTATTCTAAATAAATAAATAAATCCATACATAAAAATGTTCCCCATCAAGTTCTATCTGTCTCCTGATACTACTTATCTGTTCATATCAAACTCCTACCAGGTGCAGAGTGATTAAGAAGACCAAAAATAAAACTATTATCTATCAAGCTAACATTTCCTCACATCATCTGTAGCAGTACATTGGCTGCCGCCTGGATGCTCAATCATGTCTAGTGTTGTAAGGTGACATTTGGATAGGAGCCATTCAGCTACAGATTAGGAGAGGAACCAGGGTTTAGCAGAGTGGATGTGATCAGGGAAGAAACCTGATGGATAGGAGAAGGGGGAAAGGGAACTGACATTTCTGAAAGATGTCATCCAGATTAGGTCAGGCTGAGCAGAAGAGGGCAGGCTTTGGAAGGTTTATCAGAAAGAAAAAATATATATTTTTTCAGTATCACTAGGCCTTTTTTCAAAGACTGGTGTATATATATGGTAATAGGATACACAATATTAGCATATGTATATTATAATATTACCATATATACATATGTATATATGTCCACATGCATATACACACATAAAACCCCCCAACGTACCTGCCATATAAATATATAAATACGTAGATGTATATCCCTTTTCAAATAAAAGAGGATATAGGCTCTCAGACCAACTTTCATATATGGCAGCTTAGAGCAAAAATGTTTTATTCATGAATGATGTCTTTTTTTTTTTTTTTATAAACACATAAAAATGTGAAACAATAAAAGTGATATATACCTAATAATGAGTGAGCCAATAAACCCCACCAGGCAACTTAGCTCTGGAAGTGGAAAAATTGACTTTGTATAACAAATTGCAGAATTATTAATCCTGTTTGAAACCCTTTTTATATCAGACCATTTACTTTAATTCTTGCTACTTTCAACATTATCATACATTATGCATTTTTCTTTGTAATTTTTTTTTTTTCCTTTCTGCTAGTGCAGTGTGCTCCCAAACTTTAAAGGCCTGGAAGCATTTTAAAGAGAAGCCTACTGGATAAAAGAGAAAGCAAGGGATAAATTATTTAGGCCATTCTGAGGTACTCATCCCTGCAATAATTCCCTCACAGTGATCCCTCACAGATCACTGATGAATTAAGCTTGGTGAAACCCCTGCAAGGAAAGCAAATATCATCTCCTTGTTACATGAGCAGAGAAGCTGAAGCACAGAGCCCGGTGATACACCGGAGCATGGGGCTCTTGCGTGGGCAGGAAGGTATGTCAGCTTGCAATGAGAAGCAGGCACATCTGGTCTTGCAGACAGGTATGTCTGGTCTTGAGGGTACTCTTAATGCTACCCTCACCAGGCAGTATGGATATAACCAATATTCTCACACATAGCTGGCAAGTTTTAGATGCACAGTGTAGAAGATGACCCTCTTGAAAAACTCTAGAACCTGTGGTTTGGAGTCACTGAAGGTGCAGAGCTCCATTAAGATCTCCTACAGTCCTGTTTGACTCAGTTAAATAAGTGTTCAGCAGTGGTGAAGCTGTCGAGTTTACTGAATACAGTCAACTGACTGGTCAAAACTAGTCTAATGTTGATTCTTAGGCTGTGCTGGTCAGAATCACAGTTAACAACAGGTCAAAGGCACAAATGTGATGAGTTTTTAGGAGTAGCCAACACATGGACTTTTCTCTGAAGAAAATTCCAAACCTTTGCATTTCCCAATGTTAAGTCTTAGAAGTATTCTCCTGGTCTTAATGGTCTAAATGCTATCAAAATAATTAGCAACAGGTGTTTGTAGGATGACCTTAGAAATGCCTTTCGTTTAATTTTATTGAGTTGAATCATAAAGCGTTCATTTAGACATCATTAAGAAGAAACTCAGATCTCTCAAGCAAGAAGGGGTGGTGGGAAAAGCCCAGGAAGGAATATGTTCAGAACTGTACTTTACTGTCTGTTCCTGGATACTTTTCTATCCGTTGCCTCTCTTGTACTTTTCTGCATTTCTGTGTTGTACTTTTAAAACACAAGGTGCTTGCTACACTGGCAGAAATAATGTAGTTTGCTTGCTTCCAGTCTCTTTAAGCCTAAGACATTAAGTCTAAGAGATCTTATAATTAAAAACAACAATAACAAAAGCCCCCAAAGGCATCCACACAATTCCCAGCAGTGACTTCAGCAGGACCAAGTTTGAACTGTAGCCACTCTGTATTGAGACAAAAGAATTAACTCTTTAGGTTTTTTTGCTTTTGAATATAGAAGTGCACCAAGCATGACAGTAATACTTTTTGAGTCATTAGCGGAGCTAAGTAATTAGCAGAGCAAAGATATACTGTCAATTGACAGACAGCAGGCCAAGATAGGCAGAGTGTTGTTATGTTTCTATAGTGGACCTTAAAGACTGAATTACCTTAATTTCAGATAGAGCAATGTCCATCTTCCAGGTGTGTTTAATGCCTGTATTTTTCCCTCTCACTTAAAAAGTGCCATGGAGCTCAGCAATGATAAAACCGGCAAGCAGCTGATCAACTTGGGTCACTTTTTTGATTAGCGAACATATAAACACATTAGAGACCATGTTTGTAGGGAAGTCTATTCTTGAGAAAACATTTTGGTGTATTATGAATTGTGCCTCTGGGCAAGCCTTCTTCTAATCTTTCTCTCAATAGCTTTCATAATCAGCTTGAAGCGTCCTTAAAGATATCAAACATTTCTTTTCACCCCCCCCTCCTTTGCCAAGCTTAACAATTTCAAACCTTCACACTTACTAACTATGCCTAATGCATTTCTATATGTAAACACCTACTCAGTCAGTGATTTTTTTGTCTAAAGTAATACTTCCACTGCAGGAAAAAGAACATTTTCATGTACAACCTTGAGGTGACCTAAACTCTCAAGCTTCTCTTACTACTTTTCCACCAGCCTCCATCTCTCTGTCACCCTGTACAAAGAGGCTGATATAAATACAAGTTACCACCTCAAAAGATGCTGATTCCATCATCCTCGTCTCAGTTCGTCCAGCAACTTGTTGTGTGTTTGTGGCAGAAATATTTCTTTTACATGTTCCTCAAGTTCTCCATTCACCCACCATTTGTTAGGTCTGTTCAGACTTTTGGAGATGGGATATCTGTTCACTTGCTTTACTTTCTTTTCTTTTCTTTTTTTTTAAGTGTTGGGCATAACTAATACAGTTTCACAGCCAAGTTATATTGTAATGAAAGATGAAGTTTTTTATCAACCAATGGCCAGGATGCAACATGAGAAATTATGTACTTTTAAATGTTTTGAAAGGCTTAGAAATGATACTTCAGGCATTTTTCTAAGGGTGGGCATCCTACCTGAGGCATCTCTTTTTGGATTAATATTCCATTCTGTAGTAAACTGAATATTAATTTACTCCTGTAGAAAAGGAAGAAGAGGTACCTACATTGTCTCATTCTAGTAGCACCTATTTTTTCTCATTACTGATTGCACAATATGAAAAATTATAGTCTTATCTACTATGTTCACTTAGTGAACATTTTAGGTCTGGCAAATCCACAAAGCGTTTACTCTTCTGTATACAAACAGTGTCTCCCAGTGTTAATATAGGGCAATTAGTCCAAAAGGGACCTGATAGCATATGGAATTTGGAAATACTACCATGATACATATAATTCCTAAGAATGTAAGAATAATTTTGTGCATTTGGGTCAATGATACTCTGTCTCTTTTCTGATGTCCTCCAAAATCCACATTATTCTCTGCTCATGCATCTCTCGGTACTCTCTTTCTTCTATTAGCATGTTATTAATCTGTGTAATAATGATTTTGAAGCTCTGAACACATTTGATGCTGTTGGTAAAAAAAGGTGCTAAGGCAAATAAAGCTGTACTGTGCTATAATACAAGGAATGTGAAAAACAGATTTATAAGGAGCAGTTTAAAGTTTCCATTTCCAGACATGGAGGGAGAGAGCAGGAGAGTAATAGGAGTTGGTATGAGGGATGCTTGCTGTAATACCTGCTTTGAAAGGATTTCTGTTGAAACTCTTCCACACAGACGGTCAGTTGCATAGAAAGAAGTCCATTTGCATGAAGAGCTAAAGGTGCTAGCCCCTGAGCAAGGCAGCTTTGGGAGCCAGACTCTAACGAGAGCGTTAATCACGGCGCAGCCTTAAGTAGGAAGGTACTAAGGCCTAAATGAAGCTTAGCATTTTTTATTGTGGTGACCCCAGCGCTGGGCAAATATTGTACAACATCTTGTGCCAGCAGCCAAAGTGATTTACATATATTTTTTTTTCCTTCTTGCTGAATAGAGTGGACAGCTGGTGAATCCTTCCACCTATTAATCTTTCAGTTCACAATCATCTCCTGGTATGTAACAACTATTTTTCAATCTTTGGGGCATCAAGTGAAGTAATGAATAATTCTATTACATTCTTGAAGGACTGATGGGTATTACCGAATGACACATTAGGTTTGGGGGTGAATAGAAGGAGGGAGTGGGGAAATGCTGGCAGAAGGCAGACAGCCTATTATTGCCCTTTCACTGCGGCAAACAAAAAGAATTCTTTCTAATCTACTCCTGAGGGGATCACCATAAAACTCCGACCATCTATATATATTTTGCGTGTGTGTGCGCCTGCATGTGAGTGTCTGTGTTAAACTTCCTTGCTGTCAGGGAGGATTTTTAGCACTTCAAAGCTCTTGGTGTCTCTAGTCTTAAACTAAATTGGTAAAGCTATGAAAGTTTTTATCTCGCTTGGCCCTGAAACTGAAATCCTTGCGCCAGCTGCTAAGAGCAAGTTGTGGCAGTCTGTAGTGCAGAATGTAAGACATTGTATGTGGTTGGACACTGAATTCAGGCAACCTTTTCTATGCAAAAAGGAAAAGACATAAACTAATAATCTGTAAATTAACCAGCTCCAAATTAAAAGAAAGAGGTGGATTTGATGGAGCAAGGATGGGGAAATTCTGATGTGAGATTTTAGAAATGTATTAGCCATCTGTTTAAAAATATTTATAATCTTTATTCATAACAAAGCCCCTCAGCATGGAAAGTAGCAATAACGGGGTGACAAAAAGTCTGGGAAAGTTTCCTGTGTGAAACAGGAATCCTCATCCCTAAAGTTTCATCTTCCCCTTAATGTTGAGGAGCATTCAAAGATTTTAGATAACTTTTCATGATCCCTTCCAATTTGAAGCCCCAGCTGCAACAAGAACTTGGCCTCTCTGAATGCAATGAGTCCAGGATTTCGGTCCCTCCCCAGTGGCGTGAGTATCACAAGAGCATCAGTTCTCATGAAATCCCTGTTCTGACTCCACAGGGCTATGAAGGGCAAATACTTTAGATCAAAGTAAAGCAGGATGGAGCAAAATTTGGAGACTACAGGTTGATGCAGCTGACTGTCTGTCTTTTTCTCTCCTCTTCTGCATCTTCTTTTACAACTTTTCCTTATGTTAATGTGCATAACTTCTCTTTGAGTGGAAGCTTTTGAATCTGTGACAGGCAAACATGATTGAAAGAAGCCACACACTTCTTTTTAACCAAAAAAAAAAAAAAAAAGAAGAAGAAGAAGAAGAAAAAATCAATCACGGAAGAAGAAGCAAGCCTTGACCCTTAAAACAGGCAGGAAGATTTCTCTGTGCAAAAGTATATTAAATAATACTCTCTGCTGTGTGTTGCAGAAAAGAAGAGAGAGAGAGAGAGAGAGAAGAATGTCCAGTGTTTGAAGAAAACACTGCCTTTAAAGTTCACAAGTGTGTTAGCAGTTTGATTCAGGTCCTATTATTATTGCTGTTATTAATATTATTATTATTATTGTTATGTCTAAACCAGATAATTTGGCAGCCTGAGCAAGAAGAGAGCACGCAGTATAAATCACAGACTCTACTGCAGAAGAGGGGTGCTCCTGCAGAATGGGATGCTGAGAACATTTTGGGGGATTGCCCCACAGAATGCTGATTAAATCCCCCCCAAAGATAAACAAAATGCAATCATATAATTAAACATCAGTTCTTTGATTAACAAAGACTCACTGTGAATGATACCAACCCCTTTGGAAGACACCCAGCCCACTTCCTATTAAAAACTACCTGACCGTAAATAATAAAAGTGTGTTACATACACAGTAAATAATGGTTCTTAAAATAATGTATTTCAGGAGCAATATTTTAAGGACACCACATGTGTTCCCTGTATAATGAGCTCTTCCCTCTGCCACTATCACCAGCAGCCTCTCAAATCTAGAGAGCTAAAGAGATTAATTTGTTGGGTTATGTTTTTATCTAAATATTAACCACTAGCTTTTCTTTCTCTGTCTTTAAAATGAATTCATTATTTTCTTCATTCTCATTCTCCTTAACAGCAGTTAAGTAAATTTTCAGGAAAGGAAGAAAGAAAAATCTCATTTGTGGAGATGTAATCTTAATGTATGTATGAGGATGCTTATATGTAATGTAAATACATATATGTCTACTCAGTAGACCTGAGTTTTCGGCTCTCCATCTGAGTGCATTTGTATTTGTCCCTTTTGAGGAGGCTGAACTTCTCTTTCCTCATCTGAAAAGTCTCAGCTCCATACCAAGAAGAACAGGAAAGACTTTTTCACAGAATCGCAGAATCGCAGAATGGTTGAGGTTGGAAGGGACCTCTGGAGATCATCTGGTCCAACCTCCAGGCTCAAGCAGGGTCATCTGGAGCACATTGCACAGGATCGTGTCCAGGTGCATTTTGAATATTACCAGAGAAGGACACTCCACCACCTCTCTGGGCAATCTGTTCCAGTGCTCTGTCACCCTCACAATAAAGAAGTTTTTCCTCATATTCACATGGAACTTCCTGTATTTCAGTTCATGCCCGCTGCCTCTTGTGCTGTTGCTGGGCACCACTGAAATAGTTTGGCCCCATAGTGGCTACAGTCAAACTGCTACTGCACAATGAGACAAACTACTGGTTTCATGGAAAATTCTAATTCTCACATTTCCTAATTTTTGAGTGCTTAGGCTTTCCCCCACAAATAAACATGACTGTATGTACACACACACAAACATATGCATATACACAATGTACCTTCCAAATTCAAAGCCCAAAACATTTTAAAAAAATATGTAGAAAAGCTGCCAAGGATTGTACTGTACCATATACATCATCTGGAATTGCAATTTATTTTAAGCAGAAAATGGAAAAGAATATAGTTGCCATTCCCGTGTTCAAGGGGAAAATGAAAAGTGTTCACATTACAGTTTGGACAGGATAACAGCATTTACATTTCCACTCTTTTGAAAAGTGCCATGATTTATTCATGACTTCAAGCTGACAGGATCATGACTTTAATTAATAGAGGTGGTAGGAAGAAACTTCTCCAACTGATAGGCTGTTCCATAATTGGTTATTTCAGAGATTTTGTAGCTTTCTGTGCTGCCATTGGAAACAAGTTATTAGGAGAAATGAACCAAGAGTTAAAAACAGTATCAAGAAAGGGGAGCAGTGAGCTACATAAGGATCCACCATTGACAGCCATAAGCACTGGAACTAAAGCAACCTGGTTTCCAATTGATGTGATTTTTTTGTTGATTGACTTTTTACCCTATTATGGTAGAATTTTCTCTTATCTCCATATATACTGAAAATATTATTTTCTTCTTGACCTCTTAGTAGGTGATCTGTATTGGTTTATGCTTATTAGTTATAGAATCGAGATAAAGAGCCATTGAGCTGTTCTACATTGGTGAAATAGAGACAGCATGTCTTCATTTGTGCATTTTTGGCAATAAATGTGAGTAGTTACAAACCCAGGAAGTTCTGTTACTTTTTTTTTTTTTCAGCTGATGTTGAAGTCATCTGCATTGATGGAATTGATGGTTTATTGGCATTTGAGCAGACTCAGCCTTCGGAAAGCTTTGTTTATGAGAAGAGCTGTATTTCATTTCCATAATGAAAACCTTATAAGATATAAATATATTTGCATCCTACCTTGCTGCTATAAATTTCTCTTTCTTTTCTTTTTTCTCTTTTTCCAACTATAATTAATTTCTTCCCTTCTCAAAAGCTTTGTTGTGCTCACCTTCCTCTGCCATTTCTTGTCTCTCTCCTCCATCCTCTTTTCCCAACCTCTGGACTTCTTTAGCTTTAACTCATTCTCTTTCCTCTTTTCCAGCCTTTCTCAAGAAGTTATTTCCTTTGAGTTTGTGTTTGGTGTTTCAGGCTTCTGCTGAAATTCTCTTGTTATTGCCTTTTCTTTTTGACATACTTGTATTTTTGAATAAGAAAACCTTTATCATGGAATTGTAAACTGCCACTGTCTCTGTAATAGTATAGATCTCTGTGAATTAGTATTTTCTGTGTGCATAATTAGGTTACATACAAGTTAAAGCAATATGGGATGTGCTTGCATCATTCTTCCCTTCCCTCGTTAGAGCACAGATAGGAAGGTTGCCATATTTGACTGTAGATGTGCCACTTCATCACTGCTATTGTGAGCACCAAGGAGCAGTCAGGAGTACCTCACATGCCAGGTCAAAATACTGTTTACTTTCTTCTCCCCTTTACAACCTTCCTCCCACGGATTATTTTGATGGTGACATACAGACTGATTAATTTGGCTACAGAAGGTAGCTGGTGGGAGCAAAAGTTAATAGGAGTGAATACGAGCAAATGTTCAAATGGGACTCTCCTCTCTTCTGTCATGACACATTGTTGTAAGGATTATTATTATTATTACTATTTTAAAATTTGTGAGTACTTAGTTTCCTTCACTCCTCAGACAAATTTGGTTTAAAACAGCCAACAAGTTCAGAAAGGTATTATGGGACACCCAAGCATACCTGCAAATCTATTGATCATATTGCCTCATTCCCACAGGAAAGCAGCCTACACATAACTGCAATTATTTGTGGCAAAAGAAACTGGAGCCTACATTTCCCACAGATGAGTAGCTAGGCAGTGGAAACTTACCTCTGTGCCTGCCTGCATCTTCTGATCATCTACTTCTGTTTCTCTATTTCTTCAGCCCCCATATAAACTAGAATAATTCTAACAGCAAACACTGAAAAAGAAACCTGTTTCGTAACACCACATTTCTTTTCTTAACGGTGGCAGTTTTAGGTCTCAATATACCCAAAGGAAGAGGAGGAACTCTATACTAAATCTTTGGCAACAGTGTAAACTCATAGCCATTGTATAAGAAGTAACATCTACAGTACAATTGCCTGTGAATATCGGATTTTCTTTGTGTTCTTCAAAAATCTTGGGAATTGGTCTCCTGAAATGCAAAATGTAGCACAGGGATTAGATCTCAAAAAAATTGAAGTATTTAGTACAACTGAAAATTAGTAATTAAGCTTCTCTTTGCATTGTATTAAGAAATGTGTACATCTAAGAATACAACACCCAGTACACAGTGTAAAGCAAAAGAGAAGAAACAGAGGAGAGGCATGCTTCAGAATGACCTCCTTTTTTAGCATCTGGGCACTTCCCTGAAACATTGAACAAGCCATCTCCGGGAACACGGTCTTCAGAGTATGAACTACCTTCCTGCAGTGAGGTGTGTATAGCATTCCCTTGGGTTGCCCTTTATTTATATTCTGTTTGTGATGTAAAAAAAAAGCATAATGGTGCAGCAAGCATTTAACATAACATCTAGCCATTACAGCACCTGTACAGAAGCTGAAAGACTCAGGCTTAGTTCAGATGCCTGCAGGCATTTTTCACCTCAACACAATATAATGATGCAAAGCAAGATTTTCACTTTGTCACTGCTTCACACACCAGGCCCCCATGCTTGGGACCACCTTCCAGCAACCCAAAATAAAGCCAGGAATTTTAGAGAAGGTTGACCTATCCCTCACTCAAATATCATTATGTGACTTTGTGAAGCCTGCTTTACAATATCCATATATACATCATCATTATTACTATTCCTCGACTTCATGGTTGTCTTGGATTAAACCAGAAAGATAATCCCATATGATTTCAAACTATCTTGTGCTCCAGACTGATAATGTAATTTTTGATGCCTATGTTCCTTCATGACCAAATCTCTAGATTAATCAGGCTCTGCAGCCAATTAAAAATTTATTCCTGTTTAAGCCTGGAGGGAATCTTTCTATTAGTAGTATCCAGAAAGTTTCTGGTAAGACAGAAAGTATCTATTGGTTGTCCTCTATAACTTCCCTCTAATTTCATAGGAATAGATCCCATAGACAATTATTCAGGTGAGCGAGGAATATTATCAACTTTAACTAATAACAGAAGAACTGGAATAGATTTTTCAAAGCACTGTAATTTGGCCTGATTCTGTTTCTTTATGATTATTATTATTTCAAACAGAAAAGCTGTATCTTTTTTTTCCTTTTTTTGTCTCAGAAAAATCATGGCTATTAGTAAAAATCAGACTTCCACCAAGGTCATTTTTAATAATTCTCTTTAAAATATGAGAAGCTATAAAACTGTGTTCTCATTCATTAATAATCCTTTCCTGTTTTTTGTTTAAAGAGAAAATAGAGGAAGAGAGAGACAAACATGAATCACGAGCAAATCTCGGTTAGGAGATGATACCAGAAATCTTTCTGCCAGTTTCTTCCTTTTCACAGTTCTGTGGCTCATTGCTACCCTATGCAGTTTTTCACATTGCTTACATTTCCTTTACGCTCTCAGGCAAGGGTTTCATCTGAAGTCCTGGGATCTATTTTAAAATGAATGACTGTTCATCCAAAAAGAGAGTTTGCAACTAGACATCCGTGTGTTCAGGGAGGCAACTGGTGTTCCTGTCTGAAAGCTGTAAAGAAAATTTGGGCATGTGTCACAGGTCAAATACACAGGACATAACCAGGCAAAAAAAAAAAAAAGAAAAAAGTTAAAAAAAAAAAGTTCTCTTTTTTCCTTCCTTCTTCTTTATCTCTCAGCTCTATATGAACTGATGTGATACTTGTCAATCAGTGCAATGGGAAATGAAACAACTGGAGTAAGTCTCTGTTTATCTGAGATGTGCAGGACTGCTTTCTGTTTAATTTTCTTTCCTTTCCCCTAGATACCATTACATTTTCCATTGCCACCTGACAAAGAAACTTATGATTTACTGTGATACATACTAATGTGGCACATGTACAGTTTAAAAGAAAAGAACTAGAAGAATATATGGGTGAATAAACTTTCATCAGAGAACACTGACTTGCTAGGCATCTCCTTTTGGGTGCCAGCTGACAGAACCTTACTGTGAATTTTGAAACTGGACTTCAACAATGTCCACATTTGAAGGGAATTTGGGCTTAGAAGTATGTTTAGATCCACCTCTTTACAAAGAAGGAGATGACTGCAATGGGCCACATTCATAACTGGGTTTGTATTACCCAGCTGCTGATGAAGCAAGTCTTTAGGGATGGACAGATATAACTGTCTGACAACATAGCAATGCCCTTATTGAAGGGACTGGGCAAGAGCTACACTGTAAGTACCATGTAAGTAAAATGAGTAGTGTCAACAATATATGATAAAAAACATTATCAGCCTTTGACAGTCATTAAAAGGCAAAGAAGTTTTGGGATTAACTCTCTGGATAACCTTCCACCTGGAAAACAACATCAGAGGAACTTGGGCTGTGGCTATGAACGTTCAGCTGATTCACAGACAGACTAAAGAGCTTGTGTTTCTATCCCAGTGCAAGAATTGTTCCCATTTGGGCTCAAGACCAAAGTCACTTTTCTTCACACTACTTGCTTTCAGTCTATGAGACTGACTTCAGAAAATCTGTGAAGAGAGCAACTTTACCTATATTCTCTGATATAAAGGGCACCTGAAGGCTTTCTTAGCTGGGATGTGGCTTTTGCCTTGGCACCTGATTGCACTGCCACTTCACAGGGCAACATGATCTAGGTGACCCTGTCTGAGCACGGGGGTTGGACTAGATGATCTCCAGAGGTCCATTCCAAGTTCAACTATTCTGTGATTCTGTAATTCACCACTGCAGTGGAGACACATGACACCACAGAGCAGTGGTGGACTAGGATTCTCCATGAATCTCCAGGGTACTGCTTAAAAATGCCTTCATCAGTATAGGCAAACATGTGGTTTGGAAGTAATATGAATTTAGATTCCTGCCTGAGGATTCCTCTTTAGGGTAACATACAGCACCCTGAGTGCACCAGCAGACTCTGCAGCCTCCCTCTCCACTTCCTTCTCCACGTCAACTCTGATATGGTGCAGCCATATAATTTTGTATCAGACTTCTGGGAGCAGAGCTGTGAGAAGGTCATCCCAGATCTCTATCCCCTGGCTCAGGAGCTGCAGCAAAACTCCAGCCCTTGCTCGGTCCACACTGCAGGCATGCCCATGCCACTTGCCTTGCTGCAATTGACCTCGACCTGCTGACTTGGCTTCTTCGTTGGCCTCAGATCAGCCTTGTGACTGTGCGCTTGCCTGGGAGTCACCAGCTCTTCTGACCTGGTCACCGTCGCTGGACCTGCTCTGCTCTTCTTGCTGTCACCCTCAGCTTCTAGCTCACCTTCCCCAGTTGAGCAGCCACCCTTGCTGCTCCCCAACAATTTGAATACTGATCTAACCAGCTTCTCAAGTAAAGTATAGATGCAATAGGAAGACTGAGAAGATGTCCACTCTACTCCCAGAATCCATTTTACATACAAGATGACAATGACATAGCTCTTTTTGGAGCTATTTACAATATTTATTCAAAGATGTCAAATAAATAACAAAGTTCTACTTATTATTAATGGGGTGTATTGATCCTCAGCACTGTCATTTTCACATCTTTCACAAATTGTATTTAAAATGTCCCAAACAAATAGAAAATGACTACTTCTAGTCTCTTGAAAAAATGGCCAGATCATTAGCAGGAATAAGCTGACACATCTCCATTGCAGTTACTGAGAAAGTCTTTCTCGAAGAATGTATTGATAAATTATCATGCTGTACATATGAAAGCTATACATTGATCCTAAGTATAATGTTGGTCAAATACTCATTATTATTTATTATTTACTTTCCTATGGCATCCAGAAGGCCCAGACAATGCATTATAATCCAACTACATTAGATGATGCTCAAACACATAGCAAAAAATAATCTCAGTCCTAAATATTTTTTTTCTTGCTCTAGTTTTGCTCTATGGTTTTCTGAGCAGTATTCTGTAAAGACAAATTTTAGAGACAATTCCCCCCAAAAGTTTGGACTGTGAAAGTTATCACCTCTTCCTGAAAGTTGAAAAAGTTAGATGAAAATTCAAATAGGTCCATTGTAAGCCCAGAGCTTGAGGAAGTCTCATGATTACTGACGCAAGATAGTAACTCAGGGCTTCAGAATTGTCATTTCTGAGTCTTTCTCTAAATTCTTGGTGTGTCTTTTGGGAAGACAGATTCTAATATCTCTTTGTTAATTTATAAAATGTTTCTAACATCATTTGCATGCACTGTAGGTCTTTTTTCTAAAAGCATTCTGTTGTTTGTGGTAGAAGCAGCTATATGTATATACACATATGTAAACATATATATATATATGCACACATTTTATATATATGAATATAAAATGTGTATATAAACATATAGAAACTATATATACACATCATGTAGGCACATATAACTATTTATATAGTATACATATTGTGTGTGTGTGTGTGTGTGTGTCTCTGTATATATATATGGTGTGTATGTGCATGTGTATAAACACACACACACACACACACATATATATATATATGCATAAGTGCAAGACTTCCGTTGTGCCCGTAAGCCCTAGACCACTACAAAATGAATCACCTTCTGAAGAGGCCACTCTCTCTATCTCCCGATTGATTGTACAGGGAACCTAGAAAAACTGCACTTCCTTCCTCAGTTCCTCAGTGATATGCCTAAGAAGTGAATCTCATCAGTGGTGCTTGCACTGCTACCTATTCCTGTGGGTCATTTTAGGAGGGTTCTTCAGGTGATGGTAGAAGTCTGTAAGCCTGTGATCCCCATCAGATCTCTTTACCACTCAGTTTGGAAAGTTTCAAAAGAAAACTTCTCCTTCAGTACTTTCCTTATGCAACCAACTTTCCTTTGCTCTCCTACACTCTTTTGCTGGAGCTTTGTCAGTGCCCGCAGTGCTCCTGCCTAGGGTCAATACTGTGCTGTTTTAAAGCCTATATGAAAACTCCCTCTGGTCTCATTCACAAAGTAAAGCTAATGGAAAATCAGCTGATATGGTTAGGCAGGTCTGGCAGAAAGCGGGTAGCATGAGCTCTTTATTAGCCCTAGCACCTTGACAATATCTTAACTCAGACAGCCATTCTGGCTTGGAAATGTGATTTCCCCAATACTTATAAGATTTGTTTCCCACGTTCTCCTCCTTTTTTTTCCTCTACGTCTAATTATTGTTTGTTATGTATATACTGGTAGGTAGGGTTAACCTTTAGCAAACACTCTCTAAATTTCATTTATATATCAGCTACTTTTGTGATGAATAAACTGTATTTCTCCATCCATAGTGGCTATTCAGCTTGACCCTGGAAGTTCTACCGGATTTGTATGTATAAGGTCAATGCTACCTCTCTCACCTCTCAGGTATGCCCTTTTCTGAAGTGTATCTGCTGGTTACAGTTGTCATATGTGATCAGCAAAGCCTCTTTACCACAGAACTCCGATATGACCTCACGAATGACATTTATTCCCTCTGCGACTAAATTTCTTATATTTTCCTACCTCCCAGTAGGACTCAGATATGGTGATAAGAGGGCCCTTCACCCTATTATCACCGTAGACTGATGTGTGTAAGTACTTGTCCCTTCAATCAGCAGGAGTCTCTGCACTAATTGGCTTTTGAAACGATTGCTTTTGCTTGCTGTATTCAGTTATTTTCAGTGCTGTGGGATGCATGACCCAGTAAGATGGCTGATCTGTAGGACAAAACACTCAGTCCTTTCCCTAAATGACACAGTGCAGACTTCATTCTTGTTCTTGGCATTTTGCACCATTTGTTCCTCCTCAGCCCTGAAGCTTTGTCATGCTGTTTGATATATTTGGAGTATTAGCGTGGATCAAGCCTATCCGAGGGAGGATGTGAATCAGGGTTGGCATAAAGCAAGTGATTGGCACCAGTGACGAGTTCTTATTGTGTTGAGATTTTAGGCATGACATTTATTGGTAAACCAATCCGAAATAATCCCATTCAAACCTGCCAGATTTGCTACAAAGTGATATGCTCCTCAAGATCCTTGCCAGAATAATGATTGATGCCCGCTGCCAATCAGTGCTGAGACTCAGTCATTTCCTGTTGTCATTTAACTATGGCTACATGGAGCATTTAACAAAATGAAGGGTCATATTTGATGTTTAATGAATAAGGCTACCTGGGGTTGTTTGTTTAATAGGTGCATACCTTTATTCACTGAAAGGCAACCCTGGGAAAATCACTTGACCTTCTTGTACTTCACCCAATCCATCACTTGAGTAACAATAAAAAAGCGACAAAACTCCCCTAAAAACTAGATTACTTGAAAAACAAGCAGCATTTGCTTTGGGATTTATGAGGGAAATTATATGTGCATTGCCCATGTTCCCATCCTCTTACCCAAGTAGCTCTTAGCTTCGGTGATTGTTCATTACTCTGCAGATGGCACCAAGATATCTTTGTGGAGAACCAGATTGTTTTATTTTATGTTATGTTATGCTATTTTATTTTATGTTAATTGTCACTTGCAGGTGATTATAATTAATGCATAAGGAATTACATTTTCACACTACTTTGCCTACTTTTTGTAAAAGTGGGATGTTATATTTCAGTAGACCACTTCTCTTCAGCAAACTGCTGAAGCAAATTTCCTAATTTTAGGAAAGTGCCTGAATCTCACAGACAACAATGTGACTTCAGTATGCACTTGCACTTAAGCCTCTGCTTAAATACTTTCTGAACTGGGAAACTACTAAAGAAAAAAAAAAAACAAGGCACATCAAACACCAGATGCTTATGCTAAGGGGTTACAAACACGCTGAGAAATGTGGGTAGGCCACCAGCAAAGCTAGATACAGTCAATAAAGATAGCAGTACTTTATCTTAAGCTTCAGTCTTAGTGTATTAATTAAAAACTCCCAGTGACTCAGGATACAATTATATTGATGCTATTTTTCTCTTTTATTCAAGAAGAAACTCACCTGATAATACTAATAATGACACTTACATAGCACTTTACGTTCACAAAGTGCTTTACCAACAACACATAAACTATGCCCTGGTTTGTATTATTTCTTTTACTGCTGCTACATAGCAGGTTTTAGAGGACAAGGAAGAGGGACAAAGCTATCCTGCAGTTACTGATCTAAGGGCTTCATCCAAACCCGTCCTTCCCCTGGGTTCCTGCCAAAGAAAGTTCGTTTTGCTTACAACTTTTGCACCACTTCTACACTAATTAAAATCATAAAAAAGAAGAAGATGAAGAAGAAGAAGAAGAAAGTTGTCTTGGTTCATATTATAGCTACCTTCAGTACCATCACTGCAGTGTTTGGACTGGACATAGATGAATTCTGTGAATCCTTGTGGGTTGTATTTAAAATATTTTAAGCATTTATCATCAGCACAATTTCAGACTCACCTGAGACCAAATACATGATACACAACTTATTTTTTAAGCTAGTTTAATAGTATAATCTCAATAGCAGGATGAATGCTGAGCTTTTCTGGGATACACACTGAGACATCCCAGCAGACATCCAAGAAGTGAGCTCACAGCACTAACTCCAAAATGCTGGCTTTTCTCCATGTGAAGCATTCCACTTCTTAGACACTGGTGACCACCCTAGTCCTGTTAAACTCAACATCATTAACTACAAATTTCATTCTTTTTGGTATTTCTGCACTAGCACATTTTGGACAAGTTCCGTACTCTTGTGGGAAAACCCACTGATGAGTTCTTCAATAACTTCTTCCACCCTTGTTGGTGAAGAAAGGAGTCACTTTCCTTTCTCCTTCCCTTTCTCCCTCTCTCTCTCCCTTTCTTTCCTTCTTCCTTCCTTCCTTTGTTCCTTCTTTCTCTACTTAAAAAAACTCAAAGCTCTGAAGTCCTCTTTGATATGCAGCCATGCCCAAGGTAGGTCCCAGAACACCGAGCATCTCAGTGCCCGAACTCTCTTCTGAACTTAGCTAATGCTCTCAATGTCCTACAGCAGCAAGGTCTACTCAGGAGCTACAAGGGATCGTTAAAATACCAGCAGCCCAGACGTTCCTTTCCTTCCCCTTTACTTCCTATTCTTCATCTCTCTCTACTAAGAGAGTCTTTCACTCACACAGTTCAGCCGACAAAGTCCAACTCCAACAGATGTCAGTAAGCTTTACCTATATTCAGCTGCCTTGACAGAAGAGTACACATTATATTCGCCAAATACTAATCTGCATTAACCAGAAGTGTGACTTGTGTTGTCTTTCATAAAAAGGGCTTTTTTGTCATCTTTTAAAAGCCATTTGCCCAAGTTCATGTGAGTAACTTTTGCATTATTCCACTGGCTTTTTTGTAGAGGCATGAAGCTTGCTGTAGTTGCTGAATTACTGTGCTGTGTGCGATAGTCATGTAGGTGTACACAGAATGCATGGCATGTAATCTTCAATGGATGGAAAATTGCTGGCACTATGAAATTTGTCAGCCCTTGCTTCTGCCCCCCCCCCCCCCTCACTTTGCAAATGGTTTTGGAGTCTAAATGCAAGCACATGAAGTATAAAGAATGAATTTGGCATTTAAATTAATGGTTTCAAGTCAGTGACAGTACACATTTTGTATGTTCGGGCAAGAAGCTAAAACATGGATTAAATCTACTGAATGGTGATTGACCAGCACATTTTGTCCACAGGATGAGCTGTGGAAACAAATCTCAGATGTGAAATAGCTGTCTGACTTTCAACATTATATTTTCCCCTGTTTTTTGGCTGCAGAGTGTCTTTACCCATGAACCTGTAGAGTCCCTCCCAACCTGAACTAAGAAGTTTCACACTACAAGTTTTCAATGGCAGCCAATCTGGAGGACTGCATATATCTACCCCCAGACAGCTGCATTATGGAGCTAAAGGAACTGCATCTAAATTCATGAGCCGATAAAAAGTAATCTGGCTAAAGTCTTTTTTATACCAGAATATACACTGATAATCACACCCCCTTGAATTACAAATGTTCCATAACCATTCAAACTGGTACCGAGTTACTGACATTATTTGAAGTAATGACATAATAAAACACACTTTAAAAGACAAACCCATAATTTACTTGCTTCTCGCTTAAAAAATGTTTCAGAAATCTTTTGAGATCACAATTGATGGGATACCAGATTTCATAGACCATCAAAGACTTGAATATGTTTTAATAAACCAGGAAAATTAAAGTTGCTTTAGCTTACTAGCTAAAGATTTTACTTTTTTATTATTATTTCCTATTTTTTTTCCTGTTTCTTTTCTCTCTCCGGCTCAATTCTCTCTCTCTTGCTCTCTCTCTTACTTTCTCTCTAATATTTTAACACCACACCTAAAAATTAATTTAAAACTATATTGACCTGCAGCTTTGTCTCATTAACAAAGATATGGGCTTTGCTTTTCTTTCTGCTTAGAGACAACACATAATGTTGTAGGGGGTACTCTAAAATGAGAGCCTTGATACACCCACTTTAGACAGTGCATCTAACTCACTATGCAGTGGGGTGGACTACCTTCCTGTCTATGCTATACAAAATGGTGATAATTAATAAGGTTGCTCAAAATAAGGCCTTGGAGGAACTTTCACTGTCGATCTCTCTTTTTAATTGGCATCTGCTGTTATACTATCTGAGGTTTCAAGGAAGTCAAAACAAAGTTAATACCCCTCCCTTCCTTCCACATAATGAAAAAGTCAAGCTAATTATACTCCCCCACTTTTGTTTTCAAGCAAAAGTTAATTTCTTATAGACAGTTGAACCAAGAAAATCAAACAAATTAAACCAACAGACTAAATGGTTATGTTACATTCGTCTCTCCCAATAACTTCTTACAGAGCTGAGTGAATCCTGTGTAAGGACAAAACAGTGAACAGTGAAACAGTGAGTTTTTAAGTCACATGATTGAGTATTCTTATGGGGTTTCTTGGACAGGTAACTTCACCATGTGTTGGCCTTAAAATGAAGAAGGGAAACTTGTTACTTCATGCACGAGTTCCTGAAACTTTTAGTTTTCAAATATGACAAAAGAAAGTTAATTGAAACAGTTGCCCTGGTGACTGTGAGTTAAAATGGTAGGAAATGTGATTACATATTGCAAAAAGCAAGATATATATTTTGATTAAAAACAAAAATAAAACAGGCAAGCAAAAATTGAAAAAGAAATCTCCCTCTTCCCCAAAGAAACCTCAGCACATAGAAATCAGCATGGAAATAAGTTTGCTTTTTTTTGTGGGAGATGTGTCTTTTAGCTGAAGATTGTGGTGAAAGGAGGAAATAAAAATAGTTCATTTGAGAGAGGTAGGGAAGTTTACAGTCCCTAATGTCAGGCTTTTAACTCATAGGATGTCTATAGTGAGTCCTGAGACTCTCAGTTTGCTTAAGTCATTTCCATTAACAGCCTTCATATCCAGTTTCTCATGTAGCTGTGTCCTAATCCCCTTGAATGTGAAAGATCTTTATTAAAAGGAAATGCAATGTAATAACTCTGCAATGACAGTTAAATTCTGTGGCTGTGGCCACCAGTCTTCTCTTAAGGGAAGAGTAGTGAAAAAATAATAGAAACAGTAGTTTGTTGAACCATGGTAGGTTCATAGGGGGATAAGTACTTTGCAAAATGCCAGAGGATGGTGGTTTTGTTACAGTGGATATCAAGAATTGAGTAGGTTGACCAAAGTTTACTTAGAGTGATTTTCCTTAGCACCACTTGTGGCAAATTGACTTCTGGAAGGCTCAGGATCTGTTTTCTCACACTATAAGCTACTTCTCTTTCAACACATAGACTTGTCTTTCAACACTTTGGGGTCCAACTGCCAGGGTCCAATACTGTACCCATTTCTGCCTTAAACCTTGGTTCTCCATTCACATGTTCACACTTACCGAGCATGGCAGCAAAGAGCCCTGCATGTGAAAATGCAGTGGGATGGAGCAGCAGAGGACTTCAGCTTGTCCGTCTACCCAACTTCACCTCAGCCAGGCACTACCTCAGCCCCCTCACACAGGAATTACTGTATTGTTTGAAGCCAGTGGTCCATCTAGTGGCTGTTTACAAGATATTTCAAAAGAAGATACCAAAAATCCTGCAGCAGGTGGTGACTGAATAATCTGTCCTTCCAGAGATGTTTCTATTTTTTCCCTGATAGTCAGAGTTGACTTCAGTCCTAAAGAAGGGCAAATTATATTGGTATATAAAGGACTTCCATCTATTTTCTGTTCTCCAGTTTTACCTCTAACCATTTCACCTGTTTTACGTCTTCCTTCATATTATCTTCCCTTTTTCTTTTCCTTTTTTTCTTTTTTTCTTTTTAAAATCAGGCAACAGATCCTATTCCATGCTCTCAAAGGCCAAGCTGAAGTCCATTGAATTGTAGGCTCTTAGTTAAGATCATTGACTTAGTCTTTTAGTCTATTTATATACTCAAAAGAAAAAAATACACTTCTTGAAATGAGAATTTATGTTGCTTAAGATCTGAAGCACCCTGGCAGTTCCTGTACCTTTCCAGTGGCTATCGAGGAAGCAGAGGGTGCTTTATCTGAAGTATTCTAACATAAATATCTCATTTAAGACCCTAAAGCTGGATTCAGCCTAGGCCTTCCCACCTGCAATACCGCCTGTAAATCTTTCCTTGCATCTCTCAGCCACCTAACTCTATTCAGCCGCTTTGGTTAAAGGGTGATCTCACTGCTGTCTCGGTGCTGTATTTTGGTCTGTGGGCCAGAACTTGCTGAACTATTGTAGGGCAGCTTGGCTCAGGACTCTGCATAGAAATAATCAATAATAGGTTAGTAACAAGAGAAAGCAGCATGACACATCATTGATGGAATTACCCTCTCCTCAACTGCAGTAAATTGAGGACAGACAAACACTTGCCTTTACATGGTCCTGGGGACAAAGACTGAATTAATTATTAAAGACCATGGTATCAGTACAACTGCTTTTCAGCCAGACACTTGAATACTCTCCCTTAATAAGAGATATCAGAACCTGGAGGGGCTGTCTGTTTGTTTGTTTTGCTTTTTCGACTGCCTATAAGCATAAATACCACTTCCTTAGTTAGAATCCATCTGCTCTGTTGACAATGTACTCAAATTGCAAGCAAGCATTTAATGGTGTCACGCTGAAGCTCAACAGAGTGGATGCTGAGAGAGCCTTAGGAGTCACTAAAATGAAAGGGCTTTTCTCTTAATTTCAGTCACCAGAAGACTTTGAACAGAACATGACATCTTAGCCATCTGAGCTTTTTAAATGCGACTTTGGCAGATACACAATGCTCAGCTCTGTGGTACCTAAATAATTGAGGCTTTGATACATCAAAGTACTAGCACCTTCAAACACTCAAGTAGTTTTATTCGAAAGATTCTTTTCACAAAAGACAACTAACTCTGCCATTTGCGATCAATGGATCCCTCTGAAACATAGTGTCCCCACTTTAGATTGGAACACATTGGTTGTTTACTACATATTGACTAGCAATGTCCCAGGTGCAGAAGGCATTTGATTAAATGCATGTCTTTGTAACGGCATGATGCACTACAAAATTACGGATGGCATTTGGAAGGGGGGAGGGGAAGGAGATCATTATAGCAGGAATTAGAATTTCCCAGAGATTGCACTGTTTATCTCTGCATTTTATTTAATTTTACTCCATTCTGGACACAACAGTCCTGATTGCTCCAGGACTGAGAACTTAAATTTGTGACAAATCAAAGGATTAGTCACTGGTGACACACTCTCTTCAAAGGCCATTCTATATCATCTATTGACTGTCTTCTCTTTAACAAGTTTTGCTTTGAGCTTTATGAGGTCTACTTCAGTATTATTTTAACAGCATCATGTTCCTCTTCCTCTCCCAGCTATCCTTTACAAACCCTGGCTAAGGCAGAGTATGAAACGGATATGCTACCCATAAAGATCCACATTTTTTCAGATTGAGATCTGTTTTGTTATTAATTATATTATAATTATTATTATCATCATTGCTAATTTATTCTTACTAGTGCACATTGTATAAGAAACCAAATCCTCAGAGGATCTAACGTCCTTAAACTGAGCTCTCTGAAAAATTTCCACCCCTATGTCCAAGACAGTGATCCTCAAACAGAACCTCTTAACAACTTCAGTGTCTGTAAAAGCATAGACGTCTGTGTTTTCTGGTATGAATTTATAAGAATTTAAAGATCTTTTTTCTCACGACTGCAATGACAGTTGACCTGGTTTACTAAATGAGTTTAGACTCATTTATGATGCTTCAGATCTTGACTTGACATGGTCTTGAGCAATCTTGTTAAATTTTGCCCTGATTAAAGCAGGGGGTTAGACCAGATGACCTCCAGAGGGCCCGTCCAACCTGGATCGTTCCTGCTTCTCTCAGAAATAGGCATTCTCACGCCACCACCTTCAAGTGACTCAGGCATTAGGCATACTCACAGATCACTACTATTTATGAATAGAATTGAATACAGAACGCAGCACAGTCGTTAGGGCCACTTTCATACGTGAACATGACAAAAAAAAGTGAGTTTGTGTTTGCCTTTACACTCTGTCACTCATTTAGGAAGTGGTCAAAATTGCTTATAATTTCTGTCTTTCTTTTAGTAGATCCAAACTCTTCTAGCTGGAAGATTGCACTCTATTTTGCACTCTAAATTTTGTTGGTGCAAAAGGGAACACACCATATATACTATATTTGGAGCTAAGTCTTTATTATTAGTTTAATTAATGTTTTAACTGTCTAATCAAAACATAATCTTTTTTCATTATCAGTTCCTTCCAACAGTACTAATAAACATAGTCCAAATTAAGACAGAAAAGCCTTTTTTAGCCAAAACTGTTATTCAGAAAACTTGTTAGAATCTGCCCCTTTGCTTTGCTTTAATGCTCATCCTTCCAATGTCGACAGCTTCAGACTTCCCAAGAGAAATGGGTGGGATGGAGTTACAACAAGTTATCAATGCCCCAAGTCATTTGCATAGAGGTGTTTGATGTTCATGGTGGGGCTTTCCTTCCCCTTGGTTTTCAGTCTGCTTGGGACAGCTCATTTACATTCTCTTAATACAGTCTGATCTCTCTTAACTGGTTCCCAGCCGAAGCGCGAAAGTGCACCATAGCCTCCTCCAGTCCCAAATAACATAACGAGACATTGTTTGTTACACAAACATGGCTTAGATATTAAGTCTGGAGGTCCTGCACTGTCAGGTCAACAGAAAGCCTGTAGGCTCGTACTAACAAAAATCATATTCACTGGGCTAAATCAGGAGAGTGCAATAATCATCTTTAGTCCAGGTGCTTACATGTTCCCATGTTTGAAGCTCAGCCATTAGGCAGCAAAGTGTGCAAGGGTAATCGGGCTAAAAGAAAAGATGACAGACCTTCACTTCAGTATTCTTCTGTAAAAGAAAAGTTGTAAGTTCTCTTATCTGTTTCTGAAATTGTTTATTTATATTATCCAGTGATAGGTTTTTCAAACGTATTCATCAGAAACAATCTTGACAGTAACCCAAGATTTTCAGCCTCTCACATAAGAACTTTATGAATCTTTAGACTCTGAAGTATATCCTCTTCATCTGTTTCTGAGCTCATGATGATTGCTTTCCCAAGTTTGACAACTACATGCAGATCAGTGAATGGTAATTTAGTTTACGAATCTTGAAGAGATCTGTGATTCTCTTGGGAATTAAGTTGACTTGGGAGGTCTCTTTTCCTAGATGAGTTAGTGAAGCAAGAACCCCTACAGCAAAACATAAATAAGCCTGGTTTGCTCTCATCTTAAGTCTTATAGATCTATCAGCTGCAAAAGTAAGGTTTATTGGCAGAAGAGAGAACATTTTCTCAGATGCTGGCTAGAAAATATGTAGAATATGTTTTTGAACCAAGAAAAGTCCTATTGCTTTCCACAGTGCATTTTGTCGACCATATGTTCACTATGTCTATGAAACAAAATAAGTTTAATGGTGTGCTGGAAGTCTTTAGTAAAAAGAAAAGTGAGCAAGGTGGACGGTCGTGCCATTTATTATTCCATTGAAAGCCCCTCTGATACCACTGCGATGGACCCTGTCTGAGAACAGAATAGAGTAGTACTGCAAAGCTTCAAGCAAGAGATACAGAAATTTGTCTGGAAGAAAACAAGATCACTGGAAAACAATCTTTACAATTCTGTCCAAAGTACAGTAAGTTCTATATGTCTGTCCAACTGATGTACAGGAAGAGGAAAAATATGACCTCAATATTGCTGCTTCACCATTGACTCATCCCAGAATTGATACACTTGTGCTGTGGTTGCCCTGAAGTGTAATAGTGTACCATTAAATTCCAGCTGCAATATCATTATATTGCTATTAGGAAAGACTGCTGAGAAACACAATTTTTCAAATAAATATAAATTGTGAATGGCTGAAATATGAAATGCCCTTAAGTGCCCTGGAGTAGGATTTTCAAGTGTCCTTTTTCAGTGGGCAGGTTTTATGCTCTCCAGCAAAGGAATGGACTGGTTTCTCCTTCGATTTTTAGTGGTAGCCTTAGCAGGTGCATATAATAAAGAGCCATACAGAGTCTGGGCCATGACCTCCTCATAGCCTGGTGAAGACATTGAAGTTCTGCTGAGTGTTATCAGTGAGAAAGTCGACAAAATTGTATCTGTGGCCCCAAAGAACTGGTTCAAAGCTTGCTGAGGTTCTCTGTGCTACTCTGTTTTCATCCTCTCATTTTGTGCTGTTTGCTAGCTTGCTTTGTTTCCCTTAAGAGGGGGGCAAAAATCATCTGAGATACAACTCCATTAAGGAAAACAGAATAACACCAGGAAAGTATGTGGCCTTTAAACAAATGAAACAAATACAAATCTTTGGCTTTCATCAGCCTTGTCTCCCTGAAATTCACACTTCTCTGTCAAGAGCATGTTTTTTACACCTACTCAGCTGGAATACAGTACACACTGCATGTTGATAGCCAGCATTTTCACACCCACTTATTCATGCATATGCTAATAGTTTTCTCACTACAACTGCTGTGCTTTGTTCAGGACCGCTTACAGCTGTTTCAAGCGTGCACCACCAATCAGACAGCTTCTGGGTAATTTACACCTTCTCCTGGCCCAGTGGTATTTCAAAAGCTGAACATACAAGTTATGTATGACCATCAGCACTGACCACCAAGAGACTTCATGTTCTTTCATATCAACTTATAGGTGTAAAACAGATGGGATACCCAAAAGAAATAGTGTGAGTGATGTTAGTTGCAAGTGGAATGCCATAGTACACTTGCATACAGTCATTGAATCACACTTTGTTCACAATTTCCAACTGTTTTTATGATAATGCTGACAAATATGCATAGATATAGATGCTTTTAATCCTCAAGAAATATGGATTTAATAATTAATTTGTATTTAAGTAACTATTTAAAAAAGAGGGAAGCTGGTTTAAATCAAGTGTAGGTTGTGATCCCTTATTTAAAATATTATCCCAATTGTTCAACTAGTACGCCAGACTGCAAATTACAGCTTCAGCAACTGCCAGTGCTTTTTATTGCTAATTCTGCTGTTCTCTGTTCATTTAATACCTTGAAATTAATGATGGGAAAATCTCCAAAATAAGGTTGGACAAGCCTACCAATGACAAAGGAGGTGTTTTTCCCTGTTAAACCTCTGCCTTGGGATTTGGGAGTGCTTTCTTTATTCAACACTGCACTGTAACTTTCTGTGAACTTTGACTTATGGCATCTGTGGCTTTCATTGCAGGATCTGAAGACATCTGCCTAGCCCTAGCTGTCTCTCTCATCTCTCTGTTGGGGGTGGCAGAATGGGTGGTGTTTTCAAACATTGGCTGTTGCAAATCACAGCACTGAATACTAGCTTAAGCTCCAACCAACTTCAGTTTAATAATTAATTTGTGGGACTGGTAATGATGGCCATACACCCCTCTGTCATTCTTTGTTTTGGGAATTCATCCCCAAATTTTCCTCATCCTTATTCCTGTGTCCTTACCTATTTAAACTGCAAGTCCTCTCAGGAAGTGACATGTTCATACAAAAGTTAGCACAACAGGGTTCTGACTTTAGTTAGTAAAGGATGAAACATCTGAGCTTTCTGAAGTCTCTCCTATGATATGTCTTTGTCATAAAACAAGATTTTGTGAAACCTTTAAGATTAAAATAAATTAAATTTTGTCCAAAGATTTGATGAGAGCCTTGAAGGTGTTATTTGGGGGGATTCTTCAAAGTCTATTTCTGTAAATATTTTTGCAGTGTTTTTGTCCATGATCTTATGCATCTTCCCCCTATGTATATATGAGCTGGATGTACCCTAACTAAGCAATTACCTGCCTCTGGAGGTTCCTTGGGCACTGACTTCAGAGTTTCACAGGGACTCAGTTTGACTGGGAGTATTTGATCATGTAGTCTGACTTCTTATACTGCAAAAAGATTTAGCTTTGCTCTGATATGTTTTATTACAGCCGTTGATTTTAGTTGAAGTAAATCATTTCAATATTTTGAAGGCAAGATTATCCTATCTAATACAAACAAGGAAAAAAATGATGAGGTTGAAGTTGTGTTATGACATAAGCCTAATTAATAACTCAATGCTGCTGAAAGAGAGACTTACCCGCTCTCCTTTTCTTTGTCTATCACTCACACTCATGTAAGACACTTGACAATAAACTGAATATTTTTACCACCACATCAATGAATTGAATGAGTTCAGAGACAGCTTAGTTAAATGCATGAATTAGTGCAAGTGAAGGTGTATGCAGCAGATGAGAGATGGGGGAAGCAGGAGCAATGACCAAAAGTAAAATGAGCAAGGAAACAGGATCAGGCGCTGACCTTTGGGGAGAGCAGACTCTTCAGACTGGCTTTGCTGCATAGGGGTACAATGAAGCATACCTCACCAGGTCTCCGCATGATGAGGGGAAAGCTCCTTTCCTTCCTTATTTTTAGCTGTAGCATGTGCACAAGAAAGCCTAAGCATTAAAGCAGGAAAATTCTCCATAGCACGAGTAATCCCATGTAATTCCAGCTGGTCTGTTTTATTTGCTTATTTGGTTGTTACTGTTCTTTCCATTAAAACATCACAAAAGGCTGTGTCATAAGCTTGGAGGTTGCTGACCATACTCTGGAAACACACTTTCCAGCCTCTAACAACTAGACCTGTCTTTTGTCAAAAATGGGAAATACATTCCTTGACCCTCCTTTCATGAAACTACGCTAATTGCCCTTAATAATACTTTTATCTTCTAATTATTTGTTGATACATTCTAAGGGTGTGAGGAATGAGAAAGCCAAATCAGAGTTTAGAGCACTGACAGGTCTTTTATAATAACCAGGTAGGGTAATGATGTTGGAGAAAAGAGTTTGTGGGGGAGAGAGAAAAGGGGAGTGAGGCAATTGCTTGCCTGGCTTTCTCAGGCTGTTGAAATCAGCTCCATCAAATGAGAAGTGGTCTAAGTCAGAGTGTGTCTTAGATGGTACATTTCTTACCAAGCTTTTTAGAAGCGATACAGGGTGAAAAGCTTGCAGTAAATTTTTAAGCTGTTTTCTTTATTTATATTTAGAATCAATGTCAGACTGATCTGCCTTTTACTCCCTGCACCATCTCCTTTTATATTTTTTAGAGTATTGGACTGTATGGCTTTGTAAAAAACCTTTATGTTTTAAATATTTTAATAAGAAGAATTTTGTACTGATGACCTGACTAAAATATGCAGGAAACTGGAAGAAGGTGGCAATCTGTAGTGAGCTCTTGACTGGGTCAACTTGTGCTGTTTAGAAGGGATGCCTGGGCTGGAGCTATGTGATCCCAGTCTTAGGAACCAGGTGGAATCCAAGGACTCTACATCCCAAGAAAAGAAAATCAGAAGAAACTCCATTTGTTGAAATTCCTGAAGTTTTCTGCTTTCTGTAGATCTTCTTACAGAGCAAAAAATTATACTTTCTCTACTGACAGATTTTTCTTGGACAAAATTTCTTTTGATATTAAGTTATGGTACATTTGATGCCTCTAAACAGAGCATGGGCTAGAACTACTAAATATAGTCATGTCGACATTATTCAGATACGCGAGCCACACCTGGCAACACAGATGGTGTTCAGGCACAGAGAAGCACAGAGAAGTTCAGCTGGCCACTCGTTTGAAATTTGAGTAGGAGGCTTGACCTGTGAGAATATTAGACTTTGGAGTTCAATAGCAAAAAGAAAAGAGAAAAAAATCAATGAGTTTGGGTTTGTAAACCAGGAAGTTTCACTCAAATGGGAACATGTTGTGTTTCATTTTGAAGTTATTTAAGCCTTTTTTTCTCTTTTTCTTTTCTTACCCTTTAAAAAGATCAATTTCAAAATGAAAATGACATTTTGAAATGAAATGTTCTAGTTCATTCTGAAAATGTTGATATAAAGCATTCTGACATTTCCTAAAACCATTTTCTTTCATGTGTGCATGTGTATGTGAGGACTACTTGAAGGATGAGACTTGACCTTATAAATTCATACTTGTTGATAGAACAATGCAGGTAGATGTGTGCATAAAAATGTACTTTTTCTTTTGCTAAAAATATTTCACCCAGCCATAAAAAGCCCAGGGGAATAGCTGCAGGATTTAACCAATTATTGTGAACTATTTGAAGCAGAACACTGTTTTGCTGTAGGCCCCACATTGTTGCAATAGGCAATAGACACAGCCCTGCCTCCTTCCAGATCCATTTTCCATACCATCATGCAACAACCAATCAACAACAAAACAACAACAACAAATTGGCAACTGATTTGAAAGCAGCTGCCTTTTTTCTTTCAAGGGTTCAGTCTTCGTCACATCAAATAATATATATCAAGCTCCACCTACACCAGTAGGTACAAAGGTCAGAAATGCCCACTAGAATACACAGAATAAGAAAGGATCTTCTTGGTCATTCTGTCTTACAAGGCCACCATGACATTAATGATCTGGGCTAGCCACATCATAAAAACTAAATAAGATATTGTACCTGTTAAAAGACACACACACTTTGACTCTGCCACACATATGTTCTGTGGAGAGAAAAAAGGGCCCATAATCTTCTCTGCTGCTCACGCTCAGATCCAAGGTCTGTGTAGGCCACTACAGCATAGGAAAGGAGTACTCGTTTTTCTGAAGGGTTTTGCAGGCCAAAATACCATACGGTCTTGTGTGGTTAAGGGATGCCATTCAGCTCAACATAGTTAATATCTCCAAATCTGGAGAACACTGGTGAGAAGATTTTATTGAGAATGGTCAAGCCTAATTTCCTGGGATCACCTTGGCTCTTATGTAAAAATGGAGCAGAAACAGAATCTAAACCCCAGCAGCTTAGGTATTAAACATTTCAGTGCTGAAAGAAGCACAGAGTCATATGCAAATCCTGCTTTATTGCCTCTCCTCTTTCTCTCTGTTTTTTTTCTGTTTTTAATTTAAAAACAAACAACATGTAATTGGTTTTAATTCTGCTTAAAATTAGGGAAGATTTATGAAAAAGGGACTTGAAGGGCTCATTTTCAGTGGATTTGATATTATTGATTAACTGATATTTAGACTCCTGAGGCATCGCTTCTCATTGTGCAAAATAAGCATAAAAACACTACAAGCAATTAATTGCATGGTTTTTGTACTATGCTTTGAGATGGCCTATCAGCCCTTTATTAATATTAATGAGAGGAATTAGTACCAAAGATCAGGGATCCATGATAGCTAGAAGAACCTGCAAGGACCCTCCAGCTCTCATGCTTTATTATTTTTTAATCAAAGTGGCTGACTTGAAGGCACAAAATTAAAGAACGGAGTCCTTTATGATTCCACAATGATTCAAATTAAAATGATCTATACTTGCATAATTCCAATGAGCCATTTTGTGCTAGTTAAAAACAGTTAAAAATTGCATAAATGCATGATTTAAGGGCTGCAGCTTTCTAGTCTTAATGAAAGGGCTGGTTTTGGTATATTTTTCAACTTGCACATGTGATCGGAATAAGTCCACCGGAGAGGAGGAAGGGAGGGAAAATATATTTGACAGCAATGCTCTGCTAGTAAGTTACCTTGAGAAAAGATGGGATTTGGGATCTTAGGTAATATATTCTGCTGGTCTAAATAGACAATTATCTTCTTGTAAGTACATAAAATACCCTGTCCTAATATTATTTCTGTTACAACATGGTTTAAATGTCTCATCCAAGATGGCTCTTCTGGAAGGCACTGTCTACACAAGTAGTTAGTGATGAAGCAAACTGTGAAGACCTGGCAGTATAAAAAGACAAGACAGGAATGGAAGGGAAAACAGTGAATAACCTAAGGTCATCCTACAGGTAAAGAGCAGAATGAGGGCTGCAACCAAAATACAACTATGCAGTAGTAGTCAATGGATCATACTGCCTCTCTAATAGTTGCACTACTATAATTTATGTAAATGTAGCCAATCGATGAATTTCAGAGAGCTATATTATGGAGGTAAGTATAATTCCTCCCATTTTGCATGCAATAAAGCAAAGAATAACAAAAGAAATCCCTAGATCCAGGCTCTTTCTTTGTTGATCCCTGAAAAGAAAGTGCATAATTTATGTAGCACTGACATACACTAGCTAACTGAAGCGTTGATATCTGTCTAATCATTACAGTATGGAAATCAGTGCAAGCTGTAAAGACCCTCCCAAGACTCCAGAAAATTTCTAAAGCCACTACTTTATACTGAGATCTGTTTCACTGTGCCTAGGGTAAGCACATTTCCCAGGTGAGCTAATCTGAGGTAGGTGGTGTTTGCACTATGCTGGAATCATGACAACATGATCGTACTCTTTTCATAGTGAAATTTTGGTGAGGTCTAATGATTAGTTCCTCTTCTGAGGCAAGTCAAAGTGCATTGATCCTCAGTGCCTTCAACAAATCCTCAAAGAACCACAGTATGGATTGAAAGGTACAGTTCAAATATCTACAATCAGCCCATAATCTGCATATCACTGATACAGTATAATGGTCCGTTAGAGTACTCTACCACTGTGTATTTAGAAGTCCTAAATCCATGGATCATGAACATGATAGACTGTAACTGTTCCTTCAAAGAGTTTACAATCTATCCTATCAATGTGGATTTAGAAAACAGCAAATTTCCATGTGCATAGCCCCTCTGCATACTAAGAAACCTTATGCAGTCTTAATGGACAGAAGACAGGTTCATGGAAAGCAGGGACTTTTCACAATTCTCCTGCTAGAGAAAAGAGAGGATTCACTCATATTCATTGTGTTTCTTTTTTCAAACACATATCAGATCTCTACAAGCTATCAATTCTGTCACCATTAGCCATGGCAAGAGGTTCGGCACAGCCTTCCTGACAGCATAGCTGTAGCTCAAAATCTACAAAGTTGAAGCACGTTGATGTATTACATGAATTTTGTGATTGGGAATAATTGTCAGGTCCCAGTTCCTTAACTGGTGTAGTTAAAATAGGATTACAATACTTGCATGAAGCTCAAAGCTCCTGTGATGATTTGTACCAAGTATTGTGACCCTTAATACTTCATTCCAAAGAATGAGAACAGCGCATGAATAGGTTGACTTTTCTTACACTGCCTGATGAGAACCCCACCGTATTAACTGGAAGGGTTTATGGGTTGATTCAGTCCCTGTGGTTTAATTGCTATGTTCCCCCAGTGAACTTGCATAAGGATATCTATCTTAGTCAGCTGCGAGTTTAGCTTTTCATGATACAAGTCTTAGCTGTGTTTGCTTGCTGCAAACCCAGAGGCATGAGTTCAAGCCTCACCAAACTTAAGGCCGGCCCGAGTAAATGTAAACGTGTCCTGGGGCATGCAGGCTGGTAGTCAAAGGCAGCGTGATGCGGGACTAATCACGTTGTGCCTCTGACACTGGCTACAGAAACTGCTGGGCCTTACTCATGTCAGCCTCATCAGGGTGGATTCTTGACCTTAGCGATGGCCTTGTCACCGAGATTACCCATGAGGAATTTCTAACAGTTGAGATACCCTCCACTTGAAATGAGGAGGGAGAAGGCAGCACAACTGATGCAAATTGTCCGTTTTCTTTAGTACACATGGGGGGTAACCTCAGTGCAGTTACACCAGTTCATGAATTTAGACCAAACATGGGTATGCAGAAGGCTACAACCCACTTCCTAGATGGAGTACGACCACCTTCTTTCTAGTTGGCAAATATTAGTGATAATGTATTTTCATTTCAAGTTCTTAGGGGACCTTGTTTACCAGATGAACTGCTATAGCCAGTGGCTGTACGGGTGCATCCACAACAGCAAACCTCAGTGATACGTTAGATGGCAGAAACCCACAAATGGACGTGAAGGCCTCGTACGGCTGCTTTTCTCTCTCGTGGTGTTGTGGCTGCCTTTGCCCAGCTGGAGCTTCCAAACAGGCTTCTGTGATTTTGCTTTCTGAAATTTGCAAAAGAAATTTGCTCAGGGACTGAGACGGTGCATGTCGGATAACAAATCTATATGGCTGACATACAATGTACATGGTCCAGAATGTAAGGCTTAATAATGGAAAACCTGACAAAACTATAAGTGGTCCTAGTGGGCAACACTATAATACAGTGTTATTATGCCAGGTTTCCAAAAACATATATTACTCAAGAACTGAAATTACTGTTTGGCAGCCCAGCAGCTTGTAATGCATTGAATAAACTATAGTTTCTGACTAATATTTGCATGACTCTCTAAGAATATGTAAATGTGACAGTTTCCCTCCTGGAAAAACTAAAATCCCTAGTGAACTGAAGGGCCAAACATGCAAATAAACCTCATGATTCACACATGTGTCTTTCATTTAATTTTTCAAAATGTATTTTGCATTTTGATTATGCTACAAAATGCAGCATGGAGGGCAGAGCAGTGAGAAAAATAGAACAGTGTGTACAACATATTTTTCATATCAAACAATGTGATTTACTTTAATCATTCTAGGAGTAACAAATAACTGCAAGTGCATGCTTTGAATGCCTTCCAGGTGTATATAGGCAGGTTCAAAAAAAGTGATGCTGTTTATGCTCGCACTTTATAGGCTGTAGGCCTGATTTTTCTCTCAATCATTCCAGCTTTCCTCTAGCATAATTCTCGTTTTGACTTTAACAGAATTGTACATTATTTTTAGAGGTGTAAGAGCAAGAGGAATCATGCCTCAGACACCTTTGCCATGGCAGAATTGAAGCAGTTCTCTTTGGGTACGGGTATGTTGTCTGACATAAAATTCAGTATTATTCATTTTGATGCCCAGATGCAGTCTACAGTGCAAAGACACTATCTGCGTAGGTGGAAACTCACTCAGGAAATATCCCCCAGCAGCCAACCTCCCTAAGCAATGCACCGTTAGCAGAACGCAGCATTGGGCTTCCTCAGCTCTTAGAGGTGTGAGAGGAAAGTATTGCACTAGTTTCCTCTCCCTGAGGTCGGTGAAGACAAAGAGCAGCAGAGTAAAATATACTCCTTAAAAATTGCCCTGCAAGAGCAGATGGCAGATGTCCTCCGGCAAAGCTGGTTACAGAGCTTTAAGACGTGACTTCCCCCAGCCCTCTGGCTCACAGCCTCCAACCTCTTTCCCCCACGGATATGTAACAGCAAAGGAACGTCTAGCTGCACCTCAGCAATTCAGTTCACAGTTACATCCACCAGTGTAATTGCAACTTAACTTCCAAGGAGCACAGCCAAAAAGCAAGATGCTAGTGCCAGCACCTCTGTGGGGGGTAAGCAAAGGGGCAAGGGAGGCAAGCGGAGCGGTGGCAAGATCCAGGATTGCTGCAGGAATATTTTCCAGGAGATACCTCTTGACACCCAAACACTGGTGCTTTGCTAGTCCCTATCATTGCTGCACAATATCTGCAAGGCAAATGTGCCTCAGAATTAGTTTACCTAAGCTGTCTTTGCCCCATATTAAGATTAGAATATTTCAGACTCAGCTTTTCATACTCAAGACAAACTATTGTGGTTGAGCTACAGCGTATTCGTAATCGTTTTCTATTACTTGACAAATGGCATGAAGTAGTGTTTACTTTCTTCTCTTTTCACTGCTGCTTTTGAAAAAAAATAAAAAGAATCAGTTTTGTTTTGTTTCGGTTCTGCAAGATGTTTTTGTCTTCATCAAAAAAGTGAACAAACAGCAAACAAACCAACAAAAAACCTCACAAAAGCATCCTTTTTTCTTTCAATTTTGAAAAGCTGAAATTTTTCAAGCACTGTTTTCCAGTCAGCTCTAAGATAATACAAATAATAACCAAGGGAGACCAGAGAAGGTGATATTTTCATAACTGTCAAATAATGACAACATGAAGCAGAGACAAATATCATCCTGAAATTAATCGCTCAGAGTGGATCACAGAGAATGTCCTCTCTTTCTATCCAAAAGATGCATTACATTTTCCTATCTTTATTCATATACAGATTCAGGCAGAGAAAGCTGTCCAAAAGCCATTTCTTAAAGATACCACGAAATAGAAAGGTTAATAGTTAGCACTGCTAAAAGTCCCATTATTAAAACTGCTTTGCCATGCAATACCAGGACAAATGGAAAATGAAAATTAGCCTAGACATCTACAACCTCGCAAAGGAGACTCAGAGTCTCTGGGGTTGTCATTCCAGCATCTTTACATGATAATCAAGCAGGTTTTGTGTACTTACTGTAGTTAATGCCACCTCTTCCCATTTTCATTTTGTTGCAAGCACAGAAAATATAACCAATAATGTGCATGTTCTTTTTTTCTTTGAGGGGAGGAAAGGGGGAAAAAAAGAATTTAATTGACAGATAAAACGGATGTAGAAAGGGTAATTTCATTTTCCATCAGAAGAAGTAAGGTTTTATGTTGGGAATTAAATTAACAGCACATGAAATTGGCTTTTCCTAAGTTCATATTTTTTAAACTTTTTTTTTTATAAGAAGAAGAAGGAGAAGAAGAAAGAAAAAGACCCCAAAACCAAGGTAGAGTTATAAAAAGCCTGACAATGAGCACAGACGATTTCCAAAGATGATAAAACTTCTCCATTGCTGTGTGGTTGTGGGCCTGCTTGCTTTTCAATCACTCTGCATTTTCTGCTTGTGTGATACTAAAAAGTTATGCTTATAAATGTTTCCTGATTTCTGTGTGTGATGTTCCATCTTTCGACTCCAGCTGGTTTCAAGCTGCACTCCCCATCCCACATCTTTTCCTCTCTTTCCTCAGCTTATTCATGTTGCCTGCAGGTTGTGATTTATCTTTGCAGTTAATACATTTGTATTCACATAATTTTTTGCTTCTGTTTGGCTAGGCAAATCTCTATTGGAATACCAATATGTACGGATTTCCATATTGTCATCACTGACAAAATAGCAACGTGGAAGTGAAAAAAATCTAAGTGATGAGCGAGAAAAAAATATGCAGAAAATGGAAAAATCATTCTGTAATCACAGAATATGCTGGGCTCCCCCTCCGCCCTTTAATGCATAAAAGTGAACTTAATGAAAAAAAAAAAAACTTACTAATGTTGTGCTTAGGAGAAACAAAGAGGGTATTCACAAAGCAATCTCTAGGAAGAAATAAATGAAATGATAATTTATCAAGGCAAGTGTAAAAATCAACTGTGGACCAAGGGCAAAAGTGCACATGCATACACACACACACACACACACACACACACACACACACACACACACACACACACTTTATCTGTCCACGAAATAACCTGGATAAATGATAACTACTAAAACAGAGATTGAGCAGTATAATCAGCTAAAAAGGCTGAATGCTTTTGACAATTTTTGGTTTATAGGTGAGCTGAAAACAAATATTGTTCTCAGGCTGAGTTACACGACAACAATAATGATTTTTATTATTTTTATTCTTAAAATTTCTGTTGTTGTGTTTTCACTAGCAGAATACCCCTCTATACCAGAAGGTCAAATTTTGCAACATGTTTGCTTAGAATTAAATTTCTAGTCCAACCTTCAAGGAATTGAATGGAAATGGTGTTATTTTCAGAAGTATCTCATAACTTTGAATGTCCCTGAAGTGAACACCAGCTCCAGGTGCTGTGAATCTTCAGGCAATTTTCCCATCTATAAATATGCGTGTACATATATGCTGGTGTATGAGTGCACGTGCATGTTTGATTGTATAGGTAACATCCTTTGGGGGCAAGCTACAGCTACGTATGCGGGGACAGGATCACAGAGGCCACATGGGAAACCACATTGTCGAGAAGGAGATTCATCTTTTTTCCACTGAAGTCAATGAAAATGTCACCTTTGATGGAAGAGTGGTGGTACCATGGTAAAGAGCTGATTAAGGCTAAAGGTTGGTTAATGAATACAAATAATGTTCATATCCATGATGATGTGTGGCCATCAATACCCACTGATGTCAGTAAAAAAGCCCGGCTGATTTCAAAGACATCTGGATTAGATCTCTCCAGCAAAGTCTTTTAAATTAGAAAACCTATATAATCAGATTTGCTCTTAACACAAATGGCTTTTAAAGCCATAAGTCTTTTCATTTTTAATTCTTTTCTAACTATTCACCTGATCGTACGAACATTTACTTCCATAATTAGACCTTATTTGTCTGCTTGTGTGAGTATTAATACAGCAAAAATTAGGTGCTCAAGTTACTTTTGAGGGAATTTTAAGACGAATTGTCTTTGTTTAGATATTATTCAAATTACCCAAGTAACTTGCTAAAGCTCTCTGCTATGGCCAGCAGGGAAACCAGACACTTCTGAAGGCCTCCAGAGATTTCCAAGTCCTGCCTTTCGGCACCAGCCTCTGCCCCACTGCCTGTATACAGAGTCAAGGCATCTCTATCCATGTGCTGAGTGGGAATGAATGGAGGCAGCAAAGACTGGTTATACAAGTAAATCTTTTTTGAGGCTTCTCAGAAGGGGACTTTGTTTCTGTTATCTTCCTCCTACCACTTTACTGAATGAATCAATGAAGCTCAGAGAGGTAGGTGCAGCCAGATGTGGACCTCAGACCTTCCTCCAGGAGAGTTCAGGAGGAACTTCCTTGTCTTCACTCTTGGCAAAGCTTTGATGCTGGTGGGCTCTTACCCTGCTCTCCAGGGCACTCTGTACACCCTAGCAGGAGCAGTGGCTTTTCTAGAGCCACCAGATAAATGTTTGTATCTGGAAAGAAAGCATTAAGGACTTATTTTGATTACAAGCCTTTTAGGATGTCCTAGCAGAGAGTATGTTGATTTTGATATTTAAAGGTATGCTCCTTTCTTCCTATTTTCCCTCTTCTTAGTTGATCTTTACTGAAGTGATAGCTGAGATCCTGTGAACAGATTTATATGTTATCCTGGTAACTTCAGTGAGGGTGGTTCAGTTGCTGAGTAGTAGCTGCAAAGAAAGGTGGGATTCGTCTGCGTGAGCTTAGATGTCTGGCTGTGAGCCTCTAACTCCAAGGCAGTCATCCTGGAGAAACAATGGAGGGAAAGGGGTACCTCCAAGGAGGAACTGCTCTCACTCCAGGACAGGTGTCCAAAACAGGCTCAAAGAATCCTTTTCTGGAAACATTTCTTTCCATTGATTGAACAGGGTCCCCTAAGGTAAATAGTTAGGATATAGATATGCAATTTCTAGACATCAGTTCATAGGTGAACATAGTTTTGATCTGGTAGAAAATCATTCTGGGTGGAGGAGAAATTTTGCATCTGATCAGCAAGCTGACCTGAAGTGTCTGCTGCCAGGGGGTTCCTGGCTCTGATGCAAAGAGGAAACAGGAAAGTTCACTGGGGATGGGGAAAATGTATATAGCCAACCTTTTCAGCATCATACCTGGGTTGGATTAAGCAGGAGGTGAAACTACACACAGGCCACTATGGCACCTGTGCAAAAGGCAAAGGTTATTTAGGGAACAGTTTGAGAGACTGGAACAACCTCTGACAGGATTTAAGAAATTTTACTTCCTTCTGTGCTCAGGCCAAACTAATTGATTTTGCCCCGCCATCTCTCATGTATACTTCAGTTTGGGCAGATATTTAGTAAGATGAAAACAAAAGTCTCTATCAAAACAAGTAATATCTTGGGCATGTACAGCTCTGCCTGCAAAGCAGATGAGAGAAAGAAGGAGCAACACATGACAGATGTCAATCATGTTACTTAATACATTACTGTATTAAATAAAGGTAAATGGATGACACTGAGAGTACTACAGAACTCGCCTCCATAATGAGGGCTGAATTCCAGTGTCTAAGATGTCTAAGAGCTTTGATATATATATATATATGTATGTATATGTATAAAGAACCATATACCATATATATACACACACAAAAATATATACCTACATTTGTATGTACTTACATATATATTTATGTGTATATGTTTATACAATATGCATAATTATGCATATGTACAGTTAAATTTATGTATGTGCCTCTCTCTATATGTGCATACATATATATTTCATTTCTCAAAGTCTGCTTTCTCTTCCTGTTCTTCTAGTGCTGTAGATAAGATCTGTCAGCAGGGGGGACACTTCACAATGATAAAAATTTACATTAAAATTCTTTGATTGAAAAAAAAAAGAACATGAAGAAGAAGAAGATGTAGGGAAAAGAAAAGAAAGAGAGAGAAAGAGAGAAAGAGGGCAAGAGAGAAAGAGAGAGAGAAAGAAAGAAAGAAAGAAAAAGAAAGCAAGCATGTGTGAGAGAGAAGTATGCATTTTAGGATAACTGCATTCTCAGAACATAAGAGCTTTATCTTGATTTCAAGCTCTCCTTCTAACAATAAGGGATAGTATCTCAGAAAATGGGACTTTTTTTTTTGCTGACCTACTAAAAAAATAAAGCTCAGTACAAAAAAAAAATCTCCGTTGCTGAGATATTTCCTTTTTCGTACCTTTCTGCTGATAAGAGCTCTCAGTGTTTCTGGATAAGAAGAGATACTTTATTGTCTCCTGCAAAGATATAAGAGAAAAGAGGAGAAAAAACAATGCCTTTTGTTAGAAGGGAAACTAACTGCAATTTGAAGAGCGGTTGTAATACACAGTATTGCTGAAGGCAAACAGAAACTAAAAAGTAAGCTCTTTAGAATATTATCCTTCCTTAACATTTTGATAAAGTTCCTTAAAATGGGAGCCACTTTTGCCTCTGCAGCAGTTTAATTTCCTATAATCATCTCTGATGGAACAGATGATACACACAGAGTTACCCCAGGTATTGTTTAAGTGGGGACTGAATTACTTTTATACTGTCACTAAATGATTGAAAAAAAGGAAGCAAAACACGTTTTCAACACTGCTTTGCTTCCATGCTGCAAGCCCAGCATAGTGATGCTCTTTCTAATCCTGTTTTAACTGCATTTCAGAAGTATTCACAAGTCGATTTTTTTTTTTTAAGCTGTTAAAAAGAATGTGAAGGCGACATAGGGTAGAAAGCAGAGGCAATGTTCATTATCATGCCCGGAAGAAAAGGACTTTTTGAAGAGAAAACCCACAAACTACAAGACTTTGAGGAATTTGCTAGTTATCTTTTCCACTTGGGTGACTTTAGGCTTTGCTACCAAATTGAAACACCATTTTCTGAACAATAATACTATACATTTTTTTGACATCACAAAAGAATGCATAAGGCATTTTAAGGCATAAAAAATGTATTTCCCTTATGTAATCAAAACCAAAACTCTATAAATTATAGTGCAATGTACAGTCCAATTCCTCCATTCAATGCATTTAAATGGTATGTGCTGATTAAGCTCTTAGTCATTTATGTTAAATGTCTAATGAAAAGCTCTTTGAATCTGGTTTAACCCATATTAAATGCCCTAGTGGTGCCCCTGGAATTAAAAGAGAAGAAGAAAATTAATCCTATTCTTTGTTCCCTTTATACATTTTAATAAATTATACTGCATCTTCCTAATGCATTTATGTTTCAGACAAAATGCCAAATGGTTTGATCCTTTCAACAAAAAGCCAAGAAACAAATTTGCACATTAAATTGTAGAGTGATTCAACAATCCAAGGCATAGCGTTTTCCAGAAGGAGATGATGTGTTTTCTATGTTTCTTAATAAGCCTGCGTGGTGGTTTCTGCTTTGTATGTAAGCAGGCTCTGTTGAAAGTTTGCTAAGTTTATTTTTTATTTTTCTTTCACCCTGTACAGCTTAACAGAACAAACACAATTTTCAAAATGCAATAGATCCCAGAGCATAATGCTGTGTTGGTACAAGGGCTTCTGTAAGCTGGCAGTTGACAGGAGCATAGATAGCCAAAATAAATTCAGAAAAGTCAGGGTGTCCTCTTCATGCCTTATTTACGTAGAACCGTAGAAATTCAGCATTGGAAGCAACCTCCAGAGCTTACCCAGTTGCTCCTTCAGGTCTAAGGTCAAATCATATGGTCAGACAATCATTGAGAGATGTTTATCAAACCTGTTTTTAAAAATCTTCAAGGACGGGCATTCCACAACCTCCATAAGTCACCACTTTTTCTCTTCTCTATTCTTGCAAAGAGAAAAACACATCCGACACATTCCCATCACCATCTTTGCTATCCAGGATAATTTCTTTGGTTGCAAAATCAGCTGACTATTTCTTGCTCTCTATCCATGAACCTGGAAATTATTGGATTACTGTACTATTTAAATATCTTTTTTTCATCTGAAAATGATCTCCTTGTGGCTCTGCAGTGGCCAGGCTCATAATTTGTTTCAAGACCCAATATCTTACTGCTGAGAAGTTTAGCGAGCCCAATTTAAAATCTAGTGAGAAGTAAGTTTCTTTAAATTTTGGACCAGGCCAGTAAGGTAATTTTCAGATTTTCCCTAAAGGTATATGAAGACCTTAAGAAGAATAATTTTTGACAATAATGATGATGATGATGATGATATAAATAATTCAACAACAAAATAAAATAAGAGGTGGAAATACTCATGTTAACAGAGTTCAAGATATGGGAATTAGAATGCAAGTGAGAATTGTTTATGTGTGTATGGTGAAGTGTTGTCCCGATCCAATATCGGGAGGGTTTCGTTACGATCCCAAGGACGAGATTAAGACGCTAAAACCGGTCAAATATCGTACAACCTTTTACCTTTATTTTCCACGAAGTGGGGAGAAAAAGGCGTGTGGGGGGGGGGGGTAGGCGAAGGGGAGGCGAAGGGAAAAAGGGAACAAGGGTAAGGGGAAAAGATAGAGAAAAGTTGGAAAAGGAGAGAGGAAGCTAGCTACCACCACTCCGAGGCCGATGATGTTCCGCTGACTCCGCTCGAATCACAGCTCAAGCTGGGTGCCTCCGACGAGGGACGAGGAGCGAGGGCCGAGAGAGGAAGCGAGATGGGGGGGGGCGGGCGAACAAAAAAATCCCTCGGCAATTATAGCTTTTTCAAATTGAGTTTTCCCACCCCTCACGTGGTAGTTCAGACCAATAGTAATATTTGGGTCTGGGGTCTCCTGCTCCTTATTGGGTCTCATCACTGTCCCTAGGTAGGCCGTTTACTGTTGCCGTTTCTGCTGACAGGTGTGTCTCCATTCTTAGGTCCAGCCATTAGCTCTCAAGGTCCTGACAAAGAAGGTGATAACTTCAGCAATTAGCACTGTTTCAGCAGTGCACAGGAATGCAAATTGCTGGTAACGCCCTTATCATTCCCGCCTGCAGCAGCTCTGGGCCCTTTCTCACTGTACTAGGGAGTGCGGCCTAAGGCTTCAGCAAATTTAGCCACTCATGCCAAGCAGGTTTTATAGAAGTTGTTCTAAAAATGGACAATAATTTACAGTCCAGATCCCAAAGTCTCTGCCCGATTGCGGTCTCGTTCAGTGCAGGCTCGGTGTGTCCCGGGTGGTCGCAGGGAGACCTTTTCAGGGGTCGCAGCAGCTCAGTCGTTGTGGCCTGTCTGCACCCCATGCACCAAGAAATGTTTAAGGCAAAAATTCATTCATCAGTCCGCCACACCACCCCGTGACTTAAACATTGATTGGTATGTCTCCTTCCTGAAGTCTTCATAGCCTTTGTTCACAGTGGTGATATGAGATAGAGATCAGAAGGAAGTATAGAAAGTGTAGAACACGTCGCGGGAAGAGTAAAAGGAAGGATATAGGTTCGGGTAAAAGGTGCTTAACAGTGATTAAACAGAGGTGTTGCCCAATGCAAGTTCATGCTTTAACAATTTTAGCAACATTTAACTTCACAGAATAGACATCAAAATTGAGTTAACGAAGGTAAGTGATTGTTACAACAGGTATAACAGCTGACAAATGTGGTATGGATGTCAATATGCAATTTCCTCCTTCAGGGTGTGGTAGGAACAAATTGCATATTTGACACAACATGTCGGATTAATTGAACAAAGCAAGGAATTATACAAGGTAAAAAACATTAAAGCGGCAATTGCACCTAACAAATACAATATGAACTGTTTCACCCATGGTGCCTCTGGTAACCAGGACCACAAATTGCCACTCCAGCCGTTCCAGGTTTGGACGGGGACGTGGGCTATTTTTCTAATATCTTTGGTTAACTGGAGAACTACCTTGCCTACATCATCTATTTCTAAACAACAGTTGGAAATATTTAATTTCCCACACACCCCTCCCTCTTCAGCTAACAGATAGTCTAAAACCATGCGGTGCTGAAGGACTGCCGTGCGCATCTGTTGGGACTGGAGAGTTAAAAGATCTATTGCATCAGCGGTTTTGTTGGTAATAATTTCTAGAGCCACTTTTAGGTTGTAAATTGGTTCTCTCACCCCCGATATTAGTTCATTAGGATTCCAGGTTGCAGGCCCATAATGTTGAATTATTTGTTCAGGAGGCCACTCATTTCCCCATTTTTGCATCCCACCCAAATCTACCTTAATGGATCGCGTCTTACGGGCAACCCTTCTGTCCCCGAGGTTATCATATACCTTTATGCCTAACCGAGGTCCGCCTGTTTCTGGTAAAAGGAAAAACAATGGTCTGATAATCCCTATGTACCAAATTCCCGACCACCCCGCGGGTAAAAATTTATATGCCGTGTGTCCACAGATCCAATAATGCCCCTTCTTAGCTCCGATGCCCTGAGCAAATGGCCTGTTTATCCCTGGTGGGAATTGAAAGTAAGTTGTGTCTCTGTCACCCAGAGGGCTGAAAAATGTGGTTGCCCCATCACCTATTCGGCCGGTACAATACCAAGCCCCAGAAGTGTCTTTCCATTCGCAGGCTCGCTTGTAAGGGGGATAATTGGGTCGTTGGTGAGTTACAGTTTCATTTTTGTTTGACCAGTATCCCCCAAGTCCCCAATTGTGCCCTGTTTCATTGAGCCACATCCATAGCTGGAGATTCCTGTCTTTATCGAGTAGCTTACAAGTGAGTGTCCATTGACTTTCCCCCACTTCAATCCCTCCCTCCTGGGTACAATTTAAACAATATTGTCCCATGGCTGGGAACTGAATTGGCCAGGTCCCACCATCGTTCCACGTGTCATCCGCGGTTTCGCTGTAATTGCTTACGATCTGGTCTGGGGTGAGGGATGTGGACATCCATGGCCAGCTTGATAACCCTATCGGTCCTCTGCAACCCCAGCAGTGGCTTAAATTGAAAGTTTGGCTTACTGCTTTCGCCAGCAACACGAACTCGTTGTTCTCGAAGGGATTAAATGGGTGGGGGGAAGGTAGAGGGAGTGGTCGTTCGTCGCCTTCGTGGATGCATCCTTGAATCTGGATGGTCCAGAGCAGTAGATGCATCTTGGTCACACCACCACCTTTGAAAACATAAATAAGAACAAACTCGCTCCTCGGGTCAGGAGGAGGGAATAATCCATTTTGTGTGAATCTTGTAGGTTTTCCCACTAGCATCTTTTGCTCTCCGAATATATTTATTATTCTATTAACCTCCCAGGCATTTTGCTCCCAAAAAGGAAGCCATTTCAGGCAGCCTTTGAACACCATATGTGAGTCCGTGTAGATGTGTACAGGGGAAGTAGCCTGGCTTTTGCATTGGGATACGCTCCACACTGCAGCCAGCTCTCCCACCTGCGCACTGCCCTTTCCCTCTGTAATGATCTGCTCCTTAGTCCCCACTTGGAGCGCCACAGCCCGGTATCTCCAGGTTTTCCCTTCCCACTTTGAGGAAGCATCTGTGAACCATGCATTTAGGATCTGATCGGAAAATGTGGGAGCTACTTGAATTACAGAGGGAAGTTGGGGGGTTTCTTTATTCAAGTCTGCCTCATCTTGTATATTTAATACTTTAGTGGCTCCCTCTGTTACGGAGAAGATTTTACAATAATGCTTTATTTGTGCATACCATTTTCGTACAGAGGCTCTCTGAGCCACCCTGTCAGGGGGCGAGGTCCCTGCCAGGACTGCTTTGGTCACCTTAAATGGCCCTCGGAGAACTAGGGGTTGTTTTCGAATAGTTCGTTCAGCCTCCCTTAGAGCAAGGCTGACTACAAACAGCCCCTTCTCCCATGTAGTATACCGCTTTTCAGCGTCTTTGAAGCTACGTGAATAAAACCCGATGGGCTGTGTAGGCCCCTCTGGTCCCTTCTGCCACAGGTGGATAGAGAGTCCGGTCCGGGCAAACCCCCATTCAATCTGGATAGGGTCGGTGGGGTGGATTGGCCCCAAGGCCTGGTAAGCATTTGCCTCAAAGACCAGCAGCTGCAACGCCTCATCGTGGACCGAGGTCCACTCCCAGTGAGCCCTTTTCCGTAGTAAGTCATATAATGGCCTAGCAATAATTGAAAAATCGGGAATGTGCTTCCTCCAAAACACAAGCAGCCCTAAAGCATGTTGCAAGTCCTTCTTGGACTCCGGCATTTTAATTGAGTCCAATGAGGATAGGGTATCCGGGGGAATGCAGGTCATCCCTCCCCTCCACCAAATTCCCAGAAATTTTACCTCGCTGGAGGGAGTTTGGATCTTTTCGGGCGGAATTGTCAGCCCTATCCGCTCTAGGTGGGCAATAATGTCGCACTGCGTTTTCTCAACGTCCTCTACCCGGCTCCCTCCCACGAGCACATCATCTATGTATTGATAAATTTTGACTCCTGCCTGTATGGGGACAGTTTCAAGCTCTTGTGCTAGCGCATGATGTGCTAGCGTAGGGGAGTGCTTGTACCCCTGAGGTAGTCGGGTGAACGTGTATTGCTGTCCCTCCCACGTGAAGGCAAAACGCTCTTGGTCCTCAGGCTGCAAAGGGACCATAAAAAACATGTCTTTGACATCAGTTGTTGCCATCACAGGGTGGGACTGCTCCTGGATAGTCACTATTAATTCAGCAATGTTTGGCACAGCTGCCATCAATGGGCCTGTATTGTTATTTAATTGCCAATAGTCTACAGTTAGTCTCCACTTATTTGGTTTTCGAACTGGCCATACAGGGGAATTGAAGGGGGACTGTGCTGGGATCACAACTCCCTGTTTTTTCAGGTCCTCCAATACTGGGCTAATTCCCTCTCTCGTTCCCAAAGGTAACGGATAGGGTTTTACATTAGTCAGCCGGGAAGGGGGGAGGGGAGGCGTCGCTTGCAGCGAGCGCACTGCCACACCGAAATCTCCGGTCAGTCTTCTGACCTGAGGAACGCCGAAAGACCACGAATTCCCCTGGGAATCCCGCCACTGTTTCCCCTTCAGGACGTCTATGCCTAAGAGGTTCATTTGAAAAGGCCCCACAGCCACCATAGTGTCCACAGGACTCTCTTCCCCTGGGAACCACAATGTTACCGGGGTCATGGGCACAGTCTGGGTCTTCCCCAGAGCACTTAAAACTATTAGGTGTTTGGAGGGGACCGAGATGCCACACCGTTCCGCCTCACTCCGTGTTAACGCTGTAATTTGGGCCCCTGTGTCAATTAAAAAAGTTACAGGCCTTCTCTTCGGCCCCACCGCTAGGGTGATTAACAAGTCTCCTTTGTTATTGCAGGTGAGCTGTCTTATAAACATCCGCCCTCCGCCTCCCCCCACACCCTGAGGGGGCGGAGGAGCCAGTTTTCCCACCGCCCTTTCATCCTCCTCGAACTCCTCCCCCACGTTTAACGCCGGTGCGGGGGGTTGTTTCGGTCTGGGCGGGGGTCCCTGTCCGGACCACCTTCGCACCAGGAGCTCTAGTTTTTTGGTTGAGAGCCCGTCCATCAAGTCTCGGGGCACACCCTTTTGCAGCCCCAATTGCAATAGTCCCTGCCGGGTCAGGGATCTTTCTCTTCTGGCCAAGTCTGGGCTCCTCCCAGAGAATGCCAGCGGCTTGTTTGCTGGCTCTGCCGCCCGCACGGCCCTAGTTTCTGCTTTTTGATAAGTCCGGCCGACTGGCCCATATTTCCTCCCATAATTGATCAGTTCTTGGGCTACCTCCCCCCAGGTCCACACCCTTTTTCCCAGCCGCTGATGCTCGGGGGTTACCATCCCCTCCAGGGCAGCCGCAATTCTCTCCTCGCGGGGTACATTTTGGATTCTCCCCTGCAATTGGATCCCAATAGGTTTCAGGGAATCAGGAAGTCCCCGTATTAGGGGTGTCATCCTCTCGGGATCTACTGGCGATAACATCGGAGAGCTCAGGTTTGGCTTGAGTTCCCGATCATACATCATTTGCAGACAAGCTGCCTTTTGTACACTTTCCAGCAACTGATCGACGGAACCTGTTATAGCTAGGGGATCCCCCCTTTCCAAAGGGTTCAGCCCCCCCGCCCAATATGCGGCCCTCTGAGTCAGGGACCACGGGGCTCGGCGATCGCCGGTTGTCAGGAACACGCCTGGGCCCCAATATCCCTCTGCCTCCTTTTCAGATAGCAGGATTCCGTCCCCCCCCGACAGGGATACCCTCCACACGTATTCGGTTTCGGATTCCCTAGCCGTTCTGGCAAAATCCTTTCGCAGCTTGGCCAATTCGGTAGCTGTGAAAGGGATTTCTTTGGTAACAACCTGGGGGCGGTTGTCGCTATCATCCTCGTATATATATTCTGTTTTGACTAGTGGGCACATATGGGGGGGGTCGTCTACGGCCTCCTTTAGTCTTTTTAGGTCCCTTTGGGGGTAAATTTGGCGTACCCCTTTTCCCTCGAGCAGCACCTCAGTTTTGGTGAGGGTGTCTGCCTCCCTCAGGAGCTGGTTTCTTAGCTCCTCTTTCAGTATCAGATTTTGGTGCTTCTCTTCCTCCAGTGCCCGCTTGGTTTCCCGTAATTGTTCTTGCAGCGGCGTTAGCGCCGCTTGCAGTGCGGCAACCACAGCCTCCACCTGACAAGGTGCCCGCTGCCTGTCCTCCACCGCAGCTGCTAGGCACGCTCCTAGCACAGCGCAAACAATAGCTTTCCCTTTTCCTCTCTTAACTTTAGCTTCTTTTTGCAAGACCGCTATCCGGTCCACTACACTTTGCAATTGGGACCAATGGTTCCGTGCCCAGTCTCGTCCTGAGGGCGAGGGGCGAGAACAGTGTATTTCCAAAAGGTCATATAGTTTCTCGATTTCTCCACAAAAGTCGCCTGCCTTCTGGGCGGCCATATCCTACAAAGGGGATTTCGTCCCGGGAGGGCCAAACCTTAAATGAGTCCAAGTTTCCCCTATACGCTCCCGGGAGGCCAAACCGTAAGCTACTACAAAAAAAATGTCCTACAAAGGGGATTTCATCCTGAGGGGGTCACACCTTAAAGTCCAAGTTTCCCCTATACACCCTCAGGAGCCAAACCATAAACTAGTTCAAAAAATGTCCTACAAAGGGGATTTCATCCTGAGGGGGGTCACACCTTAAAATCCAAGTTTCCCCTATACACCCTCAGGAGCCGAACCACCAACTAATATACTAAAGATCTCAGCATTCACTCCTTCCTTACGCTTCGTTCGTCTCCGGCCGCTTCCCTCGCGGGAGAGCGGAACCGTGGATCTGAACTCCGCACTCGCTTCGTACTTGTTCGTACGTCTCGTTCACACACACTCGCTCAGCACACCATAAGGTTGTACGACACTCTCGTCTCAAGGGATCCTGTCCGTGACGCCAATTAGATGTCCCGATCCAATATCGGGAGGGTTTCGTTACGATCCCAAGGACGAGATTAAGACGCTAAAACCGGTCAAATATCGTACAACCTTTTACCTTTATTTTCCACGAAGTGGGGAGAAAAAGGCGTGTGGGGGGGGGGGGGTAGGCGAAGGGGAGGCGAAGGGAAAAAGGGAACAAGGGTAAGGGGAAAAGATAGAGAAAAGTTGGAAAAGGAGAGAGGAAGCTAGCTACCACCACTCCGAGGCCGATGATGTTCCGCTGACTCCGCTCGAATCACAGCTCAAGCTGGGTGCCTCCGACGAGGGACGAGGAGCGAGGGCCGAGAGAGGAAGCGAGATGGGGGGGGGCGGGCGAACAAAAAAATCCCTCGGCAATTATAGCTTTTTCAAATTGAGTTTTCCCACCCCTCACGTGGTAGTTCAGACCAATAGTAATATTTGGGTCTGGGGTCTCCTGCTCCTTATTGGGTCTCATCACTGTCCCTAGGTAGGCCGTTTACTGTTGCCGTTTCTGCTGACAGGTGTGTCTCCATTCTTAGGTCCAGCCATTAGCTCTCAAGGTCCTGACAAAGAAGGTGATAACTTCAGCAATTAGCACTGTTTCAGCAGTGCACAGGAATGCAAATTGCTGGTAACGCCCTTATCATTCCCGCCTGCAGCAGCTCTGGGCCCTTTCTCACTGTACTAGGGAGTGCGGCCTAAGGCTTCAGCAAATTTAGCCACTCATGCCAAGCAGGTTTTATAGAAGTTGTTCTAAAAATGGACAATAATTTACAGTCCAGATCCCAAAGTCTCTGCCCGATTGCGGTCTCGTTCAGTGCAGGCTCGGTGTGTCCCGGGTGGTCGCAGGGAGACCTTTTCAGGGGTCGCAGCAGCTCAGTCGTTGTGGCCTGTCTGCACCCCATGCACCAAGAAATGTTTAAGGCAAAAATTCATTCATCAGTCCGCCACAAGTGTATAATGGAAAAAATAAATTGCTCTTAAATATTCTGCTTTTTCCTGATAACGAAAACATTTCTTTAAAAAATATCTAAAACTTGCCTGGATCAGGAAAATCTTTATCTGTAGATTTCTAATGAGAATCTTCAGACAAACTTTTAAGCCTAAATGCAATGTACTATTCCAAGACTTTTATTTCTTTATTTGAAGGGGAGACTATTTATGTTTTGAATCCAATAGCGGTTCCAAACTGAAAGGTGCTAACAGTATTAAATACGACTTCAAGACTAAATCTTCTGGGAAATGAATTACAGTGAGAGTTAGTGGCAGAATATAGCTCGATACTGTGCGTTTTGGCTGATTTATGGCATGTGGATGGCTACTGAAGAGCCAGAGGTTTCAAGGTCAATGGCCACTTGCCTCAAGGATAGGTCTGGAGGCGGATGTTCTTGATTTGCTAAGTTTTTGTTCTAGGTATCCCAGAAACTGTGAGAGCGTGGAGGCTACAGACAGTGATGCTTCCAAGTTCTTTGTCTCAGAGACAGTCTCAAGCTGCAAAAGCTTATTCCTACCTGTATCATGGAGTCAGTAGCAAGGAAGTCCCAAGAATTCAGTTCTTGAAGTTCCTACTGCTCCTGCCCTGGAATCAAGACCCTGGTGGTCCTGAAACTCCAGAAGACAATAGTTCAGCAGAATTTTCAGAATAAACTTTTGGATACACATGGGGAAGTCTGGGGACCCTTAAAGTCTTTCAGGACTTACAAACTCTTCACTGAAAAACAGAGTTCCTAGAAGCTCTGAGCACTCTCATCGTATTCATGTCAGTTTAAATTTCTGCAACCAGGATCCTAGATAACCTGGACCTTCAAGTTTCCTGCCACAAAACTGGGAGCCTGAAAACATGATAACTTTGTGCCCAGTAAAAGAAACCTGGGTACTCAGCACTTCTGTCTTCAGGTCTTCAGTGTCTAGAAACGCCTGGTTCCTCATTTAGCCAGCCATTTCTAGACCGTTCATAAATTAAATGTAGTAAATTTGTGCATAGTGTCTATTCTGGCAGCTGTGTAAGTCTCAGGAGCATATTTAATTTCAGAATCACCTTCTGTAAGAGTATCTGATATGAAAGAGCTTGCTTGCCTGTTTGTTTTAATGCAGGATTTCTTACTCTGGGAAAATTTTTTAATGTCAGAAATGTCAAAGTTGGGATATAATCATGGGTTGGGAGTTACTTATAGCAACTCACTTTGTTATAGCTAGTATTGCTAGAAGAGAACTGGAAGGAGCTAACCTGACTGGGAATGAAGAAATGAGGGTATCAGCAGTGGAAATTTAGGAAGTTATATGCTGGGCCAGCTGTACCATGTTCCTGCTGGGTAGAGCTGTAAACTGCAGTGCATAAAACTGCTATGAACACTTCTGGGGCCTAATGAAAATATAATTTAAAATAATGGAGAAATTCCCAAGAAATTCAAGGACACTGTTGATGGGCATGAATGGGATATAAGCAGAGGAACCAGTTGCATAGCAAATACCTCTACTAGTCTTATTTCAGGTAAATAAGAAAGAGAATGATAGGAATCCACCCTTATGAGTGGATTGAAAAAAAGACAGTCTTCTCTGCCCTGTGCTGTACATTCTCCCTTCCTCATGAAGCCATGCTCCAAACCACTGTCACAGGCAGGTGGTACATCCTGAAGATGAATCAGCATCAGCTCACGAACATCTGCAAAGACCTGGCGCAGGCTTTCCCAGTTTGCATTTGCCAACTCGCTAGTCAACAAACAGAAGTTAGTGGCAGGTTGAAAGAGAGGGGTCCCGTCACCTGCAGATGTTTTGTCTAGAGAAAAAGTGGGCAATATTGGCTGATGCTTTTATGATAGCTCTCCTCACTCCAGATCTATCTGAATATTCATCCACAGCCATGCTCTCCACTCTCCCCGTGCCATGTTACAACTCCCTTCCACAGGGCATCACTCACCTTTTCATCCTAAGCTGTAAAATAAATGGTTTGGGCTGAAGTGTTCTGTTGGGCACAGAACAGATGGTACTAGCCACAGGGAAAAAAAAAAAAAAAAAAAAAAAAAAAAACAGCAACACCTGGTTTCAAATACTCAGGCAACAAATCCCCTGCCCCCAAAGCCACGGCTCATTATTCAGTCCAGATAATGGACCATTCATACAAACTCCTGCTATTTAAACTTCAGCTTCTGAAACTAACCAGGCTCCCCAATTCCTTCAGCAGACCCAGCTTTGCCTTGGCTACAGCTGTCCCCAACTGTTCTCTGAATGGACTTTTCTGTACAGCTGAAAACCTTTCCTACTAACAAATATATACAGCTTTAGCTGTTTCAAGCTGTTTTCTGTATAATAGCTCCAGCAGCTCTCCTCACTTCGGTGGGCTCCTGTGGAGCTATTATCTAAAAAAAACATATTCTCTGGTCTCACATCTTCATTCATTAGACTTGCCATCTTCTGAATCATTTTTTTTTCTTCTTTTACCCATTATTTGACACATCTGCCTAAAGTGTTGTATTTACCCTCAATTCCTTCCTAGCTTCTGTTAATGGATATTTACCAGCTGTATCCAAACTATAGACCAAGGAGCAACTAGAAAATAGAGAAAGATCACAAATGCTCTTTTTGGCTCTATATTTTGTGAATCTGGGCAGATTTCCTTGTACTGTAGGTTTCTTGGTTATGTCTTACCATTTATCATCAGAATTGCACTTTTGTTTGCAGAATAATGGGAAATGGTAGGGGGTACATACAACTCAGATGTCAGAATAGTAGGTCATATCCATAACTGGAGATCAGATCTCTGACAGTTTGAAATCTGGACCTATCTTTTGTGATGCAGTAGCATTAGGGACAGCAATGTTCTCTCTACATTATTGAACCTTACATGGACCTATATAGTCCTTATGGGTTTATTTCAGCAGTCTGAACTCTCTAATTGTCTTCTTTTTATTTCCACGCTCAGAAGAAACTATCAATAAAACCAATATCTTTTTTTTTTTTTTTTTTTTTTTTTTTTGCAGGACCCCAAACAGCAACAAATAATTGATTTAATGTCCCAGGCTTTCTCATTAGGGCCACTGTGAAGGTTTGGACATCTTTCCTAATCAATGAACTGTGGGAATAGGGGGAAATCTGCAGTGACTTCATTGTCTGCCTGCCACTTGCAAGCATTATCGTAAGTTATATATTATATGTTAACAACAGATTCAGTAGATCAAAAGCTTTGTTTATAGAAAAGCTTTGTCCTAGAAATAGAAAACTTTGATGCTCTTGAGTAATATAAATGTTCTTAGTATATTAGCTAGTGACTACAGAACAGCTGAAATATTCATCTCCTGTCCAGAAGACAGGATTAATTTATAACCCCATATTCTCAAAAAATGATCCCATTATTGTTCCTCTATAATGTCCATTTCCTGGCCCCAAAAGGAATTTTGCCAGAGCAAGGACAGCAAAGTTTGGTTCATTGTGTGTTTCAGATGATTTAACTGTGATGGATGTTTTAAATATGAAGTAAAAAGATAGAACATGAGTTTTGACAAAATATAATGAATAGCTCCTCTTTTTTCTTGTCTCATCTTGTCACCTTCATAAAACTACTATGAAATCTAGTTGTTTAGTGGATCTAGAGACCTAACATAGCTGGTAAAAAATATAGCTATAATGAAAAAATGGTTAAACGGATAAAAGGCACCACTTTATTTATTTATTTTCATTTGAACTGTGAAACTCATTCTTAGCAAGGAATGCTGAGACAAGAAATGCAGCTGGGCTTACAAAGAAAGAGAGATAAGAGGAGTATCTAGATTTCAGATATTTATGTGATATTTTGCTTCATCTAAACAAAGCAAAAAAAAAGAATGTAAGATAAGGAAAGAGATCTAAAATCCTTAACCTTAGAAAGATTTAAGAGAGAGTCTATCAAGCATGTATCAGCAGGGAAAAAGAAAGACCAATGACATTTTTCAGGGGATAAATTAATATCTAATTTATAGTTTACCATATGGTCATTTCAACTTCCCTCAGTGCATATAATACCATTGATTTCCAGAGAAGAGGGCATATGTCCCCATGCTTCATGAAGGAACTGCATTAATGCCAAGTACCATCAAGGCGTAGTTGAGAGGAAAAGTCTTAAAGACCCTATATGCCTCATACAAATACGTGCCTGAACTGATTGCAAACTCTGTGGCTCCTTGGTGTGTTGTATGACTACATAATGCACTCAGAGACTATATTATACTGGGCTCCCCAGTGGCTGGGGGAGTGACAGTACATTGCCTCTTACTTGCCTCTGTCCAGTGTGAGATGACATCAGGGTCATCCCCTTTGAGTAAAAGCTTTTTTCCTCTTTCTTTTTCTATTTATTTATTAGAGTTCTCCACCACCACCACCACCACCACCACCTTCCTTAGGGAAGTTGCTTACCCTTAGCTAGCAACCTCTTTACACCACAGTAGACCAGCAAATCTACACAAGGGCTTCAAAGCCTGGAATGGCATAATATGGTTCTTCAACAGTTAAGCAAACTGAGACTGAGTGATTTGCCAAATGTAGCTAGAGAACTGTATATAGGACTTAGAAGACCTGACTCCCAGTCTGGTGCTCTACCCATTAAATGACACTCCTTTCCTCAGCAATGCTTCACAAAGCTGGTATGATTCATCCACCACCTGCCATACAGTACAGCAAGGCCTGACTTCTTGCAGCAAGATTTACATCTAGGTGCCAAAAGCCAACCACATTTTGCAATTAAGGGACTTCTTTTTTCCTTGCTTTTTCCCTAAAATGAATTATTTGATTCCATAGTCCTTAAAGGTTTTCCCTTGCTTTTAATTAGATAATTAAACCCCGAGTTCAGATCATAACATGCTGCATTAATGGTATCTATTTAATCAAAATGTCCATTTGTTTTCATTATATTAAGTTTAGTGAGAGATGCTTAAGCGAGTTTCATGTTAGTCTGGCTTTTTCCTACTCTTGGCCTTTTGTTATTTATTCTGTATATGTCTGTAAAAAAAAAAAAAAAGACAAGCAGATATTAATATAACAATAAAAATAATTTTGGTTTTCCAGAGAACAAAGATATCGATGGTATGTGAGTCAGCTGGCATAATATTGTTGTAGTAGAAATGGCATGGTTGCACGTCCAGCATTTTTGAAAGTTGCTAGGGATCATGCTCAATCCTTCTTGCAGTTCTGATTTCAGACTGACTTTCTGGATATCAACTTTTGGAATATTTTAAGGAAGCTGCATTTGAACCATAGGTTCATAGGACACTGAGAAACAGAGGCAACTGAAAACATCGATCACATCTTAAAATCCTGCCCTGTAGATTTGTACAATAACTTCCACAAGAAACCAGGAATTTTTCACAGCACACCACTGACTTTGCTGTCATTATTCCCCATGAAGCCTTACTCTGCATCGGATAATAAACTCATGTTATAATAAATTCATGTTATTCTCAATGATGCTGTATTTTTAATATGTATTTGTTAGCTTCCCCCCTCCTCCCCCCCCCCCCCCCATCCCGCAGTGCAGGAGAATGGCAATTGTGCTTAATTTTTCACAAGATAAAACTGAAAACAATGAACCCAAGTAGTATGCTAAAACCACACAGAAAATGAATGGCTACCTGTCCTGCGACTTCCTTTTAAAAGACCTTCCTGGCCTTGCCAGAAAGTTGTCAGATAATCATCCTTTAACATGACAACTCCATTAATGCCTGCCCTGGCTGTTTCCCTGGCCGAGTCATAGCGGGAGACCTCTCTGATGGCATACCAAGTGCATCTGCCCTTTTCCTCCGTTACCAGCAAACGAGGAATTTTCTACAAGCTCATTCCATGAAACCAGATTGGGAATGACATTGAAGCCTCTTGGGAGGAAACAAAAATGGAGTCACTAATGAGGAGCATTTATTCAAAGACTTGAATATTTCAAGATCCTTGCAAGCAAGCATGGGCTTGTCAGGACCATAAAACTGAGCTTATTGATACAAAATATGCTGTGAAAACTCACTACAGTCACACAAACCGGACTTGAATAAGTACATCACTGTAATTTTCTGGTGCGAGCTTAATGTAGAAAAATGGTGTTCAAAGCAAGGCACTAAAATGAAAAATGTAAGGTTGCCTTATCAGTTTGGGCAGGGCTTGTTATCTTTTTATGTTTACTTCCAAATTAGAAAAGAAAGAAAGAAAAAAAAAGAACTCCAAACCCTGAGAAACTCATATCCTTTTACCTTTTTGTCAATTGAAATTGAAACATTTCCAGCTTTCTGAAAAGAGCTGTTTCTTAGTCCCTATAGTATGAATTCATATAGCACCTAGAACGCTGACACACTAGGACATTAAATTTTTTTGAGGGAGGGAGGAAGGAAGGAAGGAAGGAAGGAAGGAAGGAATCTTTTTTTCTCATCTTTTGTATCTTCTATTTGAACTACTATAATTAATTATATACCTACTACCATGTAGGTGGCAGTCATTTCTGCAGAAAACTCAGCCAAAGACAGGATCGTGAACTGAGTTGGAAAGAAATAGAGAATAATGTCACCATTGTGTCTAGTGTTTCAATATCTTTCTCTAAGCTCAAAAAAAAAGTACAGATTTCTAATCCAAACTTTAGATTTCTAGAAAGAAATTTGTGGTTTGATTTTCACTATTGTTAGGACCCCCCCATATTATCTATTTTCTCAATTATGAACATACTTTAGGTGCATTTGGCTACACTACTCCTCTGCCAATCCTATGGTGCACCCTTTTCTTATTACATCATGGAACCTGGTAAGACATTGTCAGTACTGATGAGAGTTGTTTTTGTTGTATTTAAAAATAAAATTATTCAAGGAGTATGCCAACAGGACATATTACACCGACTTTTAGCTGCATTTATTTGTATATGCGCAGCAGTTAATAGCTTAGCTGGGCTTGAATGCTGTGGTACAAGGTATTGCATGCATTTAAAATGGCTGTATGTTGGAAGAGCAGTACATGCTGCCTTTTATAATCCATGCTTCTGAGAGATTTCAGTGGCCAAGTGAGGTCTTCATAAATCTTATATCGTTTGCAAAGCATAATATGGTAATTCAGATACTTTGGGAATGGACAGAACTGTTTGTGAATTAAAAAAAAAAAAAAGCTACATGTTTTTGATCCAAATATCAAGATTTTCTAATATGTTTAGAAAACTGACAGTTTCAGTCTTAATCCTATTCAATCGAATGTCTTGGAATTAATGCAGCACTCAACAGTCATAATTTATGGCGCAGTGTAAGACCATTCGGACTGAAGCCTTGCATCTGACGTCAGGCTATTGGGAAAGGAGCAGCGGTGGGGGCGGCCTCTGCAAGCCATCCTGCTACTTGCCAATCTTATTTAAATTTTATTGCTGCCCAAATTGGAAAGATTAGATGGTAATTAGCAGTTTCCCCACCAGTCCTGATTCTGCCTCTCTAAACAATCTTTTGATAATGATCCTGTCCCTCCTCCCTACAACTTCAGGGAAATTTCAGAGCCAAATATTAAACAGGCAGTTATGAAATTGTGCTCAATCACCTGTTCTCTTGACCCGTGGCTGACTCACTTAACAAAGGACTGTATATCTCAATTAGGCCAGGTGATCCCAGCGATTGCCATTTGATAATTAGCATCAGGCTCTCCCCTTCCCTCAAGTTTATGAAAAGCTCTTTTCATGAAGATACCTTCTCTGCTAGTGAAAGAGATGTCAAAATGATGGCCTGTCAAAAACTTAGCTAAAAAAACCCGCATAGTGTAAATATGAGTAGTATAAATAAGGAGGAATTAAATATTATGACTCTTCTTCATAGAAAAGATGTTTGAAGGGTGATATCAGAGATACAAAATCATGGATAAGATCAGCTAAACTGTATCATTCCAAAGGTTCGTCTAAAACAATATCCTGCCTTCGAAAGTGGCCAAAAATAGATGTCCAGTAATGAGTATAAGATCAGGGTTAGTATATGTGATATTTCTTCTCGCTACCCTCCGAGCCTCTAATAATTGCAGCTCAGGGTTTTTGAGCTGGAGATGGGTTCTACAGATGTAATTATCCTCAGTGACCTTGTCCGGTCTCCCCTTGAAACCATACAGGCTTTCAGAATTGACGACATCCTGTGGCATGGAGTTCCATGACCTAATTAATGCAGAAAACCTGAATAGAGAGTGATCATTCATTATTTCTCAGAATACAAGAACAAGAGAAATGATCAGGCAAAGGTTGAAGGCAGAAGAACTACTTTTTCATGCAAGGCACTGTGGATGTCGTTGCTGCTGTGTGTTGTGGAAAATAAAAGTATAAATGGATTCAAAATGTTTTGACATGAAGAATACATCTAGCCATGGCTATTAGAGATGTTGATTTAAATATAGCTTTTAGCTCTGGAAGACCAGTCATTTTGGGAGATTATTCAGGAAGATGAATCCTGTCCCAGTATACATACTCCTTGTGTACATACAAACACTTTATAAATCTACCAGTTTGGAGGTATGATTCAAATGGCTCTTTTTATCTCACCAAGTAGATGCCTTTATAAACTAATCAATGCTGAACTTCCTTCACATCTTTTATGGATGTGGCAAGGGAATATATTAACTGTGATGGCAGCAAACACAAAAGGAGAAAAACTAGGAAACAGATAAATACAGTTGGAACAACATACTTGCTGTTTACACCCTGTCTATGAGAGCCATCATCATTGAAAATCCTTGTTGCCTCACAGATCCTTTAAAGCATTTGAAGAGGCGGTGATTAGGGGAAGGGGAGTTCGGAGAAACAGTGTAGAACAAAGGATGGAAAGACAACAAAAATAAGAGTAAGGGACTTAAAGGAAGGGAAAAGAGGCAGAAAGATTAGGTAGGAAATCAAGGAAGACAGGAGAAAGGAAATATTGGTAAAAAAAGGGGGGGAAGTGTAGGACTAGTTGAGAAGGTAATGAAAAAAGTGAGGAAATAGAAAAAGAAGTAGAAAAATAAAAAGAGCCGAGAAAAAAGAAAAACATAAAATATAAATTAGAGATAGGAGAAAAGAAAGAGAAGTATTTGAAGAATGGAATGGAACAGCAAAATGCAGGAATAAAGAAACCAAAGAAATAAAAGCCCTGAGCAACCTAATATAAATTTGAAGTTGACCCTACTCTGAGTGAAGCGTTGCACAGGACGACCTCCAGAGACCCCATTTAACCTGAATTATTCTATGATTCGAAGAACGAAAATACCTACATGTTAAGCTTAAAATAGTTTTGCTTATGGTTGTGGTTGTGGATATATTTGCATGAAGGATTTTCTGACTACAGTAGATGAAACATTTTTGGAGATGGAATCAAGAGTCAAAGATTCTGTGAGTCAATGACAGAAGGAAAATGTGTTTATTTTCATTACAATATCTATGGCACAGGGAACATGGATTTCTACCAACTAGCCTGTAGGCTGAGGAATTGGCCTAGACCTTGGTATAAAAATATCTTCCCCAGCAAAACTGGGGATGACAGATTATTATCTACCTGAGATACAACTCAGCTATAACCTGAGGGCATATGCTTCTGCTTTTGCAAAGAAAGCACTACCAGACCTTAAAAGAACATAATGAAGATCTCAAAGTATTGCATGAAATCCTCATGGTATGCCATTGTCCCTATGGAGAATCATTTCTCTGCACATTTACTTGTACAGCCACAATGCTTAAAGACTCCATCCATGAAGAGGACCATTAAGATTAATGCATGGCAAGGCACATTGATGCTAAAAATAGCTAAAATAGTTTCTAGTTCTAAGGGCCCATGCAAAAAATGAGACAACAAATGGCTTCTAGTAACAACTGGGGAGTCTGAAGAATTGCATAATGATAATGATAAAGTAATTCAGGCAGTGGCATGGAGTATGGGCCCGAGACGTGTAGACTCTTTCCCTGGCTCAGCTACTTGATCGTTTCATGAACTTTTCAAGTCACTTCACAGCTTGATGCCTCGGTTTCCTTACATGCAACCTTGAGATAAAGATATTGCTATTTTATGCAGTATACTTGGAGAGCTACTGCTGAAAGGTTTATAAAAGTACACAAGAGTTTCTTTTAAATGCAACAATACAAACGAAACGAAGGCATTATTTTCCTTGAAAGAGTGAAGTATATCCCAAAACAAACAATGGGTTGATATCTTGCCACATCTTTAACCAGCTCATAAATTAATTGCCATGATTTAAAAAAAATAAAAATGCTGGCCCGTATGCTAGAAGCCCACTGAAATACTAAACTGAAAGTTTTATTGCCCTCTGCGATCAATGCCACTAATTCTTTGAGTATTTTTACATACACAATTGCAGTTCTAGGCCTACAGTCTCAAGTGCGTATTTGGAGACTGCTAATGGAAAAATCAAACACAAATACTGTTTTCCATTCTGTTCCCTAGCTCATGGGACTCATTGTGATAAGACAAAGTGGAGTGAGAGACTTTCTTCTTCCCTCGCCAGCCATCACAGAAGAACACAGGTATTTTTTGCTTTCTTCATCTCTAATAGGCTAGAGTTTTGCTAAGATTCTTCAAACAAAGCAGCTCACTAAGAAAACAGATGAGAAGAGGTAATTGCACAAACTGACTGATGGCAATTCTCTGCAAACATTAGCTGTGCCGTAACCTCGTCAAAAAAACAAAAAAGAAAAATTCCTAAATATCTTTTAGATATATCTGTAATAAGCAGCGCTGGTTGAGTGAGGTGAAAGCAAGGAAATTCAAATTTTTTTTAAGAATCACTTGTCTGGCCATAGTCATCTTCTGCTCACAAATGTGGTCCACTCAGGAAAAAAAAAAAAAAACCTTATGGACCCTTTTCCCTGGGTCCATAAGTCCTGGACAAATAGCCAGTATGCCTGTGTAAATCTTCTCAGCCCCATCTCAGTTCTTCCTCTCAGAGCAGGAACAGAGCTATCTGAATGGCAGATTCATTATAGAACAGAGTAGTGAAAGGGTCTGGAGAAAAAACAGGACAACCTCCTCTTGCTCTCCTGGAAAGTATTGGAATAGAAAAGACTGCTCTGTATGTTACAGCAGGAGGGGTCTGTGGCTACATCTATACTAGCAAATTAAGCAAAGAATAATTTAGTTTGGAAGAAAGTTTGGAGCTAAAATCATGATATAGGCTGGTCTGGCAAATTCACAGTATAACTAATTGAGTTCCAGTACCCAGCACTGTTCCTTGGGACAGTTAAATTTTCTACCGTAGTCTGTATGTCTATGGAGGAAACTGTAGGAACAGATGGTCCCAAATGCAGGGAGTGGGGAAAGGTTTTAAAGTACCGTAGACTCCTTCAGCTGTGGGATAAAATCCTCCAGAGACAAACTGTTCTCCTCTCTTTGAGAATATTTTGGCTATTTCTAGTGTAGTGAGGGGAGACAAATAATTTTGCTGAACTTCAGATGTCACTTTGTCAGAAGGATTAGAGATGTGACTGTGGTATGCTTTTTTTTTTCTTTTCTTTTTCTCTATTTGGCATTGAAAGGATCCAGTTGGCCAGACACAATTCACTTCTTTGAAAAGCTGACCAGAATGCCTGATTTTTGTAATAAGAGACTAGAGACAGTCCTTTCTCTGAAAGCAGTGAATCCAGGCACATGACATCTCCTCAGCATGAGGGAGTCCAGACTCCTGCAGAACTTAAGATCTCCCAGCCAGTGGGCTGGTAGCGATGGTGATGGGAAGACACATGAAGTAGGGAGGGCCCTGGCAATTCACTCCTCCTTTTAAATGCTAGTCACTCTATGGCCAGGAACATAAACTACTGTGGAAAAATCAAGTCCTAGGTCACTTGTATTGTTGGTACCAGGTTTCTTTGCATTAGTGAGATTCAGATGCATTGAATAATTTTCAGGATGTTATTTTGTAGTCCTTCTGCAGTGCATCTATACATAATTTACTGGCAGGTCTACCCACAGACTGCTACTTTCCTCACATACAGAGCAGCTCTTCTGCGTTTTAGAACAAGTCACCTGGTTTCGTATCTCGGAGAGGTTGCTCACCACTGGCTTATTCTTTGTCTCCAAAGTTAAAAGCAGCAGCCCTTGAAATATATTTTTCTCTGACAAAAAAAGGATTTTTTTTCATCTTTGTTGTTTGCTTGTTTATTCCCCTATTCATTCAGAGTCTGCTGCCACCCTTTGGAGTCCTTCTGGTTTGCTCTTAATTAAAATGAAAACCTCACAATCATTTCTGATCTCTTTGCTGTACTTTCTCTGAGGTCTGGTTGTTTGTGAGGTCAAATAACAGCCAACCAAGCAAAAAAAGGACAGTGATACCAATTCCCTGTGGCTAGTGCAAACAATTTGATTGCTATTAAATATCCATACATATAAATGTCCTTGGAACCTCTAGGATGGAAATTATCAAAGAAAATCCTCACACTCCCTTTGCTTGACAAACAGGATTGATGGATCAGGTACTCAGCTGGTGTAAAGTGGCATAGTCACAGGCTCATTATGGGAATTTTCAGGTAAATTTTAGGTTGTTGGTGTCAGTCAGTGACTCTTTAAACCTTACATGGTTAAGTTTCACTTTTTAACACAATTGCACTTTCTTACAGGGACGATTGCTGCTTACCATCAGAATAAAAGCAATTTTCATGTGAAATGCATACACAAAGGGCCACATAATTAGCAGGGAATCATCAGTCAATTAAAATATCCCAATTTTTCTGCAGTTCTTCCAGAAAAAAGGCCAAAGACCAAGCCATTATAAAAGGGCTTGCTACAGACCATCCATCCACCATTTGATGCTTTAATCTCTATATAGTCAAATATCATCAAGAAAACAATGCCTGAACCACAGTGAAGGAAGTTCCTGGTGGGTAACTGCATTAGTGACTTTTCCTACTGCATGCAGATAGGTGCTGTAAATGTCTCTAAATTGCCTAGAAAGTTCTCTTGTGACCCTAATGAAGCACAAGAAGTATCTGCCATTTTGAAGAATGGAGAATCAAAGATAACCCAGTGGCATCCTGAAACCTGGCATTGTTTTTCATGTCAGTGGAGCAAAATCTATCTTCCTAGATATAGGCATGAGGGTTGATTCTATGTGAAGCAACCAGCATGTTTTATTTGATTTCACAGCATGGTTAAATAGTACAACCTTACATTTCCAAACTAAAAATTAACACAAAGAAAGAAAAAATAAAACCAAAACCAGCTGTCAGAAGCTTCTAGTTCCTTAAGCATACCAGCAAGTTAAGAAGGTATATTACTGCTGATCTGACTCCTGAAGTGATATGTCAGCACACCTCCACTGACGTTAGCACAGTTATTGTTTTAAAATGCCCAACAATCTATTTTCATTTGTGTGTCTCAAAGCTTTCTCCTTATCGCCCATAATAAAAACTGGGCTGCAAGAGGCATAGTATACATGTTCAAGACTGTTATGATCATTTAGTTTGACCTTCTGTGAGACAGTTTGTCTTGAAAGGCAAGAATCTGATCATGCGGACTGCATTTTATTTACCGAACGAGCGAAGAAAACCACATTTGTTTCCCGAGAAGTGGCTCTCAATGGCAGAAAGTAAAGAACTGTGAAAACTTGAGATGAAAGTCATTGTGGAAAAGCACAGATCATATATTTATGAAGATGAATGAATGTAAGACAGGAATAGGCAAAGTTTGATGAGTGTTTTTCTGACCCTAACTGCCCACAAAAGCACTTCAAGTACCAGCCAAATGAAGGCAAAGGTGTAAGAGTCAAAGATAGCATATTAGGAAGTTGCTAGCTTCCTAATGAATCTTGTTCTTCTATAGCGGCCCAAAGAAGATTTATTTTGACTTGTAGACTCTTATCGTAGCCTCTTCCCATTCGAGAGAAAGCATAAACCAACAGACTACCTAATCAAGCATAAGGCTCCCTAAGAATGTGGAAAACTTCAGTGAATCATGAAGTCATCCCACGGTTTGTGTCTGATAACTCAATACCTGTAATCTTTGCTTCGCTTAACAATCATAAAGGCCGTTTAGCTTCCTATTGTTTTTCAGTCCTGAACACTGTTGCGTTGTGGAAAATGTGTAGTAAGTGGGCATCTGAGTGACGTCTTTTCCCTAGATGCTCTGTCCATTTTCAATGTAAGCGTGCATTTGCAGAGGCCTGGGTTACTCAAGGGACTTCTAACAATGCAGAAAACTTTTCCCAGTGAGACAGGTCTCCTGCTCTCTCCTGCTCAAAATGAGTCTGGATTCTGAACTAAACAAGTGTATTAAAGCTGTTATAAGTTTAAAAGAACCTGGGAGAAAATTAATTTGATGATAACAGTTCACTTCTCAGGACTTGGGAAAATGTGTCATAAACCACAGCTGGCTAGCTTCACAGCGTGTCCCCCTTTCTGGAAGTCTCAGCTTCCAGAAGACGACTTGGAAACAAGATTTGATATAGTAAATTAGTATGCCCATTAGTTAAACCCTTAACATCTTATCCTACCTAATTTGAAAGCACCCATCTTTCTTGAAACACCCGTCACTGAAAAAAAATTCATTTTTTTATCCCTTTTGTCTGTATGATTTTGAAAGCACAGTGAAGTAAATCTGTCCAAGACCTCAGATATTTGAAATATATGCTGAATCACTTTTGGAAATTATAGAAATAGAATAACTAGTCTTGAATCTTAAGGTAAGCTAGATACATTTCAATATTTTCTGATCAGAAATGCAGCTAATGCACTTGGAATTAGTCTATAAAAGCTACTTTGCAAATTCTCCTGATATCACTTCACATTATTTCCCCTTAAATCTCTATCTTTCTAAAGAACATTTCAATATTAGGTCAGATTATGAGTATTAAAGGCTCTCCAAAAACCCACGCTAATTTTAAACTACAGGCACTGTGAATTGCAAATGACCTGAGCTAAGCTTCATAGTCTATGTGACTCATCTGCTTCCAAAAAAATCAGGTCATGAAATTTTCTGTGTTCACAACTCAGCTCCCTGAAATACGAAGTCAGTGCTATGATTCTCCCCACCTTTCTTTTCTGACATATTTTTAAAAGAGAATTTATAGCCTGAGAAAGACCTGTTGTCAGAGATTGACAGTGCCCCAGAGACTAGAGCTCTCTTCACGCGCCCAGTAGAGTTCCCTGAGGACAAGAATACCCCTCCTTGAACATAGCTGCCAGTGTGCTTCTGTCCTGGATCACCCCACAGGATCATATCGTCATGTGTGACTACAGCTCAATGACTTCCAAGATCTTCTTTGCTGAGATTCAGGACCAAAACATCAGACAATGACAACAGAAGGCCATATTCTGCAGAAAAGGTAAATCATTCATTAGCCCAGGGCTCATCAGTCTTTTGTTATCAGTCAGTGGAACCTCAAAAGAAAGATGAAAGCATTGGGAGAGGCCAGTCATGAGCCCTGACAAATTTTGCTTTGTAATCCCACCTCTCCCCATCTTCCTCTTCCTTAATGAAGGAAATACTGTCACTATTTTTCATTGCAATGCAATAAAAGTTATGACATTCAAATCATAATTGACCTATGCAATGGTGTGGAGATAGACAGAGGTTTTGCACAGAGAGCTGTTGGATTGCTGAACTAAAATAGATGATAGAAAATATAGAAGAGTGGACAGGATACACTTTTTGAGTGACTTTATTTTCCCTACTGTCTTCATCCACAAAACTATGGACTCCAAAAGTCTGGAGAAACCTGGGGACAAGGTAATCTTCCTTAACCTTAGAAGGTCCCCAAAACCTTAAATTTCTTAAAGAGGGGGATTCATCTGATCTAGGAAGCCTATTTTAGGATGATGTATATTGCACTCTGGAGATGTCTATTTCTTTCTATCATTTATAAAGCAAACCTAAGTGGTGAAAAAATCAGATGCTTTTTGATGTTTAAATTAGTGCAAATCTTTTCCATCCCTACTTTCCACCAGCTGCGACTTCACTGGATAAAGCATTTTCTGGCCCCTGCGTGCCTACAGCCAGCAAGCAAGGGTACACAGTGCCCTGAATGAGCTGTTATTGTAATTGATCTTTAAATCTTTTCAGTAAAAATGAATTTGGATAGAAAGGACCTACTATTTTACAGCTGGAGCTATATAGTGGGGAGTTACTTCTGGAGGAGGACTTGAGTGGGTAGCTTAACATGTAGTGCACAAACCTCTTATTGGGTTCCAAACACTTTGTAAAAATTCTAATTAACCCTTTCTTTGTTTTTCTGTTGTTTCAGCTCAACAAACAAAAGGTCTTAAGTCTCTTACAATTAGTTGACCTTATGCATGGCAGCAGCTTTCCTAGATCTCTATTAGCATTTAAATGAAGAAAGGTCAGCTGCACATGCTATAGCTCAATTGTACAAAGCCAGCCAAATGATCGGGAAAAAGGACAATAATATAGTAAAAGTAAGTCAGGAAGCACACTTGGAAGCTATGATGGCTTAACCCATTGTAAAGAAAGGCAGAGGGCCAAGACGAAAAGTCACTTCTGAACTCAAATATTTCTTTCAGGTTATTTTGTTTGATTGGTGGCAAATTACTTTGCTGTTTTCTCTTCTCATAAGGCCAAAATCTGTTTGGCTTTACACAAGCATGAATCTGAAGTTACTTGAGATTCATGTTGCTCTAGATGGAAGCAGAATTTGACCCAAATGTTTTCTAAATCAAATCAGGTTACTGAATTTCGTGAGGTTAAAGGTTTAGTTTTCCACTTGGCTATTAAACCTGATGGTTCAGATTCAATCTCTGGCATAGAAGGCTCTGGCCTTTTTGCTGGAAGGATAGTGTTTTTCTAAGAAAAAGACTGTCTAACATTTGTTACGTTTCTTATACATTCTCCATAATTTTTTAAAGTATCACTTCTGGCCAAAGTCAGAGATAAGATACAGCATAAATGGAATATTGTTTTGACTGAGCACAATGTTCTCATAGTTGCATTACTGTGACCCTCTCACACTTGCTTTAATCTGTGGAAATTTGCTGTAAAATACTATAAAAGCAGGTATACTTGTTCACTCCTGCTGGTGTAATATTGTATATTTACCTATCTGACTGCCACAGGTGTACAAGCTCCAAATCTACATTACTAGTGTCACTTGCTCATAGTGCTGATCTCAGTGAAGGTGGGTTTGAGAACACTTGAAAACGAAACCAGTAAAGACAAATTCTTAACTCTTTCAGAGCCAGGCAGGTTACATGTTTCCCATATAATGCTGTCAAAGCATGTAATCATCCTATGTTCTGCCAGTGCTTTGAGGGTAAGAGGAACACTTTTATTTCCCCAGGCCTCAGCCTGGTAAGGCTGTGGTAAGGCTCAGATGGCCCAAATGGCTTATGATTTATCTCCTAAAGGAAGTTAGAGTTCTGGGTATCCTTTAGAATATGATTCTGAAAGAAATGTCAAAAGTACTCCAGTAATTGGTCCACCCAAAAACCTGTTGTGGAACAAGGAACAGGACACATTGTTGTACTTTCAGGCTTGAGCACCTGTTCTGTTTGGTTTCCAAGTAGAGGATGTGAGTCCTAGTGTAATTTATATCAAAGTTGAAAATGGCTGAAGTAGGTGTTGTTGCTAAAAATAAAAAGGATTTGAATGTATATATTGTAACCGCAGTGTGGGGCTCTTCAAAGATAGGGACCCAGCTGTGTGCATCTGTGGCAGCTCTTAGAAGCCCATCCATGCTCAACCATTGAAGCATTCCTCTCCCATATGGCCTCGTGTCGCCTCTCTCGTTTTTTGATTTTTCCTTTCTATTTGCTGGTTACATCTCTTGTGTGTTGCTGTCATTTGCTCAACACAGTTCACCTTTACACTCAGCCATGCAGTCGACTCCCACAATCTGATCCATCTGCTGTCACCGTCTCAAAGACGTGGTCACTTGTTCGCTCACACACAACCTCCAGGCTCACCTGCTGCTCACGGTAACCTGCTCACTCCCCCCGCACAATCCCTTTCTGCTACGTGCATGACATTCTCTGACACTCCTTTCCAGCAGACACTTTTGCTCAAGGTGTTGCAGTTTGGAAAATTAAAATGATGGTACTATGACCTAAGCTCAATTGACTGCCATTCAGCACTTTGGCAACGGATCAAGCAGCAGCCTCTGATGTTTTACAGTCGTCTCCTTTTCAGGCACTGTGGTCAGTCAGAACGTCACAGTTACTGCAGGTTGCCTCCATGCAATGACAGACATACAATGTCTTTCCATTTTCTCCCAAAATAACACTGTCCTATTCCTTCCTTTGCCATTTCAGGGAGCTTTTACTAAACTGCGTCTTGGGGCTTTTAAAATAAGCTGATGAATAATGAAATAGGAATTAATTCTTTCCTCAGCCTATAACTACTTTGCTTTGTGAGGCAGCAGAAAGGCTGAGATCCTTCTCACTTCAGATTAGTCCTCTAAAAGCGAGGAATCTAATGAGAGAGACATTATGCTATATGTAGTAGCAGGAGATACCATTCCCAAAGGGTGGGTCACTCCATCCTAAAATAGTAGCTAAGAAAACTTGGGTGAATTGCATTTTTGGACATACCTATTTCCTTCACAGAGAGAGCCTTGACTGTAGCCAAACTACATGCTTAACTATGAAGCGGATAAATTTTAGTGTGGTGATCCCACCAAAGGTGGTTATTACGAGAATAGTTCAGCAAATCTCTTCTAAAAAGATTTCTTCAGGGCTGTGTTTGTATAAATCGTGGTGCTCAGTGGTGCTCTGATCCAAGAATCAGATTTTTAATAGTATTTGTAATACTACTTAAAACAATAGGTAATAGAGCCTTTTCTATTTTGAAGGGTGCATTAGTCATCCATGATTTTCTCAGATGCAATTTACTTTAATAGATAAAATGACTTTTATTGTGCTACTTATCCTCACAGTAGAAAGATAATATAGCTACACGGTCGACGTGATTGAAAGAAATCCTCCCCAAAAACATTCAGTTGACCCTGCAGTGTTCACTTCTGACTGGTCAAAGTCATGTTTTTGCTTATCCTTTTTCCTGATTGCCAAAGCTTGCCAAAAAATTTGGTCTCAAAATTTGTGCATAAATGAATAGTTTTGCAAATATTTATGCACATCGCTTTGGGATTTTGTTCCTGCCATAGTCAAACAAGGTCACTTGGTGTATTCATGAGAAAGCCAGATTTGCCTTAATGTAATAGATGTCCCAGACTGTAAATGAAAAATACTTTCCTATTCATTTCTGGTGGGTTTCAGGAGCAAATTTATTTGAAAAATACCACTCCCCCTATTTGCATTAGGTAACTGTTACGTGTTTTCACCATGCTAATGACTAATGGCACTGTAAACAAACTCCACTTACATCCAGCTAGGTCTCGTTTAGTTGCTTGCTTGCAAAACAGCTCACTGATCTTTGGGAAAAAGAAGTGGCATAAATACACCCCTGTTGCCTAATGTTGTGCATCCTCGGGGTCACAGGATGAGGAAACTTCTGCCCCATTCCTTTAGTTTCACCCTCAGTTGTCAGCTGCCAGCAAATCTATTCTTCTGCTGGATCCAGTCTGCTGCTTTTTCTTGTTGGTAAACAAGGCTCATTTAGAGGCTTTGCCATGACTTCATGACCATCAGTGCAGCAATGATGAGAGAATGTGTGTTAATCATAGAACGTTTTTAAACAGCAACAGTTGCTTTTAAAGGAACTTCAATTCTTTTGTTTGTTTTATTAATGAAAAGGGGAAAAAAACAACTACACGTCAACAGTGGGGTAAGCACTGCAACAGGCAGCCACCATGTAATAGCTGACACATTTCCAAACTCACTCCCCAGCTTATCATGCAGTAGCTTCATTCAGCTTGCACTGGTTTAACTTCCTTTTTGCAGCAAAGCTGGATGTCCATCTTTTTTTAGACTGTCCACCTGGATCAACATAGTGATCTGGCAAGCAGAGCAGTGTATTAGCAGTGTATTAGCCAATGTGACTCCACTGCAACATTTCTACAACACGCTTTATGGAATAGTTTCATTCAGACAGATATTCTTTGCTTACTGTTTTATTTTTCCCAAATGCCAGACATTCTGCCATGTGTTTTCACACTCGTTTTCACTTTAAAGCAATGTGCGAGTGACTATGTGTGAAGGTGCATGTGTATGTGTGCATATATGAGTACTCACCACACTTGCTAGCCAAGTTCTACCCGAATAAAACAAAATGCCAAGCAGAAGTGCAAAACTCCCTTCATTTGCATGTCAGCTTGTGTACAAGACAGAGAGGAATTGCCTCTAATGATGCTTTCTTCCTTGTCAGTATTTAAAAGGACAAAACTATCATGGAGGTCACTTTTGACAAAAATATTTATTTTCTATTTTCCACAGTGTTTGCCATGGCAATCAGGATCCTGCTCAGTTTCTTTTTTTTATTATTATTATTTATTATTATTATTTTATCTGCACTGCCCCCTCCTCTCCTTAGCCTTTTCCCTCTTTTTCCTCCTTTGAAAACTCTAATGACTAGAATCAACTAAAATGTCAACATTTGCAATTCCAGAGCTTCATTTAAGCAATAAAAATAATAATTAAAAGGGTAAAACCTTAGAGAGATTTCTTCATTTTATATGGTTTGCCAGAGATGATACACATTCAAAAAAGCCAGTAAAAGAATTAATTAGAAACAGCTAAAGCTCAACAAGCTATGCAAGTTAATGAAGCAGAGAGGGAAATGTCATCTTTGAGACCCAGAACTACATTGGCTTGGATAATATATACTCCTGCCTTACTCTCCTAACTAAACCTCTTTTAATCTCTCCTCTAAAAAATCAATGCTAATGACACTGATTTACCAAGAAATGACAGGCAAATAATACCACAGGAGTTGTTCTTGTTTAATGGCAGCTTAGTTCTGAAGGGGAACAATGAAGATTTTATTTTGAAGTGTAGGTTTGGTTATTGCAACTGGCTTTCAACATTTGATTTTTTTGATTTTTCTCCTCTTGTCCTCTTTTGTAGCTAACCCTGGATTGGACCAAAACTCTTCTTCATTCCCTAAAAGATATAGGAGTGATCTTACTGATTCAGACCAGAAGAGATCCATGTAGTTTACTGTCTTGTCTGAGTTTCTCTTGCTTTTCCTTGACTAAATGAAGAACAACAAAAATAGATGCATATAAATAGTACTTACCAGCATGTCTTGCTCTCCTGGAACTACCTTTGCATGTTCACATTGCAGAATAATACATGGCATTGAAGAAGGCATTCATTTATTCTAAAAGTGTATCAGAAGCTGGTAATAAGAAGGCGATCAAACAAGACAAAGCAAAATGCACATTTCCTTTGGATAAGTATTTAAAAATCCTGAAAACAAGGTTGCTAAAAAAAAATCCTTATTTTGGAGAGCGTTTCGCAGTAATGTCCCTTCAGCTAACCTCTTGTTTTTTTCTAAATACTCCTCTCAAATGTTTTATATATGTTTCCTGACTGCCCTCAATATTATGGTGCCTGAAAATATTCCAGTAGTTCTTGGACAATTTTCAGTAGCTCTTCTGGACTATCTTCCAGCAGTTCATTGTAAGGATGGCCTAGGACTTGGATTATTTATGCTTTCTTCTCATTTTCCTAAACATTTTGTTCTTCCATTCAGAGATCTACAAAGAGCTTAGTGTGCTATATATTTACACATTGATGGTATTTTCGGTCTCTCTTTTTTTATCACAGTCTCCATCTATAAAAGAATGTTAAAAAAAGTCTATAAAAATAGGCATGCAATTGGTTGTTGACAGGTCCAAACAATCGGTAGAAAAGAAGGACATCACGCATAAGTCTAGACTGATGCTTTTGTAACAGATATGAAAATTTTCTTTAGTGTAGAATTTCTGCTTTTCTATTAGAAGTTTTAGTTATATTACGTATATGCATTTCTATTACTTTGTACACAGCCATAGAGAAGCATTTTATTTGCAAATGTTATTACTGTGATTATGTTATTGTTATGTATATATATGTTATTGGCAGATTTTGTCCTAGATTGATATATTATGGTCCTAGTGAAACCGGATAAAATAACCTGCTGCATGATCCAGATGGTTTCAACTGCTCCTAAAGCATCTAGAGAATAAGGATAGGAGGAGGAAAGCCTTCATGGAAATGCTTCTTCTTCCCATAGGAAAGCAAGGTTTCCCCTAAGCAAAGTATGGTCAAGTGGTTAGAGAAACTTGGGAAGAAAATAATCTCTTGCATTTTGTGCCAATCTCTACCGATATTGTTTTGCACAAACCAGCGATAGGTATCAGCTCTGCAACTCTGATCTAAAAAGATCTTGGTCTCAGTTCAGACAAATGTAGAGAGTTTACAATGCTCCATACCTCCTATTTTGCCCGTGTGAGCAGTAAGGTATAAATAGAATAATCAGTAATATTTTTCAAGTTATCTAAGAACCTGAGCTCGAAGGTGTCATATCCATGCAAAGCTTTATTACTGCTATCACAGTAGCAGGAGTGTTATGAGGACTAATTAATTAATGTTTGCAGAGTATCTTGTAAATGCAAAGTGCAATATGAGTATGGATCATTATTATTTATTATCATAAAAGATATAAAGATATATGGGAGAGACTGAGCTCTTTTCAAGTCCCATTTCTATTGCATCAAAGTGGGCATAAAAGCGCCTTAAGGCACCTGCTGAGGCTTTGAAAGCAACAAGGATGATCAAATGTCTAGGAAACATGATCACTGAGGAAAGAGCAAAGTTTATGCTAAAGAAGAGAAGACTGATGCGGTGCCTGATAAAAACCTTCAAATATGTAAAATATGCAAACAGGAAGCAAATAATCTGGTCTCCATATGCCCACTAGATACGGCCAGAAACAATACAGGAAAAAAATTGGGATGAAAATTAAGAAGACCCTTTGAAAAGGAAAGATAGTTTGCCTTACATTTCTTTAAAAGGGTTGTGGCTTCACTGCTGAAGGTTTATAAACATTACACATGTATCTGAGAAGAATGACTAATATATTTGATTTTGCCTTTTGAAAAGTTGCTGAACTACAGGGCTGATTTGGATTTTACCCAGACCAATTTGCTCTCAGTCTGTGTGTTGTCTAGGATTAGAGACTTTTGAACCATGCTTGAAGATGAGATTTTAGGGTGGACTGGGATAAGGCATGTGAGTCTTTCCTTTTCTTTCAGTGTTCATACACAGTCCTTACCCAATTTCCAGTGCAAACTGAGTTCTGAAGTGTGCTTTCCATTTCTCCACCTGGTCCTGTATTTGTTACTGGAAATAAGGATAGGGGAGCTACAACTTGCTTCCCTGATAGACAGATGGGCATTTTTTTTCTTCCTCCAATGAAAAGCCCCTTTTTTATACCTGAAGTTAAACATGGGCTGCTATCTTAGTATTGACAAAGAACACTTTTTTTTTTTTTCCTGGAGATACTGGTCATAAAAATATTTTGCCAAGGAACAAGATAAATATTGAATCTCAAAAAAGTGAGAGTTTTAGACTCCTGCAGCTTCCAAGAAAACTTGCAGCAAATATTTATTTTGACTTTTCTGCCATGGAATTACTTTGTGAGTCTTAGCATGAAGAATATGGCTTTTTCCCAGTTATTCTCAGTATTCCTGCTCTCAGGGTGACATCTGCTTTCCACCCCCCGCATCACTTTCACACTGTAATGCCATACCGAAGATGCTTTGACTGTGCCTGCACACCATGAATTCAAAAGAATAGTTAAGTTGACAGACAAAACTAGCAGTGCCGCCTTTCCCCATGTTTGCTGCTGAGCCATTACTTGGGAAGGTAATAAACTGTGTTTTAGCAGGATAAAGAATACAAAGATAGATTTGGAGGTGGGAGGAAAAAAGCTGGATTTAGTAATATCTTCCCTTTCAAAAACGTATACATACATGAAGTATCATTTCCTGAAGATTATATATATGTCTATGTACATATGTGTGTGCATGTATATATATTTATGTATGTAGCTATTTGTTTTCTTTCAGTGTTACATGATATATATATATTTGTTGCATATATGTATTTTATGTATAACAATATATGGTTTTATGTGTGTGTGTGTTGCTTATATTTATATATCTGTGTACAGTGAACATCTAGATAAATAACAAATAAATAAATAATGTTCTTAAGTGAGATACTGAAGATATCTGCAGCAGCAAATTGTTCTCAGCATTCTTGCTCATTTGTTTACTTTCCCCAAAGGCTTCCCTTCACTCTGAAGGATATATCTGTACCTCTGAGTGGTGTAACCTGGATGAAATGCTCAAACTGAAGGTATTTTGGACATAAGAAGAAGGGACTGAAGTATACTTTTCTGCTACTATTTCAGATGTGTGGGGAATCAGCATTACTCCCAGGCATACTGTATCTCCAGCCCCAAAAGAAAGCCACTTTCACTGGCTTTAAAGGGTACACCATATAGACCACTGTGAATCACAAACCTACAGTTCTGTTTTATTTCTAAAAGCAGTAAATAGGATGATTTCCTCATCAGGAAGGTAACCTCTTACAAAGGTAAGTTGTGCAGTGTTGCTTTCCATTCTGATCAAAAGACTTCAATAACTTTATTTCTTATTAAAGCATCTTTTCCTTTACTTGTTCCTGATGAAAGAACTCATTTAAACATGAAGGCTCAAGTATCTTTTTATTCAATATGAACAGGGCTTCTTTCTTTCTTTCTTTCTTTGAGGTCTGTAGTTCCTTCAAATTAAGTTGCTCCTTGCAGTTAATTTTCTGTGAAAGGTAATCCTCATCTCAAACCACTCTTCTGGCAACATCAGCATTTGATACAGTAAATAAATTTTCAGTTATCTTCATATTCTACCACTACCAATATTGTCCCACCACAAAATGTGATCAACTATTAAAGACTCCTGAGAACTAAATGATCCAAGCTCAGAAGCTTTGAATCCCATGATAAATTATACAAAAGAGGCACTTCAAGGGATTTGTAACTGATTTTGCCGCTTAGAATGCCTCCATTTCAATTAGAGGTAGCCAAGAGGCATGACACTGAAGAGCAAAACTAATAATTTTTGCTGATGTCAAGAAAGGTTATGGGAGGTAAGGGGATAAAAGCAATGACTTCCACAAAGTCTGTGTAATTCAACTTCCTTTGTCCCTGTTTTCAGTCCTTGAAGGGGAGAAAGGCTGTTTCTATTTTGTATTCAGCTCCGCTAGCAGGGGACACAGCCCTGAGGAGTGGAGCCCCCTCACGATGGGATAACTTTGCTCAGATGGACACAAGAATGTGTTCGCTTCAGTGGTTGCAGACAGAAATTGCCTAGTTGGTTTCATGGTCATGATTTGAATTTAAATGTAAACACGATGGAAATCCATGCAACCAAGCCAACCAAACACATGCTATTTGCAATTCCACTGAGAAACTGCACTGAGAATTTTGGCAGCTGCTGGCCAGTTCATTGGTCTGTTTAGTCCAATTTGGGCTGCTCTGGCTTTCAAAATTTTAGGACCCTTTGACCTAGCGGCAGCAGCTCCCCTCTTCCACCAATGCAGCCATGCTGCAGCATCTGTCCCATGCACAAAAGGTCAACTTCTTCCCACTTCTAGCATCCATAGTAGCTACTTTTGGGTTCTCTGCATTGGGTTGCATTTACAGCTAAAATACTTTTCTGTTTTCCCCTTCAAGGAAAATGAATAGGCCAGACAGAAGTGACCACATACGACTGATTATACCATGCCAATATAACTCATTATAGTCACTCTGCAGTCTGTAGATCAGTGACAATTTCCTTCAATGGAAGAATTTTCTGTGGAAATCTAAATAATTTTGTGCCTATAATTTCTTGAATTTGTTCTTCCAGCTTATTTACAGGTTCAAAACTTGAAGATAACATGTTTATAGGTACAGTACAGTTAATTTATTTCTGCTTTACAGGCACCATTCACTGAGGCCAGACCTAGGTGGAATTAAAAATTCTCTGTATTAGGTGTGCACACATTATCAAAGATTTTAAAACTTGTTTTGGTCTTTAGATATGTTGCTCCTGTTTTCATAAATGCCACTTTATGGCATATTCAGGTCCCGGAAAGCTGATAGAGCTTGCTGACCATTTCACAACCAGTTATAAAATCAGATTATCTCCTTTTCTTATTGTGCCTGCAGATATAGGAAAAAGCACAAATGCTCTGTGAGGAAGAAAACTTATAGTGAGTAAGGGGACAGTCTCAATGACATTTCATGATGAAAAGAAAGGTGGAGGATTAGAGATAAAGGTAAAAACACAGAGACAATCACTACCTGAAGACAGATAAGACTCTGTATGGGAAGCTCTGCCCCTGAGAATTGTGTTTGATTTTTATTGCATGTGGCCCTTACTAGGAGAGTGCCTGAGAAATGATCTCCGTCTATGGAAGCTAATTGTATGGCTTCACGGAAGACAGTTTGGACCCTGGAGAAATCACTTCAGCTGTGTTTAAATATTAAACAGTTTAAAGAGTGGGTCTCTGCTAGTCCAAAACAGGTCCTTAGGGAGTCTCCGCATGAGTGGCACGGAGGTAAATCAGGGGGGAGACCATGTCCAGTGAGTGGAGGAGACTAAGGTCATGTGCTATGTGAGGGCATCTGCTTCGTAGAGGTTATTTAATCAAGGACCTTCTCAGTGCAAAAGGGGTAATAAGTAGAGGGGGAAGTGATAGACAAAACACAGAGACCCAGGCCTGAAAGATGTGGGGTAGCAGAGACCATGGCAAGGATCAAAGGAGACCATGGCAAGAACCAAACGAGACTGCGGCAAGGACCAAACGTCTCTGGTCGCTGACCCTGGGCCATGAGGAAACCACAGCGCAGCTTTGGGGCGGGCCAGTGGGACTTCATAACTGGTAAGGAGGCAGACATGAGGATTTGGGGTCATTCATGGGGGCTGTGGGACTATGCCAAACTTGCTAAGGGATGTTTTGGGGGAAGGGGACAGGAAGGAGCCAAGAAGGGACGGCAAGGAGGGTGTGAAGGGGCCGGCTGCGCAGGCAGCTGCTGTCAGCGCGCTGCTCTGGCTGAGCCCATGCCCAGTCACCCCTGTCTCTGCCATCCCCTGACCAAACCCCTCCTTAACACTGTCCCCATGTAACCTCACTCCATGCGTGGAATAATATTTTTATTAAAATTAACTTTTCTTACAAAGCCACTTTTCTAGAAATTTGGAACACAAGTTAAAATTCATCTTGCCTTCCTTTAAATCTCTGTGATAGAGATGTCTACATACAGATTAGCACCCCTAGCCTGTGTTTACAGTCCACAGTCCAAAAGGGGAGAAACACCTTTTTTCAGGAGTGACTATTTATTTTAGACACCTGCATTATAATGAAAGGATTCATATACCCAAGAAGTGCCTAATAGTGTGGCTTAGGTGCAGATGTCTATACACTGGATATCTGTATTTGGAGAGATGATTCTTATGCATTATGACTAGCTTGAAGATACTGGTGTTATAAGAATATGAAACATTTCAAGTTCATTTTAATTTCTTAATTCAGTTAGGCAAGTATGGTTTTCATTACTTCAATTTTTATAGGAATCTGGCTTATTATTTGTGTTGAATACAGAATTACTAGCAAAGGGAGTTATTGCTAAGTGGAAATACATATTTATATGTGTATGAATATACATATGGGTATACATGTGCAGGAATGTGTGTGTTAATGTCTGTATGTTTCTTGTTATAATCAAATTCCACAGGGTATGTTTTTCTAGAAGACATATATAAATTCCTAGAGGGCATGTATTTTCCTAGCCTTAATTTTTTTCGAAATAGAGCTTCAGGAGAAACTGCAACAGTATTAGAAAATTAAAGAAAACTGTAAACTCATCCCAGTTACACTTGTAGTGATATTAAAGAAAATATTTGTGGAAACTTAATAAATTTGGAGGCATGTTTCTTGCTTTCAATGTTTATATTCTTTGGTTCTCAGGATATTCTGAATACTCCGGCTGTCAATAAAGGTAACACAGAATGGGTATAGTGAAAAAGAGTGTATGATTATTAGATCACTATATTATGTTTAGAGATACTCTCTGCGAGTAAGTGCCATCAAAGCTGATACTGTAAAATCATGCATCACGTTACTAGCCCCATCAGAAACAACATGCAATCTATATCTAAGAAAAGTGGGCAAACTTAGGAGCCGGCAGACAGGTATCCCATTTCTGCCACTAGCTTCCTATGTGATCTTAACTATGTTGCCTACTCTTTCTGCTGTAATTCTGCATTTATGGACAAGAAATAATAGCTCTTTCTTTATGAAGAAGTTTGAAGCTGCATTTGTAAAGAGCTGGGATGTGTGTTTAGGTCTGTAAGTGATGAGAAGCATGGAAGTACTTAGATAGTCAGAGAAGTTAATTTGGCCCTGAAGAGAATTAGTCCAGTTGTCCCTTCATAGGCTAATGTCTTGCTGAAGTTGCTTGTATATTGCCCATGACCAGACTGTAAAATCAGGTATTTTGGGGTAGGCAATTAAATTCCCAAATACTTAGGCATGTGGCTAATTCTCAGCACATAAGTGGTCCCACTGAAGCCAATATTTGAGTGACTTTTGGAATCAGAAACCTATGGAACGTCCTAAATTAAGGGGAAAAAAATCTCTTTGAAATTCTCCCTTCTCTGTGTTTCAGAATCTTCCCCAATGAACCAAGTGTTTTGTTTATCTGAACTCTGTTTGGTTTGTAAAGCAAACTGAAGTCTCAGTTTCAATGCATTTGACCTTGATGACAACTTTGTTGTTAAACTTTGCAAAGCTAACTAGGCTCCTGTGCCTGCGCTATTAAACCTTACAGAAATAGCACTGAGTACATGGAAAGAATCATAATAATTAAAAAAAAAAAAAAAGAAAAAGAAAAAGAAAAAGCCATAAGTTGATGGCATGTTTTTTTGGAATTTGGGCCATATTCAAGCTCAGATCACTGCCACATGCCACTGTGCCATCCAGTCCCCTACTCACACAACTCCTGCAAATGGTATCATTTTGCAACTAATTTACTCGCTTAGTTTTGGCCATTAGTCATTCCCAATATCCTCAATCTGCAGGTAATTTTCCACATTATTAGTTACCCACCTGTCTTATTAAACTGGACTTTCTGAAACCCAGTGTGTCTACATTTTCTGCACCTTTAGATCAAGCAAATAATTGCCTGTACCTGGATGGAAGGATTTAATAGGAAGATTATAGTTGATTCCAAAAGTTAATAACTATAGCATCTGGTTTCTCTTTTTAACATTTAAATGATAAATTCAGTGTTCATGAAGAAAGGAGAAAAAAGTGAGAACACAGAAGAATAAAATCTTATCATTCATAGGCCAGATTAAATATAGATGGGCAGAAGGTAGGTTTTACACTTTTCCACTTAATGTACCACTACTTTGACCCAAAGGGACCAACCTTTATCACATTAAGAGGAAGAATTTCTCTGCGCCGAGATGAGGCTTGGCTTCTTTTTCACTAAGAATGCCAAGTATGCTACATTATGCAAAATCTTAGGTGTCTTCCTCTGCTCTTTATGATAGACTATGGCTGTTCTGAGATGTCTCAACTCATTTCTATTCAGACTGCTATAAAACCATCTGCACGGGAAGAGTTTTAAATATTTCTGGGTAAGACTGGGAACATTATTTTCCAAATCAGTTCAGAAGGAAAAGGAAAAAAATAAACAAAAAAAAAAAAAGCAAAAAGAGAAAGTGAGAAAAGAAAAAGGAAGAAGAAACTGGGGTCTGGCTGTCCAGACCTGAGATGCTAAGGGCTGTGTTGGCAGCTGGCCATGGGCATGAGTGCTAAACCTATTTTGCATATAAATTGACACACTTAAAAAAGATGCACACATCCTTAGCAGATGCATTTTCCTTGCTAGGCAAATAAAAACATGCTTGTTGCTTAAGTTCACCTGCAATGAAAACAAAATGCCCAAGAGCTATTCAAGAGGAATAACAGACTTGAGCTCCAGCCTGCATGACTCATTAGTCTTTATGGATTCAACATCCAAATCTAAGTGCTGAAGGCCTGCCGGCCTGCCCTGGAGGTGCAGTACTTTTGAAAAGAGCTGAGTATCACAGACACATTGTGGACAGTGTAATTAACCTACCCAGGTGAAACTCTCCTTGGGGAGACATTCTCTGCCCGAGTTTTCAAGATTCACTGCATATAGTAGTAGCAGAACTGGAAGAAGCTATTCTAGTCCTACTGCTCCATCTTGGGTTAAACAAAATGTCTGCTTTTTGTAAGTTGTTTCAGTGGATATGGGTTTATCAGACTCTTTTGGGAAGACCTTGGATCTTCTCAGTAAACTTTGAGCTAGAAGAAAGTTGCTGTCTGCTCACCACCACACATTTCTTTTCTTTCTTTCTGAAAGCAGGGGTGGAAGTGACTGTCTCCCTTACACAAATCTATTTAAAGAAAACAGAATAAGCACAGTTCATCTCCAAAAATACTATATGGAGTCTACTTAAATGCTACAGCTTATAGCCAAGAGACTTCCTGAAATCCATGCTAGATGAACAATATGACATAAAGCCTGTTGTTACTGAAGCAGAATATGTGAATCAAGATGGCAACTGCTGAAATCAACACAATTGTAATAGTATCTATTACACGAGTGTCCACAGCATGTTCTGGCCCAATTGAAATCTATGACAATGCTTACTGGCTTCAGCACTGCGATTTTACCAACTGGCCGCTTTTGCTCTGCTTCATGCATTTCCTCACATCCTAACTTTTGTTTCACTTCAGTGTGTTAGCAGTCATGAAACAGCTGTTTTGGGTTTGTGCAACAAAAGACATCATAATTTCAAGACATCGGAGTTTCATCTCCAGCTTTATTGTTGGGGTGTTTCTGGGCAGATTTTAATTCTCTTCTTTGTTCTCACATTACACCACAAAAAGACTAAATAAATCTGCCCTGTACTGCTGCTGTGACACTAAGTGAAATCCTAATGTCATTTGAATCGACAGTAAAATTCTTACTAATTCAGACAGATTGGATTAGCCCCGATATCTTTAATAAAATTGCTAGAACAGAAGTTAAAGTATCTAGATCCTTATCCTAATTACCTTTGCAAAGAGAACCTGGCAACCTGTAAAATGGGCATAATGCTAATTATCTGCCTCGTGGGTGTTTAGTGAGTATTATATAATTACTATCATTTATTTACTCAAGGGGGAAAAAACATGTAATTGTTAATATTATTAATTCAGATTTGCATGGTACTCTAAGGTGATTGGACTAGTGACTGTGTATGTTTCAATATTTTCTTCCCTCCCTCCTTCCATCTCTCCCTCTTCCCTCCCACCTCCCCCGTTTCTTTCTTCCCTTATAGATAAAGTCCATGTGTCTTTATTGTAATAAAACAAAGCTATAAAAAAAGCAACCCCTTACTTGTTTTCTTCTGTACCGTTGTTCCGAAGTAGATGTGGAAAAGATAGAATGATTAAGGAAAAAAAAAAGGCTTCTTCTTTTATTAAAACTAAAGCAGAGCACTAGAAAACTGTCTTCAAAAGAACTGGGAAAAAAATAACCTCTTTAGCCACTGACAGTATAGTTGGAATTATTGATTTAATAGGTGCAATGAATGAAATTCACCAAAATGGTGAATATAGACCAATGCTACTACTGGAGCCATCTGTTGAACCCTTTAAACCTTCAAGTCGTACTGATAGCAAGAATGATATTTGGGGGTTCACTGAAACCTATATGTTGGAGAACCAAGCTGTGATCATCTACTGGCTAATGCTGAACACTAGCAACTGATGCTGATTCCTTCTTACATGCAGGCTGCTAATCTAGTGCCCAAAACAAAAAAATGATGGTTTGCAGCCAACTCCTTTCTACTCTTTTATGAAAGACTATATAAAGAATACAAGAAGTCCAGGCTGCAGTTGCTGCGAGTACCAGCCCTACAGAAATCAGCTGGACCTTTGAATATGTCTCAGTTACAGAATGCTGTTCTTAGTCCTAAAACTTGTCACAAAAAAGTAAAAGCAAATCCTACATCTAAATAATGAGCCTTCCCCATTCTATTTTTGTTGTGATTTATATAACATTGTATTCTACCCACTCATGCCTTTTGGACATAAATACTGAGCTCAAAAGCTTTCCTGTAGCCTCATCCACTAAAATCAGCTAAAAACTAAATGAAAATGTCATTGGGATGATTACACCAGGACATTCAATGCTAATTTAACTGAATTTCAAAAATTTCAGTGTTAATATTCCAAAAAGAACACTATTTTTCCCCACAGCTTCCCCAAAGAATGAAATTTCAATTACTCAATATGGTTGATCAGACTGTGCTTATTAGAGCTAGGTTTTTTTCCCCCTCTCCAAATTCTGACCGTTTATTTCCCTCCCCTTCCGCTCTAAGAACTTCAAGAAATGCTGCATTTACTCCCCCACCCCACCCTGCAAAAGGCAAAAGAAAGTTACCTTTTATTTATGAGTGATCATTTTTTCCTGTCTATATTTTGACAAATAACATGGCAGAAAATGATTAAGGGTCTCATTTTACAATGTGACTTGTATGTTATTTATTGTCAAAATAAAAGTCACTTTGTGAATTGAAGTTTTTAATCATTTTTCTCCTCTTGCAGGAAATGGTTTTGTCAAAAAAATGATGATATTTGAGAGCGCTGGTTTTGTAATGACAGGTATGATCTCTGTAAGGAGATTATCACTAATTATTTCACCATATTATAGTTATCTGAGTAAAATGTTATTTATTTATATCCCATTTAGATGCCCTTCTTTTCACACATATTGTTAAAGTGGTATTGCAGTGCCCTGGCCAGCTCCCCCACAAAAGAAAAGATGGGATATTCCAACTTCTTTCAAGATATCTTCTCCTTCTTTCAGGAACAGATCACATCCAGATACTCAATTAGATATAGCGCCAAACATCATGAAGACTCAATTTTTCCTTGTAAGTCTTCCCCTACAAGGTGCTTTGTTTTCAGACCTCTCCTTGGGTACCGGTTTCTTTGTTCCAACGTCACATGTAGGGGTGAACAACAGGTGTTCTCCATCTCCATATTCCATCCCATCTAACTTTGACCATTCTCTAGGAAACTAAAAACTGCTCCCTGTATTATAGAAGAAGAAGAAGAAGCAGAAGAAAAAGAGGAAGAAGAAGATGAAGAAGAAGGACTTGCAGAACATGGTCCGGAACTTACATGTCAGACTCAGCTACACTGGTTCTTCCACTTCTCCTATGAATACAGATGAAGCTTAGAGTAGCTTGGTAACTTAGGCACCTTTTCTGGGTTTCTGAAATGGATTCTAAATAAATCTAAGCCTTGATGAATTACAATAACACCTCAGTATTTTACTGGACCTTTCACATTGTCTCCTGTGCAGATCCCTGCAGAAAGTTTAACTTACAGGTTTCTGTCACCTGCTTATTAAATAAGTGCATGCTCAGCTCTTCAGTAAAACACTCTGTGCTAAAAGCTCAAACTCAGGTACAAGTGTGTAACTTTGTTCATACAAACTTACAAATGCTCTTCAAAGTGTTTTTCAAACCAGAATCCCAGATTGCTTTGCAAGTGACCATTAACTTAGCACAGCTCTATAGGGGCACTGTGGAAGTGCTATGGTTGTACTGTAACTATAGAAAATACAGCCCAATAAGCTAGTAACATAATGAAAATGTAAGAAAAAGCACTGGATTTCAGCTCTATCCAGTAAAATAAGCTACCTCTGTGGGTAACATTGAGAGAAGAATGGGAGTCAAATAGGTAGAAGAATTTGTTCTATTGTGCTCTGTATAGTTATGTTGTTATTTACTGTTTAATACCAACATATTTTAACATAAATTCCTGCAGAGATAAATCATGTCAGAACTGATAATATTTTCTTGCTATTTATGAAGCAGTAAGGTCAGACATGCCTATGTGAACTATGGGTCTGTGGTATTAGGCACTGCGAAAAAAGTTCTGCCAGTTGCAGTAATGCAGTAAAACAGGCACTGCCACACTGGTGCAAGTTGGCCCTTTTTCTGCAAAAGTTGGGCTACTAATTTCTAGTTTAGTTCTAGTTTGGGGACTGGGACTTGAAAAAAAACAAACACTTTTTATCCCAAAATAAAAGAAATGTTTTGATGGTATATGAGTTAATTCAGCATTGTCCAGCTGGCTGCCCACAGGTTTGGTGTAGCTCAATGTCTTTTCCCCCAAAGGAGATGAGGAGCAGTGCCTGATGTGGCAAGAGCAGCTTGTATGGGTGAATGCTTGCTCAGTTGAAGCAATGAGCTATATATATTACCATACACAGGCTGTCCTTACTACAGGGGTTAAGGATGGTCCCTTGGCAAGAAGCCAATTGCAGTGATTTTGACAGGGGCCTGAGAATCAGCAGCTGCTGGTAAGGGATAATTTGGCCTAAAGAGAAGGAGTCGCAAAACCTGAATTTTATTCCCCATTGATGCTCCATCCTTTAAGTAAACATTTTAAGCTGTTTCCAAGAAAAGGACATGCAGAGGGAGGAATGGCATATTAGTGGCAAAGATAGGAGTTGGGGCTCCTGACTCTCACCTGAGCATCAGATGCAATAACCACAAGGCAAGCTCTAGCTAATTTGCTGCACACCCTGTTTTCCCCAGTCATGGAGATATGTGTCTGAACTGAGACAAAAGCTGAGCTGAGGCAATATTCTAGAAATGCTGCCTTTCCATTTTTTCTAATCAGGGAAAATTGTTTGGCCTATTCAGAAATTGGACAGGTGCTGACTGGGCCACCTTGAATCTTTTGAACTAATCACAGGTTTATTTTATTTTATTTTATTTTATTTTATTTTATTTTATTTTATTTTATTTTATTTTATTTTATTTTATTTAACATTCAATCTGCAGTAGCTACAGACATAACTTCCCTCCTCCATGCTGGGCAGTTCTTACTTGCTTCAGCCAGTGATCATGTCAGCCTCAAGAGGGAAGAGGAACATGTGTAGGTCACAGAGATCAGAAAAGAAAGAATTTAGGCAGCAAAACCCTGATGCAAAACATCTAAGGAGAGACAGTCTGAAATTGCCATGCGGGACTCTGAACACCGGTATGTTAACTAGCGGCTCACAAGCTTTCCTATTCCTCTGCTCCCGCTCTAGTTTGACAGGATTGGCACAAGGAAACTCTAAAATCTGTCAAACCAGTATGTCTGATGAGGCCAGGTTCTTTTTTCAACCCCTATGGCAACATAATTTTTTCACTGAGTAAAAGCTTGTTACCTGTTCACAAACATAGTCCATCTTCAAAGCTGCCTACTGTGTTTCCACTGCTGATTTTTGTATTTTCCTGTTTATCTAGCATCAAACCCAGAAAGTCCCGAACTTCTGGACTATTGAGGCTTCTTTTTTAATCCTCCCCCTTTCCCCTCAAATTCCTAAGTTTAGCATTTCCCCTCTGTCATCCTGCTGTATAAGAACAAAAGCAAAAGGAGTGAGACAGCTTTGGGTTAGATTTAACCCACAGCAAACAATTCCTGTTAGGAAATAGGCAGTAGAAGATCCTCTCCATGGGGCTATGGAACTCAAATAATGTTGATTTAATAAAGCACATCAGCAGCTCGGCGAGATAGTACATAATGAAGCACAGCACCAGCCAAATAAGGTCGTATACCGAAGCACAGGCTATGAGAGCAGAGCACAGATGTCCCCAGCTCCATAAGACATTAACACACATAACGCAGGACGTGGCAAAATATACATGCACGTGGCATGAACTGAAATTTTGCTGTGTGCCTGTGCGGACATGGCATAATTGCTAATTCCAAACTCGGTAAGCACCTACCATTTTATCAGGCCAGCTAATCTGATCCAACCAGTTATTGTGCCTTGCTTTTGGTGCCTGAGCACCAGAGTTTACAGAAAGTTATGGAGCTGCTGGAGTAATAACAAGGTATGCAAAGGGAGTAGTAAGCTGACTTCTGAGGAGACAAAGCAGTTTTCTTCCATGGTGAAATTAGTCCACTACATTCACTGCAGTGTCTCAGAGCAGAGGCACTCCATTGTGTCCCTGTGCATGACAGGTGATCTTCCATTCGGAGAATATTTAGATCAGCGAAGCTGGAAAGACATTGCCAGGAGTTGCAAAATGCATATCCAGGAAATAAAGAAGGCAGGGTTTTTACTTGTTTTTGTTAAAATTGTTGTTTTTGCTGGTTTACTATATGAGGTGCTTCCCCTGTACTCAGCCATTTGATGTATTTTTGCTATGGCATGGCCAAGCCTATAAATTCAGGCCTTGCGAGCAGCTGGGTAGAGAGGAAATCATATCCATTGGTGGTGAACTGTGCAAGGTCTCCTGCATGGCCAGACCCCCTGAAAGAGGATATTGTCTGAAGAGGGAAGATGCCAGAATTTTCAACATCCCTGCTTGGCTGACCTGAGACCCCAGATGTGTATGTGGGATAACACTTAGGGAGCTGTATGGCTCCTGACTGCAGTGCTGTCCGTATGGGGTATATAAGATCTAGGCTCTTACTTCTCATCTCAGTTCCCAGCTTAATTCCACCCTCATCTCCCCCCATCTATCCTCATTTTCAAAAGATAGCAAGGAACTTTGGGCAGGATGCCGACTGCTGATGAGAAATGTCACCGTTTCCGTTTGCTTGAAATCTCATTGAGTTTTCATCACTATTGTGAGACTTCCTACTGCATAATGGGAATGGGAAAACCAGACCTCTTTTCATGTGAGTACAGATGCCACCCACATTAAACTCGACCTTCCCAGGGTTGTTTATAATCTCAAAAGCTAGATACCGAAAGGGCTAAACACTATTTCAAGAACAAAGGGTTATTTGATGGCTTGGGGCGTGCATACCTATGTCTAAAACCCTTTAAAAAACAAGATCTTTTCCTGTACATTCCTATGTGACCTTCTTACATCCCAGACACAAAGCAGTGATGAAGTACCAAATGTTATTATCTAGGCTGGAGGTACTGGAAGAACATGCAGAGTCTCTTTGTCAGCCATGCCAAGTCAGCAAGAAGCATGGATAAAGCACAGAACAGTAATTTGAAGTGCTGATGGTAAAATTTCTCTCTCTCCCTAAGCAAAGCATCATGATTTTTATTTGATGGTTGTTTCAGGAGAGAAGTAGTACATGAATCAAAATTCAGACAGTTTCCGAATATTCACACATGTGACATACCTGCTGGAGACTATGGCTGAGGTACAAGAACAGCTGTAGCTACCTGGCTGTCTGAAGAGAGTAGTGCAGAAACTGTCTTGTATCTGGCCCAGACTTACAGGAGCTAAGTACTGATTTTCAGAGCATGACTATAATTCAGCTTCATATAATGTGATAAGACAGGCAAAGGCAGAAAATTCTGCTAAACTCTCTGACAAGGGAACAGAAAATCCTCCATGGTTACAAAGACTCTAAGGACTTCTTCTCTCATTTGTAATTAACTTCTTCCATATAAACTCAACCTGACCTTGTCTGTACAGTATTGTCCAGCCCTTTCATTTGTCATATGGTATATGGATTGGTAGCATAGCTTGTGTCTCAATGTCAGTAACTGTCTGGGGCTTGGGAATTTTTGTTGTTGTTTTTTTTCCCTTCCACTTTATGAATTCAATCGCTAAAAGAAAAGCAGTAAGAGTGTGGATGTCAAAAATGTCCTCAAGTCTTTGCAAGAATATTAAAGTTTGGGAAAGTGCAGTCATAAAGTGGAACAGAAAAAAAAGGGGGGGAGGAGGAGAAAAATACAATTTCTTAACTGTAGTATCAAGACCCATAAGGTCAGGTGCAGAAAATATGTTTTCCCCATTTTACTAATTATCAGACGCAAACCATCTTTACTTGCACCTTTACTTCAAAGACAATTAATTGCAAAAAAAGAATGGTTTGGATTTGGACTTTTTTTTATGAGATATTCTGAGAACTCTGGGAGTTTTTCTTCTGGTTTTGTTTTTGTTATTTCAATAAATGTGATTGGAGAGTCAAAGATTTTGAAGATGAGTCTACAATCTACAAAATTGTCTGTATGGAAAACTAGTATGAAGCGAACTAGAAGATGACTATAGCACATGTTAAGTGCTTTGTACTAAGGACCAAATTCATCTTGTGTAATTCTGACACCTAAGTGAGGTACTGTAATTTTTTGTCTCCCCATCCTGTCCCATCTCTGTACGTTATTAGGACATCTTTTGTCTTTTTTTATATGGTGTCTCATAACTCCCTCCAATCGTGGTAGTCATCTTCCTGCTGTTATCTCTTTAAGGCTCCAGTCTTCTGGCCTGTTTGATTTAATACGGGTGTGTCCATCCTTTGTTTTCCCAGTTTGGGTATCTTGAGAAGCTGCACGTAGATATATTGGGATCCTGATGAACTGGTGATACCATCAACTTAACACCACCCTTATGCTTCTTCTACCCTTCATTTGGCACCATCACACACATACATTCTCACTCAGACCTCATCCTTACCACACTGGACAATCCTAATACAAAACACCACAGGATGGCAATTGCCCTCAGCTTATCCTGCAGTCAGTGCAGAGAGGCATGCTTCTCCAGATGCCGGTTGCATGAGTGGCCACCACTTTCCTTGGAGCAGAGAGTGTGTTTAAGCTATTACACTGCATGTAAGTGCTCTGTGAGGTGCAAAGAGCTGAAACCAAAGAGGTTTGTTGATCCTCTGAGTGAGCACAAGGTGCAAAGTAGCTCCCATCACTTTCAAATGGATGTAGATGTTTTGCTTGACAGAATTCATTGCACATGCTGTGAGGCCAAGAATACTTGAAGAGGTTGTCCAGGGACAGGACAAGCTGTCCTGAACTGCAACGTCAACTTTACTCATGTGAATTAAAGCTAAGCTTCTGATGCTTTCAATTTCCCCTTTCTCTGAGCACATTCCACTTGCTGCTAAAGAATGCGACTACCCATCCTGCTGTTTTTTTCATGTCCATACTAGTAGAGTTGTTTCCCTAAATTTATTCTTCAGGGTTTTCTTCTGTATTCATGTGATCATTGCCCAAATATATCCACATGATATGTTAGTATAGAATATCCCATGTATTGTAAATTTACACCTTCATAGAATGTGTCCTCATTTCCTTATGAGAACCGTCACTTTACCTTGAAAGATTAACAATGAAATGGAACAAAGGTATATATCAGAGCAAGTATTTTGACTGTAATCTGTGATTTGGAAGAATTATTTCAGCTGTGAAAATATCACTGTGAGAATGCCCACTAGAAACTCTGCAATCTTAGCATGTCCCAAACAGTCAGACTCCTTTATTATACACACATAACACCTAGAGCTACAGCAGGGATTAAAATTTGAGCTGTACGTTACACTGGAATGGAGCCACCCTTTTTTATAATAAGGATAGAGGTAAGAACATCCAAGTGACCATATTCTTATACTGATCTTCCCACAATTCCTCCTGTGGGACAAATGATTCATCCAGGAAATCTGAGAGAGCGTTGGAATGACGTGGCCGTGGAATAGCACCCACCCAAGGAAGTGCAGAAACAGTGAGGACACCCCGTAGTGTGCACAGAGCTGAGCTTTGCTTTGGGACTATTCACATATGTGCTAAGTCAGGGAAGGCTTCCAAGTCTGTTGTCTGACACGCAAGTTCTTCGAATGACTTATTCTTTTCCTGACCTTGAAGTTCAGAAGAGATTTCACTTTCCTTTACCAAAACAATACTTAACTGACCACTGCTCAAGAAGACACAGTTAAGCTGCATATTTCTGTTCACATGTATTCATGATGTCCATATGTATGCATGAAGTGTGGGTAAGAATTTGTACAAGAAGGCTTCCTAGACTATCTCATTTCCATTTGAGCTGGTATTGTGATGGGGACATTCCTGAGACAGTGTTTGCTGCAGTGGTCAGCTCTAAAATTAAAAATAGCACATCTCAGTGAAACACAGAAGGTGCTCAAGGGCCTTTCAGCATCCGTTCTCTCTGGGAGCAAGCTGAATTTCCCTTCATGCTTGGGAGATGTACGTAAGCTCCAGAGAGCCTGCTTAATGGCAGATTTTAAGTTCTGGAAGTCTTCCTTTTGGATCTGGAATTCAAAAGAAATGGAGCTGTGAAATTCCCCCACCCATCTCCACAAAACCTTTCAAAAGCATAAGCCTGTTTCAGAAGTTGCAAAGAATTCTATGGGGAAAAAAAATGTTCAGAATCTCCTACAAATTATACAAAGAAGACCTGAAAAACTCCAGAATGTCAATTTTCAAATATTCTGTTAAACCCCTGAGATGGAAATTCAGTATATATTTATTTATGCATTTATTTTTCATCTCCCCAAGGGAAAATGTATTAAGAGTGAGACAATTTACTATATATTCTCACTGTATAAAATAGATAAGTGAAAGTGCAGAAGGGGAGGAAACATGGAGAGTAATGAAAATTTTAAATAAGAGGAGTTTTCACCATGCCAAAGTTTTTGTTTGTTTGTTTAATTTCTATTCTCTCTTTACACCTACCTTCACTGAGCCCTGAGCCATAAAATTTTTCCTAGGCTTTATATATGCAGCAAAGATTTTGCATATAAAATGTACTCCTAGTGGTTCTCAGAAGGGAACAGGAAGTCACCATCTTAGTCAACATCAAGAATAAGTTTCAGACCTCCCAAATCTATGCAGCGGGTTCTAACAACAGCTTAAGAGCCAGGAGAGCAGTATGGACATTATGGCAAATGTGAGAGTATGTGGCTCAGACCCAGAGCATGAGAATTCACCTCTGCTGTACAAGGGGTGGTAAAAACATTTGCAGTTCTTTTCTGTTTTATGGCTGTTGGCTTGACCAGCAGCCCTAGGTGGCCCTGAGGATATCAGCTGAGGCAAAACTTTATCCTATTCCTGTAGAAGCCATAGAAGTAAATGGCATCTCCTGTAACGTTTGAGTCCTATTGCATAAAATGCTCCCACATCTGGAGTTAGCGATGGTCTGTGCTGGCTACGGTACCATTGGCAAATTGGAGAGGTAGACCCGCGGCTGGGTTCACCTCTTTTGCACTGATGAAGGCAAGGCCACATTGATGTGACCAAGTACAGGGAGATACAGGTAACACTGTGGGCACTTCATACATCCATGCTTCTTTTCTTGATATCCTTCCTGCTTAATTCTGTAGTATCCTGAGCCTGTGCTCTACTACCTCCCTCTTCCACAGTAACACCTTAAGTTAGTAGTGAAGGCCTAATTATTGTATCCCATCTACAGGAATACTAAGAGCTCCACATAACAACATTTTTATCTCTTTCACCGAAAAAAAATTACTTGTAGATATTAATGTTTTATTTAAGAAAATATAAAGCAACCTGCATGTGACATCCACAGTGCTAACAAACTCACTGGCTTTATCTGAACAATTTGCTGTCTACAACCCAGGTCTTGAATTCCCCAAGAAGCATTACTTCTGTGTCTCTTCTCTGTACGTACCCTTGAACTGATCAGCCACATCAGCAGCGTTAGCTATGAAATAAGAAGTCTGACCTTTGGAATTGGCTCTCCCGACTGATCAGTTGAGCACTGATGAGCCTGGCATATTTTGACAGCGCTGGGAGTTGCACATGGGAATTGCACATGTCTAGACGGGAAAATATTTTAGTGAGAGGAAAATTCTACAGAGAGGGGCATGGGCATGGCACAGGGAGATTTTGGCTAAACAGCTACAGTTTGGATGATTATTTTATAGCAATGCTTTCATGTATAAAATCAGGCTACTATCAGTATTGAATTTGTTTATGCATTCACTGAGTTCATAGTGCAAGTAAAAGAATATCCTGTAGGTATGAAAAAATTATGATAACACTTATATGTGGTGCTGAGCAGCACCACATTTCAGAAAACCAGAAATGTCAGCATATGGTCAACTCCCACTATCTCAATCCCTGTCAAAGATAGGATCTGAGATTGTGACTAAAGTTCTTGTGTACAGAGATAACTTCTTTTTTGTTAGTGCTTGTCTGAAGTGTATTACAATGATTTACTTGGGTCCCTCGTACCACCACTGCTTCCTGAGCAGCTCTATTTGGGGTACATTTAGGCCTTAATGTACAGCTGCATTTTGCCAGAGTTGCTTCCCCATTCCTGGTACCCAGCCCTCCACTATGAGCTGTCGTCTCCATTGGGAGCCTCAAATCTGTGCTTTTCAGTGGCTCCTTTCCCTGGAAGGAACACGTGTGGGACAAGCAGCTGTGAGTTGTAAAGATGAAGCTGAGACTACTGCTAAACTCTGCGGGGAGGAAAAGATATCCAACAAATGAAGGAACAGACAAGCTCACAAAATAAGCGCTGTGCTGCTGAGGATGGCACCGTTCCCAGGCATGCAGCAGCGGGTCCGGCAAAAAAGGGTCACAACCTGTAAGTCAGTAAAGTTAGCTGGTGAAACAGCATTGCCACCCCTTTGATGAGGAAAAGGGTTTTGCCTAAGTAATGCCATCAATCTTAAATAGATCTGACAGTAATATTTTCCATCAGTGGAGCTTAAAGAGCTTTCCTTGGGAGACTGGGACCAGTGCTCCGTTGTGAAGTGACTTTCCTAACGTAGCACCAGAAGTGGGAGCAGAATTAAAGCCTCTGAATCGCAGCACATCTTTCTTTGGGCCATGCTGCTGTGTTCCACCCTAAAGTGTCACAGTCTTTCACCTTGATCTATGAGTGATCAGGCCCCTAAAACAAAGAAGAGCCGCGAGACAAATGTCTGTAAGAAGATCCTGCTCAAATCCTGCCAGCACATCCTGGCATGTTTTATTACCATATGTTTACTTCTTGTTAGACAGCAAAGAAGGACTTGGTTGCTGTTAAGGTATGCAGCACAGATAAAGCCAGATTAAAACTGTGCCTCTGCTACCAATTCACTTTCTGATGCTGGGCATGGCTTTTAATTTATCAGCCCTCCTAACCGTACAACAGGGAAAACATCTTGTAACACTGGTGAAGAGAGCTATTTAAGACAGTGGATACTAACAAATGAAGGCTGCAGATGAATTTTACCTAAACAGACAGATGTGGCTTTTTTCAGACATGCAGAGAGGAGTATTCTTTCTTTCCTTTTGCTGATCAAACGACTTAATATTCTTCAAAATTTCCTTTCTGAAATCAAGCAGAAAATGGAGAAAAATTCCTTGCTGGACTCTGGGCTTAGAAGATAGAGCCAAAATTTATGAGGAGGAAAAGGAACAGTTTTGCCTACTGTAGAAAAACTGGACCAGTATCTTCACAGTTTTCCTTAGCAATCTGCTGAAATGTGGCAGCTCTGAGAAAGCTCAGAAGAAAGCGCAGACAGGGACAAACTCTGTTAAAAGCTACTTCTACTGGGTTATTTACAGATAGTGGAAATTTATCAAGTATGCTGATCTGAATTACCCCATGACTACTTTAGGCTTGCGTTCCCCGAATCACAGGCTTACAGGAGGCTGTAGGCATCATATTAAAATTTTGTAGCTGTGACAGACTGGCTGCTCTTCTGGCAGAGAAGATGGAGGGAGGAACAGATTTACAAGGAATTAAAATTACTTTCAGAAACTATAGAGCTGCCTTGTCTGTGCTCCTTGTCTGGGTCCTCTAGGTTTGCTGGGATCAAACATTAGATACTTTTGCAAGCAGGTAAGATCAGATTGCACACTCAGCAGGCACTCCCGTATGGGGAACGACCATCCTAGCACCTATGCAGTGATGTTGGACTGCTCTGCACTGCCTCTGAATGCAGAAAATGGTCATATATGTAAAATATGAACTCTGAATACATTCCTGTATCTGTGGGTGTAGCACTTTCCATCAGCATCCGTGTCGGACAAGCCATACATTGGTCTGCAGGGTTCAGTCTGTAAGCGTGTGTGAGTATATATGTGTGAATCTGGGGCTGAATGCATGCATTTCTCTACCTCTGTGGACATTATTATCCGTGTCAATGGGCAAGTGTTTCTGGATCTCTGTGAGGAGGAGGAGAGTCTTGTAAACGTTGTGAGAGGGGCAGGGGATGTCTGCTTGTCTGTGCACTGGTGTTTGCCTGCTTGTGGGTGGAAAGGAGAGACCTGGCTACTTGTCAGTACCTCTGTTGATGTCTGCATGTCCTTCCCTCTGAGCTAGGGCAGAGAACAAAGGTCCTGTCTTTAATAGAGAGAAAGCAGAGAATTAATCACTCTACATTTGTAAGAAAATTTTAGTTTTCAAAGTATTAAATTCAATGAGTTACAAAAAAAAAAAAAAAACATTTTATACTGACTATCCCCTTCCCACTCTGACTTTTCTTGCTGTTCTTCTTATGAAGCTTATATTAGGGGTGTTACAGTACTTACAACTGTCAGGATTCCTCTATCCTCACCTCTCTGAGGTCATGGAAATGCATTACAATCTTGAAAATATGGTGAGAAGGACATTGTTTCCTCCCTTGGTCTGTGGTGATAGTTTTCTTTTCCCCTTCCTCTTTATTTTCGCATGCTCCCTGCTGCCCTTTCTACCTTGGAGCTTCTTTGGGTTTTCATTTCTCTTGTATTTTGTAACTATCAAATATACCTAGACTCAGGGTTTCCTGCATGTGTCAACTTTAGCAGAACTTCAGAAATCACATTTCAGGACAAGTATTTGCTGTACGTGAATCTCACTGAAGTTGCAACTTACAGCTTTGCTACTAGATTCATATCATCTATATCTAGGCTCACACTGTCTATAGGTTAAGGACCCAAAGTGTTTACTTGTTCTCAGATATGGGTTCATTCACAACCTTCATTTGCTCCTTGAGGCCGGAGCTCCAGAAAGTGGGATGCACAGGTCTTCCACAGGGAAATGCATGGCCTATTCCCCTCGGAGCCTCGCCTGCCCTTCCAGGTCCTTCCCCCACCGCCGGCCAGAGGGACAAGTAGGGCTGTGCCCCAGCTTGGCCCCGCACTTTCTCTGACCTGTCCTGATGGTGTGGCTTACCCATGTCATTGAGACGCCTGGAGCCCATGTGGGATAGTCCTCCGAGATGTTTGACACCTGAAGTTTTACTCTGTTCTTGTGCATCAACTTCAGATCACTTCCAGAAGAGGCTTTGGCTACAGTCAATGATTAATCATTTGGACAACAAAATATTGAAACTAGAGAAAATCTAGCATCCAGCCATTAATTCCCTGAAAATGGAACAGTAGTTATTCAGGAGCTACAAGCTCCCTGTGCCTGAGTCCTGTGGGAGGAATGAAGCCATCTAGACCAAGCGAAGAGAAATGATCAAAATATCACACTGTAGACTGAGAGAGCAGGCAAATGAAGGTGCCCTCCAAGTCCTGCTGAAGGAATTGTACAGTCAGATGGCATTTTCCTTCCCTTCATCAACTATTCATAACTGTTTACCAAATACATGTATTTTTTTCCGATTAAAACCATGGTGTGAATTTAGCTTGTGAGCAGATGGTTGTAAGTACATAAAATTTAAAATCTGAAATTCAAGATGGTGTGAGCAGACATATAAATCATATGATATGTTTTTCTGACTGGATGAGCAAACCACAACTCTTAAAACCAGACTTCCATTGCAAATAGCAGCATTTTGTGAAATTCACCTTCTGTTAGTATTTTTTAATAGTTGTCTAAAATTAGCTGTTCCCAGGAACATCCCAGCCAGCAAACTCATTAACTAAAATAACTGCAGAAAACAAACACAGAGTGGGGGCTAACCTAGTCACGGAGAACTTGTTTCAAAATTCAAGCAAATATTAGTAGAGTGCTTAAAAGCACAGTTTGCCCAGCTCTATCAAAGTTCATATGCTGTGCAATTGTGCAGGGAAAATAATTAAAAAAAAAAAACCCCTCAATGTAAGAAAGGAGAAATGTGAAAAGAATAGTCTCATGAATAATACTAACAAGCCATGTAAAGAAACATGCATTCTTCTCACATAAAACTATGCTAACAAAAACATTTTCAGCTTTGGGCAAATAACACTGCAAAATTCTGATGATTCTGGAGAACTAACTGGGTTACTATCTTGAAGTTTAAACTCTTGCCTGAAACCTAGAACAAAATATTAGCTAACTTGAAGACACAAATCCAAAAATAAATCTCTGCCTCCCTATGCTTTTCCTAGCACTGCACTACTTCTTGGTCTTTTGCAGAGGCCCCTGAGGTCCTTCTTCCATTAAAACACAGCAAACTTTGTGCATTACCATTACAGATAGCTGCAACATTTTCATCAGTATAGGTGGGATCAAAAAAGGCACATTCATTAAAACCATCTTGTTTCACAGGACTACAGTAGTTTGAATAGAGCTTCCATGAGGAAATTTGATTTTAACACAAAGACTAGTGGTTAAAGCAGGGGATGGGATGTAAAAAATCTGGTTTCAGAATCTGATTTTGATATTTTAGCAACTGTTTGAAGATTGTGATGCTGACATAATGTTGGGGTTTAGGTGATATAAGAATATTCTATGGTTTATATTTTCCTCTGAGGTTAAAGAAACAAATTCTGCTTCATGTTGTCTACAGTGTGGTGGTAGGAGATAGGATAATTCGAGACACTATTATCCATGGGAACATTCTCCTGCTTTAAGAAGAAAGAGGTCAGTGTGAGGCAAAGCATCCTCATGCTTTCCAGAATATACATTTCTGTCTCTCTGAAAGTGAACTGAGCCACCATCATGTTGACAAACACCTGGGTCCTTTCAGCAGATTTTCATCTTTCCTCAGGAGCTGGTTGTGCTCATACAAATGAGAGGATAAAGCCACTTCTCTCCAGGTGGAGAGAAGAGAGGAGAAAGACTCTCAGGGTCAAGCTTGAAAAAGATACGTAACACACAAACCTGGAGCCACTGGTCCTCGAAGGCAACTCTAGCATACAGATATGTGACGATGTAGACCCCTATCTAAAGTAAAAAAGGCGACTGATGAGCAATCTACATGAATTTCACATTGTGTTAAGCTCTAATAAGGTTATCTGATCTGGTTTGGTATATTTTTTTTAAATTGAACCAGCCTCTTTCATGCCCTCTCCTTTGACCTTATGTCAGCCTGACAGGTGCAAAAGTCCTTGTTATTTTGCTACCCCAGACAAGAAATTTCTGTTTGCAGAGATTTCCCTATTAACTCTTGCTTCACAACAGGCTGCTGTGCAGTAGGAACTTCTCAGCTGACCATAACCATTGTCCATCTTCTAGGTCAAGAAAGGGCTTATAAACAAGTCCCTGAGCAATGGGAGGTTATTATAAAAACATTGTTGTTAATGTTTTTATGGTGGTTCTTCTCCTGTATAGATTATCGTGTCACTCTTTTCCTGAGTTATAGTCCAAGAAAGTATGTAAACCCCCCTGGAAAGATAGTGCCAGTAACGGGAAGAACAGTAGCAGTCTGCCATGTTCCTAGATTTAACAAATAAGGCCAAATTCTGCCCCTAAACAAGGCACATCTGCCCCTGAAATCAGTAGGCAGTCAGCGCTGCTGGGTATTTTATTTTCAACGTGAAAATGATTGTTTCACAAATCTAATATATGTAGTCAAAGCAGAGGCCTGCTGCACTCATAAAAGTAGAAGCACACTAAGCAGATTTTAATATTAGTTTGTTTTGAAACCAAACATAAACACCCTAATATAGAATAACTGTATAAGCATTTTTGTACCTAATGGCCTAGAAAAATAGTATAACCAGTGCTAGTAACAGAACACAGGCCTTTCACTAACAGTGCCTCATGTGAACCATGCAAGGACCCAGCACTGGCCTTCCAGATTTGTCATCAGCTTTCTGCGAGAACTTGCTGTGTGAACCTGAACTTGGCACCGGGTTTCCCTTGGTATGATGTCAGCTTAGATGTGGCATAGCCGCAAAGGCAGTGAAGGTACGGGCACAGGTTGAAAACAGAGGATCCAGAATTTTGGTCATTGGAGCAGCATGACCTCAAGAGATGTGCAGGGGCTGCTCTCACAGAGAGAAAAGAAGCAGCATCTCAGAAAGGGGCAAAAAATATCTACCAAACAGAATAAGCTGTTGCAACCTGGAAAAGCAGCACCTCAGGAGGGAAGGGGGTATCCTTTGTAATGGAGCTCCTGAGTCTGATCACTTTGACCTCAGCAATTAAAACCATTAAAGACTGCAGCCTTGCAACTGTACAACATGAGCACTGTGCACTCATAGTTAATTTAGGATTGATTGTTAAGGACTAAATGTGCTGAATATGTAGTGATAATGATTGATAATGAGTAAGGACAAACCTTTGCAATAATATAAATTGTTAATGAATGTTGGTCTAGTAAAGTTTTGTTTTAAACTGGCTTAATCAATCAGTCTTCAGAACAATCTCATCACAGCAATCTCTAATTCCCTGATATATATGCATATATATATATAATTATATACATACACATCTTCAGTTGCAAAATATAAAGGACATGAATAGAAGAGTTAAACACAACTTACAGAAATAAAAATGAGACTGATAATAATTCCAAATTATTCCAGAAGTTGTTAAGTACCTGAAACTAAACTGCTGGGAATATGAAAGTATGGTCATATTTGAAACAAACCTTTTGAACAGGAGAGGGACAGCATAAGGTCCTGGTCATCAGCAATTCTTTCCATGACTTAAGAAAACAGCCCAGGATATAGAGAAACCCTGTGTACTTACATTTAAATATCCCACGTTGTGTCAAGGTAGACTAAGTGTTAGCCACATTTGCTACTGAGTTATCTTTGTTCAACAGCCTCAATAAATAATAATTGCCTTTATATTAAATGCAGCCAATTTCTCTGTCTTCTCTTCCATGACAAGCCCAACACTCCAGAAGGCACAGGATTTAATTACTCTAAACAATGGACAGAATAGAGCAAAGCATGGTAATTTTAGTTTACCAGATTCATTGACATGTACTTATTTCTAGGTCACATGGACTCATATGCATAGCTTTTCTTGGTATATCTAAGATATTTTTTAGGGATCAGGTATGCTGAAATCAGGCTTTGGTCCCCAGGAGAAATGGCACTGTTTATGTCCACACCATTTGGGCCTTGTAACCTTGAGACTAGGATAAAAGGCATAAATGAATCAATCACCTCATTTTCGATGTTTACCTTAGGAGAAGACAGTCTGTTCCTGTCCTGTCCCAGAAGCTCCCTAGAAAAGCATCCCTAGAAGATCTGGCTCCCTCCACTGACAGTAAAAGACATCCAGGTTACCTGATTCAGATTAGGTGCCAATTTCATAACCTTTGGATCTCATCCGAGTGACCACTGTCCCCACCCAATATTCTGAATGGACAATGAACTGCCTTGTCTATTTAAAATACACATTCCTTCAAATGTAAAGAAAAGGAAGTGAGCTTCAAATCTAAACATAAAAAGGAATTTCTCAATGTTTATGTATCTGCTGCTGCTGCTAGAAGTCTGGGGCAGGAGACCTGATTTCTGTGTCTCAGTTCATTGAGCTACAGTTGGTACTAGGGTCAAGGCAGGTGCTTTATTGGATAAGAAACCTCCAGCTTCTCAGTTTACAGCAAACTGCAGAGACAGATTTACTGGACACAAAATTATAGAAGATGAAACTACAGTAACTTTAACATTTTCCTCATCTTCTCCCACTGGGACCATTTGGTATGACGTACTCCATGTTGCATGCATTCAGTTAATGTCTTCCTTAGCACCCATAGATGTTTATGGGCTGTTTCGTGTAAAAATGGTTATGTTTCAAATAAAGTAGGCTTTCATGCTGTTTTAGTGATTACTTGTTGATTCATGGAAGACAGCCTGGTGTTGCAAAACACCAAGCCCAATGGAGAGCTGAAGAATATCCAGGGCCAGATTCTACTGCTGCTATATATACGAACCAGCTGAGATAAAGTGTTCTGCCCTGAACTGAATGAGTGTATAGTATGGCCCAGGTTTCCTTCTGAATAATAAATGACCCATCCAAAACATTCACTTTCATAAAAAAGATGCTAAGACCTTAAAAATAATGAGCCAAATATTCAACAGTTGTTGATGTAAATCAATAAAGCTCCCTAATCTTAAAAATACTGATTTGCATTCATGGATAATCTGATCCAAAAGGTAATCCTCAAAGAATACATTTGATTATTAAAACTAAAGCATATATTGGGATATATTTCCCTTTATTTCTCTGAACTCAGAGAAAATGAGGTAAAACAGCCACAGAAATCCTACCCGAGGGTTTTTTCCTCCAAGTACTCTAAAGCCCCATTTTTCAGATCTGGAGAGTGAAATCCTTATTCCACTGCAGTCAATGAGCCAAAACTCTCATTGACTTCAAAAGGGTCATGATTTCACCTCAGGATTCTCAATCCCTCATGTAAGTATTTCAAGTTTTGGGTGTGCCACTGATGTGAGTTGCCAAACAGCCTCAGCATGATTCATTGCTGACTGAAAATGAAATCCCAGTATGGAAGGAGAATATTCTATTTGTTGACAGTGAGGGGCAGACAAGATATTGTCTCCTCCACCATGTAAAATCACAGAGTCAAGTTTTAATCAAGAAGAATGTATTTGCTTTTATATGATGAGCCAAATGAACTTGACCCATAATGAAAGGACATAAATCAACTCTTTGGGACTTTTCATAATACTGCGTAAGTGTGATTGAAGCGTACATGCAGAGAAAATGCAGCTGCGCTCAGCCATATCAGACATGCTGGAAATGTTTGGGTTGACTCCGGACTGCATAGACTAAGGATGCATGAGATGCAGAACACAGGATCTCTGAGTTTCTCTCTGCCCATGCCTTAAAACTGATGCATGAAACCATGAGTAACACCAGAACACGAGGCTCACGTGTTTTTGTTTTACAGGCTTTATATGTGCCTGGTGACCAACTTTCCAGAATATATTGTAGGACCAAACCTTAGCCTTATTGGTATATATGTTTGTGCCTTCAGCACTGAAAGTCTGGCCCTGAAAAGCTTTCAAGAAAAATTACACAATTTTGAAGTGGGGAAGGGTTGTAAGTAGAGTTTCTCTTTGTGAGGAGTTGAAAGAAGGAACACAATAATAAACTTTGAATGTAGCGAGTAGACTGCTGCAGTTTATGCCTAATCATATAGTTAGTAACATTTGCAAACAAGATCAGCAATTACACAGCTAAATGAAACCAGTGCGTGTGTCTGGCTATGCCATAGGAGTTATAAGTAAAGAAAAACAAGCTAAGATTTTTAGAAGCATCTGAAGTACAGTAAGAAAGATATGCAATGAAGAAGGACGTCTGATCATAACAACCCAAACAGGAAGAGACCATCTGACTTGTTGATTGACAGAACAACTGTTTATACAATTATTATATTAGCCAAACAGACCTCAGGCAAGTTCTGTTAAATAAACTTTAAGCTTGACAGGTGTACTATACTTTGAATTTCCTGGAAGCTGAAATGGTTAAACCAAAATTCATAGCTAGAGTAAAAACTTCCATTTTTTCAGAATCCAGGAGATGATCAGTTAAAGCAGTAGCTAGCAGTCCAAAATAGCAACCATAGCAGACTGGCAAATGTAGACCATTCATATGAAATCGTTGGAATTTATAGTAAAGTTGTTTGAGAGGAATGGACACTGCACCCCAATCCCTCTTGGCCAGGTTTACCAAAGCACAGGTAGCTCTGCTTTGAATGTATACAGATATGCCTGAACTGAAACCTTTCATTAAACTTAAATTGAAAGAGGTTGGCTCCAATGGGTCAGGGACTGGATTTTCAAGAAGCAAACTCAAATAAACATTCACCCTGTTTTATCCCTCCCTGTTGAACTTCTCCTCTAGTCGAAGATATATTTATGTTAACAAAACAACAACAACAACAAAAACAGAAAACCTGCAGCCACATTTTGCTTTGGACTAATGTTCACCTGTGTGAAACAGGGCATTTTTTTCTCTGCCTGCATAGGAGAATGACCAAGGGCTGATTGACATCCTTAGCAGAATGGCAGCCTTTCAACTCCAGACTCTGCAGACATTTCTCTGCTCCTCAGAGCCCCTACCCTAGAGGCACTTGGCTGTCTTGTTTATTTGATTGTGGTCAGATAGGGAGACTGAGCTTTGATAGACAGCTGTTCTCCTGTTAGATACTAACAGATTTGATATGCCTCGTTTGCCTGTTTTTCATTATTTTTTATTTTATTTTTAAATATTTATTGTATATTATATATGATCGTTAAGTGCTTGAAAAATTCTAGGACTCATGAAAGAGAAAAGAGTACTTCAACTTTTCAGTGAATTTCAGAAGTTAAAAGATGAAAATCTGGCATTCAGTTCAGGGATACACAATTTTCCGTGATGTCAGTAAGCAGAGCCTGATGCCAGATGTAAGGACAATATTTGATTCTTACCAGTTTTTAGCACTCTGTGAGGGCATGATCTCCCAAGGGTTTTACTCAACTTCTTTTTTTTAGTGCAGGGATTGACCTAGACTCAGTGACATTGAGGATGTTTACCTCGAGCTGAAGATGGCTTCCTTTATCTATCCCGCTGTTCTCAGGGCCTGGTGGCAAGACCTGAACCTTGTGTGAGCCTCGGTAGTGTTTACATGGACAGATGCAGAAAAGGCTGACATTGCTCACGTTTACTCCAGTTCAAACAAGAGGTGACTCAGGGAAAGTCACTGGAGACTCTCCAATACCAGCATCTACTGCTTCTTTGTATCAAGAATCAACCTTGCATTTTTATAGAAAAGGGTATTTTCTGTAGCAAGGATACCATGCAATTTTCAGTATGGTGATGTAAAGCAAATGCAGTAAGTTAAGTGTCTGTCCAGCTTCCTGGGACTTTAATTTTCACTATGAGTCCTTCAGTGACATAGTGCTTTGGACAGGAACAGAACAAAACCTGTGAGAACCAGGGACTGACGTGAAGTGTACCCCTCTAACACCTTTATCTTCAAAATTTGGTCTACTGCTCCTCTTAGGCTTGAGTAAATCAACTGTGACCTTTTTGTGAAGTTGAGACAACTACCAGCGTGGCAGTGTAAGAAGAGCACAGTACAGTGGTTATGCCAGGGTGATGCTTATCCTCCATGGATCTACTCTGGATGTCTTTGCATGCTAGCTCTTGAGCTTGCTAACCAAAGAAAATGTCTGTATTAAACCCCATCTGATTTTGCACAGCCAGCACCAATGGAGCAGAGCAAAATTCTTTTCAGGTTTCCTTGCTCACTGACAGCAACATTATAGAGCCTTTCCCTTGTATATCCTGTAGATGTGAGAAGACCCCACCTTAAATGGCCCTGAGACAGTAATGATGTTGGGACTGCACCCTCTCAAGATCAGCCCTACAAATTTGACCTTCCTCTCTTACATTTGTTGTCCTCCCAGTCAAATGTTAAAACTTTTGCCATTGTAAATGGATAACAAAGTGAAGGAGTGAGGCCAGGTTTCATGCTCCCTCCAGCTCTTTTACAGTCTTTTTTCCTGCCCACCTGACTTCTTTGGGGCAGAGTAGCACAAGCCCATACTTCTGCATGGGGCAAGGAATATTATTTACACTTTGCCTCAAGGGAGTTGTTCAAGTCGCTGTGTAAGCCATAGCATGCATAGATGAATCCTGAATTGCTCATCACTCTCAAATGCTATGAGGATGATCTATAAAACTACAGATAAATCAAAAGATCAACATTCCCTGGGGCTCCATACTCTGTGGGCCAGTCCTTGTAGCACAACAAAATTCCTGTGTCAAATATATCCGTCTCTGAGGCACAGTTGAAACTTTAAGGCATTAGCATTCTAGTGGAATATGGATATCAAGAGACAGACACGAGTACAGAGAGATAACCCTCTGGAATAAGAGGATTTTTTTTTTTCCTGAAATAAAACAGTACAGAGATAATATATGGAGGAGGGGAACCTCAGGTCATTTCTTTGGAAAACATTTTTCTTCTTTTGTGTGCTGAAATGTATTTATTTACACAAAAAAATCATCCTTTAATGGGACTGAGAAAAGCCTCTTAGCACACTGAGACTGATCTCTTTTTTTATTAATTTTACAGCAAAAGGTCAAAACTATATCTATTAAGTATATTTATACAGGAAAGTGCTAGACACACTGAGTTACATAATGAGATTGACATCCGTGTCTTGTAAGATAATGATCTTCAGACAAACACAGTCCTAGTGTAACTCTGATCAAGTTAATAGAATTGGCTTTGGAGGCTTTGGTTTTTTCCTAGCTTTTAGCCACAAGTGAATTGGGTTAATCTTTTGAGAAAATTGTCTTAATTTCAGGTGCTTTATTAGAGATTATGGGTGCGGTATCTGAGTTGTGTCTGGCAATGGTGACAACAGAGATTGCTCAGACCTATGCTTTGTTAAAACTCAAACACAGAATCTATTTTTTTTCTAGAGGGCAGTTTTCTGTGAATGTAGAAGATTTTAGGAAAGACAAGCAATATAACTGGAAAAAGCAGAGATGTGAAATAGACTCAACAAACACAAAGAAAAGGTTGGCACCAGAAGGCACACCAGCAGGTTTCCCTTTATTGTCTAACCTTTCTATTTGGCTTAATAGGAGATAATACTTCTATCTACAGATCTTGTGCAAACTCAGAAATATCTGAACTATTAGCTCAGGAACAAGCAAAGCCACACCTATTATTTTGAAGCCCACCGTAACAGGAACCTAGCTCCACACCCCAATTTTACAAATGACACCAGCCTTCTTTTAAACTCTTCCCCACGTAAGTTGGCATTTGTGCCTACCTCTCACAAACAACAAGGCATTTTGCACTGTTGGAGGCAGCCAAGTGATTTGTAACATCACTACTACTAGCTCACCCAGGTGGATGTGTGACTTTTTAGGGCCATTGAGCACAGTGAATTTTTGCTATTTATCACAATTACAGAAACACCTGTGCTTAACAAACTCTGTTAATCTGCTGTAAATGCAGTACTTAACTGGCTTCAAAATGTTGTCTTTATGTAAAGAAAAAAATAATAGTAGTATTATAGTTATTGAACATGCAGTTTCATTTTTAGACTGAAGCCTTGTGAATTTCCATAAGAAGGCTGAAGAACTCATCTGTATTTTCCAAGAATGGAGTGGAACTTTCATCTCACATAGATTTGTCCATGTGAGAGTTAGAAATTAGTCTTATCATAGGTAGCCCGTAGTCTAAACTTCCCCTAGATGCTAAACAAAAGTCTAGCATCTTCACAGGGTGGTATATCTCATGCTAAAGAAGGATGGGATGCATTGCCCTATGGCGGTGTTGATTTCTCTCCATGGACTGTAGTTGGAATCTCACTGGTTAATTAAGAGGATACAGAAAATTTTTAGACAGCCAAAGTCAAATGCCATGATCCCTAACCCAAGATAAAATTGAAAACGAGGAGTAAGATATTTAAATATCCTAAGACTTGAAGGTTGCAACAGCCACAGACTTTCTATGGGAATTGTACTCCTAAATTACTTTCCATTTGAAAGTCCCACTCTTTCAGTTAGATACCAAAATCTGTATGTATAGGTGTTGGAATGCATTTCTGAGCATGTAAGAGCCCACTTTCACTGGGATTTGGGTGCCTAATCCCTGTACAACCTCTCAAAATTTCAATTTCTAGGTACTGTGAATGCTTCAGAAGAAGGAACCGACTCAACTGAGTGCCAGAATTTGGGTGCCAGTTCCTAAATTTGGCCTTCTGGGACTACTTACCCAAAGCTACATAACTGTAGATGGGAAACAGAAGTTGGTGTTCGCTAGGTCCCTGGTTAATGTTTTGCAAACACGACTGCACTCCGATTTTACCCAAAGAAAGGAAGATTCCTAGAAGATTCCCAAGAAATGTTGCATGATGAAGAATTCATGTAGGTTTTACTTGCTAAAAGGCACAAACATCGTAGAGCATCGGTCACATCAGATCTAAATTATTGACCTCTTTTGAGCTCTTTGTATTTCATAAATCAGGCTGTATTGTCATCACCTCTTTAAGGGCTTTTGTTAAGTGCCTTCAGCGTGCTTACCATACGATTGTTTTACTTCACTTCACTTTGTTTATATATACGTATTGTAGCCTGTAACCATGCCTGGGAAGTGGAAGTCAAAAGCAAACTTGCAAGAAGAAAGAAAGAAAGAAGCTGAAAGACTATTTTCATAAAACAAAGCAAGCGAGCCAAATGTTTTCTGCATGTAATTGAAAAATTGTTTCAGCAATAAAAGATACAGAACAGGGAGCAATGGTATGTAAATAACAAATCAACACGAGACCTGGCATGTCTTTGTCCAACAATAATACCTGGACTATTAAATCTCCGTCACAGGTGCTTTATGTTCCTTTACAGCACGGCACTGTATTATGTCTTCTGTATTTTGCATTGAAAACACATGCTTTGCTGATGCTTTCTTTTCTTTCTGGTAAAATGATAATATGTACTGAATGCTATACTAATTTAAAAAGAAGAAATAAATAAATATAATAAATATCATATAAATAAATAAATAAATAGCACAAATAAATAATAGCACATAAATGGGAAGAATTTCATAGTGCCTGGCCAATCATCCGGATTTGTAAATACCAGTTATTGATACTCCAGTATGAAATGAGATATTTGACTAATATTGCTTTTTTTTTTTTTTTTTTTTTGTAATAAAAATGACTGATCATGATCACTGCTGAGATCAGGTATGCCAGTCACACTGGGATATCTGAGCTCCCAGTCACTGGTGTCTTAGAGTGCATACAATGTCATTGAATATTCACGACATAAAGTGTTATTAATTGTGTATAGGGATAACTCCAGCTGACCTGAGAAACTTCATCTCTTATTTAATAGCTGATGGCATGATATTCCAACATTACTAATAGCTTTTCAGAGTGGTTTTCAGAACCCTCTGCCTCTGTTTTCATAGATGGATTTTGAAGTCGTTCAACTTTTGGGAAGTTCATATCCCATCTGGGTCCCCAGAGATGAAGACGCTGAACCTCTAAATGGGAAGAAATTTCCTGTTGATTGCTCAGTGTATTAATCCGGACCGGGGGGGGGGGGGGGACAAATCGACTCCCAGTTAATCCTAGAGGACTAACTGAGGGTCAAAATTCCTGAAGTTGTCAAGAATTAGTAATCCTGTGAGACTTCTGGTCATATTTCCCCGAAAGCATGGCCCTACACCTGGAGTCACCATGATTAACTTCATAGTGGCAATCCGGCATAAGGACATAGTTTCTCTTCTTCTGTGGTTTGTCTACAGCCAGTGGAGATAGAAGGGATATTACAGGAGTGTGATGCAGACCCTCCAAGAAATAAATCCCATTCCTGTGAACCTGATGGCTCTTTATAATCACTTTCAAGGTTCCCTGAAATTATTATACTATTAGCGTACATGCCTTATTAGGATCCTAAAGCTAGACAGAAAGGATGCAGGACTCAGAATATAGCAAATGTACAGAAAACATTTGCAAATCGGTGTGCTTGGACTGGTACTGAAAGAACTCAGCCCAATCATCTTTCCATCGAAATCAGATGAACCATTGAGTTGGTACCTTCTAGTATAACTGGCAATAGAGATATACTTTGGCTAAAACTGAAAGACACATGACCTTTCCCTTTCACAAGAATGGAAAGGTTGTCCAGATATTTTCTTTACTTATCTTCTTTATCTTCTTTCTAACTAACAGGCAAAAAAAGCAGAACTTTCTGTGAAATAAAAAAAAATGAAGAGAGTAGGGATAGCTTTGAAGAGATTTATAGACACAAATAGAGAGGATTGATAAAAGTTTTGACCTTTTAGAATTCATTTGTACCTTTTATTTTACAGTGAGGCAAATGTATGTTAAAACCAGAGCTTGTTTGGAAACTCAAAAATTGAAGCTTTTGAAAATTTTTTCTTGAACAATTGGAAAAGATTTTTAAGAATTAAACCAGGTATTCTTTTGAAACAGAATCTTTTGTGTGAAAAAGTTTAGTTTTGTCAAATCAACTTTTTTGTTCAGTGGAAAAATATCAGAAAATTCTCAAGCAATTTTTCTTTGTCCCTTTTCAGGTTTTGTCTTGTGTTTGCAGTCAATGATCTGACATCCAAAATGACTGTTATTTTTGCTTCAGATGATTCTCTTGTTTAACTGTAACCTGCTATGCACACACTGCTAAACCAAATCCCTGATCTTTTTCTGTGCCTACATCACTTTCTTTCTTCCTCCCACCTTGTGTCTTTAAACTTGTCTTAAAACCCATTCTCTATCATTTGTTCTAAAAACTAACCTCCGTAACTGTCTGCACACTTACTTTCCAGATGCTGCTGCCAACAAATTATTCCCCAAGGATCTGAGCTTGAATTTCACCCATTACTATTTGGCTCACAGGACACATTCCTTGAACTCAGAAGACTTTTAACTTCACTTTGTTTTTCTCCCCTCAGGAAAACTCAAACCAAAATAAACAATTTTCAGCTCTAAAGCAACCAACAGACCCTAGGAAATACTGCAATGCAACAAGCAGTTTCTAAATAAACAATTAAATAAAATAACCCACTGTGCTATTTGGTTTTACTGTCAAAAAGTCTGTGACATTGTTAATAAGAAAGTGTTCTACCCCAAAACACCAGGCTTACAAAAGGGTACTATGCTAATTACATTGGAATCGATGCAAAAATAAAACATTCTTAGAGTCTTTCATTATGCAAAATAGCAAATTTTTTACGCAGCTCACTTTTATACTGATGTATTTTTCTCCACTATAAGAAAGACTGTCCATCTCCTCTTATTTCTGTGTTGCTTTTATTTTATCCAAAATTAGTTATTTTACCACTGACTTTCTTATCAAGTATCACTGCACATTAGATTAGACAAATTTAGGACAGGAATAAAGTCCAGTGCACAGATAGTTAATATTCTTTCGGAGATCTATGTGTAAAAAATCAATTTTAGTTATTCACAACTTTTTTTCTTCTTTCCTCACTCAATTGCCTTATTGACCAGTAAATTCATGCACTTATTTGTAAAATAAAAAAGACACATACTTTCCCTGTCTATTTCATATAGAGAAATTGATGCTGGTGAAATTCTACCAAGGGAAAATTTGGCTCAAATATTCCTATAGAAAGTCATTGAATGAAAATAGATTTTTCGTTTGCTTAGTTATTCATTTCACTTCATTTTATATTTCCAATATATATTTACACATAATCTCAGCAGATGCTGGAGTCTTCCATGACTGTTAAGTTTCAAGTAAATGATGAGTTCACATGTTTCTAATAATTAGACTAATACTTAGCATGGATACATAATTTAGCCTCTTCAATCCTCATGAGAAGCATGGGGTGTGGAAAGTATATTTCTTAGTAACGTACTTGAAAATGGAATAGATAGTTAAAGCCAACATTTGGAAAAGCTGATCCTGGGAAATGAAAGTGGGTAGGTTTCATAAGTACCGAACCCCATTGCCTGCCATTGACTTCCACTGCAGAGAGCGGATTAACAGCTGTTGTCTGAAATTGTTGGTGTAATAGAATTATTTATGGTGTCATCTGTTTAATTCTTGTGGGAGATGTTCACACAGTCTGCCAAGAAAGTGCATGAATACAGCTAAAGCGTAGCTTATTGACTATTTCAGATTATTTCATTTTGTGTGTGGTAAAACGGGCAAATTGGGCAGTGTTAGCCTTAGATGCCATGCCTGAGTTTACCCTGTCCGTGTTAGAGTTTGGTTTGAAACACTGCTCTCCCTTGTTCTCCCAGCAGTCAGACTTCATTGGCACCACTGTCTGGTTTGTCCAGAAGCTCACATTTAATGTACTGATGCATTTCTGTTACAAAGTATACTATCTGGAAAGATTGATGGAGATTAATTCTAATCCACTCATTTTCACCTGGTGCTTCAACAAGCACTAACATTTTGGATAAATCTGTTTGTCTGTGTCTATTCTTATTTTTCTTTGCACTTCTGCCATTGTCTCTCTTGGCTGGGGCTAGAAGTAGAATTGCAGAAATACCACCAGAAATGCTGTTCTACTGGGGAATAGATGAGGCATGTTGTTTCAGATTTAATTAGAAAAGTTTTGTACAGATTTGCTCTGTAGGCCGCATTTCAACATTAAAGTTGAGGGTAGCTGATGCCATCTGCTCCATTTAATGCAAATTCAATGCAGCCCTTCGGCTCTTGGCAACTTACCAATATGGACCTCAAAGTATCTGGGCAAAGTATGACCACCCCTGCTGTATCGCGTGCCCCTGTTTTCTCTCCCCACCTTTTGTATGCCATCCCCTTTCGAAAATCAAAAGTAGTCCTTTCTGCTTATGCCTCAATGCCTCAGCAGTGGTGGATTTTTTTATGCTTCTATAGCTGGTCATGTACGATTTCAAGACAAAAGCTACTTTCTATCAATCAAACAACCCCACTCATCATTAGTCTTCTGGGACACACGCTGCAAACCCTTACGACCAGCTTTTGAAAAAAGGAGAATATTGTTTCTGATGTGAAGTTGATGGATGTTTCATGTACTGCATGTGACAATGACATAAGAATTTCCAACAGCAAAGGATCCTCCCAAACCTGTCTTAGCTATTTTATGTGATCCAAGCTTTAAAGAAAATCTATGCCTCACTTCTTAATGGGTGCCAATACTGAAAAATACAAAGAGATGCCCAGGAGAAAAAGTTGTTGTTAGAATGTAATTATTTGTCATGTTATCTGTCCAATTCAGAAGGGAACTGCCAGAGAGTAGGGGTCTGGCTTTCTTGTGTCTCAGCAAAGTGCCACATAGAGCTATGAAACAGTGGGAATTAGCAATGAAGTAAAAAAGGATAATTAATCATTATTATCCTTTTTTTTTTAAGCACTAGCTAGCTCTACAAAATGTCATAAAAATATCATGTTTATTCAGAAGAGTGGTTTCTAAAGATTTTTTTTTAATGAGTTCACCTATCTATTTAAAAAAAAACCAAAAAACAAAAACAAAAAAAAAGCACTTAGACAAAGCCAGAGTCATCACTGCATTTAACCTTATAGTTTCCTTGGTATATCAAACTGATTTTTCTTACTTCACAGAGGGACAGGAGACACAAAGAGAGTTCAAGTGTTTTTCCTGAGGTCACCTGGGAAATCTATTACAAACCAAGGAAACATATTTGTGTGTTCCACTGCCAGGATAAAGCCAAAGCTACTAGCTGGTTTATGTTGATCGTGGAAATACCACATAAGAAAATAAGGCAACTGATGTGCAACAGTTGTAGGACTGCCCAAGGATAATGGTAGGCCTGATATTTAAGAGGGGAGGAATCAAATACACATACATAAATAAACGGAATCAAATACAAAAAAATAAATAAAGGAGAGAGAGAAAGAGAGAGAGAAACAAAAAGGGTGCAGTGAGTCTGCTATTTTTGACACTTTGGGGAATATGAAGTCACACCTTCAGATTCATATTTCTACATACTAATAGAAATCATACTGTTATTATGCCTTAGATTTAGGTACTATGATCTGACTAGTGCTCTCAGAACTCAAGCTGTGACATATTTTTCCCCTGCCCCAAATAATGGGTTAAAGTATCAGGCATCTGAATGGAGAAAGAAGTCAGCTCTACCAGGAGACAGGGATACCCTCCATGGGGCTCTGGCTGGGACTAAACAGCAGTAGCTTCCGATTATGAAGGTGAGCTACAAAGATGACAAAGCCAAACTCTGGGGGAGTGGCAGAGGTTAAATAAAGGATAATAGCCTAATAGCCATAGAAGCCACTTATTTTTAATCTTTTTTTTTTGGGGGGGGGGGTGGTGTGGTGGGCAGATTAGGAAGCCTGGATATTTGGAAAATCTGTAGAGTAGAAAAGCAGTGGAACAAGTTACCAAGAGAGATTATAGAATTGTCATCCTTGAAGATTTTCAAAATTCACTTAAAAAAAGCAATGGATGACCTCAACTAGTGCTGGTAATAATCCCACTTTGAGCGGGAGGTTGGACTGGAGACCTTCAGAGGTATCTCCCAGCTAAGATTTCTATTATTTTATAATTCTATAATAGCTTCTTCTGGGGTTCTCAGCTTCCACTGGGACCTGCAGACACTATTTGGGAACACTCAGGGTTTTGGAAATTATTAAATCAAGCAACTTGAAAGGGTTTCATGTAGCTAAAGTAGATATCTTCGGTTTAGCCCTCTCCATCTGAGAAAATCACATAAGGCCCTGTTTATATTCCATGAAGATTAATAAACACTTTGAGATGTGATTTATCTGATTGAATGTAGATGGCCACTTTAAGATAAGATGAATAATGCAATAGAAGAACCCATTTCTCTTCTTTGACCAGAAAGAAATCATACAATGAGTAGGTCAGATGGATACCACTTCACTGGAGCTACTGACATGTAGTCAGAAGAAAATGAATTTGATGTAACCTGTGCAAAGATGTTGATTTTGATGATGCTTTTTAAAAAGAGAATTATGAAACAAATCTCATCTTTCATATTTTAGTCATATGGAAATATTTCATTTTGGCAGAATAAATGCCTTTATTTCTAGTTTTGAGTCACTTCTTTTTAATGTATATTAAAAATCTATTTTAATTATATGCTACATTTAAATTTTACTAGACAGTTAATATTTTATAAATATACTTCTTCAATATTATCAATATGAAATTATTTCAATTAAAACTGTAAATATTATTATTTCCTTTATTTCATAGGGGGAAAAAAAACAGTATTTCAACTGTTTTTAGCTCATGTTTTTCGTTCCTGAGAAAATCATAAGAACGCCTGACTTTTTTTTGTTAACAGTATACTAATAGCTGATTTTGCTTTTGGTCTTGGTCATTGCTAGAGATTGATAGTTTTTGTATTTGAGTTCATTTCATAAAATTAACCTCACTATGGGGAAGATTAAATGGTTCTTAATGTCATCCATTTTTAAATGAAGATCATGTTAATAACAAATCTTCGGCATTGTTTTCCTGATTACAAGAGTGAAATCAAATATTCCCTCCTTCTGTGTGCATGTATATATGTATGTGTATAGATCCATACATATATATATCATGCATATATAGGTAAATATATGTGTATATATGTGTGTTTATGTTTGTTTATATGTAAGCATAAGAACTATTTCAAACTTTAAGATGCTAGGATTCCTAGAATAATCACTTGTCAAGAGTATATCATCTTCATTAATTATCCATTTAAAATCATGGGAACTGGTAGAAGAACTTCCTTTCTAAAACAGATTTTTAAGTCTCTTGGGTGCTCGTGAGTCTCGCATTAGAATATTGTGCATTTCTCGCCATTCACTCGAGAGGTAGAAATCTATTCCTTTCCCCATTTTACAGGAAGGCAGAGAAAGACAAAAGATAAGATCCAGCAATGTATTTTGCTATCTCTCTCTCTTTCTCTGGCTCCACAGACAGTTGCAGAGCAAACCAGTTCTCAGGATCTGGTCTTAAGTGACTTATCACATTATTTCAGACTAGAAATATCAATAAAGTGTACAGTAAATGGATTAAGAATGGAAGAACTTAACAGTAGGAGCCAACATTATGAAAACACTTGTAAATGCATGTGGGTTGACTCTCCATGGATGAGTTTTGGGCCTAAACCTATTTTTAGCAATGATTTAGAGGATCTTATATCAAGGGATTGCTCCTCGGGTGAGACACAACAGCATAGCTGTGGAGACACAAGGACTGGGGAAGTCCTAGTATAAAAGGATGACTGTGGGAGCATGTGAGAGTGCAGGTGACCACATGGAGGGAAGAGAAAGAAACTGTCAGACTACATCAGAGGTGACAGAAGATTTTAAATCTGAAATCAAGACAGGACTAAAGTATCACGATAGTCACTATATGCTATTTTTCTTGTGAATATTAAATAAGGATTGTTATTCTACCAACCTTCAAATTGAAGACTGTAGAAAGAATATTTGCAGATACTATACATTTTGGTAGATTATTCAATAAGCATAAGGGAAGACCAGGCATACAAAATACTCTCACATTGACATTTGTATCTAGGTAAACTATGGCTGCTTCAGAACAAGCTGGTGCAAAGTTTTATTAACAAAGAATATAGATCATATATAAAAATAAGAGATGTCTCCAGAAAAACTGGTAGTGGTTACAATGCACAAACATAACATGAGCTCCTTTCAGAGGGCTATGGATGCACAAATATGAGAAAGAGTAGGAATAAGAAGGTGATTTTTCTGTGTATATATTAGTCATAAGTTAATATTCTGGTGCTAGTTTCCTTGATTACACTGAGCTTTGGATAAGGGCCTAATTCAAAATGCGTCTCTTTCGAAAGCCTGCTGAAGAAAAAAGCATCATTAAGGATGATACACTAGGCAGGGGATACAGGAAATTTAGCTGATTGTTTCAGCTGTGTGGTTACCTAGAAATATTGTACGTTATGGGATTGCTCTTTCTCCTCTGATATATTATGTTTTCCAGCGGTGCCTGCCACACTCAGATAGGCACCTTTCCTTGTTTTGCAAATGTAACTGTCTCAGGAAGGGTAATTAAATAAAGCCCCTGAGATCCCATGTACCACGATTTCTTTCTTTTCTCTCTCTTTTTTTTTTTTTCCCTCCCCTCCATTCTATCCCAGGAATCAAGTAGGGGGATCTTACCTGCTGGCCACCGCTCAGTTTCTGTTTTGGAAGTGTGTCACTGTCATCAGTGCAATGCACTGTAGTCCCAAGGCTCAAATCCAAAACTATCCATGGCTCTGGCCATCTTCTGGACTCACTCATTCGTCTGGGACACACAGGGAAGAAGGTCTGTGCTGTGGGCAGATCTTTGGACTGCCATTGCACCAATGTCCAATAACTCAGTCATTCTTATTTCTGAAGACTAAATGCACATCCTCACACCAGCATAGCAGGAAACACATTATGAGTGAAACGAAACAGATCAAACTTGTAATAAAAGGGAAATAAAATTTAGTTCCTGGAAAGATTTTTTTAAGATAACCTCTCACATTTTCCAACCTCCAAAACACCAAACAAGGCAAAGATGGGCTGTGCCCATTACTGGCTTGTGTGTATTAATTGCTTGTTTCACCATGACAATCTTAAATGGTCGCATTGAAAATTAAAAAAAAAAAAAAAAAAAAAAGAAGAAGAAGAAGAGAAAGAATGAAAATGATGCCATGATTGGATGTAAGTAACCTGGGATGATCAGTATGGTAAATTTTTAATAAGAAGATGAAGCATTGAGTGATTTACTTCTATTCCCATTGCGTGAGCTGGAGGAGGCTAAAGAACAAAGGTTTACGGTCCCTTTGGAGATTTGTTTCATCTGCACATCAGCCTACAATTAATGACCATTTAACTGTTGTTCTCCTGCTGGACATTGGTGGATTGATTCAGTAAATAAAAGTGACAGAGCAGTGTCCCATGGCAGTATAATAGAAACTGGCTGCACCTGTTATTTGCGAATCATTGCTTGCCAGGGCATTGACCTTTTCTAGTCTAGCTAAAACTAATAGGAGAAATTATGGGGCTGATTACTTAAATTTCATTATAAGGACTTGTATGACAGATTCTCAGTTTCTTGAAATTCACTGCAAACCACAGTACCATGTCAATATTTCCCTCCTCTCCCCTTTTCCTAACTAGTAGTTACCTCTAGGTGGTAATGACCACTTGGTTAGTTAAAACTCCCAAACTCCCTAAAGCAAAAAGCAATGATTACCTACTCTAAGGGCATGTTGGGAGGAAATGACTACTGTGTAATGAACAGCATCTAACATCAAAGTCTTTTCTCTTTTTCTCTTTCCTAGTGAGTGAGAGAGGAAGAAAGGATTATGCTGAGAGAAGGGGGGGGGGGGAAATGGTGTAGCTCCTCCAAGCATCTGTGCTCTGCATCCCAATCCAGTTAGAAAACAGCTGCCATCAGATAACTGAGCATTTACAAATATTTAATGACAGATTTGTCCTCTATTTCAGCTGCCAGAGAAAAGAGGGGAGGGGCGGGAACAGAGAGGGGACGGGAAGGCTGGGCAGGGAGATTTTATTTCTTTATCCCTGCTGCTGTTATTGAAGTTTGGAGAGAAAGGAGAGAGTGCTCTGAATTTTACAGTTGGTCTAATACTCTCGTTTGCTCTGCTCCTCCTCTGGGGCTGCAGCTGCTCTCTTGCAACAAGCTGGCTACAGCGCTGGCTCCAAAGTCAGTCAGGAGTCCAAAGGAGCAGCATGTGTCCTGTACCAATAGGGAGCTCAACGGGGTTTGCACAGCACATGTAAGGTGGGGATCAAGACGGTAGGAACTGGATGGACCTTTTTCTGCAGTCAAATTTGTCAGCAGTGCCGGGGGATGCTTCCTGTTTGCATCTCTGAGTTTATTCAATAATGGCTGGATGAAAACAGAAGGAGAAAAAAACAGGTTTGGTTTCCTTACTCAGATTTAGCAAGTGTAAAAGGAAGGAATAGCAATGAAGGAAAACCTCTTTGGAAGCTGGCTCCTTAGATGTGCAAAACATGCTTACTTGCACATGGGAAGTGTGTAGGGAATTAGAGGGCAGTGGGTGGATCCAACCTAACCTCAAAAACACAGGTATGGAGTTATTTTATAGGCCATTTCTCTCTGTGTGCTCACACCACACAGCTGGAACATTGCATGTGTCTTCAGAGCCTCTTCTTCACCTCGACTTGTCCTGGGGGCAGAAGAGAAAAAAAAAACCATGACCCACTTCCATGGCAGGATATCCAAAGGAAGTATAGCACTGTGTGAGCTGCTGCCCTGTGGAGCTACGCTACAGGAGCAAAGCAAAGGCAGAAAAACATGCTTATTAAAGCTTCATTGATTAAGACTAACGAAATCGTGACCTGCTCAGTGCCAGCATTTGGCTGGTTATGCTCACGCTGTTCTCCAAAACCAGGGAAACACAGGTGCAGGTAGGCTGATACAGGAGGCCAGCTGAAACAGGCGCAGAGTTCGGCAGGGGTGGGGAGCACAGCACAAATTCCCAGCCCCCCTGAGCCTCCTGGCAGGAACCGGTAAGAGAGTTGAATAAAAATGTAGCTGGGAGCGTTCACTGCCCAGCTCGAGCCCACTGCAGAAAGCCAGGTATGTAAGCGTGTGGCTAACAATCCTAAAATTCACATGCTGCACTCAAATGGACTTTGAACAATTTGCTTCCATTGTGTCAGCATTGGCTTCTCTGAAGATGGAGGAGGGAAGCAAGGGGGGGGAAAAGGGAGAAAATATGATGAAAGTAAAAGACTAACAGAAGCATCATGAGCCAAATGCAGCAGAGTGTGTGTCAGGCACCTTGAGAGCCCTCTGAGCGCAGCTGCCAGCCAGTGCATGTCAGACCTGATCTGAGGTGTTGCTGGTGCTGGGAACCGTCCCAGACAGGAGGACTTGCAGAGAAGCAGACATGGCCTGGGTAATGCAAAAAGAGTCACTGAGGGCTATGAGTGAGATGGGAAATGCCAGAAAAAAATGAGGCTGCAGGTTTCTATCCTTTTACCTTTGAAGATGTCATCTGACTTCTGCAGGATTTGGCTCTCTTAACCTCTTTGCTGACTGGTCTACCATCTTCAGGATGCTGAGCAGAAGATATGGCTCTCTTATTGTCTCTCTCTTAGTCATGCTGCCATGGAGCAAATGGCATCACTCATGTACCCCTGGAAAGCAGAAGTGTCTGGGAACTGGTGAAGCAATCAGTAACTACAGTCCTCAAGCAAGAAAAGGGCATCCTAGTGCAACATGGCAATTTACACATAGCCATCATAAGGGACAATCTGAATAAAGAAGGATGATAATTGATGAAAGGAGAAACTGAACTGCAGAAAGGGAAAATGACTTAACCAAAGTCATGCCATAGGACAGTAGCAGCACCAATAATAGAGCCCAGGTCTTCTTATTCACTCCAGCAAATTATTTTATGTCCAGCAAATTAATATTATTTAGAAAGGCTTCTTCACTGTGAATTGGAGCAGATCCTCATGTGAACAGACCATCAAATTCTGGCCAGGGTCTGAACCTACTGAAATAGCTGGGATTTGATTCTTCAAAATTATGTTGGAGGCAGAGCAATTAACAATGACATTTCAACTACTGATCCAGGCATTTCTTGCTAACTTTATATTTTTCACCTTCTGTGTTTGTCTGTAATTGCACATCTGCTCAAATCTAGGACACTTGGATTCCACAGCAGATTATTCAGAAACATTTCCAAAACACAGACAAATTACTCCACATTTGTGTCCATCAGCCCTTCCTATTATTCTTCAAAAACTTATTCCACATGTTAGACATGGTGCCCCTTGGGTGAGTCAAGGCTGGTGATCTTTAATTAAATTAATCAAAGCCAGGGACAAAGTCTGTGGGGAGTATCAGGAAAGCCTCTAGGTTAATTAATCAGACACAGACAAGTAGTTTAGGCCCAAAATGGAGTTGTTGTGCTTTATTAAAAGGAGAACTGATATGAGTAGAAATCTTTTCAGCAGATGCTTTTAAAGGACAGTGGCAAAAGGTGTTGCTCAGCCCTTCAACTCATGCAAGGTCATGGATGATTTATCCTCGTAAAGTCTAAATATTATTATTTATTTTAGCCTTAAATTATCTCCACATGGTCTGTTACAATCCCAGTCCTGTTTCTTATTCTGGTTCTTTTTCTCTTTTGCTATGATGTAAATACAAATTTCCTATTCATGAAAACAAGTAGTTAATTACCCTGGGTTGAAACCATGCAAAATAGTGAAGAGTGCATCTTCTTCTTATGCCTCTGTAGAACATTCCTGTCATTGTATATAATCTGCTATGTGCCCCAGGATTCAAGGCTTGTTAAGGACCAATCAGAATGGGCTGCTTCACAACAGAAGACGTGGTAGAATGAGGGCAATTAGGGTTCCCTGATAGATTAACTGATTAATCTGTGTAAGATCTCCACAGCTACACTGATCTGAGTTTCCTAGCAGTACTTGGGTCTGCTATTTATGGAAAATGTTGGAAAGACAGAGGAAGGGGCCAGCATACAAGGAGACTCTATATATGTTCTGTTAGGAGAAGATTATAAGCAAAGTCCTCTCTCTTGACCATCCCAAGGAGATATACTAGATGAGCAGATCATGCCTGTATACAAAAGGAGTTAGATGGGACTCCAACCAGGTTTTTGTAGGACCAATAAAGTGAATTGTCAGGACTTGTTAGTAGCTCCTTTTTAGGTATCTCTCTGCATTCTCTTCACAACCTTTCTCATTGCTTGCCTTGTAATCAGGCATCACACTTTTGCCTCATAACTAGGGACAAGGTCTAGGAGTCCATTTTTCCAATTTTATGATTTGGATAACAGTCCAGGAGAATCTCAGGTGAAACCCCAATCACATTTTTGACATGTCCCTGCCCAGGACTTGGAGGCCCCAAAGCAATGAGGCACCTCTGGCCATTCAGTTTACCACCCAGACATGGAAAAATAGTCTCCACATTCTCACATGGTTCCCATTTTCTTCGTTTTAATTTTTCACTGTAATCTTTTCAGTCCTCTCTCCTCTATCTGATGTTTTATACTTTGCATATGCCTCTTTCTTGCCCTTGATTGCTTTTTGCCCGCTCATATTCATTCAAATTAGCCTTTTTTACTTCCAGCATATTTATTGCTAGTTGGCATGAATAACCCTTGGGTATAAATTAATTTATATTTGAATACTTTCAATTTCCACTCTAATTCATATGTTTCAGTTAAGCCCCTGATGTCAAAAAGCCTCTCTAGGGAAGAGTGGATAGCTCAGGGGATAGGTAATAAGCTCCCTTGTCTTTTCCCTGTAGAGCACTGGTTCAGCTGGGCCTACAGAGAGTTGGTAATAGCTGACAGTCCTTATTCTTCACTGGTTTTATAGACTATTGAGTTACCTAGGCTCCAGTGCTTTCAAGTCCTCATTAAAACTGGGCAAAGAAAGAAAATATTTTGTCTTCAAATGCATTTGGTTAAACATATATATATTTTTTTAAATAAGAGTTCATTCAGATTATACTTGCAGATTTCCTCCGTTATCCCCAGAATATACCCACGACTCACTTTAGTTTACTCATGCACTAGGAGGAGCTTTTGTTTATGGATCAAAGTTTATCAGTGAGAGGCAAATGAGCACAATTGCAGAGGAACCGGCCTATCTGTTGTTCCAGTTTTTTATGCATCACTAAATTTCACCTGAGGTCAAGACCCTATTGTGCCAGGTAGAGTATATGTGCATGGTAAGAGAGAAGATAGGTCCCAAAGAGCTTACAGTCCACATAATGAGTTGGAACAAAATGTGTCCCCAACAACACTGTCTACACATGGGATTGCTTGGGAGGAGTGTGACAGGTATATATTGGATGTAAAGCCTGCTAAAGAGCTGCCTATCCCTTTCTGTCAGACTGAGAAGGAAAAGAACTCCTTTTAGAGCTCAAATCTATGTATCTAGGCAAATATACCAATCGTTCTTGCACAAGGAGACATTTTTAAATGTTCTGAAATCCCTACACCAATTTATTTCCTGCTGTTTCATCCCCTCTTTCCCCACAGATGCAAAGCCTCTGTGATTTGTTCAAGTTTCCCTGCTATTTATAACACTGGGGTCAACCAATTAGGGAACGAGCAGGAGGAAGGTGAAAAAAAGAAAAGAGAGAAGAAAAGAAAAGGTGGCAGAGGTGACCAATCATATGGCATAAACAGTGAATCAGGATTAGTGGACATTCATAGCCAGCAGCTTGCAAGAAATCCATAGGCTCAAAATTGTTCACACAAACTATTCAATGAACAAGTACAAAGACACTAATCCATAAAGGTCACAGTCTACCCTTGCAGATTCCTCAAGCAGAAAAGGAAAGGGGGGGGGGGGAGGGCTAAATTAGTTGCATAAATTATTTGCAATGAATATTCTGAGAAGCTCGAACTGTGTTTGTTTGTCACTTCCTACCCTAATGTCAATTACTTAGGGCCAGATGTTAGCACACATTGATGACAACACTCCCTCCAGGCCCTGAGGCAGAAAGTAATGAGTGAAGGTGGCAGATCTATGCTAAAAGAGTCTTTAATAGACTAAGGTCCAGGTTTTCACATGGGTTTAGGTATCTCCATCCCTTTGGAGACCTCAGCTGTGGAATTCTGTACACAATTCAGTGAATGCATCAAGGAGCTCTGGAAGTTGCTTTTCTCCCCATTTTGCTCCTGGCAGTCTATCTGTTCAATGGAGAATGAAGGAGGAGAAGAGACTCTGAGAATCTGAAATAATAATAATAATAAAAAAGAAACATTACTGGTCTGCACTGAATCCAGGAAAACAACTGGTTTAATGGCATAAACAATACCTGTAAGTTCCTTTAGATCTGGAAAACAGCTTTTTTTTTTTTTTTTTTTTTTTTTTTTTTTTTATGTTATGCTTTAAAAAAAAAGATGTTTGAAATTAGGCCTACTTTTTGCAGTTTTTGTAAAAAGAAAATTGAAGTAACTTTTCCTATTGAGTTTTGCCTTTTTTCTTATCATTTTTTATGTATTGTTTTTACCTTAAAAATATATGGTTTCTCACAGATAGATTGGGCTGCTTGGCTGCCCCATATCATGAACAGTGGCTCTGTGAGCTTGGCTCTGGTTTATAGTATGTTACGGAAAACATATTACTATCAGGCATCATGGAAGCGATAGTCTAGTAAGGAAGCACAGTTTATATGGAAGACTGAAGGCATTTGGCACTTCAATTCCAGTTCCCATAAGGCACCACAGTGCTGTAACCAGATGCAGTTTACTATTGAACCAACTCCAAATGAAACATTCACATTTAATTTAACACACCAAAATTAAATATTTTGATCTGGGAATCTGGAAGCACTTTGTTTAGATTGAAATTGTCAAAACAAAACATTTCAGCATTTCTGAGTATAATTTTTTTCAGAACTTTTCATGTAGAGAAAAATAATATTTTGACTTTTCTGTCTGAATTCAAGATAACAACATAGAAACATGGGACTGGAAGGGGTGGTCATCTAGTCTATTGTCTTGCCCAAGGAAGAGCAGGTATTCTGATATCATTCCCAATAGATGTGTGTCCAATATATTCTTCAAATCCTCCAGTGACAGAGATTCCCTAACCATCTCCCACAATCCTAGTACTTCATTATCCTCACAGTTAGTTTTTTCTAGTGATTAACATAAATCTTATTGCTGTAGTTTCACTCATTATTTCTTCTCCTATCTTCCATATGGTTCCTTTATTTTTACAAAAGACTTATGCATCTTTTCAAGCTTGTCAGTGTGATATTCAATTTGAAGCTTAAGACGCATAATCTCAAATGTGCAAAAGAAGTGTCCTCCTGTGGGCCATGGGTCTAAACTCCCATTTTTATCATATGAGTTCATTCAGTTTGCCAAAATACAGAATCTAGCACCATTCTGGGTGCTGTAGAATATCTGAAGTGTCCACATGGGACCGGCAGATATGACATCGAGCCTTTGGGAGATCCTGTGGAACAGCAGCTATAAGCAAATCCACATACACTACGGCTTTTCACATGGCACTAGGTATTCGTGCTTAGGCAGTGGAGCCAAGCCTTGAAGATCTAGCTAAAAATAACTAACGCAGTCTAGAAAACTAACCAGGTATGGGTGTCTATATTGGGTGTCTATACACTTAGTCCACATGAAAACATCCATATGTATGCTTGCATATAGGTGTTTACATCTGCAAATTGAATCAGACCTTCAATATCCACTCCCTTCGCTGCTATTCTCTTTTCTTTTCTTTAGGCTAAATAACATTAATTCCTTGAACTGTCATAATTTTCTTCTAGATTTTGGTCATTCTTATTGCATTCGTTTGACTTTCTATAATTAGTCTACTGTTTTCATGAAGTGCTGTGCTCTTAAATTCCATTTTTCCTTAGACTGGTTTCATATGTGATCTTCTCCACTAAATTTCACAGTTATTGAAGTTTTCTTTTTTCCTTTTTTTCCTTTTTTTGTTCCCTTCTTCTTTCTTAAGCGTTGCACACTCATTCATTTCATTGCTACTTTATCTTAAGTTCACTTCCATTTCACATTCCTAGTTAGTTCCTTTCTGTTGGTTAGATTGAGTCCTAGAAGAACCTTCTTCTTTCTTGATTTTTCTGCCATTTTTTAAAAAGTTCATCATTGTATTTTTTAAAAATCATGTTAACCAATAAGGTCTCTCCAGCTTATATTTCCAAAATCATGTGAATAAATATTAAAGTAAATGTTGTAGAAAAGAAACTGATTCTTCACTTACATATGTTGTGAAATGTGCTTCAATATGTACACCAGAAATGCTAGAAAAGGCAAAGCAAACTTCAGTCCTTATTCAGCAATGCATTTAAGTTTACCTAATTTGTAGTCGAATTGGCTTTGGCTGGATTATTCATGCTCTTAAAGCAGGTGATTAAGAACCTTGTTGAGTCAAGTGCTTGATGAAATTAATGCTTAATATGCATATGCATCATGGCTTGCTGCAAGGTGAAGTCATATACACTCAACTTTGTATCATAAATTCTACAATTTCATTGAAACTAGTTATCTTTCTCTTACAAGGCAGATGACAATTTTCTTTTTCATATAAACATATTTTTTTGTTAGAATGGCCTTTAATGTGTTGTAACCATGAGGTTCCACTTGTTTTAGTGACCATGCAAAGAACAATGAACTCGATACATATATTACTATTATTATTCCAAGACAGATATCCTTGGGACCTGGATTCAAATTCTCATTTTGGCATTCTGCAATTCCTTTTTTTTTCTTCAGAAGACATCATTCACCCCCAGCCATTCTTTCCTCTGTTCATTTCAAGAATCAAAAGAAATTCCTTAAAAAATAAAGAGGTAAAAGCTGTATCACTGAATGCTGCCTAAAACCATCTATGCACCACTGCATTTTTTAAGGCCAGAAAGCTAGCATCTTACACAACCAGATGATCCTGCTCTTCCTTTTTCTCCTCCCCTTTCAAGATTTTCTGATTCTAAGCCATGAAATAAGGACACTGACAAGTATTTTTAACACATTTCCACTGATATTGCATAAATCCAGAAGCATTTATATGCTAATCAAATCAAAATAGGCATGATTAGTGAGTGGAGAGTGTCAAGATGGCTGTCCTTTTGCCATCAACCCATGATAACAGCACTGACGCTGCATTAAAGCACTGAATATTGTATAAGCCAAGAAAGGTTATAGGACATGACAGACTTAGATAATAGTAAACCCTGAGAAATCATACCCTGCCTATTACATATTTATTATGCATTACAAATTGTAAATATTAAAAAAAATTAAAAAAAACCTCCAAAGATACAGTGTGGGTAAATTCTTAATACTTAATGAAATTATTCATGATATACAAAAAGCAGCCTAACTCAACAAATAAAATGAAGGTTAATGCATGCGGATGAATATAAAAGAGAACCCAGCCCTGACGACTAATGTGCTGTGTCCTTCCCCTGGTTGATCCCAGAGTGAAATTAATGCAACCTCATTTTCGTGGTTAAGAGCTATCCCTAGAGCTGAGGACCAGAAGACCAGATAGGATGCAGAGAACAAAATCAAGACACTTTCTTTCCTTCTATTTCTCAGCAGCTTTCACAGCTGAGTAGTTTTGGAGATTTTATATATATATATATATTTATATTCATTCTGTATTAAAAAAAAAAAACTACGTATTTAGTTTACATCTTTTCAGCAGTTTGCTTTATCCACTTTCTAACTCAAGAGGTCAGTCACAAGTTGGAGAGGCCTGTGATATGTAATCATAGGTGAAAATAATAGGAAATTCAAGAAGAGGTAAACAAAAGGAACGAGCATAATGGGCCCATAGGGGATTTCTTTCTCTTTCAAGGATTTCTGCTGTTCTTACATATAATGATCACAGATCACAGTGCGTCATGTCTACAATTTCACTTCCCCTTCATTTGTAGCTGCAACAGCCTGCTGAATGCAGAGTGAAAATGAGTCAGGAGCCGTTTGTGGTTATTAAAGATACCCCAGCACTTTTGTTAGTCTATAGATGTTAGTCGGTGTCCTGGCCAGATAGTAAATGACATATTTACCTTCTGTCCCTTCCTAAATGGTTTCAGCTGTTTGCCTGGGTATTTTACACTGGCCCATTCCCTGAATTAAGCTCCCAGGCAGCGCTGCCAAGGAGTGTTAAGCAGATGACATGTGCACCCCAGAAACTGCACAAAAGGGTGTCTGTGTCCTGCAGAAGGACAGAGGAGAATATTGCAACTCCCTCTTCGCAGTCCCACAAACTTGAAAGAAAAGGCACTACACCAGGAACCGCAGCTCTCCACTGTTAATCTCTCTCACTTAATGACTACTTGCAGCAACTTTCTTCCTCAGTAATGCTTCACAAAGGCTATTTAGTTCTGCCTCATCACACCTCTGTTTCCTAAATCCCATTATTTGCAACTAGAATCCTGGACTATAAAGAGAAGAGTTTGATCTATGAACTCCCCTATCTCCTGTGACAGAGCTGTTTGCAGCCAGCAGTGCTGTTCTCCCACCACGTGGTCCTCCTTGCGCTGGGCTGGCAGCTGCATCCAGCATGGGCAGGCTTTCCAGAGCTGCATCTCTCAACCTCTGCACTGTGAGGCCAATGTTAGTCCTACCCCACTTCAGCTGCTTGACCAAGCTGCCTCCAGAAGGCTTGTCACCTCGAGGGTCCTCTCCAGGCCATGCAGTGAAGCAGGTAGCTCCAGGAAGCAATTTGTCCCCAGAAATGTTGCCTCTCCCTCCCTTTGCTGACTTTAATGGCAGGCAAAGGCAACCCAGGTCCTTAACTGGGATATGGTGGTCCCATCCTTAAAGTCATGTGGACTAGACCTGGTTCACCTCATCGCTTCCTGCAACGGGGGTGAGAGGACAAGTCGGGGCATTAGGAGCTCCTGAAGGAGCACAGCCAGTTGCCTCCGAGTCTTTCACAGCAGCTGTAAAAGATAAAGCCACAAAGCTTGATTTGTGACCTATGGCTTTGTCATGTGTGTGACAAAGTTGTAGATGTGCCTAAATCTTTGCAGTGCATGATCTGTGGTTCTGGCTGTCTAGTCCATAAATTTAATCTCAAAGCATAAATTAAAGGGTTGTTCTTAAAGTTGCTTTTATATCCTGAAATCCTCCTCAGTAGCCTCTTAATAAAGAAAGATCGGTGGCACATCTTCTAGTATATCTGGAATATTAGGCAATCTGAGCTCTGGCAAATTCATGAGGGAGTGAATGCTACAAGTATGGATCACTCACTGAGGTCGTTTTTCTCTATGTACTAATTGCAAATGCTTCAGTTTGCATGCCTCTGCCGATCTCACCTAACACAGCAAAGGAGGAGAGGTAACTCAGCTAACTGTGTCCTAAACACTGGTGATGAGACCACAGAGCAAATCAGAACAAGAAGAACAAAAAGAGGCAACAAAATTAAGAAGATCTTTTCTTTTCTTTCTTTCCATTTTTGTTGGAAAACCCGGGGAGGTTGAGTGACTTTCCCCAAAACATGTAGACCAGTTTCTGAATTTGAAGATGCTGCTCAACTGAATATGTCTCTTTTTCACATGGTGTAACCACCCTATTCTGTCCAAAGGCATTTCACATGTCGCCAGAAGAGCAGCCCACTGCACCGCCACCATGCCCTGAACACCAGGACATCTTGCAGCTTGGACCTGTAGTTAAAAGCCCCCACAAAAATGCCTTGATGCCTAGCTGGACTTCGGTCCTGTGGGTACCAGCATGGCAATTTCCATATAAAAGAGAAAATGCACAAGGGATTTGGAAGCTGAAAATGCATCACTATTGATCAGAGGGAAAAATAAAAAAATAAAGGTCCTATTTATTATAACCATTCTCCCCTCTAGAGTCAGAAACTCAGTCTTATTTAATTAAGTTGTAAAGGTTTTCCTTGTAAATAATCACTTTATCATAATTTCCCCAAACTATCTAATGGGAGTTGGATTTAAATCACAGCATTTATCATACTTCCTACTGTCCGTGTCATCACATCTTGAACCTCTGGATCTTTCTGAGTAATTGAAACATCCTTGCCTTCCCTCCCTCACGCTCCCTGTCTTCCTCCCCTCCCCCCCTCCCCCCCCACTTTGGTTTGGGCAAAGCAAAGCTGAAACTCTGATGAATTGTCTCAGCAGTGAAATGTCATTAAAATTAAAAAAATACTGATGGAAGGAATGAACAGAAATCAGCAATGAGCAATTTAGGAACTAAAAACAGTGACATAAGGTGCAGAATAATGGAATTTGGGGAAAAAAATGATGATGATGCCTGGTTGACAGATTGTTGTCATTCAGCTCTCCGGGGCTTTGTCACAACCTTCCAGTCGGGATGCAATACCGAACATCTGGTTGGCAACTAGTGCGGAAGCTGGGGGCTGCCCTCCAGCAGCGCGGGAGCCGGGACCCCTGGTGGGCAGGACCCCCTGCTCTGCCCCCAGCCTCCACCGCCGCCAACGGTTTGCATCCTCTGATTCCTTTAGAGTCACTTGGCTGTTGGGGCAGGCTCACTGTGTCAGCGAAAAATTAAATTGCATTAAACCAGTCTTAAAAATATGCTGCCAGTACTTTAAAATTCAGTGGCGGTTTAGGGTTTGGCTTCTTTTTACCATGGCACTTGAAGGTTGCACATATACCTCAAAGGGGGCAATGTGGACTCAGGTGGACATGTCTTCAGGTGAGGACCAACTAGGTCAAACCCCAATGCTTTGATACTTAAGCCCTTCTATCATTGTATGTTTTCAAATACTGCTCTTTCCTGGCTTTCTTGGCAAAAATGCAATTGTAGTGAAATCAGTGCAGCTACCCTGGGCTGAAAGAGGGAAGAGGATCTTTTAGCTTAACATTTCAAAAGTGAATAATTACTGGCCTAACTAAAACGTGAGAATCTGTGGTGCAAAAACGGTTTTATGTTGTTGTTGTTTTTCCCCTCTGTGGCTTTGAAGTGAATTTTCTTGGATCTCAGAGGGAAAATGAGGCCTTCTGGGGTTTTTTTATGATAGAAATCACAGGACAGAACGCCTCACTTCAGAATATCAAACAGTCTGGGAGTCTGGAAAACATCACTATGGAAAACTAGGCATAGCAAAGAAGTGAATATTGATATTCCTGCTGAACATCTAAGTCGTTAGTTTATATAAAAGTTTAGAGGGGTTTTAATGTGTCTGGTTTCTCACGAGTACCCCCTTATCAATTTGATATGAAAAATCTTGAAAACTCTGGTTAGAAATTTCATCTTGGATAAAAGTTTAATTAAAGCTATTGTGTGGGTGGGTGGGGGTGTGCGCATATGTACAAGTGTTTTTTACATGAAAGAGTTTTACATTCTTGAGGAAACTTTACAATACAATTAATACTAGACTATTTTTATAGGTGACTAGCATAACTCTCTTTTTCAGAGGTTTGATTTTTTTTCCTTAAAATAAAATAATACTACCAATAAAACTATTATAACTTTTAGTTTCTAATCTAGATCAAAAATAAACATGTTTTTCATTTCTATATTTCCATACACTTTGCAAAGAGGCTAACACCACTATAGAAATGAAATCTGAGCTGCAGAGACAAAGCCTAGTAGACTATGCTGCTTCTTACCATTATAATAACTTTTATAGCCACAAAATTTATGCCCATACTAAATGGGAATGATGATTTAACTGTGCTATTATAGTTAAAGGGTAAAAAATACATGCCTACAATACTGGATTTGTCTGAAGAGATTTGAGTTAAGTTCTTAGACTTCCTGTGTGACTTTCTGCTCAGGTCAGTCCTCTGCACTTCAGCTCCCATTCCTCGGGAAGGGAGGCTGCCCGGTCTTTATAACCTGGGACCTGCAAAATTACAGTGGTTGTTTTCAGTCACAAGTTATTGAGGTAGGTGTTGGAATTGCTAGGTGAATTTTATGGTTTTTATTCAAGAGAAGGAGTATGAGATTAGACTATAATTGTTCCTTCCAGCCCCGAAAAACCATAAATATTTCTATTGAATTAATAATGGTGATAGGCTGATTTCTGCTGATCTTACCTCTGCTGGTTTTACGTTCTTCTTAACTGAATAATGTGAGCAGACCCTGGCTCAATAGCTTAACATTATGAGAGTAATCACTAAACTATATAAATGTCTATCGCATGTTTTAAAAGCATTGCACCAGGTAATTATTAGTTGCTTTGATCTTAACAGCTAAGGGAAAATGTTTAATTACATTACATTACATTTTATTTATTTAAACAGTGGTTTTGTTTGATCCAAAGGACCAGGGAAGGATGAGGGAAGAACATAAATAAATACTATCTGACAAGCCAGAATGGTGGTCTGATCTATTCTGCAGCACATCCATCTAATGGGAATCAAAATAAGTAGTTAGCAGTATGACACAGTCCAGTATTACACGTAGAAAATAGTGTGAGACATTATTAAAATCTATTAGATGATAGATTGCTTTGGAAACAACAGAATGGAAGGATGGATGGGTGGATTAATTTATCTACTCATCTATCAGTCTTTGACAGATGACAGTGTTTTAAGTCCTGGGTTCACAGAGGGTATGAGACAGTACTTTGCTGAGAGTGCAATTGCTGTTTTTAGGTCCTTGTCTTGGAAAGAGGATTCTCGGTTACAAGTACCAAAATCCTGCCTTCAGTGAGGTAGAGACAAACAAACCCCTTTGGGAACCTGAGTCAAAGTATCTAGCCTGGTAATTTCCTGAGCAACTTTTTTTTTTTTTTTTTTTTCCTGAGCTCTTTCAAAGATCAGCTTTATGGTTTAAAGAAAATCAGAAGTAATAATGCCAGAAGAGGCTAGACTTAGAAAACTTGATTTTCTTGGATATATGCCAACTTTTTGTGTGATACTAACCAAGCAGTTTTCCTAGTGTATACCACCATTTTTTTGCTTACCTTTCATCAGTCCCACTGAGTTTAGGATAACTGAGTTTTCGTATATAGTTCTTCAGCAGCATGGGATTCTGACCGCGATCAGAACACTTGTTTATGATTAATTAAGTCATGAACTAAGCTTCAAGAAAAGTATGGATGCAAAGTTAAAGAGATTGTAGGCATAAAGACCTAGCCATAAAATACATTTATGCATATTCAGTGCTTCCAAGCACTGAAATCTAAGATCAGATTCCTCTTGCTTTTGTAAATCTCACTTCATTCCTCACTCAGGCACCTCAGTTGTTCTTCCTGGAGTAGATGGGATAAATCCAGATGTTAAAGTCTATCCTGACAACACAGAAAAAGTGTAGGAGTATGAAAAAGGTACTATACCTCAATTCTCAGACAATATCCAGTTCTCGGTTGGTCTTGTGATCCATTTCAGAACCAGAAATCTTATTTTCACTTTCCCTTAATACAACTCACCCAGTTTTGCATTGATATATTATGCTTCTATGCTGCAAAACTTATTAGCTGTGTGTGCATGTTTCTTTTCCAAATACAACAACGCCAAGAGTTTGTCCTCATCCTAGTCAGGCACTGTGTAAACCTAGTGGAAAAAGATAGCATGAAAATGAAGCAGATGGAACAGAAAGGAGAGAAACCCCAACATACTAAATGCTGTAAGAATAAAAGTCTGAACTGAAATGGAGTTGCACCTATTGTAAAGATATTTCCATCCATTTTCTTTTTTTCAAAGTCTTCGGGAGCCCAGGTAAAGAAGTATCACAGACCCAATCCTTTCTGTATTTATATTCCAGATTCATTTAGCATTGATGTGTACCAGCTACACTTTCACCTTTTACTGGATGTTAAACTATTTGAGATTTGCTTGCTATGATGGGACTGTCAGAAATCACAAAGAAATAGCAGAGTTATGGATAGACACTAACTCAAACTGTACAAAACTAAACATGTAAAAATCTTTCATGCATTTATGAATTCCTTACTGTCTTTATTTCAGGGCAGATGCAGCTGTAAATGTTCGGCAACGAAAGTGAATCTTTACCAAGAGATTTCTAAAACTAAAACTGTTATAAACAAAATCTGTGTTCTGTCTCTTGCTTGTTCTTGCATTATTTGCACACTGCATATTGCAGAGCAGCACTTACAAACTAATTGATGATTTTCTTTTTTGCTTGCACAGAGAAGGAATTTGGAATATCTCAGGAGCTTAGAGGACAATAATCTGCCTTAGATCAACTCTAGCTAAGGATCAGAATCTGAACCTTTTGCTTCCAGCCTAGTGGCTGTCACTTTCCTTCCCACTCCCAAAATTGAAGATACACAGCTAACTCCTGCACATTCACAGTGACTGGGGAGCACAGAAAAACAAAAGAAAATAAGCAAACAACCCCCCCTAACCCTGAGTAGTGGAAGAAACTTGAGTCTACACAGGCCATTGCAGAAGATGAAATGGGCTTCACAATATGTTACATGGGGAGGAGGGGTTGCTTCCACCATGCATTCTTTCCCTTCCTCCTTTCTTTCCTCATATTCAGATTTTTCCTTAGTATGGTTGCAGGGTTTTTGTTTAAAATTATGAATCAATTCCTGATAGAGACATAGTGTAGTCCTGGGTGGATTAGAGATTCAGAGATGGTGCTTGAGCCAGGTGTCTTAGAGACCAGTTCAAGCACAGTTCACATGCTGAGACTATTCCCAGAAGTAAGTCTGTGCTACTAACGGAGTTAAAACTAAATTAACCAAATCTCTGGCTGTGTAAAGAAGTTTTCTGGACAGACTAGTTGGGGCTGACCTCACCAGGGAACACATCCCAGGTCCTTCCTGGGGGGAAGCGCTAGGACCCATGAGCAGTCACTGTCCTCTCCACGAATCTGCTGCAGATGTTTCCTAGAGCAAGCCCTCACCCCAGTTCTTCGAGGTCCACGGCATGTGTTTCACAATCCTCAACCAACTGACAATTTTGCCACGGAGCTTGTAAGGGAGATTAGCTGCACTCGCTCTACATGAGATTTAGACTATCTGAGTTAACTTTTCTATCCAGTATCAGAGACCTTCTCTCACTTTGAATCAATCATGCAGTTGCCTGCCTATGCTTCCCACTTCTGAAAAATGGTTAATAACACCTCCCAACCTCAAAGGAGTGCTGTGCACATAAGCATTAAAAATTGTGCAGTGCTAGGTCACGGAAGCCATAGAAACACCAAAAGCAAATTTCACTTTCAGGTGCTTGAATGGAAGGCATCCTAAAATTGCGAGGTCTTACTATTATAACTCTTTTGTCTTTCTCTGATGCATTCAATACTGGCCTCTTGTCACAAGCAATTGGTACAACATAGGAGTGGATGGACCATTGGTCAGTACTCTTATGCCAGTTCTTAATTGTTTAATGTTCTGGTACAGATTTTTGCAACAGCATTGATGCTTAATCTGATTTTTGGAAGGAGAAGATGTCAGGCTGCCTTTTCCATTAGCTCACACAGTCTATTTAGTTTTCCTAGGCTGTTTGGAAGCTTGATGGGGTTTAATTGAAAATGTCAGAAGGGAACGTTTTAATTTGACTGCATTTGATATTGTGGCTAATGTGTTCGGCATTTCATTGTAATTCAAAGCACTCTTCACATTCCACAACTGGCATTGCTATTATTTTAAAAGGTGAGATCTTTCATTGTTAATCAACATGGGATACTTAGTATTCTGTACTGTTTATACGGTATGTTAATATTTTTTATATTTATGTGCTACACCTTCACAAGGGCCAAAAAAAAGAGTATTTTATGGTCTAATCAAGCACCTTTCAATCTTCAGGTTCCAAAAGATCACAAAATGTCTGAGTTCTCTGGACCTGATTCATTTCTCAATTGCTGGGCCAGAAAGAGAGCACAAAAGAGTATACATGAGAGACTGTAAATACTATTTTTTATTAGAGCATTTACACAGGCTATGAGGAGGTGAGGGTCAAGTGCCTATTTCCAATTCCTATTTAACTACTTGTATAAAGCTCTGTCGTGACAGATTGAAAGAATTAAAGCACAGGCTACGTAATTCCTGTATGTTTAGGGATTGGTCCTGAGATGAAGTTTCAAGTTCATGCTCCAAAAAATTTTCAAAAATATGTTTCCTATCTTCAGATATACACCAGGATCCCCAGTTACCATGTATAACACAGCACAAAGAAACTGTGTAAAAGCTTATCCTTGGCTGGTCCAGAAAATATAACCTAAAAATACATATCTGGACAAGAGTTTGGTAAGATTCTGCTCCAGCTCAAGTTTTCTTCATACTTTTATTTTATGGCTCCCAGAATAAGAGGTTGGAGCTGTCAAAGCTGCTTTCCTAGCAGCAACCACCAGCTATTTGCATCTCCTCCTGCTAAACAACAGCTTCTTTCTACATTTCTCCTGCATAAACACAATAGAAAGTTGAGTCATTTTCTTTCCCTTGTCTCCTGCCCTAGAACATTTTGCCCGTCTGTATGAGTTTGCAGGAAAATGTCTTTTATGAGAATCCTACAGAAGATTAGGTATAAACTACCAGAACTAGTAGCTTGGAAGATCCAGATTTAGGTGATTTTGTGCCTACCTATTTTTAGGCAGCTTGAACCCCACAAAACTTTTTACTAGAATAAACTTATAAAGGTAAGATGGTTAGGTAAATACCAGGTTCACTGAAAGCTGAAATATTTCAAAGCCTCAGTCCTTTGTTGTCTCAGCTCAGAGCATTTTAATAGTGAACTGAAGTGTATATTTAGATAAACTCAATCTCATTTAACAACATATACAACACACTAGCATTAATTGGCAATCCTAGTGACAGTCTGAAGTAAAAAAAAAAAAAAAAGAATTGCTCCATCAAGAAGTTTGACCTATTTTATTATCTCCTTGCAGCGGTCAACTTAGTGTTAATTCATGAAGTCTACATGACCAAGTTGTGCCTACTCTGTAGTTTAACTTCCACAAATATCAATTCACTGTCTATCCAGAACAATAAAAATTGACTGAAGAAAAGAAGAGAGACTACAGTTTTGTTCTGCAGTTAAGATTATGGTAAAGCTTTCTCTGTCCTCCACGGACAGTAAGACCTGTTTCCTCAGCATCTCCATAACTGAAGCTGTTGCAAATCCTCATGTTCTGCATGAATGTCCACTCAAGCACCACTGTATCTTTCCTAACATGTTTCTGATCAGTGCTACATTGTGCAAAAGTCCTGCGTCTAAACCAATAACCAATTTTCATGGTCTAGTCCAACAACCACATTTAACAAAGAATGAGAATTCTCAGGTAGGGTTACCTGCCTCTGTTCCTACCGAAAACATGCACGCTTTTTATTAGGCAATGTCAAAAGAAAAATAATTTTTATAATGGATGTGTCTAGGAACTTTATTTTTCCTCTTTTTTTAAAAGTAAAAAGCTTGCAAAATCTGCACAAATACATAAAGTGTTTCTGTTGGACTAGTTATTTAGTAGTTAGTTAGCAAAAACAAGCAAAAATAAAACAGGTAACCAAAGAAAATCACTGCAATTCTTGGCATCAGCTAAATATTTTATTTATTAAATTTTGCAATATAAACTGATTTTCATTGATGGATATGTGTTGTGATGTGATGATGTCAAGCTAGTTTTTACCCAGTCTTTCTACCATGACACATATTTTCCAGCAAACATCTGAGATAGGCATACACTAACATTCATAATAATGAAATGTATATGGAAAAATTAACTATGTATTTCATAAAAATATTCAGAACGTAATAAAAATGGATATAACCTTGCAAATACTTTTATAGCTTTCTCTCTCTCTCTTTTTTTAAGCAAAGAGGTCAATTAATATACTTTTTTTTTAAAGAATATCTCTAAAAGAGAAATGGGTCTAATTGAGGATAACTCTTCTACAGGAAATTTTGACATTTCCAATTTTTTGTTTGTTTTTCAGTCAGGATTTGGGGGAAAAGTTAAAATGTGACCTCCTCATCCTGCCAGAAAACAGTGATTTCAAGACAAAATCAAGTTCAGAAATCTGAAACATTTCATGGCAGCTTTGTTTGAGCTCAGCCTGTCTCCCCTGTGGTTGTTGCTCTGGCTCATGGGAATTACAGCTTGGGTTTGTCATGATCCCTTTCTTTCCTGTGAGGCTCTGATCTTCCGCGTTGCACCACGGTGTTTCACCCAAGAAATATGCAGCAACTAAATCACAAATTCCCTGAATCAGTACACAGCTCAGGCTGGCACAGATTACTCTTGAACTGCCCCTGCACCTCATGTTTCATCAAAATTAGGGCTCTCCACCTCCTTGAGCATCAGGAGAGATTATACTGTAGCTGTTTCCTCAGGAGCTGCGTAGCAGATCAGTCAGCCTTACAGTGGCATATCATGGCAGAAAATAATGTGAGGGATGGAGGGAAACATTCTGTGGGTAGGAGGCTGCTGGCTGAACAGATCTCGTTGAGATTTCCCAGTTAGAGAATGGAAACAAACAAAAAAGGCAAATTTCCCTTATGGGGAAAAAATCTCACTGTGCCTGGTTGACAAACATTGAATTCTTTTGTACCCCTGAAGTACTGGTTCTTTCATTCATGCTGAAAAGGATTTGGAGACCCAATGACCCACTTGTTATCACGACTAAGACAGCGATCATCACTCAGACTTTTGCATGCACCAACAGGGTGTTAAATGGGACGCAATTCCCTGGTCAGGGAGGCTCTGTGCTACCTGCAGCATCAGCTGAGCTCAGGGCAGAAACCTGGCTTCCTACATGCAGCAGGATAATATCACCAGCAGGATACTGGAAAACATTTCCCACCCATAGCCAGAATTCATTTGTTGTTATGGAATGATGCACGCTGCTTGGCGTGAAGGCACATGAAGGCACCTACCACCCTTTGCTGTTTCGGGAAGGTGCACATCTGCACGGGTGAGTTGGGGGGTGAAGGAGACGCCAGCAGGGAATGCAATCAGGAGAAATGTGGGGCTTCAAAAAAAAGTTTTCAGCGATTAGACAAACCCTGCTTTTAACATGTTCATCCTCTCCTGTATATCTTTCACAGATTGGTTTCACTATCAGACAGAGCAGCGATGCATTTATCTCAATCCCCAGTGCTATATGCCATTGCCAACACTATCTCTACACCCTTTGATAATTCCTCATCTACTGTCCCTGGGAAATCTGATCCCTGATTTTAGGCAAACCTCTGTTCCCTTCACTTGTAAATACAAGCTTCAGCCTCACAAGAAATCTCCTGCTTTGCTATTTGTGTGTCTCTAATTCATGGCTAGCATTATGAAGATTATAATGATTTTTCTTTTATCTCCGCTCAGCTAATACACCAGTGATTGGGGAGAAAACAGAATATTTTAGTTGAGCTCCTCTATGTTGTTTGACACTCTGTGGTTGCTTCTATTTTTCACTCAGCTTCAGATTCTTGGGGAGAACTAAACCCAGTGCAGACTTTGATCTTTTTGACTGGTTTCCTCGGTGGATGAAGCAGCCTTATAAAAAGGGCACAAGCCCTTTTTAGATGATAACATGCTGTACATTTTCTATCTCATTCAGCACCAGGGTATTTGCAAAAAGCTCACCATCAGTATTCCAGCCTGTTTTTATGCGAGTCTCTATTATCTACAAAAAACACTTCCTGATCTGCTTTCTCAGAAGGTCCATATTAATTTGCTATGATCATTTCATTTTCTACGCTATCTTTCACCTCACATTAGTTTCTGCTGAGGCAGGCAAACTGCATATGCTGTTTTTCTCTGCAAGCAAAAGAGGTCTTTTTCTGTCCCTTACTGTGACACGTGTACTTTTATTTTTTTTCCTTTATTTTTCCGTCGTGCTTTTAAATTGTATGCCTCAGTATTTTAATGCTCTTATCTGCTTCTCTATTTTAGTGAAGTCCTAGTTATCCCATGCAGATTGCCTGGCATAGAAAGTCTTTCCACTCCTTCTGAGTGCTGCTATTTTCCTTCCCCCATTACCTCCCTTCTGTTTGGGCAGTACAGTTCTGTGCTACTCCTATGAATTTATTAGGAAAACATTTAAAAGGAGAGGTATTTCTGTTCTCCCAGATCCTTTCTTCATCTTAAGACACCATTGTTTTCGCATCCCATTTCTGTTTATCACACCTTTTCTGCTACCACCCTCCCCAGAAATGCCTTTGAAACTCTTGAAAAGTTTATTGGAACATGCAGGTTTCAGCAGCAGCTAAAACAACCAAAAATTAAACAGACAATTGTCCTGCTTTCACAGCATGATCAGTCAATAGATGCATATTATCTTGATGAAACATATTTATCTTGGCATTTCATTGGCTGAGCAGCCAATTCAGATACCATTTTTTTCTCTGTATTAAAATTTATATATTGCTTATCAAGATTATATGAATGATGTTTATATATTAAGACAGATTATTCTGGATAATAAAAAATAAGCCAAACCCACCTTTATACTCTGAGATGGGTCCAGTAATAGCATCCATGAGGACTCTCTATTAATTGATTTCACTGCTCAGTGATACAAGCAAACAAAAATCTTAAGTACTTTGTTGTCCTTTCTGTTGCTTCATAGGAAGTTGTTTTGCCATTCTATCAAAAACATTCTGCTTTAACCTGAAAGAGCATAAAAATCTTGAAAAGAATGGGTCTAAACTGAAAGTTTGAGAAAAACAAAAATCATTTGTCTTCAAAATCAATTAAAATATTTATTTGGATTATTACGTTTGTTTTGGCTGTGCAGTCTTTCATTAACATTTCCTCCAATATTTTCTTCAAGTGGAAAATATTATTTGCTTCAACCCCTCAATAAAACAACCCACAACCATTTCAATAACTCCATAACTTTTTTTTCCCCTCTTTTGCCACCACAAAAATCAATGAAGCCAGCCCTTCCCTGTGAAAGGTTTCAGTTTCGATGAATCACCTTTTTCTGATGAAAAAGTGTTTTGTTGAAAAATTCTCCCTCTGCTCTGTTTACTGTACTGGCTTAGTTCTGGATGAATGCTTCCAGCAATCAGGATGGCAGAGGAGAATATAATCTGCAGGGCTATTGACTACTTGTTGAAGGCCAAAGAGAGGTTAACAATAAAACCTGCTGCAATGTACATTTAAGCTACTGCGAGCTGAGAGAGGCTTATCCCAGGTCTCAAGTGGATGGAGGCTTCTATTTAGCTCACCTGGTAAATCTGCTGCCTACCCTTTTTGAAAGCGCTGCATGCATTTCGGGCCTGAAGGATCCAGCTCATCTCATGAAAGTTGCTTAGTTTCATTATCTCCCGCTTAAGCCCATGTTTGCTGAGGGTGCCACGGCCGCTTCTCCAAACATGCATATATCCCCACGACAGTCCAGCCAGTCTCATGGGGGACTCAGGTGAGTTTTAAGGTTTGGCAGTAGCGAGCAGAACCAAAATATAGCTGTGCAGCCCAGTTTCAGGCTTTTTCTCCCCCTGTCGTAGCTATCAGGCAGTGTGAGATTTAAAGAAGTTACCAAGCTAAAAAACAATTATGTCCACTTCAAGAGAAGTGAAAACAACAAAAGTCATTCAGTAATGTAAACTGAATCTTTAGCATGGGAGAAGAAGGCTATTTTGTGTCTTCTTAAAAAGAAAAGAAAAGAATCCCTACAATGTCAAAAACGGATCGACTAGACTATAACCAGTCACGATAGTATCAGGCTCAGACTGTGCAAAACTTCCATTTAGCATTCCTTTAATTCTCATTTAAATCCACTGATGAAAGTCTGTCTTAAGGAAATGAACGTAGTCATAGAAGGAAAGAAAGAAGAAAAGAAAGGAGAAAATTGGTTGTGGTTATTATGTATAATTACAGATGCCAAATCCATTAAATGTCTCTTCTACTAGGTTCGTTTGAAGACAATTTGTGCTAGAAACACCTGAAAGAAACAAACAAACGAGAGAAAAGAAAAACAGAACAATTACATGAATCAGCCAAAATTGCTGGAAGAGCCAAGAACAGAAATGAGGACTTCAAAGCATCTTGTTTTAACTACTGAGGCAGGCCATTGCATTAACCTGAGTCACTGTGGATGTCCTTCGTAAGGAAGGTAGATTTGGTACTTCAAAGCTCCTGCTTGTTCGGTTTCAGTGTTTCTCTCTCAAGAAAGCTCTGCTGAGGGCATCTGCCCATTATTCATCACAACTTTGGTCTTTGGTTGCCCATCAGTTATGTCTAAAAGAAACCAGAACCAAAGTCTGGCTCCAGTAGAGAGAAGTATCCCCAACAAAGGGGGCATGGAAGCTTCCTGGCTTAGGAGATGAACCCAAAGTCACTTTCAGATTTGCAAATGAAATAATTTAGAACAATAAGGAAGGGAAATGTTGTCAGTGTAATTCCTTGTAAGCAACACTGTAAGTGGCCACAGTGAACCCCAGATGTCAGTAAGTACTAGACTCACACTAACAGTCTGCTCAGCCTCAGTTTTAATGTATTAGCCCTTTAACTTCTTGTATAGATGCTATTGGTGTATCATTTTTTTTTTCGTGACATGAACTGCCTTTCCTTTAGCTCCTGGTGGACCTATCACTAATGAAGATAAAGTATCAGAACTCTCTTTTATTTCTGTTGTGATGGATATTCTCACACGTAAGTAAATATTGCTCCCCAGATGGAAACTTTCAAATCAGAAACAACATCTCAGATACATATTTAAAAGTAGTTTTCAGGCTCGTCTATGGATTAAACCTTCTAGCAGCCATCTAGCACACCAACTGTATCAAGCTCCCACAATGATATTTTTGAAAGAACACAAATGTGAAAGAGGTATCACGCACAGCAGGTTGAACCACCTGTATCATGATCAAACACACCTCTAGGTTAAAACGCTTGAGGCCATCTCACCAAACTTCTCATCAACCACCCCACCGATCTTCCTTTTTACAAGTTTTCTGTGATATTAAATACATAAAAATGTTTTGTTCAAACCATATACGATATACAAATGCATAAAAATGAGTGTTCAAACCACTACGGACACTAAGTAGTAAATAACTATCAGGAGAAAGATCCTGGAGGTTTTGGTGAACAGCTGTACTGTATTTCATTTGGGACCTGAATCTGAATGCATGAAAATGGACAAGTTGTGTAGCCACATAAATCTTTTAAGAAACAGGTGTGAGGAATATACTTACTATTAATATGTACTTACTACTTAAGCTAGTATTTAGATTGTAAGATTAGAGGCACAGATTTTGCCAATGTGAAATGTTAAAAGAATCCTGATTAAAATCTTAGAAATTTGGGGAAAAAATGCAAAGGAATGCATCTGCATCTCTGCATCCTTAAGTACCTTAAGTCCTTAAAAAAAAAAAAAAAAAAAAAAGTATTTTCCTTGGGAATACCTGATATGAATATTCTGTAACTATAAAAGTTATTCCTTGAACAACAGAAGTTAGAATCCTAAATACAATTGAGTTTTTGATCTTTAGCTCCTTTTTAAAAAAAGAGATAGGGAGAGACATTTTCATGTGACCACATGAATCTGGGACGTTTAATGCCAATATTATTTATTTTGTAATACTGCTTTCTTTCTCACAGGAGTTTCACAATGAGTTCCTCAATCCCTTTTGGACTTGCTAAGTGCTGCTATAATGTAAATAATGGTAAATAGATTTATTTTTTGTTTCACTGTCAAGCCAATCTAATTTAGACTCTTCCATCACACTTACCACTGGGGCACCTGACAAGTTGTCCAGTCTCTTTTGAAATTCTGGGCAAAGAATCCTAATTTAATTCATCAGAAAACTAGCCCAACTCCCATTAATGTCAATGAAAGGTGGGACTGCTTATACCAAAACTGAATTAGGTCTAACATGCCCAGAAGTCACATACTTTATTTCAAAAGTGGGATCCAGTTTTTACAGTTGATAAAAGATAGAAACTGCTAAAAATGCATTCCTCTCTCTTTTGACAGCTTGAGGATCCTTTGCAAGCATGGAAAAAAGAGCAGGCATGGATTTTCCCCAGTACAAGAAATTTAGATTTGTATTTTAATGGCTTTAAAGTTCTATTTTAATTATGGGAAAATAATTTGAGGAAGATTGGTAATAGGCAAAACTTTGAGACCTTTTGTTCTTTAGTGCAGTGAAGGAAACCTCATTAGAGAGGATTTTCTTAGTTAGCAGGGCTTCGGGGTTAATGAGCTGTGAGTGATAATATATAGTAGTAATCCCTCATGGCTGTAACAAGTTGTATTTTATAAACTCCTTAATCTCGGTGGTGAAAGAGATGTGGGGTAAGGAAAAGAGCAGAAACTAATTTTTACAGGGCTCAGGGACGTTTCCGAGATCCTGCTCCCTGTCTGAAAGTTAGCTGAACAAAACTGCAAATACCACATGGAGTATTTTTGTATCTAAATGGTCTCCCCGGGGATGACAGCATCTGAGCACTCTCCAGGTAGAGAAAGGTTATTTGTGTGTGGAGGAGAAAAGATTTCTGTGAGGAATTAATGGGAATTATCTTAAACATTTTTGAGGGTTGGGGTCAGAAACATTAAAACCCAGATCTGTCATCTTAAAAAAAGGGGAGAAAAAAAAAAAAGAAGAAGAAAACATGCATGAGCATGTTGTGGGTAGTTGCTGAAGACTCACCCAGCAGGTGCCTGGTACTCAGGATGGAGTTCAGGACCCTGTTAGCACACAGAGCCAAACACCAAATCCAGTTTTGCAAAAATTCTCCTGCTAAACCATCTCAAAACAGCCCCCAAGCAGTCAGCTTCAACCAGCAAAGGAACAAAAATATACTTCCCATAACTTCCTTGAAGACACTTCCTTCTGCTGAAAGCATGAAAGACCCTTCCTGTGCTCAGCAACCTGGGTTGTTTTTTTCTTTTCTTTTTTAGATAACACTTCTACATGGAAGCATAATCATTACAGATGTTTTGCAGGAGAAGAAAAGTAAAAGGCCAGTACTTCCAAAAGAAATTAAAACCCAAGTCTCCTGTAACCCACAGCCATACTTCGTGAACCAAACTATCTATCAGCTGTTCTCATTCAAGGCACTAGGACCCCAGTTAAGTTAAGGAAATTAGGTTTACATTTAAGATTTGTTCAACAACAGAAGAGCTTGTAAATCACTATAAGAAGTTGTTCTGGGGCTTGTGATAGGTGAACAAACTTTGGTCTACCTTTAGAAGCTCTCCATTCTCTAAAAACAAAAATTAGACAAATTGGAGAGATAAAACATTCAACAAAAAGTATATTTAAAAGAAAATCAGTTAGCTCTTTTTCAAAGATAATTTAGTTTTTAAAATAAAGCAAAATTATATACAAATGCTTATCTTTCTCTACAACCACTTATTAACAACACTTTCAATTTACTGGCAGTCATATTTGAGCGTCTTCAGAAATCTTTTCCACTTAGGCTAGTATGTAACACCTGAGTTATCTCAGGTGCCACTGTTCAACATTTGTGGGAGATAATAATGTGATCATTTTAGCTTTTCGGTGAAATGCTGCAAACATTAATCCTTGCAACGACCATGTGAAGTTGATAATAAGTATTAATCTTCAGCTGGTGTAAATCAATGTAACACTATTGACTAGGACTGGTTGAAAATTTTCCCCCTCAAAACTGCTTTTCAACAGAAAATGAGTTTTTCTCTCTTTTTTTTTTTTTTTGCCATTTACATGTAAAAGGAATCTGCTTCCTGTAGAAAAAATATTATTTGAAAGAAAAAAGAATTTAAAGAACAAATTAGCTGGACCTAAAAATGAATATTTTGCTTCTTATAAGCCAGTATGGTTTCTAATGGAGTTGCTGGTCAGGTGCTTTATCTTCCCTTGAGGGACAAACTCTTCAGCTGGATTTTGTCTTTCAGGAGGTGCTCTTGATGAGAGAATAGATAGTTCAATTTTCAGTCAAGTTATTTTAATTTTTAATTTAAAAGTGGAAACAAATTTGAAGGGAAACTTGACAGGGTGTGTCTTATGAAATACCTGGTCAAAGTTTTGCAGAGGCAAATCTGTCCAGTTGGTCCCTGGTTTGTAACTGGCCTCTTATTTTTCTTTTCAAAACTGTTGCCAGACTTTACTAAGGTTATAAGGAAGAACCTTTCCATGCAAGTATTTTAAATCTTTTATTTGTAAGGGATCAAAGAATTAGGTGAGTTTTGTTTTGTCCTGATAGTTAGCTTGGAACTGTTTTATGCTGTCTGAAAAGAAGATGGCAAAGAAGCAAATGCTCTGCTTGGTGTAGTTTTGGGGGAAGTTAAAAATTTTCTATTAAATAATGTAATGTTGCAAAGATGAATTCAGCAGCATCAGATAGAATGATTGGTATTTCTAAAAATATATTCATTAAATTGGCTTGGACTTTGAAAGAGGAACCTGGAAGGTGAATTAGGTTTTTGTGATTTGAAACAGCTTAAAATTTCAGTAATGCTCAAAGCTTTTTCATTGGTACATCCCAAAGCACTTTACGCGAGGTAGCAGTAGCATCGCCATATGAATGACGGATTAGGTGACTTCCCCTAAATTCAGCAGCAGGTCTTTTGTGGCTAAGGAAAAGGCTCTGGCTGGCTTTGGAGGAAGACTGTAGCAAGAAAAAATTACTCTTGTGGTGCCCTAATCAAGCAAACAATGTAAGCAAGAGCTTTTGTGTAGACTGAAGGACATGCTTGAAGTTAAAGATACACTGAAGTGTTGTCCTGACCTGGGATGTTTCCCTGAAGTAAGGCTATGGGCTAGCTGCCCAGCTTGTGACACAGCACGAAGAGAGATAACGAAGCCGTGCATCGGAGGAGCATAAGGAAGAGCAGGCTGGGGAATGCGAAACATACGGGGCTGGAGAGGTACCATTGTTTGGAACAAAAGATCGAAATGCCTCAGAACAAAGCTGTTGAAATAAATTTGAAAATAAAGTGTAATACTACCGTAGAGTCATATTGTCAGTAGCAAGAGTGCTTAAAAAAAAAAGAGAGAGAGAGAGAGAGAAAGAGAGAAAATAACTGACTGGTAATATTTTAAAGGGTAACCAATGCTCACTAGCAGCTGCAGTAAGACATTAAGTAATAGAGCACAGTAATGTTAACAGCCCTCTTGGTAAGAGTGGTAAATGAAATAAACCTCAGCATTCGGTGTATCATTAATCTATAGTGAATAATGGCACTGGTAGTGTAAGGAGATTAAAAAGGGCATTGTAAACATTTGTGGCTGTATAATATACAAATTAAAAATGTGTGAAAGCTCGCAGCTGCATAATCTACAAATTAAAAAGTGTAATAGCATAGCATTAATTACTGGCTGATCAATTCACCCATAATTGCTGGCATGTAGATGAACAATTACAGGTCCGAAATGTTATTTGAGAAAGAGACATTGACCTTGGAACCATAAGAAATGGTAATACGTTATAAGGTAATACAGGCTGGTGTCAAAATCCTCTATCAGTATTTGCTGTTGCAGGCTAGTTTGCTCAGCAACCCTAATCATACTTTTCCCTGTACGTTATTGTGCCTGGAGTAGATTGTTTTACATTTGAATTACAGAAATATCTTACTGCAGAGTATTTCCTGTAATTGCTGTAGAGAGATGCTTATATGCATGTTACTCAGAGTAGATATGTAACCAGTACCACAGCTTATCACATGAAGGGGCCGATATCGAGCCAATTAGTAAGGCTGCCGAACGCTTTCCAGTTACGTAACCCTGCTTCTGTTTGCTCAGATATCTGCCAAATGTCATCAGTTTAGTCTGTTTGGTTCAGATTTCTTGGTTGTCATGATTCTTTGAAAATGTCAGCCAAAACTCTGCAAATATTTCTGAGAACGAACCTAGAAAAAAACGCAAGTGTTTTGCCTATTTTAGAATAATAATGTGTCATTGCCCTTTTTCTTAGACAAGCAGTTGCTAAAGGGTCTAGAAGTATGGCAGGACTGACTGTTGCTGGGTGAGGGTTGGTCATTTTACTTACCTCTGTGCACTGGGTCTCTTGCAATGATTATAATTCCCACTTATTCAGAAGAGACTGCCAGGTTATAGCGACCAAATTGGAAGGTAGCCTTCAAAGGGAGGGGGGAATCAAGGGAGGAAAAAAACCTCAGGACTAAAGGATGAAGGAGAGAGCTTTGCATAAGAGAGACTTAGGTGTGGATCCTGGCTAAGCCTAAGACCAAGGTTCAGAGATAGGAAGCAGTGAAAGAAAACTAGCCCAGAGAAAAGGAGAGCAGGATGTAATTAAGCACTTTTGTGTATAGGGACCAGTTATATGATCTTTAATTAAATACTAATTTTTCTACTGAGGGAGGGGAAATGCAGTGGTCTGCAGATGCATGTGATTATGCAGTTAAGAACAGACAAGTTTGACATTTCCTTGCTTATGTTGCAATTGTAATAACTCTTCTAACATAATGTATACATTTTATATACGGTATTTAGGTCCTGATTCTGCAAATATGTCCATTTGCTAAGTTTACTTGAATAATTCCACTTATTTTAATGTGACTGCTTTCACAGTTAATATCAAATACAAGTACATACATGAGGTTGAACTGGTCTTGATCTCAGTTGAGAGACATCAGTGGTTTTACTCGCCCACGATATCAACCTGCTTTATTTCCTCCCTGATGTTTCTATAGTCTTGTTCCATTATACAATTCACCTCCTATCTACATACCTTCAATATTGCTTTTTTCTGTGAAGGCATCATGCAGTATTTCAGAGTCTGTGCAATAAATGAACACTAACTAGTTATTGGCAATAGCAGAGGACATTTGGAAAGCTATTTCTCTCAAAAAAAAGTTTAGTACTTGGTTCACTAAAATTCTCTTGCTAAGAAAAAGTCCTCTAGCAACAGAAAGCATATGACCCTAATGCTCTGCTCTCTGGACTGGCTCTCCAAAGAATAGAAAATCAAATTCAAGGTCTTAGTCCTGATAGTCACAGCTCTCCGTGGGATCTACACAGGTTATCCAAGAAATTACTTCCTCCTGTGCAGCACTCACTGTCCGTAACAGAAAAACAGTAACTGCGACCTTAGGAGTAAGACTTGAAAGTGCTGAGGGTATCTGTGCCATGGCTAAGGAACAAAGTCCCAAAGCACATCAGCAAGGCCAGGAAATGCAACTTCTCCAGTAAAAACAGCAAGAGGAAAAAAATCCAAAACAACAAAACCCACAAACCCTATCTAGCTATTAAAGAAAGACAAAAATAAAGAAAACAATACACAAGGAGTCTCAAATAATAACGATGCACTTAAACCAGGAAGAGTGCATATACCAATTCTATACCCCTTTTCTCTGGTGTTATGCTCACCCTTCAGCTGCTCTTGGGGGTCCTTTGGTTGATGGTCTCAGTCTGGGGGGAGTGCAGCATGTTAGCACCTCAGCTCCTTGGCCAGGAAGAGTATGATGGTGAGGGTTTGTTCTCCTCAGTCTAGGGCCTCATTGCAGTCATTTTTATACATTTCCAAAAATGCTTTTCTGCCTTGCACTTTGCTCATTTGTCTGCAATTCCATGTTGCATGCAAATTTTTTTATATGGTGTATTTTATGTATGTTAGATACTATTCCTCAGTTCTCTTTGTTGCCCTTAAAACCAGTTTTGTCCAGCTACGGGTCTACATTTCTTTAACTGGCCGTTGGTGAGCTTTTCATCGCCAGGGGTCTCCAGTGCCAGCCTGTGCCTGTTGCTTACCATCCCGTGCCTGCACTCCTCTACACTGCGCTCTCCCCATTTTCCAGGCCTCTGCTATTAGCTAAACCAAGTAAAACCAAAGCTGCAGGCAGGTAACGAAAGGTTTAGAGAAAGAAAGCCTGGCAAGCCCCAGACCTGAGGCCTTGCAAACTCAGTAGAAAGCCTGTAGCCCAGTACGGTCGATGGCAACGCTGTATTACTGGGCTACAGGGCAACAGGACAGTGCTCCTCACCCATAGGACAGCTTCCAGATGGAAATGAGATCTGATTTGGCACATACCAGTCTGAAACAGGTTGCAAAATTCTTTTCCTGGAGGAGGGAAAAAAAGTAAAACAACATTTCATATATATACAGATATGTATGTGTATAAAATTTCCCTCTCTGACAAAGCAATTAACATGGTAAATAAAGCCCTTTTTTTTAAAGAAATTTTAAATTTCAAAAAAATAGAAATTTGGGGTTACTGAACAAAGACCAATTTTAAATTATACCCTAAAATGAATTGATAAAAGCAGATATTTTATGAAAATAGATTTTATTGAGGTATTTTTGTCAGTAGTCAGAACTATTTTTTGCTAGCTATGATTTTTTCCCCCTTGTTCTTTAGTAGTGTTATATAAATAATTTTATGATGGCAATTTTAGTGACCTAGGCTGGACCAAAACTAAATTTGCAGGTTGAAACACAGAGCAATATGTAGCTTTGTGTTATTTATGAATACCACAAAATGTAAAAGTCAAAAGAGACAAAATGTGAAATATAAACCAATCCTTTTAACCACTGATGGTGACTTTCAGATGACTCAGTTTTTGGACATTCAGTTTGACATACATTGTACAACAGCATATTTGGGAAATATAAAAGGTCCAAGTGCTTAAAAGCTGTCTGTTCTACCCTGAAGGTACAGCAAATTATATTGTGTCATACAGATTTTTTTTTTTTTTTTTAAGATGCAAAAGTCCAAGTCAGCCTGATACATATAGTGCTACATAAAAGTCATGAAGAGCTGAAGCAAGAGAGGATGAATAAGTGCACCAAACTGCTTTCTCCAAAATACTGGCCTCATATCTTGTATGGTAAACAATTATAACTGGCATATCAGCAATTAAGCTTAAATAGTAGCCATCCTATTTGTACCGTACAGTAGATCTAGAAAAGGATATTTTGAAGTCAGAAGGTGTGGTAGAAAGGAAATGATTTGTTCTGCCTTTAGAGATGACATTCCCACTGCCACCAAAACCTAGGGCTTCCCCATGGACTATGAAAAGCATCCCTGACTAGATCAAATAGCTGAGCAGGAGAAAGACACTGTGATTTACTCTAGGTGCTTCAACTAAATTCTAGTCTTACTTGGAAGATGAAACGTGGTTTCTTTCTACTACGCCCTTTCTCTTGTTTTCTTCTCCCCCCCCCCCTTTTTTTTTCTCACTTGCACTTTGCTATTTTTACCTTCTGAAAAATTCTTCCACCAGGCAAGGAGGGATCTTCTGTGACCTTCCTTGAGTCCTGAGAAGAAAGGTAATTACATGCCACCTGATAAGTCTGATATGGTTTTAAGTTTGACTCATCTCAAAATAGCTAAAAAGACCCACACCCTGTATGTCTCTTTCTTGAGCAGGACATTCCTGAGAGTCCTCATCAGAAGGTATGTGTTGCTTGATGGTTTTTCTCCATTTGGATATATTCATCATCAAGGAAGAAGGGTGGAATTTCCACAGCAACAATAATGACCATAGATAAAGTTCTTTGTTTGCTTTTCTCCACTCTTACAAAAGAAAGTTACAGTTACCTAAAAGACTGTGAAGCAGGAGGGTTTTCCTATAAAAGCTTCTTACAGATAAAGGGAAAAAGGATTATGGATTGCCAAAGAAAAGATATTGTACTTTTAGTTTAAATTTATTTTATTTTTTTCTACTGTTTTCAGTGCTGTTCATAAAATATTGCACATTTATTTTTCAGATTGACCTTGCCATGGAACAAAACAAGGCAAAATCTCTGTATTTAAAACTTGAAATGAAATTTAAAGTTATGCCATGACTGAATCTTTTCAACATCTTCATTAACACGTTTGACTGTAACTTTTTTTTTTAATTTAGCACAAAATTCCTCAAATCCCTATGTAATCCAAAAAACATCTATTAGACATGAAAACCACCCAAACTTTACCCTGGCATTCATAAGTGACTTGTATAACATTGTCCTTCACACAGAGTCTGTTGACAGACCAAGGTACCAGTCGCCCCCAAGACTTAGCCTGTGCTTTAACTGCAAGAAAACATTTGCCTGTTGGTTTTAATTTGTGAGAGAAGAAGTGTTGCTTTGGGGAGTTCATGGTTCACATTGTCTCTCATGTGGAACAAGAAATTTGAGGAGGGGAGAGCCCATTAGGGAAAATAAAGATACTGCAAAATCATTAAGAAAGTCCTTACGGAGCAGGCCGGCTAGAAGATGTAGCTTGTTATCTGGTAACCAGCTGATTTTATAGCTCCTTTTATACATGAATAGATTGAGCCTCTGTTTTAAAAAGGGGAAAGAATGGTGGATAAAAAGGCCATTTGGCTTCTTAACATAAGGCAAGCCTTCTCATCCACAGCCCCTGTACATCCTACTATGAAATGAAGCGAAAATAAAACGACTAAGACTGGATGCAGCCCTAACTTATCCTATGCAGTCATTGTGGCAGGTGGTTTATACAGCTGTAGGGAATGTTTCTTTCTGAAATTTCACAATTGTTTCCATGGCACGCATGTCTTTTGAACTGTTTGTATTTATTGCATTGTGGAAGGGTGATCCTGATTTATACACTGGTAGCTTTTAGATGGGTTGAAATTTTACATAAATTCTCTTCTTTCAGAAGCTAGGGATGAGAGGGAGAAGACAGAGGGGCTTGAACAATGTTATTGAGGTATTTTATAACCCTCATGAAACATTTAAAAAAAAATAGGCTCCCAAATCAGTAACAGAGTATATATGCAGACTTTAAAATAAGACCATAAAATAATTAGAGATTCCAAAATAGAAATCATCAGTTCTTTCTTTATTGGTCTTTCAAGGCCCAAGCTGTTTTTAGTGTGTCCTTTCTAACATGGGATAATAACATTGATCCTAAAACTGTGTGAAAACTCTTCTCTAGATTACTCAGACGGGGCTGGACTGTGGCACTGTCCTTCAGCTGAGGTATCTTAGAGGGGCAGATGTCCAGGTGAAGATGTGAAGTCAGGAGAAGCTCCCCGTCTATGCTGCAGAGAGGATAGTGTTACACTGTGCTTTACTGACTGTTTGGCCAGAAAAAATTGAGAGTGGGGTGTGTCTGAAGTATAAGTCACAAAAATGGATATTGCCATTACGTCTCTTTGATCCTTGGAATGACTGGCCAGGACAAATATTTTGGTTGGTCTCAAGCTAGCTTAGTCCATCTAAGCCTAACGGGGTTATTTCTACAGCAGGGTTTTTGAGGGTGTAATGACAGTCTGGCCACTACACTCTCTATGAATATACCAGTGTTGACGTCGGGAGAGGATGTATGGCACAGAAACACCACTGCGACCTAACAGTCTTGGACTGTTTAGCAGCCATAAAATATCTAAGTGTAGATGAAGCATCTGAGCTGTTAAATAGATTGCTGGCATAAGACACAACTTTACAGAGGATATTGGTCTCACATCTTATTTCTAACCTAATGCACCACATATTCTGTTCATTCTTCCATTTCTTTGGATCTGAGTTGAACCTTGGGGCTGATATCACTCTTAAGCTATTGGCATCCACAGGCAGAGCTGAATTTTCAAAAAAAATTGCAGTACCTGACTCCCACAGATAAAATAAAGTTGTTTAAAAAATATGGCCCTCAGACTGTATAAGCTTATATCAACTTTTTTTTCCCCCCTTTCCCTATGACGCATGGCTTAGAAGTCACAGCTGGCACATTAGAAAAAAGAAATACAGTAAAATGAATAAAATATACTCTCATTCACAATTTCCTAGAGGCTCCTTGGTTGTTAATTGAAACTTTTGTCTACTTTATTGAACAATAAAAGTGACAGAAACTACTCTCAGGTGTCCTTCAGTATTAAAAAGAGGATAAAGGGTTCCTAGCAAAGGTGACAGAAATTAATGTGGTGAGCCCAGCTATCAAACATTTTGATATGTGAATTGCCTGATATTTCTATAATGCCTTCTTATGATTGGAAATGTTATCGCTTCTATTGAATCAATAGAAAATGTTAAAGCTCCGTGGAACCCCAATTACAAAATAAAGCTAGAAGGTTAACATCTGGGACCAGCAGAGATAGAAACAATTTCTATTGTCATACCTTTCTGACAAGTAAATGTCAGAAACATAACACCTTCCACCAGGCTCAGTACAGAGCACATGTAAAAGAGTGATTGCAAGGCAGTCTCAAGTCAAATCACCTGTCATCTCAGCTTTGACGTGGAATTACTTTTGTTTTATGCATCTATTAACCTTGAACTATCAGCATTTGTTTTAATGTTCTGGTCTGAAGTGACCTAAATGTACTTCTTTAATGCACTCACCACTGTAGCTAAAAGGGAGAGAGAACAGAAGGAAATAAAAAAATAAAGAAAACTGTTAAGAAAGGGTGGGTGAAGCTGTTTGTGGTTTCTGTGGCAGCCCATTTGCCTGCTCCCGTGTGGGAGTAGAAGTCATAGGGATGCCTCTGGCAGAAAAGACAGGAGACCTAAGTGGTGTCAGTAGTGGTTTGCACAACACTTCTGGCCTACAGGGTGATGCTGTACCTGCAACTTCTTTATCTCCCAGTGGGACTGGGAGGGTGGAAGAATGAAAGCAGAGGATGAACCTTGAAGATGAACGTAGAGGATGTAGGACCCTCTGGCTGTGAACAACAGGAGCTCTCTGTTCCCAGGGAAGACGAGGACTGTGATGTTGCCTCACTATGAAAAATTACAGGTCTGAAAAACCACTTGTCTGACTGACCTTCTGTAGTCGTATAACGACATACAGATGGTGTTGGCATTCTCCGACCACCATAGACCCTAGCCCTAAGCCATTGGCTGGATATTAGAACACGAGGCTTTGAAGGGTTATGCCAGAAGATCTTATTAGAGAGATTATCCCCAATTTCCAGCAGAATAAAGAAGCTCAGAATGCTAATTTAAAAGAATGGAAATTGCCAATGTCAAAAATTCCTGAGCAAAGAAGAAAAAGCCCTTTCATCTGTACATTTTACATCATAAATTCTAGCTTCATTCCCCTGGGATGTGGAGAAGAAAGGTTGTGCTTGAACCACCAGTTGAAATCAATGCACTGACTATGAAAGGTTATAAAATATGACTGTTTCTCAGGCAATTGGAACACTTTATTTCTTAAGGAAACACATTATTTTAAGCCAAGCTTTGCAAGCTGGCTACCAAAAAAATTCCCTTGGTTTGGAGGATGCTGTCCTCTAATCCTGAATATTATCTACACATGTTGCACATTCTAGGCTTGTTTAGGTTACTGTTAGAGGCCCTATTGCAGTAGCATTTGGACACCTCATATGCCTTTACATAGGTATCCTCAAACTTCTCTGAAGGGGGTTTATTCTTAGAGGAATCTAAATTCAAGAAGGCTGGTTGTTCAAAGGCATGAGTAGCAGCAAGATGCCACTTCCAGGCAGTGAGGATTAGGTGTCTAGATACTGTTTGAAATCTAACCTAGATAGAAGGGCCAGATTTGTGAACAGGTTAAATAGGTGGCAAACAGCATAGTGGAGTTTTCTAAAGCATCAAAGTAGTATTTCATATTCATTTCAAACACCTGTCCCTCTGGTGGAAAGGAATTTCCAACCAGAGAATTGTGCATTAAAGGCATTTAGCTATTTTTTTTTTTAAATTCAAACTACTAGTATCATCCTCATCCTATGGATTTTTACTGACATTGATCTGTGATCTGAAGATATATCAAGGGGACATACAGATTCCTGCATTTAAGGGCTATGTCTTCTGGGGATCACCGTCACTGTGGCCTATGCGGTGTGGAAGAGCCACATATCCTTGGATAATACATCCTCTAAGATCCACCATACTTACAAATCAACATACCTGATGCACCGGTGCCTCTTTTTTCACTCTCATCGAGCTATTCTAGCATACATACAGTATAAAAGAATGAAGAATCAGGCCAGTAATACAGTCACAGTTGTAATTGCATTTTTATTCTTGTGATGCCCAAAATGTGAAGTTAACAGCTTGTTATGTGGGTGTACATTAACAAGCACAATGGGGGTTCATAATAGAGCTTCTAGGTGCTAATGCAATATGAATTCATGAATTAATAATTGCCATTAATTAAAAATACAGCAGAATACTACCCTGTGATGACTGACAAAAGGAAAAAAAAGTTTCAGCAGCCTCTCTGTCACACCTCACTTGTGGCTATTTCTAAAGCTTTTGTATAGACCTAGGAAATAAAGGCTGGTAGGGGAGGAGAAGAGGGGGAGGGAACAACAGGCCCTTCCAAAGAAGAGAATGAATTGATGGAGTGGGACAGAAGTAGAAGGAAATATAGGAGGACAAAGTCACTGTGAAAACTCCAACAGGGGAAAAAGCCCAGATGGCCTATGGAAATGATAAAATTAAGTCTTAAATTGATGGTGATACTAAACTTGGGACTTGATTATCCTGACAGATGTGCATGCGACTCCCACTGACTTGAATAGGAGGTGTGCGTGTGTGGCTGATGGGAAAATCAGACTTTAGAACCAGTGAACTGTGTTCAGAGAAGGAGAGAGAAAGAGAGAAATGAAAATCTCCAGGGAAAAGTGATGATTTCAACTTTATTTGACATTCCATGGCTGAAAGATGTGGGTGACTAAGATGTTTTCATTTAAAAAAAAAGAACATCTTCCATAAAGTTAAGGCAGAAGAAGTCTTTTACCTGGTGAAAGGACAGAAATCCCACAGAGAATCAGTTCCTTCCTCATCTTCCCATTCTCCTCCTCCCGCAAAGTATTGCCAAAGCCCTGACAAGTTTGATTCAAATCCGCTGGTGAAAGAGTGGAGTAACACCAGAAAAAGTACTGTTTTTACACCAGTTTGCACCAGATTGATTGAGATGCGGATCCAGCTTGAGGGGTGTAAAGAAATATGAGATAATAACATAAAATGACTAAAAAGGGTGTTGTCTGAAAACATGAACAATAATTCTATGATTGAAAGGATGTGAACATTACAGCAACTTTAAGGGTTATTAAGCTAGTTGCTGTGTGAATCTGTAGTGTGAATTGTATAAGCATTTGGAATGTGTTGATGATAAAGGGATTCATAAAAGTTGTTATGCTGATTTTATGTTGATGGATGTTAGAATATAAGGTGAATTATTAACCACAGGAAAGTGAGACTAATGTTTAAGTGCTGTGATATATGTGTAATTGAAAGCAATTTCTTCTATAGAACAAGGAGATTGTGGGCATAAGTGAAACAAACTTTGAATAAAATACAGGTGAAGTGGAATCTGTTGGGTGTTCAGAGCTAAGAAACAAAGGGAAAATAAACTTGCCTGAAAAACAAATATTACTACTAGAAATGAATAATTTGCATTTATATAGAAACTTCTATTCAGAAAAAGCCCAAAGCAAGTTACCTACTTGCTAAAGCATTTATAAATAATGCTGTATACATAGACATACATATGCAATTCCTATTTTCAGGGATCACATGCCTTTCTTGCAAAGATGTTTTCAGTCATATAGCACTCCATTAAGACCAATGCAAGTGTTTCCTTAAGGGGAAAAGTGAAGTGGGAGGTTAATCAGCTTTGTCCTGGTGAAGTCAACAGTGTAACTTTGCTAATAAAGACACCAGTAGGCAGATTCTGGTAGGGGCTGGTTCTTCGAAGGCAATGGGAATGCTAGTATTCACTCTTGTGAATAGAGTCATAATTTGGCACTAAAATTTGGCACTGTGCCTGAGGTGACACAGTGAGTGGACATTCATCATCAAAAGGAGACATAGGCATCCTTCTTGGTCTTCCTGCCTGTAGAAGATCATATGCCTGATCTTCTGTTCCTTGAAAGTAGTGATCCTGATCACGTATACCTAATGGCAGGCTACTGGTATACAGTCCTTCGAGGATATATCGACTGGAACACTACAAGTACTGGGGCTACATCTCTCGCATTTTTTGATTGACTGACAGTCAGCTGAGGCTCTTTTAGCCGTGGACAGCAGGAGTATTTCAGTCAGCTGATGAGCAGCAACAGATTTTTAGTCCTGCTGAATAAATGAGAGTGTTGCAGCAATATTTTAATCAGTAAGAATTTGAAATGACTGGCATAATCATGTCTCATGAGCACTGTAACCATCACGAATTAATGTGAGTAAATACTTTCCATAGCATCATGTGTGCTGTACTGAAATATATGGGGCTAGTTTAAACTTCAAAGTTCTGTGAAGTCTACTTCTAAATAGAGCCTAAACAAGAAGTGAATGGAGTTAAAGTGATTTAGCTAAGGCTCTGACCTCAAACCTGTGCATATAATGTTAATATTAATGTATTTTTATTTAAGATGAAATATTCTTGAATTATTTTACTCATTGTATGCCACAATTTAGCTGGGATGATTCTACTAACATTTAAAATCCAAATGATGTGTTTATACTAAATTCTCGCATAGAAAACTGGTTTATTCTAGGACACAAATCAAGAAAACCTGTGAAGAAATAGCCCAAATAAACCATTAATTTGATGTAACAGGCAAGAGAAAAAAACCTTGAAAGGTAAGTCATCTAAAAAAAAATCACAGTTAAGTGCTTCAGTAATAAAGTGAGTGACCTCTTCATTCCTCCTAGAAAAGAATTTTAATACTCGTGCATGATTTTAACAGTTATTTGAAATAAAATTATCCAAGAAGCATGAAAACATTTATAATAGATTAAAGTGGTAGCTTAGTACAAGGATCAAAGTCAGATAATATGCATTTCACCTGTGTTGTTCTAGGTCCAATTCAGAATTAGTCTATATAGCCTGCAAATCCAGCTACGAGAATTTTTCCGGAAATTATGCTTTTATTTTTAGTGAAAACAAGAATTTCATATATTTTTTAACTGCTATAAATAAATGATTAGCATTTCCTTTCTTTTATTTTTTTCCCCTTCTTTCTCTGGTTTCCGTTCCTTCTTCTTCTTCACGTGAGATCAGGAAAAGAAGAAAAACAGAGAAAGAAAAAGATGCCCAAGAGGCAGTGCTGTTTGAATTAGAGCCTCTGGGATTCTGAGTACTTCACCAAACTATGCACACAGTTTCTGCCATTTTTACATACACCTAATGTTTTTCCCCACTAACTTTTTTGACAAGCAAACACAGGCTACGGCATTTGCGTTACTGCATAGACATTGGCAGATGGGATCAACCTTTTATGCAAGTTGTCACACTAGTCAATGTTGAAGCTCCAATCTCTCCCCTGGCATTTACCTACCTTTGGAAAGTGCATCAGAGTTAAACTCTGGTAAGACCATCGATACTTCTGTCAGAGCTACCGATGGGTTCGGAGGGCCCTGGGGGGATATGGAGATACCCCAGATCACAGCACCCTTAGCTCTGTAGAGAAGCAGGCTGATCTTTTTGAGAATGCAAGTTATTCCATGATCAGCAAAACTAATGGATCACAGTTTGCTATAAATGTTCCTCTTGTGGTCAGCCAACTTTTGCATAAAGGAATATCCTGTCTCCATCAAAAATATCTTTCCCTAGTTAGGGCTTTCATAACATTTCTCTTCTTCATGGATTCTCTGGTATCTTATAACATATTGGCTTATGCTGCAGCTTTGTCTTTGCTGTGACAGTTTTCACAGGTCTCTCTCTTTATGCAGCTGCCTACTTTCATGAAATCTGTAGGGACTTACTTGCCATTAGAACAGGTAGTCCCATTCTGCATTGGGCTGCATTTGGTCAAAGGTTCAAAAGTCACCAGAGAAGATGCATACAGAGGTGCAGGGACAGGAAAACAATTTTTATTGATTAACTACATTTTCACCAAGATGTGAAATGGTTTCACATTTTTTGAAGCTTTTTTTGCCATTAAGGCCAGCTCTGGGTAGTGGCCACATTTTAGGGGTGAAAAAAAAACCATTCAGTGGTTGCACAGGATCGCCTAGGAAGTACATAATGAAGCTCATGCCTGTGCCTTCAGCACAGGAATGCCACTGATTGAATGCTCCAGAAGAAATTAGCATCAGAAATGGGCAATCTGTCTTACAACCCTGCTGCCTTTCATTTGTTCCAATAGACCATGTCCTCTGCCTGAGCACTAGTACTGCTCAGTGGAGATTCCTGGTGCAGTGAGCTAAACTAATTTTCCAACATAATTACTCCTGCTTATGGTAGTTGCATTTTACCATCTAAAAGGAAATTAATAATTCTGGGAAAGCTGAGTGTCATGTTCTTGAAAGTTGAGTGTTTTGTTGTTGTTCAGTCATCCAGGAAGGTTTTTTTTTTAATGTTTCCTTTTTTTATTCTTCAGGGACAAACATTCATAAGCATTGCAAAAGTCTGATTTTTTTCTCTCTGTCCCTAATAGAAATGGTCTTTCTTGCTTTCTCTTCCTCCTTGTATGAGCATGTATCGTGCTGGGCTTAATGACTGGAGCAGTAGAGTGTCTGAGGGCTATTGGATACGATGGGATCCAGGTTCCCATACAGATTATAATGCTGATGTCCTGGGCGCCTGAGCTGGAATCTTACCTACACAAAAGCTACCATAAATCATAGATTAGATGCCCGTGAAGGGTCAGTGTAATGAGTACAGATACACATGCTTTAATCCTAATTGCCAGGCTACCAAAAAAAAAAAAAGAAAAGCAAACAACAACAACAACAACAACAACAACAACAAAAGCATTTGCAGGCCTTGGGTGAAATGAGATATGCCTCAAGAAATGGTGTGGAAAATAGAAACGTTTTCTATTTATAGTCAGCTCAAGGCAAGTTAGTTTTGGGAAACTTCTTTGACATGAGTCTTTTTTCTTCTGTCGCATGTAAAAAGATTCAGTGCAGCTTCATCCCACACCTTCTCTCTCTTTCTTCTATCCTTCTTTTTCTTTGTCTTTTTTTTTGGTGAATGCTTCTTTACATACAGCTAGATGAAAGCTTTCAAGGCGCATGAAAGAGGCTTATGGGAATTAGGTACCCCAATTGCTGTGTTTCCCGTCTGGCACAAATGCAGGTCAGCTGAGAAAAGGCTGTGATGCATTTACAGACTTCCTGCAATCTCTTTAAAGGAAACCTCAAACCTACTGTCACTTACACAGAGAGTAATAACACCAGGAGGGAGACATTTAATGTGCTAGAGTGTTCTGGGATTTGGGGTATTTATTTCCTTAAAGGAAGGTCCTGTCAATTCAGGAGCTGATTGTATTCACTCTCCCTCTTATTGCTTTTTTGGTATTCTTACACTTGTCTTTCTCCTATGCTGTGAAAACATTTCATTTGCCACAATGGAAAAAAAAAGCTTTCTGATTTTTTGCTTTTTAAATTAAAAATTTATCACTTGGATTTTTAAACACTGTAAATTGTTCACATTTTTCACACTGTAAGTTAAAATTATTTTTAAAAACTGGCCTTGTTTGACCATCCTGAAAACAAAGATTTTCTTTTCATCAAAAGTTTTTATTTCATTTATAACAGCTACCCAAACTATTTTGGTTGTCTTAAATTGTTATTTTATTACTTTATTTCACTTTATTTTATTTTCTAAGTATGCATACCACTCGTCGCTACTCTCGCCATGACATGAGTTACAAATACAGGCAGCAGGGCTGGTGCTGAAAAATCCTCTTAGACACCAGTATTGCAAATGATGGATGGAGTTATTTGGACTACAGGGAGCTCAGCTGCCCAAGGAGTCACATTCAGGAAAGAGAAAGGTGGAGACAAACAATAGAGCTAGAAGATAATGGGTTAAATTTCATTCCTTGCTTCTGAATCCATGCCATCCGCAATTTCAAGCACTATATCCTACATGTCTGCTCTGAGGAAGACTTGGCTAAAGTATTTTATGAATATGATTGACACCTGACCTTGAATTATTCCTCTTAACTTAAGGCATCTCAGCAACTTGGAAACCCTTAAAATTAACGGGGAACTGTTGTGTTTCAGCAGAAAGAATATAAGCATGATCTAGATTGTTTGTTCATCTGGAATCAGCAGAAGTCAAAATCTAACCTGTGTAAGCATAGTAATAATTACACATAGTAATTACACAAATTAAAATCTGAACAACCAGCCAGCCTTGAAGTGGTTAATTCAATGTGAAGTTTTTACTCTTCAAATTATTTACATTTGTAAATGAAAAATCAGTTTTGAATTGAAAAATAGCACTTCCACAACAGATGTCAGCATTTTTTATTAAAGTATCTAAAAAATGGAAAATTCATTCACTTTCCTACTAAACACATTGGTTTAGATGGATCAGGACGTTCCAAAGAAGAAAACTTTTGTATAAAAATCCTGCTCTAGGTCCAGGCTTCACATCTCCACTAAGGGACTGACCTGTGGGGAGGTGGTCTCTTCAGACATATCTTTCCAGGTCTCCTGTTTCTGTCCCATAAGCCAGATCTTTTAGAAAGCAAAGAGGGAGGCCTCAGTGAACAGAGGTGGATCAAATGTGCTTTCTAGTACTATAAATGCAGTGTCATCTGGAAAACGTTGCAAAGTGTTAAGAAAAGGCTTGTTATCTGCCAACACAGAGGCTAGTTCTGTGTGGCCAGAGATGCTGGGATCGAGAGCAATTTCATGTGTGATTCACTAGCATGAACTCAAGCATCTGAAAACAAACTTTTGAGAAGTCACTTTAAGGACTTCATAGTTATTGAAAGGAAATCAGCATCACCAATAAATCTCTCTTAGAGACCTATTTTAAAAAGGGGATGAATAACCTCTATCAAAATAGAGGGCTTGTAGGACACCTAGCTCAGAGACATCCCAGAGGGGTTTCTTTTGTGCATTTGACCAGCTGAATAAATCTCTAAACTTCACTGATTATATTGACTTTGTCTTCATTGACTATAGTGGGAGCTGAGGCATTCAGTTGAGCTGTAGATGCCTCCTTATGAAAACCTATATTTGGTTGTCTTAATCTGTGATCTGAATCCTGGACAGCATTGCTAGATGCTTAAATTCAGGTAGGTGAACCCCTCCTCTCCTCCCAAAGTCTACACCAGCACATGGAGTAAAGCTTTTCCCATGACCTTGTTGCTCTGCAGTTTCCAAATGAAAAAAAAAAGTTGTTGATCTCAATGTAGTTTTTGTCAGACAAGAAATCCCCAAAGCCACCTTTGAACTGATATTCAATGGCAATATAGTTTCAGGAGAGGAAGTCTCAGGAGAAGAGCCAAGAACTAAATGGGCCATGGCTGGGACCTAAGGGCAGACTTGGAGGCTGTGGTTGGGGCACTCTGGGAGAGAAGCCGTTGCCGTTAATCTGCCTGCTTTGCTCTCTGTGTGGAGCGCACACCACTGTTTTTAAAGCTGGCAAGACTGCAGCTTTCATGAGCACTAAGTTTACTCACAAACAGAAGGAACCTAAGAAAATATTACAGTCACCATAAGAGATTAAGAGTGATCTGTTGTGGCCTCCAGGACATATGCTTGTTTATGTCCAATGGGCCAGATGTCATCTTGAATTACACCACCACAACTCAAGTTGTGTTTAGAGTTTACTTTTGTCTATACAGTCACATTAACGTGTTTTGCAGGGTCCTATACACCAAATGTCTATGTTTTGGTTATGGGGTAGTAAGCACAGTCCATCATATCTCAAATGAATCATATTTCTTTATATTAGTGTTTTCATCAGTGAAATGTCATGCAGACAGCACACTCACCTGGCCTCATGAGAAAACTGCAAGGCATTGAGTATACGCGCTTGGAGGTTAAACTGGGAACCCTACCTTTTCTGTGAGCATGTACAGAGGGAGCCTTGCTTGAGATGTATATAATACTGCTATTGAAGCTGGCTGGAATAGGAAGCAGGCCCTGGAAAAAAGAATTAAAGGCATGTAGCTTATATTGTAGCTGCTCCTGTACAAATGTTTAAGGAAGAGGAAGGAACCAGGTTGTTCAGTGATCACTCAAACCCAAGGAGCCTGTTTCAGTTCTCACTCACTATAATGCAGGCTTCTTCATGGCCTCTTTCTCTCTGCTCTTGGAAAGCCTCTCAAAGGAACGTTTCACCCCCTTTGGGTTTTTGCCCAAAAGCTAAGTCAGAGCTGAAGAAAGCTGAAATTGGGGTTCTCATCCCTCCTGTTTTAATGGTAGAGCAGGGCCGCATCATTGGTCTCATGTGGAAAAGAATATCTGTGGTAGAAACCATCCCTGATGCTCGTGGCAGCTTCGTGATCACCTCAGCCACGCACCCTGCTTGGGAAAGCCCAGGGGAGCTATGGATGAAAGCAAACATGAGCATGAAATCTCAGAGGTACATGATAAATTGCTCAACAGAGAACATTCACAGAGCTTCTGTCACTTTCAGCTAAAGGAAATTGTGCAGATAAAATTCCTTATAATACCTTGAAAATGAATGATGTCCATTCTCCATTGCAGTTAACATCGCACATTTTACTGCAGCACAGTGAAAATTATATCCTCTCATGGTCACTGCACGTTACTCTGCTTGACATAGATTTTCCTACTTCTGTGACATCTAGGGAGTGTTCAGATGCCCACAAACATCTCCTGTGGACAGCACCATGAGCTGCACGGCCATCTCTCATGGCAAATGCCTGAGGTCTAAGACACTGGCCTCTGATTTATGGTGATTATTGTTGTTTTGGATTAGCAAATCTGGCATCAAGTGGTGATTTCTTACTTTCAGATTGTAATAAAGAGGTCTATCTATAGAGCATTATCCACTGTAAATAGACATCCTTCTGTACCATAGGTAATGATACTATGTCAGGTGGCATACCAGAGCTGAAATTCCTTGCCGACCAAACATAAGCAGCATTTATCATATACCTATAATATGTGTGTTTTTAGATCTACCTATATTTGCATAGTTGCAACAGACGTACAAATAGATGGCATAAATGCATTTGCATGGATATCTAGAAATAATTTAGCAGTATCTGGCTATTCGGGCATAACTGTGAGCTGTTAGTAACACCTCTACGCAGGCAAGAGACTAGAGAAAAAAACATCCTTGATAGAAAACTGCTCTCCTCTCTGCACTACCAGCTTGAAGCATGGCTGATCCCCTACTTTTCCCTTGGGGAGCCAGAAGAATTGGCACTTATTTATCCTGTGGAGCAAGCACAAGCATAGTGGGACATTTTTGCATTAGCAATACCTTCCCATTTGCCACTGCACCCTCCTCCAAGCTGTGATTTCCCCCCACTCTGCTGACACAGCCCAGCAGTCCCTTTCCCTGGGTAGCACCAGCAGCGCGTGGTGTGGCTGGAGCATATCGGCCTTGTTGGGTCAGGATGCTTCTTGGGGGGGGGTGTTCCTCCAGGCTCACCCTTGGAAAAGCTCTAGGAGGCAAGGACTCCGACTCCTGCTCCAATCCTTTCTAGATACCAGAGCACGCTGCCCCAGCCTGCTCCCATCCACAGTGATTTGTCTGGCTTCCCATACACCTTATTCACTTATTTATTCTTTGGTAATAGAGCATCTGTCTTCAGGAATCAGGCCACCCAGTGCTCTGGAGGCTGCCACAGCGCTGTCCGGCGGATGCCGCCTGGCCTTGTCTGAGGTGCTGGTGATTGTCACACTGGTGGGAAAGGAGGTGTCTAGCTAGCTAATAATTCTTGCTTTTTATAGCGTCTGATATTTTGTATCAGTGTCGTTTGAAAGGATATCGTTTTGCGAGATTGATCCAAGGCTGGCATGAAGAATATGCACTCAAATCTCTTTTAGAAAGATTTATAATATTAACCTCAGGCTATTTTTAAGTCACCGTCGATCTTTATAGAAGCAGTGCTGAGATTCATTTGTTTTCCAACTGGCAGAAAGTCTCTGTTACCTTTTGTAAGCCGGTATTGAACAATTTGGCTTAGGGTCAAACTGGTTTAATGAACTGTCTAGGGTTCAAACTTCATGCTGCCATTTGCAGATGTTCAATAGTCAGTCTGTTTTAGAAAAGGAGTTCATTAATATTTGTGGCTAAAAAACCTTCATAACATTGATGTGCAAATCTCTGCTGTAAATCTTTTAAGTAGCTTAAATCTTCCTTATGTAGAGGTATGAGGTCTGATTCTCCTCTTGCTTACACTACTAATTTCCTGTGAAATTCCTCCTGTTTTTTTTTTGTTTGTTTGTTTTGTTTTTTTTTTTCTGGCAGGGCTGAAGACAGAATCAGGCCTACAAAATAAAATGCTTTTTGCAAAACTTTATGCAAGTATTTTATGGAATGTAATATATACATAAAGCCAGATTCATTTTCTATGCATGAGTAAGATTCAGATGCAAGTATTTTTAAGTCCTTATAGATTTAATATTGACTTATATCTTTGCAATATACTGCATAGTGTGTTTTAACTCTTCTGTGGAAAAGTTATCACACTGATAAATTCTATAGGACTTATTTTTTCATAACTTATTATGATTACATTTCTCTTATGCTTGTGACATCCTTTGGCTGTCTTCAGAGACTAGACCACCTCCACAGACCCAGGAACAACTATCACCCTAAGACATTCGAACATGTTCAAGGTTGTTTATACAAGAAAAATAGAATATTATTCTCCTTGTTTTTATCAGATAAGACATAACACAGAGAAGCTTCAGCTGCAGTAAAATAAAATATAAAAAAACAAAAAACAATAAGGGGTAAAATATCTAAACAGTAAGTTGGATAGGTTGACTAGGGAAGTCACGGACACTCAACCACTAGAGGGTTTTTTTTTTTTTTTTTCTGAACAGTTTAGTCCAAAAACTTTTCAGGAATGGTTTAGCTATATATATAGCTTGATGCAGCCTTGGGATAGGTAAATGGGCAAGGTGACCTCTCATGATCTTTTTTGTTTCAGTCATCTGCGAGTGCATAGCTTGAGTAAACTTCTGGAAAAGTCAATAGAATTTCATAAAGAAGAAACAACTCTTGTTCTATTGACAGTTTGTCCCTGATTCTCTTTTTTTAAGGAAAAAAAAAAAACCAAACACATGCAGAAACATTTCTACAGTAAGATGCCTTTCACTGCAAAAATTAAGCATATCAGCCTGTACCATTTAAAAGAGAACCAGACTTTTTTGTAAGTCTATCCCATCTAATTCTCTAGCTTATACTTTTGCATTGAGTTCTGTTGGATAATGCAAAGACCTTTTAGAAAAGTTAGTCTCTGCAAGGTTTGTTCGTTCATCCTTGCCTTCCCTTGACTTCCCTCTCTGCCCCTCTCTCCTTCCTTGCCTCCTTCCTTCCTCTCTCTTTCTCTCTTTCTCTCTTTCTCTTTCTCTCTTTCTTTTTCTTTCTTTCTTTCTCTTTCTTCATTTCTTTCTTTTTTCCTTCTTTCTCTCTCTCTTTCTCTCTTACTCTCTTTCTTTCAAGTTTCATCCCAAATTGTTCAGCTGCTAAGTGAGTAAAGAAGATCCAATGGAATGATTGACAAGGATGGTGGTGGCATTTTAAGATATCATCTATGAAAAGAAAACTCTTCTAAAGAATGTAAATTCCCAGCAGTGTTTACTTAGGTCTAAAAAGAGCTTCAGCCTGTTTAGATGAGCAAATGACTTTTTTCTCCATAGTATCTCCTGAAAGTGTGATGTGTTTAGGTAGTGATTTCTATGACCTTTAAACAGCCTTTACTGTCTTGGAACTGCAGGCTACTCAGCACATCTTGACTACTGGGTTGCTCTTTAGACGCTCCAATGATACCATATATGTCCATTCAGCTACTGCTTGCTGAGTTTCTTTTCTTTCCTTTCTTCTTCTTCTTCTTCTTCTTTTTTTTTTTTTTTTCCTTTTGGCTGACTGCAAACACTATATAGTTTAGCTTCCCTACCAAGACTTTGAAATGACTAATTCCTGCAACATATTTCAACACATCCTTAACTGCTAATTGAAGTCTGTGCACAAGGCGGTGAATGGTACGCACCGATGGGAACCTCTCTTGCAATAATGTGCCGAATCCGCTCTTTATCTCATTCATTGCCGACGTCTCGTCTGTTGCAAGTCCAATCAATTTTTGTAGCTTTAAAAGATATGTCCTCTGTTAACTTTCTATATGCCAAAAAAACGACGATGGAAAATTAAGCATTACCTTTGCAGCAGTGAAACTTGATTGCTTCCAGAAGACTCAGGGAAAAAATGTTGTTGACATTTTTTTACTTCCAGTCTCTGCATGGCAATAAGGTATGATGGCTGATTTATCAAAGAGAGTGTTCTCATCAAGCAGGAGAGCGAGAGAGAAAGTTCACGTCGCACAAAATGAGCTGCTAATTTCTTTTCCATTTCACTGACAATATGGTATTGGCGCAGCTGTGATTAGAACAATGGATGTTCCCAAACTGTGCTCTGTTTAACTCCTGCAACTCTGCAAGGTCACACAGTGGGAGAAGAATTAAAGACCTGTTTTTTTTTCTTTTATCTTTTATCTTTTCCCTTTTCCTTTTTTTTCCTTTTTTTCTTCTTCCTTTTTTCTAATAGGAGGAAGGGGGGGGTCAGGGTTAACGGAGACTGGGAGTTGGTGGAGTTGTTTCCAAGCAACATTTGGATTACTCAGTTTTCAAGTCAATCAAGAAAACTTGATGCTGCCTATGAACAAACGTTTATTAACTGAACTGAAGAATTTGGAACCTGAGCGGAAGCCTGGTGAAGGCGACAAATGTTGTTTTGTGGGTGTGTGCACGTGTGTGCATGCACTTGCCTACTGATTTGACCAAACTTTGCATCAGGCCCTCAATCTAACAAGTAGCAGTTAAAGCAGGATGACTTAGTGCCGAGGGCACACTTCCAGGATTTGGGAGACTTCAGTTCATTTTCTTCTTTTCCAGCATCTTCTGAGATGGCCTTTGCCTCAGTTTCTCAACTGTGAATGGAATAATAACTTTTCCCTTCTGCTCCAGATTTTGCGACATTGAATATATTAAAGATTCTGTGGTATTCAGAGAATTAATATGGCTATGTAAGTACTTGTGATATAGCTCCTGATAGAGCCATTCTTCTGCTACCAACAATCCCACAGCTAATCCAACAGTCAGTAGATACATATTCTATCTCTTTACTTCTTGTTCCTTCACCGCAGTATGCTATCATTTCACTTTCACGACTTGACTCTTTCCCTTCAGTGCCAATTTCACATCAGTTTTGCCTTGGATGGAATTACTCCTATTCTGCTCTGGTGGAATAAAAGCAGAAATGATTTTCCTATCCTGTCTCAGCTTAGTACTTTGGAATTTGTTTTGCTCTTACAGTTGCATTAATCCATGCAAGATGAAAAATGTATTGCAAATGATTTATCATGCACTGTCTATATCTGTACATAAACTGCATTCCAAAAAACCTCTTCTTTGCAATTAACAATGGACAGTGGAGCTTCTACATTCATTATGCTGTACTACAATCGAGGCAGCAGGAATGTCAGACTCCTTCGGGATATGTATTTCATTTTCATCAGGTTTGATGGATTCCTCAATTCCTTTCTGATCTGCATCATGTAAGCTTGGATCTCAATTAGCATTGGTTTGGGGCACTTTAGTTCTAGGGCTGCAGAGATATTGATCTATCATTTTCCAGGATCCTCTCCATCTGAGCAGCGTTTGCAATTCTGAAAAGAAGCCGTCGAGACACCACGATCACACAATATTTTTAAAGCCAGGCACAAGCCTCAGTGCTGTTTGAAAATAAGCAGACAAAGGATTGTCTCATTGAAAGTGATTAAAAGGCACTGCTGATGTGTTTGTCTGCAGAGTGTTCCCTAAGATGACTTTCACTTTGTGCAGATGTACAAATGACAATTACTAATGGACATGTTAGGTCTGTTTATGCTGAAGGGTATTTCACCAATATTTTTTTTCCTCTTTTTTTTCCCCCCTCAGTCTGGGTCTGAGTCAAACTCTTCTCCAGCTGACTCAGAGTTGTTCTGGACAGCACCCTACACTCTCTGTGGGCCTTAAGCACAGTACCAAAGATGATGCCTTTGAAAAAACAGGACTAAGGCCTGTTCTTCTGGTGATAGTGGTCTGTCAAATAAGTGCCATGGGTCAAGGCAGGTGACCTGGCTTGGAGGCTGCTCTATGCTGGGAGTGGGAAATCGTACCACCTTCCTAGAACCTAAACAATATGCAGGAGACATATACGGTATCTCCTTTTTTATATGTATTATTTCCTCCTTCACTCATTTTTCTTAACATTTTTATTCTGAGACTTCTTTCAGTATGAAGGTTTGGCAGATGGCGCCTCAGGAACATAGGTTTCTCCTAAAGAACTAGTCACTGCAGGGAAAAAAACAACACATTGCTCCTTGAGTATGATGACTTTAGGTTCATTTGCTCCTGGCATGGAAGGAAGAAAATAGGAGTTCCTTTCCCTTTCTGCTCTCCTACATACCTGCCTAAAGGCAGACCCAATTTACTTCCTAGCAATCAGAATCAATGCACCTGTTCTTCTGCTCAACCAGGCAATTTCTGTAACCTTCTGACTTTATGTATGGATCTTACTCAGTACATGCCCAAAGAACTGCAGAATCATTCTTTACTCTCTTTATGCAGATAGTCATATCTAGTATGATGACTACAGGAGGCTGGTGCATACTATTATTTGTGAAACTGTTAATATCAGCAAAAGCTGAAAAGGTAAGTTTCTTAGTTCTGCACTCCCCCCCCCCCCCCCCACACACACACACAGATTTTCTTGCATCTCTTTTATGGAGAAAATAGAACTGATTAAAAGAGAAAAGGAAAATGACACTGGAGCTGTGCAAACTAAATAGTGTGGCAATTTTCTTGCCAGCCCCTGGCCCTTGGCATGTGTTGAGACCCCTCATCATCTTCCAAGGGTCTGTTCTCTATTAAGTATCGCAACACTCTCTTTAGCTCAAACAATAGAGAGGCACTTGTGGTTTCATCTAAATTCACAGGGCTAGCCGGTATGGCACTGTTTTCCGTATGGGTTGGAACCCACAAGTTCTACACTGATTTTTAAAGTTCTGAATTTGAAAGAAATCCTAAAGCTTCCAGTGTCAGAGATTTCTGTGTTTAAAGCAAAACAAGGAAACAGCTGTGTAAAGTGAAAGACTGTCTGAAATTCCTGCGGGATCATCTGTTCTCAGCATATCCAGCTTGAGTTTCTAAGTCACCCCATGAGCTTTTTTTTTTCCCCCTGTATCTAGTTTTGTTGTTAACATTTGCAATGGCCCTGAGTAAACCATGTCATTTAAATGGGAAAAAAATGATGAAAGACTAAAACTGTAAAAGGAACAAATCAAGGGCAAAGCCAGAATTCAGATTTTAATGAAGCAAGCAACCTTTTACAAAGGCAAACTTACCCTGAGTCCTTCACAAACCTGGTTCAAACATGTATTTAATGCCTTCTTTAATATAATTACTTTCATACTGAAGTTAAACACTCAGGGCTCTGTTCTGCTGTCACACAGTACGTAACTCAGTTTTTCACACTCTTTATAAGCCTTGGGTAAGCAACATGGCTCTGCCATGCATGTCCCTAAGCAAACATAAAATTTAGGAACTGTCTTGTTGTCTGAGTGTTTCTGGGTTGTTTATGTTCACATATGCACGTACTCCTTATCTATTCTTTTCTGGGTTTAGGAAATCAGGCAGTTTCTAGAAAGAACATTTCCTTCATTAACATTATTTCAATAGCAAATGGTATAATGTATTTGAACCTTCTCTATGTCAAGAGGAGTTTGAGGTACCTTGGCAACACTGATGCTGTGCAGTTTCCCACTGCACCTAAATGGTTCTTTGGGGATTAAGTATGTAAGGATGCACCGATGGTGGGTTAAAAGGCAATTGTTCAGCACCATCCTAAAATGTATTTAGGAGATAATAACACGAAAGGCTCCTTCTCCTGTCCCTCCCTTTACACCCTTTCCATCTTCCCTAGTAGCATGTACATGAGGGTGTATATGAGAAACAGAAAATGAGAGAGCGAGAAAGATTATGTACAAGGGAAGTTAAAGACAAAAAGACAGGAAAATATTTCAAGAAATAGGAAATAGAAAAAAAAGAAAAAAGAAAAAAAAAAGCAATCAGATCTGAAAGACTTTCTGAGAGCAAGAAGTCAGCTTCCAAAGTTGGCAACCTTTCTGGTTTGAATACATATAAGTAGAAAGGGCAAAGAATTTCTCATGTGCTTGGGTCTAGAGGAATGTGTCAGCATACAGGTGGTGTATGTTTTGAGATGTAGAGCAGAGAGGTGTGTAGAGCAAGTATTTGAGTGAGTGGTGGTGATTATTATTGAGTATCTTCATTCACAGAAATGACAGATAAACTAACCCCCCCAAGACACATCAGTTCTGTTTTCACCAGGACCCCAAAGCTTCTGAATCATTGAATTTGTCTTTCCTTCTGAAACAGAAGTCATTCCCTTCCAGTCTTGTAGGAGACCAGCTTATTACTCTACATGAGCCACAAGCTATGTCACAGAGAAGTTAAAGGATTTCCTCAAAGCCCCGAAAGTAGCCAGTAGCAAAGAGAAGACCAGATTACCAGAATCATGGTTCACAGTCCCCTTACCCATGTCATCTCAAATTTGGCTTAAAACAAATGATTTAAGCCATATAGGAATCTCAGCTCTCTTAGATATTGATTCTATTGACTTGACCAGGCCCAAGCTTAAGGGAATCTACAGAAAGACAGAAAGTGCTTCCTCCGAACTACTGCCATCAACTGTGTCACCTAGAAACACTCTATCACTAGGCTTAGTGCTGAGTCTTAAGGTTGCTGAAGATGCTGCTCATTTTAATTTCAGATCTTCAGTCTGAACAGGATATTCAAGGTTATGAAACTTCATTGCATAAGCAGAACTCAAAAATTACATAGTGTTGCTCCTTTATGACATTTATTTAGGGATTCGAGAGAACATTACATTTTTTTCTGTTTCAGTTCACAGATGAAAAGTGCCTATTTGCAGACCCTCTGGGGAGCTAAATCCTATGCCCAAGCTTTACTGGAAAACGCTCAATAATTTATAGGCCATTCCATTGTCCCAGTAATGTGTTTTAGGATACTTGGAATGCTTCATTTCTTAAATCAAACCATATATGTTTCTTGACCATTACAAAAGTATCTTGGCAGTAGAGTAGTTGGGAGATTTACCAGTAAAAATGACATTTGTACCAGCGAATGCTATTTTAATAAAACTGAAATTTTCCACATGTAAATGCGATGATCTTCAGTCTAACAAGGCTGTTGTTAGGCTTTTGCCATGTCTCACTGAACAGCCAGCCTTAATTAAGCTAAATTTAAATTTTAAGGTGGGGGTGAGCCTAGACTTTTACAGTGTTGAGTGGGGAGATATAAAAAATAATTTACTCCATCATAAAATAGTTGTGAAAATCATCTGAGTTCAATTTGCCTCTAAGATACTCATCTTTCTACTCAGTATAGGGACAGCACAGATTATTGGTTTTGACTAGAAATTAATTTTTTGATAGCTAAAATTAGATGAGATAAAAATCTTACTAGCAATTCACTTGACCACTTCAACACCTCAGTCTTCCCATGTTCGAGTTTCACCAAAATCCTAAATTAGAGAAAGAAAATTAAGGAACTTCAGCAGAGCTGGGGAAGAAGTGATGAAAGGAAACATCACTTTTTATTTCTTGATCATGATCTGAAAACAAGAGCTGCCTTCCTCCCAGTAGTAGAGACTAGGATGACAGGAATCAAAGCTAGCAAAATTGTAAAGGCAGGCAAAGTGGGGGACTGCTACCCCAGAACAATGCTGGTAGTCAACAAAGCAAATTAACAGTTACACTGTATTGTAAAAACAAACAGATCTGGGCAGTCAGCAAGACTGTAGAGCTTGTAAAACAACATGTTTCAGAGGTGAAATATTTTCATCATCTTGCTAACTGGCCTCAGATGAGGCTAGCTAGGTTCAGCAGTATTTCCTTCTCCATGAAGCCTTAAAAACTATATTACGGCATCTACTAGGGTTTTTGATATCCTATGAAATGTGTGGTGTGCATCACAGTTGGAGGCAGCAGAGGAGCTAGATGGACAGTTGGCTTCCTCGGTACGTACATATATATGAGAATACCGTATCTATTTGTGTGCTATGAGTTTACATATATATATAAATATATACATATATGTATATATGTATATGTGTGTGTGTATATATATATTTATATATTTAATTCACTGGCATCCAACAGTTCCAAATAAAATGAAAAAGCTATTAAAAAAGTGGATGTGTGTGTGTGTATATATATGTGAGTGTATATTTATATATTTACACACTTACACATACAAACTCACATATATATATACACACACACACATCTACTTTTTTTTTTTTTTTTGATAGCCTTGTCATTTTATTTGGAACTGTTGGATGCCAGTGAATGAAAATTGTTTTCTGTTTAAAAGCTGAAGAAAAGTTTAAATGACCTTAGAGGGCTAAACTGTGTACTTGTAAGACCTCCCGTATGATCTCTAGGATTGCTGTTGACAGATAGAGCCTGACTGACTGAAAATCAATGTGATCAGATGTTTTTATGGATTATAGTGGCCTCAGCTAATTACACAAGATTGTCTTTCTAGATCCAAGAGGTTTCAAAGCAAACTCCAGGCAGATGTATGCAGGATTAATCTGCAGACTTGACAGTTTTTCCTAATTATCTTTTATAATAGCAGAAACTGGATCATCTCTGAAGTACTAGAACAAATAAGTTCTGTGTTACTATCCCACATGCACATCCTCCTTTGCTCTCTATATATTTGCCTGCAAGCATTTGTCTCAGTGCTTATAAACACATCACAGCATTTTACTGAGACTTTCTAGCTTGCTTAAAGACATAATCTGCCTCACTTGGTCATTTCTCTCTATGTAAATTAATGCCTGATCAAACTGATTTATTCTTATCATTTACTTTTTTATCTGTCTTGGAACAAAAGAAGAGAAGGACCTGGAAATACGCTTCTACTGGACTTTGTTAAAAAAAAAAAAAAAAAAGCTTTATTTCCTTTAAAATGGCATTATTCCTTTGAAAATATCTTTCCATTTAAGCAAATAAGTTACATAAAATATTAAATAATTTATTTTCAGATTGAGCAAAATGTCTTGAGTTGACTGATTCTTTTACTCAGGGTTTGTTTTTTAATACTATTATTTATGTTTTGTTTTGATCTCTGTGGTTTGTGGAGAAGCTCTATTTATGATTATATCTGGGTCTACAAGAGGTATACTATATAGCACTAACTTTTTTCCATGGTCCTGCTTTGGCCTGCAAGAAATCCATTCCTTACAAAGTTATTCATGACGAATCAGAAGTGTTTTGGCTGTATAACATGTATTGGCATGTTTTGGGCATTCTGCTATGGTATAAGAGCTCAAGCCATAAGTCCCTTCTTTGAAGCTCTTTTCTCCTGGGTTCTCCCCTAGTCCTGAGAATACTTTCCTGAAAAACGTTCCTTTAAAAATTATGTTTCAATTTTCAATGTTTTCAAGGGTTTCAATTTCCATAACCTCTTCTTTCTTTGGAAACAAGCAGTTGATGAAAAAGAGCAAGTTGTTTCTTTGTAAAATCACCTGTCAGCTTTACCAGTTTTGGCTTTACCTTAATTTTTTTTATCTCGGGAAAGGGGCCAAGAATAATGATCTACATTTGATGGATGCTGGATTTCAGTGTAAAGAAACCCAAAAGGCTTTATGAGGTTGAATTAATTAATACTGCCTTCAATCTTCGAAATCTTGAGTCAGAGGAGTTATTGAGATGCAAATTTCTATAGGGGTGAACATTCACTCCTTTCAGCTGGAGTGGAATAGCGCCCCAAAACATATTTCACTGCTTTGGCCATCCTATCAGCCTAGGATCCAACAGTGAGTACCACATTTTCTTTGAAAAGCTATCGCACAGTCAAGAAAAATATTTTTTTCTAGTACACTCCTTCTTACTTTTTAGGACAAGCTATGTTTTCCTTTTCTTACCTGTTTCCCTTGTCTTTGATTTAATCCTTTTGGAAAATACCACAAATTCACTTCCCTTGTTGATGTTTAGATCCATTCACTGCTGTGAGCTTAGTCCAGTCCTATTTCTGTGGGGGTCTACAGCCCACACTGAATTATTTTAATCTCCCTGCAAGATCTTGCCAACTTCTCTGTAACAAGAAAGAGATAATCATAAAAAAACAACAGATATCTTATAACTGACTGAAAATGATCATAGTCAACTTCAGAATGGTCTGTATGGCTAAATTACATTTTAAGTACAGATACCAATAATGCCTAAACATCTAGAGTTTGAACTGCCTGGGCTCTTGCCCACTGTAAGTAGACTGTAGGTTACCTTTAGAGAAGGAGAAAAGTCCTGAGTTCATCTTCCTTCTTTTCACAGGTCCAAATATAACACTTTTCGTACCATGGATATGATGGGAATGCCTGGGTATGCGTGGCCTGTTTCTCACCTTGTGGCATTATCTCAGTATTGGTTTCACTTCCTGCAGCGTACCTTAGCATCAGGTACAGCGAGGGACTATGGTGGGGTTCGGATGCCCAAATTCACCCTGATCAAAGAATAAACCAGGCACAATGCACCTCAGCAGTCTTGGGGCTCATTGAGAGCTGGCTGTGATATTTGCTTTAAGCCAGACTCCAGGTCCTGCTTTGTCCACCAGTGGAGACCTAGCCTTTGGAGGCGCAGCAGATTGGCTCTTCAGCTCTCAGGGAGAGACTGAAATGCTTGGAAAAAAGGCTAATTTGAAGGAATGGTGCTACTCTTAGAGTCAGCGTTCAGAAAGACACCAGGAAAAGGGGCAATTTGGAGCATCAGTGACTCATTCACACCCACCTTTGACTCCATAGTGGCCTTATGACACTAGCTACCAGCGGTATCTTCTCCCTTTGCTCCTTCCCCATCTGCACATGGCGGGGAGGGGGTGAGCAGGTGTAAAATGGAGTACCTGCAATAACTTTAATGGAATTTACCGCAGCTATGAATCTGGTCCTCCATACTTTATCCCTGATTTATCATTTTTACAACACTTCACTGTGAGAGTTTATGGCAATTTATGTCATTACACAAATTATACAAATTGCCATTAACTGATGTAATGTACTATAAAGAATTGGAAGCATGAAGAAAAAAATTATTTGAATTTTTCTTCTGCATGTTTGCATTGCTTTATAGCTTAATTTATCAATTCAGTTAATTGAAATTTATATCATTAGAAGAAAATGCACTGAGGTGCTTTCTTTCCTCTTCTTTTTGTCTGGTTTTTAAATTATCATTTATTCTTTTTTTTTTTCCATTGGGCCATAATTGCCGAACCTTTTCTCTGTCAAAGGAGATAAGGTGAAAATGACAACCATCATTTCTATCTCTTTCCCCAGAGACTGAATATATCACCTCTGTGTTAAATTTCCCTCCACACATTTTCGCTTTAGGCTTGTGAGTTAATCCCAAACAGACCCTTTATTTCTGAAAACATAACGCATTTTTGGAAGAGGAATAAACTGCCCATTTTAGTTGCTTAATCTCCCCTATTTTTTTAGAGACCTTTGCTTCTCCAGACACAAATTATGGTCTGTCACTGTGTGGTTCATCCTAAAGCTCTCTCTCCAGTTATTAATAATAAAATTACACGGCTATATTAATTCTTCTTCTATCACTGAGAAACCCCAATTGTTAGCCAGTTTTTTTCATGATGTGTGCTGAAAAAACACAAACTAAAAGGCTGTCTTTCCCGGAAGAGCTGCAGGATAGTATAGGAGAAGGAGCACCCGATACCCATCTACAGACAGTGTCTGAATAAAGCGAGACAATACCGTCAATGCAAAAGACAGCCTCTTGGGATATCCACTGCTGCCTTCCCGTTGCACAGGTTTTCAGTTGAAGGATTGCAGGAAAGATAAGTTCAAAACATGTTAAAGGAATTTGGTTTTCCTCTTTCAAAACTGACCACATCTCCTACTGAAAGAAACTGGGAGCCTTATACAGACAGAAAAAGAGGAAGAAAAAAATATATCAGCTACACAGCTTGACCTGGGAAGCTTTAAATGGCCTCAAAACTAGCTTGAGATTCCCTCAATGCTAACAGACTGATTTGCTCTTTTATTTAGAGAAAAGCCAGAATCGTGAAACTTAGCTTGAAATGTGGGAGGATGCCAAGTTTTTGAAACTTTTGAGAAGGCACATCATCTTCTTTTTGAGTAGCCAAGTATGCATATGTGACAGCCTGATTCATAGACGGGACACAAACATTTTCCTTATGCCTGATTGCAATGGATTTAGCCATATAGACCTTTTATGCATTTGTTCTTGGTGTATTGCTTCTTTAAATCATTCTGGACTGTTTTCTTCGAAGACCGCCTTTTATGCTCATTAAGTACAGCCTGTCAATATATGAAGGATGTTTCCACCTTAATACCAACAAAAATATTTCAGCCACAGCTGAGTAGCGTAAACTTATCCTCACATCATGAGCTTGACCAAGGATGTTTCACAGCCCTTAGGGCACTATGGATTTATCTGTTGTTGTCCGGCTGTTGTCCAGCCAGACACTTGCACTACAGTTTCTCTAGGGCAGGTCTGCTCCCTTCTTCAGGATCATCCACAGCACTGGGCAACTGAGTAAAGATTCATTCTCGAATACTTCTCCATGGTCCTGTGTGCCCTTCTGCATGCAGCTTATTTTCATTTCAACAGGAGGAGTAAATAAGAGCACTTAGTCAGCCTTGCCCACAGCTTGTCTCTTAGAAGAAGCTTCTGGCAGAAGGGAAATAAAGCCCTGCACTCACTAAGGAGGAAGAGGACTGAGCACTGACCTCCTGTATTGTGGATGAGTGCTCTAATCAATATAATGTAAAAAGAAACTGCCCCTCCATATTTCGGATGAAAATAAATGTGGCTGCAGTGCTTTGGGGTTGAATAAGTCAACAGGTTAGACTTATTGAATCAGGGCCATTGGAGACTGAACAACTTTTAATCAAAATAACTAGTTGGTGATTACCGAACATCCAGAGACAGAGAGAGGCCCCAGGATATTCAGCCCAACCATGACTGTGGTGTATCTGCACAATAAGCACAGAACAAGCATCTAGGTATCCAAAGATATTTTGGGGTGAAAAGTTAAGTGCTTCAAGATCCCTACATGGATTTATTTTGACTAATTTTAGCTGTCTAGAAGTTACTATCTATTTTAATCTATTATTTGTATAGACTCTCCATTTTCACTGAGGATCTACAGAGGATGATTTATATATTTTATATTATTATCTTTTCATTATTTAGATTCTTCATTTTTAGATAGATAGAATTATGGGAAATGAATAACACCCTAAATGCACATATGCAAAAGTAAAGTTTTAAGAATTACCTGGTAAAATCATGTTCCAAAACTTTGCCTTAAGTAAAAATGAGGTGTGGATTTTTTTTTACAGATATGGTCTTTATCCTCTAATCTTTCATGGCTAGATCTTAACAAAATTCTTGGGATCCAGGAACCCAAATACTACTTCCCAGGATTTGAGGACTTAGGATTTTTTTAAGCATGTGTCCCTTAAAAAAATTAAATTACTTAATTATTTTTATTCTGGGGTCACAAGCCAATAAACTGTCATAGTTCTACAGAAATCTGCAGGGTAGCCAGACCAAAACACCCAAGGAACTAAAGAAGGTTTTGGAAGAAAATTGGAAAGAAGAATAAATTGAATTAATTGAATTTGACATGTAGAATCAGTAAAACACAGACCTACTTTTCCCCCTTTCCTGCTTGTTTCATTTAATTTCGATCTCTGTCCAATTGACTACAAAGGAGAGTCCAAGCACAATGTAAACCTTACCAAAATATTTAAAATTAGGGAGTAATGAGCAAAAAGGCAAAAGGTAGGTCAAATGTTTAACTGCAAATACAAAATCTTTTCCTCAAATGATTGTTAAATTTGATGCAATTGCTTTTATTACTAATTGTACTTCACTGCACTTAAATGTGCACCTAAAACTCAGCCACTGAAAATTTAGCCCATATGTATCACAATCTAAAAACCTCTAGGGAAGCATGATCATATACTGTGATGACTTTCTACAGAGCAGCGAAAACAAAGAGAAAGAGCTGTTCCTATTTCCAGATACAAAGGACAATCAAAGGAAGAAAAAAAAAAGACAACACCACCACCACCAACAACAAAGGCCTTAACAAAGCTAAATAATGCTCTGTGTTTAAAACAGACCTCAGCAAAATATTTTAAATGAATTGTATACTCTTAAATTTAACATAATTTTCCATTAAATTAGTTTATTTCCTCATTGTCTTTCAACAAGCTTTACTCACCAGATTTTGGCATTATGGAGAGTTAACTTATACAGTAGGGGAAAATAATTCCATTCATACAGCCAGCCACTGTGACACATTTCCATGAAGTCAGGTTAGATGGTCCTAAGGAACGATTTCATTAAGTGAGAAAGTGGTCATTCATCTCATCTAAGAATAAAGACCAAGGAATTTTAGGATAATTAAATGAAAATTGGGATTTTCTATTAGCAATTTTTTTTTCTAATAGTAGTTTAGAGGATAATATCTGTCCTGTATTTTCTTCCCCCTAAAATGACCTATCCTTGAGAACAATCTTGTAAAATGAACAGTGAAAGTAAGAGGAAATGAATGCAGAAGATCCTTGGATAAATAGGAGACAAAGAAGAATAAAAACTAGAACAAAGGAGATGAAACGTGGAGGACACAAGTCTTTTTTTTGTTATTTTTATATTAATCTTTTTCTGCTTTAGAGACCTCCTTGAGGGACTAATGAGTTCCGGGAAAAGCTAGCAGAGCTTTCCCAGCAACTTACTGTAGTTGGAACTGCACATATGGTTTCAAGTCCAACAGCTGCTCTTTTCATTCCAAATTAACACAGCTGTTTGAGAGGTTCTAATAAGTCAAATGAAAGGGGAAAAATAGCAGGTATGGGCAGAATAGGAGGAGAAGGAAAATGCACACAGTAAAACATGTCTCTGTATCTTTTTTCCTGGAAGCTGTAAGGTGTTAGCCCGGAGGAAGGGAGGCATATCTGCTCTCCTGCCATCAGTGGCTAGTCTTGTCCTGGTATGGCAAGACCTAATATATGCAGCCCTTGGAGTCTTTGCTTGGATGTCAAAGGATGTTTTGTTAGTAGCAATCTTGGAAGTAGTTAAGATAATAGAACTAAGACATTTCATGACATTTTATGAGGTTTTGTGACAATATGACTTGAGCATTTCTCTGCTTATTGACTAGCCATGAATTCAAAACGAGTGTCCTGGAGGTGCAGGGCATACTTGCACAATATAAATTGCTTGAACTGAATGGGGAAAACAGCATATGTCATCACATTTTGTCAACTTGGAGACATTCAGTTCTGGATCTGAGGGCAAGAACTTATTACAAATTTGAGAAAGTACTTGCATTCACATAGGTTGACACACTATAAAGCAAACTGAAGGATCTTCATGAATGAGCACTTCTCACTGGCTTATCTCACTCAGCCTATTGTCTCCAGAGTTGAATATGGGAGGGTTGAAAGAAAACCTCTGGAGGGCTGAGAAAACACAGAAGAGGATTTCATAAAGCCCATTGCATCAATTCAGCTAGCCTGGCTGCCATCCTTTCATTCGGATACCTGTCATGGCAGCCCACAAACAAAGGAGAGCTCCAAGATACAAGAGTATCTCAAAAATCTGTGCACTATGGATCAATAATGTAATTCTTAAGGTAGAGAACTTGCAAAATCAAAAATTTTTTTCTGTTTGCTTTGTTATATACTCTTTGAAGGCCCTTTCTTTTTTTAATTTACTTGCTGCTGCTTGCTAAGGTGTTCCTGTAAGTGAAAGACTGAACATCCAGGCCAGGACTAAATACCCTTGAGTTTAACAAAAGGAAGCCAGTGTTAATTTGTAGTTTGGCTTTTATACACAAAAGCACAGTTTGAGGTATGCTCAGTTGCACAGCAGTTGCTAAGTATCAAACAGGAACTGCTTTTATATGTACTCTTTGTAAGTCTGTTTGGACTTTTAAAGCACTGGCTTAAAATACCAACTTAATCTTCCTTTCTTTCTCCATTGTTTGTATATATACCAACATCAATCTTTCCGTTTGGGGGAAATGAATCTCAGAGATTTCTGATGCATTTGGGTTTTGTTTCCATCAGCAATAATACTCTGATGGTAGCCTTTTAAGCTTCACCTCACTTGAGGTTAACTCATCCCTCAAATGAAATACTCTGAGCCTAATTTGGTTTTCCTGGGAATTCAAAATGATTCGCTTGACACCATCATCTCCTTTCTACCCTCAGTCTGGAAAATAGAACCTGAAAGAAAGTCAACTCTTAACAGTCTTCCTCCTTGGTGCCTATCCTGAGGGAATCCCTTTCTTCCTATAGGTTCTCGATGATGGGTGTTTGCAGCTCCATCAGAAAGGCAGTTTTTCTGAGGGTTTTTTTGGATCTAGGGAGTGCTTCTGTTTCAAAAGCCTACCCAATACATCAGCAATGAAAAGAGACTTTGTTTAAGCAGGCTGAAGCCCTAAGCCTACTCTGGCTGCTGAGGTACACCTCCTGTGCTGCATGGCACAAAGGGAAGCCGTCCATCCTCCGGTCAGGTGAAGGGCAGGCTCCCTCTTCACTATTTAAACACTGACTGAGGACGTCTCAGTTCACTTCTTCCTTAATCCACAACTTAAACCTTTGACTCTGTTAGGGGGCCCACTTTTCTCCTTCTTGTCATCCATCTCTCTTTGTTGGAAATGCAGGCCCAGCCCTTACGATATGGAGGTCCCATGCATGGCCCATGTGCCTATAGCCCGGCAAGCAGAATCTTACTGGAACAGAAACAATAACAAGGCTGTTTTCAAATAGATACCCTCAATTTATGTCAATGAGAGGATCTGTGGTAGTAGGTACTGCTCTCAGTAGGATATGGTTGACAGAGCTGGCACTAAGTGAGCAGTTAATAAAGTAGAAAATGGGCATGTACAACTAGTTTCCCCTTCATTTCTACATCTGGGCTATCACACACCTCATCTTCTGGATGCTTAGATGAAATAAACCTGTGAATTTGAAAGGGCCATCCCTAGGCTCATAACATTGTATGAGGCAGGTGCACTGTGAGAAATGTAGATAGAAGAAAAATATATATATATATATTAGCAGTGGAATAATAACAGGGAATATCAAGGTGAGTTTGGGATGTAGCGAGACCTCAGTTCAAGTTTTTTGTGGCTTGCCACACAACCTTACCATTATCTTAACACATTTAATTATTAATACCTCCGTGGTGATGAATCAAAAGTGCTGCATTTGACTGGCACAGGATGGTAAGTGCTTTGAAAGTCATTATCCTAAACACAAAAAGATTTTGAATAATCCTTCAAAATGTCAAGGCACACATCACATCAGCAATTGTTAAATATTTCTTCTGAGGGAGAAGTTAATTTAAAGCACTTTTGATGTTTAATGCCACTCACGACAGCAGCTGAAAATTAACCCTCTGCATTTTCCTCCAACAGATCTTAGCAGTCTCAGTATAATGTTCTAGGGTGGTAGGACACTTTCAATGCATCTTATTAAATAAGAAATCAAGGACAGCTTTAGGAAGCTTGAAGGATGAAAAGCTCCACCAAACTTCTAAATCAATCGAGAGGAAGGAAGCAAGTGGGGATACCATCTTGTCAAATCTATCTGCAGACTGCACCCATTAAAATTCTCCTTTTACTGCAAAGGGTTGAGTGAATTTCACCGAGGAAACATCAAGCTCCTGGACAAGATGACACACCCTTCCTGTGGGAGGAATAAAGCTGTGTTTGGCTAGTTTTGTAACAACTCAACCGCTTGATAGAGGAGTGGAAATGGGAAGGATGTATGATGAGAGCCTAATAAATGCAGAGGCATATGTATTGTTATTAAAGAAGCAAGGGCCTCAGTGTAGGACAGACAGCACCTTGGCCAACGAAGAAGGGGTTAACCTTGAGACCACAAAGTATTGAAAAAAAGCAGCCTATAAATCTGTGAACTTCAATAGATTTACTTCTTTTCTACATGGGTCACAGAAAGAAATGTATTCCACAGGCTGACCTGATACTTATTCCCCATTAAAATGGGTGGAAGTTTTGCATTCTTGGGTGCAAGATGTAGTCCTCAGGATGAGGCCCATGAAAATACTCATCTGAGCACTGCTGAGTGTCTTTCCCTTCTCTAGGACAATCTTGTCTGTGGAAAATCTGGTTCCAAATGTAGAAAAGGGAAATGTGAAGCTCTGGGATTTATAGGGATGCCAAAGTATACACATTACTATGCATACCTGTTGTTTCTGCTTTTATACATTTATACATCTATTCTTTTAAACGCTCCTCTTCCTTTTCCTTCTGTTTATCTAATTTCTCCACATCAAACCTTATCAATCCCCCCAAAAGTTTGAAAACATTGTCAACAACAGAATTTCAATACCGCCATGATTTTTGCAACTTGTCCCAACCCTACCCTAAATACGTTCTCTAAGAAGGTGACAAGCCACAGATATCCACTATGGTGGCACATTGGTTTGCGTTACTCTTTGGGTGACATTGTAAATAATAGCAAAAAAACACTCTATAGTTACATGGATACAACTCTGTGAGAAAAGGAAGAAGAGAGAAACTATAGGCATAAATAGATACTTAAAAACATTTTCCAGAAAATGTTCTGTCACTCAATTTTGAGAGCAACCCACTTGCTGAAGCCAGGCATAAGTAATGATGGGTGAACCTCCAGAAATGTTGTAAGATTTATTGTGATCTTAAAACAAGAACAATAGTCAGAAATCTTAAATCCTTTTTCAGGGGTAAAAATCTCACTGGAAGTCTTTGCTTCCTAATGAAATTGCTAGTTCGTCCTCAATGTGGTTGAGGTAGGTCACAGAGTGGCCAGAAGGTATCAGCTAGAGAAAATCATCTGTGATGGCTGCAAAGGGGGGGGGGGGGGGGGAGGGAACAGAGAGACTAGCCCTGGTCCTGTAGGCATACAGAAGCAGTGTTAGTTATTTTGATGATAACGAATACAAGTGCTTAGCATGGATCTGTAAACTGGAGGAGAATGGGGCAAAGAAACCTGATAAGAAAACCTAAGAACTGTAACAATCAACTCATCTGAAATATACTTCCTCGTGCAGCAGTGTGAAGCATGTATTTTTTATATTTTTGGCAACTAATATCTGCTTCCACCTTTAAAACCTCTGGGCAATGTGGTCGCTGAGATAAACCAGCCATCAGTCAGCAAAACTGGGCAGATCTCAGATAGATCCCCTTGTTAACCGCCCTGACATCCCTCTTATAAAATGAGTCAGGACATGCAAAATAAATCTGGAAGTGCTTCCTGCTGTTTTCTGATCTCAGTCTATCAAGCCTCATGAGCTGAACGTAAGGCTGGCCCATTCGTGCCGCCCATCGCAGCCACACAGCACCTGCATCAGATATATTTCAGGATGGCACCGATACTCCTCTCACACCCTGGGACCTGCCGTGCCCAGAAGGCACTGCAGGCACCTTCTGTATATATTTTTAATGTAACATGTAAATCGTGCTACACCTTTCAAATCTCACATATTAAGGTCTAGGGATGTGCAGGGCTGTGATTTTCCCTGTCAGGATGACATTCAGTTTAGATGAAGGAAACACTAAAAGCAGACAGAATAAAAGTGAGGTGTCTGAGATGGAGAACAGCATGTACTTTTGGTGATACAAAATGGAGTATGCTGCATGGAGGAGCTCAGAAATGCACAGAAAAAGACAAACCTAACTATTATTATCAGAACAAATATTCTCCATAGCCCACTAGTAAACCCTAACCCCACCTGGCAGAGCATAAGAAGGAAAGCTAGGAAAGCTAGGAAAGGATTTTATAAAATGTCTGCTGGTATTTTATAAACATGTGAATGCAAAATAGATGTAAAATGTTAAAATATACCATGCAAAGCAACAAAGTATTGTACCTGTGGGAGTTCCCACAGTGTCTTGAGTGTTTAGCCTTTAGGTCCCTTTCAGAGATATAAAAATATTATGTATTTTTAAAAGCCTGCAATGTCTGTTTAAATGAATTCCTCTGATCACAGCAAGAATAAGTGACAAAATTAAAGAAAAAAAAAGTCTAAGGGATTCTTGGACTGATGTTCCTAAATTCATCAGTACTATAATATTGCAGAGTAAATAACCTGACACTCTACAGAAAATGAAAGAGTGAAATTACATTTAAATTTTTGGCGTTTCTGAGAGCTCTTTGCAATGGCATAAAATTCAGTTGTTACAGATGCAGTTTAGTGAGACACATTATAATCAAGGAAGGAAAAGAATATTAAAAAAACAACAGCACCGTAATAACCTTTTGGCAATATTAAATTGTGAGATCCTGCTCAATTAGGGGAAATATCAAAGCCTCAACAAAGAATTCTTAAACACAAATGAAGTGTTTTCTAAATGAAACTTCCAGTGATGAAGTAACCTAAGCCATGCAGAAGACTATATTGAATTTTGTTTTCAAATTCTTGTACAGACGGCATCTTTTTTTCCCCTCTCAGGCACTGCAAACTGAACTGAACTGAAAAGTCATGCTGAGACCATTGAGTACAAGAACTTAAGAAATTTGATCCATCTGTAAATGTATGGCTTAAATGTTTCCCGGTAGATTCCTTTGTATTGTTTATTAAATTTATTTAGCTGTGATGAAAGATTTCAAAGAAGTCTTCTAATGTTAGTTTTATGGCACATGCAACAGTAATACTAAATAGCTCAAGACCATTCCCCATGATAATGTATACTCTTTTTGTTTAGCAAAAATATATAGCAGTGATAAGTAGCTGGTTTGGTATCCATTCAATCTTTGGCCTTTCTGACTATGATAACAGCAAGCATTGGCAATTATGGGCATGGAGAGTTGTATTTGCTTATTCTGAGTGAAGCTGCCAGTATATTTCATATATTTGTGCATCTAAAGGTCAGGAGAAGTCAGTATAGCTAAGTAAATGAAAAATGCAGATGACATGACCCATAGATTTCAACATTTCTCTTGCATGTTGCCTTCAATGACTTACAGGCTGTTCATGTAAGTCACCAAGGAGTCACACCATGAGGCAGACACATGTGTGCATCTGTGTTACAGCATGGGTTAGCCCAGAAAACTCTCATCTAAATGTCATTTGCAAGAAGGCTCTAATACCCGTAGAAATGCACTGTAGACTTTGCTGCCTTTTATTCTGGAAGCGTTTAGTGCATTTACATTTTCTGTGAAACTCAATCAACTTTCCAGCTTTTCTTTTTGAACCTTTTCTTTTTCCCATTAGTCTGTTAATAATTGTTGCTTTCCTGGCATCCTTGTTCTGCTGGGTTATTATGCATTCCTCAGCATTGTGAAAAATGAAAAGTGGAAAAAAATCACATGCTTTTCAGCTGACTTAACACTGCGTAAAATGCTGAAATTATTAATTGAACATCTTGATTATAAATTAGGTGGAAATAATGTTGAAGAAGCAGCCCCTAGTCATATAGGTTTATTATTAGGGCTACGCACTGAATGATTTGAATTCCATTCTTGTAGTGGTAAATATAGTTATTATGGAAGAATGTGAGCTCATGGATTTTGGCTGAATGTCAGCTGAATCAAGCAGGAGATTTCATCCATAATTTAAAATTGCATGTCCTAAAACAATGCCTGTGTTATCTCTTGCCTCCACCCTGGCAAAAATAACGTGATAATGATCTTACAAAAGATAAGGAAATTATTTCAGCCACTGCAGAATAATTAATTGCTAGTAATATTGTTTTCAGTCGCCCTATGCATACTAGCACCCTATTGTGCTAAGCACTGTCGATTCACAACAAAACGTTTGCAATGCATCTGTGTGATGACTAGAGAATTGCAGCTTCTATAGGCAATTCTTTCGTTAATGCTGGTGGTATTAGATGACCTTCGATAGTATGTTTGTGTGCTGGACTCATTAAATAGAATGATATTATCTAGACTTCATGGGTGCACTTTTTACTCCCCTAGTGTATTTAGCAGGACCAAGGTTTCATGAAAAGAGTCACTGAATTGGATACCACAGTTTAATGCTACCTCATAAGTCAGAATTTATTTATTGTCCTGATTTGCTTTAGTGTTACAGATTGTGTGTGTGCTGGACTATTATTTGTGCTTTAGTATATATAGTGCTGACCTTGGCAAAGTCCCAGGCTGGCCAAGCCATTTAGGCACTAGCATAACAGATACATTAAACAACAACTGCAATTGTTGTCATCTGTCCAGACAGGCTTGGAGTTCAGGATCTGCTGCTTGACAAATGTGATGCCTCACCACTGCTGCAGCATTGCAAGAGAACCCTATTCATCTTCACAAATATTGCAAAAAGTGAAGGTGGATCTGATTTGAAGGAATTGAAAGGTCCATCTATGTTTGTTTGGGTGGCTCTAGAGGGTAAGGGGAAAGGTTTGCCTGGGAGGTTAAGAGCTTAAGTCTGTCCTGGAGTGAACTGAGTGCTTGAATCTGAACAGCTTTTTCTTAAAGCTTCAGAAATCTGGTGAGACCTTCAGTATTGCAAGTTTGACAGTACTCTGCTTCTCAGTATTGTCTTTCCCTCCTTTTAACTCTAAGATCTTTCCTCTTCTCAGATAAGGAAGAGACCCAGCAGCCAGTAGGCCGGCAATCCTGGCCCATAGCCAGGTGATCTGTTTAAAATTCCTGGTTGTTCTGGTTCATCTGAGCTCTCCAGACTCAATCCTAAAAGTTGCTTGACCCCTCCTGAGGTGTAGAAGTAGCTGAAGGCTTCTTACACTGGTAAGAGATGCTCTGTACCTCTCAGGATTACTCCTTGTTTCTCAAACTCTTCTGGATACAGCGAGATGAGGGAAGAATGAGGAACCCTAGGGCTCTATCATATTCTTCTGTGCAGGAACAGCATATGGGGAAAACAGCCAAGGACTTCTATATTCATACATAAAAGCAAACAAATTGTACACAGCTCTCACTCCTTCAATCCTTCTCCAAGGCTGTGTGAAGCAAGTAATAGCCCTGCTGCACAAATGTTTACAACTGCATGAAGGGTATCTAAGCTGTCTGAAAGAAAAAAAAAAGAAAAAGAAGAAAAAGTGATACATGCACAGGGATCCTTCCTTAGCTCTCCTGGGAAATAGTTTAGATGGCTGTAGAGATAAGTACAGAAAGATACAGAGTTTGATCAAGAAACCTGAGTTAGATGAAACACCTGATAAGTCAGAAAAAGCTGTGCATTTACTCAACTGATTTCTGCAAAAATTCCTGTGTAATACAATCAAGCAAAACTTTTACCATGTATCATGGAAGGCTACTGACACAAAAGGGACCAGGAGAAAGCCAGTGGTTATGGAAATCTCACTTGTATCATCTAAGTGGGTATGTGGGGATTTGTACAAGTTCTTGCTAGGGAGGATGTGCTCGTGTCCCACCCTGTCAGCCAAGTGCTTAGAAAATCATATACTGGCTCTGGGTGGTTACTGAAAAAGCCATGAAGAGCTCCAAAATTACTTCTTTCTGAGGCCACCACTGCATTGCAAACTGTTCTGTGAACTTTGGGTGGCATCAGGGAATAAACTCACTTGGTTGACAACAGCAGTTGCTCTCCTGCCCTGCTGCTGCTTTACTTCCTTGGGGAATCAACCTAATGCTATCACGTCACACATGGCTTGCAGCCTGCTCAAGTGTGGCTCCCATGCTTGGGCTACAACATCTGACTATTAGAGGTAGCTGTGTGTTTTTGCTGCATACGCTGAAGCCCCAGCCTCCAAGAAAGATGTGCAAGAAGGACTGCTGGGGCCGGTAACAGCAGCAGACGAGCCCCATCCTCTGTGGAAGAGTGGGTGTCAACCAATTTAACCATGAGAACAAAAGCAATATGGTTAACCAAGCGCATGAGAGGCTTTTCGAACTAGACTTGTAAGTCCACAAGAAAGGTTGATCAATAGGAGAAAGTAAATATGTTTAATATATTTAATAACAGCACAAGAAAAATGAGATGTTGAAAGCAGCTGCCTAAGTGAAGTAAATGAGATGGGCTCCCCTAAATCCCAGAGTGTTTTTGGCATGGCTGTCTGACGCTAAGCAAGAATATTTCCTTAGCAATGTCCAACATCTGATGTCGAGATGCCATGCTATAATCATTTTATGCCACAAAGGGAAAAGCACAGCAGGACAGGTATGGAGTTATTAATTAATCAAGAACTAATATATTTGTAGCTTTTCCCTTCTTCTTGACATGATTGTTTCTACATTTTGATACCACAAATGCTTCCTTGGTTGCATAGTAGGAAAGCACCAACATCTCCTCCCCCTGAGTCTGTGTTTGTCTCTGGTCTTAAGATAGGTTACTAAAAATGAACCTCTTACCTGAGGATTTTCAAGTTCTAAACATCTTCTGGTGAAATGTGGGAAGATTTTTTTAACCTGTTACTGCGTTTTTGAAAATAGGTCCACTGCTATAAGAGAAGTGTTCCAAAAGTGTTTTAGAAAGTTGTATCACAGGACATTAGGGGTTCATCCATCCAGTTTCTTCATCAGTCTAAGCTCAATCCAAGTGCATCAGAAGAAAATGAAAAAAGGACTAAAATTATCAAAATCAACAAGTTCCAAAATCAATGTTGTAAAAGCCAAGTTGACAAAATGTTCTTCAGACATTTAGATGCTGGACTTCCCCACAAATTGTGATACTTTATTTCCTTCCCCAAAACCTGAGTTGTTGTTGTTATTACTTTTAATATTTGAAAGATAAAAATATGGCACAATGATTGCCAATTATTGTATCTTTTTTATGTTTTAAATACATATACAAATATTTTGCCTAGACCATCTAGCCTAGCTTTTCTGTCAAATGATGATCAGCAGTAGGCATTTGTATAAAGGGTGTAAGAAATCAGGGCATGCAGCAAATGTGCCAACTTTTGATGAGAGGTTTAGAGTCTTAATGAATCAGAAACTGCATCCACGCGATCATGTTTAACACTAAGGGACCGTTCCTCAGTACTAAAATTCTTGTCTGTATTTCACCCTCAGTGTCTTGTATCTTGTTGCAGACAGTCCTACACTTGGTATAAAAAATCAGAAGTAGAAGAAGTAGAAGAATATCAAATTCCTTTTGATACCAGGTAGTGTTGTGCATGTTCATGATCAAATTCCAAACAAAGTAGGAACCTGGAATCTGTCAGAAACCCAAAGCTTATATTATTAAATAATGCTGAGGAAATTTTTTGAGACACAAAGGGTCTAGTTTTAATGAAATGATTCTGATTTAATAGCACACACAAGAGTCTTGGGGAAAATTAAAGAAAGCCACAGCCAGAACTTCAGCTAATGTGGTGTCTGAACCAATAAGTTAGATATGATTTTAAACTAAGAATAAAAGATCTCTGTAATGAATAAAATCAAATACTAAGTCTGGTGTTAGTCCCTCTATATTTTGTCTGTCTAAATGTTAGGCATCCAGTATAAGCTAAGCATCTAGACACCCTCTGTAGTCACTGGAGACAGGAAGCCACTTCCAGATGACAACTCATCAACCAAAAGATAGATATCTAACACTGGGGGAAAAGGAGGGATCAATCACCCTCTTTCCATGCCTGGTTTTCTACATTAATTGCAGAGAGAGTCTGGAACAGCAGCTAAACCAGATGCCTAACTTTTAGACAGATAAAATTAAGTGAAATGAGTTCTACCCTAAATATCTACCACCCCATCACTTTTCTTCATGGTTGGATTCATTGTTGTTAATGGTTGATTTCACTTTCAGGTCTTATAAGCTGGCAAATTGCTCTTGCTTTCTGCTTGTCTATGTTTCAGGGGAATATTTATACTGAGTAAATAAAACATTCCCCAAATTACAGAAAAAAATCAGTTTTTTGCATATTATTTTAAAAGCTTACATAAAAATCACCTAACTTAATCTCTCTATTGTTCTTTGAATATTAAAAGAAAAAAAGAGGGCATTTTTCCCTATAAACTGTTTCAAAAGTCTAGATTTACCAAACTCCCCTACACTGTATGCACAGATATAAAACAGAGTTTTCAAGGATTTGCTCTTCAGAGATTATTTCTGACCTGAGAAAACTGTCTGATTCCCATAAACAACAACCCAGAGTAAATCAGCTTACTGTGTGCCTTTTTGATTTATAGCAATGAACTGTTTTGTGTAAATCAACCAATGATCCTCAAAGAAAGGTGCCCTGAGGCTTTAAGGCAACTGAGACTCTGCTCAGAAACAAACTTCAAGTGGAGCAACCTGGTTGAAACATCATCTACCCAGTTTGAGCAAGCTTTTTATTTTTAATTGAAAGTAGAAGCACTGGGTTAGAATATAAAGGACCTCACAGTTCACTGCCAAGGCCCCATGACACCACACATCAACAACTTCTTTTATTTATCAATGAGTTAATTTCAAATTTTGGAGGGGAATTGTGTGGCTGGATCTACTCCACAGTGTTCTGATGTAAAATAACCCCTTGTAGCTACCTTTGTCAATAGCTGAACTCATGTTATATATTTGATTGAGATCCAATTTCAGTGTGCTGTTATGATGCAGGTTGACAGAAATGAGAAGTGAAGAGTATTATAGAGTAATTGCAAATGGGAAATATATATATATATATACGTATGTTAAAAATATCTTTATTTCAAATTTTGACTTTACTTCTGGTGAAAGTTTGTGAATTCCTGCTTAGCTGGAACCCAAATATTTTTGCTGCTGTTGTTATTACTTTCTGTAAGACTTCATGCTGGGTAAATAATATGCACAGCAGTGGAGCATCAGTGAGTGGCAGAGAGGCAAACAGACAGGCATCACAGAGAATTCAAAACAGGGATATAAACTCATGCATTATCCAACCTGCCAGCCTGAAGATCATTACATCTGAATTTGGCTGAACAACACGAGAAAATCTGTTTGAGGAGAAAGGACACCTCACCATCTAACTTCCTGTTAAGTGTGTAAGATGGAAGCTTTCAAATGTCGTTAGTGAACTAAATTTCAGAGATGTAAGAGATAAGCTTTCTCTGAGCAAGTAGAGATGACCAAATTAAGGTCATAAATAACACTCGGCAAACTACTAGTTATTGTAGATTTTGGTAGGCCAACATCCTTTGTCCAGCCTTTGAAAACACCAGCTGGTAAAGTGCAGCTGTGTTTTCATTTGTCCCAGTTTCTACGGGACCTTAAGTAAAGACTTGCAGAAGAATATCCCTGGAAATAATTTATCGCAAAGCGCCAGTCCTTCAGAGACTTTTTAGGAAGGCATTCTGGGAAGCATGGAGCTGTCTTTCTGACCCACAGTAAATGCTTAAAGTTGCTACAGTTAATGGAATTATTCTTTCAGTTCATGTGACCAGGACATGAGCTCTGGCACCAAAATCCTCAGATGTTTTGTGTAGGCAATTCCACGTAAATGTTAAATGTTTTCTGTTAGAAAAGTAAAAAAAAAAAAAAAATCCTATTACCAATATTTATACAAAAGTAAATTTCTGCAAGAAACAGATCTTAGTCACCTTATCAAAGAACTGGCAGAATGATAGATTTCAGTTGTTTCTCTCTACATTCCAAAATTTGCAATGGGTTCTGAAATCCGTAAACATAAAGTGAAAAGAAAAGAAACACGTTTCTTCCTGAAGCTTTTCCGAATGGTAAATGCATTTATTTATCAACCTGCAGTATCAGATATACCTGCTCCCAGTGGACTCACTTAGTAGCAGAAATTATTGCTGAACAGAAAGCTTATTTAATCTATTATGGGTCAGAATTTTTATCAAGGTGCCTAATTAGAGTCCTCTCTCTTTTTTTCCTTTTTTTTTAAAAACAGCTTAATGAGGAGTTTCATCACTCCTGCCAAGATGAGTCAGGTGTTTTCAAGCAGATGAGTGTGATGTAAGTAAATATGCTACATGATATATCTTCATTGTATCTTCCATTCCAGAAACAGGGTCAAAAGCTTCATTAGCTCAATAATATTCCAGGGAACAGTTTAAAACTTCCACTAAGGACATCACATTGCATGTCGTTTAAAACTTCCACTAAGGACATCACATTGCATGTCATCTCTTTTAGCTATAGACTCCTGAAATTTAAGTTAGATGTTTAATACAATTTAGACATCTAGGCTCCCTTTAAAACTTTTAGATGGCATTGAATGAAATAAATCCTATACTTTGCATCTCTTTCAGAAAGGAACGACTTCCACATAACATTTTCACTGAAATTTTTGGTATCAAGTGGGAGAAATGGTGATAACATCTCAATTGTTCTAAAAATGATATTATTTGTTTTATGGAAAACATGATTTTATGAAAATACATAAAGAAGTAATGGGAATATGGCAAAGATAAACAGGTAAGTTGAGAATTTACAAAAAAATGGATCATGTAATTAAACAAAAACAGTAATAAACTTGATATAGATATCTGACATGAAGAGTTCTGCCTAAATCATGAAAGTTTGAAAGTAAAAGTAACTGAATAAAGGTTGATATAACAGAGTGTCAAATAACTGTAACTATTACTTGCACCACAGTTTCTACCTCTAATATGGCTTGGAGTCACTGGCATTCTTGTGGCTCCATATGGAGTCCGGTCCTGCCAAGCAAGGCCACTATCACAATAGTTCTCTGTATCAGTAAAATACATTTATGCAACTATGACCCTGCAGAACAGATGAGATTTCAAGGCTCTGGGAAGCCAAATCATTAAGATCCCAACTTCTTGTGCAGCAGCAGCCCTCACCTCAGGTGAGTTTTTTTGAAATTTCCCCTCCTATGGAGTTCAGCATTTCTATACATTTTCTGTAGAGCATATTGTTCAAAACCCCGGAAGAAGTAAATCCATGGAGGTCTATTGACTTTGGCAGTGCTTGTCCATTGTATGCTTAGCAAGAATTGGTCCCAGAGAGTTTCAATGAGCTACAAATACAGGAGTCATGGGACAAAGTCATATTTCCAATGAAGTCAGTAGAGATTTTGCTCTTGTTGGAAAAATCTGTTCTCATGGACATCAGCAATTTACTCAATGCTATTTTGTAAGGATCTAGTCACTGTAACACAGATTCCCATTAACTTCAATAGAAACATTTGGGTCTAGAGTGAACAGAATTTGCAAGATCGTTCCCTAAACAAGCCCTATGACAACATCATACAGCATAACAGAATATGGAAAAGCTCCGAGTTTAAAGTTTGTAAACAAAATAAGTCAGTCTAGATAAAACTTGGAAAATATTAAGATAAAAGTGGTGGATCTTTCTTGTAAAAAGAGTAAGGAATTTGAAAAAAAAAGCTGCATCATTCCTATTTGATTTTATAGACTGTCTTTAGAAGGAGAAAACACTTTCTGGGAGAGCAAAATAAGTCTTAAAATTACATCATTACATTTTGCTCTTTCTGGAGAACACAGAGAAGAAAGGCAGCAAAGAAAGGAAAGGGAGACCATGCAGATGAAAAACATGCAGTCTCTTATAGGCAATCAGGTTCTGTTTATAAAGGTTTCTTTCTGCAGCTGGAAAAATATTGAGCTAAACCCCTAACCTTATTGAAACAGAGTCAAGAGATTATGAATACCAGTCCCAAAGGGATCAACGAGCATACATGAGAAAAAAAATCTGTTTGAACAATGATCTAATCTGTGGTTTTATTACATAGTATTGGTAAAATCCTGGCTGTGTTGAAAGTCACTGATAAAACAATATGATTTTACTCCATTATAATTATATTTCCCTTTCAAAATACACATGATCGTTTTCGAGTTCTGAAGCTAATAGATTTGAGCTTGGCACATATTCTGTAAATTATGCTAGCCTAAATTGGTAGAATTAAGATGTACTCCTGATTTATCTTTCCTGATGCAGTAATAAAGGACCAGAAGAAAACAGAATACGTCTTATCTGGGAGATAATTGTGGTGCTCTCCATTGGTAGAGCAGCACCTTATTTCACAAAGAACACTACTGAATTCCCTGTGAATCAGCACCTTGGGTAAAAAGCATCATAATCTAATCAGACATTTTTCTTTTTCTTTATGCTAGGCATCTTCTGTATTTGCGTTACCAAAAAGTTGTGGCAGAAGACTAAAGCCTTCAGATTTAGACAGAGAAGATGACCTTTTATAATTGGGTTGAAGAGACAGACAGAAAGACAGACAAGATCTGTCTGCTACCATGGATTCCCAGATGTCCCATTCTGAAGGATGGTTAAAAATTAAAAGTTTCCCAGAAGCCATGAAAAGTCTTTGGGAAACCACGGAAATAGATAGATCTGTCTGTGTCTCTCTCTATCTACTCATCCCTCCATCCCTCCACCCAAAGGCAAAATTTCTCACAACTCCAGGCAGAGTTGCTGCTGTTTGCTGATTCATCACTCTACAATGTGATGAAATGTCTAACAACTACTTACATCCTTGCAATGTGTGTGACTATATGTGCTTTAAAGCACATAAATCTATACTTTAAAGTTTGGGATACATTTATATCCATCAATGGGCTAAAGCCTTACCAGCAGCTTTGTTCTTTCGCAGACATGACAGTTCCAGCATATATTCAAGTCATAAGGCATTATGAAGGCTTTTTGAGATGAGCAAGGCTATTAAAATGTAAGACAGTCTCAGACCACCGGCCCACCAGGACATGGCACATAAAGCCACTATCCTTATGATAACTGCCTGGAAAAATAACACAGGACACATCAATGTCTTCAGTAGCTAGTGACTTTGTTTACTCCATCTCAGATGCCAGGGTGGATCCAGTCCAGCCCAGGAAGAATGAACTGGCATAGATGGAATGACAGACATTAGGCATAAGTACTTTTTATATCAAGCCTTTGGCAAGTTACTTGTTGGAAAAATCTGTTCTCATGAACAGAATCCAAAATCTGCAAGTTGTGCTACCAAGGCATATGATAACTTCTACTATCCAGGGATATGCTAATACATACCATCCTGGGATATGCCAAACCATTGCCAGGATAATGGCTCATTCCAGATGCCAGTCAAGGTCCTTTTTGACAGCCTTAGGGCATTTCAGAATAAAAGCAGTTTTCATAGAGTTATTCACAGAAGAGGTTCTTTCTTTATCAGAAATTGTGTAAATAACCTTTTGAGTGAAAAGAGGACGGAATGTTATATGATTCCACTCACTCAGTATGACATAATTATGCATTTACTGGTACTTTTTTTTTTTTCACTTGTTGCCTCTAACGCAGAAATTCTTCTTTCACAGCTACTTATAGTGTGTGCTGCGGGCCAAAAATAACAAAAGAATAATGGAGAAAGAGAATCAGGTAGAAATAAGGCTTCATAGTTTACATAAAACAGTAACAGAACACTAAAATAAGAGGCTTATTACAGATGGAAAGAGAAGATGAAATGCGATTAGCTGCCACATATGGTCAGTTTTCAGAGACACTGTGAGGTTGGTTGAATGCTGTATTTATGAAGTATTAGATGACCAGTTCCAGTAATAGGTATATACTGGATAAGTTAGTTAATATATGCCAAAAGATACAGGAAATTGCATTTCTAATGGTAAACTATCATATGGGTAACAGGAACAATTAAAATACCTTTTTTTTTTTTTGGAAGCAATTTAAGCAAATGGTTAAAAATTCACCAGGACTAAATTCCACCGAGTGAAAAAAGGGAAAGGTCATCGAGTCGGGTGCCTTTCATGGTGAACTTATTACAAAATATTCTGCATCTGCTTTTGCATGAGATTCATTCATAACTCTGAAAGTCATAGATCAGAAAAGAAATATGGTCCTCCAGCACAACACAGCTGATAAAAGTAAATTCTGGTTTGAAGAGAAATTTATGAAAAAAAAAAGTAACTATAAAACCTAAAGCTACAGCAGGAGGTTGAACCAGTACATTAACTAGTAATTACCCTTAATTAATTGTAATTAATATCACTTAATATTCATAAAGTAATAGAGCAATACTAATATTACTTCAAATTAATTAAGGCTAATTATTATTAATCATTGGAATAGCCTGCAAGGATGCTAAGGTGAGTTTTCGATCATTTTAAGATTTTAGACCAAAACTACATGTCCTCCTAAAGCATGAAGTACTTTGGGGCCCTTCTGAATTGCTCATATGATCACGCCTCTTATGACTTCTACGACACATTAATGTAGCATCAGAAGTCTGGTTAGCATACTCAGCTAAGTTAACTAGCTACCAATAAGCTAGTCTTTACAGGAAGCAGAACAATAAACAATACTACAAAAATTACTACATGAACATACTAGCTTTCATTCTGAAAGTATGAAGAGCCCATCTGAACTGAGAAGTCATCTTTTTTCATCAAGTCATATTAAACTGGTTGTAGGGATAGGCTGATGAGTCTGTAGTGCTTCTGGAATTAGGCCACCACTGCTGTGTAAAGTACTCCAGAGAAGTACTTACCTCAAAGCTTACCTCAAAGCCAGCAGTGACTTTTATTTGCGTGTCTTTCTCAAGAAAAGCACCCGTGATCATCTGTATAATGCAGACAAGCAACTAAGGCAATGAATGGTTAAATGACCTTCATTAGGACATCTAGGAAGAAAGGACACCTCCACCAGGTTTGACACCAGCACCTTACTCCTTGCTCATTTTTCTTCTCCACAGTTTGTTCGGGTTGGCATGGGAATCTGTAGGAGAAGTTCTATTGCCTGCATGGTGCAAGTATTCAGGCTAGATGGCCTTTTTGTCCTTGAAAGCCAGGGATGCCAACGGAGCCAAGAAAATATAGTGCAGGCTTAATACAAGATTTTGTGTGTGTAGCTTTTACTGCTATAGTCTCATTGAGGGAAAAAAATCAAGTGATCATACAAAGAAAAGCTCCTCAGATCAGTCCTATTGACCTTGTTCTTGCTTCTTGCTGTTTCCCCACATTATATAGTGAATTCTTACATATATCTCTGGGAAATAGAAATCTTCACAGAGATACAACAAGAAGGAGAAGCACTTAATGGGCCACGTTACAGCAAACTCTATCGATCTGCTTTCTTTTACTTGTAGGCATGATTGAGAGCTCAAGTAATTGAATTTTCATCTTGTAGTCTGACATTTTATTTTCCAAATTTTTTTTTTTACTTTGTTCTTTGGACATGCTAAACAAACAAAACTGGGACTGAAGCAGAGGAAGGTGCAGTCTAGGCCAGGAGAGCTGAATTCCTGCCTCTTTTATTGCTGCCAATTTGGACTGCCTTGAGCATCAAAATCTAGGTTTTTGTATGATGTTGGTATGTGGACAAAGCAGTGATTCCTTTGACTTAGAAAGCTCTGACATTTGCATCACTCTCACCCACTGAAATTAAACCTTTCTATGGTAAATGTAGGCATTTAGCAGAAATTATAAAAAAGGAGAATTTTCTATGACCATCCATAAGTCACTGATCATTCTTGCTACAAAGATCTTAGGCCAGAAACCCAAGAGAGTTTAATGAAGTCATTTTTAAAAATCCTAATATCTCAGAGAATCATACTGTCTTTGTATACTGTTGTCAGAGGGCGTGACTGAAGGTCCACAGGTAGCTCAGTTATTAGCTTAACAAAAATCCCCCTTACCACTGTTGTGGATTTCTATAATCAACCAAGAAATGTGCAACTGTCAGGATGGGGTCAGGAAGACAAGAAATGCAGGACTAGTCAGAATACAAATGATTATATGAGACTGATCAAGTGATTTGTCCCTCACCTGGCTGTAAATTTGCCTACAGCCAATGATGACCCTACCTTAAACAGTCTTTCTTTTTGTTTGTTTGTTTGTTTGTTTGTTTGTTTGTTTTTTTAGCCAATCTCACCTCTAAAGCAGATTTTGGGACCCAAGACACAAATTCAAGGTCAATGTGAGTCTTAAAAAGTGTTATTCACTAATACATGTGTCTACAAAACCAGTCCTCAAAGTATGAGGAATCTCAGTCACTAGAAACAGTTAGTGTCTCTTTGTTTTTACTTTTCTTTGCCCCTCTCTCTCTCTCTCCTCCCTTTCTCTTCCCTCTCTTCCCCATTCTGAAGTAGTTATAAGGTAATATTTATCAGTGAATAACCTAGCGAGGCTAGAAAGAAAAGTAAAATGCCCTGCTATAAACCATTTTCAAGTATTTCCCCAATCTCGAGTAGTTATAAGACAATATTTATAAGTGAATAAACCAGCAGGGCCAGAAAGAAAATAAGAATGCCCTGATAAGTCATCACGGGAATGATTTAGACCATTTTCAGATAAAGAAAGTGGGTTTCTTTGGGGGGGGGGGGTGGGAGTTCTGTATGCTCCAACACAAGCCTCTGGTCTTATGATGCCCTCAGGCCCCTTGGTGAAGCATGTCTGAGTAAGAGAAGAAATAACCTAGGAGAAAATCTTTGTGAAACTTTTGCTGCAGTGGTATTGACAAAGTGATCACAGCAGACATGGTGAAGGGGTGCATATTATTGTTTGGATTAAATTCTTGCCTTCTCATCAAAACTGTCTCTCCAGTACAAAAAGGGTTTCCCATTAAGCTCACAGCACCGTTGTTATTACTCTGGGTGAACGACTTACTGATAGAGGAACCAGGGAGCTTGGGCAGACATTTTCAAAGAGAAATGTGGGTCCTTGCAAAAGGCTGGAGGAAAATGATTTGCTTCCAGAAGTCCTTTATTTCACTTTTTATTTCAGTCAGTAAGTATGAATAATTTGCTTGGCAGAGCAAATAAAAGGCTACTTTTTTGGCCAAGCGCCAATTAGTTTAGAAATATATTCTGTTTCTCGGAGGAATTTATTTAGGGTCAGATACAGTACTGGATTGGTTTGGCTTAGTGAACACACACACACACACACAAATGCTTATCCACTCACTTTTGTGTCCAATTTATTAAATTTTGTCATTAGACAAAGAATGAGGAAAAGTCTGTTTTAACTTCTCCTGTATATCCCAATGGTCAAATTGCGTAGAGGACCTTAACAGAGAAACCAATTTGTTTGGTCACCAATTCTATATTATCTTACCTCTCACTGAACACAAGAAAAAGCTACACTATTTCATACAGTATTGCAAACGAATTGGTTTATATAGAGGCTTTACTGTATTGGGAAATATATTTATAGGCCCCATTTCTTCTGTGACTTGTAGTCTGCTTAGCTCTTCTGAGCTTAACAGGACAAATTCCATATCTCCTTTAAATGCCTTGAAATAAAAGTAATTTTGTTTTCATGATACAATAACTCTGCTATGTTGTCTCACTTAGACTTAAACAATTTCTGAGAAACTCTTTTTCACCCTTTTTTATTCTTGAACTGACCTCACAATAACTTCAGAATAGTTTCCCGTACTATAACTGTGCTGTTGTCTTTCCTAGGTACCCAAATGGTATTTCATTCTTTCATTTAGACCCTTTCAAATCTGGAGTTATTTCATCAAAGCCTATTCAAAAGTACCTCTAATTTTACTCTAATTTCCTTCCATAAACCTGGTGCAAAAAACAACACAATTGAATTTCCTGAAGAAGTAGCTATAGATAGTGACTACATTTCAGGAAATGAATTATTTTCTTTGAGGAAAAGGTGCATATCTTTGCTAACATGCCTTCTGGCTCCTGTTGTACTTCCATTTTTTTCAGATTTTAATAATGTACCCGTCATCTCATATCTGACAAATTATGTATATGGGAAAAATAATATCAAATTTAGATTTCACAAAATTCCTAATTCAGGAGATCAAAAAACCAAAAGGATTTAAAGTTAAGCTCTCATATAAGTGCTCTCCTGAGTTAGCATCGTACTAGGGTAACTGTATGGACTGCATTTGCAGCATTTCTACAGGTAGCTGATACAGAGGCAGATGCTACAGGATATTAGATATATTTCAATCAGAAATTGTTTCCTGCTCATTTTGATGGAAAGGCTTATGACAGTATTGAAAATGAAATTGTAAATATCCTCTTTATTTATTTCCTCCAACAGCTAATAACGGAAATAATTTCCTAAAATAATAATACCAGCATGGATAAAATCTTTTAGGTTAGCCAGCACATCTCTTTCAAGTGGAGGATAGACGTGTTTTTGGGGGATGCTCCTGATAAGAAGTTTTGTTAGCACTATGAGGCAGTTCTATCAGTCTCCAGATTTATGAGCCTCATTTTGTCAGTTAAGAGCATGTGTATGCACAAGGGCAATAGCATGACATTGATTTTTTTAGGCGTTCCCCTTCAAAATCAATGGAAACCTGTGTTTAAAAATTGATGGTATGATGTGGTCCTAGAATGCAATATCTTAAGACTTGATCCACAAGACCCTTAGGTTACCTTTCATCACCTAGGTTTAGATGTCCAGGCAAGCTGGCTATTTTGGCTTTATTTTGTGATCAATGTAGAGAAAGAGACACTTTTTTCTTCCTCTCTTTCTCTGAAATGCGTGATTTTTTTTTAACTCTTTCTGATATGTATCCAGACTGAGATTATTGAAGAAAACACTGAGTTAATTGTTCCCTCTGGTCAACTGAGAATATTTCAGTATGTAAGCGGTCCTCTTTTCCTATCTTAGTGGCTGAGTAAGCAGTCAAGAGTCCTTCCAGATTCCAGACTTACTCCTGTTTGCAGGAGTTTCCTGTTAAAAATCACCATAAATACAAACCCAATAGAACATCTGCTAGAAGCCATGAGTGCAAACAAAGTGTACAGTAAAACAGAATCAATCCTGAGAATTGTCTTTTCATAGAGCCGAGGCTAATCTCCTCTTCAGTACCATCTACTGTCCAGGAGAAACGCACACACAGACCTCAGTTTTCTGATGCTTCCTTGCCCTGTATCAGAGTGCACTGAGAAGGCAATCCAGCCACGCAGGGGTCCTTTGTTTTTAATCCATTTCCAATACTAAAAAATGGTTCCCTGCTTCTCAGTCTTCCTTTCTAGGAAGTCCAATAGCTTGGCTTGCATTTTTTTTCCTTCATCCACCAACATAAAACTAGCATATACAGAATACCTGACAACAGCATGCTCTTGGTGTGCTTAAGAAAAAATCATTATCACCTTATTATTAGCATTATTTATTAGTATTATCAAAATCATTATCATTTTACTTTTCCCAGTAGCCCCAAAATGTATGTGGTTTGATATGTATGGATTTATTTTGTCTAATTTTACACACGTTCTTTAAGTGGGGGGGAAATAATTGGTTAGCACACAAATAGAAAAGTAAGAGGCAGAGAAGGGAGAAAAGAACAGGTACACTGATATGATTTTATAAAAAAAGTTGAACAGGTTGTAGCCTTTTTTGTACAACCACATCTCTTGGACTGATACTCAAATGTATGACAATTTTAGTCAACATAAATACATCTGAAAGCATTGTCAGAAATTCCAATAGCAACTACTGAAATATTTAATTTATTCAAAGTGTATATTATTATTACTTAAATAGTGCCTAAAAGCTCCAACCAGGTTTTCAACCCTAGTGTGCTATCTGCATTAGATACACATAGCAGGAGACAACATCTGCCCTAAAACCTTATAATCTAAGCAGACGAGCAAAGTCTGGGAGAAAGGAACAGAGGCACAAAGAGAGGAAGGGTGAAGTCCTAGCCCTGCTAAAAGAAATGGAAGCCTTTCTATGGCCTTAAATGGTGCTAGGATTTCAACGTAAAGAGGTTGTGTCCAAAGACACCCAGAAAAGCTGTGTGTAAACTGGGAAGTGGACCTTATTCTCTTCAAGATCCTCTTCTTGGCTTTAATAGAAATCTATTCTTCCTCAAAGGAATATAATTCAGTAGGTAAGTCACTAGGATTTATTAACTTCTGGGCTAGGTAGACTCAGTAACTTTCTTTTTGTGATATAGTAGAAAAATTAAAAAAAATGCAACTAAGTGACATAGAAGCTAAGTTATCAGCTTCAAAGAGATATTTAAGAATCTTCATCCCACACAAATTTACTGAGTCTTAAACTCCCAAGTGCCTACATCATTTTACTGAAAGGGGACTCTAGTATTTTTTTTTTAATATTATGTCTTGACAATAAAATAAAACTGCAGAAGACCCGTATTCTACAATTAGTTTCTCACTCTCTCTATTGCCCTTTTTCTATTCCAAGGAAAAAGTTAGGAGTGACTTAGCAGTTCAGTGAAAGGAAAAAGTCCCTGTCTTTCACTCCTTCAGCCTACCACATGTGTTGGGAAGAGAGCAAAATTCAGCAGTGTCACTTTAAATCGCCTTTGATTCCTGCATGTAACTCTTCTCCTGGGTTTTAGTGCCATATTGTAATGTTAAAGTGTAAAACTCTGCATCTGCTGAGGCATTTGGCTGGAAAAGCAAGTGTGTCAATGGCTGTCCCTAGCTACCATCACACATATGGATTTTCTGTGTTCAGCTCTGCCATCTGGTAGCTAGACCTAAATTCACTCCTCATTGAATAAGGACTACCTACCATATCTTACTTCATTCTATACGTTATCTTTTTTCGTAGCCTTGTTTTATAAAAATTTATATGGTGATAGAATGTGTTTGTGTGTCGCATGTGTGAAAATGTTGAAAGTGTTGAGAAATATTGAGAAAAAGCTTTCTGTCTGCATATACCTCATCCAAACATGCACACATGTGCACGTGTGTGAGTGCATGTGTGCACACACACATGCACACACACAGCTATCCACTCCAAGACAAGAGCATATGTATTGCTAGCATTGCTACTGCAGACTTTTCTTTGTGACGTTCTGGCAATTGCTCTGATTTCTAGTGCCAATTTCCTTTTAGACATATTCCAAGTCTTAATTATCTGGAGTATTGTGTTGCCCTTGCGCTAGCAAAGTAGAGGGGTGGCAGATGGCCAGCTCTGGTGAGGGTGGACAGAAAGGAGTGTAACAGTATATCCTGGTCTTGGAAAGGTTTTCAAATCTGAGCAACCTGTATCTGTTTAAGCCTCTTTGTTCCTTGGTTTAAACAATCTAAGGGAAGGTGCTAGTCTGGTAATGTGGTAATTTCTCAGAAAATCATAACAAAAAAGGTTAGGGTAAGTCTTTGCTGCAACAGAGTTTAACCTAAAATCGACTACAGGCTAGGATGGGCATAATCAAGTATTACATGGCCATCAACTTGAGAAAGCATTTGAATATCTATCATGGTATTTTAAATTTCTGTGACATACTCCTATTCTCACTGCCCCCTCCCTCAACCCAGGCGTTTCTTTCAGTCCTGAGCTTTTGTTCTGATTTAGTTTCAGTTTCAGCCCATCTAACTTCAGGCACTTTATTAAGGCCACTAAATGAAGCCACTAAATGAGGTGGTTTGGCCTTTCTAGTAAGGAGATTTAGAGACTGACTGATTCAAGCTCCAAACCATGGGTGTCTAGTGCATTTGTAGTTGCTCTCAGGTATTTGAGACATCTGTACCAATTAGTTGGGCTTTTTCTCAAAATTTCTGAACACTTTCAACATTTTCACACATGCAACACACAAACACATTCTATCACCATATAAATTTTTATAAAATAAGCCTTTCCGAAGTGGCAGTTAGGAGTCAGGAAAGTTATCCAAGGAAGTTTTAAACGACATAAGACGTGTCCATTTAGACTCCCGAATCTCACTCCTTTTGTCCCCAGCACAAAGTGATTCAGCCTTTCATAGATCTGGGCCACAATAGCGTGTTCCAATGCTCTGTAACCAGTAGCCTTCAAAAACAGCACAAAAAGAATAATACAAACACAAATTCATCATCATGGTTTCCAGGCAATACTCAAATAGGACTCTTCTTACCGAACCACAAGATGTGCTCTGTTGCCAAAACAAAAGTTTCTAGGAAGAAAGAATATAGAAGTTTCTATATTCTGGATGTGTTAGGGTATGTGAGACATTAACATGGGATTAGCAGATAGGAGTCAGGACCTGTGGGAGCCTCATGCTTTTCTGGAATGGCAGCTGGAAGCCAGCTAAGATCCTAGAGCATGTCAAATGGCACTAAACACCTGGACAACCAAACTCCACCCTGTGGGATCAGTGGTGGAAATGGGCACATCCAGAGGGCAATTCATCTGGCCTGCCTGAAGCCTATTTTACGTTGAGATAAAGTACCTTATACTTTCCATGGGCACCAGGTGGTTATCCTACCCTAAAGTTAAACCTGTAAAATTTGGTGAGATGAATCCTGATCTATTATAATGTTAATAACCTTCAACAGCTATGAGATATGGGAACAAACAAATGAAAAACAAACAGAAAAAGACCTAGCTACATGTCAGGAAAATATGTCTCAGCTGTGAGCACTAATGAAGTAAGTACAGATGTCCCAAAAGAAATGATGGAAGTAATTGAGCTTTAAAAAAAAAAAAAAAAAAGAGGATACATTAAGGCCTTTGAAGTTATAATGCAAGTGAAAATCATGCATTGGTGTGAATAAGACAGAAAAAATGGCTTTTTACGTCTTTTTACTTTACCCTGTTTTCCTTTTTCTCATAGCCTTTTTCTTTTCTTTCCTTTTTTGCGATACAAGTTCACTCACCCCCTAGGCACTTTGTCTGATCCCTTACATCACATATGTGGCTCTTCATTGCTTCCCTTATTTGCATTTATTTATCTTCTTGTGACTGCATCACTACACAATGGAACAAAATTATTGAACCTTGAAACAGTTCTAGATTGCGAAGATGACACCATAGTAAATTCACATTTGAAATAAAGCCTAATCAAATATTATGAGATGATATGTATCAAATCAACCTCCCAAGAGTGTTAACATTATAAACTTAATTCTTCAAGACTATATTTGCATTATAAACGGCCAGCCAAGTTCACCTACAGTACAACTCACACCAAAGTCAACTGAGCTACATTAAGAATTAACTAGAGCCCATGTATCTATTACAGGACAGTTTAATTTATCTATTAGCTCTATTTTTTTTTTTATTTTTTAGTGAGCGTGAAAGACTGCAAATAAGAAATGTTTGTAACAATAGATGAAACATGACATTCAGACCTTTTCTTATTTATTTAATTGCTAATTTGAAAATTGATAGACAAAGTAAATGGATTTGTAGGAAGTCGATTTTTTTCCACCTAGTGCAATCAATCCATTGTTGAGCAAAATATAAGCTGAAAAGCTACATCTAATCTTACAAATAATTAAGATCTGAGGTGACAGGAGGCCAAAGAAATCTAAAAAGAAAAAAAAAAGAACAAAGACTCCTCATTTCCAGTAAGTGTTCTAACAAAGAGACAATAGAACTTCAACTTTGTCCCTCAACTTACATTTCCTACCAGTTCCTTCCTTTTTGTAGGTTTTTTGAATTCCGTTTTGTGGGCTACGCTCATTATACCTTTCTGTTTAACCTGGAACAGTGAATAATAATGAAAAGGAGAACACTTAACAAGTTATCGCAAAAGAGCATTAATTCATCTGGTTCTTAGATGTTTGTAGTTTCTGTATCTCATTTCCCATATGCAAAATGGGAGGAGCAAAAACAGTTCTAACTCATACAGGAGTTATGATACCAAAGTTTCTATTCAGGTTTTAAATTGATGAGGGCCTCACTAAAAACACAAAGCAACACAACAAAACCTTACACAAAAGCAAAGAAGGAAGCAAAGAAAGAAAGAAAGATAACCAGAGTTCTTCCACTTACTATTTTCTTTCATTTTTTAGGGAAATTTTTGATAGGCTATCCTACTGTCTCCTCCCAGTGGCCTTACACACAAGTTAGACAATGCCAATGAGATGGAAGACCCCTAGCATGTGTGTAAAAAAAGGACTTGAAAAGGCTAGCAAAGTTTTGCAACCATGCCCACAGCAGCTCAAGCAGCTGATAGAGACATAAGGATGGCCTTGAAGGCTTGGATTCTAACCTGTTATTAGTAGAAGACTATTATGATTTCCAATAAAATGGTCAGTTTTCCTGACAAAGCCCTGAATAACCTGGTTTGGCCTCATAGCTGAGCAAGAGTTTGAACAAGAGGTTTGAACAAGAGGTTAGACTAGATGATCTCCTGACGTCTCTTCCAACCTTAATTATCTGGTGACCCTGTGATGCACCAAGGTGCACACCAAAATCTTAATATGGTTGGGAAGACACATGCACAGATCACAGAGACTGGAAATGAAGGGAACTCCAGGGGTGGTTCAGAAGTAAGAGACGGAAGCGGCGCCTTTGGGATCCCATCATGCCATCAAAGGATGGGGCTGGTGCATGTAGCAGTTCCCAGGGTGACCAGAGATGTTGGCCTCAGGATCTAATCTTTCTGAAACACTTTGTCCCCGTTTCCCTCTGCATAGTACCATCCCCTTCCTGCCCCCAAGTTCCCCAGCAAGGGCTGCTAAGTTTTGTGGACATGTAGGTGTAGTACGAGGAGACATTTCATGACTGTTTCGTGCCTGCAGCAGTGTGCTGCCCAGGCAGTCATCTGCTCTGTACTTATACAGTAAGCTCTGACTCGCAGATAAAATACTTGCAAGTGCTCAGTATACTAAAAGGACATACGGGTAAATTATATCCTGTCTGTGCAGTGCTGTTATTCTTTTTGCTTAATTGGAGCAGGGGCAAGCCAACATCCAGCATATGTTGAATTGCTTGGACAAATGCTCCATATAGCCTAAAAGACATAGTTTGAACACACAAGGCAAGAAAAAAAAGCCTTGAAGCTGTCTTGATATATGGCATGTTTATAAATAGTAGTGGTAAATAGTAGGCTGGGCTATGTTTCAGTACCCAGGCTTTTAAACTGCTTGGATAGCCATTTACACACTTCCTGTAGTCAGGCAGCCCTAAAAAAATCGCAAGGTAAAGATTTAAGTAGTCAGTGCCTCTCTAAGCAAACGCAGGATGCCAAGGACTCACTTCAGAGGAGAAAAGGGCATTGTCAAGAGTGAATCACTTGTGAATCATCCCCGTGAACTTTTCCAGGAATGCCAGTTCAGTCATTGCAATGTGAACTTCAGAGCAGAGATTTTATATGCATAGCACTGTCATAAATAAATCACAGGAAAATGTAATGAGAAAATATGTAGCAAGAAGTAAAGCGAACGTCTGTATGGGACGTCAACAGCACTTTATAATTCAATTCAGTGAAGGTCTGTGTAAGGAAAAGCCAGTGATCCGTGTGCTGTGTAGTGTGGAACTTGAAGAATAATGTGAGTTTATTACAAGCTAATATATTATTCAAATGCATAGTCATCAGTTAAGAAATATCATTACTGGTATAAATAAATAAATTTAAGATGTAAGAAGCCCTGAGATCAGGAGCAGGTGTTCAGTCCTTCTCAAATTCTGGCCCAAATAAACATAATGAAAATGGGTGAACATGTTCCAAGGTAAATATTGCCTTGCATTTGAGGGCCGAAGGGAGTCTTGAGGCTGCAGCACTGAAGTAGGACCGGAGATAGTGGGTTATTTCCAGGTTTAACACTGAATTCTTTAAGTAAGCCTTAGAGAGCAAATTTTGAAAAATCCTTATCTACAGCCATGTTTTCAAAAAGAACTGAGCCTCCAGTGTGTGTAAAACTTAACTGCTGTGAAAATTTGCTCAGTCTTAGGGACTATGCATTTTTTATTTAAATATAGCCCTATTAAGGGCTTCCTGATTCAACTTTTAGCAGAAAGAAGAGTAAATAGAGCACTGGAATAGATTGCCCAGAGAGGGTGTGGAGTCTCCTCGCTTGCAGATAGTCAAAAGCCATCTGGACACAATCCTGGGCAACATGCTCTAGGTGATCTTCCTTGAGCAAGGAGGTAGACTAGATGATCTCCAGAGGTCCCTTCCAGCCTCAACTATTCTGTGATACTCCTAACTTCGTTATTTATTTCTAGTCAGTCTAGACTACAGACTTTCAGGCAGGGAGTATTTCATGGGTATGTGATTAACTTAGATGCTCAAGACACTCGGATACTGTTAACGTAGCTGGGGATAGTAAGGAATTCAGATGGTATTTAAGGAAGAATACAATAAGACTTACAGCCTGTGTAAAGCATCATTCTGCTCATACTTCTATCTGAGCTACTTAGTTTAAAGCTAGGTCTGCTGTGTGAGGCTGCCATTACCACCAGATCTGGGGTTATCCACGTAGACTACAGGGAACCACAGTTGTCACTGAAGGTGCCTAATGGAAAGAGTACAAGAAGGTCATTCAACCCATTTGGGGTCCAAATTAATGGTACATGGAACCTAGAAAAAACACACTCGTGGTCTGGCATATGAATTTAAGTGGAAGGACTGTGGGCTACTGTCTATATACAACCATGACCTGAAGGGACTCTCCTGTAAGAGTCCCTTTTACCTGCTGCCCAGGCAAAGGGCAAGTTTTCTGTCTTTTGAGAAACATCCAGTTAAAAAGATTAAGTTAAAAGAGCCAACAAACAAATAAAACCATCTCTCAAGCACATTGTCAAAACCCAAAGACAAATTAGTATCTGATAATGGTGTCCACTGAGTCTGAAACACAAACTGTAATGTTTCTGATCAAAATCAGTGTACTGAGGTCACTATGGTATGAACAGTATCACATCATCCTCTACCAATCTGTGTCCTTTGACACGAAGCTTGTACTATCCCTTTCTTTTTGTAGTCAAAACAAAACAGTAACATTTCAGAAGTTATTCCTCAGTCACACACTAGACCAAATGCACTATAAGGGATATGGGAAGAGTATTTTTTTCCAGCATTAGTGATACAATTAAATTGTTGCTTCTACTTTTGCCATTACATGATACCAACATATTTACTTTGAAATATTTTAAAGGCAAGATCATGTTGCCTGAACAATGGCATCTACTGAGATGACCCATGAAGTCTGAGACATCAGAATGGGAATGACAAAATATGACATGCAATTTATACGAAATCCAGTCTTCCAGAGTGTTGCGTGGAGACCTAGTCACTAGTAATCTCTAGCATATGGGGAGGAGTATATAGGGCAAGTAATAAACATAAAAGAAAGATCATGAGGTGTCAAGTTCTGATTCAGCTGTTCAGTCTTTATCTGAATTTAGCAAAATATTGGAATAGCTTGGGGATGCTGTTTCAATTTTTTTTATTATCTTTTAACTTACTATCTGTATGCTCATATACATATACTTTGTCTTTTTCCAGGTCATATCTCTAGCAAAAGAACCCTGAGTAAGGACAAGAGAAGAGGGGGGGGAAAAAATCACCCATAGGGCAGAACAGGGAAATAAGATCTAACTCCGAGTAACCTGAGTCTGCCTGTCAGAGTCTGTCTGTCTATCTATATGTTTGTTTGTCTGTATGTCTGTCTATCTGTCTGTCTGTCTATCTACCTATCTCTTTATCTATCTTTGCAAACTGCCTGTTGTATAAAATTCATATGTAGAACGAGTTGAGGGACATGTGGTCTTCAAAGGCAAGCAGAATCCTTTCAACTAAGGAGCTGAAAGTAATCTCTAATTGCAATTAAGTGCTGTAAAAGTAGCAGGTAGCTTTAAAAAGCATTGGAACAGTATTTTGGAAGTATTTTATACCTAATACCTTGAAGGGAAAAAAAAGTCCTATTTAACTTATGATTAAGACTCTGAACGTGCTACTGGAGTCCTGAGCTCTAATACTGACCTTGGAAAAATCATGTCATATCTCCATATGCTGGCTCCCCATCTAGAATATGGGAAGAATAATATGTCTTTCCTGTCTACTTAGACTGTTGACTTTCTGAGCAGAGATAGTGTCTTGCTGAGTATGTATATCACTAACCACCGTAGGTCCACAATTGCTACTGGAGTTTCCATGAGCTAGTGTAGATGAATAAATATATCAATGACCATAGTGGTGTTGCTAATAATCCTATGATATTTGTCCTCATGTCCAAAGCAGACCCCTCTTTCCCCACAGCAGAGGTATGTTCACTCTGATGTTTTAGGAAAATTCTGACTCTGACAGCGGCTTTTTCCATGCCTAATTTCAGTTTGTTACACTCAGGACAAGAGGCATGCCACCAGGCTAAGCAATGCAAAGTTGAATGTTTTCTGTGTCTTATTGCAAGCTGACAATATTATTAAATAAACTTTGTGAACATTTTGTCTTTCATGGTTTCCTATTTTCTACAAGGGTTATGGAACCCTCAGATTCCCAAAATTGCTAATACTGGTTTACATTTTCCTAACTTTTTAAAGGCTCAGAGCACTGCAGAAATGTTAACTAACATACCAAGTGACACAACACTCCTGTGAGGTATGTGTCACTGATTTCCTTTGACACATGTCAGATTTGTTTCAAACCCTATAGAAAATCAGAAGAATCTACGCCTGTCTCATGGTTCTACAGACTATAAGCACTGTTTAAAGAAGTGTGTAAGTACATATCACTTTTAAGCAACCAAATTGTTTAATTGAGTTCAGCCTTTCCTGACTAAAATTGAAAGTTTGAGGCTGATACTGAGTAACAATGTCCCCATTATTATAATGCTATTCTGGAGTCTAGTTATGGAAGAGATGGATATCAGCATTGTTCACTAAACGAGTCACTGTGAGGTGGTGATACTATATACAGGATATGAAGTACGGAATCTCCTAGGCTCAACTTCATGCAAATTGAGGTAGGTACCAAATGGACTTACCTTAAATCACAGCTAGTTATCTTGTGCTGTTTATACATCCCCTGGGGAGAAAGAAGACATCTGTCACCTGTGGTGTGGTCTACATTTCCCATTCAGAACAGGGAAAACGTGAGATGATTCCTAACTTAGGCACTGCAATTAAAAGCCTAAAGTAGAGTGGAACATGTCTGATGAGATTCAGATTCAACTCTTCTCTTCTCATGCCTCCTGAATCAATTAGCTTAAGTCACTTTCTTATGGCCCTTTCTCTTCTCATTCTCTCGTTTTCTCCCACAATAGTATCTATGGTGTTACCTTAAGGGAACACTAAAACTGTGATATAAAACAGCTATACATTGAATATACACCCTGTGATCACTCTTACCTTCTTTTTACCCACTTGCGCTGGACTACCATTTCTTCAAGGACTAGTAAAAGTAGCTAGGTTATAGTATTGTAGGATTTTTGAGGAAAAGTCCTGAATTTGAAGATATAGAAACAATTGTCCAGCTAGATAGTCATTCAGTACCTGTTCTTCAAAGAAGTACTCTCTCTGCTAGAGAAGAAGTGAAAGGCAGGTTCACAAAGCCATGATAGACTTCTTCAAATCTTCCTTTTCAATCTTCCTCTCAGACTAAAACAATGGCTCAGAAAAAAACAAATTTCGAAAACTTAGCTCTTCCTTTTGGGGAGGAAAACCTGTTAAGTGGCTTTAGAACAAGAATTAGGGACAAAATATCTTATATAGAGGATATTTCAGAAAATTAGAGAACATTAACATTATCCTGTAAATTATGTGAGAAGTTATATTTAGACATTCAGGACTGCCTACCTGAAACAGTCGAAAAGCATCAACTTGCTCTCATAAATTAACATGTTGGCTTTAAAAATCTCAAGAGATTTTGTGTGTTGTTTCTGTATTAATATAAAAGCAATGCTTGTAATAAGATACTTCACATTTTGGATCTATTAATTTTGTTTTATATCACCTTAAAATGAACTCTAGTTGCAGATTATAAAGAAAAATTAAAAAGAAAATAAAATAATCATGAAGGATCAGCTTATTTGGTAAACTGAAAACAGATATTGTCATATAGTTAACTGAATCAAGAAGTTGCTTTTGCGGAGAAAAAAAAAAGCACTACATCAAATATGATGATATTTGCAATACTGGATTCTGAACTTTCTTGGTCCAAACATGGATAAAAACATTAGGAAAAATAGGGAATAATATACAGACACTGCCTTGTTCCAATATTGGAAAACAGCTTGTTAAAAAGGGAGAGAGTTCAGTTTCAGATTTTCAGCTAAACTGCTTCCTCAGGCAGATATGCTACTGATCTTTTCTTGTGCAGATGCTAAAAGTTTAAAAACTTGAGTGCACAAACAGCTCTTTTTGTTTTAAAATGACTGCAGAGGGATAACTGGAGAGGGTGAGCACATCCAGTAAATATGTTATTTGGATAACTCACACATTTCTGATTCCCATTCTAGGATTATCTGCAGAGTCTCTCAAGTTGAACCTAGTGTGTGCCTGTGCTTTTTCCCTTGGAATAATTTGTCAGACGACAGCCTTCCAACTCCTGTCCTCCTTCTTGGTGCCCTGCCTCAGTAGCCAGCCAGTGATCGGCAGCTGCTAGCAGAATTCTAGACCACACAACCATCACGCTGCATTTCATACACAGCGTCAGGGCCTGCATGCCAGAAAGCGAGAACAGCCAAGTGGCAAGGTGACAAATAATGTTGCCCCCACTGAAAAGGATAAATTAGAAGTGTCTTATACTTATACTTCTGCCAATTTCCAGGGGTAGAGCCAAGTGACAGCAAACTTGGCCTGTATTTATCAACAGAAACACGTCTTCAGCAACGCCAAGCGTGAGAGCCATCATCCCAACATCCTAGATGTTAAGAGTAGCACACAAATGGAGGCCAGGCCTTAAGTCATGTTCTGCTACAGCACAAGTGTGAGGAAGCATCTGAAAAAAACAGGAAAAAAAATGTGCATTGAAGCGATCAAAACTTATAAAAACTTATATACTTTCAGTACAAGGCAGCTGATCACCCTCCAAGTAAAGCAGAAGAAACACAGGTCTGGCTTTCACCCACCTAATCTTAGAATTAATTGAAAGAATTAAGAGACACCTGAACATCTCTCTCTAATTTAGAAAGAAAAGCACATTTATACACATAGATAAGATCCCCCCAGAGCCCTCTCTTCTTCAAACTAAACAATCCCAGCCCTCTCAGCCTTTCCTCACATGACAGACACTACAGCCCCTTAACTGTCTTTGTGCCCTTTGCTGGACACTCTCCAGTCAGTCCATTCTTCTCCTCTCCTGGGGAGGCCAGAACTTGACACAGTATTCCCGATGTGGCCTCACCAGTGCTAAGCAGAGGGGAAGGATCACCTCAGTCAGCCGCCTTTGCTGCAAAGCCACATTGCTGGCTCATGGTCAGCTTGTCTGCCAGGACCCCCAGATCCTTCTCGGCAGAGCTGCTCTCCAGCACATCAGCCCCCAGCCTGTACTGCTGCATGGCGTTATTCTTCCCCAGGCACAGGACCTGGCATTTCCCTTTGTTGAACTTCATGAGATTCCTCTCTGCCCATTTCTCCTGACTGTTGAGATACCTCTGAATTGCAGCACAACCATTTGTTGTATCAGCTACTCCTCCCTCATGCATCTTCAGCAAACTTGCTAAGGGTGCACTGCATCCCATCATTCAGGTCATTAATGAAGATAATTAATTAAACAATATTGGCCCCAGGATCAACCCTAAGGTACACCACTAGTGACTGGCCTCCAACTGGACTTCACATGCATCTCATCAAGGTCCATAGACTTGTGTATGCCATTTGTTGAAGTGTTCCCTAATCTGATCCTCCTCCGTAGAGAGTAAGTCTCCCATGCTCCAGACTTTCCCATGGGGCTCTGGGATTCCTGTAGGTGAATCATACCAAGATTGAGGTGAAGGAGGCATTAAGTAGGCATTTTTAAGTAGGCTCAGCTTTTTCCATGTCCTTTGTTACCATGTCCCCTACCCCATTCAGCAGTAGACCCTCATTTTTCCTAGGCTTTCTTTTGCCGTTGATCTACCTGTAGAAGCCTTTCTTGTTGCCCTTCACATCCCTCACCAGATTCAATTCCAATTGAGCTTTGGGTTTCCTAACCCCATCCCTGCACACTCGACCAGTGTCTCAGTGTTCCTCCTGGGTGACCTGATCCTGCTTTCACCTCTTGAATACTTCCTTTTTATGTTTGAGTTTTGTCAGGAGCTGCTTGTTCATCCATACAGGCCTCCTGTCTCCTTTGCTTGATTTCCTGCTTGTTGGGATGGACCGTTCTTGAGCTTGGAGGAAACAATCCTTAAAAAAAATCAACCAGCTCTTCTGGCCCTGTCTTCCCTCTAGGACCATATCCCATGGGATTCTTCCAAGCTGACCCCTGAACAGGTCAAAGTCTGCTCTTCTGAATTTCAGGCTTGTGATCCTGCTTTTTTCCCTGTTCCCTCCTCTCAGGATGCTGAACACCACAATCTTACAGTCACTGTAGCCAAGGTTGCATAAGTTTCCAGCACAGCATCTGCCCTCATTTGCTCCTCCATCACCTGTCTTGTCATCAGCACACTCCAGGAATATCCTGGATTGCTTGTGCTCTGCTGTGTTGTTCCTCCACAAGGTATCAGGGTGGTTACAGTCCTCCCAGAGGACCAGTACCTGCTAACGTGAGGCTGCTTCTGGTTGTCTGAAGAAAGCATCATCTGCTACTTCTTCCTCGTCAGGCAGTCTATAACAGACACTTGCCACAACTTCACCCATGTTTGTCTGCTCTCTAATCCTGACTCATCAGCTCTCTGCTGGTCCCACACCTGTCCTCAGGCAGAGCTCCATGCATTCCTGTTGCTGTCTCCCATGAAGAGCAAATCTCCCTCTTGGCCATGCCTGCCTGTCCTTCCTCAAGAGCCTGTATCCATCCATTGCAGCACTCCAGTTGGGTTAGATGTCCCACCATATCTCCATGGTCCCAGTGAGACTGTAGCACTGCAACTGCATGCAGATCTTTAATTCCTCCTGTTTGCTCCCCACGTGGTGTGCTTTAGTGTACAAGCACTTCAGAGGCACACAGTCATTCTGATTTCCCAGAAAATTTATGAGAGCTCCACCCATAATGCTAACTTGTAGGCACTTCCTTGTTTGTGTGCCTATACCTGAGGTGGGCCTCCTTCAGCCCTGTTTTGTTGATTAGGAGGTCTCTCTTGTCCAATCATCCTGCACCCTTTGCTTGCCAAACTGGTCCACCACTTCCTCACTTTGTGGGTTGTCATTTTTGCTTGTCATGTCTCCTTAGCTTCTCCCTCATGTACATCTCCCTCCAAGATCCATGAAGTTTGTTACAAACCAGAACATATGCCTGAAAGAATCTGGCTCATGGAACCAAGAGGTTTTAGGACATAAAAGAGCCAAGTTGTTTAGCAGTCATAATCATTCAGAAATTGGGTTAATTGGGTTAATATTCTCAATAAAAGCCAGGCTTCTTCCTTGAAGAGATGTCACCTTCCTATTTCTGTCAGCCGCTGCTCCCTCACTCTACTCTCTGTGGATTGGCATAGAAACTCAACTGCCCTTACCTTTCCACTTACCTGTTAAATGTCTGGCATTCTCCTCTGTTGAGCCCTCTACCTGCTGAGTGCCTGGTGTCATCTCCTGCTGTCTACTCCACCTGTCCTCTTTACTCTTTTATTTCCTCCTTAAATGCTAACATGGCACAGATGGGCTCTTACTGCCTGTGACTTTCTAATGGAGTTGTTGAATGTTAATGATCGTCTGGAATTTAAAAAGGAAAAGAGATGGACAACCATTAAAACACCAAAGAAAATAAAGGTACGCATCCAATGTGTCCATCTGTCTGTATGCAACACAATGAAATAGCTCACTGGGCTGTTTATAGTTGCAATATGGAAGCATTGAGAGTCTCCAGCCAAGGAAAAAGATCCCAGCAGGCAATGAAAAAAACACAAGTTATTATTATTTTTTTCATTCCTGAGAGTGAATATCAATTTGCCATTGACACAAATTCACAGCACAGAAACAGGGGTTAAGAGTAAAGATTTCCCAGGGCTAAATGAAGTTTGTTCCTTCGCTTTGAAGTCCCTAACCCATCCTAGAACCAAGACATTAACAAGCAGAGACATTCCCAAACTTTGTGCTCCTTTGGAGAGCCCTGTCATTTTCATGCTATCATCCATTCAAAGAGCAGATGTAGCTGCTGGCATCCTCACAGCTACATCAGCTCTCTTGATGTGTCCCTGTTCCTGCTTAGTGAAAAACTTCTGGATGGTTCACCACAAACTCCGGTCTCCTTTTCTTTCCTTGTCTGAAACTGCTGTGTGCCAAAGGGAGCCAACAGGATCTTTTAGGCAGCTGGATGGTTGCAGTTGCTCTGGTTCACCACCATAGGGTCCCTGTGTGACAATGAGCGGTTACAGGAAGGTCAGTTCTCCCCCTACCCCAGTCTTAAATGAGTATAAATGGATCAGAAAATAAAAGGTCTGAAAAAACTTGCTTGACTTGTTCAGCTGAAGTGGTTGAGAAGTGTCATTTCAGGAGTCTATGCTAAGGTTTAACTGAGTGTATGGAAGACACTAACATTGCAGATTTGTTCATGGTATTGTGTATTTATTTTCATTCACCTGCAAAGACTGTCCTGGCATAGCCAATATGCTCCGTATGCACCTTCATCTCACCTGAGGCCGTGATGATCTAGAAGTGAGTAAGTGGAACATAGTTGCTTCTACTTTTGAGTTCAGGATTCAAAAAAGACAGAAAAAGAGAATGCAATATTGCTAATATCAAGCATTCAGTGAGACTGAATTAAAAATCATGCTATTTGAAAAAATTCTCATAACTTCTGGGGTCTTTTATTTGTGAGCTCATTTTTGAGACCTGACAATCGGCCTTTTGCATCTGTTTCCTACATCTATACCAGCTAGAAGCAATTCTGCTTCCCTCCCGCCCTTCCTTTCTCTCTCCCTTTCTCCCTCCTCTTTTTATACCTCTCTTTCTCTCTGAAAATTTAAGAAGTCCAGTGTGGGGGTGGCCCAGTAATATGATGTTAATATGGAGCTTTCAGGAACTCCCAGTGACCTGCTTTGCTCCAGTATATCTGTGCAACTTTGGGTAAATTGCTTCAGTTTCTATTTTCTCATCTACAAAACACGAACAATGTACAGACAGTCTTCCTAGATATAGTATGGAAATTCATAAATATAATAAATAATAGTAGCTCAACTGTTAAAACAGAGGACTGAAAAGAATATCTGAAATTATCAATCCAATTCTCTTTAGTAGAGCCATGTCATAAAATACTGTTTATAAATCCACCATTTCCCATTTTTAAAAGATTTTTTTCCATACTGTTCTTACCAGGAGCTTGTTCAGCAACCTGAAAACTCAGACAGCTAGCACCTTCCTTTCAACTTTCAGCTTAAACTGAATTTTATGAAATCCATTTCTGTATTATCTTAAGCTTATTCTATTTTAATTCTTTTCTGATATTTACCAAAATTTACTATTGGATATACAGGCTGAAATCATATTCTTCTCTCAGCCTTCTGATATCATATTCTTCTCTCAGCCTTCATATGGTTAAGACAAGTTCTTTTAGTGTCCTCTTGTAAAATTGCCTGTCCTTTCTCCTGACAACCTATTTTTGTGATTTCCCTGAACTTTTCTTGAACAAGGGTGACCTGGATGGGAGGCCATCATCCATATAAAAACACTTAAGCATGTAGTACTTAAAATCTTTTGCCTGACAAATAGGAGCCTAAGATTACATTAGTCTCTTTCACAGCTGTGTCACAGTAGTTATTCATAGATATTTTATGATCTCTTAATATAGTAAATCTTTCCCTTTTTCTGTCATTTCTAATTGATAGCCTTCCAGCTTATAGAAGAATTATCAGTACTAATCCCCAAGCGCATTTTGTAGAGCTAAATTTCATAGATTTTTTCATTTAGTTCTCAACGTGATTCACTTGTTCTTAACACAGTCCTTCACTCAAATTTTGCATCATCAGGAAAACAAAAGTGACATTCATCCAACCTAACTTTAGTCATCCAAAAATCAAGCATGTAGTATAAGCTACTCTTCCAACTCTATGCAGCACTAGCTTTAAATTATATCCAAGGATATACATCCAATATATACAGCAAGTAGTCTAAACCTCAAGAGTGAAGACAACCAGCATGAACATAAATAATTCTGCTACTCAGCTGTCCATTGACTATAGAGGAACCCAAGATAATTACATTAAATTATGCAGTTAGCTTCTGGATGTTTAAAGTTAGACAAACTGAATCTTAACTTTCATTATCAAACTCATACTTCTCTGGCAAAAATCATAGGTATAAATAGTACTAGTATTAGACAACAGATGTCCTTGAGTAACTCATTAAATAATGTTAAACGAGTCCATTCCCTTCCAACACAATTTCTCATTGCCTTTCTTTATTGTGGCTACCTTTCCAGTGAAGAGTGTTCTCTGCTGAATAGCTGTTGAAATTCTTCATGATCATTTACCTGAAAACTCAACAGCTTAAATGATCTTTATCTAAAGAAATCAATAATATATGTGCAATACAGTTAATGTTTTTTACTTCTTTGTCTCTGCAGGCAAGAGACATTTGTGTGATATTTGTTCAGCATGCAGCCTGCTGAGTTCTTTGCCTAACTCACTTAAACATTAGTGTAACCCTAATCCTAATTTGATGCTGATTTATATTTTACTCCTGGTACAGAGGTGATGCAAGACCTATTCAGCATCTAGAATTATGGGTGCTTACTTTCTTCAGAGAGTGCAACCTGTTTGCACTAATGAGTTTCGTACAAAGCATACTGTGTTGTGAAAAGCAATTCCACTGAATAATTTATTCAAGTTCTTTGTAGCTTGGATTCATCTCACCTGTTGATGTCTTAGTTGAGATGTCTAAGTGAGAAGTGAATATAACCAATGAAGAGAAAGACAGGCAACTCTGGCAATGATTCAGACCACTTTAGACTTGAATTACTTGCCAGAGATACTTTTCTTGCATCATTAACTTTAGGGATAGCTTAGAGTGATTTGACTTCTAATTTAGATGCCCCAAATAAGTTTCAAAATTTTTCTAAGGTAAATTGAGGCCTATAGAAAGAGGAAAATCATATTTTTATACAATCAGCAGTATACTCTAGGTAATTTGGGGACAGATATACTCTACCTATCTGAAGTATATCCTTCATGCTTCAAAATACATACCTCATGCCCAAAATCATTAAGTGTAGAGGGTGAGGACAAGATTTTCACAGGGGAAAGTCTGACTATGTCTATGGAAGGGTTATTGTACCCTTCCCTAACATCTGGCACTGGCCAATATTAGCAACAGAAGACTGGACTAGATGGACTGCAGGTCTGATCTGGTGTGGCAGTTCCTATGTTCCTGTGTTCTTCTTCCACCTGGTGCAAGGGCAAAACTGTCAGGTATAATGATGAAATCTTTATTCAGGTCCCCGGGTAAGACTGTAGAGTTGGCAATTAAAAGAGTCATCTTTTGATAAACTCAGAGAATTTTGCCTCTTTTGCTGAGAAAATACACACCACCTATACTGAAATCTTCCCAATTCTCCACATATTCGTAATAACTCAAATTGCTAAAGATAGATGAAGAGGACATTTCCACAGAACATACAGTTATTATTATTCTATATTTTTTTTATTACTGTGGCACTTAAGAACCACAGCCATGCAACAGACAGACTTTGTTGTCTATGTGCTATATTAGTATAGGAAATAAGAGGCTTTTCTCTCTAAACACTTACATCCAGATTAACTTCCCCCTAATCTAAGACCCCTAACCGTAGGTCTTAAATGAAATGTCTTATTGTCTTGGGCTATCTCTGTCACCACTGCAGAAAAATAAGCATTTCCAGAAGATTTCAGTTTCAGAAGAGTTCAAGTTTGAAACTCTCTCCTCATGATACCTTTGCCTCTCCATTGACAACAAAAGCATCCAGGTATGACTACAGACCTAAATTAGGTACCTTTTAAAGGGAATGCTATTAAAAAGGATGAATTAAGGCTTCACAGTCTAAGTACAATGCAAGACTCAAAGCTTTGAAACCAACAGACAAACTGATATAAAGAATCAAAGAAAATATTGGCCACTTTTTGGTAGGTAGTGATGACAGTATATCAGCAGCTTACCTGTTCTACAAGTCATTGTTTTCAGGAATCCCAGCACAGTTTAAGGACAGCTCTGAAGAATTCTCCCTCACCAACCTCCTTTGGCATAGCACTTGTAATTACTTGTACTATGGTTTGATGACGGGCACAGGAAAAAGTGATATTTCACATCTGGAAGAAATTCTGTTGCCGGATTATAGGTGTCTACTGCTATTTGAGATGTCCTAGAGTATCAGCTGACATTCCAGAAAGTGCAAGGCTCCTGCAGTTGCTGTATCATATCTGCCAGCCCTATGGAGATGTTTCAGAGCCCCTAGATCATGGTTTTGCCATCTCTGCTTGAAGTTCTCCAGCTTTCAGAGACTGTAATTTTTGAAGGAGCCAGAATGATTATATGGTCTTGTCTTCTAATGAACATTATCACGGGGATTTCCTTGGGTTGTTCCTAGTTATTCTGAAAAGGTAAATCATATTCTAGGATCCCATTTTACCACCATGGGAATATGGACATTCAAACAGATTAGCGTAAGGTGTCACGTGAACTTGCAGAATATCAAGTAATATAAATGCGCACACCTCAGCGTGTGATCTTACCTCATATTTGCCTTTCATGTTTCACCAAGTAATGATACATGGTTGGACCACTACCATGGGATAGTCATAAATGTATTATTTACAAATCATTTCATAATGATTTGTTCCTTTGTTTAGAAGTGATCAGACTTCCATAAGTACACTCAGCAATATGACTGGTATTTGTTTGATCTGTTTTCCTTTGTCATCTGTGAAAAGATATAGACTACATAATAAGGATATTGCTTTGAAGATCTATGAGAGAAAGTAGGCTGAATGAACACTGAAGGAGGTGAAGATGGGCTGGTCCTTAGTTCCTGTTCAAGTTCATCCTAGTCTCAGAATGACTTATAAGAAAGCTTTGTCATCTGCTAAAAAACATGTAGTATGAAATTCTATTATGACTGAATGTTAGGATAACTTAATTTTTTTAAGCAAGAAAATGAATTTTTTTGAGAAATAAAAATTTCACAGTTACATATTTGGATTAAAAAGTATTTAAATCCAGTTCTTCACTCCCCCAAACCTGTAAATCTGTTTCAAGCTCTATTAAAGGAAAACCATTTTCACATTTCAAAATCTCTTGTGATAGCTGCGTCTGCTAAAATTTTAGTGAACTGGTTACCAGCTAAGGGTTAGATGCAGGTATACTGACTTTGACACTTAAGTGAGTTATCTCATTTAGGCATACAGTCATCCTAGTCTCTCATTACACTCAATGGAGAGAAACAGACACCTACAGATGCTGTGTCAGATCTAAAATGAGCTGAATTGTCTTTTAGAGGTGCTTATTTCTTCCTTCCACTGACAGGAGAAAGAACACAGATGAACAGGAGCCTAAATTTAGTGCTCGAGGGAAGTGAATGGGATATTAGGAAGGATAAATCTGGCCATAACAGTTGGATCATAAGGTCAAGTGCTAAAACTCATCACCCAGCTGGAAACAGTGAAATGGAATTACACTTCTTCAGGACATCACTCCCTCCTCATCTCACCTTCCTCTGGAAAGTCTGCAGCTGATCACTTTTTCCTACCCTTCTTGGGTTCCTAGTTTAGCTATTTGCATCCCTTCTGGATTCCACTCAAAGGAGAGAAGTTTTAGTGGTGGCAGTCCAGCATTTAATCTTTAACACCCAAGCTAGAGGGCAACAGAGGCTGAGTAAGGCTCTGAGATACGCAGCAAGAAAAGGCTCAATGATAGTGAGAGTAGAGCTGTGAAACTGGGATTATGCGTACAAAAATCTAAACTTAGATATTTGAAACAGATAAAGAGGCAACAAAAATGCTCCAGATCAAACCCAACTGAATTCTGAAGTAACAAAAGTATAGTCAAATTGTCTTGAGTACTGCCCAGACGGAAGGAGAAGGAGGCTCAGAATGATATGAAGTGTTCAATCAATATCACTTTTTCAAAAATAGACACAATGCGGGGAATAGAAATACAAGGTCATTAGGAAACAGGAAGGAGTATAATAACTGAATTGTGATTCTTGATCAAAACTGAATTCTTGTTATTAACACTGCTGTTGTTTGCTTGATTTGCAGTGGGAATTAGACTGTTTTCTGTGTATCAAATTAAAAAAAAGATAAAGAGCTAATAAAATAAGAGGTAGCATATGGAATGTGGCACTGGCTGCATAAAGATTATGGATTTTATTATTTGTTGAAATGGAAATGTCAATGTAATCTCATGGGCTGATGCCATGGTAATTCCATTGGATTTTCCATGATGGTGACACATTTACACAAGATACTAGCCTTTTAGTTTATAAATGTGCAATACGCTATTAACCCATGTGGTTCCCTATCTGATAACTCCTAGCTCTCAGTACTATGCCAATGTTAAAGCACAGTGTTTGTGTACACACCTAGATCATTGAGAGGTAAAAACAGTCTCAGTCAGTCATTCCACCTATAACTATTTAGTGTTTTTGAAAGTGCAGAGATACCTCTGAGATACCCCTGACCCACAGAGGCTAAAAGTGTTCTTGTCTAGTTCTCGCAGTTTCCATTACCAGGAGTCTCAGGTACTCTGCTACATTCAGTAAAACAGAGCATAAATGAAACATGACTTTTCTTTTTTTTTTTTTTGAAGGGAGCATGCCTTTCAGGTTGTAGCTATATAAGTATTTATTGATCAAATCATATCACATACAGGCTTTGTGAAACAAATATGTTTACAGATGCATACGGGCGAAGACAGGAACATACGTTATACTCAAAAGAAAAACAGGGAGTGAGCCAAGTTCACTTTAGAGGGAAGAAATGCTGCAGTGTATCTCCTGAGGGATTTGGGCTACTCTGTGGGCATACAAGTTCTTTTGTCTAAACTTTGTACTGGCTTTCCACAGAACAACAAGGTCTCAGGTTCCATTTTCAATTGCACTCTCTCTTAATACATAGTAGATTGCCTAAACTTCTAAGACAAGGGCTTATGCAACGGTCAATAGGTGAACTCCTCAGCCACAGGAGAACTTAACACCTTATTAAGGGCTGGGTGCTGAAGAAGTGCTGTGTTCTCACAGAGCAGTTCAAGACTGCAGAATAAATACCTCTAAATTCCCCTTCTGAAACAGAGGTGACACTCATCTCTCATAACTTTTGTGATCTCATTCAAATTAGGTGTGTATTCTCACTTGGTAGTCAATAGAGAAAGCTAGGAACCTCCATAAAGAGAGTCAACCCATATGTTTAGATACCTAATTTAAACTGACAAACGTCTCTCAACAGACATTCCTTTCTCATTTCATTGACTCTAAAGGGACACTTGATCACTACTTTGATCTTGGCAACTGATGTATAGATTAGTAACACTAAAATTTAGGGATGAATTCGAAATGAATTTGTGCATTTCACAGAATCACAGAATAGTTGGGGTTAGCAGGAACCTCTGGAGAGCATCTGGTCCAACTGCCCTGCTCAAGCAAGGTCACCCAGAGCAGGTTGCCCAGGACCATGTGCAGTCAGGTTTTGCATATCTCCAAGGATGGAGACTCCACAAATTCCCTGGGCAACCTGTTCCAGTGCTCACTCTCACAGTACAGCATTTTCTGATGTTCAGGTGGAATTTCCTGTGTTTCAGTTTATGTCCATTGTCTTTCGTCCTGTCACTGGACACCACTGAGAAGAGTTTGTCCCCATCCTCTTTGCACCCTCCCATTAGATATTATAAACAAGGCGCCTTCTCTTCTCAAATTTGAACAGTCCCAGCTCCCTCAGCCTCTCCTCATATGAGAGATGCCCCAGTCCCTTAATCATCTTTGTGGCCCTATGTTGGCCTTTCTCCAGTAGCTCCATGTTTCTCTTGTGCTGAGGAATCCAGAATGGGACACAATACTCCAGATGTGGCCTCACCAGTGCTAAGTAGAGGGGGAGGGTTACCTTGCTCGACCTCCTGGCAATGGTCTTCCAAATCCAACCCAGGATGCCATTGGCCTTCCTTGCCACAGGGGCACACTGCTGATTCATGGTCAACATGTCCACCGGAACCACCAGATCCTTCTCGGCAGAGCTGCTCTCCAGCACATCAGCCCCCAGCCTGTACTGCTGCATGGCGTTATTCTTCCCCAGGCACAGGACCTGGCATTTCCCTTTGTTGAACTTCATGAGATTCCTCTCTGCCCATTTCTCCTGACTGTTGAGATACCTCTGAATTGCAGCACAACCATTTGTTGTATCAGCTACTCCTCCCCCATGCATCTTTGGCAAACTTGCTAAGGGTGCACTGCATCCCATCATTCAGGTCATTAATGAAGATGTTAAACAGTCCCAGGTGCAGGACTTTCCACTTCTCTTTGTTGAACTTGATGAGGTTCCTCTCTGCCCTTTCTAAATACAAAAAAAATCCTCCTTTTTAATACAAAAGAAAAGAGAGAGAGAGAGAGAGAAATATATCAATGTTAAAACCTCACTAACACATTCCCTGTAATTAATGGAATGGCTTACCTTGGTGAGATGAAAAAATGAAGTTAAGTTCATACACAGTACATGTAAATCAGATTATTTCTGTCAGACTGAAATGTGTGCCGATATATTGTTTGATTAGCCTATTACAGGAATAGAGTAGAGTAGGGTAGGATAGAGTAGAGTAGAGCAGAGTATAACAGAATAGAATACAATACTATAGCATAGCATAGCATGGCTTGGCATGGTATGGCATGGTAGGCATGACATAGAATTGGAATCAAGCACAGATAGAGAATACTGAAGAAAGTTAAAAGGTTGGAGCCACATACAACTCGTTCAGACTTTAATGAATGTGAGGAGCAGAAGAAGGAAGAGCAAAAAAAAAGAGAGATGAAATGCTGCAGTGGACATGTAGACTGTCTTGAAGACATGACCTGAGAATGTCAAAGAAAGAAGATAAACCTAGGTTGTGGTTTTTTAATACTTAAAAATCTGCTTTGTTATGGGCATGGGGTATGCCAATTTTCCCTGGGAACTGCCATAGAGAGACAATTTTTCTCATACTAGGGCTTTTCTTTTGCACAAAAAGCCCATTACTGATATGGTGACATTCACACTATTCATCCTCTCAGATACACTTATAACATCTGCCTTTTGAAATTACTGCCTAACCACCTTGATAGAGCCAAAATGTGTTCCAGGCTGCTAGAGTTGGGCACTATTAAGTTTTAGGCAACTAGAAAGTAGCCTTTTTTAAATAAGTGCCCCAGTAAACTATTCAATGGAAAATGGAAGGAGGTTTTGAAGGTAGCCAGACAGTAATCTCTTCCACCTCTGTTTTGGTATCTGTACTCAGTGCTTACTTGTCATTAATAATATACATTTAAGCACAAGTTTCATACCTATGTTAGTTAAAGGTGTAGGGAACGGCGATTGGAAGATCTCGCGATGGCACAGAAAGAGGAAGGAAGAGGAAGGATATGACGTAGAGATAGCAATATGCTTGTAGGTATATAAGCGAATACATGCGTACAATAAATGCCATTTGTAGCATCCTCATATTGGTGTCAGTGCTCATTGGCCCGGAGGCAGGGGGAGCCTCCGTGCCGTCTCAGGCGAACGGGAGATTGTCGCATCAGAAGGCGACAAGTGGTGGCCCCGACGTGATAGCTGAGACGGCGGACCGCAGGCGGTCGAGAGGATCCGGATCATGGACGCGGTAGTTAAGGTTGTACGCGTGGGTGCCCGGGAATGGGGGCTCTCTATGAGAGCGAATGCGGTTGCGAACTGCGTCGGGCGGCTCCTGAAAGATGGAGTGATAGTTAGAACAGGGGACATTTTTTCCCCTTCTAACTGGGAGAAGTGCACTCGAGCACTTGCTCAGAGAGCTATGGCCACTAAGAAGGCCGCAGAGCTTAAGACGTGGGGAGATATAACGATCATTTTAGAAAGGACTAGGGAGGAGCTTGAGACCTGGCAGGCTGCCCGCGCGGCGCTGCACATGTCCGCGGAAATGGCGACACAGACAGCAGCGAACGCAGAGGAGCGAACGGAGGAGATAGAGGGAGAGACGATAGTAGGGGATGAAGTGAAAACGGAGAGTGTGGAAACAGACATAAAGGAGGAGGCGGTTTATCAAGAACCAGAGCGGGGAGAGGGGGAGGCAGAAACTCCAGAGGCTTACCCAATAATGCCCTCTTCTCCGCCACCGCCGCGGTACCCGTGGAAAGAGATGAGGGCGATGGAAGGGGGAGAACTAGGAGAACCAGGAGACCTTTGTGGAGACCGAGATATGAAAAAGCCAGAGGCGGGTAGAGGCAAAGAAAGCAAGGTGAAAGTGGAGGAGGCAGAAGAAAAGGAAAGACCGATTATAGTGGATGATCCCCGAGACTGGCTACCGGGGGCCATGATTCGGGTGCAGTGGGAGGACGAAAGAAGAGAAGAAGCAGGGGAAAGACCAGAAGCAGGGGAAAGACCGAGGGTGCCGCACCCAGGGAAAGATGACGCTGGCCGAGAGAGGAGTGGGCGTCGACCAGCATTGCGGAAGGAGGAGACTGAAGACTCAGGTGCAGTAACTAGGGCGGAGTTCCCCCGCCGCAGTCAGAGGCGAAGAAAAAAAAAAAAAAAAAAAAGGAGGAAAGTCACAAGAGATGTGGAGCAGATGTTTATGCTGCTTACAGCTCTGGAAGAAGAAACAGCTAAACAAAGAGGGCTATCAGAAGAAACAGCTAAACAAAGAGGGCTATCAGAGGCAACAGCTAAACAAAAAGGGCTATCAGAGACAGCAGGTTCCGCCCAAGCGGGAGGGGGAAAAGAAATTCCCCTAACAGACTGGAAACTGATAGCGACGGAATGTGCCCTGAGTGGCCTCAAGTTTCATGCACCAATAGGGGCCTTCCCAGTACGAGTTGCCCCGGGGGGGGAGGCAGTGGAATGGATGCCCCTCGACCCAAAGACGGTACAACAGCTATTGAAAGCAGTGCAAGAACAGGGCCTGCGACACCCGGTGACACAGACGTTGCTGGACGCGGTGCACGCAGGAGGCCTAATACCGTGGGATTGTCGCGCCCTCGCGCGACTGGTCTTATCACCCACGATGGTCCTTATGTGGAAAGAAGCGTGGACCTCGCGCCTGCAGCAGGCGTTGATGGCCGCGCAGGCAGACCCGCAGAACCCACTGGGCCAATCCACCCTAGCGCGGTTAAGAGGAAATGATGCGGCCATGGCTACACCCCAGCAGCAGGCAGCGGGCCTGAGACCTCGGGAGATACTGGCGGCAACAGAAGCATCTCAAAAGGCCTTTGATGATATTGGGCCGCTGGTGCAGCAGGCCGACCCATGGACGACTGTGAAACAGAGAGTGGGAGAGCCATTTGACAAGTTTTGTGACAGGCTACAGGCAGCAGTAGAACTTGCATCTTTACCAGACGCTGCAAAAGGAGCGGTGATGTTGGAATGTATCAAACAGCAGGGCAACGAGTTGACAAAAGAAATCCTAAGAACAGCGCCTAAAGGAGCAAGTCTAGGGCAGACGATCAAGTACGTATTAGAACACCGGGACAAGACCACAGCCCTACAGATTGCTGCAGCAGTTATGGCAATGCCGGAGGTTAGAGCTAGAGGAGGTCCAAAAGGAGGCCCATGCTTTGGCTGCGGGCGAATGGGCCATTTGAGAGCACAGTGCACGAATAAGGGAAGTTACGCGCGTCCAACAGGGGGTATGGGGAGCCTTACATGCTGGGCCTGTGGAAAACCAGGACACAGAGCACGAGATTGTTGGCGGTCGGGAAACGAGAAGCGGGGAGGGCAACTAGGGGGCCACCCCTCCCCGGTGAGCCGGCCTCAAGTAGCCCCCGTCAACAACAACACACCGCTGATGGACAGCTCCAGCGACCAAACTCCGAACAGAAACCCCGCGTGGCCCTGGTCTTAGGGTGTGAGAAGAGACCCCGAGTGAAAGCGCATCTGATAGGCCCACCAGGGGCGGGTCCTCCTAGCATCCCCTTAATAATGATGCTAGATACGGGGGCAGATGTTACATGTGTGCCCTCGTGGTTGTGGCCATCGAGTTGGCCAGCAAAGGTGGCAAGCTCGTTAGATGGAGTGGGAGGCAGGGCGGAGGCTATGATTTCTGAAACCGATATCACAATTGTATTGGAGGACCCGGATAGGCCCGGATGCTCAGATCATCCGTGTGCGGCCGTACATAACTGCCATAGGGGAACCATTGTTAGGGCGAGATGCCTTATTGCAAAGCGGCTTTCACCTGACAAATTTAGGGTAAGGGCCACTGCCTACCTCCTCGGGGCTCATTTCGCTGTCCCGCTGACATGGTGCTCCAATGAGCCTGTGTGGGTAGAGCAGTGGCCATTGACAGGGGACAAATTGGCGGCTGCCCGACAAATAGTAAGTAGAGAACTAGAGCAGGGACACCTGGAGGAAAGCCACAGTCCCTGGAACACTCCTATATTTGTGATACACAAAAAGGATAAGTCTAAATTTCGATTACTGCACGACCTACGAGCGGTAAATCAGCAGATGGAAGCAATGGGTGCCCTTCAGCCGGGGTTGCCACTACCATCAGCAATACCAAAGAATTGGCCAGTGGTGGTGATGGATATCCAAGATTGCTTTTTCTCTATACCATTAGCCCCTCAGGACAAAGCTCGATTTGCCTTCACACTGCCCTCAGAGAATCTGCAGGAGCCAGCAGCGCGATATCAATGGACCGTCCTCCCGCAGGGCATGAAAAATTCACCTACGATTTGTCAGGCGGCAGTAGCTAAGGTATTGCAGCCGATAAGGGCGCAGCTCCCGCGCGCGCTTATCATCCATTACATGGACGACCTCCTAATAGCTGCAGAGACGCAGCAAGAAACCGATCAGGCAGAACAGGCAGTAATTAACTGCCTAAATGAAGCGGGATTGTACGTCCAGAAAGCGAAGACGCAAAGGGGAGAATCTGTCGACTATCTGGGAACCACCATCCTCCCCAGAGCTGTGGTCCCACAGCCAATAAAGCTCAATAGAGAGATACGAACGTTGCATGATGTACAGCAATTGGTTGGAGCTCTCCAATGGCTGCGAGGGCTGATAGGTATTCCCAAGGAGTGGATGGAGCCACTGTTCGAGTTACTCAAGGGCCACAAACCATGGGAACCGAGGCAGATGACACCGAACGCGTTAGAAGCCCTCCGAAAAATAGAAGATCTCATGACAAAGGGCGGAGTAACGAGATACGACCCGGCCAGACCAATCAATCTGTACGTGGCAGTTACAAGAACAGGAGCCATAGGCGTTCTAGGACAAGGGGCACCGGAGCGTCCGGAAGTCGTATGGTGGATAGTGTCGAACCAAATAAGTACGGCATACGTCACAATCGTAACAGCGTTGGCACAGATGATACAGAAGGGACGAACCGCCACCGTTCGGCACTTCGCGAAGGAGCCTGAGTCCATTTACCTGCCGGTAAAAAGGAGTCAATGGGACAGCGTGGTCCAGAAACAAGATAGTATAGCAATAGCTTTAGAAGGATTCCCGGGAACAATCAGATTATCGCCTGTGCTGGAGATGTATACACACCTCTCCGTCCTTCGGCCCCATCTGAAAGCCCGAGTGCTACAGCGACCTGCACCAGGGCGCACAGTGTTCACCGACGCGTCATCGGTGACCAGGGCAGCGGTCGTTGTGTGGCAAGATCAAAAGGCCCAATGGCACCGAGTGAAGATCAGCGAGCCGGACAGTAGCGTACAGCATCTAGAGGCCCGAGCTGTGGCGCAGGCATTGCAAATGTGGCCAGAAGAGCATTTGAATGTAGTGACAGACTCCATGTTCGTCTTTAAATTGTTACACAACATGTCATATCCCGGATGGGCCGGATCGCCCATTGCGCTAATGCTAGAAGAAGGCGGGCCACTGCCTCCGTTATTCATGTTCGGAGTCATGAGGCAATCCAAGGAGTGTACCAAGAAGGCAACAATAAAGCCGATCAAGCGGCCAAAGGTGTGTGGACAGTCGCAGAAGCAAGGCAGGTGCACGACCTTCTCCATGTTGGTGCAAAAGCACTGGCAAAAAGCTGCAACACCCCCCTCACCACGGCTCGTGAAGTGGTTGCGGCTTGCCCGTATTGCCAAAAAAAACCCCTGTGGGGCGCCGGCATCAACCCCAGGGGGCTGAAAGGAAACCAAATATGGCAAACGGACTTCACAATGTGCCAGCGACTTCGACCACGGCCCTGGCTGGCTGTCACAGTGGACACACACAGCGGTATCATCATGGCGACCCAACATAAACGAGTCACAGCGCGGGCGGCACAGTTGCATTGGCACACGGCAATGGCCTGGGTGGGTGCCCCAGAAACTATTAAAACAGACAACGGCACGTGTTTCACAGCGCAAAGCACGAGAGAATGGGCCGTACGGTGGGGAATTAAGCTAGTGCACGGTATTGCCTATAATAGCACAGGTCAGGCCATTGTCGAGTGAGCAAACCGCACTTTAAAGCAAAGGATCGAGATTCTTGGGGAGGGGGAAGGATATACACAAAGAATCCCCGCGCACAAACAATCAGAAATAATTATGCGCGCCTTATTCGGTCTGAATCAGTTCACCAGGGGGGAGGAGAACAAGACGCCAGCGGAAAAGCATTGGGCGGTCCGAGCGATGCACGAGGGACCAGACGTAAAGGTCCGAATCCCGGAAAAAGGGGAATGGGAAGAGGGGTGGCAACTGGTAACCCAAGGACGAGGGTATGCAGCGGTCAGGCAGGGGGAAGTGGTAAGATGGGTCCCTGTGAAGTGGGTGTGCCCAAACCTCAGGGCAAGGACAAGACAGGAAGCAGAGAGTCAGGTGAATTAATGAATGTCTGAGCTTTATTGCAGGGGAGGACCACCCTGAATGGCCGATGATCCCTTCTAGCAGCAAAGACAGCAGACAGGAGAAGAAGAACAGATGAGAAAAGGCGCGTGAAATCACAAGAAGAACGCGTAACCAGAAAACCCGAGAAGATGGCAGGGGGAGCAACCCAAGTAGCTCTCCTCGTAGCGATGCTGGGACTGGGACTCCAAGGGGTGAAAGGCGAACCAACGTTAGCGAAATGGGGTAGTAACAATCTATGGCTCACCTGGGCAAACCGGACAGGAAATAAGCAATTTTGCCTGACGCTGGCGGGTGCGGGGCAGCCTTTTAAGAAATGCTTAATAGGGGTCCCATTGAATTTGACCGTAGACCTACCAAAGCTGAGAGAGCATTGCACAAACACAAGCAATATTAGTAACTGCTAGAACACGCTGAATGCATCATTGCCCTGAGACCCGCACAATTGGCTTGGGCTAGGACCATGGGCCAGGCAATTACTAATAGAAGAGTTGCACTTGCTGCTGATGCTCGTGCTAGGCATATTAGCATGTAGACTAGTGTTTAGATGCTTGGTAAGACAACTGCTAGAAAAGGGGTGGTCCCACCCACACCTACACTATGAACGCTTAACCCGCGACACGGCAATTTAAAGCAAATAGCATAGTCAAAGCATGGGGAGGGGGAGATGTAGGGAACGGCGATCGGAAGATCTCGCGATGGCACAGAAAGAGGAAGGAAGAGGAAGGATATGACGTAGAGATAGCAATATGCTTGTAGGTATATAAGCGAATACATGCGTACAATAAACGCCATTTGTAGCATCCTCATATCGGTGTCAGCGCTCATTGGCCCGGAGGCAGGGGGAGCCTCCGTGCCGTCTCAGGCGAACGGGAGATTGTCGCATCAGAAGGCGACAAGTGGAGACCCTATCTTTAATTTTTTTTAAGTGGTTCATCGGAGGGAGAAGGAATACATTTCAAAGCTTTAGTGGACTTTTCTATTGACTATACTGTCTACAAAGCTTTACAAACATTATTAAAACACACAACTCAACTACTTAACAACATTTGCTTACGTAGACCATTTGCAGCTTAAAACTGGTAGATTTTGCTTCCTCCAAGACCATTGCTAAAGGCTTCTCTATAATTATACTTGAAACTTCTTTTTGTTTTTCCATTCCAAACCTGGTTCTGACTGTGTGACAGACTAGAACATTGGATGGAAAATCCAACATTTGCAATTCAGATTGTGAGCGGAGGTTTTAATGTTGAATACTTGTGGATATCATTCAAAAGGCTTGCAGAGTTAAACAATGTAGATTTTTTCCTATATACAGTGAACCGACTTTGCAGATATTACTCAGTTAAGATCCAGAGATGATATTAATATGGTGCTTATGCATAAAACTCACAACAGGCAAGTATTTTGTAAATTCAGCATTTAGTTATCTCTTATCCATTAACAAGAAGCAAAGCAAACATCTCCGCCTTATATTCATGCCCGGAGCTAAGCAAGAGGAATGGAAAAGGTTTTTAGAATTACAAATAGAACCTTTAAATTGTAGAAACTTGCTAATTTCATTTATGAAAAGCATTGCAGAACTTCTGCTTTCTCTCCCAGTTGTTATTCAAATCACAGTCCCAAGCTAAGAAGAAAAAAAAAAAGAAAGAAAGAAAAAAAAGAACAGGGAGAGAGAAAGGAAATAATCCTGCCAGGAATTTAGTGAGTTTTTCTTTTAGGAGATCAGGCAGAAATACTGCATATTTAAATATGCAAATTGAAGTAAAACCCAGGTTGCTTCAAAAAAAAAAAAAAAAAAAAAGGGAATCAGAGAAAGAGCAAAAAAAGAGAAGAGGAGAAAATGAAAAAGAATTATGGACTAAGTTTTCAAAAATAGATACATAGAAAATGCGAAATCACCCAGATAATTTTCAAAGTAGAATATGCATTTCAGTGTGCAAAATGTGAATTTACATTTGCAAATATTAAGATTTATCTCTTATATAGGACTTTCCAGTTTCTGAAGCCCTAAATATAAATTAAGAATTAAATTCTTTCTTGTGTAAAAATTCAGCACAAGGGTTTTGCACCTCCTAAATCCCACTAAAGCCCTCAAAATAGGATTTAAGAGAGACTTACGTGGCTCATAGGCAATATGTAGCAGGGTGAATTTCACCCAAAGGGATAAAGCATATTAGCATTACTTTTGCAACTAGTTTCACTAGAGTCTCTTGGACTAATTACCTAAGATGAGAGTCCTTACTCCATATATTCTTTTAGTCTGGAAAGACAAACCATTTAGAAACACTAAATATTATAACGAGGCAGGGGATTCGGTATACCATTATAGATTTTCACAGTCAGACTTACAGGCAAAAAAGCTGGATCCAAGAACATTTCTTGCAAAATTTTGGACTAATAAGTTAACCAATCTTCTGAGTATATCCAAGAGATAAGCATGTATTCCTGCCCCCAATTTATAGACGGGAATACTGAAACAGAGAAGTCATAAATTGTTCAACAGCAGATATTGACTGGGTCCAGACTTGAATGAGTCTGAGTGAGGTACTTCTCCATACTATGGAATGAAAGGCAGACATAAGAACAGTGCTCACTTTTTTGTCTCTTTGCTTAGTTCAATAAATCAATTTCATGATATTTTTGCAAAGAAAGATGATAAATTTAAAGCCCTTAACTGAGTCACCCCAAAATAAAGGGACTGTCTGTGGTACCTGAAAGAAAAAGAAATATATATATATATATATTTATATAAAAATATATTTTTATATAGTGTCCAAAATTTTATTTTTGTTTAACTGATTTTCCATGTTTTTATATCTCAGGCTGCAGTCCTGGAAATGAAATTTCCCATTTCTAATGTTTCGTCCAGAAAACATGACACAGCCCTAATTTCTGTATCAAAAAAATGGATCATTGTGTGAATCCATGTAGGAGTTATAACTCTGTCCCCGAGCTTATGTGTCAGGTCATACAACGTTAGGCAAGGAGCAAAACACTTCTTACGTGATCCACAGTATTCAAGTATATAAAAAGGACATATTCAGCTGCAAGAAGACTAAGTAGTACTGCATAATTCATGAGGAGATCACCAAAAATTTAGAAACAGTGTAAAACACACAAATCTGGAAGATTATGTGAATTCTGGATGGTGCATTTAATGGTGCAGGGTCTTCAAGTTAGTAAGGTTATATTTTGTATTTTCCCATTGCAAAGCTGTGCAAAGACAAATATCTGTGTAAGGGAAGGGAGATAATAATTCCCACTCAGAAATTTCTTCTTGGACCACTGACTTAAGGTGCAGCTAATCTTGGAATAGAATTTGCAGTTTTTGCCAATATCACAAGAAGCAACAACTTTCACCCCTGAACTCTTTTTTTTCTTGTTTACTTGTATTTTTTTCTCAGAGTAAGCAAAAATATCTGGACTGAAGGAAAAAGGAGGAGAAACAGGTTGATACACACACACACACACACACACACGTATGTATGTATGTATGTATGTATATGTATTTATTAAAAAGCTGAAAATCATTTTATGTGAAACATGGTTTATTGATAGAGATTTGGGACTAGAGGTCAGTATTACTGTTTATTTTCTATCTAAATCACCAAAGAAGTTAATTAAATATCATTTGCTTAGAGTACTTCTTGAAAGATGGTAATATCCAGTTCTTATACAGCACTCTGCATCCCAGGCACATTATTAAGGAAGCATCATTACACCAGTCTACCAAGAGGCGCAGCATGGAAGCATAACCAAAAACACATTTTTGTTTTTATATTCTAATTCCACATAAGAGCCCAATCCATCTGGTTAAGCTGTCATACTACAGAGAAAGTAGATTTCTTCCTGGCTGAGTAGTAGGATTTACTTAATTAAACCTCTAGCATGCTTTGAGATCTTCAGAGAGTTTAATAACCTGTGAAATAATGATTTAACTAAGATATGTGTTAGAAAAGGCCAGGAATTGAGAAATATCTGGTGGGTAGGTTCAAGCAGCTCCTCACCCAACATATGGGATTTCTGCAATATTTTTCAGAGGCAATTCTGCCTCCTGACTGTCTATTTTATGGGTGGAAGATTAACTTTGATGATCTAGACAGTCTTACTTTGGGACTGTTTAGATACTCTGTATCCCAAACCAAAATTTAAGATCACACAGTGGTATTGATGGACACCAGCTGAAGATCATTGCCACTTAACAACTGGTCTAGTCAGCTGAGGGAAATTATTTGCTGATGGCAAATAGCTATTCTGGCTCACCATACCACCACAAAGCAGAAACAGAGCAATATGCTGTGTCATCCAAAGCACAACTTTATTGCCAACAGCTACAGGTACATCAGATTAACCCTAATTTACCAATGAGCAAAAGTGTATTTAAGAGGTGTAATCAGCTCTTTTTATGTTGTTGTATGAGGAGCTAAGTTCTGATGTTGTTCCTTAGATCCTTGATAATGTCAGCTCAGTACCTTCTTTTTCACTGTCTGTCTCTCTGATGACTATCTCATCAGTTGCTTTTATAAATCCTTAGGTGCCATATAAAACATCATCTGTCCATCCTGGGACTTCATCTTGTCCACTAAAGATGGCTGATCCTCACTTCATTTTCCTTTCCTTCTGTGGTGGTCTTTGGAACTTCCTCAATCTAATTTATGTTATCAGCAGATTAGGTTCAAGATAAGAAACATGGTTTTTGTCACAAGGCAGCTATTTGTCATTTTGTCCCTTGTAATCTGCTCTGAGCAGAGATTTTTGGGGGGAAGGAGGGGCATTCAACACTATCTAGGTAATAATGCCTCCACTAAATTGTGGTTTATGATGTACTCCAAAAACTTTTAGGAATCCTCATGTACAGTATACCAAATGAATAAATTAATGCCCTAACCCCACCAATTTTCTCAATAGAGTGCTTATTCTTTACCTTCTTTATCACAACTCATCTTTTGCTTTTATTTTATGAAACAATACCCAAATGTTAAGACTTGTTTCATCTTATTTGCTTAGCTTTGCTAAATGTTAGCACTTGTATTTAATCTTAATTACTTAGCTCCATATGTATTATTTTCTGAATACCATGGGCAAGAGCTTGGCCTTTTCTTTACAGTTTGGTAGAGTTTAACTAATGGAAGATGCAGTTTTATCAGATTGATGTTTTTAAGTCCTGAAGGGAATAGCTTTCACAAGGGCACCAAGACTGGAGCAGAGAGACTAGCTGGTAAGTAACTGAGATTCTTATTGCTAGATAGAAAGCCCACTAAGTATTTGGGAGGGCTGAAAAATTGAACACCAGTTCCTTTTTTGGACATACAGTAATTATACAGGCAGGTTGTCAATATCCGTTCTCAGCATATGTAGCTCTGTATCACAGAGAAGAACATGGCCCCTGGTGAGGGAAGATGGTGACCTGCTCTGGAGAAAGAACTGAAGATGCTTTCAGGGATGTGAAAATATCTGAGGAACTGGGTTCAGTGTAAATCCATCTGTGTGCTCACTCTGAGGGACGCAACTATTTCTTATGAAATGCAGTGTGTGGTGCTGCCTTGCTGTGAAAGCAGAGATGAGGTACTTGGTTTGACATGCAAATAAAAAGCAATTCCAGCACATGAAACCAAAACATGGGCATCTTCTGCAAATGGTCTGTTCCTGAAGTTCCCAGCACTTCAGCTTTCAAGTCCTGACTTCCCAAAGTTTGTCTTTAACTTTTAGCATGTAAATAGGTTCAGAAAAGTCAGTGATGTTCCTCCTGAACTCAGTTAGGAAGCATACATAGATACATCACTGAATTGAGTCCCTATGGCCCAATCCAATGGCTAGTGAAGCCACATAAACAACTACAACAAACATGAGATCAAGCCCTTGTTGAAGATGTAAATGCAATGAGAACAAGACTACTGTGTCTAGAGCTCTTATGCCTGGCTGCATCTAAGAACAACAAATTACAGCTAAAAAAGGGAATGCAAGGAAAATCAGAATAACAAAGCTATTTATCTGAAGTTCATGATTAGGTTAGGAATGGATTTTAAGTCCAGTTTTATGACTCAGCTTGTTCCAATCTCTCAAACATTAGTAGCCATTTTGCAGCTCCTGTAAGAGTGTGAGTGTGTGTGTGTGTGTGTGTGTGTGTGTGTGTGTGTGTGTGTGTGTGTGTGTGTGTGTGTGTGTGTGTGAGTGGGGGGGGGGGTAGGCTTTTTTTTTCCCAGCTTCAGCTTAAGTACATAACATTATTATGAATACTTAGTGTATGGTACATTATGCATGTTGTGGTAATTGTAATTAATTCCAAAGGCATTTATAAGGAATTGAATGTTGTGTCCTGCATTCTTAGTGAAATATGCCCTTGTTTCCACTGTAACATTTGGTTTATTTTCAGGCTCCTTTTGAAAATGTCAGTGGGTTTTTCCCCATATACAAAGTAAATGCTTTTTTTCAGCAGCATCCTTGTCTCTGTTATGGAAAGAGTGCCCACCAGACCCGTAGCGGTGGAATAAAAATTGATCTAAGGGATCCTTCTAGTAAAGCAGCATGTCTCCACCCAAACTTTCCTATAAATCAGTGTGTAAAGGTAAGCACATAAAGGACTTGGATTTTAATAGTCTAGGTTTAGTAGTCTGACAAAATGTTGACCTAAAATGTTCTTTTTCTCCTTCACCTGCTGCAACCAATATTCTTTCCTTGTGTGAACTTCAAGTCATCTATGAAAACAAAAGACCCAATCAAGTATTACATAATTCAATTTTATAAATACTTACCGAATGTGGAAATGGAAGGATTTCTCATGTAATGGCCCATGAATATTTAACAAAGGCCCTTAACTGTTATGCATTTATGTATATTTCTATATACTACTTCTCCAGCTAGGTTGCTGGGCTATTGAAGAGATAAGAGCTAATTAATCTAAATTGGTTAAGAAATGCAATAGAATATCTAAATCCTGGGATCGCCTCTACTAAGTAGCAAATAACAGTTATTTTTAATAGGCACAGAAGACATTAATAGAAGTGTCTCAAGTGCTTCTTGTTTTTGCAGACAATGGAAGCTAATGATGATGCATTCTAATAACTTCTCATGACCTCTGTATGTGTGAGCATAGCATACATATATGAATATGTATATGTTGTATACATCATCCTAACCAGATCCCTCCACTAAAAAAAGAGTGGAACAGGAAATACTACTCATTCTCACCCAGTCAACAAACTGACATAATAGAGCATGAATTTGCAGAATAACTACAGCAACTTGATGGCTGGGTGTCAATTAACAAGTATTTGCAGAGCATGGATCACAGTTGGTCCATGGCAGGAATGTGTCACAGTACCTTGTATATCAAAAGTTGAGCACTTGATCTAAACTAGTTATTCCAGTCCAAGGCAAGTGTCTCCTTCTGCTAACAAGACATAGAGCCTAGGCAAGCAGCTCGTGCTGGATACTGAACTTTCTGGTGCCTGAAACTAAATGAGTTGGATACCATCCAAAATGAAAAAAGTATTGATTAAATATGTATTGTGAGTAGAAGTATTCCAATCTGATGTAGGTATTCCACAAGAAAAAAACAAAATATTAGTCATATAATTTATTAGTTGTTAATTACTTGCTTTCCTTTGTTAACATATTACACCTCAGAGAATAACTCTGAGGTAGGTAAATTGAACCAGGCTTCCTTTGCTGATATGTAATTTGCAACACAAAGAATGTAAATAATGAGCAGAGATGGGAATGGAAGTTAGTGCCCTGGCAAGGATAATATTATCCAAATATTGCCTTTAGGGGCTTAAATATCTGAAGCAGGAATCACAGCAGGAAAGCAAAAGCTGAAGGGAATATGTCAGAAACAAGAAGGTATAAATGAAATCCAGGTCTAAACAGAGTAAGATATAGCCAAAAAGGATTAGGAAGGCTTCCTTACAGCTTTGAAGAAGGAAAGGGAAATGATCTGGCAAACACCCTCCTTAGAAGTCTCCCATGGGTATGAAGAAGAATGAAAGATGCACAATGCAAGTAGCCTGACAGTTTTAGATATTTAAGCTAATGTTCCCACTTAGTTTACAGGCCTAAATTAGGAAGCAAGTTTCTCTAACCAAGACAGAAATCATCTCTCCCAAAGAGAAATTCAGAGCAGTAACAGTGTAGAGTCTGGTTTCCTCAGCTCACTTCAGGTGTTCAGCTGAGGTGCCTGGGCAGAAGGCTATGGTAGCCACTATCCTTAATAAGGAGAAAATCTGACCTGCAGGGGCTACTGTGAAGCAGTAGAATGGACTAACAGCTCTGAGATTTATCCTATCCATCTATTGGAGAGAAGCTGAGAAGGCCCAGCTATGGGGATAAGCCAGCGCCCATGAGGTGAGGGACCTTGTTTATCAGATATGTGAGCTTGGATTCCCTTCTCATTTCAGCTAGTAGAAATAAGAAATAACTTCATTGCTGTCACTGCAGCTGCAACAGTGCAAAAATCAATACAAGAGGAAACAAAGGGGTATTTCCATAGGAAAAGAGAAACAGTTTTATGGCAGCATGCTAAATGCTTATCCCCATTAATATCAGTGCTGCAACAGTGACCATGCCCTGCCCTCATCTTGATGCTACCCTCATAATGGAGGAGCGCTTGAAGATTAAAATGACAATAGGAATAATGAAGGGTTTGCCAAAGAATTGGTGTTTGTCAGAAATATAGTAAAATTGGCATGTTACACCAATTTAAGATAGAACCAATACAAGCCCACTCAATACATGAGAAAGTTTTCTATTTACTCCAGTAAGCACTGAATTGAGTCCAGTGAGTTCAAAAATTTATTTCCCTTAGCTGAGACAAAAGGTAGCTTTATCCTACCATTGCTGAATTTGAGCTTGGGGAGCCCTGAGTGAGAAAGGGGTTTGTCTGGCTATGTAGGTGCAAACCTGAAATGGCTGAAATGGTGGAAGCCATTAATATTCTTCCAGTTTTGTATGAGTGTAAATAAGAGGACATAGGTGTTTCCATCATGAAATATATTTTTGTCTTTCAGAAGTGTGCCTATAAATGGGAATAAATAATAAAATTTTGAATGCTAAGTAAATGCCTAGCCAAACTCATTGCCTGATTTATTATAGAATCTAAAGAATAATTTGAAATCAGAAATCCAAAATCAGGGGGAAAAAACAACGATGTAGCTGATTTTTCTGTTGGTGACACCCTTGTTATTTATTTCATTAGACTGAAAAAAAAAAGCACTTGTGGAACTCTTACTGGGACTTGTGAGGTATAGTCTGAGATCACTGATTAAAAATGGAATGAGGATGGAAAACTGTCTCACAAAACTAGTGTATCTGGCACTGAATAATGTGTGGCTGTTAAGAAAATCTCAAATTTAAATTACAGAAGTGGTATATGTTTATTTGTTTCCTAGAAAATATTGAGGATGATCAAATAAAAAGGAATCCTTGCCAGCTATAATTAGAATGAGACACAGTGGTAAAGGCACTAATAAAAATATGGCCTAAATTAAAAAAAAATGTAAGTGAAAATTATGCAGTATGATGCACATGCTATTTCACTTTTTAACTTTTATAAGTCATTTAATAAATAGATGTACATGGTACCCTTTGAAGACAAGACATTCTTTCTTCAGGGGAAGTACACAGACTCATTTGGGCTTAAGATACTTTCCAAGTTATCGAGATTGTATATAGTGTTCTGCATTGACAGAAAGAGTCCACTGAGTGCACTGATTTACTCCAGCACAATATAATTTAGTTTTATAGAAACTCTCTTGTACAACATTGCTGGAGAAATTAAATAATGAATAACAGCAGAGAGAGAAGGGAGAATACAGAGTAATATATGAGGAAAATATAACTCAATTTTCTCTGAAATCTGAGAAGGGAAATATTTGATAAGAGAAAACTATAGAAAAGCTGATTCAAAAATCCAAGTCCTGTCCATCTGTCTGCTAATGAAACATTTAGACATTTATCTAGCAAATTTCATAATTTAAGTACAGGGATATGTCGGTGACATTCAGAACACATTTCAGTACTACTTTGGATTGGGACCAGAATCTACAGAATTAATCTCTTAAAGAGTAGTGGACCACAGTACCTACGTGCTCAGGACAAAGCTTTTTTTTAAAAAAAAGGAGGAGGTTGGGAGGTGATGTGAAGAGGAAAGTGTGTGAAGAGCAGATGAAGGGGAGGAAAAAGGGGTTCAGACTTGCAGAAAAACTCAGCTTGGGAGGGACCTTGAGGGTCACTATGCCTACCTGCTGCTCAGAGCTGGGGGAGTTATTTTCAGTAGGGCACAAGTCCTTGGAAAACATGGCAGATATTGGGATGGAATTTGTACCGATCCTGAAATCCTATGAGTCAAGGGGTGCCCAAGAGCGGTGTCTATACTTAGGACACACTAGGCTGCTAAGAGTAGTTTACCAAGTATGGAAGGATCACTGGCCTACAAAAGATGCCTTTTTATGATCCTAGGTGCATGCCATACTGTTACATGCAGTATAGCCCAGTGTTAAAAAAAAAAAAAAAAAAAAAAAAAAAAAATTAAAGCCAGAGGGAATGATAGTCCTGATCCTGAGAAGTAATGAAAATATCTATTTCAAAATAACACTGAAGAATGTGAAGCTGCAGTTTGATATAAGGTTGGTCCGTAGTTATTTCAAAGTAGCATATCCTCCTTCAATTCAGTGAGCTTCCCTGTGAAGGAGATCTGGCCCATAATTTGAGGAGTGGAGAGGAGAAGGAGAAAGAAAGACCCTCCCCCCCTCCCCCCCCCAAAAAAAAAGGAGGGAGGGAAGAATGCTATGCTAAAAGAATGTGTTGTGGCAGTGGGCCAAAGCATATGTAAAGCTTTCTGTAAAATGAAAGTGTCTGCCTCCAGTCTGGTGTTCCTGTTCAGAAGTCTTCAAATCTTACCATTAATTCTCTTCAAAAAAGCTAATCCAGATGGTTTGCATTTCCCCTTTTTTCTTTCAGAGAAGAAAGAAAGAATAAAAAACTTTTTTTCTGTTGCCTGTGCTGGTACTATATTGTTTGCTATGCAATAAAAGGCATAAAGAAAATTAATAATGAAAAAAATAATGAAATAGGAATGGGGATCTTCTGGAATCCCTATTCATAATTCACAAACCACATACTAAATCATAAGCAAGATACTTACTAATTTGCTGAGAATCTCTTTTACTAAATCTCTCTTGAAGTTGGTGGTAGTGTTGTGATGACTTCAGAAGATCACTCTTAAAAGTCTCATCATCACATTGACAACAATCTGATGGAAGCTCTTGAAAGCTTTACTATGACTCTTGATGAGAACAAAGTTCAGATTGATGGCAATAAGTTCTGAAAATCCCAGCTAGAGATCTGAGGAAAGGATGAAGTCTACCAACTAATCTCATCTAAAGCATTCTGTATGGATATGTTCACTATTGCTCTTGTACTTGTTCTGTTTTTCTATCTAGTTCCCTGCCTGAGAAATAGGAAAATAAAGCTATAAAAAATTTCAGGAAGAATTTCTCTGCTTTTCTTCTAAGTTTCCTGTTGGGGAAAAAAAAAGAGTAGGAGAGGAGGAAAAAGAAAAAGACCAGTCCTATGATCTTGCATGATACTCATCTCCATTGATGGGCAAATTCTCTTTACATTGTCTCTTGTAATTCATCTATCTTTTTCCTGTGAAGACTGATCTACTTCCCTAAAGAAAAAGTTGCAAAGTCTCAAATCTTACTGCTTGGCACATTCCCAGAACTGACACTAATTTTACTTTTGCCCATTTTCACAATAATCAAAATTTAGAGGTAAAAAGGATGAAGTTTGACTGAAAGCAATTTTTTCTTTCATATTTCAATATGTTGACACAAGGGGGAATCTGACATTTTCAAAATTGAGAAAATACTAGATGAAAGTATTTAAGAAATTTTCATGACTTATTTTGATTAATTAACCAACAAATTAAAAAAAAAAGTTTGACAAAAGCAGGAAAACATTTGAAAAAAATGTAATCACCCAGGTTTTTTTAACCAACTGCAGAAATAAATTACTGACACAGAGCAATTAATCATAGCAACATGACTGCAAAGAGTGTTCTCTGTCACTGAGTCCAGGCTTCTGCTGTCAAAGGCAAGACATTAATTTCTTGATTTCTGTGGGTTTGTTTTTCTTTGTTATTTTCTATCCTCAGACCAGTAGAAGTTATAAAGAGTTTCTCTTTAAATTATAACTTCCCCAGGCATGTTTTCAAAAGCAATGGGAGTGGGAAGATGGTCCATTCGAAACCACTGGACACATTTCACTTATCCAGCCAAGTGAATAATGTTTTTGGAAATATGAAGTTGGTAAAGTCCTCAGAGCCTTTTTTTGTCCAAAGAGGAATATCTAAGAATACAATGTTATATGCAGCAGAGAGGAGAAACTGTTTACTTAGGGTGTGATTCATCTTGCCTCACTTTGCCTGCAAATACTGAATTGTCTAAGGTAAGAAAGAATCTGCTATAGAGATGCAAAGGTGCAGTGGGGAGTTGTGATAACCAGGTATTTCCAGATCATCCCATTCACAAAAGCAGAAATCTGTGGGTGGATTTGTCAACACTTTGGAGGGAACTGCACAAATCACTATAGTCAAAAAAACAGGCCATTGCTTCCTTTTTGTACTTCCAGGTTGTTGTGTGTGGCTGCCTTGGTGCACTGCCCAAAGAGCTGATGTGTGCCTTTCTTCACGAAGCTGCATGGTGGAAAGGGTTTTCCCTCTCTGTAGTAGGCAAGTCTGTAAAACTCAATCTCCAGAACCAAAAAAACAGAATTTTAGCATAATGCAGACGTCTGTCTCAAGGTCATGATTTATATCTGACTCCAGTGTATTTGTTCTCTAAAGTCTGCAAGGTTCCCTAAGAACACAAAGTTAATTAGATAAATTTTTAGTGTTTCTACTCAAAATATTTTTTGTCTTTACTTTGGCACTGTTACATTTCTGTATACATGGGTTCACATGAATTCACACACACTTATTTATATACTAATGTATTTTATGTATTCTCACAAGAAGTCTGATCCTTTTTCAAAATACACCCAAGCTTCAGGGGCAGCTTTTTGTCTGTCTGTGAGGGTAACATACAGTCTCCTGCATGTGGCTGTTTATTCAGCTAAAGGTGTTTTCTGAAATTTCTGAAATATGGTCTGATTTATTGCTCTGTGTCATAATGTTCTTTGCTGCTTTGTGGAATGAGTAGCAGACTCAATCATATGATAAAAAGAGTGAGAATTAAAACCAATTGGCTTTATTCTTTGTCTTTATGGAAAATAATGACATAGGGCATGCAATATTATATGATTATCTTTTTAACAATTCTCATAAATTATGCACATATATCTGCAAGTATTTCATTTATTCCTACCTACCTGGTGCCCTTATTACACATTTGCTTGCTTCATTAATGCAATATTCTTCTTTTTCTTCCTCTTGTAAAAGAACTAAGGAAGAAAGTTTGCTAGTCTATTAAACTTAAATTGCGAAGTAGTTTGGATCCAGGCAAAAAATAGTCTTCATTAAAAAAAAAAAAAAAGAAAAAGAAAAAAGAAAACTGGAAAGTGCAAGAGGCCCAAACAGCAAAGGTCAGAATATGTACATATGTATATATACTTATATACACAAACATGTATATAGGGGAAATGAAATTTAAGAAGAGGAGAAACAACCTGAGAAGAGACTAGCTAGAAAAGTTAATGCACAGTCAGTTTTCAAACTGAAGAATCTGTAAGAGCAATTGGCTTCAGAGCCTAAGACATGCAGTATTATAGTAGATTTTTGGATAATTAAGCATGAGGAACACTAAGTGATATATTCACCTAGCACATTTATGTTCTTTTAAGGGGACCTGGGTATTCTTTCTCACTGTCAGATAGCCTGAGACTTTGGGTTCTGCAAAGACCCTAACACAATAGGAAAGTGGAGGAATGAGTATAATAGCCCTACGAGGAAAGGAGAGGGGCTTGTTTCTTTCCTTAAGAAAAGTGAGCATCAGTTAATACAATTTCATCAGCCATGCCTGGGCTGCCTTATCTTTGTGTGAGGTGCAGCCTTTCTAATGAGCAAGTTGTGTAATATTTAAACATTTGAGCTCTGACTCTAAGCACATGGAGTTAGTGGAAATATTCCTATTTCTATGAGGAACGTTGCACGAACTCTTTGGATCACAAAAGGTTGTGCTTCTCAAGGCAGTCAGGTTCTCCTGTTGATGAATATTGCACTCAAACAGACTAGCCTGTGAATGTCAAATTCAAGCACAACATAAAGTATGTATCTCTCTATGTTTTGAACCCTGCTAATCAGAGCTACTAGTGTAGATATCCACTGCAAATGTTGCTATCTTAGGCTCTTGCTGCTTATAAATACCTTCATTCAATCCAGATCACAGGAATACTACACAAATAGTCTGTCCAGAGTCTTGTGGAGTGAATCGGACAAGCCTGAAAACAGGGTACGTCCACGGTACTGTTACCTACAGCAAAACAGTGAGGAAAGAAATCAAGTCTAGGAAATAATGATTCTCCAAGTAATCTAAAGATGTAACTGTAATACTGGCAGAAAACTCAAGTCATTGCATTTCCACCTATTGAAATGGGGTGACCTACAACTAATCAAGGCAAAATTTGCTCTGGTCCAGAGCTCTTCATAAAGTTAATGAGTGCAACACCTAAGCACATTCCAAACTTTATACTGAAGATATAAGTATGCTTTAACTGGTTCCAATAATGGATGAATTTCACCACAGCTGTGGTCCTTAGGTTTCCAGTAGACCTCACCAAAGGGAAGTTATCTCTCATTTTAAATAAGCAGGTTGCATTATTGTATGGAGAGATAGTATCACATAGTCGCTGACTGTTACATAGTCAGTACATGGGAAGCCGCCTTGAAAGACACTGAAAAAAGACACTGCTGATAATGAGGAGATGTGGAAAAAAAGACATTGCTGACAATGAGAGGAAGCCTTTATGGTATATGCTTACTCTTCAGAGATGTATAACTTCAGCAGACAGCGTTTCTCAGAGAAGCCAGAGGCTGCCATGTGCACACAAAGACACTGCGTACCTTAAGAAGCAGTCTTTAGATATATGGAGGGTGCATGCACAATGACCTGCTGATGACATCAATACTGCTGTGTCTGCAGCCCAGCTGTGAAAGACACAAGTAAGGATGTCTTCAATAAATCCCAGAGCTCAATACGTGCATCATGGTTCACCTGATTTGAACTCTGCAATTGTTCATACTTGTAGGGAACTACTTAAAAGCACAGTGATGAATGTTGCACTGGAACAAGTATTTCACTTTATCTACCATTTCGGTTGCAGGCAGAAATCATCAACATGGAAGAAAGTGAATGAGATTGAAAATGGAATGAGTTCAAGACAGGAATGCTTAATGGAAAAGCTTATTGGTGAAATTAATAAAGTCCAGTGAAGTTTGAACAGAATGTAAATAGAGACAACAATTTCCTTCTGATTCTTCTGAGCAGGTGGGGTTTCTATTTTGATATCCATATTCTAAAACTTGGAGACTTACTGATCCTTTTGTCTTCTATGTTTGATACAGGTAGGGTTCAGCTGAGCTTGCAGAGATACAGGACACATGCAAAGAAGAAAAATCAAATTAATAGGAATTTAGAGTGATGACCTGTTCCCTTTAAGAGGAATTATGCAAGATTGCATCATCCTCCATATGTAATGCGGAGTAGTTGAATAAAATCATTGCTACTGCTGGCTTCTTTACTGGAAGGTAGCAACAGCTGGTGAACACAACAGCAAATATTTGTAATATATTTTTTTAATTAACAGGATTTTTTAAATACTTTTGACTGATTGTTTCTGTTTTCTAAAATCAAAATAACATTTTTTTCCCTTTGTATTGTTATTTCTCCATTTTTCCTTTGCTTGACTTTTAAAGAAGAATATGAGGAGGGTAGGAAGGAAAACAAATATATGAACCTTTTACGTTGAAAGTATTAAGCCTTTTTTCAGTGGAAAAAAAAAGATTTCTGCAAAATACAGAATACTAATGGAAAGATTTATTTTCATTTTCACTAAGACTTTCACAGAACTTTCCAGCCAGCATGGATTATATGATGCATGGGCCACCCATCAGACCAGGAGAAGTTCAGGCCTGTTTTTTTGGTTCATAAACATTACCTCTCTCCAGTGGTGGATGCATATGCACCACACTGAATAATGGTAATTCCAGAATGAGATTCAGACAGCACTTGTGCTGGTTGTGTTACAGACTCTCTAAAGATAAGTTTTCCACCTTAGAAATATATTGTGCAGCCTAATAAACTTCACAGTGAAGAAACATTTCTAAGATTTCTGATACTCATCAAAACATGTCCCTTTCCCATTTAGATCTCATTACTTGTGATGATGTTCTCTCCCATCATGCTCATTCATATTGCAAAACAGTCCAATGAGAAAATAAATTAATTGATCTTTACGGTTTAGATTATGATACTGAAGGGGAAAAATAAAGCAAAATGGCTATTTTACTGGTCTTTTTTTTTAAAAAAAAACTCTTCCCTTGGCAAATGACTGATTAACTTCTCTTTTTTTCAGATCTTCAAATATTTGTACAGTTATCCTTTTTTTCTTTTTTTTTATCAAACAGCTTCATGCATAATTCAGAGTAGTCTGTGGGATCATGGGGCAAAATCCACCCTTCCATTGCAGTTCTCAAGTCAAGTTTAAGATATAAGTTGGTCCGCTATCAAATAATATGCAGAATTTAAGTGTAGAAGTGCCAGTATCATTACAAAAAAAGCAATGTGTATTACAGTGTATGGAACTACTGTGCAGACACCATGAAAAAGGAAGAAAACTTGTAATGACTGATTCTGCATGGGACTGGTGGACGTCTGCTGGCTATCTACCTTACTCTCAAGACAGACTTATAGAACAAGGCTGATCCTATTTTATATAAGTATATTTTTAAGTGGGCCATTAATGTTCTTTAATATTTTGATCTAAATATGCTATAAGTGTTTAATGATTATTCAAGGTTAGTGGTCACAGAAGAGGAAACCATCAGTGAAAAAACAACACAGACATATAAAAGGGTTTTAAAAACCCCAGGAAAAGCTGTTCTGGTGTCCAATTGAAATGTTTTTAATTCCTTAGAGTTTGAATATGAGATGTGTCACTCTGGAAAGTTCTTTTTATACATTTATATACATATACAATTATGCAATTGAAGAATAGTCAAGATATTCTAAAATTATGATCTTTGTCTTGAGGGAGAGGCTGACTTCAGAAGTATTGTTTTTCTTCTTAGTATGAATGGAATAGTGAAATACAGGATTTTCTTGCAAAGTGGAAAACTGAGAAAAATTGACCCATATAATGTGTTAAAAAAGGGTCTTGATCATAGAAATTCGGTGTTGCAACATAAAATTGTTTTAAGGCAATATTTTTAAATGGAAATGCTACTCAGTCTCAGGCTTTTTTTTTTTTTTATGTTTATTTGTCCTCAAAATGTGTGTTTGTTTATTTTAATAATATTCTTTACGATAGTAAGAAATTGGGTAGACCTAGTTTCTAGATGCTCTCATTGTCGATGAAGCATGGCCAGAGGCATTAAGTGAATTAGCAGCCTCTCTCATTAGGAATATTTTTGAACCCTCTTTGTCCAAGCGTACCATCATGAAAAAGTAAGGTTTGAGGTTTTTTTACCAAATTCAAGGTGTTTCAGAAGAAAAGCCAAGGAAAATTCTGGATTTTTATTAAAAAATAATCCATGTTTTTGAGGTTTTGTTTTGATATAGAAGTTCGGTTATAAATGCGAAAGTGTGCATCACAGAAAGAAAACATTATGTGGAATATATTCCCCCAGAAAGACTAGGCCATGCAACATAATTTCAGAACTATGGTTTCAACAAGAAAAGTTACAATAAGGAAATATAATGTGACAACATTTTTTTTAGAACTGATCTTGAACAAAAGCTTTCAGATATTTTTGAGAAATAACACAATTTTATATAGGTCAACTAAACTGAAAAATGGCTATTTCCTATCACTGTTTCCAAAAAGGAAAAACATAGCTTTTGAAAGAATCTTCTTTTTTTCCCCTACTAGGAAGACTGGAAAAGCTATTTTTTTCTGCAGAGCTCAGTTAGTGCATTTTCTCTGCTAATGAATTCATCACAGTTGTTGCCAGAAATTAAAGCAGACTTAACCTTTCCTATTCTAGTTAATCCTCTTGAGCTAAGATTTTCTGAAACTGGAGCCTGATGTACAGTTCCTTAACACATATTAAGATATGAGAGTTATGTTTTTGGTGGGTTTTGTTGTTGTTTAGGGGATCAGCCCTTTTGAACATCAGGCCAGTTATTTAGAATCCTAAATTTTGGGTCTGTTTTGGACTTATTACCTATCTCAGTTGAAGTTTTCACTGGCTGTGGAAGTGTTAAGATGGGGGACAACACTGGGGAACCTGTGCTGTTTTGAAGAGAGAAGAAGGAGGAGCTTGTCCAAATTATCCACACCCACCTTTCAGGGACCTGAAATGAATTGTTTCTACTTCTTCACTAAGGGACAATTAGGATGTGGGCAGGAACATACTGGCTGAAATGTTAACCTCCCATATGGACATTGTTATTGATTGGATGAAATGCCTATGTGAGGGACTGTTGCCAAGGCCACCTCTCAAACCTGAAGTGGTTTAGGCCCTAGGAGGTGGCTGTGCCTGGTATGGACATAATAGACCCTCTGCTGAAATGGAGCCTCCTGCTAGCAGGAGACATGCTGGACCTGTCACAGCTGGAAGTCACTCTTTCTGCATGGTGCACTCATATTATTCATTAAGTCACTTTCTGTCTCTGTATGAAACTGTACCAGCACATCTGTAACAGCATTAATTTCTTGAAGGAAAGAAAAGATTCTTTGCATTGGAAACGTTCAAAATAGAAGTAGCAGTGCAAAGAGCACAGTCACACAGCAGACAGCAGTTTGATTTCAGAAACCAGTATATGAGGGAGATTTGCCCTCTGTCACTGTGGTTTTATGGCCTTTTAACAGAGCCTTAAACAGAAGAAGCTGGGAAAGTTCCAGTGCAACATTGTGCTATTAATATCTAGATCTGGTTCAGACAGCAAACAAGAACTCCCTCAACTTGTGACAAAATATAGTGTTCTTGAAGGATCTGTGCTCCTAGAGAAAGGAAAAATTGGATGGAAGATTTGTTAATTCCCTTTCCAAATTAAGCAAAAGTGCTTTCCCACAATAGCAACCGAGGGAGGAAGCTGTACTACTTGGTAAACAAGCTCGTATTCTGTGCACCGTTTGTTGGCAATACTTTGCTCTGGGAAGTGGTTCTGGGAATATTTGGCCTTTGGAGGAACAAGATAGATAAAGACAGATACAGACATGCAAGCCAGACTTTTTGTTCAGGTCCTAATTTCTCTAAATCTTTTATTATCTGCCAAGACTGGCCAAAGTCATTTGGTGGAATGACAAAAGCTCTTATCCCCATCTCTTTGTTTCTCCTACCCAGACATGCCACCATTAGGAAGTGATGCTCAGTCATCTTCATGCTCATTTTTCAGTGCCCTTCTCTCTCTCTCTCTGCCTGCACCAGCCACTGAGGCCAGCTCAGGCAAGTATCTTCATTGTCACTCTCTTTGCCTTCCGAGCACAAAATATTTAGTGACACTTTGAATGAATCATGCTTCAGAAGAACAAATGGTGTTGAATCATTCATCTGCCTGGTTCTTAGCTCTGCTGTGTTGTACATGTCTCCTGACCAGATGACGGAAGAAGACTTTCCTCTTACAGTTGCTTGTGCCTTTTCTGCGTACATGCAAGCAAGGCTTTGGCATCTCACCTGGACAGAGCTGGGAGGAGATTCAGGTCCAAAACACCAGTCTCTGTCCCTCTAACATCCTCTAGTGCTCCAAAAGCCTCAGGCACAGCTGGGCCTCTGACAGAGCCAAAGGCCCATGGCTGGGTAATGCCCAGAGCCCAAACAGAAATCAGGAGGCCCCCAGCCTTGAATCCTGTGATGGATATGTCCATAAAATCGCTGTGTGAAGATGTTCACAGGATACAAAGCAGGTTAGTCTAGCATACCACATGACTTTCAGAGGTTAAGTCTAGCAAAGAACTTTATTTAGTAGAAGGCTCTTGCTCTGTAAGCCAGCATGATGCCTTTGAGTTGTTCATTCACATCTTTGAACCACAGAATATGTGAAAGTGAAAGTGGATGCACTGAACAGGGAACTAGGTTGAATCTCACATACTCTTCTACCTTTGAAATTACGATGGTAGCCAGGTAATGACCAGAGCTATGCAGAAAAGAAACTGATTGAGTATCTTGCCTTGAGCGTAGTGTCTTTTCCACCTAGCTCTCCCCAATTAGTATTCTGAAAAACGTCAGAGCAGATGTTAGATGCACAAAAAATGTCACCTTCCAACCTAACCCAAAAGTGAGGAATCTTCCAAGTCAATCGCATTAACTCCCATGGGAAGTTAACTCCCAGGAACTGTCAGAAGTTTGTGCGTCATTCTATTTAGAATGCAAGGGAAAAATGGTCCATGGGTATATGTGAAATAGCCACTTTCACACAGTTTTTTTCAATGTTACCTGCCATATATGATGAATAGCCTTGGTTGGAGTCACAAGGTCCCATCCACAAAGTACTCCTTTGGTGTTCCAGCTCAAATATTTCTGAAGTCAGTAGTGTATGCGGCTTTTTCAGAAAGTCACTTCCAGTGGCTGAGACAAATGCTGCTCAGAACAACATCCTAGAGAGCTATGACTGGAAGTCTAAAAAATGTTTTGCTCATAAAATGAATCTGCATACATGCAAAATAATTATCTTCAGTGACCAGTACAGTTTGATGGTTATTTTGAAAAGCTGAAAATTCAGAAACCAAATTTCAGCTGAAAATCAATCAAGTGCCCCTCAGCATGTGAGACAGACAAAGTAAAATCTGTTGAATCCTCACATTTAACTAGTTTTAATTTTTATTTTTTTAGCACAACATCCCATGGATAGTTACCATATGTAAAAAAAACCAAACAAACAAACCAAAAAAAAAAAAAAAAACCAAACAGTTTTTGCCAGCAGGAGAAAAGCAGAGAAGCAACAAGGTGCCAAATTTGAAAGTTCTACATAGCATCAAATATTACATGGGAACTGAAGGCCAGTTGGCACAAATGTTGACAAAATTAAAGTGAGGCCTATTTACTTATTTATTTGTTGTGAAATTCTATATGGACTTTCAGGAAAACCTTTTCTTATTCAGTTTGGAGGTTGTTTTGCTTCATTTTAAAACTAATCCATAAAAATTTCATTCACATCTGCAAAATGACCCAGGATTTTCAATAACTGTAGTACTGGTTGGACTGGAAAAAAAAAGTAGAGTGACTTATCCTGTCTGTGTCAATACATTTTTCCTTAAATATAAAAATGCAAAAAGAAAAGCATTATTGAAAACAAGTATAATTTTACCTTTTTTTTTAATTAAGTTTAAAATTATTTTCAGTTCTTGATGATATGTGTGTTACTCTCATACAAATGCTCTGATCCTACCTTTATTTAGGTAGCACTTCTTTCTGCTTGGCTTTCCGGCTTGTGTCAGAGGTCCTGATTTTGCAGGTATTCCTCTCATTTCTGATTCATTATTTTAGCTGGTTCCAGTTAGCTGGTTTATTCCAGGCCGACATACTGAGGCCTCTTGCCCAATCAAATCAGTGGCATCCTTCATGTTCCACCTCATTTCTAATTCAGTTCTCTGGAGTCAGATTATATATTGCTCACATTTTGCTTCTGAAATTGAATTATCAAAAAACAAAGTTTTAAAAGCTACTGTAGACTTCAGGACATTGGCAGGAAGATACATCTCAAGACACAAAGCTTCCCCTCCATTTTTTCAGGCAAACGTGACGTATGAACAAAATTAAAAACTCAGCCATGTTAGCTTTGTTTTGCTCCTGTGATTACTTCACCAAGGCAGTTGTAGGACCTTGTTCTTCTGTGCTTATAAAATGTCTTTCTAAAATTCAGTCTATTTACAGTTTGGTTCCCAGACATTGCATACTTAATTTATCTTTTACCAACTGTTCTTTAGCTTAAGTAACCTGTGCTACTTCCTGGTGTTTACCCTCTCAAAATGCTTATTATATCCTCTCTCCTTTCATTTTGCTGGGCTAAATATGCCCAGCTGCTTAGATCTCCTTTATTATGATGGATTCTTCTTTCTCTAGTCACTGTAGTAGTCCCTGTTTGTGCTTTCTCCCTTTTGATTTTTCAGTTCCCATAACCATGCCCAATAGTTAAGATGTCATCTTAGTAGTTCATTGAACAACAGTCGCACTTTCCTACTTCACACAGATCTTAGAAATATCTACATTAAACTTACAGCTTGCCATAATTGGTAAATGATAGATACACACCAGATTATTAGCTTCATCTCTATCAGTCCTGATTCTAAAAGCAAAAATTCTTACTATCCTTCTCGCAGCATATAGCCTGGCAATTCACTCTATTAAATTAACTTGATTTCAATTCCTCCTGTCTTCAAGATCATGCAGTTATTCTTACATGATATTCTCATCTTTCTCTGTAAAGATAGTGCCTCCAATGATAGGCTAAACAAGCACATTTCATCTCAAATATACAGCCTTGTTTTACAAAACTTCCTTCTATTTTCCTATTTGTAGAGAATTCAGGTTTTACTCTGACATCTTTAGTATCACTGAACTGTGGAAGCAGATTTTTAGCTGGCATAAAGAAATCAGTTTTGCAAGTGAGATGTTGATTTACATGTGTTGAAAAACTTGTTTTTTGATCATGCCGAATTGTTGTTTAGACCTATGAATATGTTTAATCTGGACGTTATGGTAAATTGTCCTAAATCAAGAGATTTTTACCAACAGTTTCCTCAAAGGAATCCAGAAGCAAATCTCATTTCCTATTTCTCTCTCTTCTTTAAAAGAAATAAATATTTTCTCTTTCACATTCACACACGTAACTACTTTTTTAGCTATTCATTACATTCTTAAAAGAGAACCAAAGTTAAGCTATCCTCAGAGGCTAACAAAATGCAAAATTAACTCAGGACTGAATGAAGTGTGTGTGGCCATGGAGAATTATCTGTCAGCTATTCCCAGTGAAATGTGCATATCTAATTTGATTCCGGTTGTGTTCTTGAAGAAATAAAGTCTTTAGTGTCATCTCCCACTTGCAGTTCTTCACTAAAACTCGAACACCAAAATTTCCACATTGAACTCTCTCTCTACTCTCCTATTTCCCCCTGATGCATACAAAGGGCACATATTAAGAATATTCAAGAAGCTACTATTCAGGTCGAGGTAGTCTTTGCACAGCAGTCTTGCTGGTGGTGCTGTAATATGATTTCAACAGTATGATATTGCCTTCCTGGACACCCATGTTTGGAACGCTTACAAGCTTTCTGACAGTGCAGAGCTGTGATTTATGACATGTATTTCAGACTTGTGTTTCTTTGTAAGCCCAAAGTCTAGTGAGTTGGGAGTGTCTATTAACAGTGTTTCAAGAAGACCTGGCTTTTCTGGTCTTTTAATCTCCTTAAATTACAGGATGCGTTTCAGGGTCATGGATTACTCCAAACATCATCAATGTTCTGGCGCTGGAAAATACCTCTTGTCATGTTCCTTTTACTAGCCAAATCAGCATACTTTGCGGCTAGAATTAGCATCACCAGGTTAATGATAATTGCCCGTTTTTGTTTGCAGTTCCAAGGTTTTCATAAAAAGAATGCAATTCACTGAACAGACAACTGTTTTCTCTAATGTCCAAGGTGAGGCAAAAGCCTCTTGTCAGAAAACAAGTTGATACAAAGCCTGTGTTCCAGTATAACCTTTCTTAAGGTGACTCAGATTTCAGAACAATATGGAATAAAACAAATAAACACCCTTCAATGATGGCTTCAAATGCTGAGCTTAGACTGTACCATGAGGAGTAAATAGTCACATACATGTGGTTATGGTTATCCGTGAGTGTCAGTGGCCAGAGGAGATATCCTTACGGAGAGCAGCAAGAGAAGAATTCTGATTTAATATTTTACCACACTTTTTTTTTTTTTTATATCAGTTTAAGTGCTTGTACATGGACTTAGGCAATGAAAAATGGTATCTTATCTGGGAACATTGAGATTAACAGAGAGATAGGCTGTATTATTGTTTTGTATAATAGGATCACATAGAGGAAAGAGGGTATAATAATCAGGATCCATGCATTGTCGTAAGGACCCTGAGAGACTCTGATGGTTGATACACAGTAGAGTATGTCCATCCCTGGACATCACCTGGATGGCTGCACTATATAAAGGTCTATAAAGGGGTCTTAAATGTACCTTTTCTCCTCTGCCATCTCCTGAGAAATGTTAAAGATGGTTGGATGTATCTTAAGAGATGACTAGTGGCTCCTTCTAATGTCAGGAACTCTTACAAAAACAAAGAACTTCTTGGCCAAGATTTGGCCCATTGTCCAGAAATTGTAGAAAATTTAGAAAATTGTTAAAGTCAGATCAGTTAATCACAGCAGACTAGTCTCTGCAATGACAAATGCTCCAGTCAGAAGTAACAAGGTGTAGCAACCCAAATCACTTTTTCTTCTCTCTGAAACAATTTTTGCCTGCTATTTTGACCTCTTCAGAAGCTTCTGTCACATGACACAGCCAATGTTTGCAAAGCCCACTGAAGATGGAAAGCCCTACAAAATTAGTAATAAGTATTAACTGTAAATTGTATTTTCTTTCAACCCCATGTCTCAATGGTAATATAGTGAAAAAGGATTAGGCCCTGAAAATGGTGATGTACTTCAAAGGGAAGTATTGAGGCTTTTCTCCTCCTCTGAAGTATGTGCAAAAAAAATTCTTTCCCTTCAGATTTGTCATGCATTTCTAGAATAGGATGAAAAAATATATAAATTAAGAAGAAAGTACACAGTTCATAACATTGCTACTTTCTATGTATAAGGAGCTATAAAATTTGGATGCTCTCTCAGGAGCTTGTCAGAATATGTATAATCTGGGGCAGAGGTTCGTCTTCCCCTGCTAAACAGTCATAATCCAGACATGGATGGAGTAGACTTCTGTCAGACATTTAGGCTTTGAGTAATTGCTGAGCAAAATCTACTCAGAATGGATTGAAAGTCAGCATAAGTATTGGTCCCATGATATTGTTGTCTTAATAACATTGTAAGAATAAATAATATTTTAATTCAGATAATGATAACAGATCTAAAATCACTTTCTTGGTCACATTGTGATTTAGTCATTCTTTCAGGAAAGATATCATTGCCAGGGTATATTTGTATATAATAAACAATGGGCTAGTAAGTGGCGCTCGCTGTCATGGGGAAAAGGAACTTCAACATTTTTTTCTTTTCAGAATTAGCTTTACAGGACACTGAGAGGTGTTAATCATTTCTCACTTGCAGCAAACAAGACTGTGATAGTAAAGCAAAGTAAAAAGTAAAGTAAAAAAATTACAAAAGTAAAAAAAATTGATATCAGCAGGACAATCAACCTAAAGGGGTGAGATTCAATTCGTCTACATTAGGTCCATGTATCTGAGATAGTCATCTTGCATTCTTGTATAATCAGCAGGCAGAAGCAAGCATTTCTGGGACAGTTTTAGATCTCTTTTGGACATCTACTTTATGAGATGATTTTCTTCTTTAACTGCCTACTTTTCTCCTTTAAATATAAAGGCAGCTGATGGTGACTAGCTTGGCAGTTGATGTTAGTGCTGTAATAGTTATCCTAGTTAAGTGAATCCCAACATAGATGTCTGGCCAGACAATGCTGGCTGCCTAATTTCAACAATGTGCAAAATGATTGCTCTCCTGCTTTCACTTACCACCATCAGGTGTTTGTTGATGCTTCTCCTATTGTTGTGAAGACTTAACATAGAGCCATTGAGCCTTCCTCATCTATTTCAGAGCAAAATCAAACGAGTCTTGAAAACATCTTCAGTGTCAATCACTTCTACAGCTTCGGTTTCCTGGACATGGAGTCAGAGGACAGTTTTGCATATAATTCATTAGAAGGAGGGATAACGGCAGTGTGTGTGTGGTGAGCAACGCAAACGGAAGGAGGGAAGAGAGACAGCAAGCACCTCGAAGCTCTTTGAAGACAAAACTAGCTCGCTAGTATATCACTTCCATGTTTTTTCTGTTCACTGCCATGTGGTGGCTTTCAGTGGTCCTTTGCATTCCTGGGGTAAAGGGGAAGATGGATGAAAGGAAAGAAAGACAAGAAAGAAAGAAAGACAGGAAAAGAAAGAGAGAAAGAGAAAAAGGGAAGAAAGGAGGGAAGGAGGGAAGAGGGAAGGAAGGAAAGAGAGAGAAAGTAAGCAAGGGAGCAAAAGAGAGAGAGAAGGAATGAAAAAAAGGGAAGAGAAGGAAGGAGGAAAGAGGAAAGAAGAAAGCAAGGAAAAGTAAAAGAGGAAGGAAGGGAGAGAAGGAAGGAAGGAAGGAAGAGAGAGAAGGAAGGGAGGAAGGGAAGTTTTCATAAATTTGTCAGTGGTTCCAAGGTTTTATGGAACTAACAAAATTCTAATACATCTTCTTTTTGTGGCTTTAAAAGTCTCTGGATCATGAGCCAATACAATCCATCATAAAACTTTAGGAATCTATCATTACCGTCTGAGCTAATATAACTGACCACATGCCTGCAATCCTGCTGTCCCCGCTGTGTAGTCAAACACATCACCTTAAATCTTTTAGTATCAGCATTTAACACATAATTTTAACTTTTAATTAAAATTTATCTAAACATAGTAAACTTCAGATCGTCCCATACTTGGTTTTATCTACATAGATCCATCTGGTAATTTATTCTGCATTCACCATTGTTGTGAATTTAACATGGAGTGACCTGAAGTCTGTCTTTGGACACCTATCCAGAATTCAAATGGCCTTAATTCAGTGTTATTTTGGAAGTAAACTAAGCAAAGTCAAAAGAAGACCACTTTAATTCTCAGTCAAAACATCCATATGACAGTTTAATGAGATTTAAATAATCCATTTTAAAAATTAATTCAGAGTAATTTTGTGAATGTCTCACCTCTGTGTAGACAAACTCTTAATACTTCAGAAATACTACAGCTCAGAGAAAGTAAAGTCACAGCCTCAATCTATATAAAATAGATGCAGAAATTAACCCAAGCAAGGGCTGAGTCTGACCACACAGCTGGGTAGGACCAATCATACCGGGGTCCTTTTCTTGATAGGCCACAGCAATAAGTGGTAAATCAATATGTTGGTTGCATGAATACAAAGATACATTATTTAAAGTAGACGACTCTATGTACTCAAAGCATGTACTTTTGCATGACCGAGGCTTTGTCAAGTCTTTGGTGTCAGAGCGGTATCTTCACCTCATAGGTACACATTATAAGGATATGCCCCAGGCTAATTATCTGTGGATGACTATCCTGATATTTCCTGTGAGTCAGGTTACGTTCATAGACTGTGCTTGCCAAATGGTGCACATGAGCTTGCACTTCCTCCTGTCCCCCTCTGCACTGGTGGCAGATAATGGTATTCACAGAGCAGTGGATTCTGGTCATGCCCATTCTCATTTAGCCTTGATTTATACAAACTATTGAGGATTCCCCTCACCATAACTAATCTAACTCCATCTCGAGTTCTGGAATTGCATTTGTACTCAAGCTGAAAGGAAAGTGAAGGGTGAATTTGTCCAATCTAGCTAAATTTAGCAATATTATCATGCAATCCTCTAGGTCACTGTAAGCCAGTGATGTTACTGTTGCTTGAAAGTTAACACTGCAAGTTGTGTGCTCAAAGTTAACGTCCTTCCTGCAGACAAAAAAAAAAAAAAGAAGAAAAAAAAAAAAAGAACTAGATATTCTCCTTTCTTTCTTTTGTCCTTCTAGGGCTATAATGAGAACAAATGGAAGTGACCTTACATTGCGGGACACTCCTTATAGTGTTTTAATACAAATTTCATTACACTGAAAGTCTTGCAGGGTATTCATTAGAACATCCATAAAGTCTTTGTGGAGGGCTTAATAGCTAAAACAAGCTATTGAAATTAGCCAATCATTCTATAATTGAACTCCCTATGAATCTTTTACTGCAGTAAGGTGAAGTAAGTTGCCTGAGGTACTGGATGTATATTTTAGTGCTTGGGTTATGTGCAAAATAAATAAATGAAACAGATAAAAGTCATGTGGAGGAGCTGGCAAATGTTCTTTGGTGTGTGCTTCTTCTGACAGCCTTGAACCTTCGAGTTCAGCCCATATTGAATTCTAGTCTGGCACTTTCTCAGTGCTCGTGGAGATTTGCACTGAGCCTTCTAAGACATGCCAGATATTAAAAGTAATCATTTGATACGATGGAAAATAAGTAAGACACACTTTGGTATTCTTATTCTTAAGTTATAGGTTTCCTTATCCCAGTCCCCAGAAGTTTATAGAGCTCTTGACTAGGCATATTGGTAGTTGTACTAGTCTTGTAGCTGCTTCTCTAATGAAGATATCATTGTGATGGATGCTATAAAAACGCATGCCTAAAGACTGTCTCTTTCTCAGAGAACTTGAAGCTAAATCCCATAAAGAACTTTTGTACTTACAAAATTATGTGCTTCAAAGCCTATGCTTTACAACCTTGGTCCCCAAAAGGGAAGTCAAGCTAAGTATCTCACTTTGGGTTTTGTAAAGGGCACTGGGATAATTAGGTACCTCAAAAGCTGATCCAGGAAAACCTGCATGCTTAGCAGGAAGTTTCCTTAAATGAAGAGTCCTCAAATCTCATGTTTTCTCTGACACACAGCTTCTTTACGGAAAGTTTATTTCCTTTTGAGGTACATATGTAGCGTAAGTGGGGTAAATCATCCCTGGAGGTGTCTGTCTCTGTTCTTTGACTAGAGGGAGCCTAGACAACCATTAAATCAGATAGCTGTTAGGGTACATCTACCTCAGCAAGCGATGAAGAACAGGAGTGCCTCTGCAGAGGCTGCAGAGGAGCCAGTGCCTACAGTGTACATTTGGGACTTTTTTCCTCTTGGACCAGCTCTGCTCCAGCCCAACGTCCACTTGTGGTTGAAGAACATTGCATGTGCTCCAGGAGCACATTTTTCACCTTAGTTCCTTCTGAAGGAAATCCAGTTTATGTACTCCACAATGTGAACCAGAGCATAGCAAGTGAGGAAGACCGGGGAATTCATCTGAGAAATGTACTCTTGCTCCAGACTAAAAAATTAATGCAAACACACCCTTAAATATCTAGAAATAGAAAAGTTAAACCTTATCCATATATATATGATTATCTGTGACTGTAAGGCATCTGTATGTCATGACGTGGGTGGTGTCTTCTAGACCTGTGCTTCCAATTTCAATACTTCACTGTAAAAATAGGTAGTTCTGATATTTTTTGTGTGTCTGTAAAATAGTGTTAGAGCTAATTTTTTGTAGAAAATTTGACAATTTTTAATAGGTTGAGGTTTATATATATTTGTATGTGTGCATGTGTTTTTGTCTGTGTATGTTTATCTATATATATATACATATATGCATAGATATACTTTTCAAGGAAAAGATCCTGCAATTTAAAAAGTATGTATCGTTCTACATAAGTGTAATGGAGATGAAAGGGAAATCTCCAAAGAGTATAGAATGTTACAGAGAGAACATGCTTTGTATATTTAGCCGGTGGAAGAATCAGAACTGGCATTTGTCACACAGTGTTTTTCACTCAGGATGCTTGATGGCCCTGGCAAAAGACAAGAGGCTCCTCTCGCAGCACGTGTCACCCTACAGTAGCATCCAGGACACATGTAATCCACCACAATGTAATAAGCAAGTAGTTTCCTCAGTGGAGGAGGAAGGTTGTGATGTGCCTACCTGGGCCTATAGGAAAGAAGATGCAGTAACTTTCCAAAGGATACAAAATAGTGAGATCATGCTTCTTGCTAACACAAAGCACCTTCTACTTAATACTAGGTAGATATTTAACAGCTCATTAGAACATCAAATTGGAGAAGGACATCCCTATCCAAACATGTACTTGCATGTTTGGCAGCTTTGTCTGAAGTTGTGGTGAATCCAGCCGGTAGATAGCTTGGCCTAGTTAATTAGTCATGTCTTCGCAAGTGTCTTGTCAGTCCCTGGCAGTCACGGGAGCCCGGACATAGGCTAATACACAGCACAGTGTGAAAGAAGACTGAAAAAAAGAGGATCTTCCATCACAGGTGAAATGATAATTAGTCAGACGTGTGTTTCAAGCAGCAGCAGCATCAGAGCAGACTGTGGACGGTATCTTGTAACTTTCTAGATACTTTTAATTATCTTTTAATTATTAACAGTTCTTGTCCACTCCAAATGCTTTTGGCTAGCACTAAGCTTCCTTTTGCTTTTTCTTGCTCATTTTTCCCCTCCTTGTTCTAATCTAGACCCAGTTCCAACTGCTAACGCATCAATGTCAGAAACTGCAGTCAAGCACAGCCTGTCCCCAAATCCCAACCTCTATAAACACGATGGCTCATTAATAACTTAAAAAGGATGATGACACTGATACTATTTATAGGGTCCTGCCAGCCAGGACTGCCAAAGTTAAGGAAATTAACATGGAAAAATTGTCAACTGCAAAATATTAGTGTTTATCAACAGATCAATCAAACTTCAACTACTGTAAATTGTGCTTTTAGCTAAATAAAATGTTTCCACGATGACAATTTATTGAATGCCTTATTTTGTTACACTTGTGCCCTTGTATCAGTTTCAATGAGAGACAGAGAAAGAAAAAAGAGAGACAGAAACTCCTACACTCCCCTTTCCCCTTCGCTCTCCTACTCCCCTGACACCTGCCAAACCTCCCACAATTGCTGAGCTCTCAAAAGTTACAGCTACATGTTTCACGATGAGTGGCAAATCAGAACTGCTGAACAAAATTCTCATGAAGTCAATTAAGTGTTAATTAGCTTTGACTGAGGGCACACGAGTCTCCAGCAAGCTGAATAAATGTCAAGGTGATGAGGCTGTATACTAAGTACTGGGTTTACATGCGTGGAGAGCTTATGATTTAATTTTTTTTTTTTTTAGCTTCTTTCATTATTGGCTCTCTTTCTCTTTTATATCAGAAAGAGACAGAATGCTACAGCAAGAACAAAGTTTTTCCTTCACTTTTTCACATCCGTATTTGCTGCAAATTGTTGGAGAGGAAATTTGCTGCAAATTGTTGGCCAGTCCTGCTAAAGGAAAGTGATTTATTGACATTCAAGCTTTGGAGGAAAATAACAGAAAGAAATCAGGAAAAAAAGAAAGAGGGAGAGAGTAGATAGAAAAGTATGAGGTTCAAAGCCAGCTCTGATCTTAATTCATTGCTTGTTGGGTCTTCTGTTCTGAACAGAATAAACAAATGACTACCTAAATGATAATAATAATTCCAGATTGGGACCATCTCTGCTAAGAATTTAGTCTTCTAGGGCTTAAGAAGATACATACAATCAATTAAAAAAAATGCTTAGAAGCTGTACTGTGGTCTGGGAAAGACTCAAATGGAGGCGGTGAGAAGCTAGACAATATATCTGCTGCCATGCTGTGAATACTAGGTGTAATATTATTATTTTTACTCGCTCGAACCTAGGTTGAGGTCTAGAGGCCTCAGTTAAGATCAGGGCCCCAATCTGGTAGATGCTATAAAAAAGATCACAAGTCCTTCCCTCTACGAGTTTACAATCTATAGCCATGATCTTGCAATTAACTTACAGTAGGTCGTTGCCAACACAGAGCCCATTACATGACTGAGGCTCCAAACAGACAAGCCAGAGAAGAGGTGTGAGGAACGAAACATTATTACAACATTTTACAGGTTCAGACAGAAAAATTAAGTGCCTTGCCCAGGGTCACACAATATATGACACTGATAATGAAAAAGCTTGAACTGGGCTCAGCTTTGAGAGTCTGGGCTGCTGTCTGCATTGCAACACTGTCCTCACCGGCAAGGTTTCTGTAGCAAGCAAGTCAAGCTGGTGATAATCCAGTTTGAGGAACAAACAGGAAACTCTCCACCATGACTACCAGCAGTAAAGAGGTATTTAGGCTGAAACAGCTAACAGTAACAGACCAGACAATAGGTTATGTGGAGGTCACAAGCAGTGGACTGGTAGATTTGTGTTTGTTGCTAGAAATACAAGTAGATATTTACTGAATCTGAAAGCCAGCACGTGCTCAACTGATCAATATGAATGCGTTTTTTGTAGTTGATTATGAAATTCCTCATCACAGGATGTCGCTGAGCCACCGAAATCACAAGTATCAAGAAGGCTGAAGAGAAGTCTATGGACAACAAGAGAAAATCTTAGTTAAAAAAAAGTCTTGAAAGAAATATCTAACTTCATAGTTTGATTGTTGATATATCTTAGGAAGTAACTTCTTTCGGGGAGAGACTATCCTACATCTGTTTTGTTGGCCATAGCTGGAGATAGATTACTGGATGAGACAGACACGTCTATTAAAGAATGGCAGTTACGATACTTCTCCTTAGAAGTATCTCTTCCTTGTATGGGTAGACACCCAGAAAAGTTCAGAAAAGTCTTTCTTTATCTTTCTGTTAACAAAGTTTGTTGTTTTTAGTTTTCAGTTTGAAAATATCAGTCATGTCCATAGGGTTAATGCTACCGTCTTTATTTCAGCCATAATTCTGATAGTTTTGCTGGACAGCAAATGTGAATGAAGTGGAGGGAAGTTCACCCACATAGACCCTGATAATGAGCCTGAATGACGCTAGTATATAAATGGGAGTTGCCGCCACCAGGAGCCTTTATGTCAGCAGTATATCTAGGTCCTTCCCAGAATGATGGAAATTTGTGCTGTTTCTTGGTGGGCATAGCTATACCTTGGCTGGTCCATCGTAGGCTTCCCAATGGAGCTAAATATACTGGAAACTTAGACCAGGTATGTAGAGTTATAACTCCAGTTCAGGCCAAGCTATTGACTAGAATTTGCTATCTACTGTATCTGGTCATGGAGCAGATTTTAATTGTTTGGGTGTACGTCTGCTTCATTATCACATTCATTAATGAAGATGGAGTATTTCCCAGGCATTCCAGATGTTGGCTTTTTATTTTTTCTTTCCTGCTCGTCTCTTCTTGGCACTGCCTTATACACTAGCATGAATGGTCATTATAATTCTTGGATTAGGAGTAGATGTTTTATAATATTCCTGTCAGGAACACCACGCAATAAAAGCAGGTTGCTTACATCTTCTGGAATGTGCAGTTCAATATGCAAGCAACTCCTACAAAAGAGATCAACATTTAGATTTCAAAGTGTATTAAAGCTTTTTTTTCTTCCTAAGATACATCTTTCTGGCAGAGCAGAGGAGCTCTCAAGTAGGTGTAAATTACATTTATGGCCATGACTGTAAGGTTCATTGACATGGTTAGAGCAGTATAAAGTAGTCTCAGTGAAAATGACAATCAGGCCCTGAGGCTTAGACAGATGGATGGACAAAACAATATCTGTGCAGTTTTATGCTACCTTTGCAAAAAGAAGTCACCAGTTTAAAATAAAAATAAAAATAAAAGAATACATTGCAAAATAAATTGATCTATTATGGAATAAATCCCAGAAACCGTGACACAAACAAAGAATAAAAAACAAACAAGAAAAGGACTTACTGTTCTCCCCCTGCATGTTGGTGAGTGAATATAAATCTGATAGAAATCAGATAGGATAGCTGAATGCCAGCTGTGACTCAGACAGGGACCTCTTTTGTGATACTGAATCACTTCTCACACACACATATCATAGCTCCAAGAGCCTTGGTTTGCCCACCTGTAATATTGAGATGATGGCCTATATTTTTACTTTAAAACACTTTATGTGTAAAAAGTGCTATATGTAGACTTTTGAATATTGTAAGAATACACATCTATTCATTCCTGTTATCATATATATATGAACTGTGGGACTGATCTCATTGCTATACCAGCACTGAGAGGATTCTGCATCTCACTATTTCACCTTACGAATTAACATATGTGCAAACTCTTCAGTGTCTTCTGTCCCTAAATCATAAACAATCCAAGTTATCTACCTGCTTCTCTTATGTGCACTTTGAAATGAAGAACTTTGGTATTAATTCTACTAACCCTGTTTATATTTGAAAAAAGCACACATGGCTGTATGGCCATGCCTACAGCTGGAGGTGTTGTAAGGTAAGCATGGTATAGCTATAGTGTGTAGCTATAGCAAGCTACACACCTTGTTTTGGAGGCACATCTGTATAATTAGCATATACCTCAATAAAAGTCCTCTCCATCATTAGACTTTAGTCACAGCTTTTCAGTATGGAATCCAGGAACTTTTAACAGCATTTAATTATCTGCTTGATATACCTCTACCTTCTAAAATTAGCTCTTCAGGTATAAAAATGTAATGTCTCTACATCCTGTTTTTGAAAAGGATAGTGGGAACTCTAAGGCACAGTGAATTTGATCAAAAGTAGCTATGTAGTATCATATTACAACAATCAGAATGACTTGAAAATGGAACTCAGCACCCATTTAGGGAAAGCAAAGAAGATACATATATTATTTATTTGACTCTATTTGGATAATGACCTTGTTCTAAGAAGATAAATTGGGTGGACTGTCTTCTAGTGACAATATGCTCATGTCTCTAATGCTATAGCACAAAGCAGGTGCCAGGTACAAGAGCATCTTCCTGGTGATGCTGATAGTAATGTACAAATTTTATTTCATTAAGTTATACCCAGGCTCTGCATTTGAAAGTACTGACAACATTTCTTAAATCCTGCCATCCTCCTACTCAATCACCACTTATTCAATTGAGATGCCTGTTTCTCACAGAGAAGTCATCTCCTGGTGGATCCTGGTGTATTAATTTTGTGCAGAAAGAATTTTGCTGCAGTGCACTGGGGAAAAAACAAAACCAAAAAGAATTCATTGGCACTAAGTGTTTGTCAGCATTCACAAAACTTTCCACTTGTTCTTTCCATAGCAGCACAGGGCTTGGTTGAGTGCTTCAGCCATTAATTCTATCCCAAGAACCGTCTTTGCTTGTTATTCTACATCCTTCCTGGCTGCTATTTACTGATGTCACTTATGCCAGTTGATGAGTGTGATGAAATTAGAATGTGATGAAGTCAGGAGTTTTTGATGGTGTAGAAAGATGTTGAACACTAGGAATTATTATGACGAACCTATTATACTTGCAATGATTTCTAAATCAGGCGACTGGTGGAGGCCGAACCTTTTACTGCCCTTCAAGTTCTTGTCAGCCAAATGCTTTCTGTGATACTGAAATGAGCCTGCTGAAGCTATGCTCAACAACACACTGAAAAAAAGCCATTTAACTTAAACACCTGTCACATTCTCTTTATCCAAATGTACAGTCAGGTATTTCCCTGTCTTCCTGCTCTAGAAAGTTTCTTAAGGGAATGATAAAACCATTTTTTCTCAGTTCATTACTGGCTGTTCTGCTCTATCTTACTGCTTACATTCTTCCAGCTGAAGAAAACAAGCTTTGGAGCTAGAGATTGTCATTGTCCCCGCAAGTCTGCCTCCATTCAAACTCGTCCTTAGCCTGACAGCATAGTCTATGCTGCAGGTTGATAGAGGCACACCTAAACTAACTCTAACCAACTTAGATACCCAGGTGAAAGCTCCTCTGTTTATCCACTGCATGCAATAGCACTTTCTAGTTTCAGTCTTTTCCTACCCTAACTTGGAGCTGCTGGTGATATAAGCAAGCATCTCTCCTCTGGCGCTATTACTGGGACTTTAAGTCAGTATGGCAAACGGGGATGGCTGTGGTCCCTATGGGCTGCTCCGGTGGTAGACAGGAGCATTCCCAGAGGCTACAAATGGCACAAGAGGAAGTAGAGAGGTGGTGAAAGTGGATCTCCATTGCCTTGGGCCAAAAATATGGCAAATAATGACCTAGGGAGGTAAGTGCAGTAAGAGAAAGAGGTAAGTGCATATTGCTGAGTGCTACAGGAGTACTGAGCCACTAGTGCTGCCTGAGGGTGTAGTTTGACCTTACATTTCCTCCAGTAGCAGTGCCAGTGAATAGACAGCTCTTCCGTCCTTTTCCATGATTACCTGTTTGTTCCTGCTTCTATTTGAAGGGTCAAGATGAGACAGTATAAAGAACCCTGAATCAAACAAGTGAGAACTAGAATTAAACAATGTGGCCTTCAAATATTATTTTGCTTGTTTTTCACTAGTCTCGTCTACTGCAAAATGTTAAAAACATGCATACATATAAATATAAAATCTCTCATGTACATACATACATGCACACACGTTTATTTATATGGCCAAGGGGAAGCAAACCCCTCCATGTGCACTGCAGAGAGTGAGAATATATTAAACTAGCTTTTCTGCCCAGCAAAATGTTCAGATGTCCACCAGATGGACTACACTTTTAATGCTGTAGGTCTTATAGACTGCGGTACTGAATCCATTCTGAACCTGGTCCTTAGCAGTTCCTCCAGGCTTCTAGTGCTACCGAAGTTCAATGGGAGTTTAGTGCACCCATCGGTCCAGTAGTTTCTTTCGATTCAAGGGTACAATCCTATGGTACAAATCCAAAGGTGGGAAAGCTGATGTATTAGGTTTCTACTCTTCTCCGTGTTTCAGCCTGTTTCCTCATTTTCAGAAGAGGTTACCATACCTTCATTGTGGTTTTCTAAATAACCTCAGTGAACTGCTCTGGTTTAAAAACAAAAGACAAACAACAAAAACTTATTCTAAAGGAAAGATTGATACATTTTTTAAACCAGATTTCGTCACAGAGCCAGATTAGTACAGAACAGAAAAAACAGTTCAATAAGCACAACCAGGGAACAAGCTTCTGGGGGAAGGCAGGAACAGGAGCTTTCTCCACTGGGTTTCCTGCTGTAACATGGACCATGCTGAAGGTAAGACTAAGCCCATCTCCTCACCCTAACCTCACACCCAAGGCATGTCACCTCCCCTCTCTATGTTCCTCTGTGACCGAAAATATGTCTCTGTGTATAGATTTTATAGCTGCAGTTCACCTTATTATTTGGGATTAGAAGATGTTATCTAAAAGGAGTGAGAATGACTATTCTGGTAGCAAGGACCAGTATACCAGAACAAACAAATGGCCCGTTCTACCCAGGATCCGGTCTCTGGAGTCTTCAGTGGGAGGCATAAAATCCCCATATTGTAACTAATTATGCAGTAATATACCATGGGAGATCATCCCCAGCTGTTTGTAATACTAACTCATCCGAAACCTGAATATACAGGAAATCTCAAGAGAAAACTTTATTCTCCCAAGATTTCCAGTTTCAAGAAGTTTTAATAAAGTTCAGGGAAAAAGCCAAATTTGAACTGTTTTTCTTACCCCAAAGACCATCCAAAATATCGAGGTTCTCGTCTTGTAAACTCATACAGCTGTGACTCTTACAAGATTTCAGTGGTGAGACTTGGTTTGTAGACAGGTGTGATTTTTCCTGCAGAATATATAAAAGTTAGCAGCCACCCTTTTAGTTTTGTTCTTTGTGTGCTATTCATTGCACTGAAACTTATTGAAAATTTTGTCAACAATCAGCTTTGTAAAAGCTATGCACATTGTCTGCATAAAAGCCGTATTTTGACGAGAAAATGACTATTAATGAGAACATGTTCTTTTCTGGCATCAGACTCGAAGAGACACAGGTCATAAATCTCTTTGATCTTCTTGCAAAAGGCTAAAATCAAGGAAAGAAGCAAGTTTATTCTTTCCCCCCTCCCTCCATTTTTTAAAGCTCCTGATTGAAACAATTCCATTTACTAATCAGTAATTTATCATGCTTGCTTCCTCCCACCCCCCCATCCCTTCTCCCTGTGCTTTTGTTTGTTTTTGATTCTTTATTTCAACATAAGAGAAAATCTTTCCAGATCTTCATATCTATTTATTTCCCTGGGTTTCATAGGGAGGGAGGGGGAGAATTTTCAAGGGGGATGGTGCAGAGAGCAGTGTTAATTTTTTTTTTTTTTTTTTTTTAAGAAAATATGTGCGGAGGGTGGAGAATGAAAAAAATGAAAAAAGAAACCCCACAAAAAGAAACTATAAAAATAAAATGTGAAGAAGAAGAATCCTAATATTCTAGTTTGGTCAATGAACTGCTGCCTTTCATACATGTGTCAATACTGCCATCTCTTGCCTCTTCAACAACCTGGGCAGAAAACTGTAGTTTAATGAAAACTGGAGAATGAACATATACTCATATACGCACACACATAAAAGAACTAAGTTTTCCAACAGAAAGGTGAGTGAATTTTCCCTGCTACATAATTCAATGTTTTGAGAGGAATTTTATTTTTTTAACTGTCTTCTTTCTGTTGCTGTGTAGCTTCATGTGCACCTTATACAGCTGGGGTGACTAAAACCTCAGCTAGTGATTTATACTTAAGAATGAAATGTGATTTCTGAAGAAGAGAAAAAATCCAGATTACAATCAAAAAATGATCAAATTAAGCTTGTATGTCTCTCCTTCTGTGATGATAATATGCATGCATATAAATACACATGAAATATAGAGATGTATGTTTTGTTAATATACATCAGTTATAATATGAGCAAGTAAGTCTTTAAATAGATAAAGCCTCTGCTGAAATATGAAGTTTTCTCTTGAAATAGTTTCCAGAGATTACAAGCATGCATGTGTATATATGGTGATGACAGGGATTTGGCTTGACAAGTCATGAAACTTCGTGTTGCATAAATGCAGTGGCCACTATTTTGGACCTTATGACTATGATCTATAGCAGAATTATTGTTTCACTGAGATAAACTCACAAGAACTGCATAGTCATTTGTCAGTGAGCAATGTTGTTTTCTAAGCTGATGCAAACTACACACCAAGCTTAAATGCCCAGCTCTTCAATTCTAAGATCCTAACAAAAAATACTATATTGTTTTTTTGATTGTCATTCTGTGGTATTAGTTATAGCAGAAATTTGTAGCCAAGTGAAAGCCAGTGAAAGTTATGTATCTACAGTAAAGATTGGATGAGAGTTTCTGGGGTTTGAATGCATATCACCACTTAGGTGCTGAAAAGAAAGACTGTCATTTGATTTTTTCTGTTGTTGCAATTTATGGTTTAGTCCTAAACCCACTGCAGTCAGTGACCTTAACTGGCTGTAGGTTAGGTCAGTAAAGGTGTTCCTGTGCTTACCTAAACTTACAAAGCACAGTTATGCTCATGTGCTTTGATGACTTCTCATCATTCAGTGTTGTGACTTAGAAAGGCGTACGATGATGACGTAAAGTTATGGGTCAAGGTTACTGTCCTCTAGTTTTCCTCTAGCAGCCACAAGGTTGCTTAGCATTCACCAGCCATGAGTTGTTCATTAGACTAGTACTGTAATGCTACACATGGCAAATGCAGGACTACTATTTTATTATCCTCTTTTCTCACCATTATTCTGTTTGTTAAGTTTTGTGATTATATCTGAGCATATGTGGGGTGTGCATGTGCGCATGTGCACATGAGTAGGAAGGGACATGGTTATTAAAGGCCAGAAGCACTGAAACCGACAGTTGTCTTCACCGCAGAGCAAATGCTTTATCAACAAAGCACAGGTGTACAGCACCAAAGCAGATAAAAACATATAAGACCTGAGATGACAGTTTTGTGTTCAAAATACATTAATCACCCAAAGTAAATTTGTGCATCTGTTATACGCTGTAGGTGTTTCACTTGCTTTGTTCCAGAGATATCGAAATAGGTGAAAATCTTTTCTCTTTTCAATGTGGTTGGTCCAAGAAGCATACATGGCACCTTCCTACTCGGTGTGACTTCTGGCTGTGTCACACCTGATCCGCTTGCTCCTTTGTAGTCTCGGCACAATTCACAGATAAGGAACAAACGACGGGACCCTATTGTGTTCCTAGGGGCCAAAGCCCATGATGTCCAAAACAACAAAAGGTTTCAGTGTTGTTGGTAAGGTATGTGGCTCAATTAGTGTGATGGAAATTTTCCCATAAATATGCCTTTCAGTCAATAGACTGCTCTTTCATTTACCATCTATCAGTAAAGTTGAGCCCTCAGATTAATTACAGCCAGATAGGTTTCAGGCAGATCTCCAAAGCCAAATAATTTCCACTGAAAATAATAGTCTTCTGATCTATCAGATCCACATTGAGCAGTCTGGGTGAGTGCTAGAGAACAACTGAACTACAGGATATAGAAAGCTGAACTCAGGCATAAGGATAATAACATTAGCTCTGGTGGGAGAAGCAACCATGATTCTGCTGTCTGTGCTCAGCAGATTTTGGTGGAAAAAGGGCACAGAGCAAAAAACTAAGCAGAATCGTGACATTTGTGTTTCCTGATCAATAGGGATAGGGTGAATTGCCCATTGGACCCATCACCAAGCTAAGCTTTATCCATAGGCTTAAAACTCTGTATAGCTATGAGTATTTTTTCAAGATTCTAGGTGCAAGATAAATAGATGATGGAAGAATTCTCTGTACATCTTATAATCAGCAAGAAGGAATGCTTTATTTCCTCTCTTAAGCACTTTGTCCTCCTCTGCTCTGTTTTTGGCTCCCCTGGCTTAACTATTATACCTCCAGCAATACATGTAAGAAATACATATAAAGAAGCCACAAGCTCACACCTACATACCCTCTCACCCATCAGCAAAATGCAGCAGCTCCTTAAATATAACCAGGGCTCTATTCACTGCATGATACCTCACACACCAGCACTTGGGAGTTATACACGTCTACGCAACGGGATGATCAGGGACTGCGTTTTAAAATTCAGAATACTGGCATCTCACAAGGAATATTTCCCTTGGGTATGTTCCCAGAATCATCTATCTTCAGTCAAAAGCATGATTGCCAAGACATGGAAGATGAGTCAGAATGGGACTCTGAAATAGATATGTTTAAATGAATCTTATTAAAGACATTTATTCAGTTACATATAAGCTTTCCACAAAGTGCAGCCTGTAAATTTACCAAACAGACACCTGGAGGTATACAAGTATATATAAGGAGTGGATATCGCCTCCCTTTCCACTGTCTCCTGGACCTGTCATCTTCCTCTCTCTCTCTCTGTCTCTTTCTCTGTCTCTCTTTCTCTTTCTTTTCATTCATTTGCAATAACTGTCCTCATGCTTTCAAACATTCTTAGAGAAATTCAGGCTGATTCTGTTTCCAGCTTGAATACCTGCTAGTTGAGAGAAGCAGCAATGGTTTTGTATCCCAGAATTATGTGATCCTCAGAATTAAGGAAATCATTAGGTCTTGCATGTATCTCAAATATTTTATGGCCAAAAAATTTCTGCCCATCTAGCAAAGTAAATCCCAGCCATCTTATTATTTTTGTCATACTCTGTGCTTTCTTCAGTATAGTATTTTTTACTGAGAAAACACTTCTCCTATATGATCCAGATTTGTTCATTTCCTCTTTTTCCCACCCCTTCCCCACCCTTCAGCACTCTCCATTGATTTTATGCCATAAGCAATGTTATGGCAATGATACTGACTAATATCCTAAACTTATTCCAGATAAATATGAGCATTTTAGCATAAATATATGAACACTCTTGCAAAAATAGATCAAGGAAGATTCAGGTAAAATACATGGAAGTTCAATAGTTTTGGGCCAGCTCCTTAGTTATTACAGAGTAGATTAGAGTCAGAGAAGAACAACTTATTTTCATCAGACAAACACTCTCTTGACTTCATAGCCTACTTCTTCCTAATGTGGACTATCAGACAACTGAAATAGTTAAAAGAGGAGATTAAAGCAGATATCATGACTGTTCCAATCTCCTCACTGTCTTGGGGGGAGGGGCACTAAAGTCATAAAAAATATTAAAATATATAATAATTATCCTTTATAATAAATTACAAATTTAACTTTCTTCCCCCCATTACTGTCTGATATGCATTATCAGTATTTGTTTTCCTTTCAGAGAAATGTCGATTCAATTCAGCTCAGTGGTTCACTAAAATTGCCTAGTGTTCTTAAGGATGTTTCTCTATAAAACTTGAAAAAGGATCCTTAATCTTACCAAGCTCCTCCATTTTATCTTCTACCCATAAATTACTTTCCCATCTGAAGCTCCACCGGTAAGATATGTTATGAATTCTTTTACGGGTAATTCATTCCTTTCTTTTCAGTGCCTTTGTATGATTTCTTTTAGGAGTCATTAGATTTCTGGCTACCCACTTGTAAAGTTTCTTAAGAATCTCTTTTAAAATCAGAAGTTTCAGAGAGTATAACTGCCAATTTACTTCTTTTTCTTCTCTCCCTTTCCCTTTTCTTTCATGATGCTTGCTGTTTTATCCCTGAATGTTTGAACTTCCCTATACTCCCTGAGTATACGCCTAGAGTCACACTGGACATCACAACAGCTCCAGCAGTTGCCAGTCTCGCTCGAGCCAAGCTTACCCTTTCAGGCTAGTGCTGATGATCCCAACCAGCCTCCTCTATAGTGTACGAAAGCACAGGAGATCTACAGGCTTTGCAAATATTTTGAAGGTTTGAAGAGGGTTTTTTTTGTTTTTGTTTTTGTTTTTGTTTTTTCAGTAAGTTGAATAAGTCTATTTAGTTTCCAGTTATGCTTCAAAAGAATACTGGGTAAAAGCAGGCAAGGATTTTAGTAATATGGGTTACTTATAATAACACATATTAAAAGAAAACTTATACAGAAAGGAGGTTTTGGTTTTTGGGTTTCTTTTTTTTTTTTTTTTTTTTTTTTTTTTTTTTTTTGTCGTGTGTATGTCTAGTTACCTCTGAGATTCTTGGCTCTTTTTCTGAACATGCCAGCTAGAAACAGGAAATCTGGCAGAGCTAATCATGGTTTTGAATGCAATGCAGCAACCCCTTCCTTCTCTCATATCCCAAGATGGTATGCAAAGCTCTTCACTGTCTCAGAGGAGAAAGAGGGTTTTGTGAGATAAGTGTCCTCAAAAGGTTGTTATCTGGGCCAGACCCACAGGCCCTCTGGAGTTCATGGGGCTTGTCACATAGGTGATTTCAGGATTAAGATGCTCAGGTAGGGTTTTATATCTATAATAGCCACATTCCTCAGCATGTTTCTTTCCACTTTTCTCACATTTTTTATTTTTGTTCATTCTTTTTCCTCCACATCGCCTGTTTGGGTCTGCTCCTCTGTGACACACCAGGTATATGGGAGCATACCTGAGATCTCTTCTAGCACCTAGGAATCAATCATCACCGCCTGACAGCTTCCAAAATATGCTTATCTTTCACAGGAGTCCCATGCTGTGATTTTCACTGGTTCCTGAAGCTCATCCCCTGACATTATAGTTTAGTATCCAATGTTTGTCACTTCAGTTTGTTTTCCTTTCTGTTTCACCACTCAGGAAAAACCTGCAGTGTTATTCTCTTTTCAGTGTGGTCATTTCTCCTATACTAAGGTTGCTTTTCATGTGGCAACCAGAAAACATTTCTTTCTTTCAAGTGGTAGCACTGGATGCACTCTAAAGCTAAGCAGTCCCAAGAAGCTTTTCACGTTTCCACACACCTATACACAGGATTTTATCAATACAAACATATATGCATGTATATGCATATATTTATATATATTCTATATATTCTGTCTCTTTAACAAGAGAGTCTTTGTAATGATTTAATGATGGGTGTTGATGGTTAGAGGCTGCTTCTGTCTCCCTTAACAGTACGAATAAAGCAATAGTACATCTGTGAAATACGGATCTGTAAATCTCAGAACAACAAGGGTAGTTTATGTGTTTCCTTTTGCCCAGAATCTCCCATTTGTGTTAAGCACATGTTTTATTTATTTGTTCACGTATTGTTTCTGATTCTTTGGGATATCGGTAGGATTTCTTTGTGTGTCCCTTAGTGTTTTGCTCGAGATCAGGGATAGCTGAATGAATTCAGGTAAAATAAGAACCTGTTCCACTTTAACATGTATCCAAGACATGACCTTGACTTAAACTGATCATTCATGGAGATTCACAAAAATTGCACTTTTACTACCTGCATTTTTGAATTCTTGATGAATTAGGAAGCAAGATGTAGTTCTAGGATTCTCAAGAGACAGCTCTGTCCCTGAGATATTTTCAGACCAAATTTTAAGACTCAGGAGATTTTAGTAGCTGAGGTAAACTCCAAATAAACATCCTTTGGGTGTTCATCAACATTTATCTGAACCAGAAGTATATGAAAGCTCACTTGTCACTTGACTAATCATTGTGACATATGAAATCCACTTCCTTTTCAAAGACTGGAGAAAGACATGATCTGAAATCTTTGTTATATTTAATTTTACTATTAATATATAAGATAATATGGTAAGAAAGAAAAACTGTGTACTTGTTTGAGAGAGAAATATAGAGGGAGATCTCTGGTGAATATCCCAGTTGATATCATTTCTATAAGTAAATGCAGGCACCCATGACTGTATTTTTCCTATCAACACCATAATAAAATAAAATCTTACCCAGATACCACAACAATGGCTAGTATGATAGCATGACACCCAGCATGTTACAATGAACTAATCTTGGGCTAATAGAGAGCAGCTCCTACACTCCAGCCTCGGCTTTTAAAGGCAGCAGCTCCTCACTGATCTTGGAAAAATCATTTAACTCTTCTGCTTCTACACTTCGGGCCAGTTTAGGCCAGTAAGTCTATAAGAAATCATTTACCTCCATTTTGATTTCTGTACAGCATTTCTGTAGCCACTGTGATGGGAGGGGCAGTGAATAAATTCCTGGGTCTTCTAGCCAAATAGGGGTGCTTAAATCAAAAACCGAATCTGCTAGCTAGGCTTATAGGCATCTAATGGGTCACCTGGCCAGAGATCAAGATCTGATTACAGGAGCACTGACAGAGCAGCGGGTGTTTTATACAAAAAGTCAGAAGGATCTTTCCCTCTCTGACTAAATCACTATCGCACTTGTGCAAACGGGTGTGAGGGGCAAGGATTCATTATGGGTCAAGTGGAAACAGGGGTGGGTTTCACCTACTAGATGGGCCCCCGTGGACTACCGAAGAAGTGAGCAGAACTGCATGAATGTGTGCTCTTTTGTAAACATTCAGCATCATCCTTTTGTACTGCTAATGAGAGAACTGCATTTTGTATAGACTTGTTTTGCAAAGTGTTTCTTTGATTCAACTTCTACGTGTTCCTGAAAAGATTAATCATACATTTAAATGCCTGTGAGGCTGGAGTTCTGGGAAGGAGAGTAATTAATGTGCTGGACAATGCAAAAACTCAGGATTGAAGCATTTAACAGTAGGTATTTGTTTTCTAAAAGGTTGAGAATATTAAACTCTGCATGTACCCTAAGAATTCAGCATATAGAACCCCAAAATAGCATCGAGGTGACTTCCAAGGAAGGCTGTTTTTACCAGAGATGTAACACATCCTTGTTCTTGCTTTGCCTTCTCAGTGGGCTTGGTGAAGCCATTTAAAGTCCTCGCCTTAGCAATTCACTGATAAATCAGAAATGATAGTATTTCTCACCATCATAAGAAAATATAATAATGAAGAAGTCAATGTCTTTGTCAAAAATTCACCAGAATATAGCCATTCCCAATACAGCGGCTAGTCTGGGGAAGTGACACAAGACTTTAAACAGAATGAGACTCTAATCAAACTGCAGCAATATGGAAGTCATTTCTGTTTCTGGCTGAAGAGCTCTGTGCAGAAAGAGGGTCACAGTGAAATCATATTATCCCCATTATCGTGCTGACAGTCATATCCCAAATCCACAAGGCCAAGAGATGTGCGTGGTGGTGTTATTACAGTCATTACAAAGGGGTGATGCTGACAGAGAAATGGGTTTTGCCAATCAGAGCATAGGCATCCTTTGGACATAGGATTTTTTTCTCTGCAGCCGTCCTTGGCCAAGGGGGTTCATGAGCTGCAGATGACCAAATTTTTTCAGTATGAAGTATAAAACCTCATATTTGACTGTCATGAATAACAAACAGAAGAGCAAATATCCCTCTTCTCTCTTTCCACTCTCTGTATGCACAACTTGCAAGTCATCTGATTTGGTACCAGAGCCCATTAAAACAAAAAAGGAATCTGCACTTAAAAAACAAGCCAAAAACCCCCAAATAATTGCTTTTCATCCTGTGTCATGTTTTAATTAAAGATAGCAGCACCACAATCTACAATATATCTGGAAATTATTAGAAACCTTTTCCAGAGGCAAAAAGGATCAATACCTCTTTGTCTCAGTGGCATAAAACATCAGTGTGTTACTTCTTTCCTGCTGGCGAGAGAGAAAGTGGAAAGAGTCTGAGATGGGAATAACAGCAGTGCCAAAGTGGGGAGCCATGTGCCAGGTCAAATGAGCACACTTTTCCTTTTCTTTTTATTTAAAAAAATAAGCAGAGTGGTTTGCATTATCCGCTTCCACCCCTGTGATCAGCTTTGCTCCTTTTTTGTCAGGGGCATGAGCCAGCATGCAGAACTGCTTGCTTTGTTGATGAGCTGGAAAGAGTTAAGTCACTGAAGAAAGGAAATGTGACTGAGAGGTTAGAAGAGGAACCTGAGAGTCGAGTCCTGGCTTCCCTTCTTGACTTCACCATGGATGTGCTGCATGACACCGCTCAACTTGGAGGTGAAAAGATGGAGGTCTTGCACCCTGCACAATGATGCTTATGTCCTCCTGAGAGTAGTTTCTTGTTGACAGTACTTGTTTGCACAAACTGACTCTGACTTTCACTGTATTGCCTTTCGAAGAACAACCTGACAACAGTGGCACTCAAAGCTAGCTGTGCCTCATTTGACAGAGAGTGGTACTTTGGCCTCTCTCGACCTATATGTATCAGGGCTGAGAGTCATCTGATGTGGTCATCTGTTTTTCTTCAATTGTCAGTGGACACAAACAGGCATATCTAGGCTGAGACTGCAAATGAATCATGACCTAGAAACACATGATCTTTTCTCCTTATTATAAAAGGAGACAGCTGATGAGCTCAGATGTTTGCGTTGCACTAACCTGGAATTAGATAACAGGAAACCGTGCCTCAGTTACCTCATGTATCAACTGTAATAATGGAACAATACCACATCTAGTCAGCCCACTCTCACCCTCTCGCCTATGTGAGTGTGGAGCACCTGCTTGGGCAGGAGAACTTCTGTGAACATACAGCATGAGGGAAATGCTATTCACATATTGTACGTTGCCCCTTTCAGGCAGGGTTTCTTTACGGAAGTCGTTGAGTTTCCTTTCTCTGCTTAGGCTGCAAGACAAGGAGCAGACAGGACAGAACTAGATACAGTCCCTGGCATAGTTCCCCAGCTACACTAGTGTATTTCTGAACTGAAATGTAATTAAAAGCTAATGCTGTTTTGAAAATCATTAATTTCTAGGAGGCCCCCAACAAATACATGAGTGAGTAGTCTGAGGAGTGCCAGATCATTGACTGATAGATGTGAAGAGCAGAGGGGGCTGTTTTGACCATCAAGTTTGGTTTTCTGAGTAACACTGAATTCCCTTGCTTCACATTTGTTCAGCTGTCCTTCAGCTAGAACGTATATTTTAGAAGAAACCAAACCAGACTCTCAAATTCTTGGCTTCACAGCTCCACAAAAGACAATTTTCAGGAGTTCCCATCATTAATTAACTTTTGATTAAGAATGAAAATGTTAATATGTTTTGAAAAGATTTATCAACAAATAAATTCACTAGAGCAGCTGACCTTGCCATGGTGTATTTGGAGTCACCTTTCTCCTTGAATCATCCCTGGGCCTGAAGGTCTCAGGAAATTTCTCTCAAAGTCCCAGCTGGTGAATTTTCTATCCCCTCTCATTCATGGGGTGTGATAGGATAACAGCAGCAATACAGTTCTTATTGTCTGAATGTGCGGACAGCGTAGTAAGTGTAAAGTGTTATTATTATTGTAAGGAAATAATAATACTAATAAAACAAAATGAATCTAAGTCTTGTCTTCAGATGGTTATTTTAGCAATCCAGAAATCTAAAGCCCATGAAATAGACAATTAAGAGGGGTTAGATACTTAATATCAGTCGTTGTGTTTTGGTAGAATTTTGCAGTAACGCAGCTGCTATAATAATACGGATTTTTATTTCTCCTTACAGAAAGGAAGCACTTATGTTTTCCGAGAAGCCTCGAAGTCCTGCTGCAGAATGCGGAGCTCGGTGTTTGTGTGAGTGCCTCTGTATGTGCCTGAACCGTCTGCTCTCTCCTTTTGCAACAGCTCCATCTTTGGGAGACAGGGAGAGAAACCGGTTCTTTCCTTTAGCTGGCTTTGCAAACAAAAGAAACCTTGGAAAGCCTAACTCACCCTGGAATATCCTTCTTCCCTCCCCCCTACCCCAATCTTCCTCTCCAGCTCTTGATCAGTTGAGGAATTAAAAAAAAAAAAAGGAAGAAACAAGACAATATCCCCTTTCTCTCATTTCTGACATAACTAAGGGCCAGGGACTCATTTAATTAGTCTCTCTCGTGTGGGTTACAGCCCTGTTCAAGGCAAACATTTACCCCTGGGTTTCAGCACTGTTGCTTAGCCACTGAATTTTCCCTTTTAATTTTTTGTCAGGAAAATGTGGTATCATGTTAATGGCTATTGGGGATCCTACGGCTAAATCATAATCATAATTGTCTACACTAATCATAATTGTCTTGCTGTTGCGGTGTGCGTCCCTCCCCCCCATCAGTTTGCAGTCTCTTCCTGCACACTTTGATTGCACGCTTAGATTGCATATGAGCGTTTCCACATCGGGGTTGACACTTCAGTCATTTTTGTCTATTTAAAAGCTGGGCCTGGGACACTGGGACTTAGAGACCCTATAGCAAAGCACTCTCTGTCTTCTCAGGATCCTCGTCCCAGAGCTCTCTCATGACAACAGTCACTTCTGTATATATTTAATAAGGCTCACTTTTTCCTTTTAAAGTGATGCTAGCTGAGGAAGAGGATTATAGAGACTCAGAACTAAGGACGTCTCTCAGCCACAAGCTGCTTTTAATCACTAAACTACATTTTACACTCTCATTTTCTAGTGTCATGAACCTTTCATTCCCTTCCTCACAGTGGCCCATCTCCAGCAGCAGATAAAACAACTCCCCCTCACTGCCCCATAAACCTGAAGGACAGTGCAGGATCTGGGGAAGTGGGAGCTGTAGGTTTCAAAGCCTTTGCTGGAGGTAGACCCAGAACACAAGTCTCCTACTTCCAGGACGAATTGTCTCATCACTAGGCCGGTATGCAAAGAAGGGGCAGTCAGTCGTGAACGTCCCTTTCTGTCCTGGCTTCAGTGGTTATGAAAAGGAAAGTAACCTTACCACTGTTTTTGTGAAGGACCTGATCCAGTCAGCATGTGGTGGGCCAACTAGGTGAAGTCCTTCAAGGGACACAAAGCAGTACCTCGGATCCTGATTAGGCATTGACAGGGATTAAATGTCAAGGGCTTTCAGGCTGAGATGCCTGTGAGAAAGTCAGAGGAACTAGAGAACTTGCAGGTGAAAAAAGACGGGATTTGGTGTGTTCAGATCCAGGTAATCACACAGTGAGGTTTAACTACGTGTGAGTGGGGTTAAATTACAAGTAATTCTTGAATTGTCAAGCCCAGGGTCACTTCTTTTGTGAAGACGGGGAGCAGTAGAGACCAAGAATACTGAAAGAAAGGGAAATGTCGATCCTAATAACTATGCAAAGGCATGGATAGAGATCTCAGAGTGCCCCTGTGTAACCTGTTCAAGACCAAGACAGCTCGGGGCAAAAAACAGGAAGCCAAAGCAATCATGGAAGAAGACAGGGTCCACAATAAGCTGGGAACAAGACTAGAGTGGGGTCAAGCAGATGTATCGCAAGAAAGGGTAAACACTGGAGCTTTTAGAGGCAAGTTCATAGCTGACAGAAACTAGATCCTTAATAATTTAGTACAGCTCAAGAAGTCTGGTACTGGCAACTCTGTTGGCTGTTGGCTGCTAGATGGACGTGGGGCAGGATTAGTGTGTAAAGCAGGACAGAGACCTTTTAACAATTTAATCCTATAGTTGATTAAGTTTCAATGTCCAGAAAATTTCCCCAGCCTTGTTAAACTTAGTAGTATAGATGTAATCATTATGATGTAGCCTGAAGTCACAGGGAAATCTTTAAATACAGATCTTCTGAAGGCCAAACTAGCTTTAGCACTCTTTGGTGTAAAGAAAATCATGAGTATTCAGAGTTCAATTCACCACATGGGTTTTGTGTTCTGAGACCCTGACTTTAATTTCACTGGAACAGCGACACGTGTTGTCCTATCCCCACTGCTATGCTGCATCCTAAGCACTTCATCTCCTCCAAATTCATGCTGATAAAATCTCATTACAGTTCTATAATGTACTTCTGATACACTTCCCACTTGCACTCTCATCTGCAGTCCCTGGCATTGACTGGGATTTGAAGAGAGAGTGTAAAAACAGCTGTGTGGAAAGATGGTATTTTTTTTTCCTTGCAGTATTTTAGTCACAGCTAGAAACAAAAGTTTCCAGAAATCTCCTGAGACAGCCTGTTCTTAAGAGAATCCATTGCTAAAACTAATTCACAGAAGTTTTATCTCCATTCATAGTGTTCCATAAAGAAATAATTAAGATTTCTTCAGTTCCAGGGTTTCTTTGCCTGTTAACTGCTGGGACTGCAGTAACGTTCCAATATCTGAAACCAGTGCTTCGGGCTCACCTCTAAGCAGGGAGTCAGACTGACCATCAGCTATTCCCCACATTGACCTTCAAATTCTCACATTATATAGGACTGCCATGGGAGCACCATTTCAACTCCTCAAGAGCTACATCTAAGTCAGTCCAATTCTTAGACGTTTCATAATAAATAAAAATATATATCCATAGTTAATTGCACCTTTCATTGGCAGGCCTCACAGTGAGCCTGTGGCACATCAGCTCAATCATAAGCTAGATATAGATTTGAGGTGACAATTCATAATTTAGGCCCTCTGATACAGTAAGAGGGAGAGTTAGCTACATATGCTGCTTAATATAGTAGAAATAACAGGGAAAGAGATGGTGGAGCATAGATATCTGTTCTTAGGTTGGAATGGGGTGTTTTGGGTGTTTGTGTCTAGTGAAAAGGCACAGATACGGATCTTCTGCTAGAATTGAGTACCTGAGCTAAGTTTGTCCTTTCTCTCAGAAAGCACCAAGGGTAGATTAAAAGTTTCTTCCTGAAGGTCTTTACTCAGTAGCTTAAAGATTTGAACACTCATCTGATCCATAAGAAACCCAGGGTCAAGTACCTTCTGCTTCAGTCTTGGTTTCCCACCTTTCTAACCATGGGACTATAAATTATCCTGAAATAATATTTGATCCTAAAATGATATGTGGCTTCAGTCTCCTCTGCATATTAGTAGGCAAAACAAGTCTCGTACATATTTGTAAAGAGTTTTAAAATGTAGATATGAGCCTTGATCTACATCTTTATCATTCTTTTTTTTTAGCTCAACATATTCCTCTGAGTAAACTATATCAAATAACGTTGAGTTACTGTAAACCACACTTTCCCTTCTCCTCCCTTTCAAAAGCCCTTCTGGGACTGTAAATATAAAATATGATTACCTGAATATTGTTTACATCCATCAATTCCTCATTCTTCAGAATGTCCCTGAGAGAAAAGTAGAAAATATAAACTGTGGTCTTGTCATGATAGGGGCTGTCCTCATTTCAGCCTCTGTTTACCAGTGTCACTGTGAGATATAGTCAGACAAGTGTTATCAAAAAGCTATCACACTGAATGGTTTAATTTTACCTCTTGGTGATATTATATGAAGATGTTTTAAGTTAGCTGTTAACTTTGCACTGCACCAGACTAGCAGTGATCCTGTTACTAGTTATCATACTGCACCCAAAGGGGAGGCAGCAGCTGGCTGCGGTCTGGTAATTATTAAACCCTTGCAATGGCTGTTCATTACGTCCATGGGATCATGCAGTGAACCTAAGGAAGGCTTTCATGTGCAACCATGAGTTGTACTTCAGTGTGGAACCAAGGTGGGTTGGGTTATCACTGTGCAAATCACCCTGCTTTCTCCGTGCACTGATTTGCACTGACCTGGTCATGTCCTTTAATGGTCACTAGCACTTGTAATCCCAGGAGGATACAGCACTGTCTGGGGACTGAAAAGACCTGCTGTTCTCAGACACTGTGTGGACCAGGGTGAATGACGCTGGCTGCCCAAACCGTGCTCCTCCTCTATATCTCCGTCTGGTTTGACTATAAGCTCTTTGAGATGCTGCACATTCCTCATCTACTCTGTGCTTGAAGAGCCAAGACTATGCTTACCCCTGTTGCATTTGATAGGTGGTACTTTAATGTACACAATAATCGGAATAAATCTTTGCAGGAACAGAAAATGGAATAAGAAATATTCTGTCGTCAGATTTTGTTCTCAAATATAGTCTGAAATTTCCAATTAATTTTTTTTGGGGGTGGGGAGAATATTTGTTACAGTCAATGAAACATTTTATTTAATTTCTATCGTTAACTAACTTTTAACTTTATGGTTAAATATAGCAAATCTATTTCTAAATTAAAAGGTTTTTAAAAAATTCTAAGGTATTAACAATTTCCATTTGATTTCACCTGCTTTTTTTTGTTACCAAAGTGACATTTTACCCTAATTGACACATTCTCATGGAACTGACTTCCAGAAATCATCATTTCTAATAGTTAAAATGTTCTTTTGTAAACTTTGTAATTGGTCTTGCAGCAGAATGTCTTCCCCAGGCCTATCTCTAGACAAACCCAACATTAAAGGTGCTCTGCATTTATACATACCCTCGGTATGTATAAATTACCCTCAGTAATTTTGAAATGCTTGTCAGCAGCATCCTTTATACTTTTCAGAAATACAGTTGCACCTGGACTTCCACCTTAATGCCTCTAAAATGTTTGGTGCTTTCTTCCAAGAGGTGACTGAGACTTTAAGAACATAAGAGGCTGGGTAAGTATCATCAACCAAACATCCTGACAGGGGATGTGATGGCCCTCTTTTGTTCACATTGCTGATTCAGGCTGTGGGTAAGGAGGGAGAAGGAAAGCTTCTCATTTTGTGGATAAACTGTTTATTTTATGGCTCATATTTCCCAAGTAGATACCAGACTATGGTACAAGTTTAATGATCCAAGTCAACTCCACCCCTACCTTCTCTCCTAGCTGCTCTTCACCTTGCCCTGGCTTGTAATGCACCCACCTTTGCTGCACAAAGAAAGTTGAGATGGGTTTCCATGCACAGTTTAATACCAGGATCCATAACTGATGACATCTATAAACTTCAAAGTTGTCTTGGGGGCAGGAGGGAGAGAAAGAAAGAGGATGAAACAGAGAGAAAAGGGAAACCCTATTTGCAGTGGCCAGTTGGGATAAGGAGCTACAGTCTACCCAGGCGAGACTCCTCCTCTGGGCAGCCCCTCCAGTGCAGCAGGTGATGACAACAACCAAGTCAACAACAATGAAAAAACCTTTTTTTTTTTTGCTTTCTCCCTAGTACAATTATACTTTTCATCAAGACTTGCTCAATCTCCCCATTGGTAGTTACTGTTTATGACACTGTTAGTGCTGATTGGAGGATGCCTGATTAGCTGCAGGTGTTGCCCACTAATTGGTCATTAAGTTTTGGCATGTATATTATTGATAATATTTACTGGCTATTAAAATTGCTATTATTTGTTATCTAGTAGGCTCTGTTTGTTCTAATATGAAGCTACAGAGTAAAAGCTACAGGGTGAAGTGTGAAGAGATCTTAGCATGAAAGTAGAGACTAATAGCTGCAAGGTGAAACGGTGAAGAGGCAGAGGAGGAACAATATGCTTTAAACATCAGTGGCAATCATTTTTCAGGAGAAAGCCAACATAACAATGGGTCAGAGTCCACCAGTGCAAGACAGGATAAGGGCACCTGATATTCTGTGGTAAAGGCACTGCCACAGCAGCCTGAGGGGGTATAGAGAAAAGGTTACTGGGTTGCAAGTGAAAGGCAGGTTGCAGTATTGCAGCTGGATGGTCTTTAGCGTTGCAAGGATTGGGGCACCCGAGGCACCATGCAACATTTCGTCTATTAGGTTCCCTGATTTTTCTCACGCCAAGAACTGTTGTGGGGAGACACCATCAGGAGAAGAATTGGCAGCTTTCCTCAAGATGGGTGCTCAGGGAAATGAGGCAGCGAACGTGAAGCATTTTGGCTGCTGAGACTTATGAGACTCTGAGAAGATAAAAGTGTTCTGTTTCATTTTTGTAAGGGAAGAGTTTTAGGAGAGAAGAAGATCTTTAGTACTGCAGAAATTAGGGCCACTGTGTTGGAGTTTGCAGAGCATAGCTAAATACAGTGGAAATAGGTACAGATCACCAAAATTTCTACAGGTTATTGAAGATCATTTGGTACTTAGGGTCACCAAAGAATTGAATTATCCATGGGAGATCCCTACTTCTCTCCATTCACTATAGAGAAACTTTTGCCACTGAGTTTCTAAACTTATCACTGCAGTTAAATGTCCAAACTTATTCGGGATAATTCCAGGTATTTTTAAGCTGGGAAAATGAGTCACAGTGCAAATAAATGACTCATGAAAAGTCACACAAGAAGCTTACAGTCTGACCTGTTAAACCAGGAAAAATGAACTGGCATCTCTCAAATGTTAGAAGACACAAAAAGTGCTGAGCAAGACTTCCACCCTCTTTGCAACTCCCTAGGTTTAGTATGGTAGTTCCTAGCACAAGACAAAGCAGCTGAAGGGAATCTAAGTTTTTGCAAACATCACAGCTGATTTTTTTTTCTTTTTAGTTGCTCTGTATCCTCCCACACTAGCAGTGATCATCTAAAACCTTCCAAAAATGGAAAATAATATCATTTTCCTTACTCTTCCTTATGGATTTTCTAGTTAAAAGGAGCCTTTTTCTGTAGCACCAAATGCAGTATGCAGCACAGGAGAACCCTCATCAGAATGGACATCTTGTAAAGTATACTATTTTTCCAGTGACCTTTCTCCTACCTTTCTCTCCTGCTTCCTTTTCTGAGAGCATTTTTTTGTTCTTCCTTTCTGACCTTTTTTGGCTTCTGTCTATTTTCACTTGATTCCCCCCTCCCCTTTCTCCTTCTACATCCTCCCCACAGGAATCTTTCACTATTGAAAAGGGAATCCCCAAATCCTTAATATAAATGTTTAAATTCACCATGTTCTAGTAAGTTCAACATGAACACTCTCTTATTTTGCTTTTACACTGCCCTGTCTTGCAGGAAGTTGTTTTTTCCTCTATGTGATAAGAGACAGCATATGTCCAGAATTGCAAATTGTCTTAATAAAGAATAAAAACTTATACTCCACAGCAAATCCAGAGCAGTAGAAACACGATTTACAGGGCGATCTTCTGTCACTAGTCCTCTTCTGCTCACTGTCAACAGACATCTGAGAAGCCATGTGTCACACAGATGTGTCTCCAAGGTGCTGATTTATGTTATGGGGACACACAGGCACATTGGGTGACCTGAAAGTTGTATAGGACAAGGAGTTGTGCAGGAGTCCTAAATGATCAGCATCCTTCTTCCAGTGAGATTCCTTTTAGCATGAGGTACATTAAGGCTGCTGGTCTCCTTGGTGTCTCAGTTCCCCTGCTCAAGAAATAGGAGGTCAGAAGAGTGTAGCCCTGTCAGGCAGCTATGGCTAGCATCTCTGGTCTGGGAGCAGCAGAAGTTGCATCTATGCTTTTCTATGAAAGCATAAGAAATTCAAGCTTCATAGTGGAAAAATATAAGGGGAGGACACATCTCAGGGGATTTGGTGACTTCTCAGGTCCGTACATACTGTGTCCATGTGGTCTTTCTTAGCAGTATCTTAGGTTCTCTTTTTTTCTGTAGAGATAGTATTCCACTGTTTGTGTTTGCTTATTCAAAATATCTATATATTTGCAGAAGTTATGTATTTCTGTGGTGACCCACAGCAGAATCCAAATCTCCATTTCCTTCCAACTCACACTGCCCTTGCATATCCTGTGAGCAAAATGCTCTCTCTCCAATTTCATGACGTAATCCTCATCATAACCTAGATGCCCACTGCAGGATCAGGGTTTGTATTAGTTTCCCTCTCAGTTTGTATCTGTATACTTCTGCTTAGCTTGGGGGAGCACTGTGGGGCCATTTGTGAAATGACAGTGCTATCTGCCGGGAAGATCATTACAGGCAGAATGCATTCCAGTGTGCAAATTACAGTCCTGCTTATAGGGAATTTGTTCTGCTTAATACAAAAAGGCTTTACAAAAGGAAGGTCTCGCCACACTTTCCCCTAATTTGGAGCTGCAAAGCTAACTTCCATGCTGTGCAGAAATGCACAAGGAGGGTTAAGTCAGTTTTAAAAGAGCATCAGTTGGGTGAAAATGTGTTTGACCTTCACAGGGTTCTTCAGTCATTCTTCAGCTTGAGTGGCTGAGTGAAGAGTGTGTCATTCTGTCATATAAAAAAAAAACAAAGAGAAAAAAAAATTAAAAATCGATCCTGTCTACCCCGAAAGCCTTAGTTTTCATTGGCATCTAACTGACATAAATAATATTTGGTCGGGTTTTCATTGCTATTTTTATTTAAATGTTCTGAGGTATGCCAGCTAGCAGCAAGGTCCATTTTTATAGCACAGTGAATTCCCACAGTTCTGGTAAATATAATCAGATAAGGGGAAGTTGAACTTAAACCTTCTGTTGCAGTCAATAAAAGTAAACTTCATAACCCAAGACTATATCCCTATTTATAATTGCTAATTATAGAAATCTATTCAAGGACACTTTAAAAACAGGATTTTAAATCCGTCTAATAAAAAAGCAGAAGAACAGAAAGTTAGAACAGGAGACAGGCAGTGAGAGCTTAGAAATGAAAAACCAGGAGAATGCAAAGTAATGTATTTACTTGAGCTTCTCAGGAGGCAAAATATTCCCCAGATACATTCTCATTTTTCATCAGTATCATAATTTCTCCATGACAGCGATCTTGCATTCCTGTGAGAGCCTGCTAGCCAAATGGATCTAGACTGGATATCCATTGGATAGATCATAGAAATGATGGGAAGCACAGTGTCTTCCAAGGAAAGACATACCAGAAGGAGGAAAACCATATGTTCCTTACAGTGCATTTAAGTTTTGAAGACAGAAGACAATGCCTGTTTTACTCTATTTGCTTCGCCAAATTATGCAGCGGGTATAAATACTACCAAATGTTAAGCATTAACTCTATATGGCAAGAGAAAAGTCCCCAGAGAGCAGTTCAGGAGCGGAACCTAAATGTTGTACTCTGAGCCATCCTCTGTATGCAACTGTTTTAAGCCCTCATGCATCAAAGTAAAATGCTTAAAATCAGTCACATGAACAAATCCCATTGTCTTCTTGAGTTTGTTTTCTTTAACCTATTTAGTATATAACTTGGAAGGAAAAATTTCTATATGCTAGGACAGTGCCAACTTCAAAACTAGGCATCTACCTTTCACAATACAAGGCGGAGAGATGCCTCAAAGTGCACCAGGAAAGTCACTGGCCCAGTATGTTCTGGATCATCACCTCTGCCAAATTTTGTAAAGATTGAGGTGTACGTTTCCTAGTAGTGTAGCTTCAGAGTAGAAGGCAGGATAGCTAAACAGCTACATCCTAGAGATACCAACAAGTTTTATTAATCATGGACAAAAAGATCCTTCCAAAGAAGCAAGAATATGAATGGCTTGACTATCCTCTACAGACAAAGACATGAATCTGATAATGGGGAATTGTTAAAAATGAAGATTTTCAGCTGGACTGTTTTAAATAGCCTAAAGTTGACGGACTGAAAACAAAAGCATAATAAAATATGTCATCTCTGTGGCAGAAGACAACACGCATGACTCGTAACCCTTTCTGCACTCTTGAGTGGGTGCCTCACAGCACTGTCTCACATCAGGCCATATGCAAATATCCTCTCTTTACCAACAGAATTCATGCTGCAGGTGCTCCTTGATGTGGGGTGTAGTGAAAAATTTGGTCTCAACAAGCAATAAAAGAGTATCAGGAAAAATGGGCATGATCCCAGCCCCAAAGCATGGTGCCACCCACCGAACTGTCCCCTGGAGCACCCAGATGAGCTGCCCCCAGCTGCGGGAACTCCAGAGAGCAGTGGGATCCCAGCTGGAGGAAGTGCAGCTGCAACCTCATACGATACAGCGTGGCTTAGTGATGTGACCCCTTCTCTTCTGGTAGGCTTTGGGTCAGATTTCCTATAGCTTAAAAGTGTCTTTAAATGCTTATAGTGCATCTCTTCTTCCCTGACATCAGTGATGAAGGGTTATACTCTGCAAGAGCCTTCTGGTTGCACTACTGCGATGCAGTGAACACTTACTCCTCGGGTGTCCTTTTATATCAACCCTTACTATATGTTATGGCTCTGAAAGAACTGAAAGCCAAGACAGCAGAATATATTGTGTTTCCTTTGTAATTACTCAACGCTATTTTGACATCAAGGGAACTGATGGGTAATATTTGTGGTTTCGTTTTTTAAACTCATAGCTTAATGATTTTTAGGGCAGTCACACTGAAACACCGTAATATTTTTAAAAAATACATTCCCATCTTATTGGCTAAAAGAAAGAAAAGAATGCAGATAAGAACAGAACAAAAAAGATGGCTAAATAAAACCATAATCACTCATACTGTGTTTAAGATCACTTTTAGAGATTTTTTTTTTTTCTTTAATGCATACATTTTTTTCAGGAAAAAGAAAAAGAGAAAGAAAATAAAGTATGTTTAAGACCTGCTTGAAGACATCCGGAGCTAATAATGATATATACTATAGAAAGAACAACTGTGAGATTGGTGCAAAGTGCTGCAGACCCAGCTAATTAAAAATGAGGTTATTAGTTTTTAGTTACAAAGCAGTTACAGATACTGCTACAGAGAGCCTGAGTAAAAGCACATTTTATATTGTAGCAGGAATTGAATTTTATGTGGCATTTTATTTTATTTTAAAGGGTGCTTCTATTTAGAGACAGGCAGATTTCAATTATGAGTTAAAATGGACTCACTGGCTTTCCTGTATCTTTTTGGGGGGGATGGGGGTGTGTGAAAATTTTCCTTAAAGTTTGGCATTCTACCAAAAATAACTTTAAAACCAGAAACTTTAAAACCGTAAAACAGAGTTGCCAAGATGCCCAAAACTTTTGGAGATGACTGACATCTCCAGACTTTGTTTTCCAGGGTGATCAATAGAAATTATTCACCTGTTTTCAATTTGAAGATCTAAATATCATTCTCAATCTGATGCTAAGTGTTTTCCAGTAAATTTATGTCAAGATTAAAAAACAGCTCAGTTCCTATTTAAGGAAAGAAAATTGGCTTCATGTTTAAAAGTATTTAGCATGCTGAATGCTTTTAGAAATCTGGCTGTTATTTAAATTCTTAAATGGCTGCTGAGACCTTTGAACAAGTTCGTACTAAATCATATATACTGATAAATGAGTCTCTACATCTGAAGCTCTTTGCTGGGTATAGTTTTAACACTGAAAACTCTATGTAAGAATCATGAGTGAAATACTCTTGCCACTGAAGTCACTGATTGATTAAAAATTTCTTTGATTTCACTAGGATCACTCTAAGCATTTTGTCTGTTTGTAGAGCTTCAATCACACCGGGGATCCTGTATTATTTATAGTAAGAGACAATGTGAAAAGTAACTTTTTCTTAATGTTTCTTCAAAATATCCTTGGCTGAAACACCATTTTTTGCTAAGGGAGAAGGCTTCTTGAACAGCAAACAAAGGAAGATTTGAAAAATTCAACCAAACATATCAGAAGCTACTTTGAAATGCACTGATAACCCATCCCCTGAAAAACATCATTCAAAAAAGTATATAATCCATGAATTATAATTTCTATCTCCCCATTTATCTATTTATCCATTCACTTGTCGGGGGGCCTGCAGTGACATGCCATAAGATGCAGTGCTCCTGCCATAAGATCCAAACTAAAAATAATCATCTGATATAAAGGTTAATCTATTGAACCTAGCCTTTTGTCTAATGGCAGAGGTAAAGTGGTTTTACTTGTGCATAATATCAAGCAGAGTCCTTACATCTCAGTCACAAAGAGTCATTCTGGGAATTCACAAATGCATACTGCTTTTGAGCTGTATTGCTTGACAACATGTATATTTTTTCGAGCTGTAATTTTTGTTTAGGGAGAACAGTGTAGGGGACAAGTGTGGGACCACCTTCCTTCTACCTGGAGCTGTCAGCCAACAGGGCAAATACTAAATAAATACTAATACCTTAGGCTAATCTGAGGATAAGCCAGGGAGATGTTTCTCAGTGTGAAGCACAATAAGATCTACTTCCTTTTTTTAGTATTTGACCAAAATACGTGCAGTCCTGTTCCAAAGGACTATGCCTATACTTCTCAACTAAACACTGCCAGAAAATATTCCTGAGTCCTGCAGCATGATTGTCTATAAGGTTAAATTGTTAAAATTGCCCCTAGCAGTGTTTTGGCCTGGGCTGGACAATTTCTGGGAACAGTTCAGGAGGTAACACGGGCCAAAGACAATTCCCAATGGGCAGTTTGGATGTGGCCACCCAGTTTTGGAGGTTAAGAGAATTTCCTAGTGGGCAGGTAGGCCAGTCTGTGCCAATTGGCTTCTGTGTCAAAAAACAAGTATAATTTACTAGTGTAGATGTAGCTTTTCTTTCTGCATTGTACGTTATGTAATATCAAGGAACGAAACATGAACACGATATGAGAAGTAAATTAAAATGTGAATAAAAACTTCAATTAAATCAGGAATATTTTCTCCAGAATTTTGTTTTGTAACAAATTTAGAAGGGGAAACATTGTGTGCTTGGGTCCATTCTAGCTCAGGAAATATTTCAAAATTAAGAACTTAACTGTGAATTACAAAGTGTAACTCCATTCCAGTTCTAATTAGCAGAAACTCAGCAAGTTAGGAAAAACTAAGCATCTGTCAGTTGCTCACCACACAACACACATACATACACATACGCACACACATTATTCAATGAAAATAAACAACACCTAACACTTTGAAAAGGTCACTCAGTCTTTCTGGTGCAGACACTTTGCTCCCTTTGTGACCAGTTTCACAAAGAGCAGTCTTTCCAACTTCAGCAGTTTAAAAAGCTAACCTTTATGCTTTAGATTCCCCTCATCTCTATTGACACACTCTCTTGTGCTGAGGGCTTTACTTTTCAGGAAAACATCTCCCGCTCCCTCCCACTCACCATGCTAATCTTGACACAAACATCAGAACCTTCATCTTCAGTTTAACATTTCAAATGGGAGTTTCTAAGCATCTAGTAGGAAAAAAGAAAGAATAAAAGAGAGAGAGAGAGAAAAAAAACAGCCTTGTGTCTATAAGCATAGCTAAACAGAACACAAAAACCTTTCCGCACAAGGGCAGTGTTCAAACATTTTATCAGTCCCAAGCGGATGGGCAGAGTGCTTGGCTTCCCTCAGGCAGGCATTCCCATCTGCAAGGTGGGGTTAAGCACAGGTACCCAGCGAAGGTACTACGCGTGTACGTTCCTGGGAGATGCCATAACTACCTAACCATCATGACGTAGGAAAAGAAAAAAACAAGCAATGGTAAGAGACCCAGCAGTTTATGCTCGGTATGACTGCAAAGATGATCTGGAGAGCATTAAGCAAGTCAGTGGAAGCTGCCTGAGTCTGCAGGCAGCCTGGGGTGCAGGCTGAGCACCACAGTTATTCTTTTAGTCTGACTCAGATGATCACTCATACATTGATTGTACGGCTCGGTCATCTTTTCAATACAGGACACTCTGGAGGAGGAGAGGCAATGTGATCAGCCCTAGTCCTTTAAAACCACATCATATGTTTTATACTAAGAATGAGCATCCTCTCCCTCCGTTGCCTAATCTCTGGATAGGAGCCAAGCCAAGTGCTCCTCTGAAGGAGATATGAAGTCTCCTGGTTTTAGTCAAATGAGGAGAAGATAGTCTAATACTGTGGTGTACAACTTCTATGAAAAGAAAGGAGGCATACTTGGGGTGTGTTTATCTGGCTAATATGTAATGTAATACATCTCACAGAATCACAGAATGGTTGAGGTTGGAAGGGACTTCTGTAGATCATCTAGTCCAACCCCCTCTGCTCAGGCAGGGTCACCTAGGGCACGTTGCCCAGGATTGTGTCCGGACGGCTTTTGAACATCTCCGAGGTCCCTCTGCGTGGCAGCACAGTCCCCTTATTTTATGTAACACATAAAGACATATTTGTCTGTATGTTATGTCTCTGCTAATTTCCTTGGCTCCATTTAAAGTCAATGGAGAAAAAGAGGTACTTTGAGCATGGATTATCTCAACCTAAAGCATCCTAGGAAAGTGACTGCCTAGGATTTCCTGCTCCTCTCCACTGTCCATAAAGGAAGCCCTGGGTGACTGCAGATTTCCACACTGCTGCACCTTGTAACTTTGGTGAGATGAGTCTCACCATGGTCCTCCTGAAGGGCAGCTGTTAAGTATTATCTTTGAAATTGCACTAGGATATATTATCAATTGTTCATCAAGTGTTTACATGCAACTGTCCTGAGGTTTAAATCAGGGTAATACTTCCTGAAAAGTGCTGAAAAGACAATACTCTGGCCAGCAACTCATTGTAACAGAAGGTAGAAGAATGGGGTGGAATAAAGGTAAACCCAATATTTCTTCAGAGATCCTTGCAATCTACTGCATTAAGGCTGCAGAGTCTGTCAAGATTCATTCTGTAGTTTGGGGCCATACCATCTTTTAGGGAACTCTGCTTATCTTCACGGAGACTGGTTATTTCAGCACAGGATTTTGTACCTAAAACTGGTCAGAATATGCTCTACAACAGCATTTTTTTGTTCATTATAAACACTTTTTCTTTTCTTTCATACAAGAAATGTGTGGCAAAAAAATGACATCATTATTGTTGTAATCTTTCTATTTTATTTTAATTAATGTTTTCTTTGAAATTGTACACTTCTTTTTATCAAGTTCATTTTTAAGACCTTGCTTTTTCCTTATCTACTTAATGAAGTTCACCATATAATAAGAAAATGTGACTTCTGGTGATAAAAAATGATTTAAAAAGAAATTATTTTGTTACAAATATCTATTAAAAAGGACATGAATATCGACACAAAAAAATACCAATATAAACCCTGCAAAATGGATACAACTTCAAAACATAGTTCTCTTTTTTTTTACAGAGATGATTTCTTTGTTTATTTTTTTTAAGCAGCTTCTTTGTCTTCTTGTTTTAGTATCAGAATGAAATGAGGGATGATGAATTGCAAAATAAATGAAGAAAGGTGCTTCATATATGGAACTTCATAAACCTCACCTATTTTGTTGTCTATTTTGTCTTTACTGTATTGGTTCAATACAAACATGAAACTTAAAGAAGCCCCTGAAGGTCATGAAATAGCACAACCAGTAAGATATACAACTTCCTTTCTTGAAGATAATGGAAGACTGACCCTTAAGAGGTCTCCTCCTAACATAGCTGCAATGAAAAATACCTATCAACCATACGTGAAAGCATCGGTTCCTCCTTTATGGAGCTGCACTGTGGCATGTTGGCAGAGCCATAGGAGATGTTGCCATTTCTAAAGATCAACAAAATTTGAACCACACTCTTTTCTGATACATTTCACCCTTGATTTATTACTTTTACTGAAAACTCAAACCACAATGGCTGCAAGCTAGAGGAAGTGAGAAGTGAAGACTGTGAAGCTGGTAGGTAGCATAGGGGCAGAAAAACAAAGATATTCCCTAATTCTATTTTTTTTTTCCCCTCTGGAATCTGGGGAATTGCCTCAGTTCCATCCCCTCCTTCTTGGCAGCACTGTCTTTCAGCAGTATGTGTGGCATTGGAAATGAAGAGTTTTGCCCAAGATTAGAGCCCTGACAGAGGCAAGGAGAAGGGAGCATTGCTTGAGACCACATATATTATGTGTTATTGCAACCACTACATCCTTCAAAACCAACCTGTTCTTTGCAAGTCTCTAGTTTAAGCACTCATTCCTCACAAATCCGTTTAACTGATGAAATCTGACAGTATCACAGCTTGAGTTGGCCCAGCCTATTTAGCTTATGAGATCTGACAGGATCACAGCTAGAAGTGCCCCATGAGATCTGATGGGATCACAGCTTGAGAAGGTTTGCCTGTAGACACAGCATATGAAACTTAATCCGAAGATCTGCATAAAACAGATCACGTCCTAAAATTAATCTTTCCCCTCAGCTTCCAAAAAAACCCATATTCGAATATATCATTCCTCCTTCCCTGCCCCCCTCCCCTCCATATCCACACACACTCCCTCAGGCAAGGAAATAAAACTGCCAATGGACTACAGGATTCCGATGAGGTTTACAACCCAGTGTAGTGAACCTAAGGACCTGGAGAAACACAAAGGTTACTGACAGTTTATCCAGCCTTTAGAGTTTCTAAAATTTTTATAAGCCACTTTTGTGGGTGAGATAAAGCTCCCCCTTGCCAAAAAACAGATAAATCACATCTCAGGTCAGTTCTGGTAATCAGAGCAAAAGTGACTACTACTTTTTTGTTTCATTCAGTGTTTTTATCTCTTTTTTTTTTAAAGTAGCATAAAAAGTAAACTTACTTAGACACTTCTTAGATTCATGACTAATGACTCCATTTGTATAGAGTGGAATGTAGGTGTTCACTGTAATAATATTGTCTTCCTCTTCTTCAGCATATTATTTTATTTTATTCCTAGACTGCCTAGAAACCTCCAAAGGTGGGACTTTATTGTGCAAAAGACCGTACAAACAGAACAAAAAGTATTTCCCTGACTTAGTGACCAGATCAGCTATTTTTTTCTCCATTTGGGCTCAAATTAACTCAGAAGGCTCCTTCCTCCTCAATACACCAAATTAATTTTCTTGATTTCATAAAAACTTTAGACTATTCTGATTCATCAACTACAAATAGCAATTCATGAAGTCTTCTTGAAGAATCCATATTAAAACAATCTCTTTTAGGACTTGTCTCACATGGAAAATATGGCTTGTAGAAATGCTGATTGGTTTGCTGATAGGTACTAAGGAAGTTTCTTCAAGTTAGCTTGTTTTCTACCATAAACTAAAATACCTCCTCAGCACTTGAAACTCAGCTAAAGTTCATGGAAATCAGGTCAAAAAGACTATCCTTGTCCCTTTATCTAAAGCAGTGTTCTTCAACCTTTTCAGGTTACTGACCCACCTTATTCAAAGTAAAAATTTTCTCTGACCCTCTTACATTAACTATGAAAATAGGTGTACATAATGTATTTATGATAACAATGATATGCCTGTATAATTTAGTGGTGTGCATGTTTCAAGAGGTCGATGGAGAATGCTTGACCTTGAAGAGGAAGGGTGTGTATAGAAGATTTTTCTTTGCCTTTGGCAATATAAAAATTTTCACTGCCTCATGACATTGCTTTTCTTCTGTGACCATTATGTCATAGCCCGGGAGGTAAGAAGCAACCTAGGGTGGTTAGAAAGTATTCCTCAGTAGTACAAGATATAAGCTGTTTGGGAAATGGTTTTCCTGTTCTATGACATATCTGAAAAATTTGGAAAAAAAATGTCCTTTTCAGTTGTGATAAAGTTTTTTTTTTTCCAACTCCCTTTGTTTTTTAGCCATACATTACTTAATGTTCAGATCCCAACCACTCTCCGAACAGCATCCTTTTAAGCCATGTTGTGAGGGAAGGGGAAAAAGGATTTAGCGAATGCAGTTTGGACATACAGAACACCAGCTGGTGATTAGATCAGATTAGAGGATCCAAGGGCAGGAAGGGTATTTAGATACAAGCCTTAACAGTGCCCTAAAGCCCGTATCTCCCTAACCCTGTCTATGTGTTGTAAAGCCTCTGAGTTGACCATAAGAGACTGTTAGGTCCTCCTCTGAAAATTCTGCTGAATATTAGGCCTGTCACATTCCTGCCCTGTGTACCATGTATTGCATTTGGAATATATAGTTGTGTTTGAATGTTTGCACAGAGAAAGATTATGAAAATCAGTCCCATAATTTCTTGTTTCTGATGTCCAGCTTTTCCAGATCACTATTCTCTCTTTACTGGGAAAGAAAAGCTGTCTGCAGATTTCTAGACTATTTCACAGACGAGAAGGATGAGATGGATGGTTTGCTTGCGCTGCACCTTTAGATTTCCAAGGGGGCCCAAGTGGCTTAGGTTCCTCAACTTCCTTGACTTGCGTACATACAGCCCAGGAAGTACCATAGTCAGCTAGATTAAAAAATAAATAGATAAATAAAGGAAAGAGAAGTAACTTAGCAGAATGGTAATTTTGAAGGCTAAAGATATTCAGGGGTTGATTAATGTCTTCTAACTTAGACATTCATAATGTAGGTGTTGATGTCTCAGTTAAACTCCTTAGGCTCTTTCGAGGTGCGATATATGTCAGCTAAAATACACAGCTAAAGTAGATCAGATGAATTGCTCCCTAAAAGTACTCAGCACCCCTGTTAACTACAAAGAGTGACTACAGAGCCTGAGGTGATGAGCTCAGACGTAGAGGTCTGAAGTTAGATGAGATGAATCCCGGACTGAGTTAGCCTACGAGAAAATATGGTTCAACTCCCAGCTCTGCTACTGACTTCCTGCTTTCACCTGCCAGTAAAAATGTCACCTACAGAAAATAACAGCTGGACTTCATCCCTCCTAATGTCTCGCATAGCAACGAAGGCCGCTGGAGTGGCCAGAACGAGGGTGGTCTGAACATCGCTTGCACAGGAGCCGCGCGAGTTCTTGAAGTGTATTGTTTGAAAAATGATGGTGCATAAGTTAGTGAGGCTCCAGGGCAGTAGCTTACCCAGTGTTAGCATAGCTGACATGCTGACAGTTTATATGGAATTTATGTGCCCATTTACTCTGCTTTTTATGGGAAAACATGTTGTTACCTTACAGCTGTCACATCACATGCTACTTATCCTGCCTCAGAGCTACAGAGCACCTTCCTCAAGGAAATATACATACATCAAGAGGTTATGTATTTTTTAACAACATTGTAAGGGGGAAATAATAAAATGTGCATTATTCTGCACACTTGCAGCTTTTAATTTTTCTATATAATTTATTTAGCAGATTTAACTTATTCCATAACCATTTGTAATTGTTCCTTCCCTTCTCATTCACATAGTGGAAGGAGATAAAGATGGGAGGAAGGAGATATTTTCAGTGGGAGAAAGGAACAGGATGAGGATCTGTTGAGATTCTACAATAGTACTGAAATAGCAAGAATCAATGCATGAAGCCTAGGTCATAAAGGAAGCACAACAACTTTGACTATGAGAGTATATCAAATGGTAACTGAGATAGTATAAGACTGGGCTTAGTGACACGAGTTACAATCCAGTCCTTGTATTCCAAAAAATGTCCCAAAAAGATAAAGAAATAATCCTACCACCATCGTAAAGTTACCTTACTGAAATCCTTCTTTACTCATCCCCTGTTCCTGCCTGGAAATATTCTATTTCCTCATTTCAGTAGGTGACTAAAAAATAGATTCCTGAATGTCCTGTTGTAAATTCTTGAAGAAGTTATTTTCTTTGTCCTACAGTAGTGTAGAGCAGCCTTAAAACCGGTTTCAGTAATGATATGGGTAATTCCTTGTCACCAATCTCAGCATGAAGAATAGCCAAAAAAGTTGCTGGTGCACTATTCCATTCTATTGAGTTGATGTTGGTGAAATTAGAACAGCTGGTGTAATTTAATATTAACCCCAACATAACTTTTATGTTTTGCAAGGGGCTGAACCAACACTTCATTTAGCTGAGACCTGGAAAGTGTAAACGAAAGTGCATCTTCCTGTCTCTTCCACGGCTCCACAAGATGAGAAGCCAAGAGCAATTTTTATATTTTGACTGGAAAATCATCTTACAAATCAGTTAAAACACAGAACCCAGGATTTCCCATGTGCCCAGCACCAACTGTTGGTACAGAAGCCTTTTATATGAGGATTGTTTGAACTGAGTTGGCTAGAAGGTTCCCTTTCTTTTTCTCTACCTTGACAAGAATGCAAAGCTATGTTAGTGTTTACAACTTCTGGTTGAGGAAAGTGAAAGTATAAAGCTGAGTTACACATTTGGATTTGAAAGTGGCAGTGGTTACTAGCTACGTGAAACAGCACACTTAGCTGCTTTCCGTGTAACAGCACTAGGCTTTTCTGGAGAAAACGGCCAGTGCTGGGTCACCCTCACTGACAACAATGCTGAGTCCTAAGGGATCATGTCCACATCAGTTGGACCCACACAGACAGAAGATCATCAGCCCTTACTGTAGTTTGAAAATGGAGACTGCAGAAAATTCATACACCTGGACACAATCCAGTTTCTAAGAGTGGCAAAAATCTACAAAAGTTTCAACAAAGTGGGGGAGGAGGGGAGGAAAAAAAATTGCTGGGAGGATGACATTGTCACTATTTCAAGGTAGCTCCAGCTGTGCCCATGTCTCTGCCTAGGTGCACATCTTCCTCAAGCCCTCAGGACTGTATCGCTCTGAAAAACACCTACTGTACCAAGGAAAATCCAGAATTTAGGAAGGCATCTAAATTTATGTCAGGCTGGGGACTCGAAGGCCTGTTTTTCCTCTGTGGTAAGGATTGTGTTCTCCCACCTCCTGGAGCTCCTTCTCCTTTTTTTCTAGTAGGGTTTTCTAGTAGGGTTTTCTAGTATGTAATCTGGTCTCTGTCTCTCAAGAGAACAGAACTTTTGATGACAGTGTGTATATTCCTCTGCAGTCACTGCTGTAGATGTTTCCTCAGCTAAGTGTTTTAGGATTTAGGACTTCACCCTACATAAGTTCCAGAGGGCAACCAGAGAGACAGATGACAGACTGAGAGCAGCCATGCGAGGTGTAAATATAACCTATGTTAATATACAGCCTATTTCACACAAATACCTTTGTTTGTCTTCTGCTGCTTGGGGCAACTGACTTGATTTTTCAAGTGAAACATCAGTGGCATTTTTTTATATATATTATTATTTTTAAGTGCAGAAATTCCATAGTTCTAACCATGCTCTCAGAACAACCAGGCAGCAGGTCGCAAATGACTCTAACATATGTTTCATTTTTCATAAACTTTTAAAAGTCTATCATCTGTGAGATACTAGAGAACAGTAAGGATGTTTAAGTCCATAATTAATTTATTCCTGACTCAGAGTGGAGAAAGGCTACATAATCTCTGATTCCCAGGACCGAAGGTGGGAATGGGTGGGAATGTTGAGAATCAACTTTATGAGGGACAGTAAGTAATCTAGTTATTAGAGTCCCTCTAAATCAGAGGGAACTTAGGAGGGAGACTGTTGTTGATAGAGCAGATGAGGTTCTTCAAACCAAAACCTCACATAAAACCCTGAAGCATAAAGGTGAAGCAGAAAGGCAGGACAAAATGGAGCAAGGACAGGTAAAATAGATATTACTACAGGTGGTATCATGAACCCTAAGGAAAAGGTAAAGAAAGCAGATGAGACTATGGTTTAAACTTGTCTTTAGATTCTTGAACTCTACGCATTGCCTGCCAAGGGTGACCAGTTCCCTTCAGCTTCAGAAAAAGATGATTTGTCACACACACCCTTTTCTCCCAATTTGCAAGTCTTTATCTTGTCTGCTTAATGATGCAGGGACTTTTCTTCATCTCAGGACTCAAGCAATGAAGTACCACTGATGTTTGTCCTGCAGGTCAGAAATTCGTTATGAACCTTCCCAACATCCGATGAATTTTGCCATCCAGCCTCTAGTCAGCTATTAATTATACACCCCTTCCCTCTCACAACAGCTCCTGCTGCAGGAACATCATGACATCCATTTCACAGACAGAGCTTAAGCACAGAGAGATTACATGTCTTATCTCAAGCCAAAAGTTGAGTGTATGTGTGACACATCTCTGCCCAGCCCATAGGTCTTAAGATTTGTCATCCCTTGCTTTACCCTGGTGTCCATTAGCACTCCACTAACCAATAGGCCAGGACAGATAAATCAAAAAGCCAGTGCAATTCTGTCACATCCCTCTCTGTGCCTTGGCAGGGGCCCAGCACAATATCTGTGTCAAGAGCAAGCAAAAGCACTGACAGAAGCACCTTGCTGAACCCAAACCAAGCATAATGCTCTTTGGCTACTCATGGAAGCTTTCTGGGAGGTCCCACCACCTAGTCAGGTAACTGCTGCTAATAATGACACCTTTGTGGAGAATCTGTATTGCTGTCCCAGTTCTGTGTGACTGACTCTGGTTAAGTGTTAGAAAAAGGAGGTAATACAGAACTGGTGAAGAACATAATTCTATACTGGTGAAGGACATAATTCTATACAGGTTTATTTTGTTTTGTTTCCCTGAGAAAATAAATTGCATAAGAGCAAAGACTTCCATGTCACAAGAAGACTGTTTAAATGAGATCAGATTCATTTTACATCACTAGAAACTGAATTTTAAGGATTCACAACACCTGGGAGAGAGACCAAGGGAATAGAAGGGCAGTTCCAGGTCTGGGGAGGCCCAAATGAAGAGGTGGAGGCTTAGGCTAACATGCTGCAGGCTGGCGGAAGAGAGCTCCAGACTGAGCTGAAGTCACAGTCTCAAAATAAGCCGTGATGGTGGAGCATATCTGGCTGAAATCCAGGACTTCCAGTGTTTTGTTACCCCAGAGAGGCAGAGTCCCATTTGCTTCCCATTTAAGCTGGAAGGAGAAATTGTCCCTTTAAGGGGATCAAAGTTTAAATGGAGCCGTATGCACACTGCAAAAGATAAGCATGCTTTCATTAACTTTTCTAGCATAAATGAGATTCCTCAATGAAAAAGTGATAATAAAATAGCTCCGTTTAAAGTTTTTTGTTGTCCTTGTTTTATTTAGCCTATGAGATGCAACATATCACACGAGAGTCTTTTTAATCAACATGTACCCAAAATTGCCAATGTTAAAACAAAACCATTTGTGAGAAATGCATGAAGAAGGTTGAGTCATCCGTAAAATTTCCCAAATGAGTCATTTTTAACTCCTTCAAACTCTTGAATGGATTCACTTGCAACTTTCCAGACAGTTAAATCTTCACCTTAAGATTAAGTGATCTGACTTGCATTAAGTATGACCTGAATTTTGAAAAAATGAATAGTAATTTGAAATACTTCATTTTTTTTTCACTTGCATATATTCCCATGTGGTGAAAATCTGGCTCATTTAAGTAGTCTTGACTATCTACCTAGAAATGAAAACAGCAAAAATCAGTAGCCCATTTTCAAAATTTAGGTCTAAGCTTGCTTATACTTTTTTAAAAAAGAACTGAATATATTTCATTAAGGTTTTTTACTGAAAACTGAATTGAATCTTTACTTGGAGGCTATAACAACATTCTTGGTTCATAGATGTTATCTTGTCATTTCCTCGTCTGCGTCTGTCAGACTGTTACTCGTTAAATTCATTCTCTACACCATTTGAGAAGGGCCTGCCTTTTGTTCCCTGTTGTACACTTCCTGCAGCGGAATTGTGACTTGTGAATAGAGCCCATAGATGCAAAAAGTAATCAACACTCCTAATGCTATAATGATAAGGGTGATAATACTTTTCTAAAAGGAGCAACTTATATATGAGGTTAACCAAAAAATGAAAGACTGAATCCTGGCCAACTTGGATTATAAATAGACCATGATGACCTGTTTGCTCAAGTTAATTAGTCACTGCATGATATGTGTTACAGGAGCTAGTATTTCCTATAGAATAGGGAAAAAAATGGCTATCTTAATTTCAAGAAGACCTGTGTTATGTTTTCAGAGATCTCCAATGTTTAAAGAAACTTAAAGCATAATCCATGCTGAGTCCCTGAACATTAATGGACATTTTATGATTTTTTAGAGTCATAATATAATATATTCTTTGTTCAATAACTTAGGAGAAAGCAATCAATATATGGACACTACAGAATCCTGGAGTCAGGGCTCCCCAAGGGGCTTTTGGCTTTTTCTGTAATGGGCTGTGTTGTTTTTAGTGCTGCAGTGGCATTGTTTAACTTAACATGACACTTCCTTCACTCATCTGCTGCGAGGATGCTTGCCAGTCAAGAGGAGAAACATTAAACGGAATAAAACTAGAAGAGTTAAGATGGAAAGCATTTCCCAAAGGCACAAGGAGAGGTTTCTAAGAATACAGCAGACTAAGATTTAGGGGGATAGTCAGCCTGTATCCAGATTAACCTGAGGAAAACAAAACAAAAGACAAAATGAGTTCAAATGTAACTTGCATAAAGCTCCATTTGTGCTTCTCAACAGGACAAAATAAGCAAGAGGCCTGAGAGTTGCTTCATTTCTTTTGGGGCCTTTCCAATCAGTGGAAACCTAGATTAAGAGCTTAACCTCCCCTTCAGTGTCAACCTCTGGCGAAGGGATTACAGAAAAGGGGAGGACGGCAGAGGAAAAGGACAGGAGGGTAGGGCAGAACACATGCACAGTAAGAGTGGGAAACTTATTCCCCTGAAACCAGTTAATTCATCCTTACTGTCTACAGTCCATAAGGAATGCATTAGAGAAAGGGATTGGAACAATTTATCAATACCAGAAGTTAAAGAACTCTCAATTGGCAGATACTCAAGCAGTGAGATGATTTGGTCTGTGCAATTAATTTTTAAGTGATGGTTATGAAGGCTGAGGGACTTAGCATCAGTAATTTGCATTTCAATAAACACCAGTTCAGAAATTCTTAAGTGTTGCTGGAGAGCAATTGATGGCTTAACAAACTTTATTAATTTTCAGTCAAATGTTCAGTGTGGTTCCACTCTGAAATAGGATATAGATCAGTGCTTACTTGGAAATGGTCAGAACTAAAAATGTTGGATTCATATAACTACAGAAGCTTGAATATGTGTCCAAAGCCTATTTGACAGTCTGGTTCTGATTCTGATGTCCCTGGTTCTGTTAAACTGGGCTGTAATCATTATTATCTCACTATTCTCTATTTACAGATACTTCTTAGGCGTTGCCATGCATTTTCCTATTGGTTATCTTCTGATATGTGCCTATTATAGATTATTGATGTGTGAGCTTGTTAGCTATGCACCAAACACATATGCAGACTCCCATCAGCATTAGGCACCTGCTTTAGCCATTAAGCCATATTTCCATAAATGCTACATTTGGACATTTTCCAGGCTACATGTTTTCATTTTAAGATATCCTTTATGGCTAAATCAAACTACAAATGTACGGATCAACCCATAGGTATCATCTATAGATATGAATGTCTTTTTGATAGGTTGTGGGCATCTTGTACATTACTCTGTTGTGCAGCTTCTTGTTCCTTAAGATCCTTAAGAGCTGCACAGGTGATTTAGGCAGGCTCCCTATTTCTCTGTAAAACATTTCTCCAGCAAGCCTGTGGACCACTTCTTTCAGCTGCATGTAGGTACAGTTACCCTATGCACCAACATGGCCAGTACTGGCCTTTGAAGGTAAAGACTAATCCCATAGTTAAAACTCAGGAACCCCAGTTCCATTTCTTTAGGGTGTATTTCTCCATTGCTGCTATGAACTTGCATTTTTCAAATCACGTTTATATGCCAGAAGCAATTAAGCAAGCATTCGTTTCATACATGGTACCCATAAAATCTCCAGCATCACTGAACTGCATTATTATTTCCCCCAGGAAACAATTCTTGAAAAATATACAAATGAAAACCACAATCTATATATTTACATTATTTATAAGTTCTCAAGGATTATTTCCCTGTACTAAAAAGAATGGAAATAGTGCTACATGGGAAATCTCAGAAACTTTCTTTTCTTTTATCCAATTTCTGAAAAAAGAAACAGCACTCTCTAGTAATGCACAACTATAAGCTGTGTATTGGTGGAGTGGGGAAACATGATGGTTCTTTCATTTTTTATAGATTTTTTTTCCACCTATAGAGTAAGATTTAATTTTGATCATATTTGGCAAATATAAAACTACATTTTCAAAAGACTTCAACTCTTAATATGATAAACTTTTAAAAAGAGCTGACCGTCATTGCATGAACTGATTTTGGGGAAAAGAGGAGAGATGAGAGGGTATGAATATGAAAATACATAATCACATGTACAAATATAGTTCATGCATAAACAGGTATATATATGTATATGTATATATGCACACTATCTTGAAAGTCTCTTTTAATACATATATATATGTATGAAGTATACATACATGCATACACTAAGTTGTCAGATGCATTTTTTATTTGTGATGAAGATTTCATCTCAATATAATCAAAGTGTGACTTAAAGTAATGACGTTCCTTTTCATTCAGAAAAAAATATAAACGCTTCATCTTTGTTCTGTACTGCAGAGGTTCATGAGAATCAAACTATGGTAATCTGCTGTTACAATATGCCTTAAAGGCAGAATATAAACAAACATCCTAATGGGTAAATTGAAAATTAGAGTTCTATTTTTTCCCCGTTAATGAATGCAATTTCACCGGTAGGTATTCAGCTTCATATTCAGATTCAGCTCAGTGAAAACAGAACCGGAACATCGGATAGACAGATGACTATTTTGCCTTACGCTATGGATGGTGCAGAGGACTGTGTTGCTGGGAGAGAAGCTTCCCTCATGGAGTATGGACAGGTACTGCCAACTCCTTTCGAAGGCTACGCAGAGGCAGTGTCTTCTAGACAAGACTCACAGCACCATGAACCATCACAATCCACTGCCACTGCAGGAGTATGAGAAAATACACAGCATTAGTACTGCAGAATTTTTCATTTGACCCAAAGAAAGAGAGAGGGGCAGCGATGAGAAGGCAGAGAACAGGACTGGGCAAAACAGCTGAAGTGGTGCCATGTCTGTGTCCTTGTCCCTCATCCTGGGCCATCTGCCTGACACGTCACAGCCAGCCACCTGGGAGGGATGATGCAGTGTGAGTGAGGTGTGGGAGACTTTAAAGAGTCTGAGCTCCAGAAACGTCTGTCTGCTTTCTGGGTGGGATCCTAGAACGAGCATTAGTGTGGGCAATAGTAACAGCCATTCTAGCTTAACCTGCAAGGAGGGTCTCTCATGAGATGGTAATGAACCCAGATTTCAGTTTGCCTGTGTAAACAGATTACCTGGGCCAAATAACCAAGGCAATGCCAGAGTGCTTGTGCAATCCATTGCCACAGCTGAGTGAGACCACAGTGAACAGCTCCTGGATATCAGAGGGAGATCTGGAAGACCTTCATGCTCTAAGATACCTTCTTAGACTTAGGACCAAGAGGAATGAGTTCAGTGCAGATATATAAAGTGGAACCTGATGGTGGGCATGCAACACGAGTGACTCCAAAAGACTCACTGCCCAATAACTTCTGTCCTCAACATTGCTTGTTGTTTCAAATACGGTTTGTTATGTTATATGATTTACAAACTTTCCTGAGTATTAAATGCTTCCTTTTAATTAGGAAGCTCATTTTAAAAAACAAGTGGGAACTATCAGCAGTTACTTATCCAGGACTCCACACTATGCTAAGGCTCAACTCTGGAACCTAGTCTGGAAAAGCAAAGCCCTGTCTTGTACTTCAACATAGTGTTAATACAGGGGCAGGAGGAAGAGAAGAGTAAGAAAGTATACTATCTCAGTATTGCATGGACCTGCTGCAATCCCTGTTTCCATGAAGAAATTATAAATGCTGGCAAATATTTTACTATAAATAAGAGACACTGTAGCTCTTTTCAAACCATGCAACTCAGATAATGCTTCGATTGTCCCATCACACCATTTTTAACAAGATAGAGAAGCAATCTTACTTAAACGGAGTGTTAAATTTTCAGACTCCGCCTTCTGCATGAGAGCTGTCTAGCTTAAAAAGTCCATCCTTTTTTTCTGGGGCTGCTGCCATCCTGAACGAATGAGGCAGAAGGAAATAACTGGCTTGATCATGTCAGGCAGTGAGTAATGCTGATGTCAGACACTGGCCCCGAAAGATGCTGAAATTGTAAGTCTCGGTGGTTTTCTGGTTTGAAATGCTGAGTAGAGGGATAGTGGATTATGTAGCTGAAGAACTGCTGAAAACGAGTTGTCTTCGTTGTGTCAAAATCTCCTCTATGATGAGCCTGGAAACCTCATCATGAGTCTCAAGAAAGCCATTTCTTATGCTAATTATTTCCCTCAACTGTGCATCCAATTTAATGTGTCATTTGAGATTCAGATACTCTGCACATGCACAAGATTTGAATAACTGATTGAATATACACAGAGGGTCATAGAGACTTGCTCCTTTAAAAAAAAAAAAACTTTTTCTGCCTGTTTTACCAACTCCTTATGAAGGAAAATGTTTCACACCACAGCTAGAAAAATTCAAAATACCTGAAGGTCTGGGTCAGAACTGCACTAGACAGCTAAGGCCCATCTCTGACAGCCTGTACGGGTTTTCTCTTCACTGTCAACGCGTGCCTTGATTCGGAAAGGATTGCAGTATTCAGTCCATCACCACTTGAATTAACAAAGCTAAAAACAATGAAAGTGAAAGTTCATGTTAAGTTTTAACAACAAACCTGAGCAAACTTTTCTGCTTCAGCGTTCCTTCATCTTAGTTTCCTGAAAGAGGCTGAACTCTATGGAAACATATTAAAAATGTCCTGAGAATTCTGTCTAATCAAGCCCCCATATGAAAAAAAATCAGAAAGCTTGAACTTATTTGTCATATGGAAAATTGGGAATACATTTTGTTAAGTTGAATTATCATCTTTTTTTTCAACAGTTACTGTACTGAATACTGATCTTGTCCACACATTCATTTTCCCTTACTTGTAAAAAGTATGATAATTATCTCTTCTCTTGAAGTTAGAAGTTGAAATTACAGTTACAAACTATAAGGATCCCTTCGCTGCAGATTTCAATATCTTATAAAGATCCCTGAGCTAGCATCTACTAGAAGTTAGACCAGAAGTCTCACCAGGAACCAGGTCTGCACAGTAATCTCCCATTTCTCAGTAAAGCAAGTTCGTGAAGAGCAGCGTGCTGTCCTTCCATATCTGGATAGTTCATAAAACCTGTAAAATTTTCTTCCTTGTTATCATATCCAGTTCACTTGTCATCTTTTGTATTTGTTGTCTTTTTTTACTATCCAAAACAATGGGGAGATAGAGGTGTAATCTCCCCAGTGCAACTCTAAATCAGACTTTCAATGCAAGATAGTATGTTAATGTAAAATACTATTTTAATAGCAACTGCTTATTGAGATCTAATTTGTTATCGGCTGTGCTAAAGGGACTTAAACTTCTACAAATAAAAGTTGGTTTAATCCCTGATTTATACCCATGCAGTGACATTGTATAGGAATCTACTCTACCAGCGAACCCACAGGTACTCAGAGAAGTAGAAGCAGTTTGCACTGGAGAACCATCCCGCCCCTGAAGCGATTTAGTTAAGTTTTACACAATAAACAATAGAGTTGAAAAAGTAGAGACAACAAGCTGACAGCGGCAGCTGATTTTGAGGCATCGCTTAGGCCCTTTCCCTAAGGTAGACCCTGGAGCCCGAGGACGCGTTCCGTTTATGGCAGAGCAGAGCGGTGGCGGCAGCAGCTGACTTTCAAAGTAATTATTGCTGTTAAACTGAAGTGGGCCTTAAACATTTCATTCAGATCGATTTATTCAAAAGTGTTTAAGGCTTAGCCAAGTTTACTGCTGGTGTGGTCATGGGACACTTTACGGTTTATCATAATGTTTGATCAGTTGCAGTGGGACAGGAACAGAAGTGAAATGCAAAGGCGGTGGGAAAAATCTGTTGGGTGTTTTTTTGTTGTTGTTGTCGATATTTCCATCTGTGAAGCCATTTTTGTGGTTGACAAGAGATGGAGGAGGCTGGGGGGAGTGTGGGGTGTAAGGCCGAATTAACTGTTGAACGTCTTTCTATTCTCCAGCGGGGGGTTAAAGTTTATGAGAGATTTTAAATCTTTTTTCCTTATTTTGAATCTTCTCTTTACTCTTTCTTTTTTTTTCTTTTTCTTTTTTTTCCTTTTCTTTTTTTTTCCCCAGCCCTGACTCCAAAGAAAGCAATAAGCCTGTCAAAGAAGGAATTAATTAAGCAAATCAATCAGTCAGTTTTATTAAGGAATTACAAAGCCCATGTGCAGCATTAATTATTCAGATAATGGGACATCTCTAAGCCTTTCTTTTCAATTATTGATAAGCCGCTATCTATCATCCTGACTGTTTTAGTACTGATTTAGTTGTGAATGAAGCCAGGTCATTCAGCCATAGCATATGCCAGTTATGAGAGTTGCTAGATGAGTAGGGGCGGGAGAGAGAGAAAGATGAGAGGTATCGTTTATTTCCGTCCACAGTGATTGCAAACATTAAATATTTCAGGGCACGTGCCTTCTTCTGAGCTGCAGATGAAAGGGAAACTGTCCTTCCTCGCTGATATCATCTGGGTGATCACCTCTGTTCAATGAGGCAAAATATGCCTATTTTTCCCCCCTGCAATATCCGCACAACTTTTCTGTTGACTTTATGTGAGGTTCCCCACTAGTTCATAAGGCCTGGAAAAATGAGATACCTTTCCATTGTCACAAGAAAGTTATCATTTTGCATCTGCTGATCAAGGTAACTGTTCTCATTTTTCTCTTTCCTAGGAATTTCATGACAACTGCTTTAATAGAGAGCCCTTCTTCAGCCCTAGACTTATTTTTCATGCCCACCTCATTAGATATAGTATACAGGGAAGTGTTCTCTTACCTGCTTTTGTAAGCATGGAGCAAAAGGCATTGACCTCATAATGTTGAAGCTCAAGGAATCTAACAACATCTTCTTCATCTCCTGGAAAGACAAGTACATACACATAGTAACTGATGGGAAAAAAGGTCTTGTAGTATAGGAAACTGATTTTCAATAAAATTATATCATAATTAAGAAAACACACCTTCCACTTGAATGCGGCTGCATTTTGGGCTAAGCTAAGCCCAAAAGTACGAGGGGTGGCAATTTGTCTCCCCCACCAACCACCCTGCTTTCTGCATGGCGTTTACAGGTGCACTGCAAAGAGCCAGACGCAGGTGCTGTGTCTGCACCTGGCACAGGAGGCTGGGCACCGTGCAGCAGCCGGGCTCCTCTGCCTTGTCCTTGCTATCTCCGAACTACACACCGGACAGGTATAACACCATCTGTTCCTATCTTTCCTGCAATGTCGAGACAAGAGCTATACTTCAGGGCGTAAGCTTATCTCCAGCTGAGGTCAGGAAGACATTTGTTGAACTAAATAACTGGCTTTGTTAAATTGACTGTGTGCCTCTCTGTAAACACCCAGCTTTGGTCAGTGTGTGATACTTTTCAGGATTAGAAGTGCTAATGGACCCCTTGCAGAGCAAAGATTGCTCATTAGATGCTAGTGCTTTCTTCTGGTCCTTCTACCTTTGCCACTGCTAGAACAACATGAAAATCTGTACCACTGTGGCATATTTTGGTCCTTTTCTTTTACTATATCAGCCTGGGTTAGAAATGCAATGAATATTTGCTGCTGTCTTGCTATGTGAGTTATTTTGCTTCAGTTCTCAGCTAGAAGTCATGAAAGAGATATTAAGAAAATTAATGACAAAGTTAAAATTGAGAACTCTTTCTCACTTCAAAAAGTTCAGCATTGGCACAAAACTTGACCTTGAATATGAAGGTGCCATCCAAACCTGCTTCTCATTTTCATGTAGAAACCTAAAGGTGTAGTTAGCAGCCTAAAGAAATGTTGCTTAGACAGTTATAGATTCAATTTTACTAATAAGAAGCAATTAAGGTTTGGAAAAGAACTGGATGAAATCTGTGAATTAAAAGCCGGGGGGTTAGGGAACTAAGCTTCACAGTTTCTGGCCATTTTTATTTGTTACTATATGCAAGAAATGTGCCACTTCTTGTAAATGTGTGGGTTTTCTGTCTTCCAATGGTATCTATTACTCGTCCACTGACAGCTGCTTTCTGGCTGTAGCCTAAGGCTCAGCACATACTGCTATCACTTTGCCTCAACAATGCTGTCCTGCTTTGACTTCTTCTGCCAAATTGTGTGTCATATATGCTAAAATATCTCTGCAGTTAAGGAAGAAGAAGTAAAAAAAAAAAAAAACAAAAAACCTAAAGAGTAACTGTTCAGTATGGTAATGTAGAAATAACAATAACTTTAACATATATAGATGGACATATGTGTATATATAACTTCTGCATAATATTATAGCCAACTCCAGTAGCTCACTCCAGAAGTAACCCTAGTGCAGCAAGGAGAATAACAAGGCAATGCCCTCTGAGGTAATACAAACGCCCCTGTTCACCCAGTCTTCATCATTTCACAAGGATGTGTGTTACCACCAGGTTGGCAACTTTGAGAGATCACATTTGAGTGACCACGTGTTTTAAAGGAAGACAAAGAAGTATGCCATCTTCAACCTGTTTCAGGTTAGGTATCTGACATACTACATGGGGCCAGAAGCATGTCAGTGTGGGTCAGAAGACACCCATGCCTGCACTGGGATTTCTTTCTTTCATTCCTCTTCTGCTGACACAAAAATGAATAAGGTCCCAGTTCTGGGACTGGAGAAGTGGAGGACAGGACATGCCTTGTGCTCAAGAGGAAAAAGTGGATCCAGGCAGGATGAAGACATTTTTCGGAAAAGCAGGCAGTTCTGCTCGCCCAGGCTAGGCTGCATGCTCTGCAGACACTCTGCCCTGCCTTCAGAAAGGATGCACTGGGAAATGGGGTAAATCCTGTGCAGTGTGGAGGGAACACCAACAGTCTGTGCTAAAAGAAGATGGTGCTGAGTGATCCCCTTCCCAGCAATTATTGTGCAGTATGAGCAATAGTATAATGCCTGTACACAACCAAAACAGCAGAGACAGACAGATTCTCTGGTGATGTTACCTATATGACATTTCAGAAAATATTTCATGAAGTGGTCAAATCATAAAGGCTAATGTCTCCAATTCTTGCAGTAAGAGTACTATTAACTGTCTGAAATCAAGTGCTCAAGGCTTTCTCTAATATGAAAGATTTAAATTCCCATGTTAAACTGGCTGTCTAGTGCTGTGCTGGGGTTTGACTCAGCAGTCGATCGGATAAGAAAACCCTCATCACTTTTCTTCATTGTTCGTGGTTTAACTGAATGCCTGTATAAGTTAGTGAAATTCCTACAGAGAGCAATGACTCCTATCCTTATTTATACATAGTTTGAATTTCGCTTGATCTAGATGCAGGGCTTTGTTAATGAATGTAATTCTTCACATTCCTTAATAAGAGAAAATATTTCCATAGTTCAGTGAAGAAAAATTATCTTCTAAAATGTGATTTTTGATGGTCTGATATTCAACAAATGTATATAAAAAATGATTAAAAATTAAGTGAATGAATTGAATATTCATAGCTATATCCCCCAGGTGGATCTGCCCTGATTACTGAGTTGCAAGACTGAAGCTCTAAGGAAGATCGCTGCTTCCCCCGGCTTACTCAGTAATCAGAAGTATCCAGGCAATAACTTCAGTTGGGCAATATCTCAGTCAGTGATTTGTGTTTCTTTAGATGCAATACATGGTTTTGTCTCCATTCCTTTAGGAGAACCCTGTAATTTCAGTGATCACATAGCGTGTTCATGTCTGTGAACATTATATCAAGTTTACCCCAATATTGATAGAAGGGAAAGACATGATTTGACCAACCACTGCAGTCTTCATCATTATTTAATGAGTCCTCATTATTATTTAATAAGTTCATTATTATTTCTTCTACGGGCAGACTTGGACATACTAGTTATAGAAGGACCTTATTGTGCTAGATACTTTACAAGCATGGAATGAAAATAATGGTCCCTGCTCCCAAAGGACAAGCCAAGAGAAATGGTAAACCTAAACAGATCTTTAGGAATATGAGCAGCAATGAAACACTGCTGGTTACTACTCTTGTTAATGTATTAACAGGCCTTCCATCGAGGTGTTACAGCAAGCAAGCTTTAAGGAGGAGTTTGAAGGAGACTGCAGAGATGATACGACTCTTCTTTATAGGAAAGTCCAATAAAACCCCTTGAGGGTAAGTACAGTGGAAAGCACAGAGTGAAAATTTCACAGGCTGTTGATGGAGGTTAAACTTCATATACTAACTGGAAGTCAGAATCAACCTTGTGACAGCAAATGAGAAATTACGTACGGAAGAGATCCTCAGCTATGGCTGTCTTTGAAAACCAAAGACAAGCATTTTGTACTTGATGTGGGAAACAACAAGGAGATAGCAAAGAGGTGAAGGAAGAGGGGAGACAAGCCCAGGCTGTCTGTCAAGGAAGATGTTGTAGCCCTCAATCTGAACAGAGACATGGGGTGCAAGATTGCATTTTCCCACCCAGATAAAAAGAATGTTATAATAATTGAGAAGCAAGGTAGTAAGAACTGAGGTGAGAGTTTAGCCACATGGGTGGATGTGAAAGTCCAGGTCTTAGAGATGTTCTGAAGAAAGAGTCAATCATACTTGATCACCAGCTGGATGCCAAGCACCAGGGCAGACCTCCGAATCACAGACACCACGTAAGTTTGCTGGCATTGATGTGACTGGTGACTCCCTGGAGACTCACTTTGCAGAGCAGGAGGTGGGAGGAAGGCTCACAGCAAGAGAAGCAGCACACACACTCACCTTGAGGAGCACAGAGCAGGGTCAGAGCTCCTCCTCAAGAAAATGTCTGAGATCAAGGCTGGGGAGAGAAGCAGGGTAGGGGTAGCCAGGAAAAAGATGCAGAAGCTGAATTTGTGTTTTGGATTAGAATCTCCAGAAACAGTTTTGACTACTGAATTTATGCCCACTACAGTTGAAACAGCAGATTAAAGTCGTCTATATCAGTTACCAGCTCACCAACTTTTCAGACCTCAGCATATTGCCATTTTAACTCTTTCTTTGTAACCTTTTTTTTCTTAAAAGGGAATAGCATGTTAGTAAATCAGAACTCTTATGTTCTTCAGTTTTCCTTTGAATGATGTCTTCTATCCCTTTTTTGAATCTTTTATATATATATATTTTTGCTAGTTCTTGTTTTATCTATTTATGCAGTATCCTCTCGATTGTCTTGTCCAGATGATTCGCTAACAACTGGACTAATGGCCCTCTTGCTCCTTAGCAGCTGAGAGGGTGAGAGAATGAAGGGGTCAGACCATCAGCTGCTGCAAATTGGTGCCGCACCATTGGTTTAATTGAAACAGTGCCAGTTTACACTAGCCGAGTATCTGAGCCTGGGGCTCAGTTCATCCTCAGCACAAGGAAAGCAGATCTCCAATCTGTTCACCCACCTAAAGTTTGCTATGTAAAATATGCTAAAACTAAAGTTTGTTACCTGCAATTTTTTTTTCCAAATGAGCAGCATACAGTTAAGAAAAAAGGAAAGCGATCGCTTTCCAAATATTTGCTTTCTCCCAAAGCCATCAGCGTCTTTACCCTTTCTATACGTATATTTGCTTCTGATTAAAAAAATCAAAATAAATAAGTCATCTAGCTTTCTTCTGCACTTCAGTTTCCTGGTGGTAACAATGCTGTTGGTGCATATCACTTATGTTTGGTATTAGCGCTTTTACAGACTAATAGATTCTGACTGTAACCATATACTGACTTTGGTAACTTGGCTCTGGGTTGCAAACTTGAGGGTTTAGAATCACAGACATCAGACTTCCCTCCCCCCCCCCCCCCCAATAAACTGCTAGAAGGAGCAGATAAAATTCTTGATACCGAATCCTTTGGTCCAATCTTTCCTTTTCAGTTTCTACTGAAGTGCTACCACATTCCAAAATACCCAGTCAGAAAAACGGTAGTATCCTCTAGATAAAATAGACCACTGACTTTTCTTTTCCTTGTGGCATAGACTTTGTTTATTCCCATTGACTCAGTGAGTTAAAGAAATTCTGTAATATTAGTTTATAATTATAAGCTTTTTGGTATTTTTTTTTTTTAACTAGAAAAATTACTTCCCTATGTTCAATGCAAGCCCATCTTTTTGAAAGTTTTCAGGATTTGCCCGCGGACTGCAAGATGGTAGTGACTTGGATTTTGACATCTGCATTGAGAAAGGGGAAAGAATACTACAAATTAGAGAGAAGGAGGAGGGAGAACAACAACAGGAAAAAAAATGAGGGTCTGTTTCCTTTTTTTTCTTTTTTGGCAAGAAACCTGCTATAGAAACAAATGTAGATGAGGGGGGCACTGAGCCATATAGAAGTGAGTAATTATCTACTGTTACAGGCCTTATTATCTCTCCAAATGTTTGCTAAAAATTCTATTGGGCAACCATCTGGACCCTGAGCTTTAACAGTGGATACAGAGTGGATTGTTGCTTTAACTTTTATATAGGAAATTTTCTTCCTTTAATTCTTTCCTGTCATCCTGTGTTAAATAATTTAGTTGAATGTCTACTAGATAGGTCTCTGAGTCCTCAGAGTGAGTATATTCTAGGTGATATTCTGATATAAAATATTCTTTGAAAGTTTTTTTTTTTTTGTTTGGGTTTGTTTTGTTTTACCACTAAAGGATCTGAGGACACTTTACCATCTGTTGTAAGGGTTTTGCTAATGCACCTATTTTCTCCCTTCTCCTTCTCTTTCTCTCTCTCTTTTTAAATTACTAGGCTTAATAATTTGCCTAATTGGTAGCCTCCCCACACATCTCAAATTATGTACAATACGTATTGCCTCAACATCGTATCCTTGTATGAAACCTAGCACTTCTCCTCTAAGAAATTCCACTGTTGCTGTATCACTGTAGTTTTGAACAGCAAATATAATTTCCTTCATTCAGGCTGTGATAAATAATTCAATAACATGTCATCAATAACTATAGACCCGTTGCTTAGCTTGAAACGTGTCTGTAGTTTGCAGTGAAGGTCATTGCTATCAATTATGCACCTATCTTCCATGGAGTGTTTCAATTTAGTGTTATAATAACAACAACAAATTATCTTTGTTCTTATGCAGGTTCTTTCGCTGACAGAGGTTTGCAACTGTTATTCGTTTTCCTGATTTCCAGATAGGCAGAGTAAGACACTGAGTTTTAAGTGTCTTGCCCAAAGTCTTGATAGTGCATCAGCAGCACAACCAGAAATACAATCAGTTGCCTAATGTTCTGCACTTGCCTTTGGATATTTTCGATGAAACAATGCAATGACCAAGCAGTGGGGCTTCTCCCGTGACAGTGAATCTGCATAGCCTTGCCCCTGCCAACGGGTGGCATTCAACTCTGTTCAAGTGGGACTGCATCAAATCTGACTTTATCTTTTGAAGTACAGCCCTGCAGCAGTCTTTCCATTCCTCTAGCTGAGCAGAGGTATGGGTAAAGCAAGTCCATGATTTAGCTGCCAGTTAATGTCCAAAGCTCTTCCTGACGGACAGCTCATGGAAATGTGACTCAGTCACCGCTCTGTCGCTGATGGTGTCCCCCTGGTGTGTCCCCACAGCCTCATTTTGGGAAGGCAGTGGCCTGCTCTCACCCTGCTGTAGGACACCTCCAGCTCTGTCCATCACCTTGGGGGAACTGAGACCATCTGGTTCCTGCTGGTGGCTCTTACCCCATGCCTAAAAACTGGGGAAGAGGAAACTCAGATAAGGTGCATACAGACTCTTCTGTCCTCTGCTTGGTCACTGGTCACAGATCTGTTACAAAGTGATAGAAGATGGTAATGTTCCAGTTATAATATGATTTTCCTATTCTTCTCCCACTGTGGTTTTCTCTGCCTTCCAAATTTCCAACCCGTTCTTTGAGTCCATTTTCTCATGTTCCTTTTGGCCAGGCAGACTCTTCCGATTATCTTATTTCTTGGAATTGGTTGTTATTATAATATTTTTCCCTTTCATGGCTTTAGTATTTCATAAACTTGGATTATTCTAGCTTATCTGAGATCTTTTGGTTACAGTATGTAAATAAAAATAGCATTTCGGGAAAAGGTTAACATTTTGAAACTGGCTTTTGCTTTTCCTAATCTTGTTTAGGATCAGATCCTTGAAGTTATGGAGCATCTCTCACTAACTTAATTTGAAATAGCTGAATGTTTGGAAGTTATGAAGCCAGAAACAAAATCTCGATCTGAAACCTCCAAAAAGGAAAAGGTCAGGCGAAGAGGGGAGATGAAGATGAAGATATTTGCAGGGGAGCCTCCCAGGGGATGCGGTGAAACTATCATTGTGCAAACTTTGTGAAAAAAAGGGAAAAAAGTATGGGGAAAAAGAAAAATCACTCTATGATAAACAGTCCTGAATGGGTAAAGAAACCAAAGGCATAACTTAGTGGCTTTTAATTTCTGTGCTTCTAAGGCTTCATTAAGACCCTTCCATCTGTCACACTATGGAAAATGAGTGCTTCTTGTCTCCCAGACCCCCCGCCCCAAGCCAGTCTTGGAAACCACTAGTGGGGCCTCAGACCAGCATTTTGCAAAAGGACTGATTTCCTGCAACAGTAATGACATTAATGTGAACAACTGGGAATGGACTTCAGATGGCTCTGCTAGCACTCACGGCTGGCCTTACAGAGCATGGGAACACATTATAAATAGTAGCCACAGGGAGGAAACGGAAAAAAATTTCAGGGTAGCAGCTGAAGGGACTCTGCCTACAATACAGAGCAGAGCCAAAATTATCATAGCAGATCAAAATTTTGATCCATCTAACTCTGTCTTGCAGCAGCTACTATCAGGAGATTCAGCCTAGGAAACCCAAAAATTACTTTTATTCCTTGAAGCTCTTTGGATCACAGCCCTTTCAGGCTGCCTGTTTATAACTCCCACAGATTTTTCCTTGCCCGTAAATAACCTCCTCCCCGCCCTTTTTTTTTTTTCTTCCGTGTAAGTCCTGATAGCCCCATCATATCATCTGGCAGTGAGTTTCATAGATTAATACAAAAACACTGAGGTTCAGTGAAAGTAACACACTAGTGTGCACAAAGGAAGACTTCCTCAGGTATCTTGGTGTGCATATATCTACATATATATGTATATAACAGTCCAAATACCAAGAATGACAGATCAAAAAGAGACTGAGCAGCCTGAGGACAGGTAACTTGTCATATGGTCACACACGCTGTGTTTTCCAGGAAGACTGAATGCTAAGCACTTCTGGCAACAAATAGTTTGCCTAAAAATAAGCATTATCATTTAAACTTAACCTCTCCTCAATCTCATCATTATGTGCTTGGGAATTTCTGATTGCAAGCTTCCCTTTCTCAACGCTGTCTTGTTACTTGGAAATAAAATGAATGTGCTTATTACAAGGAAAGCTTTGGAGCTCTGGCTTATTGCAAACCCAGAATCCATCCATTGATTTGTCCGTTTTTTTCCCTCTTTCTCGCTCTCTTGTCTCCCTGCACTCGATGTCCGCTCAGAAATGCAGATATGGCCTGCCCAAGGCATCAGCATAAAGGACACACAGGCTGAATGAGGGAAGCTCAGCACATTTTTAAATGAAAAAGAACATCTGCAGTTTTGCTAGCTGGGATAAAAATGACAAGAGCTGTGTATTCTCATGCTTCAGGGCATAAACTGATCAGTACCTTGGGTCAGGTACACCCCAATCTGTCACAATTAGGAACATTCATAGAGTTTTAAACTTTCTGTGGGAGCAGCTGGCTTGGGCTGCTGCTGCTGACAGACGTAGGAGGTTGGGTGGTCCCTTGGCTGGCTGAGGTATGGCAAGGGCCGATGTTCTGCTACGATATAGTTTATAGAGCTAGCTTGGGGCAGTCACCCAAAATTACACTTGATGAGAACATTTACTTCCTTCTTCCTTTTATTTTTAAGGTAGAAATCCCCTCTCCTCTTTTTTTTCTTTTTCTTTTTCTTTTTTTTTTTTTAATCTAGCAGTATATTTTAACCGTAGAGGCCTCTCCCTAATAGTCTTTCTCATGACATTTTGGAGCAGCTTATCTAGCTTCTTTCTGCTCAGTTTAGCCAAGCCCAGGGGTATTTTTCTTGCTTTTAGCCCTAAAAACAATTCCAGAAGGATTATATTCCCATGTCCCTTTAACTTTAGGTGCGATGGACAGCAGACAGAAGGAAGGAAGATGTGACCTGAGAGTTTGCTTTTCCTGCCCTTTCTGGGTGTGAGGGAATGGCCTCTGCAGGTAGCTGTCCTCCTAAGCGATGCCGTCTGGAGAGCCTAAACAACGGCCTGTTGAAATTTCATATGAAGCCGAACGCTTTCCGTATCAGCAGATCCTCTTCAGTGGCATTAGTTATGCTAATAAAATGGTGTGACTTTCCTGGCAGTGCTTGAGGCAGCTGCCAGGCTGTGACTGAAGACTCTATCTGGGGAAATAACTCAGCAAGTGCAATTCAGATGGCCAGCAACCTGCTCGGGCTCCTGTTCCTCATCCAGAGCTGTGTCTGAGCTCTATTGTTGAGTGTATAATAATCCGTGCCGAGCTCAGGCACAGCCCTGCTGGCACCTCAGACATTACTTTGCAGAGCTCTTCAGGACACCCCAAGTGTTTGCATAATTTATGTGCTGATGGGCATTTCTGTGTCTTCCATCGCCAGCGTGTGGGAAAAGGGTTGGCAAAGTTATTAGGGGGAGCAAGGGGAAAACAAAAGAGAGCGTCAGTTTGCACATTGCACCAGATGAGCCCACCAGCTGCTGGAGGGAGAGGCATGTGCCACGCCGATAGAAAAAGGAGACAGGAGGAATGCAAGATGAATCTGGGTATGAGATTGCACCCTTTCTCTGCACAGTGCTACGGCCATTCGGAGCCAGGCTGAGAGCGACGACAAGGGTGAAGCGTGGACTTCAAATTCAGCCCCTTATCCCTGACGAAGAACCCCTGGAAACGGGCCGTACTCTAAAAACCAAAGGGAACAGAGTTGTGCCCGTGTCAGAAATTCCTCCCTACAGATGTGGGCTACACCACAACCCTGCTGGATGCAATGTCCTTTTTCAGGAGCCAGGCTTACCTGATTATGTTTTACAGGTTTCTACTTGCTTAGATCCAGTGTTTAAGCGAGGAAGTCTAAAGAAGAAACCATGCTCTACTCCTGTTTCCTTTAAAGGTTTTGTTCACACGAATCTGGCCCGAGAACATTCCTAGAGAATGTTCTCTCCTTTAAGAAACAGACTCAAGGAAAGGTCAAATAAAAAGCTGGGATATTTGTATATGTTTATTAAACATTACTTTATTCTTCTTTCATTCATGTACTCACAAGAATCATTATTTTCCTGCTCAGGCTGGTTTATAGAGAGCTCAGCTAACTCATGATGCTTTCTTGGTGCCCAAGACGAGTCGTCTTTCTTCCCTGACAATATGCAGGAACATGGATGAAACAGTCTTGGGATGTCCCTGCTGAGTGTCCTAGCCGTTGGGCCAAGAAATCATGTTCTTCTTTCCTTCTAGTCTTCTTGGCCTCATGGTTTTGCAGCTTGATCAGGCATAGGAGAAAATGATTTTCGACGTACCACCTTCTTCACTTCCAGCAGTCATCTTTTAAGAAGAAAGCTACTATGATTCATTTTCCAAGGCCTGCAAATACAGTGGTGGGCACTAAACCCTCTTGCAGATCTCGGTGGAGCAGCTTAAGAGACTCTGTTCTAATTCCCAGACATCCAAGGCACTGAGGTGGGTGCTAAGCACATTTGCCAGTCAAAGACATATTGGGGTATATGTGAAAGCAGAACTGTTTGTGCCAAAAAAGCTGTCAGGCACTTAGTGAATTTTAAACATTTCTGGAGCAAGCTGGGTGTAGAAATCTTTCTCCAAAAGGATAAAATAGTGCAAGATTTTCCTGTCCTTCCCCCTTCCCAGCTGGTGGCACCTACTTGTAACCCCGCAGCCCTGTAACACCATATTGGCGTTGCTAGTAGCAGGTCACAGGCTTTGCACTGAGTTTGCAGAGCCTCAGGAACGAAGCTTGCTCTGTCTGAATTTTTTCTTACCTGCCTACGGCTTTGTTTTACTTGGATTAGCTGTAACTGCAATTTTACTAATGACTAGATGGCTATGGCTAATTTGTTTTACTTTTGTTTATCTCTATATGGTACCACCATGGTTTTACAGCTCTAATATAATAGTGTAGTATAGAGAAATACAGGCCAGGGACTCGAAAGAGCAGCGGAAGGGTGAGCATGACAGCAGGAAAAGGGCAAGAAACGCAGAAATGTGTGTATAGCAATCTTAAGTGTATTATTAACTATATTATTATTATTGTTGAAACTTTTTCTGCATAAAAGTCTTCTTTCTCTTTATGTACTAATTAGATCTGGACCAATAATGAATAGACAGTTAAGATTTCAATTACACTAACAATAAACTCTTGGCTTTATATATAAGGTGTATTTCCTCTTTGCCCATAAGCATGATTTTGAATAAAATCTTCTTTCACATCCAACATTTACTATAGTTTATTGCTGCCTAAGAGACCAGTTTCACAACCAGTTTAAGCTGATGGAAGAGACAATAAAAAGGATGGTCCCACTCCCCTTTGCCTAGTACTCCTGGCTGGATATTTCCTCATCATCAGTTGTGCCATTTTTCACTTTCATGTACACCCACAGCACCTGATACAGCTGAAAATGCCTCTTTGTTATGAGACTGGCTTTCAGCTGTGTTATGCTCAAAATCTGGTTTATTGGCAAAGAGGAAAAACACCTTATATACATATAAAGCCAAGAATTTATCGTTATTATAACTGAAAACTTAACAGTCTAATCCAAGAATCGTTATTAGCCCAGATCTAATTGCATGACAGGTGAGTTGTTCATAGCCATGGGGTCTGCACTGCCAGCCTGCGCCCCATCTCTTATCACCCCACGCTTGTGTCTCCTGCACGCCGCGTCCCGTCTCTCTGCTTCCCAGGGCCCCTGCTGTCCGCTATTTCTCTACACTGCACTATCATGTTAGAGCTGCAAATATCTCATTCTGCACAGAATAACTACATGTTGCGACTATCCGCGTAGAGGGGTGGTGGTACCGTACAGCAATAAGCAAAGTGAAACAAATTAGCCATAGCCATCTGGTCATTATAAAATTGCAGTTACAGCTAAACCAAGTAAAACAAAGCTGCAGGCAGGTCAAGAAAAAAATCAGGCAGAGCAAGCCTGACAAGCCTCATTCCCGAGACCTTACAAACTCAGTACAATGCTTAAGGCCTGCTACTAGCAATGGCAATAGGATATTAGAGGGCTGCAGAGTTACAGCCGCCTTTGTTTCTTATGCACAGTCAGAATTGCAGGTATTAGCCCCTAATGGGCTAAAGGGCTGACACTGAAGCCTTGCAGAGGCAACTGCACTTGAAGTAACCTTAAGCCAATTGCAAAATTTTAGCTCGCAAATCACATGGAAATGTAATTAATCTAGGTGCCTGTGGAGGGTAAAGACAAGGAGTCAGGATGAGCAGAGGGGAGAAGCCTCTCCGGTGGGCTTTGCCGCCCAAGGAGTGAGTGTGCCGCTGCACCCTGGGCTCGCTGCGTTTTGCACGTTATTCCCCTTTTCCGAAGATTTCAGTTATCCGCTCAGGGAGCAGAGCAGCGCAGTCTTTTAGTCATCCAATCGGGACATGCATAATTTCAGGGAGACGATGCATTTCAAAGAAAAACAGAGAGGGAGCAGCCAGAGGGAATAATTCACAAACTATCCATAGGCTGCAATTTGTTTGTGTAAACTCTTTGGTAAATACTTAAGCGTAACCATCACATTCAGAGTGATCAGGAGTGGTTTGGGAACAAAGGCTAAATCTCTTGAATAATTTATTCCCTGGGAATAATTCAGATAGGTCTTGTGTGCTCTTCGGAGCCTCCCTCGGCAGCGCATTCCCCAAAGGTGCTGATCATTAAGTGCAAGCCAGTGGCGTCCCAGGCAGTGCCGCTCACCAGCCTTCGGAGAACCACCCGCGATGCCGGGAGAAACGCGGTGCCCCTCTCCGCCAGGCTGCGGAGACCACAGCGCAGACGCGCGGTGAGCACGGCTCCGGCATGGCACGCTGCGCTCTGCAACCGGGAGCTGATGAAATCAATGCTGGAGCATCTGTGGCAGACAGAAAAGTCAAAAAAAGAGAAAGAAATAACAGTCAAGAAAGTAAAGAAGCCTGGAAAAGACACAGCTTTAAAAACAATACACAATTTTTCTTTGATTAACTAATACCAGCAATGCTTGACCTCCGTAGCCGGACTGCAAAAGAAAAAACTACTCCTGTTGTTTATTGCTTCACCTAATGAAGAAGAGCGAAACACTTTCTTTTATTCTTTTTCTTTGTGTTATTTTAAAGTTCCTGCTGGCTCTTTTCTGGAGATTGTTAGTGTGTTTCTGTTCGTATTAGCATTTCAGATCTGATCTTCCCTGCTTCCCATGAGGACCCTATGGATGGCAAGGGAATGGTAGCAAACAAACTTTGAAATCTAAAGGGCTGATGGAGAGAGGCATGACTCATGAGAGGAAGGATTTTAGTCCAGCATTACGAAAAGATGCCCTAATTTTCGAAGTTGTTTGGTTCTCATGGTATAACTTATTTACTAGCTTGCAGTCAAGTGCGTGCGTGGAAGCACACACTGAAACTTTCCTTTTCTCCATAGTTTAATCTTATCGTAATAAATACCTTTCAAATTCTCCTGACCAAGAGCAGTTTGGGTAAGCATCTTCTTGATTGCAGCTGCTGGCAGAAGAGTTATTCTTCCCTCAGTGCAACTGCAGCAGTTTTATCATTGATTTAAATGCATTGATTTTTTTTCTTTGTACAACAGGTGCTTAATTTCAGTTGGATTTTTCAGGTTTTGAGTATGGACAAGAAAACGATAATAAAGTTTCCCCAGTCCCAACAGTTTCTTTAGGGAGCATTTTCTCCCCCATCTACAACCATAAAGGTGGTTATTTTCCTTTGCTCAAGCTTTCCTGAATAAAAAGCCAGCCTTGGCTACACACACACAAAAAACCCCCTCCCATCTAAGTAACATTTCCTCCCAATCAGTCTATTGAAATGCACCTTGCACCCTCACCAAAGGGGAGCTCTGAAGCATGATGAATAGGTCTTGATTTTGCAGGGCAAAGTAATAACTGAGCCACGGCCATTCCCAACTTGCTTGTTTTGCAGTGGGGATGTCGCTGCCCAGCTTCCTGCAACGCGGGCTCGGGGCGGCCAGAAACATCTTTCACAAGTAGAGTCATTGCACTATCTAAATTTTAGAGACAACACGGGAAAACAAACATCTACTTTGCATCAAAATAAATATTTCCTGTCAGTTAATGGATGCATTTGCTTTTATCTTCATCGGGAATGAGTTTGGGGAGCTTGTTGGACTTTCCTATTTTGGATGCTTCGTTTTTTTTCCTTTGCAAAGTAATAATAGAGCCAAATTCCGTCATGAAATGTCATTTCAGAGTGGAGCAAAGCTTTTGAACATTTTAAAATAATATATTTTGATTACTGTAGTTCGGAGGGAGGAAATATTTGTCTCTTCCAGGAGAGCTTGAAGCTGCTAGCTGATGTTAGCCAAATTCACAAATTAACCTGTTTGCCTGAAAGTGTGTTCCTGATTTTTTTCAACCTGGTTCTATTTGCAAATCCCTCCAGTTCAAGGTGTTGACCCTCACTAAGTTCAAAGAAAATAAGGATATCCATGGTGTTCAAAGGAAATTTTCCATAAGAAGCAGTTTTCTAAGCCCTATTAATTAACTTCAGTGATCTGGGGGGGGGGGGGGAGGTTTGAAGAAGAAAACATCTATTTTTTTTTTAATTTGTTATTTTGTTAAGTGAGCATCGCTGAAGAACTGAAGAAATGTCATCATCAGGCAGAACTGCCAGAGCATGTTATTACCAGAAACATAATTTTTGAAAGAAGTTCACATCTTTCTCTAAGCCCCTTCATAATACAAAATCTCTGCAGGTTTTTAGAAGTGTTTAAGAAAAAAAGGGGGGATTCATTGTGATTTATGGGCAACATTCTTAAATCATATCAAATGGAAATTTGATGTTATGGATTTCTTCAGTATAATAAGTGATGTTATCTGTTAAGAGGGATGGTATCAGTCCAACCTTAGGATAAAGGAGCTGTTATTTCCTCTTGCCCTGTATATAAACTTCCCGGGATTTTTACAAACTTCTTGCTTAGCCTCAAGGCATCGGCAGGCTTTGGCACAGCAAGATCAAAATGGGCTTGAAGCAAGGGCTAAAATGGGAGCGTTTGCTGGCAGGAGCGCTGGGACATGCAGGTGGGGACGCTGCAGGTCGGGGCGCGGAGCAAAACGCGTTGCAGAAGTTCCCAGGAGAGTCAGATGATAAATCGCAGGTAGGTCAGGGGGAAGTGCCCCGGCACGGCTGACTTGGAAGAGGTTTCTCTATCATTAACCATCCACTTTTCTGAGCAGTCGCAAATTAAAATCATGACTGGTTTTGGGGGCATAGTTCTCCATCAGTAAAACTCCGTCTTGCTGACCACAGCCATATGCAGCTATTGCTGAATTAAACGCTTTGAAAACAGTAGAAGCCTGATTTACCTGTCAGAACGCATTAAAACCCTTGGCAGAGCCAAAATTAGAAGTTAAAGAGGTCCATTTTACTCCTCCTTCTGCAGTAGTGCTGTACCTTTAATTTTCATAATGTGTGCAGCTTTAAATTCAACATTTATTTTTAACACATATATTTTAATGAAACATGAAATATAAAACGAAACTCCAGTCTGCCTCCTATGAGCATGGAGAGAAATCCTAATTACCTGTTTCAAAAGTGTGAAGCTCTTTCTAATTTTCCAGCAGCCAGGTTCCTTAGACAGCACTCAGTATTATAACTATTTATGCCAATTGTGCTATTTCATGCATAAAATTACCGCATTATTGTTGGAATAGATGCTGGAGAGATATCTAAGCAGGGTGTAATCACTTCACTTTCTATCAAATTGTGCTTCTGAAAGGTATCATAAATTTTATTAGAAGGCAAGAGGCTAATGGAAGCCAATCAGTGTTAATGCTGATAAAATTGCCTGTATTTTACATTATAAAATGGGGAGATATTTTTATCGGAAGGTTCCCTTTTGTTTTATTAAGAACGTATCATGGAAACTAGGGTACATTGGAACGACGGAGGGTAGTCAGTAAACCTCTCCCGTCTCTCCTGCTGGCTCGGCTTACAAAAAAGTTAGCGCCACAAGATGCTTTCTGATCTTTGATTGCTGGTGCGAGGCGAGCGCTAAACGGATCCTGCAAACACTCAGGTGTGCTGCCTTGCACAGGTCTTTGCAATGATGGAGTGCTTTTTATTTATTTCTTTATTTATTTGCTAAAAAATATTAATGCCCCAAATGTTATTGGATCTTTTTAATGTTCAAGATAATTGTTTTCTATTAGGCTGCCTATTGAATCTGTGGAGAGGGACAGTTTTTTATGACTCCCCAGCTTATTTTTAATGCTCTGCAGTAAAAGAATGAGAGTGGATTTTCATATGGGAAGGATGAGGATCCGGAGATGGGGATGGAAAAAAGGAGCTTTACCCATCAAGAAGTAATTGAATGCGATTTAAAGAGATTGGCCTACTTTGATGGTAAATTAAAAGTTCTTTTTTTTCCTGTTAATAAGATTTTGTACTTAACAGAAACACATTCATGCAGTCATTTGCAAAGCACCTGGCAGAAATTAATTTCTTTTTCTGTGTCTCCATCAGGCAAGCGTGGTTATGTCTATCTTACCGATGGGGAAACTGAGGCACAAAGGGGTAATGGGCCGAGCCCTGCAGGGGATTTGTGATAGAGCTGAGACTGGAGAGGAAGGTAGGGATTTACAGCTAGCAGCATCCAGCGAATTCACGGGATATTTACAAACTCTGTGCAGTTTGTCCTGACCCGGCGCTGTGGGCACCTTTCCACGCTCTGAAAATCCCCGTTCAAACACCCGCTTTGCCTGACACAGACGCTCAGCTTTGTCGGTTACACACGGCCGCCGCCGGTTGTACAGTAAATATTTACACCGCCGCTTTTCAGGCTGCTATTAGTCGCACTATTAATATTATTAGCTTTATTTACATGGTGAAGCTCCCTCCGAGACAGGGCACACTGTGCAAACACGCGGCGAAGGACAGCCCCGGTGCCACCGGATTAGCAGTCTAAATAGACCAGACAAACAGCGGCAGGAGAAACTCTGCTGGGTATCAAGGGAGTAGACAGGTTTTGCTGTGTAGGAGGAGGCAGATGACAGGTAGGCAAGCTCGGATCAGTTCACAACTTTGCCGCAGATTTTCCATGCGACACACTGCCTAATTGCTCCACGTTTCCTCGGGTTTCCTCAGGAGCGCTGCCAATTTATTCCAGCTTTCTTTCAGGTCTACAGTTGCTAGTCCCTAGACCCGGCTTGCAAAAAAAAAAAAAAAAAAAGACTCACTGACAGGATTTGGCCCGTTGCAGAATTTATATTGCTGCTTCTGTTGCTGTTATGCATATTCCTGTCAAAGTCCATATAGTGTAATGCTTGGTGTTAATGGAGTCACCGAAAGGATGGATTTGTTCTCGTCCGGCTACATGTTTTAATTCAGATACCACATTAGTGTGCAAGTGATAGATTAGATAAGGGCAAAAACTGTTTATTCCTTTTAACTCCAATTATGTTTTAAAATTCTGTTTTTGGTTGGCTGTTATTTACTCCACCTTACTATTTTATTTTATTTTATTATTAAATTGCCTCTCTCTAACTTTTTGTTTTCTAATTTAATCCTTCATTTTTAAAAATAGTTTTCCTCATCACCCACCAGTAGCTGCATGACTGATTTTACTGAATGGAATTTATAACAATGACAGAACAAAAGGGAATTTACTCTGAATCGAAACCAAAGTTATGTTAACAATATATTCTATTTTATAGCCTCAATTTCAGTGAAGCACCCAAGTCCCTCTGAAGTCAACAGTCTATTCTCATATCCCGACCTTGAGGATGCTGTTGTGTATCTGAAATTAGGATAACATTGGTTAACTTATCTGACTTTGCCCTTTGAAATCGCTGCCTTTAAAATACTTGTCCCAGGAAGGCCTCATACAAGGATAGAGCGATGTTTCAAAATTTCAGACAAAAAATTTGTAAAGTGAAGTTCAAACTGAACTGAACTTCTGCCACTCTGCACATGCATGATGAGTCTTTCTGCAGGTTCCTGACCATGCTGAGCCATCTAATGCTCCCGTCCCACCGAGACCCACACCTCCCTTCCTATCACTACCTTCCCAGCCTGCGGGGCCTCAGGCAGAAAAAATAGATACTGCCAGAAGAAGTGATACTGGTTCCACTGCTTTACTGTTCTAGGCAGCAGCCCAGTGGTTATAATAATGCGACTGGGATGTCAAGAATATTGTTTCCCAGATAAGGCAGAGAGTTAGATACAACCCAGAAGCATCCTGAAGCACCCATTTCTCCTGCTGAAGCACTCCACTTCACGTAAACAGCTGAAACGTTGAGTAGGTGGGAGACTGGACAGGGTGATTGTACCACCCAGTGGCAGTACACTTCTCAGTGACACAAGAAAGTCCATATTTCAAAATCAGCAAAGACAAACTGAGACCTGGGGTGTTTCCTCCTGCCCTCATGCTAGGTTGATGTCCAGTATCTGTTTTAAAGCAGGACACCTGGAAGAGAGCAGCAGGAGAGTCTTTTCTTGTCTGCTTGCCTTAGGAGGACAGGGAAGGATTGCTCCAGGTGAGGCACCTTCTGCAGGATGGTCCACGCTCGTGTCCCTCACCTCTGAGTGCCAGGACTCATCCTCACTTGCATTTCCTATAAGTTGATAAGGTCACTCTGTTCTTTGGTTTTCACTGCGTGCGTGTGTGCGTGCGTGTGCGTATTAATAACCTGATCCTTTTTTCAAGAGCTACTTTCTCCATGGCAATCTAATCCAACGAAACCCAAACTCAAGTGAAAAAAACCATATGCGCATCTTCAGCATTTCTCCCTGCACCTAGACCCTCCTGGAATCTGCTACAGGCGAAGAGAGAGTTTGCTGTGAAGGTCACTCACTGGTGATGGTTATCATACATCTTTCAAATAGCCTGGACTCTGGATCTTCTGCTGTGAGGTGGGAAGCTCCTGGCACACGAGTAGCTGCAGTGATTCCTATTTAGAGCTGTACAGATTCCTGCCTATATAGATCTAATAATAAGGAGTGAAGTTTGGGCTTCATTCATAGTCAAGAAACATTAAAATTCCACCTTCCTTTGGAGGTTAACTCCATTGTAGTGCAAGGGTGTCCTGTTTCAGGGGGAGAAATAAAAGTGAACCTGTCCAGGTTTTGTATTGTCTTAAGGCGCCAGGAGTGTTGAAAGTTTATTCAATCTCTATATGAATAGCAGCACCTCTGTGATAATGACTCACAAATATAAACATCAAGTAATTATGCTGACGCAGGTCTACACTCTAAAAATTTCTCAGGCTGATGATGGAAAATATGAATTATAAGTGGCAGATATTCTGTATTTTCATCCACATTCTGTTAACATTGCTGTTCTGCAGTGTCCCTGAGATGGATATCAGCAGAAATACTCAATTGATTTACAACCTTGTAATTCGTTTGTTGCCATTTATTTTCCTTTGTATAAAACGAGACATAACTGCAAGATTGTTAGAATTTTAAAGCACTGGATTAAGAGGATTCTAGCTTGTCGATGCCCTTTTATGGAGAAAAAACAAAGGAGCTTATGCAAGGTAATGTTCTGGCTAGGTATATGAAACAGTTTATAATAAAACTTCATACTTTGTAATAGAGGGATAGAGCAGTTCATATTCTGTCCTTGAATACACCATCGCTGCCTAAGCCTTTGCATTTCAGACCTTGAAAAAGAAAAAGTGCTGGCAAATGTATCCAAAAATATGAAGGCAGGTGATAAATCTCTGAATACATATTGGACCATGCAAAGACTTCAAGAGTGTGTGTGGGTTTTCCCCCCTTTCTGCTCTCAGTGGGATGTATGCACAGGTCCTTTGTGATGCCAAAGTGATAAATACACACCACCACACTAAGTTAGCATTATGGTGACCTGTTAGGCACATGAAATGCAGAGCATTCCCAAATCTGGGGAAGTTGGTCAGATTTAATGAATTTTATCATTCATCCAATAAATATTGTCTCTGATTTCTGTACTAAATAATGAGCATCTAGTAAAGAGGATAATAAAAGTGCTCAAGTTGGATTAGTGAAAATGTGCTGTATCCAATATGCAAAATCAGAGTTCAGCTTTATAATGCCATAGCAGTAGACTGAATAAAATAGATTGATTTTTTTCTTTAAAAAATTTCATCTTGAGCTGTATATCAAAACTGGAGTTACAGGCTTTGTACAGGGGATGACAGTTTTGTGTTGGAGACATTGAATCAGGATTCTGGATAAAAAGATTGAAGTTCAGACTTCCTTAGGCAAGCTGCTTATTTTCAATCTCCCATTTATTATGTAGGGATAATATTTTCTTTTTCCATTTATCTGGCTTGTTTGGACCGTAAGCTCTCTACGGCATTATTTATCTCCAACGATATGAAAGTTGAATCCTTGTAGAAAGGACCTATATATTTGAATAAGTCAACATAAAGAGCTGGGCAAGAAACAGCTTTCTGCCCTAAAGATATTTTCAACATTTTTACCAGGGAAATACAAGCTGTCTTGAAGATTTTTTGTGAAGAAAGACACAAACCACAATGTGGAAGAAGCTAAAGTATCTCAAATTCCCACTGACCCCACAGTTGGTGGAATGTGGGAAATGGAAATTCAGGGTCTTGACTCGAATAGGGCAAAGTGAAACTTTTTTGAAACTTTACATGGTTTCTTACAAAAAGGTTCCATTTCAAATTTTTAAACCAGCCATACATATTTGGGCTAAAACTACTATTAATCTCATAAATGCTCTGTTCTTTATACCTCTTTTGATGTTTTTTAAACACTTAGAACATTTTTAGTACATTCTTCCAGTTTCTTTTTAAAATTTTTTGCAGATGTTCTCCTTCATAATATTCGTTGATGTATATATCAAGCCTAAAATGCAAAACTCAGACTATTTTCTATTATTTATGTTGGAAAGTAATGCAGCAATAACTGTCTACAATTGAGAAAAGTATGTTTTTCCCCTACTCACTTGTTTTGTAAAGCTGCCTGAAAGCTGTAGAACCACATCCTAAAAATACTGCATCTCAAAAAAGACTTGTGATCCAATGACAGCAAGTGAATATAAGTAGGGAACAACATCTGTGTTTTAAGAATCAATCAGAGATGCTAATAAATATCGTATTTAGAGTGCATATAGCTCCTTTTGCTGGCTATTTATACATATAAACAGAAACTTTTCCCAATTACAGACAAATTTTGCCAGATCATTTTCCCACATAAATGATTGAAAATAGTTTTCCATTTTAGACTTAACATACACATAAATAAATAGTGCATGTAGTCATAGTAATAGAAATAATATATGTATTCATTTAAAAAGATGAAAGAAAGTAATCCTCAGTGGAACTAATCTGACCATATATACTTTGGTACCTAGTCCAAGCATAAATTTCATTTTAGCATTAATATTGATTTCAGATACACCTCTCTATTAGCATTTTTTCCTACCCCACCATCATGATGTATTGTCCTATTAATTATGTTGGCTTGAGTATTTGCTAATCAGAGAACTGATTCATCTGAAAAATACATTAGAAACCACACCCCAGCAGAAAACTCCTGTTTTTGTTGTTGTTGTTGTTCATTTTTCAGCCAGATCAGCTTTCTGATCAGCACAGCCTCAGGAATATTTGTATAACTAGCACTGACATGCCAATACAGAAATGGGAGCAAATAGTTAGGACCACTGGGTAGCAGAGGAGGCATTTATGCTCGTAGAGTCAGCTCAAAAAAGCAAACATGGAATCGCAGGCTAATCTGGTCACTTGGGATGTCTCTAGAGTCAATGGACAAAGGTCAGTACCTCCAGAAGGAGTTCATCCCACCCTAAGGCAAGTAATAGAAATCACCATCTTTTTTTGGCAGCTTACATGGATTTCTAGTTTGGAGTAGGGAGGCTGCTACTGAAAGCTAAAATTAAAGACATATTCTCATTGTTTCCTGTCTTCACAAGAATCCCAGCTGCAGAGTCTAAATTCCCAGTCCCATCAATTAGAATCAAATTAATAAAACTTTCACTATGATTTCAGTGACAAAATCTCCAGTGACAAAACCAAAAGCTCAGTTACATTCACTCCCTTCCATAATCATGATGTTCTTCCTTTTAATTTCAACACCCTTCCCTTCATTTTTCATACCAAAACAATGGTTTTGCAGAAAGAGAATTAAGGGTCAAACAGTTTGTGGAGTTTTCAAAATCATCTGGGTGCAGAGCAACACCTAGTGAAGTTCAAAGCAGCATGCTGCTGCCTGCACTGAGTGGTGACCCAAGGTCTCCCCATGGAACCTCCAAAGCATCAGCCCTGCTTTCACTGCTGCGGGATCAAGGTTAAAGCAACACTGTGTTTTCTCTTAAATCCTACCTGGAAGCTCCTCTTCAACTCAGAATTAAGTGTCTGCTTAAGAGCAGCATTGAATGGGGTAGACTTACTCTGGGGCGACGCAGGTAGGCAGATAGACTTTGAAAGATCCATCCAATGTTGTCCTAAGGAAGCGTCAAGGAGTTGCGCAAAGCTTTCTGCAGAAGAATGAGTATAATTGTTCAGGAAACTGGACAAGGATGTTGTGGTAGGATGTTATCAATATTGTCACAGAGCGTTATTAGCATTATTAGGATGTTATCAACTGAAAAGGTTCATTTGTAAGTATTTGACGTGATAGAAGCATTTGAAATGGATACAAGCAACATCCACACGTTTAAGGGCTTTCCTGGAAAGCAAAACTAAATCCTGAAGGATATAATGATTTTAACATTAAAGGAAAAAAAAGTTACTGCTTTGATAAGTACCCTCAGGATTCGCAAAATGGCAGCAAAGTGAGAAGTGTGCCAAATAAAATTTGGCTTTGGCCCTAACTTGTTAGTCTGTCAAGGACTTCTCTTGCCAATTGGTGGAAAATGGATTACTGTCATTTTTCAAGGGACTGCACATCATTTTCCATTGATTGGCATGCCAAATCCTTCACAAAGTAATGAGTCAGGCATGATGCAAATCATCATTGAACTGTCACTTTGATTGCATAGCCCTCTATCAATGTGATTAAACTGGTGTGGCATCCGAAAGGTAATGAACGACTCTGCTTGGCTTCAAAGGTTGAAAGTAAAATTGTGATGCTAGGCAGAGAAAGCAGCAGGCAAACAATACATCTGTGAGTGACATCAGTCCGTTGCATGTTGCCATGCTTGCGAGTCACTTTTGAATTGAAATAATAAAATGCTGACCATGGCTCATGATGAAACAAGATTAACCTGGAAAATTTACCATCACCATCATACATGCCTGTCTGTCTGTCATAGCCATTTTAATGCAATTACCAGAACTGTGTCTGGAGGTAAGATATAGACTTGATTATTAATTAACCAGTAGTAATAAAAAGTATCTATTATACACCAGGGAGTAGACATGGATTGCATAACTGCCCCTATTTTGCTTAGGATATTGTTCTTATTTTATTCTTTATGACTATTGATTAATCATACTAGATGGAATCTTTTTATTTAAATTACAGGGGTATGAGAGAAATAGAATGATCTTGTGATTAAATGAGCTGGCCCTGGGACAGGGTACAGGAGGAGCTATGTGACTTCCTTCCCGCTGTAGACTGAAGTAATTGACTTTGTTTAATGTGGATTCAGGAAACTAATTTGAGGTTCTGCTGAAAATCTTTGTCATTAATGTGCATATGGGCAGAGCATGTGTAGGGCCAACCTTTTTAAGTGTCCTGTTCTTCATTTTCACAATGAAATCCTAATTAAGCACCCAAACAGGTCTGCACTCAGGAAACGCTGGGCACCCGTGAAAGCCCGGGAACTTGCAGCAGCAAAGCGTAAAGGTCCCATCTTCAAACCCCTTTGCCTGTCAGGGTGCTTCTGACACTCACTGACGTGGTTTATTTGCTGCTGCATTGATGGACTAATGCACGTTCCGTTTGTGACTTTACATTTGCTCAAGATATTTGTATTAGTTTTCTCTCTGTGGATTCTCTGATTTCTGGAAAGGCTGAAGATACACTGTGTTCTGTCCTTTACCAAGGGAATTAATATATTCTCTCTCCCCTCTACACCAGCTATTTTCATTAATGTTTTCAAACTATCCTCTCTTACCAGATTTGGATAAAATTGGCTAATGAGCAGGAAATGGGGTCCGACAGATATTTGTGCACCTGTGTGTACATGTATAAATATTGTGGCCATATAAGCTACACTTTTTCATGGAAATAGGCTAAAAAGGGAAAGTAAAGTCATGTTAGGTCTGTTTGCTGAGGAAGTACAATTTTTAATTGTAATTTTTACAGTTGAGCAAAATATTCTCTCCTTATTTATCACAGTGGCGCAGCTGAGAAGGCAGATTTAGGTGTCAGCTTGTGAACTGAACCATTCTCAGAACTTCCTGACAGTTCTGAAAAGTGGATTGACATTCGGTTTTCATTTCTCCAGCATCTTTGAGGAGCCTCTAAGTGGCCTCCCTGCTACAATGCTTTTTGAAGAAAAAGTAAATAAAATGGCATCTTTATTAATTCGCATCTAAGTATTTCTACTCTTTCCAAAGAATTACTCATTCTGTTTATGGTAGTTGGGAGGATGTTTGCTTTGATTTTGGTTAAAAGCTGGAGATTCATCTTTAAGTTGAAATCACTAGAAATGTGAGAGCCTGCGTCAAATCAGAAGTTTGTTCAATCAGTTTGTTCAATCTTCTAAAAAGTTCACAGTTTTTTCCAATAGAACCAAGCCTCTGAATTGCACCGTTGATGGATAGAGAAGACTTTATTTTATTTTATTCTATTTTATTTTATTTTATTTTATTTTATTTTATTCCTTTCTTAGTTCAGCTGAGAAAGTTATCAAGAAATAAAAAATAAAATCTTTAAAGTATCTATGCCACCAGTGTTACTCCTGTGAAGGATAACTAAAGCTCTTAGCCTTAACTTTTTTATTACTTTGATGGTACTTTAATATCCTGTTTGTGATCACAGTAGGTTTAGGATGCCGTCAGATTAGAAAAGCTGGCATTTTGCAACCAGTTTCCATAGGCATAAATGACTTTAAACCACAGAAAATTGTAAAAAGTAAAGCTTTCTGAGACAGGATCATTTATAAATAAGAGATTCACAAGCCTCAAGTACATGCCAGCACTCCCAAGCTTACAAAAATATTTGGTTCCAGACAGATGCAGAAATGTGTTTTGTATGTAAGAGTGATCTTGATTGTTCTTAGTTCAATTTGAAAAAAAAGAAAAGAAAAAATTCTTGTAATTCAAAATAATGTATCTTTGAGTGTGTTAATATCTATATGAGGATTTGCATCCTGGAGATTTGTATATAGACAAAGCCTTGGAAATTCTACAACATTTAGGTAACCAGTTAAAATGAAATTTTCAATTTTTTTCATAACATTCTATCAACACGAAATTCAAGTAAACTCATGTAGTTTTAAATTTCACTCTCTAGCTGATTTTTAGACAAAAAGATATTGGTGGGACAAATTCTTCATCTTGTTGCTTATGTAAAGGAAGCACTGCTTCTTTGTATGATTTTTTTAATTCATCAGTGACTGCGACTCACTGTCACATGAAAATGCGACAGTGGAAAGCCCTCTGACTGCCTCCTAGTGCCAAAACCAGAGCCTTTATTTTTCTTTTTAGCTATAAAGTTTGTTCATAGCCAGGTGTCTACAATAAAGACTGTTCAAAAGTAGAGGTCTGAGAACAAATGTCATGCAGTGCATTTTTTTCTGACTGAGCTTTGGTCTTCATCAAGGTCTGACAAATATTGGCATTATATGTCACTGAGAAGTAAAAGAGCATGCTCTGACCTTCAAGAATCCTCACAATATGTACATTATGTTGATGTGCCCTTTGTTTTGTCTCTCTTAGTTTGCTTTGGCGGCTTTAGCGATTTGGTCTAAAGCGAGATTGTTTTGCCGAGCTTTATCTGCCTCTTTTAACCATGAACTGGACGACTGACTCAGTCTGACTTTTATGACTCAGTGTTTTCCTTACCTGTACCTCAGCGGTTATCAAGGCATCCAGGAAAGATTGGGGTCAAGTACATTGTCAATACTGATGAGCCTCCTCAAATGTTTTGCAGATTTCTTTGGGGAAAATAATCATGATGTTTGACTATCTTCCTGAAGTTTTTCTGTCTTTGTCTGAATTGCTCTGAATAGGAAATCAAGCTGAAAGTTTCATAAGGTGAGTCTTTCTCACCGGCCTTTCTGAAGCTGCTGAATTAATTGCTGCAGCTGATATTGTAGAGGGAGTGAAAACTTGTGCAGTCCAGATGCCTTTGGGGGAATCTCAATTTGCTCCATTTCCAGGTGTAAATGACGCTGCGTCGCTACTGGTTTGCAGTTCAGTAGTCTCAACTGGATGCAGCGTCAGTGGCTTTTGCACCAAGGAGGTCCAAAATACTGGGGACATGCCATCCAAAATGATGAAAAGTAGTTACGCTGGAATGTGGAGAAAAAAAAGGGTTATTACTTCATCATCCTGCAGGAGACTGGTGTAGCTTGTATCTAGAAGCCAAGTAATTGATCAGGCTGATCATAATTGTATTAGTTTTAGGGCAGACTCTGATGGCTCAGTCATAGGATCTTTATAACCACTTTGATGTCTTGAATCATTAACTGTTCTTTAAGGTTATAAAACTGTTTGGGTTTGGTCCTCAGTAAGTGTCAGGTACACTTTACATCAGCTGAGTCTATCATCTCAAAATAGATCACAGAATATTTTTTTAAATATATGTATATCAGGAAGAAGCAAAATGTATCTTACTGATTTTAACCTGCTATTGAAGTATAATCATATACAGTGAAAAGTTATCATTCTTTTAATATTTGACTATCTAGGTTCAGGGAATATATATCAAGTGTTGCCATTTGACAGTCTGAACTATCACGCATGTCAGGAGCAAGGTACAGCTCAGTAGCTCTACTCAGCTTTCACTTTTCAAGTTTTCAATGAAAAAATGAAAAAGAAAAAGTAAAAGAAAGGATATTCAAGTAGGTGTCATAGCCTCTGAAAGAATCTCGGTCATTACCACAAATACACACACACTTTAACTTATATTAATCTTTTTAATTCTTTGTCCTGGTGGAAAATTTCAGTTCATTGATCTTAAATGCCTTCAGAAACATTAATTGATTAAGGGCAGGATTTTTAAAAGCTCTCGTCAGCAGCCTTTCTTGGCGTCCATTGAACTCAGTGGTAAAACTCTAACAGAGACTCAGAAAAATGAGAAGCGGCAAGAATTAATGTTATAAGTAGAAAAAAAGCACAGTAGACTGACTCAGTTACAATGCATTGTGAGAAATTGGTCTACAAAGAAATTGCAAAACTGAGAAGACATTTACAACAGAAATCGGCTGATCAATGATAGTAGTTATGTAGCATTTCCCCCTAATATTGATTTATTTTTCATAGATTCATATATTCATAGATTGATGCCAGAGAAGCATTAGAGCAGTTAGTCTGACCTCCTGTATATCATAGACCAGAGCATTTTATCATATTATACTTGTATTAAACCCATTGTTTGTAACTAAAACGTATTTTAGACTGTCATTCAAATGCAATCTGAAGATTTACAGATGCTGTATCCATACATCCCCACAGTTGCACCATTGAGTTCTTTACTATTGATTTTGGGGGTCCTTAGTTTTTGTAAAATTTGTTTTGTTTCAATGATGTTGTCCTAAAATCAATATTCATGCTATTTTACAGATTTTAATCACCAGCCCTGGGACCAGTTGCCACTACTGGAAGCCAGTGAGTGCGGCGTGGAGCCTGACCGCAGGGACGGAGGCTCATGTAGAAACACACTCACACTTGCTCTTTCTCGAGTCGATGGAGAGAAATTGGCCCCTCCAGGGGTCAAATCCTTCCACCTAAGATCTGAATCGCTCTGTGGAGACACTGGTCCTTCACAGATCCTTTTCATTATACGTTAGGAGAGGTATAAAATTAGCAGGGCTGAATCTAATCCTCAGAGTCTCTGACCTATAGTTTGGTATCTGCAGCAATATCAAGGTGTGCCAATGACTTCTCAAGGACAAAAGAACATAATTTACTTTTCCTGAATATCTTCAAAAGCTCTGTTAAGCCACAGATCATCTGACATGGCAGTTTCTTCCATGTATGTTCTCCAGAAATATCTACTACAAAACTCAGTATCTATACCTGTAGGTATATCTATATCATCTTTATCTAGCTATACCTTATAGCTCTACCTTCTATATCTATTTCAGTACTTATACCTCTATCTACCTGTTGTCTCCATATGTTTTATAAAATGGATAGAAATTTCTATAGTGTTTCATATGAAGTGAGTGCAGTGTCGAACTTTACTTCTGGATTTTTTAATATAACGGCTCCTTTGATCTCAGGCTCTAGCTATATCTGCCGCAGTGGATTTCAGTCCCCTGTGTGTCTGCAGAAGTTTTAAGCCTCTGGAATACACCTAGAGTAGCCACGGAAAGCTACCTGCTGTGATTAGATTTCAGTGTATTAGACACAGTTATGCACATCACTGGACTTCTGTTTCAGCAAGAAAGAAAGTTTCTTTTTGTTTCAAATTAAATAGATCTCCACTTATCTATAGAATCAATTTCTTGTCTGATGAATGTGTGTGTGTGTGTGTGTGTGTGTGTGTGTGCATGTGTGTAAATGTGTGCAGCTGTATGTATACATACATGTGTATTTTCATAAATTCTTTTATTTTGTATATACAGAATAGATTGTATCCAATGTACGGAGGGAGAAAAAAGCAGACACACTTGCTCAATAACCTGATGGCCTTTCTTAGATATGAAATTTCCCTCTACTTCTGCCTCTTCTATGTTGGTTAAGTCATTTCCCTCGGAAAAAATGTGGATTTGTACCTTTGAAAGTGAGGAGACCTTAATACCTTGCTCTCCTACTCCCCACATAACTGTCATTACGTTTATTTTAGAAAAGGTGGCACTTCTTAGATTTCTTTATTTTTAGTGAAATTGGCTGCGGACACTCTAGCTTGTGCTGAATTTAGTACTTTTCTGGTATACCGTATGTGATATGAATATCTGATTAAGTCCCTCAGCTAAGAAAGGCATAGATTTGCTTAGCATCCAGGATCCAAATGAGTTTAGGCCCCTAAGATGCTTGGGTTAGCCAAGATGCTGATATCTCTTGGCATATGCAGTGGCAGAACGTCAGATGCCAGTGATGCCTTTGGAGCTTTTTATCAGTGAAAAACTTCCTCGCTTAGATTTTCACACAGGTTAGGTAGTATATGTTATCATTTGAATGTAGGTTAAATGTAGGTTCTTAAATGTCACTTTTCTGAGATAATCGTTACCATTCAGGTAGGAGACCTAGGGGTTATGATGGGAAGTTTTATGAAAATGTCAGCTCAGTGGTCAGTAGCATTCAAAAAAAGCAAATCAAATGCTAGATATCATTAGGAAATAATAGAGAATGAAACAGGAGACATATTTATGCCTTTGGATGCAACCATGGCTCACCCACATCTTGAACACTATGTGTTCCTGAACCTGAACACTAGTGCCGATATCATAATAAGGATAAGAACGGGTTAAAAAGTTCATAGGATGGTAACAAGGATGGTAAAAGGTATGGTGCATTTTCTACCGGAGGGATGGTGGATTGAGCTGACACTCTTCATTTTGAAAAAGGGATGATGTAGAGGGGATATGACAGAGCCCTACAAAGTCATGAAACTTCTGATGATAGTAAACAAAGGTTGATTGTTCATTGTCTCTTCCAAAACAAGAGCTAGGGACAATCAAAGAAAGATAGCAAGGCCGGGACTGAAGACATGCAAAAGAAGGTCATTCGTCACACACACGTGGAATTCCTCTCCAGAGGAGGTTCTGGATAATGAAAATTTCAACACATTCAAGGAGATAGTGTTCAAAGCAATGGGAAGAAAAAAACATAGATGGTTACTAAACACACAGAAGCCACATCCACTTTAGGAAGTCCCTAATCTAAAAGTAGATGGAGTTGGAATAGTATTAGAGCAAAATGTTCTTCTTCTTCCTAAGGCATCTGTTTGTGGCCTGGGGACGTGAAAATGAGAAGTAGTACTGTGTGGTTGTTCTTGGTCTTAAAAATTTTTGTGAATTTGAGATCTCAACAAGATTCCAAAATTTTGAGGATTTAGCATCTTTTCCTCAGCGATTTGTCTCTAAAATGGAATTGCCCTCTTTAAAACAAAGTAATAAAACAACATAGTGAAAGACTGCTAGTCACACTGATTCCACGGTGTCCATGATTATGTAGGCATCATAGAGAAAACCTCTAAACTGGGCTCTCTTTCTTGTCATTTAAAAGAAATATATAAAATTTCTCTTGGGACACAAATTCCTGGCAGGCATTGTTTTGATAAAGTATTACAATAATACACCACTGAAGCAGTAGCAATCCTGGATATTACAAAAAAACATGTCAAAAGAGTAAGCTGTTCTTTCAGTGTGTTGAAATGCATCACTAGAGAAACAGTTGCCAGAGGAAAAAGGATTGGTACAGGCCAGAACACTTTAGAGGTTCAGAGAACACCGTGAGTGAAGTTTATTGTTATTTATTTTTTCTTGTTTTTTTTATTATTATTATTTATTGTATGGTTACCACATAGTGGGCTCTGTACAAATCTATAAAAAAACAAGACAATGTCATGAGTCATTTCAAAATGAAGTTTTTACAGTATATGATTCCTAATACATCAGCAAAATCATTCCTGAAACACATTGCACAACTAAAGCAAAGCATTTTCAAAATCAAAATGTCAAGTATGTATTTAAAAGAAAACATATACTGTAAAAATATAATTAAAATTATCTTCTTCATCTTTTAATAATTTTAAGACAACTTTTATCTAAAGCCGTGAAAAAACTTTGAAAGTGAGTATGTAGAGATAGCTCAGTGTTTACTGTAGCTTGTGCAATTTGGTGTTTTTCCTGAAGTTTTAGCTCTTGGAATCACATGAGTTTGCAAAAATCTCTATTTCATTTTTAAGTCATCTCTTAGCCCTCGTTGTTGAGAATAATCACTTCAAAATATGCCTGAAGTACCTCTTTAAGATTTAGAAATCAGAAGGCAAGAGCTTCACAAAACTTGAAGCTGAATATCCATTGCTCTCCTGCTCCTGGCAGCAGCAGAGTAACTGAAGCCCTCACCCACAATAACAAAGAACTAGAGTCAGATTTGATTTTCTCTTGCAGGCTCTTTGTGACCATCATTTTGGCCATAAAGGCCTGCTAAAACATAGAACAAAATCCTCAGTCATCTTTCCTATTACTGTTCCACCTGTGTGAATAAACATTTGCATGAGGAAGTGTCCTATCTCCTGAGATAGTGCTAAAACTATCAGTGTCACTCTGCATAAATGAATATAAGTATTTTAAAATTTTCTACAAAACTCCAGTAACTGAAACGTGTGTCACATCCCTCCACCTGCACGTATCCCATAGATCAAGACATGCTGTTAGCCTGCAAAACGGACAGACCTTTGTTCAAATCCCCACTTAGCCACAGCTATCTGATGGAACAACCAGAGTGGCATTTGTGATGTGTTTTTTTTTTTTTTCCTATTCACTTTTTGGTACCACCTAAGGGTTATTTTTGAGGATGATACAAAGGGGCTTCAGCAGACAGAATAAAGTGCCCTGGTGTTCCTAGATACTGTGAAGCCAGAAAAAATCCTCCTCATTCCTTTATTGCATACACAGCCAACGCTCTGGCACTGCATCTGAGAGAATGCAGGCACTTCTTTCCAGTTGCCTTGTCAAGAAATGTAATATATAATAATACCTCTTCCTTCCTGCAGAAAAACCTTTTTGTTAGAATTGGCATCTCTGTCTTGTGGCCTTGAGAGCCTGAAATACAGGGTGCAACTTAATCAGCTAGAACAGTGCTGCGCTTGCTGTATTGAGAGCTCCAAAGGTTTCCACGGCGTAACGGATGGTCAGACGGTGTGTGGACTGACTCACTGCTCCCCGGGAAAACAATATTTTGCCAGCATCTGCATTATATTGTGTCCACAATTACAATATTTCAGAGTTGCTGCTTTCTTTTTATCTCCTGAATCCATCCATTTAACCGTTCTCATGTCAGAATATACCACAGTGTAACTATTTCCATTAGCTCGGTGTTATCCCATCATTTTTCTTTTGTAGACTCGGCTGCAGTTCTCCCACAAGTTAACAAAGTCTTCTGCTCCATTCCTCCTGCTGCCAGAGCCAGCACTGCCTTGAAACGGGGCTGTGCACACCTCAGCAGTGCACCCTCCCAGGAAAGCGCTATTGGGAAAGGACTGCACATATTGTTCTGAGGATGCTCATTATTTTATCTCGGACTGAGGTGGGTCCTTGCCTTGAGCTGACAGGAGCATAATGGCAAGAGTGTGTACAACTGTATATAGCAGAGTAAGTTTGCTGAATCTCAGAATGGGCTGTTTTCTTTTCTTTTTTATCACAATGAAGTTATTCCATATATGTGCAGAAAACACAATTCTGCTTGCAAACTGGGTGGAACCGCAAATAGATCCAGCAATGTGGTACAAGAGGGGCTATATCGTGGGACTTGCACTTTGGCAAGCTGCCAAATCAGGAAATCACTGCTGCCACATACAAACAAATTATTCCAATATAAATGCAACTGTACTGCCCTGCGGTATACATGGCAGGGTTACTGGCTTCATTAAAAGGAAACAGCACCTTTTGTGCAGCTAGGACTGGAGATTAGCCCATGCAAAGGGTTTGCACGCAAAACAGACATGATAAACATGGAGCGATAAAAAAAGAAAATTGTTACCCTAACTTCTGGGGTTGTAAAACTAAAGGACAAAGAATTTAAAGCACAACATGACTAGGTCTACTAGACTCAACAGTAATACAAATAATAAAAGAGTGGGATGAGGAAGCTGTGGCCGAGTGGGCAATTAAACCTGTATTCCCTAAGTCCCAGGGGAGACTGGTAACCTCCAGACCATCTTTCTTTTCAACTTAATATTGCCTCTGATACAACACAAGTGTTGAAAAGACTGTGTTTTCATTATTAAGTGCAGTTCATATTCATAATCGGGGACTGATGACTGTTTCATTAATAAGAACTAATGTAATTTTCCAAAACCACTGCCAGGCATCATTTCTTGATAATTTTCTTTGTGTCTTTGTGGCTACCCCCCTTCTATTTATATACTTATACTCAGTATTTGGTAACTTCGTAGCAGTAGGGGAGTCTGTCAGCTCAGCCATTTGGGGCTTGATTCAGTTGCTTTTACAGGTGTCTGGCACCATGTGAGCTGCCCTAGAAAACGTCACCCGGCCATCAGCCACCACTCCAGAAAGTCATGAGCCTCTCATAGGTCCTTCGTCATGTTTGTCACATATACTTGAGAGGATGCTACAGATATCCCAGGGCTTCTCAAACAGCACAAGATGCCTATGTTTAGGCAACTTAATTTAGCCCTGTATCTTATAGGTTAGACTTTAAAGAGGTGGATTTCAGGTCGTCGGTTAGGGAAGCTAAATTTAGTTTTTGTCAATGTAGGAGTCTACCTATATGCATTTTACGTCTCCAAGAACCTGTTATAGTCAGTGAAGATCTAGTCAGTGCAGTCAGTGGGGTCAAGAGTGGTCCAGCTTATTCTGTAGCAGACACCTATGTTTTTCACCTAAATGCCTTTCTAGTTCTCCATAACTACAGTCACAGCTTAGACAGTCCACAAGAGATTATAAGGACCAAGATGTAGGATCATTTGTTTGCGTTTGTTTTGTTGTCTTTGTATGTGACATGAAACACCTCAATTAGATATCAGCTGAAGAGCTGAGTCTCAGGCTGAAACATAGATATATAGCTGCCACTGATAGCTTATGTTATCCAAAACATTTACATATGACTGGTGGATATAACAGAGCATTTATGGGAGATTAGTATCTTCTAGAATGGCTGCTGGAGACCAGCTGGGGTAAGCTGGGGTATGTCAAATGGCATCAGATGTCTGTGTGGACAATTGAATTCAGGCCTTCATCTCCACATGATGCACTCGTTCATGTAGTATGTCATACATCAACACTTTCCTTCCCATATTTGAACACAGTTGCATCATCACTGATTTCTAGTGTATTTATCTAAAGATGTTCATCTGAGTCAGGCTATTGTGTTTTCCAAGTTTTGATTAGTGGAGGGCAATTTCAGTCTGCTGACAGAGGTTTCCATCTCTCTTTTCCACTTCCTCAATGTTTATCATACTTCGGAATCCTTGAAAAGTCTAGTGGAAATAAAGAATGTGGAAACAAGGTGGGAAAAATCACATCTGATAGTGTGCTGCTTCTACCATCAGAATCATTTTGAGGAGGAAAATATCACAAGACAAGCAAGGGGAATGCTCATAGATATTAATCTTTTCTATTATCTTGTCCTTTCATATTCTTTTTCATATGAAAGGAAAATTTCAGCAATATGTGGGTATATATATATATATATACACACACATATATATACACACACTTTGGAATCTCAAATACAAATAAAGGAATCCTCAGAGAGACTAAGAGATGATAAGGACTAAGATGTAGGATCATTTGTTTGCATGTTCGTTGTCTTTGGAGGTATATTTAGCACTTTCCCAAGCTGAAAAAATGACTAAATAATGACTTTTCTCCTGGTGCACAATCCCTAACTTTCCCTACTGGAGCTAGCTGTGACACGTACCACTGAACCATCTTACTTACTAAGAACAATTTTTCTCCTGTTTCTTTTTTTTAAGGCCACACCTGCTTTGTGCCTGCTTCATATGTGGACTCAAGCTTTCCTACCACTCTCCCCTGAACTTTCTGTTTATATTCGTTATCTATTCTTTCTATATACTGCATGTAGACACCATATGCACTGTCTGTCCTTTCCATTTCACCCACCTGTAGGCCCAAAACCTGCTTTTAAGTCTCCATGACTCTGCTTGTATGCACTGACCCTGCTCTACCTGTCTCTTTTAGCAGAGTTAACACACTGTGCTGTAACTTCCTTCTCCACAGGCCCCCCTCTTCTGTCCAGGACTGTGGCCTCCTTTTGCATACCTGTACATCTAAAAGGCTTCTTTTCATTCTTCTCTTCCTTACATCAAAACGCAGACCCATCTCAAGATGCCATGCATTCTCAATGGCGCTTATCTGTAGGAGAGGTAGGAGTAGCCCGAACAGCCAAACACCCAGGATAGAGCCAATTAAAACAGTTCGCGAAGCTGAGATGTCTGGAGGCAGGTGAGTTCTCCCAGAAACTTTGAATGGGTTCAAACTACAGAGAAACTTTAAGCATTTTCCCTGTCATTTGAATTCTAATCTACAGGGAACTAACCTCTTTAGATTAGATGCAAAATACAGTTCTTTCTGAGAAACCAACACACACACACGCACACAAAGCCCTGAAGAACTGAGCTGAGATCAAAACACTTGTTACTTTGAGATTCCTCTGGTGAACTTGAATCCTAGTCTTGAAGGTGAAATCCATCTTCTGAGTCCACAGAGCTTTCTGTTCCCCTGGAACTTCTTACAATGTCTATAAAGATTTCTGCTCTTAACCTTTCTTGTGTTATAAAAAGCACAGCCACATTCCTCATAACTATTTGATGTCTTATATAAAACCCTTTAAAAAAAAATCCCAAGATAGCATCAAAAGAAAAAGTTGCCCACAGTTGTCTTTAAATGCCATGCTTATTTAATATCGACATGAATATAGAGTCACTGCTCTTTGAATCCTGGACTCCCAGACTTGCAATGGAGGTGCACAACTTAAAATCTGCCAGTTGTTTAAAAATATAATAAAAAAATCTTTCACTCCATGGGGAAAATGTGTCAAGAGTAAAAGGTAGTGAGGGTGAATTTTGGACAGAGTCCAAAAACAATTGTTGAGAAGAAGCTGCTTTTTTTTCCGACAGCCTCCTGACTTGCTTTCTTCAGTTTTGCCACAAAGTTGAAGTCTTTTCTCAGGAGAAATATGTGTATGTGCATATGTGTGTATGTGTGAGCAATGGTAGACCCAGAAATTTTAGACACAGGCAAACCTGACATGAGGGGAAGGGGGAGATGTAGGACCTCTGAGCTGCCTTGTCAAAAAATAAGCTATTTCAAATAGTTTATCTTTGAAATATGTCAACTACCAGTTCCTTCCAATTCTAATTTTATTTTATTTTATTGTTCCCAGCACACACACATGCCCACACATGCTCTTATGCACTCAACGTATAATGTGCATGTATATTCCAAGGAATGATTTATTTTGATTTGTTCTAGTCAATGCATAATTATACAACAGGTCTGATCTTCAAGATGAATCATTTTTTCATTTGTTGTATGGTAAGTATGTCATAACACATTAACATCCTACTGACAGCTGGAAAATATAGAGAGACAATCAAAAGAGCAGGACAAAAAGGCAAGATAAAATAACAAGAAAAACTTCAGTAACTATCAGATGTTGCGTTCTCTCGATTCCCGTTGATTTTAGCGGTGCTAAAAGATCATGCAGAAAACAGGCAAAGATTTCTTCATGCTTATCTTTCTCAATAGGATACCAAGAAAACTTTCTTTTGACACTCCACTGAAGTGAAAGTATATTTACTGCCTCATTAGTTAATGCTTTTTTGATAATAGTGCTAAGCAATCTATCTGCCTGATGTTGTGCGTATCTTACGAGGTAACTCCAGTCCTGAAAGGCTCTGTATTCACATATAAAATGTAGAAAGAGCAGAGTGGGAAGAGATTCTGTGAAAGGTTTACAGCCAAATCTTTTTCCATGTATATCATTCTTTGTTGGTAGCACAAATATCAGTTGGTAACCTCTAGGCCTACAATAGGATAAGCAGCTAGGAATTGCTGTTTACAGTTAAGCCTGGTGGGCTAAATCAGGACTGGAGTCAAATCATGCAGTCTTCGAATGTGTGAGTCTTCAGAGAACTTACCATCTAATTAGGAATGTCATTTGCATAGCAAACGACCCTAGCATTAAGAATAATCTTGTTAATTTTTCTTTTTCTTACATAGTGGGGAACAGAATGGAATTAATTTATAGAAATATGAAAGCAGCAAAAGGACAAAAACGATGGGAAATGTAAGGAAGGAGAAAAAGTAGGAGAATCAGAATATGAACCTTCAGAGGCAACAACAGGAGAGAGAGGGAGGAATAAAATAAAACAAACAAATGCAGTCCAGAAACACACTGAAACGAGGTCATTGAGCTGAATGGGAAATCACCAGCAAATGTTTTCTCAATGGAAATGTAACTTTTTTCTTGCTTATTTTCCCTCTGTGGAAGTCTTGGCAAAAAAGCACTGGCTTTAAACTGCTTCTGTCTGAGCTGCTAATGTTTTTCACTGGGTGTTCGGTATCTTATGCAGATGAAGTAACTGATGCCTTCATATTCGTGTGAGATCAAATTGGTATTCACGAAAGCTAAATCCAAAAGAAGTTAATTTCTTAGGCCACTTCTCTATCAGTGGAGAGAGGCAGGCTCCTTACAGAGGATGATTCACAGCAGCCACCGGTTTAGGTGCTCTGAAACACAACCTGAGATAGTCTCTCTATTCTCTGCTGGCTACAGGGAAGATTAGTCTTTGTGTATACTCCCCTAAGACCCTCATGATACACTACAATGTCATTTCTGGAGGAGCTGTTGCAGCTAACTCACTGTGTTGATAAAACTCATCCTTGAGGGCAGATTATTCGAATGCATCCCAGTTAAGAGAATGCCAATGTAATTCGTTGCTCAGCGTATATTAGGTGATGTTGCCAGCTCAGATGGTTTTGTCACCAGTTTTCTCTACAGCTCCCACCTGAAGAAATTAGTCATTTAGTTCAAGCCCTAAGAATCTTTTTTTTTTTTTTTTTTTTTGCTTTCCGTATGCCTAATTCAGCGATTAGACATGCTTATTGTAGCATTGTGTATGTTACTTTGCAGTGTTGTAAGCACTGCTAGGATATTATGCAGATCTTTTTAAAGGCAGTGGGCAGTTTGCATACAAGCTCACATATAATCTTTCAGAAAGCTTCTTTATTGACTAACATTTACCTAGCTAAGAAGTCTGTCCTCAAAAATACTATGTCAAATATTCACAGTGTTAATGAGAAAATCCATCTTTCTCATAGTCACTGAACTTTTGCCCATTCTTAAGAAGTAAAATTCATTTAAAGAGCAAAAATGTTTAAATAAGCTTAATTTTACTTGCTAAAATCTTTTTCTTTTCCCTTGTGGTGGATTAAAACAGCAACTGAATATTTGTCAAAATTCAGAATTTCTGTACCAGTGATTATGAAGAAGAATATAAAAAGAAATAGAATGAATACAGGGACTTTTAAAGGGATACTGCCAAGGTAGAAATTGGATCTTGAATTAAATAAAGTTTCTTTTCCTGTTGTATATCCTCTCTAGGATGCAATCATATTATCATACAGAAGTCTTACTAGGTTAAATCTTGTCGACTCCATTTTAGCAAGGTACACCCTCTCTTTGGATTGCTTTTTTATAAGACATGGAGGAATATATGCTTTTGTATGGATTGTAAGTCCTGTTGTCATCTTCAGTGATGAAAAAGTTATGGAAAAAATATGATACAAACCTCTTTCGGGGCTTTGTTTTTGTTTTTAATTTGGGGATTTTGAGTTTCTTGTTCTTTTGCACTTCACTCATCTTTTCCAATTAAATTGGGCTCTTCATAAATGACAAAGGGAGATGGCTACTCCAAGTTTTCCTGCTTGATACTTATGGGTACGTTTATCAAACTTTCAGGAGAGATGAGTCAAGCTACTTTTATACAACCCTGTGAACAGGCTTATAAACTGGAGACAGTAATATCACTCCCAACTGTAAGAAAATATCTTCTGACAAAAGTGTGTAAAGGCCAAGGTTGGAATATGGTCAGATAGTCCTCTTCGATTGCAGGCGTCTCTTAATCACTTTATTACCACATGAAATATCCTTCCTTTTTCTTTCTCTGCCTTCCTTTTCTCTGCCTCATACTCTTTCCTTTGTCTTGGTATAGCTTCTTTTTCTTGGCATTCTACTAGTTTCAGAGATTTCCATTTTTTTCCCCATCTCACCTTTCATCAGTGAAACAGCTAATATTGACATTAACAGGTGTTTCAATGCAGCAGTGAGAGCATATTCATCTCAGAATATGTATGTGCAGCTCATCTCCCCCTATACTAGATGTCTATGCTGGCTTCGAAATGGAGCAAGGAGCAGGATGACGATATTAGCACATTGCCTGGACTAATTAACCGCATTGAAAGGCAGGTTAGATCCAGGCAAGATGCTTCAGTAATACAGGCTTTCTGGAGATCACCTAGTTCAACCCCCCCTACTCAAGCAGGGTCACCTAGAGCAGGTTGCCCAGGACCACGTCCAGTCAGATTTTGAATATCTTCAGAGATGGAGACTCCACAACCTCTCTGTGCAACCTGTTCCAGTGCTCAGCCCCCCTCACAGTAAAGACATTTTTTTTCTAATGTTCAGATGGAATTTCCTGTGTTTCAGTTTGTGACCATTGCCTCTTGTCCTGTCACTGGCCATCACTGAAAAGCATCTGGCTCTTTAAATCCTCCCATCAGATATTTATACACATTGTTAAGACCCCCCTGAGCCTTCTCTTCTCCAGGCAAAAAAGTCACAGCTCTCAGCATCTCCTTGTATGAGAGATGCTCCTGTCCCTTAATCATCTTTGTGGCCCTTCACTGGACTGATCCCAGTAGATCCATGTCTTTAATGCTGTTAAACTATAATTCCATCTTCCCATCTCTGTTGATGACTGTTCAGGCAAAGTAAGGCTGTACTTCTGAGTGTCCGGTATCCAGTAGATGGTTAGGAGATTTAGACTCTGATTTGCAGTGGAATTAGTCCGTACTCGTTTGCTGGGAGAGAGGACTCAACATTTAAGGGATCATCTTCAAAGAAAGAGATCTAAATAATATTAGTCTTTTATGAGCAGAAGAGAAATAAGGGTTATGATCACTAGAAATTGTAATCCACTTGAAAATAACATTTTATTTCCCAAGATGTTACTGTTCATGAACCCTCCTTTTAATAAGTAACTGAAATGAGGAGTTTCTATGGAACAGATTCCTCATTTGGTGTATTTTCTATACCTCCTCCTAACTTTTGTGCATATATGGACACAGATCTGATCTCAGTGAATGAAGGTTTAAAATCGGAGTTATTTCCATGAAGAAATTGGATTCAGTGTGACCTCCTAATATTGGAAACTGGGATCAAAAAGTAGTATTACTGGTACAGCTGGATTTAGTGGCCAAGACTTAATGTGCCAGTTTAATTGTGTCTTGGATTGTCCTTGATGTCACCTTGGTCTTTACAGAACTGATACACTGCTATTACAAATGTGTTCTCCTTAAGTTGGTGTAAACTTACTTACTTGAGTACTTAGGCTGTTTGCTGAAGAGGAAACCAATGGTTTATAGACTCCTTCACTTAAACAACCTTTGTGTTTTTCATTTCTCAGTCCTAGTATTTGGCAGTTCTTTGTTTACATGATTACTACTCTATCTGTGATAAAGATCGATTCAGACAATCAATAAGGGCTTTGAGGGAGAGGTGTTGTCATACCAACAGGTTTTTAATACGCAGGAAGGCCCCATACAGCAAAGTACTTAAGCACTTGTCAAAATTTAAGCCACAATTACTTCCATTGACTTTACTCTCACTCTTCATATGCTTAAAGTTGGGCACATATTTAAGTATCTTGCTGAGTCAAGATTGTTCTATATTATAAAATAAGACAGTTAACACAAAAAAATATCAATGCTGTCTGAGCTGCTGAGCACGCAAATCTTTAGTGAGGAGCAGGAAGTAAGGCCTGAATCCACAAAATAGAAAGAAAAGAAAAACCGAGGATGATAATGGAAAAAACAGCATTGAAAAGATGTGACAGCTGTGACATTCATCCATAAAAATGTAAAGAAATCCAAAACGCTGAGGTCACTGATCCATCCTTTCTTCATCAATTGTGCCGCAGTAATGCAGCTCACGGCCTATTGAATGTAAAGATCCCCTGCTGTTCTCAAACGCCCGGTAGAGAAATACAATGCATGATCGACAACTTTTAGGCCCCAGTAGGGTGAATCGAGGACAAAGTGTTCCTGAGTACTGAGTTTCTCCACCTTCTGGGGTGAAATTAAGCCCCTTGTAGAGTCAGCACACAGTTCCCCATAGCAGGGGCCACTCCTGCTGTGGCGGAAGCCAAGAGTGCACCAGCGCTTTAATGAAAGCTTGATCAGGGATTCGGTTTTGATCCCATTTACCCTGACCTTGTAAAACTGGAATAACTTTGCTGAGGGCAGAGTGATCAATTTGTATAGAGAACACACTACTGGAAGCAACACGCGCCTACAGTCTTTGTCTGCTTTCAGTGTGTAAATGCCTTGAGAAAAACAGAAAAATAAAACATCATTGTGCATGAGATGCCATCCTCACCAAAATGCATATGAAACCCCCATAGAAGGGAAGGTTTTCCCATTTAATCAGCTGCTTTAAAAATATATATATATGCTCCAACTGAATTGTTAAAAAAATTATTGCATCCAACCTGAGTACCTGCTCTAAGGGGTAGGCTAGGTTATGCCTGCTGATCTTTTCAACTGGAAAATTCTCCCTAAAGGGCAGAATGCAACATTATGGATCAGAGTCTACCAAAGGGGAAGAAGAAAAAAAAAAGGGAAAAAAGAAAGGAGAAAGAAAAAAAGGGAGAAAATTGCCCTGCAAGCTGATAAAAGCCCATCTGCCTGCTTTTGACAAGGCACTGTCATTCTTCACAGCTTCGCATCCTGTAGACATTTAGAGGGTCATAATTTCCAGCTCAGTTTTCTTTTTTTTCCCCCTCTCTTCTGAGTGGAGCAACATGCTGAGGAGTAGGCTAAGACGGCCTGAACTAATTCATCTTGTGACCTTTTAGTGCCTTCAGAGCAAAGTGATTTAATAGCACTTAATCTGTCAAAAAACTGAAGCTTTGTAATAACTGTATATTAAGCCAGTTTTTATGGAGCATTAGCCGAAGTCTTTCCAGTTTACAAAATGGGGTGGTACCTTGTCTCTTTTTTGTTGGTTTTTTTTTTTTTTTTTTTTTTTTTTTTTTTTTACCCTTCCATGAAACCCTGTTACTGAGCATAACCGTTTTGTATTTAAGAGAGACAAGGAAATACTCGAGACAGGTAACTCCACGCATTACTGGGTCCATAGGAAAGGTCTCTTCCCACCCCCGTGTGATTTATGCCCAAGGGCTCTTCGGAGCTGACGGGGGACTGAACAGGCAGTACATTCAGGCCCCACTGGTAATGGAGGGATCTGCTCAGCCCTGGCTGTGTGCCACAAATGCTAACTTAGATTTAAAAGGGATTATTTGAACACAGAGCACTGAGCAGAATTTGTGAGAACTGGTTCCTGCCTCTGCCACAGCTTTGCTTTTGGATTGCTTTATCTAAATTAAATTGCTGAATCTAATTTCCTTATCAGTAATCCAGGTAATAACAATATTTCTGTGGGTTTTTTTTCCATATTTTTAGTCACTGAGGTTAAAGAAATTCTGGGCAGAGACAGTCTCCTTGTCTGTTTGCATAGTGAAACCACTGAGGAACTTCATCTTTCTACACATAGTAGTAACACAATTACTTAAGAATTAATATAAAAGAGCACTAAGAAAAAGAGCTTGTCAAAACCCAGAATTTTTAGTCCAGCAGAAAGTCTGACGTTTTGGCATTCATTTTCATCCCAAAACAAGGGGAAAAAAAGTCAAAACATCAGAATTTCTTTGCCAAATCAATGCTTCATTAAAACAAATGTTTACCTATTTAAAGATGTTTTTGCCGTGCCTATGTTAGAGACTAAGCTGTCTGTTATGAACGCTTTGTGAGAAGTTTGTTCTGGAGATATCTTATGGAGGTTTTGCAAGAGGAATTCGTCTTCCAAAATGGTCTGTGGTGAAAAGATGCCATAGTGCACTGTAGTGTTTCAGTCAGGGGAGCTAATTCAGATGTTTCCAATCTCCCGGTCTCAGTTTTTCTTCTCCAGACATTTGGGACAGCCAATACTTTGCAAATATCATCCATAGGGAATTTTATTTTAACAAATTTAGATATCTGAAGTTGCGCCTCCTGTTTTAACAGTTTGTTTCTCCCAAAATATCACTAGTTAGTAATAAAACCTTTAGCTGAAGTTGAAACTTGTCCAGGACTATGCTGTTCCCACCCCTGCCAACACCAGCCAACTTGATGTCCTCCAATTGGCTCCCATCTTGCTGTTACTCAAACATTTTCTTTCAGGAGGGAACATGTAAAGCGGAGTTATTCAGAAAGAAATTGCTATAACCATAGATGAGTATTTTCTCTTTCTGCCTGTCCCTTGGCTCTCAAGCTAATCCTCTGTCATCCGCTGTATTTCCTTCCTATTTTCTCTGAAGGTATCTGATCAACTGGATGACATCCCCTGCTTGGCCCTGTTCTAGCCCTTGCGCTCATTGTGCTGAAATGGTGAGAATTAGGATCACAAAGGGGGTATAAACTGTTTTGGATAACACTAAACCCACAGGCAGCCACTTAGTACTCTGAAGTAATAAGCTGAGAGTGCCAGACATCACCAAATCTTAGATTTGCATGGAGAGTTCAAGTTTTTTGGATGCTGGACGGGATAAGTGAGTGTTAGGAGCATATGTACAAAGCAAGTTTAAGTTGCTGCATTCATATGTCCCAGTCACTTTATCTAATCTGCATCAGTTTTGTCCAAGAAACAAAATAAAAAAGGAAACAAAAAAGGAAACAAAAATACTCTTTAGTTTAGTGGAAGTTCACACCTGAGATACTTCAGTGAACTTATTTTTCTCTGGCAGTAGCAGATAGGGGATCATTATTAAAGCTATAATGAAAGGCTAGTTTCAACCATAATGATACAGAGCAGCATCTCTTCATAACAGACGGAGCAACAAACCACAAAATAATTGCTTTTTTAGATCTGAAAATGTTGGTTTTCATTAAAAAGTGAGCAAACAAGCAAAATAAGCCCAGCATCTTTGTAACTACAGTTTGGCAACTCTTTCCTCTTGCTACATCTCTCTGTCTCTGCATGCATCTCAGATTATTGTTATTATTACTACTATTTTTATTATTATCTTAATGTAGTGCTTAAATTAGTCCTTTGTAAATTTTTTATCAATACACAGAATTAAAAACTTCCACCACCCAAGTAAACCCCTCAGAGAATGCAAGTTAGGAGAGATGAAGCACAGATAACTAGAGGGCATGATTTAAGACAGACAGCTCCAACTCTAAATTTTCCCAGTCAGCATTAGAGTCTCTTAATATTTTATGTAGTATTCCTTGCTTATATGTGACATTCTGAGCATCTAATAAAGATGCAGGCCTGGGCTTTTTTTCCACTCCGCTCCCATCCTTTTCTGAGATTTGCGAATATTAAGTAACTAGTTTGGGATTTTTCTTTCTTTTCTGCTTTATTTTTGTTTTGTTTTGTTTTGTTTTGTTTCCCCTGGTGTTTTCTATCATCATTCCTCAATAGTTCCAGAGGTTCCCTATTGCAACACCATAATAATCATTCTGGGCACAATTGCTTTTTTTTTTCTTGAAAACTGAGTGGAAAATTGGTGTGAAATATCCTAGAGTGTTTGTTTTTATATGCTTTGCATCTTCTGTGAAGTTTTTGTTATGTTTAATGTCAGAAATTGTTAAAAGCAAATCGATGGATTTTGGCTGTTTTTAATATTTTAATATTTTATTTTATTTTTGTCAATATAATTACCTGTTATGTTCATATATTCAAACCATGGGTTAAAGGTAGCAATTCCAAACATTAGCCATCTGTCCTCCACAGTAAAACACCTCCAATTTCTCACTGTGTCCTCTGCTACCACTACAGTGTACCTCCAGCTCCTCCTTGTGCTCATTCCCTTCCTGGCCCTTTTATTGCCATATCCCTGGTTCTCTTGAGCTGCCATCGGACCAACACTCAGTCCATGGTGGTCAGCCCCTGAAGTGCCCATAGATTTTTTTGGTCAGCCTGCTGGTTAGCAGAGAGGCAGAAGTACCTCCATGCTGACCACCCAACTAAACAAATAGTTTCTCAGGCTCATGGTTGGTATGACAGCACTGTGGCAATGGTTGTCTCTCACTATGTAGACACAGTACCTAGAAGGAGGAATCCTAGCCATGGTTAGTATCACTCACTGGTACTGAAATTTCCCTAAGAGTGAGGGAAATTAATAAATAAATTAAAATTATTAATAACAAAGGAATCCCACAGCAGCACCATATGAATGTCATGCAAACCTTCCCATGCATTTGGTGATATGTGCCCTAAATGGTAATGTATTTCTACAGCTTGGACACTGAACCAAGACATTAGCTTTCTGCAAGGTCTGGCCACTAATCTGGGACAGGTCACTTCATCTCCATTTATCTTTGTTTATCTTCTATTAGGATGTCACTTTTTCTCAACAGAGATGATCTCCCATTATTCTTGAGGATGGTGGCCATACAGTGGAGCCCGGATCTCAATTAGGACCTGCAGGTACTATGATAACAGTAAAACTGGTAAAGCATCTTGGGATTCATGCAACTAAATGATAAATGTTCAGAGGACCAACATCTACATTTCACCTACTCTCCTCTTTTCTCTTTAGGGACAATGGAAGGAATAGGCACTCGTAGAGAGTGGTCCATCTGGGCAACTTCTAAGGAATGGATATCTACATCACAGGGCTCTGAAGTTACGTGAGAGCAGTACCACTCTTCAAGTCTTTCCAGACTCCTTTTTCTTCCATTGTCATTCAAAAACCAAAAATAAGTCCCATCATAGTCCTGATGATAAAAAATTGTTAAGCAGCATGAAAAGAATATTATTCTAAATGGCGGCAAGATTCAACATGACAGCAGGTCACATTTTAACATTGGAAATTCAAGCACATAGGCATTTGAAAGAAAGGCTGCACAATCCAAGCTAAGTTTATTTCATATTTTGCAAAGCAATAAGCAAATATATATGTCTTCCTTTATTTTTAATTGAAATCGAGTGGCACAGTGTTTAGAACCTGGGAACAGATCAAATTATTCACTTTGTTTTCTGTCTCTCTCTCTTACCCAAGAAGGGTCCAAACCAGAAAGCAAACATCATTTTAAACAAGCAGAGCTGACAATATCCTTTTAATAACTAACTGCCCATGGATGAAAGTTAATAAAGTCATTGGGCATGTTTAATTCCAATTATACCACAGCCATGTTTAATATAAAACCATCAACTTTGTATTCAGGCTGAGAACCAACTCTGCTGACTTCAGTGGAGTCACAGAAAGGATGAATTAGATGGATGGTGCATTTTACAATATTTCTGTATAGTTAGAACATCCTTGCCCTTTCCTTATTACAGACAAGATTTAATTAAAATTAAATTAAAATAAAAATTAAATTAAGATAATATTTTTCAGGTAATAAATAATGTTTGAACATTCCCTTCATGTTTGTTGTGAAAACGGTGAATAAGTGCAAGATTTCTTTTTTTGGACAAATGAATTTACTTGACAATCATTAAGTCTTATTCAAAAAAGGGAAAAAATCTGTGGGTTTTTTTTTAGCTTTTGTGGATTAATATTTATAAGGAATTTATTAGTATAGAGTTACTGTGAATGAAACCTTTTGAAAAAAAAAATTTTTTCCTCCACAGTATCCTGAGGATTTGGCCTTTTTTAAATAAAACACAATATTACACTTTTTTTCTTCAGTTTGTCTAACAAGAAGTCATCATTTCCAAACACAATTGCCCAAAGTTAGGTGCACACACTTCTACATGGGCACCTACATGAAACTGGGTTTCTTTTCAGAACTTGCAAATCCCATCCAAAGACCTCTGGACTCCATTTCAGAAAACTGGACTACTTGTTTTGATACTTAACTATGGGAAACCAAATCTGGAAATTTGGGATATTCCTTAAACTCATCTGTTGAGCTATTCCCAAGATGAACAGAATCTGGGGGCACATCCTGTTCGGGTCGCAGGATGACAGCATTGTCTGCTGTCTGGAACAGCTTGCGTGCGAAGTAGAAACTCCAGATTCTTTTCTTAGAGGTATCCTGCAGCTGAAATATAATTATTGACATGCCACCTTCACTTCTCGGTGTTCCTACCTAAACTTTACATGCCTTGCTAATTCATTCCAGGAGAGGACTTGTCTCTTGCCACGTACTGTATAGGACCTGGTAAAATGGGATTCTCAGGCTCAGTGAGAGCTATAAGAGTTGTCATGGAACAGGTCATTTCTTAGTACTGGTTCCCAGGGTGCTAGGATAAATAAAGATAATTCTCTAATGTACAGCTTTGGCTGCATCAGCTTTCTTCTTGTATTTCTTTCCCTATTGCATCAAGCTTACAATTAATTACACAGCTCTATCCCTTTCCTGCATATTGTGAGGTGAGCACCCTCGGGCTAGAGTTCAAAAACTAAATGTTATTAGCAATAACCATGATAATAATGAGATCAAAAATAGAAGAATATTAACTTTCTTTTTGAAAGAATTAAAATTCTGTGCACCAAACAGACTAACTTGGGCAGTCAGGTACATACCTCGTGGCTTCTCAAATGCAACTTGAAAATGCTACAATGCTGGCTTTAAATTTACATGGCACTAACTTTTCCAGAACAAGTTCAGAATTCATAATTTATTTATATTGTTTTTTTTTCTTGATTTAACCTTTATTTTACAAGGAAGCCTCTTGAAATATTAATTGCCTTTTTTCCTACAGAGACCTAACAAAGGTAGACAGCAAGGTAGTACTCACACACAGCAGGAAGAGACAGGAAGGGAGGGGATGTTTTCTGGGGAAAAAGAAAAAAAATAAATAAATAGGAAACAAAATAACCTTAAATAATACAGCTTCCCTTGATATTCTGAATGAAATGTTTTCTTCTAGGTAATCTCAAAAAATTATCTTCCATCTTTGCATCATTTTATAGTCATCTTTTAGGACCTCAGTTTGCATTTAAGGATTTAAAATAGCATAAAAATAAATAAATAAAGTCACTGCAGTCATCTAAGGTAAATGTTATATTCCCTTTTTGTCTGTGAGAAAAAAGTGAGACTGAGGGCTAGATCCAACAAAAGGTTTAGGTGATTAGAAGTAGGATCTTCATCTCCAGGGTGAAAAAAGTTAGATTAAACACATAGCCTCCTTATGTAATATTTTTGAAGACTAAAGTGAATCATAAAAGGTATTCAGAGATACCATTATCCACTAGGAACTGTGCCATAAATTTCCATTCTCCCTGGAGTTTAGCATCTGAAAGAGGCAATCTATTTCATAAAACAGTGGACAACGACACTATGGGATGTTGCTGTGGAGAACAGCTCGGTCCTTTCATGGTGAACTAGCTGTATTTTGAACCTGGCTGCCAAAAAGGGAGATGCCTGGATGGTTTGAACTCTTGGATGGCTCCAGGTTGGCTGAGGAAGGGGGAAAGTCTGCAGGTTCAGAAACACAGAATTGTAGAAAAACTTTGGTTGGATGGGACCTCTGCAGGACGTCTGGACCAGTCCCCTGCTCAAATGACGTCCCTTTTATTTCAGTTACATTAGGTTGCTCAAAGGCTTACCTCGAGATTTTTAAATATCTCCAAGGATGGAGATTTCCTAACCCTCTGGGATCCTGCTCCAGTGTTTGGTCACCCTTGCTGCAAAGAATTTTTTTTCTTATATCTAACTGGAATTTGTCTTGCTACAACTTGTTTCCATTGCACTCATCCTTCTGCTGTGCAAAGGAAACCACTATTTAAAATGCTAAAAATCCATCTTAAAACTGACTCTAAGTGTTAGTCACACACAAAAGCTATGGCAAATCACAGTGTCTCCTAAAAACCCTTGTCACCAAGTTAGCACCCACTCTTTAATCTCTCCTCATAACTACAAATTATTTCCATCCTGCCTTATTTAGGAAAGAATTGCTCAAAGGTCAATGAAAGCTTTAGAACTGCTGAAGACAAAAAAAAAAAAAAAAAAAAAAAAAAAAAAAATCTTACCAACTTGTGATTACATAGAGATTTTGAGAGACAGGGTAATTAATGTCATTTAGCTGATGGCCAGGAGTACTCCAACATCCGTACTACTGCAAAAGTGCCATGACATCACTAAGACCACATCTGGTCAGCACTGCAATTTTATTTTGCAAGTGAATGATGGTATATCCAGGAGCACAATTACCCTTACAGCAGGATTGGTCATCTATGTGTCAGACGAGCTACATTAATATTGTGCTCTATTATATCTTTAATAACATTCTTTCTGACAACGTTCCTTGGCCCTTTTATCAGTTGACCAACTCTAATGGTGTTTAAGAGATGATAATATCTTTCAAATTCACAGAATAATATGTTTTGACTGTTATTAGCTTTTTAATGAAAACAGTTATTGTTTAACTTATTTACTGAGAAATCTCAAAGGGAACTGCAAGGAAAAGTAGTGAAACTATCTAAAATTGTATGGATTTACATTTCCTGATAAAAGGAACAGAAATGAACCTCAGTCGGATAAATTATTGTCTGTATGACAAGACTTCCTGTTTCATGCCTATTTTATGTTCTACAGAGGAGCATTATTTTGGTTTCAGAACACAACAGGACTAGTTCAAATCCATACTTATTAAAATTTTGATAGGCTGATCAGCAATTCCAAGATAAGTTAATGTTGCCTCGCATCTGGCTTGCACTTCTCACTGATGTCTTTTGAAGTTGGACTCATGATTACAGTTTTTCTGACCATCAGTCATGTTATACTAAGTGCTGCTGAATGTGCTTCAGCTGGATGCTTGTTTTCCTTGCAGTATGAAGAATATGAACATTTAGAAAGAGCGAATAGAAAGTTTAAACCCAGTCTGCGTTTCAATAGATTTGTGTATTGATAGGATTATCTATATAATCCTTAAGAATGTAGCAGTCAGAGAGAAACAAGTAAAATGAACCAGAAGTTAAATGCATCTCGGTTTACCCATGCTCAGCATTTCACTCAAGAAGTATGCCCAGCTTCTGAAGATGGGAATAAACACCTCTAAGCCTGGTGGTTAGAGGACTTTTGAAGATGTAGGACCTCATTTCAGGTTAAGAAAGGCCTCAGGAAAGGAAGTGCCTTTCTTTCTCTTGGGGCATGGGTGGAATTATTTCACCCCTTTCCTATGGAAGGTGGCACCTCACCTTCTTTTGGCTTTCTACTGTCACTGACCCATGCCTTGCAGTTGCTGCAACACCATTAACAGCCCCCTCACATTTGAATGGCAAGCCTTTCAAGCACAAAACCAGCCCAGATTCTGAGTTGTCCTTCCACAGAAGTTGTTTAACTACAGGCCTAAATGTGATGCCTAAATCCAAGTGAGAGAAACAATTTCAGCTGGGTTTTCCTACTCGACTTTTCCAATTAGCTGGCTAGCCTTAGGGATTATTGTGATTCCCAGTCCAAGGTTTCTGTTTCTCCTTCTTTCAAGTGCATTGATATTGTAGGAATCTAAGTAACCCTTACTATGAAAATTCATCCCCGAAGACAGGTAACTTCCTTGCAGTGCTGACCATTACACGCACTAACTCCCTTTTCTACCTGGCCCTTTGAGCTTTCCTTCCACCACACTGCTGGTAATTTCCATTTCCTTAACTTCACCCCAGAAGCCATGCTGGGTTTAAATTCAACATCAGCCTCAATGAAAAGTGAAGAAAAGAATATGTTTTGTTTGGAGGACAATATTTCTAATCTCTACTAAGTATTATGGCACTGGACCTCCATTTCATCCATACTCTGTGTTCAGTTATATTGCTGAAGAGCCTTGAGTGCCTTGTTTTATCAAATGTCTAAACTACAGCAGAAGCTCTCACCTTGCTGAATTCAAGACTCTCTGCTTCAGCTTTCTTTGCTGAATAGCTTTCTGTCTTTCTCCCTCTTTAATTTCCCCTCCCAGGGGAAAGGCTTTTTATTCTTTTCTTTCTTTTTTTTTTTTTTTTTTTTTTTTTTTGTCTTTAGAGATATTTTTCTATCCAGCTAAGTTTGAAGACCTTTTCCTTAAGAATATTACATCCTCATTGCTTGGATAAGTGATTATGTACCTTCATATGTTTATTTTTGAAATAATTCTTTTTCAGGTAAGGAATTACTATCTAGTCTTTTTCTGAAAATGAGAACTGAGGAATAAGATTGAATTACTTAGCCAACATAATTTTGTTGGTGAAATTAGGGGTGAAACAAGAGGCAGAAACAACGTTATTTAAATTTCAGGCTTAATCCCCAGCTGCAGGAGCAACGCTGGGCTTAGGAGTTGTATTGTCACATCACGTATGATCAACTAAAGTGATGACAGCAGTTTCTTAAGATATTGAGTCATCACCATGGAAATGCATTTGCCACAGTGCTTAAGGATAATACAGGTTCCACAGTTTTGCTTCCATTTGCTTAAATCAGCCAGTTTTCCTTTCCTTTCCCTTTCCCTTTCCTTTTCTTCCTTCCTTCCTTTTCTTCCTCTCTTCCTCTCTCTCCCTTCCTTTCCCTCTTTCTCTCTTTTTCTCTCTTTCCCTCTTTCCCTTTTGCTTTCTCTGTGCTTTCAGTAAAGACAAAATGCACTCTATCCAATAAAAATGTCTTTTAAAAGTGTGTAAAAGCAACATATGCATTCCCTTCCACTGTCATATTGCCCATAACACTGTCAATAACATGCTCCAGTGCTCCATAAGGCTTTCACTTCCCTCTCCGACAGATGCCCAAAAGCAATACACACCCCAGCTTCATCAAACTTACAGTCTAGTAAAAAACTCTAACAGCAATCTCCCACACTTTTACATCAGCACCTTTGCCTCCAACACATTCCCTAACTTCCATTTGGGAAGTTATTCTGCCTTAATGCAGTTAAGGACTCTGACACACAAACAAGTCACTGCACGGTAATAACTTATAAAGTATCAGAAGTTCCCTGGCAACTGCATGCACATTCTTATCCTAAGATAATTTCAGTAGGCGTGAGGTAACTTAACCACTGTCTCTTAAAGGGTGCAAATTAACAGTTGTGGTAAAGCTGGTACTTTATTCGTTTTTATTTGTTTTCCCCATGGTGCTGGTGCCTTACTATATACATTAACAGTCCCTTAAGGACTGTTAGAATATGCATATGCATAAAAATTCTTGTGCCACCTGCTCTCTCCTGTGAAGGCGGATAAGCGAAAATGATGCTAAATCATGAGGAAGCATTTCTTTTCTCAATCGCTATGTGCAGGACATTCAGCAGAACTGTATGGCCAGCATCATTTAGCAATACATATTAACTGGATAAGAAGGAGAAAAACCCACATCAGGTAGAGATTAGCCGCAAACGTGTACACAAATACTCTCCTGTGAAGCAGGTTAGCACAAGGTCCCATATGCAGGGGTAAGTGCTACTCACCCAGGGCAGTACCAGAAGCAGCAGCCTTACCTGCCGTGGCAGATAAGCACGGCTTTTCTTCTCCAACAGGAGTGCAGCATTACTATACCCACAAGTTTAATATGAGGAGCCAGGCCCTGGGAAAATCATGGATCTGACTTAAAAATACAAAAATAAAATAATGACACTCGGAAAAAATGTATTTATGTTGGTATCTCAGTCTTCCCACCAACTTTTAATAAGGATGACTTCACAGTATGAAATATAATGGGAGTTTTATCATCAGGATGTATAAAAATATGTGTCACATCCATTTCATCATTATTCTGCTCCCAAAATGCTTCTTGCTCCTGGTATGGCTATGAACTCAATGCAGCACAGTCCTGTGAGTCCTGTGGGTATGTAGGAATGGGGACTGAAAAGCCTCCTGCTCTCTACTGGAAAGAAGGCAACACAGATGAGATCTGTGAAACAAAAGACCTGATATTTGCTTTAGCTACAATGCTAAAAAAAATAAAATAAAATAAAAAAGAAAGTTTGTTTCACATTATCTCTTCCTGGAAGATTTCATCTTAAACTCTAGGCCTGCAGGTCTGTGTGGTGAAAACAAGATGTTCCTCCTGACGTGCCCCTGCTCTTCTCCAGTGAGCACAAAACTTTGGAAGCAGCCTGCCACAGTGCCAGCTCAGTCCAGTCAAGCAAGGTCAGCACTGCTGTAATAAGTGTCTATATATTTATTCAGTGCACCTTCACAGTTCTCTTCCATCAGAAGGAGCAAGTTCAGCCTCATCTGAATTCACAGCAGTGAAAGCTGTTGCCAAAGGTGGGGTGCCTGTCTGTAAAAATCAAATCCAACCAGCATGATGTGCCTGACAGGGAAAGCTTCACCAAGCCAAGATAATGTGGGAGTTATCTGACCAGACCTTCCCAAGACAGATGGGAGAGAAATACACTTCTGGTTACACTCAGCTTAGAGGCTTTCCAGTGCAAACAGCCCCAGTGCAACCAGAACATCCCTCCCAGATACCGAACTGTTTGCCAGTCAGTAAACATACTTTCCTGTTGTCGTTGCTTAAAGCAGCTGTGGTAATATTGTCTCATCTGAGCTCTGTGCATTGCAACAGCTCATTGTGTTTCAACAGGTAATAAGTGACATCCTGCAATCTTACAATCCTGTTTTATTCTGCCCCTCTGCCTCAATTTTCTTCATAAACAGAGAAGCTTTGGTGGTTAAGGTGCAACCGTTTCAGTGGTGAAGGATGCACAACAAAAGTGTTGTGGCTGGTATCATGTCAGCATCAGACCTGTCTATTTTACAAAACACGTTGAAGCAGAAGGCTCTGAGAGAGTGGAAGCCTGAACTGTTTGTTCACCCAGCACCATGTGGCACCAGATGGACTTAAGCATAGCTGTGAGTGGGAGGACTTATTAGTTTGAGTTCAGTTCCAGACAACACACAGACCAAAAAGATGTGTCTATACTGGTAAATTAAATGTTCCTGGGCTCTCAGGCCAACTGGCATGGAACAGCTTGCTTTTATGCTGGTAAACTCTATCACCTCTCAACCCAAACAGGCTGCATGCATACAGCCTATTAAGAAAGATCCTTGGAGCCTGCAACTCCTGAACTGTACCAGGGAATTTTTGGGAAGATCACAAATTGAAACAGGCCACATTCATGCCAGGAAATGTTCCAGGCACTCCAGAATGATCGTGATTCAGTACCCAGGAACGCTTGAATTTACTAGTATAAACGCAGCCAACCTGTCTCACCTGGATGGATTCAGGTATCCCTCATCTCCATTTCTTTGTCTTTTTTTTTTTTTTTTTTTTTTTTTTCCAAAGCTAATAGAGGGAGAGCTGACTCTAAGTTAGCTGCACCAAGAAGTTAGGAACGCTTTTTTCCCCAGCCCATATGACTGGGTACAGCTGGGTTGACTGGGAGTCAGAATGGAAAGAGGTATCAGCCAACATCAGCGCTAGATAATGGCTGAGCTATCAGCTCCAGACCAGCAGGGACGTAATTTGGTTATTCTGTCACCACACAGTAAGAACAGAGGGTTGCTGATTGCCATGGCATTATTTCCAATGCAGTTGTAAATTCCTCCTGCTGCAGCATAATTCTTCCGACAGTCCAGCTCAAGTTGAAATGTTATGACATTACGAATGTCCTACATAGAAGTGCATATTATATTACCTCCAGAGTGGTTGGATTCTCTGAGGAATCAACCTAAAAAGTACACATCTATGAAAGTGGAGGAACTGTGTGTATGCATGTGTTCTTATGACACTCATTCTGGGAATAAGTCCCCTTGCTGTGCTGCAGGGCATAGATCATGATACTTTACTTCAGTTTCCATAGGAAAATGAGGAGGATATCATTTATTTCCATGCTTCTGAAATGGTAAGGATTGTTATTATTCTGGTCAGTCATAAAGGACAGTCACCGTAGAAATGAAACAGGAAATTCTTAACAGAACAAAGCTGAAATTCAAGACAGATTGAATTGCTTCAGCTGAAGACAGAGGATAGGGTAATTTTCAAGTGCTCATTCCCATTTTAAAATTGATTTATGTATGGTCGCATTTGCACTTGTTTCAGAGTTACTTTCAGCTTTCCCAGGCAAGCAACCCAAGCTAAAATTTGGTAGCAATACAAAACTTTAACAAACTTAGTTGATCTTCCAAAAAATAGTGTGACATTCTTGAAGTTTAGAAGTGTATCTAGTTTCCATGCACACTATAACATATTTCTGAAACTTGACCTGGAATGTGTGTTCAGGTCTACAAACACCAAATAAAATAGCTTTTTTACCCCCCCCCCCCAACACCCTTTGGAAAATAAAACCCAAACAAATAAATTAATAAAATCCAATAAAATATTTCAAAATGTGAAAACAAACTTTGGCGAAAACATTTCTTGATGTTACTGCTATATTTATTTATTTTAAAATGTTTTCTGTGAATAATTATTCTGATAATACCACTATAGTATTTCACCAAAACATTAAAAATTAAAAATCCTATTTCTTTTTCATGCTGGATTGACACTTTGTCAATAATAACAGTAATAATCAAAACACCTTTGCAATCTCTGTAGTTTAGATAGTTCTCAGCACATCTCACCTTTTCCCCTGTTTCTCCATTGGGTTTTAATCTGCCATTTTAAAAGCTGTTCCTGATTTTCAGCAATAGCTGAAATTTCACTGATCATAAGAAATCCTGTCGCTGTGAGACAGGGGAACACTCTCACCAAGTGAGAATGAAGTAAATGAGACGGATTTGCATCTACATCTCCAGAGGGTTAGCTATAAAATGTAATTCTTTCTTGTCTGTTTTTTGTTTGGGGGATGGAGGGAGAATTTTTTTTTTTTCTTTCACCATTGTGAATCAAATGACATGCACAGCACCACATGGTCCTTTCCATGTCCTTTTCTTTCCTGTTCACCAAAAAATAATGTCCAGTCCAGTGAGACTGTCTCTAATTAAATAAAGAGCAAAAGTCAGTGAAACTTCAGGAAGTCCTCGGGGCACTTTGTTCTTTCCATTGATTTCACCTGGAAGATACTCTGAAATTTCACTGATGGATGGTAGCACGCAACTGTAAGGAGAACAGTCTGCTTACATATTTGACTTCAGAGAATAAAGAAGGGCAACTACAGAGGAGAACACAGCTCATATTACAACCTTTCGGCACCCTTTGCAAGATAGCAAGGAGCAGAGCAGAGAATTCTGCAAAAGGAGGAGGAGGAAGTGAGGTAGCGTACAGCGCAAAGCAAAGTTGGAAAGCTGGCACTAAGTTCTGAGCCACCATGCCCAGCATAACTGAGATGCCTCAAAATAATACAAATTAGTCACACATACGTTGTTCTGCAGGTGGTAACGGAGGCAGAGTTAAAAAGAATCTTTCAAATTCTGCACTTCAATTTTAAAAGAGTTCCTACACCAAGAAATCAAGCCAATAAAGACTCCACAATCATACAGTATGACCAATGATATTTATAGGCAATGAGAAGCCCAGCATTCAGCAATTTCCTAGGTCAACAAGGAACAAATGGAGAAAGCAAATCCATGAAATAAGAAAAGGAAAGACCATCCTGTGACTTAAAACCAGCAGGTAGATGTTAGAGCCAATACAGTACTCATGGATAAGATAGAGTTTTAATTAAATTGCAAACACTCTAAAGAGAAGGTGTAGAAGCTGAACATTGCAATTGCCTTCCTCTATTGCCACTTGAAAAGCACGTATTTGTATTAGAAGCATGTATCAAATCTTCCTTAACCCTCTGCTGTCATCTGGGGAAAGGAGGGGAAGGGGAATATGGAATAATATCATGAAACCAAAGCACTTAAACATGCCTTATCCTATCCATCCTTTATTCGTCTGTGGTAATATTAGATTCAGGCAGCCCATGCAACAGAGTCTGTGCAGGTATTTTGTCCTGTTAAATCCTGCAAGTAAGGTGAGAGCAACTGAGTTGATGATTTACAGATGCAAGGAATACGTACGTATACGTGGTCTTAGAAATCCTACATGATAGGGTCATAAACCCCATCATTAAGAGCTTTAGAGCTCCTAGATGCAAATTGATTCTGGTCTAAACTACAGACAGACACAACTGGTTCACTGCATGTGAGGTGGAATCAGGAAAAACAGACAAAAGACACCCATAAGAAGTCTAACCAAGATGCAGAAGCTATGGAGATCCATAGGCCTTCACCTAATAACAGAGCCCTGGCCACTTTATGACACCCCTATTTTGTCTTTTTAATTTCTCTTGTCTTTAACCACTTTTTTTCCTCAGCAAATATTTCACTGGGACCCCAATTATAAACTGCCAAATAAATAAAACCTCATGCCAAAATTATGTAATAAATAAACAAAATATCACACAAGAACTATGATGCTTGGAAGATATTATGTAGATATGCTGTGCTTGCCTGCATTTCTTGTTTCTTTTACAGAAACTGCAAGTTTCATAAGGTGCAGACCAACTCTTATATTACACTGCTTTTGCTACGTTGGGACTCAAAACTCAGCCACAGCCTCTTGATGCAACGATATATAGAATAATCCTTTTCCTTGCAAATTGTATCATTGCACAACACAGATGTCATGTATACATATGTATTATATATACATATAATATGCATACGTACATATATATCATTTCTGTGTCATAGATAACACAATGCACTACAACTTCATATTGACATTTTGCTACCCATGTAATGTCTTTGCATGTGTTTGTGGCATGGGAAATACAGGAGGCATATGCTTTATTTTGTTTTATTCTTTAAATAAATATTGCTGGGAATAACGTGCAAATATAGAAGGTTTCCCAGAGAAAAAGAAATAAGTATTTCCTATAAAGAATATTTTCTTACTAAAATCACTAAGAATCCTCTTTAATTCTTTCTTCATTCATTTACAGACCTTTACCCCCAAAATAAGTCAGTTGTGTGTCCAGTTAAACCGAACTTGATACACCTTTAATATCCCAGGGAAATTGTTTCCATAATTATGATCAAGTTTATTATGGTTCAGGGGTTTTTTTTGTTTTACTTTTTTCTTCCTTTTTTTTTCCATAATTACAATTCAGTTTACAATAACCTAAGATGATCCTACGCTCACTGAATTCTTTCCAGGTTTTACTTTGAGACCACTGCATGATGGAAAGGGACAATGAGAGTTTAGTGAGTGTTTTGTTGGTATTCGTGTACCACAGACACGATCAATAAAGCTCACGGTCATGTATCTTAAGATACAAATTATCTTTACTACGTTGGATCTATAACTTAAAGTGCTTGAGAATCATGTATGTCTGGAGCAGGGAGTTCAGTATGGAGAAGCATGGACCATGGAGTGACACGGGAGGTGACAATACTAGGTAGATGCCCCTACCTTTATGAAACAGTGTAGGACTGAGATCACATGTCCAACTTTGGCCTTCTGCTACTGATTTAGCACTGTCCCTAGACAGGAGGCTGGGCAGTGGGAGTTTATTTCTCTCACATCTCTGCTAAAAAGGGAAAAGGAAAAGAAAGGCTACGTACATCTAGATAAACTCCAGTGGGGCTGCAGAAGACATTTCAGAAAGTCTTCCTTGCATCAGTATGTACAATCCTGAAGCATGGCTCAAATTTATAGAAATTTTAAAATCAATTAACATGTTAAGTTCTGAAGAGATATTGTAAACTGTCCAAAGTAATAAAATCAGCAATGCATGGCATTACTTTCCTCTGTGAAGAGCTTGAATAAATAAGACATTTATAAAAATGAGGAGAAAATATGAAATGAGTATCCCAAGAACCATGAAAAAATATAAGCTCAAAGAGAAATTGAATTTTCCTCTGAGTTTCTAAGAGAGAATGCAGTTGTGGATTTTATACATAATTTATAAGGGAAATTGGCCAGTTCACTCAGGTATACACCATATCAACTTTTAGGAAAGATTAAGCAAGCTGTCTTCTTTTAATTGAAATCAAATATAGGCACGGAAGAAAATGACTTCTGCCCATGGAAGAATATGGTGCTGTCACATGGCCAACAGCATTTACAGTTTACATGGGGTTTTCTTCTACAAAGTAAACTTCTGCTTCAGTTCTTGAACAGCCACAAAATGGTGCGAGAGTTGACAGCTTCCCCTGTCTCTGAGCCAGTGCTCCCTCACCACAGGCAGTACGTACACATCTATTTGACTTTGTGTACAATAAGGAAAACCTATGCCCTACATACTGTTTGCATCTCTAAGAGCATAAAAATTCACATAATAGATCAAACTAGTGATCCATTTAGTTCAATATCCTATCTCTGAATTAAGCGTCGGATGCTTTGGAGGAAGGCGTAAGAAAGTCTTTAGTGGGCAATAATAGAATGACCTGTCATAGGGAAAATTTGGTAGGGACCTCCAAAACCATTGAATTCAATTTCCTGCTGTGTCAGGCACCACATCCTAAAATGCTCTTCCTAAATATATAAAGCTCAGTCTTAACTTGTTCCATAAAATATAATCTTTCACCTTTCCTGGAGTGTTTCAAATGATTAGAAAAGGTGACCACCACTCCCAGGTTCTGTTATTGGCTCTGTCACTGTCTTGCCATATTTTCTTTAGTAGGACACTTAAACTCCCCGTGATTCATTTTTCCAATCTGTAATTAGGCTTCCCTATTTCACTGGAAGAGGTTTCTGATGACTACAGAGATCCTCAGCTAAAAGCTTGTAGAGATGTAAGTGCTTATTCTAACAATAAAAATAAAGACTCTATTATGGTCAACTTTTCATTAACCGGCATAATGCAAGGTGAGGATACCCTGGTGATGGAAAGATACTGACAATGCAGGTATTACTGCTAGTGGACAAGAGGAAGTTTGGCTGTCACTACAAGAGGACTGCTTGATTTCTGTCCTCTGAGCTGGCTGTGGCTGTCCCCCGCCTACCAGGGGGAGCTCTGCTTCCTAAAGGCCCTTCTGAGATGCTCTACAAGCTGGTCTAATTGTCCTGGTGTCAGTAATCCAGCATTGGTAAACAGAGGAGATGGGAAACATCTCCCATGTCAAGGCAGATATACCTGGGGCCCCTAGCAGCTCCACATTTCAGCCATCCTCCTGCCAGACTTTCTGCCCTGCATCCCTGGCTGAACGTCGGGAAGACCATACAGAGTGGCAGTTGAGTAGGATGAGTCCTTTCCTCTGGCAGACATAGTCAGTTCCCCAACATACCGGAGAACTGGTGCTCTCACAGCTGGGCTGGATGAAGACCAGGCAGATCCTCAGTTTCCGTCACTATCCCAGCAATTTCCTCTTTTGAGAGTGCAATCCAGTGACACTTCAGCCGGGCCACCCCGGAAACAACAAGACTTACTTGTGCAGACCTGAAGGAAGTCTACGGTCGTCATCAGTTTGCCATTTGACAGAGCCATGCAACAACACGGGACAACTGCGACCAAGCTTCCCATACAGGACCTGTAATACTTTTTATATGCCGCCTGAAAAATAAGCCAGGAGGTAAACGAACACTTGACTAAATCCTGAGCTTCACATCAACCTAAGCAAAGCAATCAGATAATATACTTCCACACAAGTTAAACAAGTGCTATTCAGCAGTCTTTTCTAATCCTTCTTCCAAAAAGGCTTAGAAGTGAATTGTTCCTTAGATCAAGTAAAATGAGCTTTTACTTTTGCAGCAGTGATATCTATGTTCTGTCCCCCATAGGTCCTTCAATTATCAAATGAAAGGGCATGTTAGCTTCAAGACAAATATATATTCTTAAAGGTTAATAAACAAAAATGTATTATTTCTTGTTCAGGAAGAGAGTATATCATAGGGTGCCTTTTTGTATTAGGTCTCTCTGGATGTAATCTAGATGGACACAGTTGCTTTACTATAGGTTTGTGTAAATTAGGAATATAAAAGATGCTAAAAGTCTTTTATTCCATCCCTAGATCAAAACACATTTCCAAAATCAGAGTAGTGCCCTATAGTATATTCCCTAATGCCTCTCCAGTTTGACTTTAAAAAATTCAGTAAAAAGCTGGTCCATCGAAAGACTGTCTACTAGCATAATATTCTCACTCCTGGGAAATTCCTGCTAAGGCTTCCAAATATTGTGTGTATGTGAGGAAAAATGCATGGACACCCAGGAGGTTGAAAAGAGTTCTGCGGTGTTTGGAGGGTCAGCAAAACAGCAGATTTAGTGTCACACCTGAGCATGGGAAAACACTGCAGTCTGTAGTGTTAATGAGCGGGAGATAGTTGAGGGACCTGGGCAGAGGCAGTGAGAAAATTTTGTGGGAGAGAAGTAAAGATTCATGCAGAAAGACTGGAAAATAATTAAAAGGACCAGGCAAGAAGAAGTGCTAGCACAGAAGCAGAAAGGAAGATAAGTACTTTAGCTAAACGGAGAAAATAAATCAGCACAGACAGAAAAGTAATTTTCAGTCAGTTTGGTAAGAGAGAGAAGCAGCAGAGTTTAGAGACAGGAGTTTAAAGCTCCTACTAGAAGGCAGTTAGAGCAGTAACATACTTGGAAAGAAAGCAAGCTGCTGGATGGGTAGAGATTTTGTTGTTTAAAGACAAGCTTTAGATTAAGCAGAAGCCATCAGGAGCTGGAAGCACAGCAGTTAGGTTGCAGAAGCAGCCAGGTACCATTTTTATCCTTCTCCAACACTTCAGTTCACATCTAAAAGCAATTATCAACATTACTGGGACTCTTTCCACTGACTTCAGTGTGCTTTTGAGCAGGCCTTGACAGAGTACAAATCTGCAGTGCCATTAAGGTGACTTGGCAGAAGTATCACGCTCTTCTACCGCTGCCCTTCATCCCAGCCCTTGGCTGTATCTGATCCATATTCCTTTTAAAGAGCTTTTGTTTTACGGATTAATTTTAACTCCTGCTTCTGAGGATGAATAACTATAACCGCTGGCTTGAACTATCTCATGAACAGTTAGAAAAGAGTAACTCTGGCAGAGCAACATGGTCCAGGCAACCTTAGTGTTTATCAGTTGGGCTATTCAATGCACAGTTTTGCAAGTACTGAGACCCAAATGACTCTGTCAAAGATGAAAATAATGCTACACATTAATAATAAAGAATGGGGAAAAGCACAAAGAAGGCAGCCCAAAGGAAAGATGCAATTAGGATTAATTTCTCTTTTTTGAGGGGAAATAAAAGCTTTAAATAGCTGTATAAATCAGATAACTGTAGGTCTTAGAGACAAGAAAGTTGACATATATTCAGGGAAGTCTTCTCTCTATAGAAAAGTATTTAACTATTAAACAACTGTAATGTAAAAGTAAGCAATACATAGGGTGATCATATTGTCCAGTTTTTCAGGTCCAAATCTGAGATCAAAATGGTTCAGTATATTGCATTATATCTGTACTTCCTAAATGTTTACTGGCTCTTCTCTGAAGACTGTGGAAAATGCTATATGTTCCTCCCTAGACTTCTGCATTTCTACAACAGGACTTCCAGCCCTCCATTTTCACTATCGCCCAAACGCTTTGATAGTAATTGAATAAGAAATAATTTATGGCTGGTGATTATCACATTATCAGAGAAATTTGTCCCTCGTTTGTGAGGAGGCATGTCCTCCAAGGCCCCATTTCACTGACCATCCAGCACACAAACCATCAGTGGTAGATGAGTTTGCACATCATCTTGTTCTGTATCTTACACTGGTTTTTAGCTATCTCACAAGCTAAAAAAAAAGTAGATGAGAAAAATGGGGGAGCTTGGAAGGGCAATTTAAGAAACCTAAGGGTGGCTCTGAGAAAATGCACAGATGCTGAAAGAAATTGAGGCAAGGAGTTCTAAAGAAACGGGGAGAAGTGAAGGTGGTGGTGTTTAGCCCAAGACACAGAGGCACAGAGAAGCAGACTCTACACAACTCCTTTTTTTCCTCTCCTCATTAGCATTTGTAGCACATTAGCATTCCCTAAAATCATGAATGTGGTGTTTACACCTTTTTCTAAATCATTAACGAGACTGCCAAATGAGAGCACACCAAACACAAATCCCTTTTATAAACACTTTCCCCTTGGCTTGCTACATTGTTATTTATTACCATCCCTTGTTTATATACCTAGGGCACTCTTTAGTCCATCTGACAGCATTGAAATTCATGTCAGTTTGGATTAATTTTCTTCATCAGCTAATTTTACAATTAATTTTAACAAGTCAAGATTGTCTGATTGTCTTGGTTCCCATTCTGTTTATTTTTTTCTAGGTTTCATTTTTTCTTTTTTTTTTCTTTTTTTTCTTCTTCTCTTTTTCTTTGTTATTTTTTTCCTCTCCTTTTATACCTAGACTTTGGTGTCAGGACACCCATATTATTGATAATGAACATGATACCCAAATGTATTAAATGATTTTCAGATGCTGCCCCAGACACAATGTATTTACTTCGTGAAATTAGTGAAATAATTGTAATAGTTGTCCTTCACTGAGAATGACTGTACTTACCAATTGTGTTATTAAACTAATAACTTTACCAGTATTTAAGATCCATCTGTTGCTGGAAAAAAAAATCAGATATTAAAACCTGGAAAGGAAGAGGAATCTCAAAGAAGACAGGACACTGAATTAATAAGTAAGGGTTAGACAGATGTTCATGTGCTTAAATAATGGTGTTCTTCTCAAATTTGTGATGGAATATTTATCTAGTTAATACTGCCTGTTTCTTAGAAACCTTTTTCCAACATGCCCCTGTAACATCTGAGAAGTTCTCATTATAAGAAATATCTCTCTTTCTGTCTCTCTCTCTGTATATATATGTGTGTATACATATATGTATATATATGTATTTTCTTTTTTCTGGAAATAGAATATTTTTGCGTAGTCCTTGATACTTGATAACTTTGTATCACTAGGCATGCCATTGCCTTGGGAGTGTGGAAGGTACGTTCCCATGAAACATCGGGTTGTCTCAGCTAACAAACTAGCAGGTGTCTGAGATGGGTTGCTCCAACATCTCAGTTGGAGATGTTCCATGTGCTACACCATGGAACAACCTCTGGAGAAGGAGGCTAAGCCTAAAATTGAGTGTCCTAACTAGGAGAGATTTCCTGTTCTGAGTCTCTCTCTCTCATACACAGATATTCATCACTTTTTCCAACATTTTGGTTTTTTTTAAAAAAAAACACCAGTCCAATCATGGGAAGGGAAGACTTGAAGGGCTCCCTTCATAGATCACAGCTGCATTCCTAGCAGTTTCCCCACTCCCCCAAAAAAATTTTTTTAAAAAAAGAAAACTTTATTTTTGAGGAAATAAGCCAATATAGAGAGAGACTCAATGAATTTTCCAAGAGAACCTAGAGGCAAACAGCAGAACTCAAAACCCAGCCTAGAAATTCACTGCTCTGTACCCTGACAATTGTGTTTCTTCCACTCCCCATATTTCAGATTTCTCCTTTCCTCCCACCCCAAGAGGAAGTTTTTGAGCTGTAGGAGTGTAAGGTGTTCCTTCCTGACACGTTTTCCAGCGCAATGTTGAATGACTGTTGCTATCCTGAGATTTCCTACATAAAGAACAAGCTTCTACACAGACCTGCTCCCCAACGGTTTTTTCAATAAACCCCAACAAATCCCTGTGGATCCCTAAGTATCTTATTGTCAGAAACACAATAAATTTCTCCACAAAAAAGGTAATACTTTGAATTATTGTCTGCCCAGATACTTCTTATCTGCCAGCAAAAATGATAAAATAATCAATACTTCTCATTTTCAAACAGTCTTAGCAATAAAGAGATGTAGTTCTTTTGTTTTGTTTTGTTTTGATTTGATTTATTTTGTTTTGTTTTGGTTTTATTTTATTTTATTTTATTTTATATTTTAGGCAAAAACTGTTGGCCTCAAATAATGCCACAATAGCAATTCTTCACACTTGGATGCCAAAAGTACTGTAGAAACAAGGAGCCAGATACCTGCTCTGGTACAAATCTGCAACTCTGTGGACTTCCGTACTATGTGACCACATATCACTTCAGACAGAATATGGTTGGACATCATGGACAGCCTGCCTGAAAATCTGAGTTTCACCACAAATGTCCACTTTAGGCCCTTAAAGATGTACTGACACATAATTCCCATACAGTGAGGATACAGCCTTAGCTCTTCTGTCCTTAAATCTGTGAAACAGTGAGAAAAGTACTCTTTTTCTTTTTTTTTTTTTCTTTCTTTTTAACCTTATCAGAGTTTTCTGGCAATGCTTTAGCTTATAGTAACTGTTTGCAGGTTAAGATAGTTAACCACTGGGAAGAAGGTTCAGTTGCCTATGCATAAACACCTAGAGCCACATCATACACCCCTTAATCTCTGAGATACATGTATTTCACCAATGACAAAAGACCTAGAAGGTAGGAGGTAGGTGCCCTTCTGGAGAGGCAGCAGAAGGGTCTGAAAGTGTCACTAGGTGCCCACCCTTTGGTAAATGACCTGTACCTTCAGAGTACACGTGGACGCAGTGGCATGAATTAGACACCAAAATGTGGGGGGTTTAATCTAGAGCTAAATACCTCCCTGGAATATCAATTAACCCCATTAGGAAACCATTTAGCTTGCTAAATATCAATGTACCCACTTTGCGATGGATGAGCCAAATTCACACATCAGCATCAGATCAGCAGCATAGAATCAATAGCATAAGAAGAAATAGATTTTGGAACTCCTGGCTCCCTTTCTTGAGTACTTTTGTCTGCCAGTGTTCAATGTGGTGAAAACCCAGACTCTTGTCACTCTGAGAAACAGCTGGGTATTGGGCAGAAGTGTTTTTAACTGATTTGTTCTGGTCTTCCTCCAAAAAACAGTGGGCATTGGAGTCCAACCTTAAAGATGAATGAAGATTGCTTTATCTTCTTCTTTTACATCAGTGTTTAATGACCACAAATGAATAAATGTTTCCAAAACAGCGATGAGTATTTCTCTGACTTTATCTTTAGGTAGTTGAAGGTTTTTGGCTGTTTTGGACATCATTTAGTTTGATTTTAACAGGCAATCTAAGAAAATCCATTCCCCACCCTAGGTGTTACCCATTGAGCAGGTCAAAAGAACTTGCCAACACAGTATTTTTCAACACAAAATGCTGATTTGTTAAAAAGAGAGAGAGAGAGAGAGAGAGAGAGAAAGATAGCAAATGAGAAGTTAGAAACCTGAAGTCCAAGTCCATAACAAACAGCACAGGGATTTGATAATGTGCAGAGATCTGGGACTGAGTCTTCTGCATCCAAGTAATTACTCTGATTATTGGATTATTTCAGATTGGACAGCAGTGTTTCTGTTTTGTTTTGTTTTTTTTTTAATTCTTACGAGGAATCTCTAATAAGCCTGGCCTCACTATTACATCTACATGAAACCACAGTTTGAGATTATCTCCCCATATTATTTCTTGCTGCCCTCCGTACAATAAACCATGATTTTTATTCATAGAAATTTAAAGAAAATGTGTAGAAAAAAGTGCCTTTGCTAAGTCTGCCTTCAGTGGATTTCATCCAGTATATTTTGAAAATACAGCCTTGCAGTCATTCCACTCCTAGATAAAACAGAACAAAGCTTATTGTATTTCTTGTGCTGCCCATCAACAGTGAGAAGGCTCAGACATAGATAAGTGTTTACAAGTCACTTCCCCTGAGAAGCTTTTCTATGTATGATTCATGACCGTCAAAAACATGTGCCTCCATGACAGCATGGGTATTTGATTTAGACCATGAAGCTAATCCAACCCTAGGGCTGTATCCTTGGCTACGACAGCCCCAGCTTGCCAGCTGAATGTCTGTCACTCTTCTGCATTTCTCATTTTCTCTTTTGTATATCAGTTTGTCCTTATTTTCCCCTTGGGAAGATTGGACAAACAGTCAGTGCCAATCAATCACTAAGGGAGCTATCAGTGCAATTTTGAGTATACTCAGCACGACTTGAAGTTCTGGATTTTGTTGGTGCTTTGGTAACCCACACACATTGGGGATGTGGAAACATGATACTCAGGGAGAGGGAGGTAATACATCAGTAGTGCACAAAGTATTTTCCTCTATATGTTATTATAGAATTTGTCTGCAGTCAGCTGATCAGTGCTTCAGCTCTAGAAATAGTGGCTAACACTTTTAGATTGAAGGTCCTCATCTAATCCCAATGTCTCATCCGAACTGTTGTCGCTCATGGATTTCAGGTTTAAGCTTAGCCTAAGAAAAAGTATCCAGCTATGAAATGCAGAGCTAAAAATCCAGAAATGGGTTTTTTGTTTATGCCACTACTGGCTCTGTGATTGATACTGCATGCAAGACAGACATGACTTTATTCTTCAGTGTTAGGGACATCAGTGAAATAGCAAGCCAGTGTTCACCTTCATTCTGACTTGCAGAAGACCAGTTTGGCATTAGGAGAATAGAAACACAATTTAGTTTCATGATTCTTACAAAAATACATGATAGTATTTCACAGCATTTTTTTCAAAATAATATGCTTATTGAACACTTATTAAGTTTCCCTTTCTCAGAAGTGATCCACATTGCTGATTCTTACTGACTTCATCGCTAGCTTTCAGTAGTAAAAGTCAACTGGATGGGTGGGTTTTACCGATGATTTAGATGAAGGTTTTGTGAGCCCTACATCAGTCCTGTGGACTGACAGAAAATAACTCAACTTGTAATCTGTGAATGACTGATGTTTCATCCAAAATCAGAGGGTGATTTGTGAAACATTATAAAATATTTGTTTGAATACATGCAAAGTCATATACATGGTTGACCAGTGCATGTCAGCACTTGCAGGAAGGTGTAGTCCCAATTTTTGTTAGTTCTTGCAGTCAGAAAGACTTAGGAGACACCTATGAGCTTCTGTCAGTGCCTAAGTGAAATGCTTGTAATTCTAATAGTGAAAGGAGCATCTCATAAAATGATAAATAATGTTTACTGAAATCTTTTTCCCCTTTTTCTAATCTTCTCTAGTCTAACCTAGAGGATAATCAATAATCTCCTCTCCTCTCCTCTCCTCTCCTCTCTTCTCTTCTCTTCCCTGCATGTTGGCTTATATAAGGAAACATTAAAGTGACAAACTGAATATTTCATATTCCTAACTTTAGAGCTTACTTGAAATCCTTTTAGTCTGCTTATGCAGGGACTACACAAATATAACCTATCTATCTTTTTTAATGATACTTTTTCTGAGCCATATGCCACCTTTTTGTCCTCTCTGAAATGAAGCCTAATGAGGGGAAATTCAAGATATTGTAGAGGATTAGAAAGGGGGAAAAAATTCTCAAATGCTCTGGATGAGAATTTTTAAAGTTGGCTGCAAATATCATTGCATAGCCCCTAACCGTTATTTTTAATCTCTCATTGACAAGGAAAAGCTTGCTGGGAGTTGGGACTTGTTATCTTGGTTTTATGGGCCACTGCTCTCGGAATAACAGGGCTGATAAAGCTCTGGTGGTAAGTCAGTGGGGAAGAAGAAATGGACAACAGAGCCACACAAAGCACAGAGAGTGAGGAGGAGAGAGAAAAGTGCTATTAATGTTTCTGGCAATGCATAGTGATTTTTTCATTAGTGGAAGGAGTCCTTGCAAAATAAAAACATCCTTGGATTTATTTATTTATTTATTTTTATGTTGACCTAATTCAGAGTGAGATGTGTATTTCTCTTCTTTACAACACTTCTATTATATAAGATAGTGGATTGTTCTGAGACAAGATGGGGAGTTTTGAAATGGCTTTCTAGGAGAAGGTTGGTGTTTTTTTTCCTTTTTCTTTTACATGTATTACCATGACTGGTTTTAGTAGTGATATCTGAATATCTCAGTCTTTGATGTATTCATCTATATAACTCCTCTGCCACCCCAGCTCCATCACTTTCTCTAAAGAAAAAAGCACTGGAGATGATAAAGAAAAATGAGGATGGAGCTAATCTGCCTTTCAGATGCTTCACATGTAAACCGCCTGGGTTTGCAGGGCTGGGCTTTTAGTGATTCTGGAGTATGGAGTGGGGATTAAAGCTTCAGGTCATGCTACCCTTTACTGAGGGTACAAATGTTTTGTGGGCTCAGTGAAGAGCACTCCAAACGCAGTAATGGCAATAGTATGTAACATACAGGTTATTCAGGTTTCATCCCTCTTTCTGAGTTCTCTTGTCTTAAACAAATATCCTTTCACTGACACTATTTTATTTGCTATTCATTTCCCTGACATTAGGAACAAAGCCTAACTTCTTTCATCTACTGCTTGACACTGATGGTAAAACTTCCATCAGTCTTAAAAAATTAAAGTTGTTGGAAGATGATGGAAGTCAAATTCTACTTCTGCCTGGAGAATTCCAGTTCTCCATTCTCACTTAATGCTTGGGTTTGGTCTCTTCACAGTGACTTCTTTCACAGAAATGAAGCAAATATATATATATATATATATTTTAATTGGAAGCAAGCTAATTACCTCGGATCAGTTATGAGAAGAGCAAGCACAAGTTTTGTTGAGAAGTTGATATGCAAGGTGAGCATTAAACTCCATTACTTTACCTCACAGTGAAAATCTAGTGTCTGAAATCCACTGAGATTTTACAGAGTTTTAAAGTATATTAACTATCCCATAGTAAGGATTTACAGAAAAGACCAAAGTGAAAACAGCAAATGGGATAGGAAGGTGACATTTTACTCAGTGCACAGAAGCAAAAGGGCCTCTAGTTCATAGAATTGTCAACATTTTTGACACAGATAATTCTGAAAACATGCACCAGTTTGATATCCATCTGGACCTAATGAGATTCGACACAGCAGACCCCCTTGAACTTCCATCCCCAGAATGCTTTCACCTTGCCTTTTGGATGTGCTCACAAGGGAGATGTGTTGGTGCTTTCATGTCAGACTTTAATTGGAGCATATATTCCCTTCCTCACTGCATCTGTTTCACTAGGGACTTTCATCAGACAAAGTAAAGGGCTTTTTCACTCTTTCAGCCCCCTTTTATTCAGAGCATTCAGCTCCTTCTACAAAGTTTCTTCTTTTTTTCCCTGGTTTTTTTTGGGGGGTATCCCACTCATTCTGCTATTGAAATGTTGTCTTTGTGCTGTCTGTCCTCTGTATTAGCTTCTCCTCATGCATGACTCTATGTGTTCCTACGTGTGTTCGTGTTGGAGTAAAGAGTGAGGGCTCAGGCTTCCTTCTGTGGTTCATTTTGACTTTCTATATTTACAACCTTATTTTCCATTGGTATTGTATAATGTGGGAGATTTCACTATTTCTTCTTTTTCTTTTTCTCCACATCTCCTTCTGATCCTTCCTCTCTGTTACAATTTTCAGACCCAGAAAGCTACCCTTTTTTATTACCCCAAATCTTTTCCATCCTGCACACCATCTCACCTTTGCTTTGTGAGTCCATTTCAATGAGTACTCTATCTTTTCCCTGTACCCTTTGTTCTCTTCCTTTCTTTTGTCCCTTGTTAACTGCCACACAAAGTCATCTTTCAGTAGACAGAACGGTCCCTGTCGTGCTGATAATTGTGTTGTCTGTACTCATAAAAATACTGTTAGGATCTGGAAGATTTGACCTTGCTTGGTGCTTCTCAGTCACTGTTGTGACTCAGATTTTGGATCTCAGCTAAACAAATCATGTAAACATCTGCTGTTTTCTGCAGTGAGACTGCTTTTCTATTTGATTTGATTCAATTCGATTTGATCCAATTCGATTCTAGGCAGACCGGTGTAATTCCCACAGAACCACAGTGTTTGAGTGCCTTCCAATACTGCAGAGCCCAACTAACATCTGTTTCCTAAGGCTAATCCCACCTCTCAACTTCACTGATGTCAATGGAAACTCAAAAAGTGCTTTGTGTTGGTCAAATCTTGTGCTGAATTACGAGCTTGCTCTTTGGCTTCTGTGCAACCATATATGTCTGCAAACTGTATCCAGAAACAACTGTACATGCATTACAGGCTAGTTTTATCAACTGCTTTTGTACAAATAGTTTAAGAATTCAGCTGCATGAAACCAAAATAATAATATGATGACAATGTCAAGGATAAATCTATCATCTACAAGCCTAAAGCGTTTGCCTTATCCATATTTCTCCAGTGTTCAGACTGTAATATATGATTTTGAACTTAGCCATGTCATTGTAAGTCATTATATAAAGTACATGATCATGTCTAGAATACAGTTTGAATTTCAGTTATGTTCTTTTTCAAAATGTAGCTCCTAAGTGACTGTTTCAAATACTAGAAGAAACAGTTTTTAATGATCAGACTTCAGAATAAAGACTTTATTCACACTGTAACACTAAGAGACAATCTGATTTCACCAGGTTTTACCATGCCTTCTAGGAAAATCACTTTCAAATTCATAAAATGAATGAATTTCATAAAATTCATAGAAAATTTGCTTCAGATGTATAATTTAACAGACATTTGAAGAGATTCAAAGAGTTACTTGTAGGAAAGAGAAGCAGAAAAGACTCAATTCTAAAACCATGTTCAGCATTTATCTCAGAAGAAAGACAGCCAAAATAGAGGCCACTACCCTTGAGACTCTAAGATAGCTAGATAGATCTTACTATTCATTTAGATTGTATTAGAGATGGAAGCATACCTTCCAAACTGTGAGCAAAAACCAGTTCCCACTACAAGAGGGTGCAGTCTGATAATAAAATTTAATAATTACTTTTCTAAAGCATCTTCCTCACCCAATTAACAGGCCGTTACTGTCAAGCGCTCAGGACTTAGCAGGTTACGTAGTATAGTGTAGTGGACAAGGTAAAAAGCAAAGTGCAAGATTTTTTTGAAGTTTTCAGGCCAGCCTAATATTCACTGGGTGTGATTTCAAGAGTGCTTTGTGGTGTCAGTAGTACCCTGCACATTTATGGCTGTAGAGCTTGTGCTGCCCGAGGTGGTATGGACCTAAATTCCAGATGCAGGTTGAGATGAGCCCAACCTCCAAAATGAATTGACCAGGGCTGTTTGAAGAGATTCTGCATTATATGCAAAGACAACCTGGTGTCACTGCACAAATACCATTGTCCTTCTGCACATGTAGGAGGTTCAATTTCTTTATTTTTGGAAGCACGGGTATAGTAACTATATTTTCAGTGTTTATTGAGATGGGTTTGTAGAGATTCTTCCACCCAAGTGTAGATATCTGAATTAGTCTCTAGGCTCCCTTTAGAGTCAATGGAGAAAAATACGTTCCCTACAATGCAGTTCCTGTCATCTTGAGGTAAAGGACTATGACTGACCAGAAGAATCACTACCTGGAAGTTCTTGTTTTCAATAGTTCATCTGTACAAAACTGCATTATTAATGACCAAAGTTAGGCGAGATGAATGCTGTGCTACATACTCTGTACCCTGACACAGACCCTATTACAGTTTTCAGGTACTGCACAACCTTATGATAGACTAACATAGATCCGCATTTATTTAAGAGGTTTTTATTTTGGGAAAGAGAGAGAGAAGGGGAGGGGCAGGCAACAATTAGACAGAAAGGCACCAAAACGGAAATATTTTGTCTGAGATTTTCAAAGTGGCCCAGAAAATTAGAACTCACAATTTCTTCCTTTCTGTGACTTTCTAATCAACAAGCAAGCTTTGAGGTTTTCAGTCTTTCCTGTAAAAGTATTGATGAGGTTATCAGAAATGTTTTGTTGTTATCATACAGAACATGCTTTCAAAAAACTCTGCACCCAGTTGCTCCCACTGAAAACATAGCTATTTTTCAAAAAAATTGAACTTATATGTCATGATAACAAACAAAAAGTCCAATCAAACTTTACATAAAATTTATTTCATTTGATATGAAAACTTTGTGTCAAATATTATGAACAATAATTACCACAAAAAATCTCTAACATGAGTGACTTTTCAATACTAGGCATTTTTTAAAAGCTAGGAAAATGCCCAGCTTTCTCAGATTTGTCTCTCCAATCCATTATCCATTGTGTAGTCTCTGACAGATATGCATTCCAGATCCTAACCACTATCCAATTTGAATCATCTGGTCATTTATGGCAACACTAGCAATTTTCACCCCCTTGCAGAAAAATAAGTATCCACCCAAGGTATAAGCTCAGTCTGAGGTGGAGCTCAGCTTTTGTGCAAATAACAGAGCCTCTTTCATTTTGTGGAGAGACCAAGGAGAATGGGTAGCCTGAGAAAGAGCCCAGTGGAAAGTCACATTTTTCTGAGTAAGATTTTTTAGCTGGAATCAAAAAAAAACCCAAAAAACAAGAAAACCAGACGTGTGTAAACCAGCTTGGATGGGCATTGGAAACACTCCCTAAGAAGCCAAAAAGCAGTTTTTGTATGGCTTAGTTAGTTCCTCACTTGCTTTTTAAAAACAAAATGCCTAAGTTACTTAAAAAAAAAAAAAAAAAAACTCCTTTTGTTTCAGCACCTTCTGCCTGAGCACTTCAGCATATTGCATTATGCACACTGTGAAATTTGGGTGTGTAAATCTTCCCTCTGCACCAAGTCCTTGTTTTTTGTTTATAAAAAATAGAGTGTAAGGGGACATAAAACGTAAGTGAATCAAGCCCTCAGCTAGCATTTAATTGATAAGAACTAAAGCTAATATTAGATAACAAATAAATGGTCTGTTGCACAGGCATTTAATTAAACACCAAATTAATGCAGTAATGACCTACTGGAACTAACAGCCAGAAATGCTTTACTGCAGGCAAGCATCTGGAATGTTTCACCTTTTTTTTTTTCCCTCCTGTACAAATACATTGAAAAGACATACATTCATTTTTAATACTTAGTCTGGAGGGCTTCTGTTCTGTCCTTTACCCTGTCTTATATCCTGACCTTGGTGGACACCGAATGATCCTGGCTTGCGCCTCTTTTCTGGTAGGCATAGAGAACAAACAGTAAGTTGGTGTTCCCCTCTCTTTCCCCTCTGCGCCCCCCTTCTGTATCATTATCTAGCTGAAACTCAGCCCTGTACACCTTGGGTGATTACACACTGCCCGGAAGATTAATTGCAGACAGTACTTTGGATAATGGTCTCAGGTAAGAAGCACACCACATTGTGGGGAAGGCACAGGAATCAATACATTTCTTTATCTGTACAAGTCCGTGTCTATGAAAGTGCTTTCAATCATACCCCAGAATATCTGAGACATGTGGGAGATTAACTCTGCTCAGACCCATTCAGAGGGCTTTCAGTCAGTCTTCTCACCAAGCCAAACTATACAAGTCTCTAAGTGAGCCTTGGTCATACATGGTCACCATTTGCCATGCTATTACATGATGTTAACCCTGCACTGGAAACCAAGCTTGTGGGGTTATTAGTTAGTCTCTGAGTTACTGGGCTGGGATTCACCCCACCTGGCTCTGGGAACTTAACCGAGATCCTAAGCCTCTCCTTGGCTTCCTCAGCAGTCAGCGAGGGGAGATGCTCTCCCCCCTCCAGAAGCCGACTCAAATGCTGGATGAGCATCGCATGTTTGTGGCTGAGAGGGCAGAAGGAGCCAGGTATGGCCACGTTCCTTCCCCAGCTAAACACCTGCAGTTAGACTGGATGTGTCTGGGCCTCAGTGTTTCTGAAACAACCCAATGTTATCTTTGTGGTTATGAAAGTGGATTTGTCCTCTAGAAATCAAACTTCTGGGCTCGTCTCATCCTAGTTTCAAGCCATTCTAGTTTCTATGCTTAAAGAAAAGAGTTCCGCATGTAGAACAGACACGTTCATCTGCCCCCTTAGAATATTATTTGAATTCAAATGTCTATATGTGTGTATGAGGTAAGAAGTGAGGCAATACCACTGTCTCAGCTGCTATTTTGCTAATTATGGTCTGAACAATAGAGGAAGTGAGGGACAAGTCTTCAGTAGTATTCCCCTGGTTCTCATAGGACTTAATGAAAGTTAGGTGCATAAATGATTTTAAGGATTTGGAGCTAAGCTGAATGTCTCATAGGACATGTGTGGTATAGAAAGATGTGAACAACATCTACCTAAACACACTGCTCATTAGACTGCACTTTTTACGAGCTTTATCTATCTATGGCTAACACAGGCTGGGAGAGGAACAGAATCAATTTAATATTCAGCATCTCTGAAATTCTCATCTTCAGGTTTCAAATCCATCAGACTGCACTTCAAAAAATGTTCATATAATGCATATTGCAATGTGCTCCCGATCTGGAGGATAGCCACTTTGGGGATGAGACTGTAACCATCTGTTACATTACAAATCCACATTTGACCAGGTGATAAAGAGTTGCTTTATTATCAGTAATGTTCTAATCAAAACAGTCAATAAAGTCTAGAACACCTTTTTTTTTTTCTTTGCCTTAAAATAGACAGTTGTGTTTGAAGAGCAGAATAATGCCCCAGACTCCATCCACTATATTGACTAGATCTTCACTGCATATGGCTCAGGTTAGAAACCTAAAGCTAGGTGTACTAAATCCCACTCTTAGTACTAGCCTGATAGTTATCCTAGTAATAACAACAGTAATAATAACAACAACAACAAGGGGTTCTATGTATATTATTGTGAGAGAACAGCAAAGAAATTGTGGAAGTTTGTAATGGTGCTGATGATTCAGTAGATGGCTGAATGCCGAATGAATTTTCCAGATTGTGGCTGGGCATTAGATGCCACTGGAGACCTCATTTTTCAGTTGAGGAATAAATCTGAGACCTTTGCAGACCCCATAACATTTTAAAAGAAGTAGGGATTGACCTTAGGGTCTTTGCCAAATTCCAATGGGAATGATCATCTAGTTACTTAAATTCCTCTTGCAGCTTCCAGTACAGACCTTCCGTATCTTTTTCCATCCTCCACATTTGAGGGTTTGCAAAATCCATTGAAAAAACAGTTCTTAAGTTCTGTACAGAAAACAGTAATATTTCAAGACTGGGTGACAATACTTTCATATACGGCTAAATATATACACACAAACACATCCATGCAAATTTATGATTACATACATGCTCTTCAGGCAAATTCTATTCCCCTTTAGAGTCACTGACTCTTATGATGATCATTTTGATGCTTGGCATCATAGCGTTTATACAGATATGAGTAACGGAAAAACTCCTGAATGAGGTGCAAATTCTCCTTTTCTTTTCTTTTTCTTTTTTTTTTTTTTTTTTTTTGTAAGCAATAGATAGCATGCTAGCTATACCTGCTCTCAACAAAAATACAGGTAACACCTCCCGTCAGAGCACTGAACAGTACTAATTAGTTCATTAAGCATCTCAGCATCCCTGTGGGGTAGGTATGTATTTTATTATCCCCAAGTTAGCAGGCAGGTAGAGCTGACTAGCTCAAAGACACACTTATGGTAAATGAAGGAACTCTAACGCCTACTCCTTTGTTCTAGTGAATAAACAGGCAATAGTTCAAGACAGCTTTAGTTTCAGGTCCCATTATCTTTGTTATTTTCTGTGTCACGTGACAATGAGACAATAATGGAAGAAGTCACTTTTTTAGCAGGAAGGGAAGGGAACACAAGGGAATTGTTAAAATAAGGTAGTTTCCTGCTATAATAAGGGAAGTATTGTTAATAAAAACTGTGTTCTCTCTCTTTCTTCTTGACTACATAGAGCTCCTATTAAGAGTTCCCCTTGCTCCCCACACACATGCAACTTTCCTTGTAAGGCTTGCAAATACCATTTTAAAGAGAGCACAGTGTGACATTGAGAGCGAACCTGAGCCTTTCCGATGCAGTCTGTGCCGTACACATGTGTACTCAGTATATGAGCTGGTACTACTAGGGGATAAGGCATCTGGAATTTCAAGTTCAGATGGCTCAGAACCAGATTGAGCTCATAAAATGAACATTACCACGGCCACAAAACTAACCGAGGTAATCATGTACTATTTAGACAAGCAACAGCATTGCCCTTTGTGAAGGGCTTTGGAATGTGCGAGTCAAGTGTATGGTGGCATAAAGACTGGGGATATTACACCCAGAGAAATCCTCTAACGGCAACAGCATCATTAACTATTTACATCCTGACTCTACCCCTTACCACGTTTGAGAAATAGTTTAATTTCAAAGAGGAAAAAGAAAAGGTAAAAAATAAAACAAACACGCAAATACATAAACAGGGAAAGAGTGTTGCACTGTCAACGGAAACAGTTCAGAAAGGAAAAGCAGACAAGACGTCAAGTCCCTCCGAGGAGCCAGGTGGGAAACAAAAGGAAAAGCTTCTGCCGCTTTCCCTCTTGGCACACTCTGATTTAGGCTGAATCTTCCTTGTGCATCGAGTTTAGGATTTAATACAGCTTGGAAAGAGCACAGAAGGGGAGCAGTAGCAGCTTTCAAAGAAACCCATTAGCGGTAATTTCAAGCCATGCATACAGAAACAAAGAGCATTTACTGTCTGCCCCATTCCTCATTGTGAGGGGAATGGTTATTCGTAACACGGCAATGGTCAGTTTTGCTCATCTATGATCAGGTGTATTTCAGACCCAAAGTATCCAAGTAATGATAAGGCTGAGAGTTTGTGGTATACAAAATTAGCCCAAAGGATAATTTGGTCTCTGTGTGACTCAGCTCCTGTTTTCTTAGAGCAGACAAGGCTCATAATGTAGCAATTGTTAGAAAAAGCAGAGGCTACTGAAAGCCAATATGTTTTTTCCTGTGTTTAAACAGACTTGGGAATATGTACCGAACAACTGACAAGACATAATGCACGAAACACAAAATGCTTGAGTAATTCTAGCCATTTCGGTTAAGGTCAGAAGACGCTTGAGGAAAAACAGCTTTCTTAAACATGAGCTGTAGTGAGTGGGGGCAATTCATTGTGTTCCTTTCCATCAGATTAAGGTGAGAACAATTTTTTACCTAAGCAATCGTTCGAGCTGCCCAGACGATCTGCTAGCTGGCTCAAATCCCGACGTAGAGCTGTCATGTGAGTTCAGCCTGCGTTTCAGCCTTAGCGAGCCATTAGTAAAGCTGAGGAGCAAGTTTCTCCAAAGAGATGAGGACGCTCAAGTGGGCTTAAGCAGAACAGTGGCCAAGGAGAAGGCCTTTTCCTTTCTAATTAACTCAACAAAATACTTTGCCACTGATCCAAATATGATTTCCTCACACAGGGAATAAAGGCTTGGTATAATGACAGGTTTCTTGGGTTCCTCTAAGAAATAATGTACTCACCATGGGAGAGGAACAACAACCGAAAAAACAAATGAGAGGAAAAGTTAGGAGCTACCTAGCTTTTAGGTAAGCCCCATCTTTTAGGCTTCTGCTGTATTCAGTAGTTCACAGAAGCCTTTCACACATGTCAAATTACATAATGTCTTCATTTACATCAATTGGGGAAAATATGGAAACATCGACGTATTCATATTTTAAGGTTGCAGGTATGAATAAACACGTAAGTCTGGACTTCAGTCTGTTTGTAAATATGTTGCATACACACAGAGGAATTAAGGCAGACCGTTTTAGTACGTTATTAATAATTTCCTGCTGTCTTTCTCAGTGCTAAAAGGACAATACTTGCTTGGTGAACACATTAAATGTTCTCTTTTTTCTTCGTACAGCAAGGAATGGCATCATAATATGTTTACTACATATTATTCAACTTTTATTTTGAAGACAGAATCATTTGTTTCTTCCCAAGCTTTTCAGCAGTTCTCATCAATATGCCATCTGTCTGCTTTGTAGGCATGAATATATTTATCTTCACAATGAGACTTACAAGGTTTGGGTAGTGTATACATGGGGATATTGAGGCACAAGGACATCAAGGTAAAACTGTCATTGAATTTTATGGGAGCAGGCCCAGGGGTGCCCAGGGTATGGCGACCCATGGCGCAGGCCTGGGGGTGCCCAGGTAATAAGCTCCAAATTTAATATCTAGGATAAACAAAATATGAAATTTTCATACATAACATGATATGTGGCCCCCGCAGTTATATTTAGGCCAGCAAATTATCTTAATCTGGATTTTCACATTAAGAAACTAAAACTCTAGAAGATTATGTTCAGGATTTTCCTGTATTCATGCATAAATTTAGATATCTAAATCAGTGTTTAAACAGCTAAAATACATGCCTGGTTTTCAAGAGTTCTGAGCATACCATGTCCCCACTCTTCTCTGCAGAATTTATGGATAAGGTAGATTCATTATGATGATGATGATGATGATGATGATTAGTTAATAACAAATTCTCAGGAAATACAGTTTTATGAAGGCTGGAGCTATTTATTAAGTCAAAATAAATTCAATGAACTGTTTCAGCCCCAAAATGGAGCAGAAATCAAACCATTTTTGACAAAGTTAACTTTTTTTGAATGGCTTTTGAAATTCAATATTGACCCATTGTGAGGATGAAGTAAAAAGATGTTTTTTTAAAAAAGTCATATTTTACCACAACAAAATTTCTTATAGCCCAAATAGTTGGGGGGGGGGGAGGGGGAGAGTCATCTTTTCTTTTTTCTTTTTCAATAAAAAGCATGTATTTCTCTATTCGTAACATAATCTTTCCCCTCCGATTATTTAGTTCATCCAGCAAATGAAATTTTCCTTACTTCCATAATTCTCACGCAATTCATCTGAAAATCAGGTGTTTTTTTTTTTTAAAGGACATTTTCAGAAGCATGCCAGTATTTAAAATGGTGCTGTTTATATATTTTTATCTGCAGGAAATTCCATGGTAGGGGCAATTGCCTGAATTCGATCATCTGCATAGCTATTGCTATTGCATTTTTCTGTGTGGCTGCTGGTCACAGTGCCCTCACTGTACCCTGTGAAATGTCCTGTTATAATAATATAAATTTGTGGCAATTTAGTAAAATGCAGACGAGGATTTGGCTTGCCATTATTCTGTGGATTCTAATCAACAAAATCTGAAGGGTGACTGTCAATTGAAAAGATTTTCATGCTCTGCAGAACAAAGAAAACACAGAATCAGGTAGGCAGTTTGTTTCCAGAAAACATCTTAGAGTAGATGAGTCTTTAGAATAAGGGGAGCATCTTAATTCAAGAAGCAAAAGAAAGAAAAAAGGACAAAATTTTTCAATAAGTAGCCACCAGTTTATTTATTTATTTTCTGAATTGATGCCTTGAGTTTGCTTCCTGACATGATGCTGCAGTGTCTTTTCTCCTGCTTGACTAGACAGATAGGCCATGTCTCGTCTACTACAACTGCTGCTGTATGGTATTTACTTTGCTGCCACTACACATGATCTGGTTTAATCTCTGTGGGCAGCGCTGAATTCTATTAATCCACCTCTCCAGATGCAGAAAGGTACTGATTCACCTGAGCACTTATATTCCAAGCCTACAGTCACTGAAGCTGTTTACAAGGAAGACAGAAAAAAAAAAAAAAAAGAGTATCAGAATTTTCATAGAATGAATTCAAAGATTTCAGGCAGAGAATCCTGGAGAAACAGTTCAAAGCCTATTGGATTGGCTGCCACTATACTTAATTTAACACAGCCGTAAATCTAAGCACAATTCCTGTGTATTCCTTCAAAAGAATTTCCAGTGGGTCAAAGTTTCAAGCAAAGTAAACCTTATATTTCTTAAATATTTTCTCTCCCTCTTTTGGGATATTTTTCTTCCTAGCTGATAAGCAGCAGAAATTCATAACTTCTGGATAAGCCAGGAAAACAGCCAAAATACCCCAACTTGATTATGTATGAAATGCCATCTGGGTTCCACATTCAGGGTAATCGAAGAAAGTCACTAGAACTTGCTGTGCCTCTGTATCCATCTATAAAGCTAGACAATAGTAATAAAAATGACCTTCCAGTAAGATCTGCTTTTTTTTTCTTTTTTTTTTTTTTTCTTTTAAGGTGAGTAATATTTCTAAACCTCTGCTAGAACCTAGGACAAATAATGTCATACTTCCACTCATTATATGGCTGTCTTTTGTAGTGAGCACTGATTGGACCAGGTGCTTTAGTTGAGCTGTCTTGCTATTTTCTCATATAGCTTGCTATTCTCTGACTTCTCACAAACTATTTTTTTTACAAAGCATTTTTATGTTAAAGTATAAATTTAATTCCCTTTGTTGAAAAGTCCTTATCTTTATTCCTGTGGTCAGACTTTCTATGTTATTACTGTGTCTCATTTCACCTTGCAAGAGCTGCAAATGGCCCCCTAAACTTTTTCAAACACACCACAGTATTTTCTTGCAGGAACACTTTTATCCTTTCTCTGTATATGCTTGAATATCCACTTCTTAAGATTCCCTTTCAGTGCACACTAGAAGACGTTCTTGAACTTGTCCACAGCTATTTCTAATTTGTCTGATCTTCATCAGTCAGTTTAAAGGAGCATAAAATGTCATCTGCCTCATCCGTCACCATGTGTGTATTAATGTATTTATCTGATTCACTTCCTCTTGCTCATCTAGGCTTGATGCAATTCTGAATCTTTCAGATCTCCTAATTTATTTCAGTCACTCTTCGGGCTTACTGAAGTTGAATTTCTCAGGTGGACTAGTCTGAAATGATGCCATGCTCTAGCAGTTCTATATGCAATTATCATCTTAATAGCCTGTAAGCCCTGTTTTGTATACTCTCTTTTGGTCTGCAGCCAGGCAGAGAAGTCTATTTACCCCCAAAACTCTTTCCTTTCTTAATGGAAGCAAGAAAAAAAGCAAAACAAAAAACTTCAAAAGAGAAACCACTTCTGGTTCCCTGGAGTGGGTTGGCATATCCACCGTGTTAGATCAACGTAAATGTTGATGTTTCAGCCATGATACTTTGCTTTGAACACACTTACTTATACCTGTGACTGTGATCAATTGTAACCAATGAATTGTATTTCAGATCACCCAAGTAGTATGTCTGTTTTAAACAGTTAGCAAATGACCTAGCTCTTTCTCTCATAGTCAAGTCCAAGACGAGTTCAACCTTGTCTGAAGTTACAAGACAACTTTTCTGGACTTCTTTTCTTTCATTATTTGACATTTAGAGTGCTCCTGAACTAGAAATTGAAATACTGAAAAAGTACAAGAATAAATTTTGCAATATAGATAATTGGGTCACAAATATGAAGTACAAGAATCACATGAAGGACACTGTTCCAATTAATTTCCAAGTTAATTTCTGCAGCAAAGAACTCTGGCTTGGGTCAAAGGACCTGGTTTAATAAGAGGACATTTCATCTCATCTAAATTAAGTAGTCTAAGAGATAGGTACCAAGCCTTCACCACTACTGAGACTATTTTTAGTCAGCAGAAATGGATCTCACCACCTTCAGAGAATGATTCAATCTATCCCTAAAAAGAGGGAGCCTCAGCAGCTAGCTCTGTGTAAGTAAGGTTAGGGTTAATCTGATTAAATGTGTGTTTCTACAGTATAGGTGTCTATATCTGAACAAATCTCCATAGGTTCTCTTTATGTTCAGGACTAGCTAATACACTCGCTATGTGGTTTAGGGAGTTCTTCATCTCATCTTCAGCTGAAAACCTACACTCAGTCACCTGACCTGTACTCTAATTTCTACCGACTATATTGACCAAATCTCCATTTATTCACTCATATATAAAGACTTCACACTAAGTGAGATGGGTCCTCTCTTTGTTGAATTGAGCAAGTGAAAGGAGTATTTAAACTTTTAGAGCCACAACCCTGGATTCTTGATATAATGTAGATGGAAAACTAAGAAAGGATGGATGTGATTTCCAGTATTAAAATCTCTGAGAACTTCTGTATTTTCACCAGCAATTAAATAATGCTAAACAATGCTTGAAGACTTAAACACTATGGGTTTCCTCACCCCTGGAGGTGCCCAAGCTGTCTTGCAATATATTGTTCTCTTTCTTGCTTAGCTGAGCTTGGATTGTCTCCCTGAGAAAGACACATTTTCAGTAGGATAGCATTTTCTCCCCTCTTCCCACACTGGACATCTGTAGGGACAAATAGAGATGGGAGTTTCAATGCAATCATCAAGACAAAGCAGAGCTTGCCTTTTCTAAGATGCTATAAAGAAATGGTCACCATCTGCACTTCCACTTCCTCTGAGAATGTCGACTAGAATGGGCTCCGTAGGGAAATTTGACGAAGTTGAGTCATCTCACCTAACTGAAAACATTTGCAATGTAGACACTGAGAGCTGAACTGAACAGAAGGACTACCTTTATAGCCAATGGAAAGTAAAGGGACTTTTCAGGGGCAACTCATGTGACCTTTTATTAGCTGTATGCATGAGGACGAGAACAAATTGTTCCCCAGAAGTTCCTACTTTTCTGCGTTAATGTTAAATGGAAACTGAGAGGGTAACCAGCTCCCACTTAGACATATAATTTTCAAATCTAAATTAGGACAGACAAATCCAGGCTCTGCATCCAGACAGGGTTTGCTGTGAAGTGGTCACCAAACTGCCCCGACCCCCAGGGCATTTCTGGCTGAGGGCAGACACAGGTTTCCTGTGCTTAGAGAAACTGCAAGGCAAGCGTGGTGCTTTGTCAGGTGGCAGGGAAGAGGGCTTTTGGGATGGAAATTTAAGGCAGAGATACCTGTATTGCTCTAGGCACCTCCATTGGATGGAGGCTATGTAAGCCCAAGCTAAACATTACAGCACACTCATAATTACCAAACACAATTACCATCTGAGGGCTGTTTGCTGGTGCCAGTGAAATGGACTTAAGGTGTCATTCCAGTTCTCCATGACCAGATGTCCCCAGCACCAACACTACCACATGGAGAGCTAAATAGGATAGCAGAGGCAGACCAAGAATGTGAAGGGTCTGAATTATTTTCTGATCTTTACAAGCTTTTCTGTCTTGTCAGGATTACAGTACATCAGTGAGGAGCTGTTGAGGAAGAATATCCTGCTGCTGGTGCTGTATCTGCTCAGGGGATAGACCAGAATTCATTCTCTGGAAGTGAAATGTGGTATGAGCAATTATTTTCAAACTGTTTTGCAGAGTTTATGAAGAAGCACTGACAAACATCAGGTTTCGTAGATGAAGCTGAGGCATGTTCTATTCCAAAAAAAGATCTGTTTGCTTCCTATCTTACTTATTCTTATAACTTCCCTCCAAAACAAACCATGAAGATGTTTTAGTAGTCGGAATCTGCTTACAGAGATCATCACTAAATTATATGAGCCCAGGTACTTATCTGGTATATTTTTCTAACAGGCAAATAATCACACAGCGATGGAAACTGCAAAAGCTAATTCTACTCTCTTTGTTTGTCTTTCTATTCCTATGGGCTTTTTTGTAAAAAGAAAAAGAAAAAATACCACCATGGTGCATTGAATACCTCTTAGGTTCTGGACAGCTGGCTTCTAGCCCTGATATTTTGATTTAGTCCACTGTAATTTCCAGGTTAGTCAGTTCATTCCTCTGTTTCTCTGTTCCCCTTTATGTATCCTATGTATTTGGCTATTTCACCATTTGGGCTAGGATAGAGAGTTTACACAGTCTCTGTCACATCTTGATGATGATATTAAGACACATACAAATAATAAAGAAGACTGTTATTTACATTTATTGGAGATTTTGTTGTTGGCAATAGCACATGTTCCTTCCCTTTCATGTTAACATGTCCCTCTTTCTGTTATTTTTTATAATGATATTACAGTGGTGCATCAGCTAAACCTGACCTGGGAGTCTCTGTGATACAAGCACAGCCCCTTGTGTGAAGCAGTGAGTTTTATTTATAGTGACAGGATACTCTTTGTGCTTGTTTCTATTTCTGTGTTACACACACAGATTTATTTACAAGTGGAAATACAGCAGTGACTACCCTTTGCTGCAGACAGCAGATGAGCTCTGCACTTTATTTAACTGACTTTGTGTCAGCTTCAATTTCTTGACTGCTTGGAGCGCAGGTTCTTTTGGTCCTTCCAAAGTATCCTTTGATCTTGCTCTGTGCCTGGTTTCCTGCCTTACCTCTTGGGCCTGTGGTTCACTAGAGGAGTCCTTCCCCCACCTCCTTCCTTCGTGTCTTAAAAGAAAACAAGTTCCACTTTCACATGTATTATTATTTTACAGCTTCCTTTGGTCATAGAGGAAAAGGAATTAAGCTCTTTTGTCCTTACCAGTACTGCTCCAACCACTGTAGTTCCACCAGTGCAGTCATATCACCAGCCAACAGCATTCCACCTTTGCCGCTATAACAGAGTAGAGACCAGGACTTTTTCATTACAAAGAGAAGAACCATCCAATTTTCTGTTATATTACTTAATTCCTGATTATATTACTTAATTCCACTGGGCAAAACTAAATGAAGGTTATGGGGGCTGAATTCACATCAGCTTGACCATCTCTGTTCTGGAATACCTTTATTTCTCAGTTGCTGGCAAACATTAGGTTAGACTTAGGCCTATTCTCTTTCATACTCCAAAAGTCCTGAGAAAGGAGAATTGTCCTAGTTCTATGCTGTTTGATCAGCTCCTGGCATGTTCCCTTACCTTCTCCAGGGACAGGGTTAACAATAGGGCAGTCTGTAACTGTTTACTAGTTTCCAATGATCATGGAAACTCTTTGCTCAAGGAATGTTCTCCAGTTGCTTCTTCCACATTCTTCAGGGGCCTATCTATGCTGCCAAAGTGACAGAAAAATGATTTAAGTGGATTTCAGAAAAAGTCTGTAGTAATAGAAGTGTCAAAAATGGTGTGAGAAAATTACTCTTCTAGTTCTTGGTTCTTCCCTAACCATTGAATCTAAGTGACAAAAAAAGATGTTCACTTAAAAAAAAGGGCAGGGGATGGGGGCTTCCTTTGCTATTAATTCCTAAAGTAGGGACAGATTTAACAATGTAGATAGATGACCCATAATAATCCCCATCTTCTGCTGACCAACGTTGATTTTGGCACTTTGGCGCCTTCCACACCCAGCAAGGCTGTATCTCTCCTTACTACTGCGTGCAGAGCCTGACCCATGTTTTTGATGGCTATATCAAGCTACTTTTTGTTTATCCTATGCATGAACAAATGAAAAGGTTTATGGATATTGGATCTGATGATTGCATGTAAAACCAAAGCCAGTAGTCATTCATTGAGACTGTAGAGAGCCAAGAATGGAAGAAGTGATTAGCTTTTGTCCTGTCATGGTGGATCAGTGGTCAGCAAAAAATAAATCAGTGCTTTCAGTTCAGTTCACAGGGAATATATATGTAAAACATAAAATACCATGTGAATCTTAATAGACATGCTCAAAACTGCAGCTCATATTTTTAAGCAATGACATTTTATGTCTTTATGTTTTATAAATAGATAAGAAGATAATTTGCCTATAGATGATGAGACAGACTGAGTGGCGTACAAGTGCTTCTTGTTTTTTACAGCTTAAGGTATATCCCAGCCACACCTTAACATACTGCTCTTCTCTTTCTATCCCTCATAAAAGAAAACCTGGGTAGACAGATGGACAGAAGCTGTAGAATGATTCATCCAGGTTCTTGACCTGCATAATCAGAGCACCAGGTCTGCCAGGAACATCACTGAGCTCAGCAGCTATTGGGAACAACCTGAGTTAAGGAAATTTGGGAGTTCTCAGATACTCCAGAAAACAAATGCAGAAAGTAATCACTGAGTGATGTCTCAGCAGCTTGGAAAATCATATTTGGAGAAGATGGTCAAATAAAGAGATGCGTTGTAAAATTGTATTTATGTACTGCAAAATGTAAGAAAACAAGTCCTAAGGAGGTATGGTGCAAAAACACGAAAGGTAAGATCTTTTTCTGTTTGAAGGCAATGACTAAACTCAGAAAGATTTATGGTTCAATCATTCCTTAAACTTGGCAACTTTTCAGTCTATCCGAAAAAGAACTTCTCATAATAGCCTATATTACCTTTTCTTTTTCATGCTTTAATTGATTTTTAAAGTACATGTCAAAGTAGGTACAATTGTCAGTTCATGTGTTAATGCAACAATACAGGGAAGCTGTACAGCACTCACATTTAATCAAAATTTAATCAACTCTAATAAAAGTGAACTCGATAAGGAAAGATAAAGAAGAATTTCACATATGCTTCCAAAGATGTTCTATGTCTCCAGGAAGTCAGTATCCAATCTACCTACTTTTCTGTATTTAATTATTTAATTGAGAGTTTCTTTCTGGAAGGGCAAAGCTGGGAAATTTTTCTTTCTTATGACAAACTCTTCCAAAGCCTGAAGTACAAGCTGGAACAGCATAAGCTAATACTCATTATATAGGGTAGTGTGACATATCTATACATCCTGGCCAGCGGTGTGTGCTTGGAGTTCACATCCCCGAGTGGCTTTGAAGGACCTTGGTTGTCTTCATGGCAGTTTTCAATACAAGTTGCAAAACCTGTCTGAGAATTTGGGTAAGTTCTTGGACCACTAACCTCCTTTGGCTACGGTCCTCTGTAGCCTGCCTATTCAAACCACAGTTACACTTCAAACTGCAGAGCAGGCATCCTCCACATACTGAAGTATGTGTCACTGCTGTTGCCTTCTCCTCTGCACTCCCATGCCAGCTGCCTCCTTAGCTTCTTTTCCTTCTCTCAGATACTTCCTTCATTCCTGCCTATGCAGTGCTTCCCACTCAGACAGTCTCATTTCCAAAGGCAATCAAAAATTTTATCTTTCTGAAATATTGTTTAGCTTTCACATCTAGTTCATATACCATCACCCAGGAGACATGATTCCTCAGAGTTTATATAAATTTCACTTATCCATACTCATGGATAAACAAATTGGTGTGACCAATTTTCTTCAGTAGCTATATTAACTTGCAAACCCTATAATGAAGAGGAGCTCATTTTCTGTTCAAAGCCTTAGGTTCCTACCCTTCTCTGTGCACAACAGACACACTGCCTTCCTTTTAGGTATTTTCAGTCTTTGTGGACTTAGGCAAAATACTTTTAATCCCTATAGATATAACAACTTCATCCAAAAGGCTGAACTCAGTTTACCTCTATTTAGTTTCTATTATCCATGCAGTCCTTCATCATGCTTCTAACAAATTTTCACTGCATTTTCAGGTTCTTATGCAGAATTTTTGCTCTTTTCTGTTCATGTTTCACATATTGATAACAGTTAATGTCATTCTCTTGTTTTCTCTCCAAAACTTGAATTTTTGTCTAGATACTCTCTTTAACTTGATAGATTTTAATGGCTTTTTCTACATTTAGGTCAGAGTGCTCCAGGGCTCTTGTCTCAGTTTTTGGTCTTTGATTTCTATTGTTATCAGATCTCTCACTGGAGATTCAATGAACTCTCTGAAATGCATTCACCCACTCGTGCATTTTTGCCTAGGTTTTGTTACAGGGATCCAATGTTTCTCTTCAAAGTTTCTCAATTCTACTGTGAAATTAATCTCGCTTAAAAATGTCATTCCTTCAAAGATCACAAGAGTCTTCAAATTTCTTTATCATATTCTGAGACATAACTTACTCTTATTCATTTACATGTAGGGTATTCAATAAAACTTCCAATAGTGCTCAAATTTGTACCTGATATTTTCTGGCCTTTATCAACCTAATTTTTTTTTCTACTCTTCAGTTTCCAGATGCAGTTATCCATGTGTAACCCCACCTATATAAAGTGTAGGCTTGTTACGTGGTGATTAGTACAGAATAATCAGCTCTGGCAACTCTGAGTAAAAGTAGGTAATTTATAAAATATAATTACAGTTAAGCTAATATATTCACCTGTTAGCCAAAGGAGGGGCTTGTGAAAAAGGCAGAAACTTTTATACATAACTTTGTTTGCTGGCCCAACACACTGTCTGCAATTAATCTTAATCAGAATATTTAATGAATGAAAGGCTTCAGTTCAAGTCTTCGAAAGGGCCAAACACCCTCTGAAATTTAAGTATTCTTGCCCTCATGATATCTTAATATCTGGGACATCTTTGTCTGGGGAAAGCATTTTAACCACTAGACTGCTGTATTTCTGATACATGATATCCTGTTTAATCAACAAAGTCTGTGTCATTTAGTTTTGGACATACCAGAAAATCAAATTTCTCTGGCATTTAGTTACTAGAATATCTGTTTTCTCCAACCCAAATAGAAGAGGTAAATGACTTGGCATTTAGCTTAGGGCAGACAAGAAATGTGCCCAGTATTGCACATTAAGTGTCCTGGGAAGTATCCACCTCCAGCCATGGACTTATATGGAGAGATATTTGGATTATCTGAATGGCTATTATTGAGCTATTCTTATGTCCTGCTTAAATTATTCCTGCTTAAATTTTAAAGTTGATATCTAATTGGCTTTCTTGCAAATCTACCTTGTTTTCTGTAGAAAATCTGATGCTTTTACCTTTAAAAAAAAAAACATAGAGGAAGGACATCTGCTACCACAATCTGCATGAGTTCCTCTAAAGCCAGTGCAAAAATACCACTTTACAGAAGCTGTTTCCTTAAAAGAAAATACTTTTACCACACTGCTCTCAGTTTACTTCTTATTGATTTAATGCTCTGCAGGAACCTCCTCTCAGACCCATGGTTGGACATTTTCAAACAGGAAAGAATATGAATTCATAACTAGAGCTCCTTGTCACTACAGCATTCAAATACTCATGATTAAAATAAAACAAAATAAATAAAAACTATTCCAATTGTTCCATCTGTTGTATAGTACTCTTTCATTAATGAATAACAGTCAACAAGGATTTATCAAGAATCAATTGTAACAAAGCAATCTAAGTTGCAGGGGGTGGGTGGGACTGGGTAATAGACCTTGCAGATAGAAGGGAAACAGTAGATGTCATATATCTAGACTTTAATAAGCTTTTGACACTGTCTTACATGGCATTCTTATAAGCAAGCTAGAGAATCTTTTTCTAAGGAAAAGTCTCCTAAGAAGGACATAAACCCAGCTAGATAAGTGTACCAAGGGAATAGTTATCAATGGCTCACTTTCAAAATGAAAGGGTGTAAGTTTCTGAAGGAGACTTAAAGATTGCTTGGTTATGGTCTAAATTTTCATGAATGCTTTGGATAATGGCAAACAGCATATACCTAATAAATTTGAGAATGATGCAAAGCTGGATGGGATTCAAAGCTGGATTCAAGTACCTTGGGGGACAAGACTAGAATTAACAATGGTTCTAATCTTTGGAATCAGCTTGACAAATTGAAATTCAACAGAGACAACTACAAATTAGTATTCATGGGCAGGAATAAACAAAACTGCCTAGTGAGGAACAGCAAGTTAATCATCTGCTCTTCAGAAAGGGTTCTATAGGTTACAGTGCATTAAAAGCTAAGAACATAGTAACAGTATCATGTGCTCATAAACTCATGAAAAAGAGCGACCATCAGACCTCAATATAGTTTGAAAGACACATGAAGTCATTCTTCTACTCTACTTGGTTGTTATGTTCTGTGCTGAAATATTGTGTTCAAGAAAGCTGTAAGCCAACTGGAGGGAGTCCAAGGGACAGCAACAAGAATGATCAGAGGTCTGGAAAACATGACCTATGAGAAAAGATCGAAAGATTTAGAGTTGTTTAGCTTAAAAAAAGGAGACGACTGAGAGGAACATGATAACAATCTCCAAGTACATGAAAAGCTGTTGCAAAGGGGAAAGGGAAGCTTTGTTCTTCTTACCCATGGAGTAGAAATAATGAGCTTAAGTTTCAGAAAGATTAAATTTCCTAATAGCAGAGACAGTAAAGCACTACTGCAGATTGCCTAGTAAAGTTGTAGAGTCTCCATCACTGGAGATTTTTAAGAACAGTTAGATAAGTATCTGTGAGGAAAAGTATGAGTATATTAAATTCTGGCTCTAGGTTATTAGTTTTTAACATTTTTGGACCTTTTGAAAATTTTCAAGGGAAGTATAGACATCTGAGTAGCCAGTTTAAGCCAGATGACAATACAGCTTTTCATAAGCAGGACCTACTTCGCAAAAGGTTTGCACCCCAGGGAGTGCTCACTGGCTTCCAGAACAAGCAGAGCAGCCTTAAGTCTGATTCCTGGTGGAATGATTTCATAGGCCGGGATCTGATCTTGGGGATATAAAAAGTTGTAGCCATGCTTTCCCTCTCTTCTGGGGCCTGTCCATTGGCTTTACTGAAGGAAGCAAAAAAAGAACCCAGCAAAGAACCCAAAGCAAAAAATCTACCCAAAATTTGGGTAGATTTCAAGGCTGTCATGCAAAAACAATGTAGAGGATAATGTGTATTTTAGAGCATCATCATCATTAATATGGGTCCCTATATTGTGTTTTATACTAGCTACTCAGAAATCATGGTGAATTCAGTGCAAATGCTGAGAAAAAATGTCCGCAGGCTTCAACTAGTCTCACTGAAAGTGAATGGGTGCCTGATTTTTCTACTCCAAGGCTGATTGAAGTCAATCCCTTTTTTCAAAATAACTCAGTCACTTCACCGCAGTTTAAGCAGGCACTTCCTAGTGTTTCCACTGGACTCACCATGTGGCGATGGCTTGGTTCTTACAATGCGCAGCACTGCATGAAGGCGTGCTGACCATGTTCCTTTTATCCCCGTACATCAACATTGATTTGTGGCAAACTTTTCCCCATTGCCCTTAGAAAAGGTGAAGGCAGCAGCATGTTCTGTCCCACGTTGAATCCAGCTGCTCTTATTCAGGGTGTGAGTGCTCCTTTGTAATGATCATAACAAACAGAGAATCCCCTGCTAACATTTCTAATGCACCATACAGCTTGGCATTTTCAATATATATTTAAAACAACAAACCAAGACAAGCAGGTGCCTTTCCCAGAAATTGCCAACGTATGCTCCAAGATCTCTTGCATTTTGCATTGTGTCAGTCTGTGTCAGAGGCTTCAGGAAAGGTAATATAGAAGATGAATGGAAGTCTATCATCGTAGTGCCAAGATGAAAAAGTGACAGCTCATAATGAAAAGAAAAATAGTTTCCATTTTGGGCCTCTGTAAGTAAGAAAGTGACAGAGCCATGGGAGCTGTGAGGCTGAAAAATGGTCCCTTTGACAGACATGCCTGTAAGTGAAAGTGCATGGGATATAATACTAGCCATAATATAGGGAATAATGATTATTTTAGGGATCACATGATTTTGAATAAATCCTTGACTACTCCATAGAAAATGGAACCAAAAGAAAACTAGGAAAAACTGTAGTTTCATTTATGGAATAAATGACCTAAGGATGTTTTTTGGTCTCTATATATGTGATTGAAGCCTGTGAAATGACTTCAAATATACACAGGGTAACCAAAATGAGAATCAAGAGCTTCTTGTAAACCTGAAATGGGATACATTGCTCATTTTTTAGAAAGGACAAAAAACAAATGCTGTAGAGAAAGGCTCAATGTGATGAGGGTGAAGATTCTGGTCATAAAATCTTTCATAAAGCTTCTTTTTATTAAATCCACATATGACATTTGCTTTCAGGTGAGGTGAGATAAGAGATCTTTCCTGTTCTCAAAATTGCCAACTCAGGCAATATCTGTAGGGGGTCATACCCACGTAACTTAAGGCTTAGATTCAAAGCGGTGCAAAACCCTGTATGACATTCTTATTTTCAGTTTAAAGAAGCATTTAAAGTCAGCATAAGGTAACTTGAAACTGTTAAGTGCAAATATGTCAACATAAGGCTTTGCGTAGGTTTAAATGTGTATGTTTTAGAACTGACTTTGGTTAAACCAGTGTAACTTCTGCTAATAGAGAAGGCCTTAGGGCAAAATTCACCCCAGCGCAGAGGACCAGCAATATAGAGCTTAAAAGGGAATTACATGGTGCATGAATTTCACCCTAAAGCATATTTAAACTGGTTTTCCCTGCATGGCTTCTTTCTTCGCTGGCATTCCTTAGGAGGAAAGGTTAATAAGGATAATACTTTCTCCTTCCACATGAATCTCAGTGAATTCTGAAGTTCTTAAAAAAGCATTCACAGACTTCTATGAGATGGTGTGTTCATTTCTCTTTTTAGGCTCTTTCAGAAAGTCAAATGGTAATGAGGAAACTAAAATAGAAAAAGAGTATATAAAACTATTTCTTTGTTTTCTTTCATTTTGTTTTTTTCCAGACAGGGAACTAGAGACAGAGAAACCGAGGACCCAGTTGGATCTGTGCTGGGAATATCTTGTACTCATCTAGCGCCTTGTCAACTTCATGTTAAAATTAGAACTTACATTACCCATCTTGCGTCAGTTAAAATCAACAGGAAAACTCTATTCATTGCTTTGGGAATAAAATTAGGGTCTAAGTAGCTTGCTGAAAGTCACACAAGACACAGTTAACTGTTTGAGGATTAGAAGACACTTCTCTGCTATCACCACAATTGCCTTTCCAGTTTTAAGTGACCTTTAATAGGGCTAAATGGGGAAGGAACAGGCTTACTACTGTCTAGCTTTGGAAGGATTTCAACTTTAAGAAGGAAAAGGAATTTTAAGCTACTCAAAGAGAATATAACTAGGACAAATGGGATGAATTTAAGGAAAGAAAAGGCTGACAGTTAGGGAAAAAAGCCTTTCCTAGCAGCGAGGTCTATTAGACTGCAGAATAGTCTCCCAAGGGAAGTGGTGAAAGCCTAGTTTCTTGAGTCATTTAAAACTGGACTAGACAAAGCACTCTGGAATATACTCCAGGGAGCAATCCTGCCTTGGCAAAGGGATGCACAAAATAACCTAATAGATCTCTCCCATCTTTCCTTCCTACGATTCCCCTATTTCATAAACTTCTGTGTCTGAACAGAGACCAGAAAACTTTAACCCCTTTTTCAGAAACAGAAAGCATGTTTGACAAGATATTATGAGATAAAATTTTCTAGCAAGAACAGAAAAAGCTGCATTTTCCATAGCTAGTTTTCAGCTTTTCTCTGTCTATGCTGAAGAACTGAAAAGGATGTTTTGAAGCTGTCTACTGGATGGTTGCCATTTTGAGTACAAGTCAGTGTTTTGTTTCTTAATTTCCCTCAAAGCCCCAGTGGTTTAGATGCTACTCAGTGTTATAGGTTTGTTTTCCTTTTTTCCCCCCAAACGATGCAACTAAATCTCTGATAAGTGAATCTTTTTCTTTTGGTCTTTTTAAACCAAAACCGACTGGTTACTCGCAGCAGATTAGACTGTGATTATACTACCTCCCTGTCCAGACTCATACTGAGAGGGAACCAGCAGCCCTACCTTTGTGTGACCCAGGCCTTGAATCAATGTGCCCAGGAGTTAGCAGGTATCGTGCTCCGCTATTCCCCTTCTCCCCAGAGCAGCTGGGCGAGGAATGGCCTTGGCTTCGGCCTCGCAAGACACCAGCCAACGGAGCAGAGCAGGTGCAGGTGATGGTGTGATCTGCTGCTGCTAAGAGCATATTTTTGCCACACCTCCCAGAGCAAGGAGAAAGTGGATGGTTTTGCAGGGAGGAATGGAAGTCAGGCTCTGAAAAAAATATTTCAGATGAGACCAGATTTTTGCATAACTTCTCAGGGCTATTCACGGAGCTCGAATAAAACATTTTCCCAGTCCTGTTTAAGAGCTGCCAAGGCATTCAATAAAATGCAGGTGTTGTCCACGAAGTCCTGCTGCTGTTGCTGCTGCCCCAGATCCAACACTGGAAAACTTACTAGGAAGATCAGAACAGCTTTACAAGCCTGAAGGAGGCAGCTGGCATGGAAAGTACTCTGAGAAGAGAAACGACGAGGAGAGGCCCACCAACCTTTGAGGAAAAATAAATATATTTATTGTATCAAAATCTATTAATTTTGTTTTACTTTACTGTTATCCTTCTCTGACACCTCTGGTTTGAGATTTTCCCTGCACCAGAAGCTAATACCGAATTGACTTTACACATACATACATTCAGACAGCACAAACATGCAAGTGGCTGTCCTGGATCAGATTAAGAATCCATCTAGCACAGTATCAGATGATATAGGATAATAGGATAGGATAACAGGATGACATTGGATAATAGCAGATGCCTGGGAAAAAATAAAGAAATAGAGAAAGCATATAGTGATAATTCCTAAAGTACTTCACTAGCCTCCAGCAATTGGCTATTGAGTTTACACTTATTAATACTTGTTGGATTTTTCTTCTAGAAATGTTTCAGTATTTTTTTGGAACCAGGTATACTTTTAGCATCCATAATACCCTCGGAGTTCTACAGATTAAATGCATATTATATTAAGAAGCACCTCCCCTTGGATGGTTTTGAAGCTCCCAGTGGCTAACTTCCTTTGATTCTTGCCCTCCTAACTCTTGCACAGTGAAGCATGTGATGATGGATGTAGCAGTATGTCAGCTGTAACTGCCTGAAATTGCATCATTTCTTATTTATGAACAGAAACTTTCTTAAGCCTGGAATTGTAAAAATGGCTGATTTGAGGAGGGCATTCTGTAGTTTATGATTCCCATAACTAAAATAAGATGACCAAACCCTGAGTGTATCTACATTTGCAGATGTAGCTATCAAAAATGCATGTGACTGAGGAAAAAGTCATGTTAGTTATTGAGGTGCCAGAAGTGACTGCCAAAGTGCTGAGGAAGCAAACATGGCAGGGTCTTGTTTTCTTTGAGAAGACTATCAGGGATGCAGTTGAAAATGTCCATATGGGTTTTACTAAAGAATTTGTGAATGGTTAGACTCGTTACTGAATGCACTTTCAACATTTTTTCAGCCCAATCTCAGCCTAATCCAGCAACCTGTTCACCCAGCAATCTATAGGAGGTAGGGCTGAGTGCTAACCAGCGACAGACTCCTGATCTGGATTTTAAAAGTGTAAGAATTGGGAATTTTTTTTTTTTACTTTTTTAATAAAAAGGCAGAAGGATAATTCTCATTCCTTTTCACCCAGATGGAGCTCAGTGGCTTTGGACCACACCTGAGAACTGCTTGAACTTTCATGTTCCTTCCTAGTCAATGGGAGGTAAGGGGTCCCCAGCAGCTCAGGGTATCCTGTATATTGGAAATACTTTGACTGAAATGGAAATGTTTTCTCAAGAGGAATGGCAATTCTGAAAGCATTTTCAATGTCACCATGAGGATCAGCTTGCACTGACATTCACATTTCATTATTATTTAAAAATAGTAAATGATAGAGTCTAAGATGTCACTCGTCAGACTGACTGTTTGAGAAACATGCACCGTAGCTCGTTCTCTGTTGATCCTCGCTGTTCTGACAAAACACAGCAAATCTGCAGCACTCTGTTTGCAAAGATTAGCCAAATGTTGCCCAGAACTCAAATTGATAATTTACCAGGAACTGGAGCTCTTCATTAGATTTGCACAAACAGTGCACACATCTGTTACGGAAACCTAGAACTCTTCTTGTCTTCAAGGCACTTTGCAAATATTGAACTGTACCAAATTTTGAAATCGAAAAAATGTTTGGCAGCTTCACTGACACTGGTATGTTAAGGCAGCTTTGTGTTTGTGAAGTGCTTGAGTTGTTTAATCACTGACAATTTCAATGTCTGAAGGAAAACTAATATTACACCTGATTTCCAAAGTGACTCAAAATATTTAAAGGATTTAGTAAGATAACCAAAAAGAAAGGGCATTTAAGTGAGATTAGAGTAACTCAGAAAGCCACCCTTCCCAGTTGCAGACTGGACTACCAAAATGCAGTTTGCCAACCTTGGCCCAGAGACACAGCTACAGACATCAAAGGGTGCTATCTCCAAGGAGGTCTCCTGTCAGCTGCTAGGATCTTTCAGGCCTGGTACTTCTGTCAGCTATCTCCCCAAATATGCTGTGATTCTTTGTAACCACTCTCAAAAGTTGGCCAGGTTCCTGCAGTCTTGACAACCTAAAGCAATATTTCGGTTAAGAGGAGGCTTACCAAGAAAGACACTAAGTTTACCATGTGGCTGTCACTGACCTAGGAGCAGCATGTTGGACATCACTAGTCTGCGTGTTCTGGATGAAAATCACTGTTCCTAAACCTTGCAGTAGAAAATAGATTCCATGCCACTTGTGGCAGCTGCAGTTAGTATGGACGATTGGTTAGAATGGATAAAAACAGATTTCCCAAACCAACTGTATTCAATGCAACATATTTTTCATATGTTTAATGGAACAGAAATTTTTATTTTAAGAGGCATTTATGAGCACTGCTATCACTCTGCCTAGGGATTGGAGACCTGGTAGGGGGGAAAGCTAGCAGGTGTAAGAATAAAATGAGTTTTGTCATAAAATTGGAAAGGAACTGAGATTTTCTCTCCCTACTTTTGCCCTTAACCACTGATGGAACATAGTCATTAAGCACAAAAGATCCTCCTGTGCACAGCTACATTTCAGTTTAACCCTTTGCTGGGGAGAAACCATGCAAAAGCACTTCACTTCAGTGGCTGGCACTAGTAACTCAACACTGTTGGCATTGCAGCCTTTGGTTTAAGCCAATGCCATTAAAAAGAACAATTCTTCATTATCAGTCCTGGAAGCTTCCTCAGTAACAATCAGTGCTTCAGCGAGTCAGACTGCGTTCAGCACAGCTACAGGAGTCAGCAGCCTTCACAGCCCCTCAAAGTAGGAGGTGAGCCGTTGTCTCTTCTGTCCTCACACACTGGTTCCCACTTTAAAGAAGGCTTTACAACGTTGTTTGCCTTGATACTGCATTTCAATCTAAAAAGTCCCTCGCCTCATTCTCTTGTTTAACTGATGGCATATGCACCAGAGCCTCTGTCACTGATGGGAGAGAGAAAAAAAAGGTCTAAAAATGGCTTTGCTGTAACTACGTTCTTCTTCTTCAGTACCACGAAGCAAAAGGAGGTTAGCAGAGCTCCCAGCCTAGTCTGGGTCCAAGCCTTACCTCAGATGTAACCTTGTCTCAGATGCTTTCAAACATCACCTTTGAACCTTGCAGTTTGAACCTTCTTGCACATCATGTGCTTGCAAGGAAGTTGAATGCCTGATTTTCATGAAAAATGAAGTTCAGCATTAATTACAGACTTGTAAGCCTGTCTGACATGATATTCAGACATATTGGAACCATTTTGGTCAAAAATATCAGGCAAGGGATCTTATTAATACAGCCCATTTCAGAATTCCTTCTAATTGGTGGTTTTGGCAAGCTTAGAGTAGTGGTAAGTGTTTGTTCTCCTGGAAGAACCAAGAAATCTTGCATCTTGGCCAAACTGGGACAAGAACATAAGCATGTTTTATAGTCGAAGCAACTTTTCAGTTCTCCAAACAAAAGGCAGAGGCAAAAAAAGAAATAACTTGTTCTTCAGTCCTTTCTCAGGCAAAAGTTCAGGTTAGGTTAAAAAAAAAAGTCTTTTTCTTTATAAATTCAATTAATTTTATGTGCTAAAAAAATATACAACCCGGTTCAGAAAAATGGAGAAGCAATTTATAACCAAATAAGAGAATAAGCACATCAAGAGCGGGAAAAATGATGCCTCCAAGCAAGAGGAGTAGGAAGGAGGAAGACGAGTAAAGCTCCCTGAAAATAAAAGAGCAGATAGATAGAAATTGAGAGTCGTAGGAGATGGATAAATAAACAACAAGGTTACAAGTTCACAAGCCCACCCAGCAGGCACTATTAGGGCTTTAATTTGCTACAATCACCAGTGTACGTGGTATGTGTTTACTTCAAAGGGAAGGAAGAGTCGATTTTCTGCTTCTGACTAAATATGCTACCAACATATCATGATGCCTGGCCGAATTCACCAAAGCATGTCTTTGCTGCTCTTCATTGGATTGTGTTCAGAGACAGTTGTGGTACCTGTTAAAATACTTTAATGAATCTGATACTCATGAATGGTGCTGTAATGACAGCCTTGGAAATTGAAGTCTTCTATCAAACTACAGAACTTACACAGTATGGATGAAAATAGTGCCAACTTGTACCATGCTATCCGCTTAAAGTGTCTCAAATCTAACCCGGAAAAATTATTTCTGGTGGTAACAGCACTTCAGCCTGAATGCCTGGTCATTTCTTACTACTTCAGATATAATTGCTAGCAAGTGTATGGATTATCTGGGTGATTTTATACTGTGGACAGGAGCTGGGCAAAACATTTTCAACAGAACCATTTCTTATCAGAAAAAAGAAAAAGTTTCACTGAAAGCATAAGTGTTCTGAGAAAGTGTAAAAACTGCAGCATCCTCAAAATGCAGGTTCTGAAACAAAACTTGTGGATACGTGTTTCATTTAGATTTGTGTAGAATTACATATTGTAGTAACTATATTGTTATGTTCTCTGTAGTATAGCTTGCATCATATATGAGAGCTTGGTATTCCTGAAATGAAGTATTTTTATCTTATCAAGTTTAAGCATTTCAGTGCTTCTATACTGAGGGGTTTCTGAATTGTCATTTTCAAAATGGGAAGTTTTGTTTTGACTGAATAATAAAAATTAAAGAATTCCCCTAGTTAAAACCAGTTTTCTCTTCCATCTTTGGACTGTCTTTGGTATCACATGACAGTATACAGTGACAGGAAAGACAGTAGTCCTCCTTCTGCAGACTTGCATTTCAGGCAGTAAGGACCTGGGAAACTGGGAGGAAAGAGACTTTGGGGCATATTTAAAAAAACTGAGGCGTTTAAGAGAATATTGGTACTAGATAGCAGAGATGTGTCCAGGCAATTGTTTGGGGATCCAAGTCATGATTGAAGGACAGTAGCCCTAGTTAGTATTAGAAGGTGTTTATCTGCTATTTATCTACTTTGCCTCTGTCCTGAACACTCACGTCTGAGCCAGCTCCCATGGTGGATATGGAGAGCTGTGAGGGAGAGGAAGAGCTGTGAGTTCTCGGGGCGGAGAAGATACTTGAATTTCTGATTTCCAAGGAAGATTATAGAGGGAGAGGAGGAGACGGCGGAAGACAGATCCTTTTGGAGCAGTCACAAAGATGAGGACGGGGAATAAGGCTCTCTTGAAGGCAACACAGAATGAGCTATTAGAAAGGTGAGAAGAGTCTGAAAAGACCAGACTGCTGTTTGTGCAGCTTGCTCCTTGAAAAACGGCGATGTCGGCTTAAATGATAGGTTGAAAAAAGAAACTGAAGAAATAACCCCTTAAGGAGGTGTCCTAGAGTGGATACAGCAGACCTTTACACAGAAAAACAATGTTCGTTGTGCCTACCAGCTGATAGCTGCTCTCTGTTATGACCTTTATCTTCATGTCTGAGGCTGTCCTGATAACTCAGTCATGGCCCTTCCATTCAAGAGTTATCTTTCCCTTCCACTTATAAGATGAATATAAAACAGTCCTCAACCATTACATTCCCCACTATAAAAATATTATTATATGCCCAGTACTCATTATATATAATTTCTTCAAGCCCTCTTACTTACATGATTTATTACACTAGTTTTTTTAATCCTTATTCAAACCTGTGGCCCTGCTAGCCATTATCCCATCTTACTGGTTTCCAGAATGGCCTGCTTTGTGAAGAGCTGTGCAGTCTTCAAAGTAAGCATAATTCTTGCCTTATGGATTTCAGAAAATAAATAAACCAGTGAGCAATTAGGGCTAAGATAAAAGTGGCATAACGTGACTGACCATATGTACTTATTTTAATTATGTAAACTATCCCACTACTCTCTTCTTCTTCAGTGCCCACATCAGTCACTGTGGGTATCACAGTTTGAGCAGGGTGCAAAAATGGAAAACAGAGTAGCTTAGAAGGCCAGCTCTGGAACTGGGTTTATTACACAGTATTGCTAAACTCAGGTGTTCAAAAATCATTTGTTAGCATCACGCCCCCCAAAATAGATTTTGAAAAATCTGGTCTTTTTGTGAGACACAGACATGGCTGCCAGCACGATAATGTTGTGGGGCCTAGTACCATCTGGATGGCTAGATGCCGTGGTCCATTCCCAGCTAATCTCCTAGTGTCAGCTGTGAACAACTGAAACTCTGTAATTAGGAGCATACCCAGGTTTGTTCTTCCACTCTTCCAGGCTTCTACGACCCAGCCACCCGAGCAGCCTCCTCTATTAGTTCACTTCTGTCTGGAAGTGCAATGGCTGCTCAGAAGCAAGGTCATAGGTCCTGCCCATCTTCTGTCACCTAGCCAGATCCCATTCCTACATAGGGTGAGTTTTCTTGATGATTCATTTTTGTTTAATTCGGTGGTTATTTTTTTAAATTTGAACAATTAATGTAAAACTAGAGTCCATGTCATCGTTCCTGAGATCATGAATAAGCTCCAGCACCGTCCTGTGAGGGCCTGAGGACTGAAGGATCTCTCCTATCTTACAAAACATTGTTTCAGACAAGCTTCTTATTGGGTAGCTGTGCCTATGATTCTTCTAGCCCAAATCAACTCAGTTTTCTGGCAATTTGTGGAAATAGCACAATTAAAATGGAAGAGTTAGACACCCCTGATAAGACTCCATCCACTTAGAAGAGCAACACACACTGCATAAGGAAAGACAATCCCTGGGATGGGGCAGTCTGCTTATAAAGGGTTCTTCTATAAATAAAAGATATTCCCTTGACTTGTCTGTCTGCTAGGGGCTAAACTCCTTCAAAATCTGTTCTTTTTCGGTTAGGGATTCATGGATGGGATTGAAGAATAGTGCATGCATAACTGACACAGCCTTCTTGTGCTAGATCAGCTCAGCCTCTGCAAGACAACAAACAGTAATAGACTCTGGTCTAGTGAGGCTGTGCCCATATACACTGCCTTGGTGTCTCCCAAGGTCCAAACCATCTCTCCTGTTTTCAGTGATGTTCGTATGCACAGAAAATTGACTGAACGCTGGCATCCAATACTTGCCGCCAAGGGTATCCAGAGCTGGTATGGCCCTCCTCGTTCAGTCCACCCATTTGCCTGGTCAAACTATTCTGCCAAAGTTCCTGCCTTAGACAAGTTTTCTCTCAGTTAAACCCTCTGCTGCAGCTCCCAAGCCAACACAGTGTAGATGACCGGTTCTCTACATGCGGTTTTGTCTCGACATTGCTGCTGCTGTTGCAAAGCCGCTGCTGCCAAGGCGTGTCGGGCAATGCCGCACCGGCGCCCCCGGGAGCCGTCCGTGAGGTAAACAACCTCATGCTCCTGCACGAGGTAAAAAGGGCGCGAAAAGGGCAGAAGGTCATCTCCAGGGCACGAACCGCATGTACTCATTTGCCATCTGTGCATGAGCAGGAGACCCCCAGATGCCCCAGCCCGTTTCTGGAAGGTTCCGAGAGGGCGGACTGCGCGTGACAGTTAATCTGCATGGGAAGCGAGGAAGCACCTCCCAGAGGTGGGGCAAGAACCTATAAAAACTGCAGACTGTGTGACTGGGGGTGGGGGGGATTGCTTGCGACAACTGAAGATCTGGAGTGGAGTCAGCAGAACCAGACGGGAGCTTCCCGCCTCTGCCCCCACCCCCCCGGCCACCGAGACTCCCAAGAGAAGAGGACCAACGGGACGCCGCTGGATCCCCGGGTGGTGATACCTATCTTCCTCTCTCTCTCTCTCTCTCTCTCTCTCTCTCTCTCTCTCTCTCTCTCTCTCTCTCTCTCCGTCTTCCCCTTTTCCTCTCTTTTTCCTAAACGTGTGACGCGAGATGTGTCTAGTTAGTTGATTCCATTTTGCCTTAATAAATCTTAAAACTGGTTGGCTGGTGTCGTTTCACCTTAATTCAGTCCAAGGGCATCACAAACGTGGTCGTTTGGACCCAAGGGGAGGGAGGTCATCCTGAACGACTCCCTTCGGGCCGCGACACACAGCTGCTCTGAGGATTGGCTCCTCTGCCGTGCACTGGCCCGGCCATGCTCGAGCACTGCCTATTAGACAGTCCCACCAGTTTCCTTTCCATTCTGCTGGCTGCTGTGTCCATGTGGGACTTCTGATCTTCCGGGATCTTCTGACTCACTAAGCATCATGCAGATGGCATGAATTTCAAACTAAACAGAACTTTTCCCCCTCCCAAATTAAGCTCAGGTCATTGCCAATCATTTTTTTACTTTTGAGGGGGAGTGACATTCCTCCTCCATTAAAGACTGGAAACCATCCTCTGCCACACCTGGAGAGTGATGACAATCTTTAGATCAAGGTCCTCCACAGCATAGTGTTTGGAGTCTGGCCTATGCCAGGCTGCACATAATGGATTTTTTCTCTGTTTTGAAGCTATTTGTAGACTCTCACTTCATTGATCTATAATTAGAGTTGTGTTAGACCTCAATTCAATTCAAAACCAACTAGTAAGCAAGTTGGTTGGTACAGGTATTGGATGCATGCAGGTATCTATAATTATGTAGAAGTGTGTGAAATGCATATGTATTTAAATGTACGGCAGTGGAGATCATGTTACTCCTTTCAGAACTCAGGTTAGCTGAGAAATGGCTGAGTTAACATTACCAGGTTATTCAGGAGCAACTAGATTATTTTGCTGCATTGTTATGTTTCTTAACTTGCTGTGGTTGTTTTCTTTTTCCCTTTGTCTATTGCTTGTTGCTGATGAAACTCATGCAGATCTGAAAAGCTGCAGAACTGCATTGTCTGCATATTCCTTTCGCTGTTTCTCATCTGAAAACAGTACCTCCTGGCACCTGGAAAACCATCACAGATGCAGAACAGGTGATCTTTACAGAATGCTATTCAAAGTGAACAGTCTGCCAGGCCCATAGACAACAAAACACACTGCTGACTCCAGCTGGAGCGAGCGATTACTTTGATAACAAATTAAAACAGGCTCAGAAATTGGAAATGAAGGAGCTATGCAAGGATGAATAAACTCCTCAGATGGCCCCAATTTCGTGCAAGTCTTTCCAACACATGTGCTGTAAATTGGTGTTCTTCATTAATAGCTACTGTTTAGCCACTAACATCCTTCAAGGGAACGAATCAGGATCTGGCTCCTCACGCAATACTAACTTCTATCCTGATTGAGGAGACCATTTTCTCTTAACACGTTCAGAGCGCTTCCTTGGGATCTTAAAAATTCTTTATGTGTCATTTTGTTTCTTGCATATGCAGACAATTGTAATGCTCAATTTAAAAATGTCCATATATTTTCTGTCTATGGGATTTTTACAGCACTGGATAATTCCTGGATGATTACTGTTTTTAATAACCACATAATTACTGTATTAATCAGAACTGTCCTATTGGCTTCTATGTGACACAGAAGGGCAGAAGCAAGATAGAGATAAAGATACGCCATATTTAAAAGAGCCCTACAACATTTTCTGTGTTTGCTTCACAGTCTGGTACACACAGAGGTCAAAACACAGGAGCGGCCTTATCAGATCAGACTGGAAGTCCATCGAGTCCAATGTCTTTCAGCAATAAACAATGTATGAGAATCAGAAGAAGGTATGATGTATGATGCTATCACATTTGACAGCTAGTTTTTGCTGCTTTTTTGTTGTAATCCTTGTTATAATAGGTCAACACCTGGAGGCAGGACACAGTGCTAATACGGGAATATCCAAGACTTCAGCCATGTGCACAGGGCCTTGTGGTGTGAGGGGACACACAAACACAAATGAGAACCATCCTTCCCCAAGAATTAACATTTTCATCAACTCTGAAATGTTGTCAAGACCTGGGAACAAAAGGGAAGGTCAAGACATTGCTACAGATTCTGTGAGATGACAATAGGTGAGTAGCATAGGACAAAAAGGAACAAAAGTAGCAAAAAGTAAAATATTGTAAAATATGACGTTTACATGACCTGGTGCCTCAAGCAAAAAACTTGCCTTAAGTTAGGTGCACTTATTCCAAAATGCCTGGGGAGGATGGTTATGCCCACAAAGGGCAATGCATTAATATATAAAGATACTCAAGCTCTCTCTAAGTGAGGTAGCTCTTCAGTAAGTATCTTATGTCATGCCCTTACAGAGCTTGGTAGATGTGAATTTGTGCACAGAACAGCACTGTTCTTACTGGGCTATAGTGCTTCTGTGATGCTGCAGCACCAGCACGTTTGGAGCTGGGCTGGGGATGCCCAACGTCGTGACAAGTTGCTGGTGGAGATGAACTATCAGGGATTGAGGTCTAGATTGGACAGAGACCACCTGCTCAGCACATATGCAGAGAAGAGATGTGGAGCCTAAGCCAAGCTCTTCAAAGTTGTTTTTCTCTTGCCCAGAAGGGGCCAGGGAGGAGCAGGAGGTGTCCACTGAGCTGTGCATGGGTGTGCAGCTCCAGGGAGCAGCAACGGCAGAAGCAGAGCTTGCCAGAAGCCACTTTCAACTGCCAGATTTAGTGAAGCAGTGAGGACTGACTGTGGGATAACTACAGTTGTAAAGTAGCTTGAGATTGTCAAATGCAAGGCCCGATAGTATTGTCAGTTATAATTAACAACATTAAGGAATCCTCTTTAAATATAAGAAGTAAAAAACAACCATAGTGTTTAATTCTAAGTCACTAACTTCACCAGTGACTCCCAAAGACTGAATATGTCTGGAGTGAAGACATATTTCCTTTCTGTTTTTGATAGCTGCTGGAGCCCTTTGTGTTTCTTCTTAGGATACTTGGCAATGCTTTTTTTCCAGCTGCTCAGTTTTCCTTTACTGCAAGCGTACACAAGCAGGAGAGATGCTCAGCTTTCAGGCTGTGCACCCCACACCCACAAGGCATCGTCTAATGGATGTGAACCCTGAAAGGAAAGTTGCTTTCCTTAGCGGGATTAGGAAAACATCCCCTACTTTGGTTTGATCATCCCCTGGTTGGGTCTGATTTTATAAAACCAAAAGGGAAAGCAACGTCTTTTTTTTTCCTTTTTTTTTTTTAACTGACTTTGATGGACAGTTCCGTTTTATAATGTACAAATAATCTTTGTGACCCTGATAAGCAGGTCTGATGATACTCAGCTGAGTAATGTACCAGAACTGAAATTTCCATCTACTTGATGTTTTGCACAGGGCTTTTGATGAAGTCACTGTCACCTGCTATTAACTTAATATCAAGTCTTAATAGGGTCCTTTTCTTTCCATCTTCACGCTGTTGGGGTCCGAATTAATTACTAAGGGGAAAAAAAAAAATCTTCACATAAATTCTTAAGCTTCACAGGAAGGAAAAAATTTCCAGTGCTAGTTGAGATCTAATGGCTCATTAGGAATGTCTGTCTCAACTAGACATCAGTGCTGTCCCACCCCTTTCATGTACCTTTCATAAAGACACTTGAAAATGTGCTTAACTTTAAGCTTGTGCATAGTTAAGTGCAAAAGGATATCTGATGTTTTTGAAGTTAAGCACATGCTTAAGCAATTTGCTCAATCAGAGCCATATCCTGGCAAGAGAAAACATCTTCTTAATGTTCCTTCATGATTTGGCTCCATCCACAGCCTGCCTGAATGCTTTCATCTTTGCTTTGCCTCCCGAACAGGAACTGGCAGCTTTAGAGAGATTATCAGGGAGATTGACTCAGAACTGAAGGGCACATGATAATGGAATCAGATTTACCTACAGATGCTAAAATCTTTATCCTTGGAGACTCTGCATGGGCAAAAGAAATTAGCAAGTGAAAACCCTCTTTTCTTCTTAAAAGGAGTAAAGCTCTAATGGTAAAACTATATATAATATATATTATATATATAAAAAATTATAGAAGGTCAAAACTTGTAGATATATTGATTTTACATGACTTATTTAACTCTAGAGGTTATTATTCTGTGAAGTGCCACATTTCTGACAGGGTCAGGCTATTAAAATTAGCATTAAAAATAAGATGAAAATCATTTTATTTTGCTTGTGGAGAAAGCATACTTAAAATACAAATTTGCACTGCAAAAGAATATTTTACTATTGTTCCCTCTCTTTCTCTCAATGCTCTAATGACCAGGAGTTTAAGACACTTACAAATAGCTATAGTATGTTCTATGCCTTTCTTTTTAGTGCATTTGCAGGTATGCTGCGTATCTAAAAAGGGAATGAATGACAGCACAGCCTGTAGCCTGTTGTGTAGGAATATGTGACAGGTTTCTATTACGAGGTATTTCCTGCTCCTCAATTCTGTGCTTTCTTTGGGGGTATGTTTGAATTACATACTAGTTTGCTGTGGAGAGGGATAATTTCACTGCAGCTAGTGGAGTCAGGCTTGCTCCCAAACAGGCTGAACTTTATTTTCTGCTGTAGCCGGTGGTACTATTCATTTGGCATTTTGCAGATGGGGAAACAGAGACATCGCTATGCAAAAGGGCTTTGTCCAACTTTCCCTCACCACCCTTCTCGACACCCCTCATATTATAGCGAAGTAGGAAATTACATGTTTATAGCACTCGGTCTTTTCATTGACAAGTAATAGTCTTCCCAGCAAAGTCTGCTGAACGCAAGTCAAGACCAGTACATACACCACTTCCCATAGCTAGAAAAGCTCCGGCTCCTACAACAGTGGCTTCAAATCATTTTTAAACCTCTTATACCATGATGGGGCTACCGGATGTTACCGAGGTGTAAATAAGTGGTATTAAGGATTCCTAACCCTTAGAAGCACAGCTTCTCATGAAAATGGGGTTTACTACATGGAGCAGATGACTCCTGCACTTATTTTTAGGGTAGTCAGTTGGGACATATTCTTTGCTTCTGCACAGGAGCGCAACTCCCTCTAAAAACAGCTGCTTACCGGTGAAAATAAAGAGCAGAAGTTGCTCTGAAAGCAACCCTGCTGCCTTGGGGTAAGGCTGCGATCCCCATACCAAGGAGGCAGTTCAGGGAGGTCCATGGGACTGAACTGACCAGGGAGTAAGAAACAACCCTGCCTGAGTAAGAGTACCCAGCAATGCCCTCTGTAACCAGTTACAAGTGCACGGAGATTGCAAGTGTGCTGCTGCTTCCCTTTTAACTCGGGCTAAGCCGGAAATCTGTGCTGGTTTGGATGCGCAGAGAGTTCATAGTTTTTCAGATGCTCTCACAGAAAATTGCCTCTTCAGTTTTCCTGGGTTGTTGCAATGTCAGCTTGAGCCTGGTCCCATCCAGCCGCATCAGTCAAACTGAGTTCCACAACATGACATAACCTGACACAGCTGACACAGCCAGGTGTTACAAACCAGTGGACACCATGGTTCACAAACTATTCAAATTACTTTCAGATACATATCCTACCTCTCTGCTCAAATCCTTCCCAGCTGTCTCTTTTCTCAGCTCCATATGAATCAGGGTTGGAAGAAAGGGAAGGAGGGGGGAGCGATGGGGGAGGAAAGAAGGAGGTGGGAGAGAAAACATCCTGCCTGGCAAAATAAAAAATAAAGTGAATTCTTGCAAACCATATTGCCTGCAAAATTAACTCTTTGAAGGAGGCTCGCCGCAGCCTCCAAGCTTGCTTCCAGCTTACTAGAGGAGGCTTGCAAATATCTCAGCTGTAAACGCACATCTCTATTAGAGAAAACATCCACAGTCTTGAGTGCTGTATATTTAAATAGCAATAATAATAAACAACTATCTCCTGTTTTTAAGATGCTATAAGCTGAAAGACTTGGAGCAATCCTACCAATCTGGAAATAATCAAGCCCGGCAGGACCAAAGAGGCGGATAGCTGTACAGCGCACCCAGCCACACCAGGCACATAAACTGGGTGTACCGAGATGTGTCCCACTGACACTGCTGGGACGACTGGTATGAGCACAAATCTGGGGTGAGACAGGTCTGGCAATCTCCGTTTTGCAGAACAGCAAATCTGGGGCATGGAGGTGAAGTGACTTGCTGAAGGTCATGCAACAGGTCTGTGGCAGGGTCAGAAACTCAGGCGTGAATTTAGCTAGCCGTGTGGCCATCAATCACCTTGGGAGAAGGGGGAGGTTCAGCTGCAGGAAGAGTGGCTAGATACCCAACTTTCAGCAAAGGTCAGTGAGCGCTGAACGCCTCATGTCTCCCATTACCTTGGGAAATCTCCCCCTCAGACTCTAAGTGCTAAAAAATGCCACCTCCCTCTGGAATATAAATCTCTCTGATTCCCTTCTGCTCTTAATTGTAATGGTCTGAAGCAGGAGAAACAGGCAATGGATTTACACCTCCTTAGTCAAAAGCAGAATTTGCTCCACAACCTTCATGTCTTTACTTTTATGTTTTCTCAAAAGTGAATAAAAATATGGGTGAAACCAGCAATATAGGCCATTAACCAGCATTTTTGACTGGTCTTTAATGCAGAGTGTGTAAGAGAGCCCACACTCCTCCCCCGAGGTTTGTACTCCTTTCATCTATTACAGATAATCTCTGGGATACATTTCTATCCTGATTTATTAAGAAAGAAAGAAAGAAAGAAAGAGAGAGAGAGAAAGAAAGAGAAAGAAAGAGAGAAAGAAAGAAAGGGAAAGAAAGAAGAAAGGAAGGGAAAGGAAGAAAGGGAAAGGAAAGAAAGGGAGGGATGGAAACAGAAATAGAGAAAAAGGGAGAGAAAGAGAAAGAGAACAAGAAAGAGAAAGAGAGAAAGAAAAAGAAAGACCGTAGTGAAACCCCCAAGTTTCCAAAATATCAGTTACTCTGATATTTCTATGTGTATCTGCTAAAGAAACACAAAAAAGAAAAGCAAGCAGACAAAAAACCCCAACCACAACATTGTTCGTGGAGCAGCTGAACTAGCAGAGTACAGCGAGCAGTGTACAGGTGTCTTGTGCTGCCTTTATTCGCTGTATAATAGGTGCCTACTGGAACGGGAGAAAGGGCATGAGAAGCTGTCCTTGTCTTTGCAGAGCATGAATAGCATTTATCTCAGTGCAGTGGGCATCGCCAAGTTGGGTTTTTGTCAACCTGTCAATTCTTTTTTTTTTCTTTCTTTTTTTTTTTTAAACAGAAAGCAGAGTTCAGTAAATAAAGATAAATGATTGTGCTCCTTGTCTGCAGACCCTGGAGCTAAACTGAACAGGCCTCTTATGGTTTGGACCTGCTTCATTGACTGTTCAGACAGCCCAGTAATACGACAGATGTACCCAGCCGTTCCCTCTTCCCCGCTGTCCATTAGATTATGTTCATTTTGTCTGAGATGCCATTATAAGTCTCAAGGTCAAATAAGTCACAGAGAAGAAAGAGGAGGACTAATTTTTTTCCTGCTGCCCTCCATGCATAAGGGCTCATTCGCAACTTGCAAAGCACATCGTCTCTTAAGGTGTATATACAGCTCAGCACAATTTATTGAAATAAAATGCAGGTGTAACATTCACCCGGAGGCCGTTCCGGCACGACAGCAGAGGAGACTTCTCAAGAATGATTTGGGCTGCTTTTCTAAATTTCTAATGAATTATTTGTAAGCAAAATTCATTAAGGAGGAGCCTTCAGAACATTTTTTTTTTTTAAAAAAAAGGACCTACAGGAAAGAAGATTGCGAGGCCTAAAGCCCTTTTCTCCGGACACTGTGCAGAGAGAGGACTCCTCACTCAGGGAGTGAGTAACTAGAAAAATGTAAATGTTGGGGGACAGGAAAGAACAACAGCTCTGGGATAAGAGTATAAAGGATTATTTCAAAAAACTTTGTTAAAAACCTGGTGGGGGGAATTTGCCATCAGTTACAGCAGTGCATGGGTCATCCCACTGGACTCTGGGTAGTGACCACAGACTAACACCATGCCTGGAAACAGAATTTCCACTCCCGAGCCTCTAAGGATAAAAGTAAAGAAATAATAAAACAAGGACAAAATCTCCATTTCTGTCCTTTAAGGAAAATTAGAGAGTGGCTAATAATGAACCAGAAATAGAATTAAGTATGTAGCTAGTATGATTTTTGCTTACCTGAGGCTTGATTCTGAACAAGTGGGAGGATGTCTAATCATTTCTGTGGGTTTTGCACTGGATTCGTGCATAAAGTTTGAGTCATCATGACATTTAGTGTTAGGAAAGACTTATTTTATTTTTTTGAGAATCCTTCAGGAGAAATTAGAAGAGTCCATGAAAAGGAAACAACATTTGCCTTTTTTTGGTCACATTTTATTGTTAGAATGGATTAATTTTTTAATCAGTTTTGCAAGTTGTTACACTGGGGGAATAAAAAGAAGCATACTACTTACTACAAAATATCCAATAAACAAGCAGCCCCCCTCTCCTCCAAAGAACAATAATTTGAGGATCTACTGCCTCTTAACCAACAGTTCCAAAATATTCCATTCACTTTAAACGCTACGGCTGTGAGGAAGGAAATCATTATTGTCCAGGTTTTGCAGATCAGAGATCAAGGCAGAGAGATTAAGGGACTTAGCAAACCTGCAGCTGGTTGATTATGGCAGAACCTGGAACTGCTTCTGCCTCTTTCACATATCGTGCTCGAATCCTCTGTATTGGATGGTCCCATCCCTGCAGCCTGCGGAGAGGAGAAACATGGGGTAGGCAAACTAGATTCAGGACAGCCATAGAAAACTTTATTTTAGTGAATGAGAATGACGTATCTTCTTAAAAGGATGCTCTGAAATGAATTTATAAGGGCAAATTCTGATCTCCAACTCATTAGAGGAGACAGACTTTACAAAAATTCCCATAGTCTCCAATGCTATTCAAAATTCCTCTCCAAATCTGGCCCTTTAGAAAATGGGAGTAAGAACCGAGCTAAGATCAGAAATATACAGGTGTTTTAGATGAACAATCTAATTGAATATATTTGGATCTAATTTCAGTAATTTTAAAAGTCTGCTATGGTTTGATTTTACTTAAGAGGAAAAAAAAATATGGACCTCAAACAGGTAATATTCTTAAAGAGAGATTTCATGCTTGTGGCATGCAAAGCTGCTGGTCTCTGCCCGTGTTTTCAGAGGCCGCTGAATATGCCAGGATGTAGCTATGTGGACGGGTGCCCTCGGGAAGGCTCAACCCCTCCCAGCCTTTGCTCAGAGCTGGCCAGATTGCCCAAAGCCCCATAACCACACAACTGGGTTGCTTGAGCTAATAATTCCTCCTTTATTAGGACTGCGCAAGCAAAGAAGCCAGAGAGAAGGAAGAGGAAATGCTGAGCAACTAAGACGCTCGCCAGGGCTGGCCTCGTACTGCAGAAACGCACGCAGCAGAAGTAGCTACTCTGCCCTTTCATAGGTTACCGCATCCATAACCCCCCGTGCTCTGGTCAAGATTTTGCTTTTGCGCATTTCAGCTCCCCATGGGAAGTCTTAACATTCATTTCTTTGCAAGGCTATTTTGGTCTTTGCAGTTACGTGCTATTGAGACGACTGTAGATTATTCCTTAGGGGTGTGAGGAAGGACCGCTTTATAGACACTTCCCTCACCCTCGGCATGCAAGATTAAACACGAGTCGATATGAAGTATGCAGGGTTAGAAAGAATAGAGCCATAAGATTTTTAAAATATGAATCCACTCGAGTGAAACATAGACTAAAGTCTCGCAAATGCATTTTTGAGTGTGCTGCATTACTTCCCCATTGAGAGTTCTCCGCATGATCCCTTGAGATATGCGGTCCTCTGAAGCCTGTAAAATTATTCTAATCAGCATTTGCTTAGCACTTCAGAAGTTTTGGCAAACACAAGCTAATTAATTCTCACAGTTCCCCCAGAGAAGGAAGATCTCATTTTCTTGATGGTAGAACAGAGAGAAGGATAGTTTAAGGAACATGCCCAAGGCCATGTCTTGGGTTACTGCCTCGCACAAAATTGAAAGTTTGGGACTAGCTACCAAATCAGGCCACTCCTTCTATGACTGAAGAACGTCGGATGCAACCTAGCGTGTCTGACTGAGTCAACTAAATTTCCGTTATTTTGTGTTTACTTTTAAGCACTAAATAAGTCTGACAGTATTTCTCCCTGCAGGTAGTTAGAGGAATTTGTTTGTCTTCATTGACTACATTGGGAAGTTGAGCACAAACTTGAGGGTCTTGAAATGTAAAGACATGTTAGTTGGGAGAATTGCACCCATTACCTTTGTTCTTGTGGGGAATTATGTGATACAAAAATGAAAGTAAAAGAGAAGGAATGGGAGGTTATGCATCATTCTTTCTTCTCAACAGCTTCTGCTTTTAATACCTGTGAGCATAAATTGGGTGTGTTTCATGTGTTTTTTCTTTCTATACATGACCTAAACTACTGGACCAGGTAGCAAAATTTAGGAAAAAAATCCTGTAAATCAAGAATTGTCTAGGGCCCGAAATGGTGCAGAATCAGAGCTGTGAGAAAGTGTGCTGGGTCATGTTGCATAATGTGTATCATGTTATACCTGGGGTAGGATTGTAAATTCCTAATTTTCAGAAATATTGAGAAAGCAAACACAGAGTAAAACTCCAAGCTCGATGATATCAGGTAAGGGTTGTTCAGAATCTGTTAGTTTGTTATTAATTTCTTCTGAAAAGACTGAAATAGACTGTTTAAAGTTTGCCAAGGAAATGGATTTCCTGACCTCCCCCCACTCATTTTTTAAATAACTTTCTCGAGTTTAACTAAATAGGCACTCATGGATGCCCTTTGTAAGCGCATAGTTGAATAAAGATTACCCCAAGTGTTATATGTTAATAATTTTTCCTTGTGGTGGCTCAATGTGGTAAGGAAACAAGTGACATCCTAGAGGAATCTCTTTCAGAGCTTCATAGAAAAGAAGGTGAGAGGGATAAAGGAGGCACTGAAATTTCTGAGAAGGGAAGACTGTTTCCCATTTGGGGGAAAAAAAAAAATCAAAACTCCTAAAAATGTTTCCATTTCAATTCAGTCTTGAAGTTGGAATTACAAAGAGCCTTTAGGACAGCAATCAGGATAAAAAAATCTAAATATTTCTAAATGCTGTTTTGGAGTTTAGCTTCACTTAAGCTTTTGCTTTTTAAATTCTTTATCCAAAAAAGAAAAAAAGATAAACAATGTATTTTTTACCCAGTAGTGACAAGAAAGTCAATGAAACCATCCCTTTTCTGCTATTAGTTACAGATCCATGGAAAGCCTTTAAGGGGACAGGACCAAAGCTATATCCATTATGTCTTTAAATCTCCACTTCTAGGGATTATTGTGCCACCACTGAAACAAAGGAATGGTTTCAGTCTGCAGAAAACCCTACATGTTCTGACTCATTTGGTTAGTGCCATTACACAGTTAGAGAAACACTGCAATCAAACTTGATAGGAAAGAGGAGGAATAATAAAGGAAATGAAAGTGCAGAAAAGGCAAACAGTTTTCTCAAGGCAGGTTATACTGTAGATTGAGCCAAAAAGAGTACCCAGGCTTTCTACATTTCAGTGCCATTTCCATTGGATTGTACTTCAGAAAGAGATCACCCTTTTTCTCTAACTGTATTTCCCCCCCCCTTTTCGCTGGATACACGGAGGAAACAGCAACATTGCATCTTCATTATTTTCTTTCTGACGCAACAGCAGTCAGCTCAGAGCTTGCTGAAGAGCATTGCCATGTGGTGGGTGCTGTGCTAGAACCTGCTCAGTCAGAGTCTGGATCCAACAAACACTGCTATGCATGAAAACTGGGGTATCTTCAGAATATAGGAGAGTATCAGGGGACCTAGAAATGAGTATATCCATTAGATTGTACTGCCCAGTGCCTACCAATACAAGCAACCTCATCCATTTGAATATCCAGTTTAAATTGCATGTGAATTTGATCCTAAGGTCTAACAGAGATTAGATATTTTTCACTGATATTTTCCTTTCTGAAATTTCTTTTTCCTGTCATTAGCAGAATCCCTAAACAGTTCCTCTGTTGCTTGTGATATTACTTTACCCCTACGATGCTTGTAGCTAATTACCGCTGTTGCCTTATGGAAGAAACTATTTTTTTGTAGGGATGATATTTTGCTCCAGGTAGCTGCCAGGAGTAAAGAAGAGTCCAGTCAAACCAGGAGAGTGAACTAAACTTTTCTTCTTACAGCAGGGATGAAACTGCATCTGATGGAAATAAAACTTCAACAGCCTCATATTAGAAATTGAAAAATGATCTATGTCTCAATCTTTTGAGCAAAAATTAACGTCAATGAATGCTCAATGCATAATAACTACACAGTGTTTTCTTCATTATGGCAGCAGTTTACGAATCCAAAGAGCTGCACTTACATCATGTAATTTGTTTTCCTAAGATGACTCGAAGAAGAAAAATGTCAAGTAATTATACACTTGTTACTCTCAAGAATTTTCATTCCAGGCTCAAGATTAAGACTAATACAAGAATTTGGGAAATAGTCTATAATTTCTGTTCACTTATTTGATGCAGTTTACCTTCATTGCTATGAGGTTTTAATTGATAATTCAATAGAATACTTATATTCTGTCTTGTGGTTGCTGCACTAATTCTATTAATTCCTGGAGTGGCTACACAGCATTCTGTTAGAATCATTATTTTCTTTTTAATAGAATATAGTAACAGACAGCAAGTAACTCGGCATACGGTAGATTGTTCCATTTATTGAAAACCAGGATACTGTATTTGCTCTATTATAATAATGAAGTTGATGATTTCCAATCTGTTTAATAAAGTGTTTCTGCATTTGAATATTTATATTAAATCAACCAGCTGGTGAGATCACATCATTGTTTTTACTCAGAAATGTATATCAATTATTAACAATAAACGTGCTGTTTGCTTTTTGCCTCGGAGAAGAGCACAGGAGTTCTCCTGCCCACCCTATTCAAAGCAAGCACTTGGAATTCAGCCTTAGCTTTTTAATTTTAAAGTTTCAGCTATAGATATTTGCAAAAATTGCATAGAAATGTCCCTCAGGGAAACTGAGGCATAGGATAATCACAGAGCAGAAGTCAGAATGGGCTTCATTCTTTTCTCACCTTCATCCCCACCACAAAATTGTCCTTAAAGACTTGAATGATTGCTTCTAAACATGGAGCAATAGGAATAGCTTAACAAGAGAGAATATGGTGGGTTTTAGACCATTTGCTTAGTGTCAGTATGCTATTGTTCTTTACAGTGCTCTACATCATCAGGCTTTAAGCAACTTGGAAGTAACTTTTGGTGCTAGAATGTATTCAAACTCTTGGCTCTTCGCTTCTGAACATTGCCAGGGACCTGGCCCTTTCATTACGCCAGGCTGGGTGCTGCTTCAGCTTGGTATATCTTCGCATACCTGGTGTTGAAGCATGTGAGCACTCCCACACGAGCATCTGAGACTTGAGACTCCAGATTGATTTCAGACGTTTGATTGAACAGAAATGCCGAAGGGTCAAAACTTTGGTGGTAGATCTCTGTAATTCAGCAGATCAAGGGTGACTTCCACCACCAAGGCATGGACCAGCTGAGTACTTGGGAAGCAAACATGATTCATTTCAAGCAGATTCACTAAACAAAAGAACTGCCAGGAAAGCTGAGGTGAGTTTTCAGCAAGCCATCAGGGACTGGAGGCAGGAGGAAAATCTTATTTTATACAAAACCAGAGAGAGTAATGATTGAGCAGGCTTTTGGCCCTATCTGCATGCCCTTTTCAGAGATTCCTGCGGACTTGAAGCGGGGTGGAACTAACGGAGTTCTAAAGAAACTTAATAGGGTTATAGAAATTACTCGGAAAACCTACAGGATTTATTAGAGAGTTATTTCTTCTCTACAGGTTTCTTTGAACCATCCCGTAGAAGTATATTTCATTGTATGTTTGATTTTGCAAGGTGGTTTAAAAAATTATATGAGAAAGTTTGTAATTTTCTGCTAAGCCCTATAGGGTTTTTCCATAAGGGAAATATCTGTGTGTATCTAATACATGCAGGATATTACACTGCACAAGAATTGCTAATGAAAAATTTAACTCTTGGTACCTCTTAAACACTAATGAGAGAGAGACTACTCAGAAATACATGGGAAGTAGCCAGTAAAGCACTACACTGGATAAGGCTGTGACTTGGGCAGAAAAAAACAAAACAAAACAAAAGAAGTAGCCTGTGAATATTTATGAGTTGATCTTATGACTTATCTCTGTATTGACATTTTCAAGTTAAAAAACATTTGACTAAAGGAAAATGGCTAGTTCTCAGCAGCAACAGCAGCGTTCGGCAAATTTCCTAGCCTAGAGGCAGCACGCAGAAAGAAGTAAGAGCAAATGATGTATATTTTGATGTAATGTGTAACCTGGGGGGACTGCCAGCCAAAATGGGGGGAGAGAGGATATGAAAAATTAAAATGAAACAGCAGAGTAGGTTGCTGCCTGTAGGATGAAGTTTAATCTCTCAATATCATTAGTGATAAGAATGGAAGGATAATGGGGAGAGGGCACCAGAAAAACAAATGGTTCTTTGTTCTGTTGGTTTAAAATTGTTTATTTTAGAAGATTTCAAGTAATTAAAGGAAATTGCAGTCTCTAACTATAAGAGAGATCGTTAAAGAAAGTTTGGCAAGGGAAAAAAAAAGAAAAAGATAAAGTTCATTGTCCCAATTAGATGAGAAGTGTTTTGCTGGTGGAAGCCACCCAAGAAAAGCTGGAGGGAAAACGGAGGGAACAGGCGTAATCACAGTTACAGCCCAGAGAATCAGACTGAAGATGAGTCCAGAAAAAATACACATAGATTTATAGCTGCACAGACAAAGGCAAATGATGGGTTGTGTAAATCACATCACACAGAAACTTGCCATTATTGTTATGCAAAACTAGGAAACTACACTGTCAGGAAGTTAAGGTTGCTAATGTCAGCTCTAATCCTACCAAGACTAAACACTGTGTTGAACTATGTAAATAGCTGTATTGTCTCCAAAAAGGCCTCACAGGTTTAAAGTTAAGCACATGCTTAAGTATTTGCAAGATGATAGCCCCGATAAAATAAAAGCTATGTTCCATTTTTCCTAACTAGGCAAATTAACGGTCTCCATTTCGCGTAGTATAGTTAGCACTGGGGGGGGGGGGGGGTTTGTCTGCAAGTGAAAGAGTGCATTATCACAAAAATGACATAGCTTGGGAAATCAGAGGATAGATACTAACAGTTTCTTAAACTTGTCCCTCATTTAGCCCTGATTTCTGTTACTCAATAGCCCATCTCAGAAGCTTAGCATTCATCTGCAGGAAGTATATAACCTACTAGTGAGTAATGCCTTGTGTTTAACCCATAGAGGACAGGAGGTTGCTAGAGACCACAGATAACCTGTGTTTTGGCATGGCTGGAGAACCACATTTCGACCACTTGCTGCAGTGTGCAGTGCTGTTTTACGACAATACTGTCTTTACTCCCCACTCCTATGCGTGTTGGGGAGGGAGGAGAGCTGGTCTCACTTTGCCGTGGAAGCCAATGGGAGCTAACAGGTGCAGGGAAATTCTCACACAAAGGGTTTTTTTGTTGTTGTTGTTGTTCAAATACTGCAGTATGGAGTACCAGCTAGGAATATCTGTGATGACAAGGTGTCACAGGAGGAGTGGGGAGATTGCCGTGCGGGTGCCAGTAAATCTTGCTGTGACTTGTTGCAGGCTGTGAAGAATGAAGAGTTTGACTCAGTCGAGTAAACCTGGATGAGCTTTGTTGTTCCATAACATGCTCGGAGGATGCTTTAGAATAAAAATAAAGAACGAGCATCTTCACCCGTTATTGTTACTCAGCTAAACCAGGTCAACACTCAGCTCCAGCAGTGTAGGCATAACTGTAGAAGCATATTATGAAGTAAGGAACATTACTGGCTAAGAGAAATGATTTAATTATCTTATCTACAATACTACAGCATGCTTGGAGATTCAGAGAGTTTGGGAAGATTGCTGCCCTAGAGAGAAGGCGAGTTAGTGACATGGTGGGTGATGGTAACTGGATGAAAGGGCAGAAGATCTTTCTCCATCTGTCCATTTGGTGTTGACCCCATTCAGATCTCATTTATCGTATACAATTAGTTTGCATTTGGTCTCTTTCTCTGAGTTGGGAGGCCAGACAATGATTTTCCTTGCTGTATGCACACACACTGAAAGAGGGCCCTTGCTTTCAAAGCCCACACAACTCTCTCAGTGTGGTTGGCATTATTAAGGTTGTAAAGGTCAAGGTAAAGGAGGTGGCAGTCTCCTTCTCATGTTGTCCTTAAAGTTTCATTCTGCAGAGTTTTAATTGCCTTTTGGAGCAAAGTCTTCAAGTATCACTATTACATTTAACAAAGGAATTAACTCTTGCATTTCAATTGCAGCTGAATCTCGAGGTATGCCTAGTCTTGTCTGCCAAAGGAAGTAGTGCTGCTTGCCACAGCTCAAGCTTTCTCCCAGTGTATGAACATCAAGGTTATTTTTTGCATACTCTTCAGACTCTTTATAAACCTATTCCTCAAGATGTCTTCGTAGGGCCCTGTGATTATCAGCAATCAAAATGAGGCAGTATATGGTTTCTGCCATAGTAGTATTTCCTGGAACATGGACTACAAGGTCAAGGAACTCTGCCTTTATAACTATTGTCATTGTTTACCCTGAGGCAGCATACGTGGGTCACTGTCAAGAATCACAGTCCTACTGCAGTTGGTGAGATAATCCTGGTGAGGACAATTGGCAGCCGTTGCCACAGACAACCTACAGTCTAACCCTTAGATATATCTAAATCTTTAGACTTACCTGAATTTAAGAGGAGAGACAACAGATGGAGGCTTCAAACAGATGGAGAAGCACAAAGTAACACTGAGGCAATCATGATAATTGCAGTAGGCACCATGAACAGCATGTTGGGTACCTAGCCATTGCCATTACCCTGCTTTATCACCAGGGAAGCAAAGCCATGGGAAAACAGACTGCACAGAGGTGCCCTGCAAAGGGCAGGACTCACAGTACTTAATTTTAGATGTCTAACAGTTTAGTGTTTAGATATCTAATAATCTAAGAGATGTCTAGGCTTTCTATAAAGCCAGTGGAAAGAGACAGGCAATTCCAGAGGCTGATTAGTTTTTATCTTATCCTAGGAATGGGATAAAACTGCCTTCTGGAGGTGCCTGTCTAGTCTGGAGGTGCCACTGAGTAGTTAAGGCAGGGGAGGACACAACTCTTAGTAGCTAGATGTGTATTTTGAGGGCTAAACTTCAGCAAAACACATCGAATCAAGTGGTTCCTAGTCTAGTTCCAACTAGTTCCAACTCCTTGTCCTCTTCACAACCTGAAAAAAATTTTGAGGCTGTTTAGAGGAAAGATTTCAAAATGAGGGAAATAAAGCCAAGGAAAGAAACATATCTCCCTAAAATAGACCCTTTGGACATTCCATGGATTACAGAGATCAATAGGAAGTTGAGGCGCGCGCACACACACACACACACACACACACACACAAGTATGTATGTCAACTTTTGCGCACACACACCCACACACCCACACACCCCTTTCCCATTAAGAAGGAAAAATATAGGATCTCCAAGGTTGGACAGGAGCACTAGTGAATTATCTAGTCCATCCTCTTGCCTGGAGAAAGATTGATTTAATTATCTCTAACACTTCTCTGATAGATGAGTGTCAAACCTTCCCTTGACTATCTCCAATGAAGGTGATCTGACTACCTCCCTTGGGTGACTTGCTTCATTGCCTTAAATGTACTAGTAGTTATGAAGTTTTCCATAACAGTCAACCTAAATATTCTGTGCTTCATCTAGAGCCTATTAGTCCTTTTTTTTTTTTTTTTTTTTTTTTTTTTTGTTCTCATTGACTAATGAGGATAATTGGTTCCTCTCCTTTTTCAGGGACATTCCTTTATGTGTTTATAGACATTCATCATGGCTCCCTTTAATCTTTTCATCTCCAGACAGGACGTGCTTGGTTCTCTGAACTTTCAGTGGTAAGGAGCCTGAAGCACAGAGATGAATGTTTTGTGAAAGGCAGAGACATGGGCATTTTTTAGGATAACAAGGAAGACTGGGCATTTTGCATTGCCAGAGATTCAAGAACTGATTTTCAAGAAATAAAACTGGAAAAACTAAAATAAAGTATGAAGGCAAAACATCTTCCATCTATTTGGGATGCCACATAAAGGGATCTTCCAGAGCATAACATATACAGGAGTTCCGTAGTCACTCATGCATATATGTTTAAAGCGAGGGCTCTGTTGCTCAACCTCATAAGCAGTAGGCTGAAGAGCAAAAGTGAATTCTCAAGCATATGTTCCTGAGATGAATAAAGTCTGCATAGGTAAGGCTAGTTGTTTTGTGACCCTTCCACTTGCTAGAATTTACACTGGCCTCTCCTCATCTCTGATTTAATTTTGAAGAGCAGACAATGGGTTCTTCACAAAGAGGTATTTAAAAGGTTAAAAGGGGAGAAGAACACTAATAAAGCCTTCTTTGTATTTTATTCTGTCATGTGGGTTAGCTGTCCCCCAGCCTATTCAGTCTGAAATGGCATCAGCACTCTGTAGAGACCAATTCATCCTCCTGTTCCTGAAGAGCAAACAATTCACAGAATAAAACAGCACCAGAAAGAGAGAGGAAAATCTCTGTGGGGCTGCCAAGAGTCTAGCTGCATGCAGTGAAATCACCAGACTTCAAAACAGGAAGGAAGGGTGGATTACTTGGCCTCAATTGATGGTTAAGGCATTAGACATGAAATTCTCTCAAAGATATTTAGAGGGGCCCTATTTCTATAGCATTGAGGTCCTCACAATCTTTATTGTATTTTTTTTCAGAGCATTATTATTCCTGCTTTGCACATGGTGAATTTAGGCAAAATGAGTGTAAGACCCAATTCTTCAGGAGGACTTGCTCAGACTTCACAAAGCTTTGGGCAATCAGTGGCACTGGCGCTTCTGATACTCCTGAGAATCAGGCCCTATCAAAAAAAGCTCTGGAAAATCTTGGTAAGGTAATTTGAATTATTACCACTGTCTGAGACTTTCCTTTCAGCACTTTACCACTCCCATATCATTTTTTCATCACCTTTACTACTTACCATATCATTATCAGCTGAGGGAAATAATGCTCAGGATTCAGACATCCGCATATAAAACTTGACGTATAACCAAAACTACCAGAAAAGATTGGGATGAAGCTAAAACACTGTGAATAGTGAACTGTATCAGCTGATATGTGGCCTCACATTCCCTTCTGATATCTCTGCAGCACTGGCATTTCCCCATATCTTTGTTTTCTCATGGACGTGAAAGCCAGCCTCAAGAACATGCCTCTAGAAGGGGATGTACAACTGAGGGTCTTATGCAGAGACAAGCAATGGTTTGACCAGAAATGGATGGCTATATCTAACAAGGATGGACACCAAAACTCCACTGCTTCTCTTGACACTTCACTCTTGGCTAGCCTTAATGGTCAGTGGGAATTCAGGTAGGATCCCTTCCTTAGTGAAATTTCTCTTCTCAAGCCTGATTACTTGAAATTCTACTAACATAAGGCTAATTTCAGTGTGGATCACACAATGGCTAAGTATTTGTGCAAATATCTTCCTGTGCAAATTTTCAATTGCCATAAATAATCTATTACAGAGATGATAACTAAAGCAATGTATTCTTAATTCCTTATAGGTATCCCAGTCTGAGTCTACCTTACCATGAAACCAGTGATTCAGCTCTACATATACTTCCTCTTCCAGAAGTAAAGTTGCTATTTTGAAGAAAAAGGCCAGGGCAAGCTAATGAAATGAGAGCTTTACCTTATCAGAAAGCTATAAATGGCTTCTGGGAAGGCTTGAGAGATTATCCACTGGCTGGATGTCATGGCTTCATACTGAAGAAGCAGCACTTGACTGTTGACATTTGTTATTAATGCTGAAGAGCAAAATGCCTGTGGTGTTTTTATTTGGTATTTGTGTATCCCTAATGCCTCCTCTGTTGCATCCTGGGCTCTATCATGCTCTCACTGACATCAGTAAGGGTCTCGCGAATATATAGGAGGCTCCCCATTGGCTATTTCTGCAAACACTTCATGAATCTACTCTTATTTCTCCGTGCTTATCTGATTATGATTGGGAAAATCATTTTCTTGAGTTGGCACCTGCAATGACCTGTCTTTATTGAACATGAGTCATGAACAAAGTGTTGTTTCAGGTCTTGTCCTGCCTTATAATGAAGGTCATTCAGTGGTGTTAATATCTTATTTTGTAAGACTTTTATATATATATATATATATATATATATAGGAGTACATGAAAGTTCTTCTGACAGTGTAGCTTGATATGGAATCTGGGGTCTTTCTTAGCCAGATCTTTTAGTTAGGTGTCTTCCCCTGGAGAGGAAGGCTGTGCCATTAAGACAAGACACATATTTCACATTAAAAACGCTTTCCACAGCTGTGATGTTTGCAAGCGTGAACAAGAACTTCAGCTAAAACATACGACCCAAATGAGTCATCGCTACAAAAATAATAATGGCTTGAAAGTAGGAGAGAATGTTTGAGACTCCAAAGATTTGTAAAATGTTTTTTTTTCTTTCTGTAAAAGTGAGCCAAGTGATGGGAAAAAGTGCCAGATGAATGGTTCTGAGGGCAAAAGTGCCACCCCCCCCCACCCCCCCACCCCCATCTCCAAGCACAACTAGAACGGGGAGCAGCAGCACAGTTTTGCATAATACTGCTTGGCCTGGGAGGCTTTCATCCTGTTTTGAAGTGTCCGTGCCTGATAAGCAGTTTACCTTCGGATGTGAGCTCAGTTTTTGGTCTCTTGCAGAGACTGTCAGCAAACATTTTAGTTAGGGCCAAAGGCTAGAAGCTTTGACAGAGCAGAAGCCACTATTTCTTTCCATGAAGGTAACCAGATGGCTGGAATTTCAGTGAAAGCCGGTCAAATCAGTATTCACTCATGTCCCCCTTTTTTCTTCTTCCTCACAGTCCAACATAAACAGCATTCAGATTTTACAGGCTTCTCAGTGGCTTTTCACAGAAAGTTTTACTTGATAATGGATAAAACATCCCCTTTCAGTGGGGAAAAAAAGTGTTGTAGGATATAGAAAACCACCATACATAAAAGAAAGAAACTACTTGACCATTACAGAATAGGGCTGAATCCCAAACTATGCGGGTTCAGTTCTCAGATAATAACAAGCTCGGCTGTGAAAATCTTACTTTATGACTGTATATTAATGGAATATAAGGGACACTTAAAGTTTTTTGTGTCTCACAGATTAATGTACCCACACACATCCCAGCTCAAGCTCATCTTAATTGCAGGTGAATATTAAATGTTATATCCAAGAACCTTCAAGTCATGGAGAAGCCTGGTTTTGACACCAGCCTGACACTAGGACTTGGATACAGCCTAACAGCCATTTTGAGTGATCCGCACCTCTATCATTCTCTGCAGTTACTGGAAAGCTCTGTGCTCTCTACAGCTATTCCGAGCTTGTCATTTTCCTACATGCTCAGATCTTTTCCCCATAATCTATCTTTAAGACGTGTCAATCAACAACTCAACCAGCACAATGGTTTTTGCCCTCCAAACCTATTTCAGGCTCTCTCCTGCTTACTTATACTTGTATATACAAATTAATTTAACATATCTGGGGGATTTCTGCTCTGTGGATAGAGCAACATATTTTTCTTTTTTTTCCTCCATCCAGCTTGCCCTTGTTTTTCCGCTTTGATGTGTAATAATGAGGTGGCACAGGGGAAATGTCTTTAATCAATTGCAGAAACTTATAGCACTATCAGGATTACATGTATCTCAAAACACTTTATCACTGTCTCTTTCCAGCGTTCATAATTCTGATGTATCTGGTGTACCAGTGTCATGTCATTCTATTACATTAAACAATCTAACATAACAACTGAACACAGTGGAATGATGAAATGCTGGCCTGCTTCAGAAAATGTAAAAAGATAATACACTTGTTTTCATCTGGGAAAGCTACTATTAGTTCATTCTGTGCCTTTACATGATTACAGAGATAGGTAGATAGGCAGGTAGATAGACAGGCCAAGCATGAGCATACTGTACTCACAGAAATTCAGCTCACGTTTCTTACCTCAGATTGTCCACAGGCAAGCATGGATAGAAGCAGAAAGTTTCCTTGTCCTTTTTAATTGCAGATAAGACAGGAGTTCATAACCTACTTTAGGTGTCTCTTTCTGGACTGTTTTGTATTTTGGGGTAGAATGACAGTTGCTACTTAAAATCTTCAAGCCTACCTTCTGCTCAGCCTGTGTACTTTTATTTGTGCTACACCCTGCCTTAGTTCAGATATGGTCCCAATGAAAATGATTTTACTACACTCAGGTCTGACTATAACTCATATAGCCACCCTGAGCTAGTTTTGATTTAGCTGCCAGTGTATCTCCGGCAGGTCAGAGCTCAGCTCCACTACTGTCAATGTATTTATTCCCCCCCTTTCCCCTTCGCCGGCGGGTTTACAGCCCTCTGTGAACCCTAAACCACCACGGCTACACGACTGCCCATACCTGCATTAGCTGCCTTCAAGCTGGTCCAGACCTACATGACTGCCAGACACATCTTTGTCTGCAGCAGAGACATACAAAAATGGCTTAGATTTAAATTTAACATCCAGCAACATAAACACTGTGTGTGGACAAATTCTAAGCATGGGTTTATATACAGTTATTCATCTGTATGGTTGACAGTGGCGAAGCTAGAAAATTTTAGCAATTACCAACAGGCAGGGAAGAGGACTATGTTATATGTAATAACGTTCTGTTGTAAGTTTAGGTGTACAGGCTTGGACCAGTGATGTATTTATTGCCCACTCCAGTGGCTGTGCCACTACGGGCTTATTTTGAGACTGTCATTAGGATCATTACTGGTGGCCTGGGAAAACAACCAATAACAGGAAAAATATACATATAATCCACACAAAACTTTTATCCCTTTACACATTGATCATTCTAATCTTTATAGGAATTAGCTCTTGTTCTTGAGCCAAAATTTCATCTGATCAAGCTTTTCCATATATTCACATACCTTGTCCATTTCCAGCCATTCTAACCCAAAAGTGCTCTGCAATCAGTTTTCCTCTGTCTCCTTACTTTGACTTGGTACCTGGTATCCTTTGCTGGCATTCCCCTGGGAAAAGCATCTTGAAACTACTAAGGGGATAAAAGAATATCTTGAGAACAGGAAAAGCTTTTTGCAGAAGCATGATTTATCCTCTCCCCAGGATCTTCAAGATACTTCCTAAGCCCTTCAAGTTGAGAATAATCTATAATTGGTTTAGTTAATTAAAGAATTATCATTTGAGAAACTAATAATCAAAATCAGTTATAGGTTAACAGCCCTAGCTGAAATCATAACTTCAGACATCTCCCTCTGGGTTGGTAGATACAGGGGCTGCAATTATTGGTGCTGTTCAGTTGTCGATTGCTTTTTTCACCATGAACTCCATTGCGGGATAAATAAGGTCAAGCAGACCAAGTGTCACAGACTCAAATGTGAGTGACAAATGAAAGAACAGAATTATTGATTCACATTGGGCAGAAGTAATTTTTGTGTTAAAACCTTGGTGTACCCATTCCTCGAAAAGCCAGTTGTACTGAGTGTCATCCAAGATTGTCCGATACGCTGCTGAGAGTATGCCAGATGCCAATCACTCGGGGGACTAAATCTTTCCAAAAGAATATTTAATAAATGTATGGATTTGATTTTATGTGTATATATATATGTATATATGTGTGTGTATATATATGTAAATATATATATATATATACACACACACCAAATAACAGATTTGCTGCATTAGCAGCAGCAACTGATTTCTAGCAATCTTATTGCTAGGTCATCTTTCATGTATATGTACATACAATACCAATTACACTCCATAACACTTGAAATAGAACCAGTAAGCGTATGTGTAATTCATCAATGGAACTACACAGATTTTTCTAGTGATGCTTGACCCTATATTTTTCTTTCCTCCTTCTGTTTCTATTGTGTTCATTCATCATGTTATAGATCCATTCAAATCATAAACTCTTCAGGGTAAGATCTGTGTCCTTAATTTGTTTCTGAAGCACCCTCCGTACTATTTATTATATACATAATAAAGAACAGCACTTTTCCCCAAACCTATGTAACCCTCAATCCAACCAAAACCAAGGTCATTTGCTTGGTTTTAAGTGTGTCATTGAAACACAGCAGTCAAGCTATGAAGTCTAAACCGGCAAGTAGACTTGAAGACTCCAGCATGTGGGTGAATAATATGGAATCAAAGCTCTGTAAGTGCAGTGGTATTTTAATCACTTGTGCCCAGACACTAAATGATTCTGCAATATAATTCAACAGTAAATGTCCCAGACCCATAAATATATTGAAGAGCTTAAGCCCTGCTTATTTCAATGGCTATAAGAAGCCAAAACATCTTGTGGGTGGAGACCTACAACCCAAGGCTGGCAGTTTTGGACTCTTAACATGTTAAAATAAAGGGAAAAAACAAGGTACAATTTTTGTTTGAAAAAAACAATATGATATACTTCTGTGGAAAATCACCTGATTTATTTTGACTTAATACCTTCAGGAGTGTGAGCAGAACTAACATTGTTCATTTTGACCGGTAACAGATCAAACAAGGAAGAAAATTTATCTGTGCAAAGCTTCAATATTTTCAAACACAGAACTCCCTCAACATCACACCTGATACAATCCCAGGAGTTCATCTCCAGCAGACTGCTCACCCTCAAAATTTTCAAAAGGAGGCTGAGACCTGAAAAACGGTCGCAAAGGATGAAAGAATCATGACGTTCATCTTGAGGCTCAAGAAAGTATATGGCAGAGGGAAGACCTTCTGCACAGTTTTCTAAGACCCCTTCAGGGTCTCTCTTAACTTTCTGATAAGGAATACACCTCCTCCCACTTTGAGAAACACTGCTCAATAATCTGGTTAGCCAATTTTAAACCAACTGCCACTTGTGAAACTGGTAATCAGAAGAGATAACAGCCTTACAGAAAACTCCTTCCCTTGTAACTGTGGTAAAGTGAAGTGAGTATTTAATCTTGCCTTTGGGATAAGCTCTTCAAAGCTTTGGTCTGAAGTGCTGCAGCAAGAGGCTTGGTCTTCCTCCATGGCCTGCTCATGCCTCTTGCCTTTCCTCAACAACCATGAGCTGGGGCAGAGAGGGAATAATTGGGACAGAATAGCAAAAAAAAATGGCTGAGCCTTATTTCCTAAAAATTAGTTGTTAGAAGCTAGCCACTTGTTTGTCAACACTTGCCTGGCTTAGACTGAATTGGCAATCAGAGGTGAAATGGTATCCTGCACCTTATTACCTGTCACATCCTTCACTGCGTCTCTGCAAGCCTTAAATTAAAAAAAAAAAAAAAAAAAAAAAAAGTAAGGAAAGAAAGAAATAGTGGGCTGAAAATTGTCTTAAAGCACAGTGTATTTTGCTTACTGTAGTTTGATGTCAGAATTGCTTGCTAGCTCCTGAGCTTTGATTCTTCAGCCCAAAACCCCAGCCTTCGCCGTCCCGTGAAAGAACAAATACTATATTCAGAAGAATAGTACAGACAGATAGCTGGACCAACAGGAGACACACAATAAAATATTACGAGTATCTTGATATATGAGGGAGCAAAACTGCTAAAGTATATACACCTAACAGCACCAGGGCGAAAATTAAAACAAAAATCGGCTTTGTCCACAACAAAAATGGGAAAGATATTCATCAGATTTTCAGAGTGGCCACAGTGACAATGAAAAGATCCAGTTTCCCAGATGTATCTCTGGGATGACTTTGTGCGTGGTGTTTCTTGCTATTAGCTGGTGTCTAACGCGATGAACCGGTTATGAACTTTTCATTCATTACCTAAGCTAAGAGAACACCTAGATGACTTGCTAATGAACAATACAGGCTTTTTTTTTTTTTTTTTTTTTTTTTTTTACCTCTCCCTCACTCTCTCTCTCTGTGACTCATTTTCAGGATTTCTTGTCTGACCTTGTTGGACAAATTTTACAACTCCACCGTGGAAGGTTACAAGACATCAGGGCTTTTAATTCCAAGCACAGCATTTCCTCACCCCACCAAAGTTAGCTGGCAGTTCCAAGAAATAAATGACTTTTGCTGGGCTCTTAAATAATATGATTTGCATGCTTGAAATGAGATCGCCAAAGTAATTGTAGAATATTGCTTGCCATTACAGTCATTAAAAACTGGCAGATGTAGGATCACTCTCATGGAAAACTTTCCTGCTGGGTTTTCATGGAGATAAGTGCACAAAATCCACTTCTGAAAAGATGTTGAATAGCATGAATTTGCCATTCACTGACTGTCTGATGATGATTTGCTTGTTAATTGGGAGTTTAGGCTTTAGAGAAACCTTAACAAATGTGCTTGCTAAATTCTGGAGGTTGCCTCCCTCTTTACAAGCCATGTTTACAGCTATAAATTATTCTTTCATTGTATGGTATTTCAGTAGAGATTTGTCAGTGGGGAAATACAGTGATAGTCATTTTTATAGGGGGACTTTCAAAGGTATTTTCAACTTCATTGCATAGCAAGAACATGGTAATTTAATTCATAAAGGTGCTTAACTCTGTGCTTAATTTTAAGCACACGCTTAAATCTTAACATCTTCTAAGTGATTTAAGCAAGTGATTAAATGTAAGCAATGTTTTCGCATTTAGCAGTGCCTTAATAAGCTATGTCAGAAGTAGCTAAATATTTACTTTGGTGGGGGGAGACAAAGAAATAGAGATGAACCTAGTTAACTAAACTAAGAATATTTTACCAAATGTTTGCTCAGTGTTTTAACTGGAAAGCAATAGCTTGCACAGCATAATCCTCGAGACGGTCACCACTGTTAGAGCAGTGGGACACAGTCTCATTCATGTATGTCAGAAATAATGTAAGCCACTGGTTACTAAAGCACATACTGGGTGCACACACGTTCGGAGTGGTCAGTAAACAACAGTAAAAACACCTACACCCTGCTTTTGACCTTCCAAATGCAACTCATTAAAAGAATAAAACACCCCTTCAGGTAAAAAAGGAAACATATATTGCTCATGGGCAAAATTATAGCTACGGTGAATTCCTTTGGAGTTTCATCAGTGATGCCATGTCAGTCCAGATTCAGTATTGCCTTGGAGGAGACATTGGTATGTTCTCTTCCAGGCAGAGAGGACTGAAAAACCGAAAACAGCTTCTGTTCGAAAGGGCTTGGAGCTGCAAAAAAGCTGGTTAAACCTGGGGAACTTGTCTGTGCACAAGGCCACCTTTGAAAGAGTGTTTCCAAAGCAGAAGGAGGATAAAGAGCTGTGAGGTGGCTGTGAAATTTATTTATTCTCTCTTAAAAATGCTGCACCTTCTTCTGGGTGCCTTTCTGGTGCCTTCAGGGAGTGTGGCCCGTCCCTTATCCTGCACACCAGCAAGCTTGTGAGAGGCTGTCAGCACCCTCCCATGGTCCCCAAATGCCATCCAGCTCTAGAGAGGGGATAAAATGCTTGGAGAATATGTTCCTAAGGACCCAGGTGTGCCAACACAGCAGAGATTGCTGAAAGAAGGGAAAGATCAGTCAGAAGTAGAGGGTTAGTTGAGGCAAAACTGGAGGATTTCTTGGTCACTGGATCCTTCCACCCCTCTCATTTTGGGGGTGGGTGAGCAGGGAGGGAAGACATTAATTTCTGAGCTACAGCACCTGTATGTTCCAGGGTACCACCTTCACTGCGGACAGTCGCTCTTCACCACCGCGTTCAGTAAAAGCCCGATGCTTGGATTTTCTCAGGGGCTTCCAGGCACAGTGAATAGTTTTGCCTTACAATAACTGTTTATTACCCGTTATTTTGCAGATGGAGAAACTGAGTCTCAGAGAGCTGAAGGAACTCACCCAAGGTCAGCAGAAAAGACATAAACAGCACCCCGGAGTCCTGCTTGCCCATTCCCTCTGCTGTAACCACTAAATCCCCCAATCAATAATGAATCCGTTACGGCAGACTCATATTATATCTAATGTCAGAGGGAGAAAAAAAAAGAAGAAGAAGAAGGGAAGAGAAGAAGTTGTAATAAAAGCACATAGGATAGAGATATACATTTCTCTTTGGAGCAATAAATCTTCCCAAAAGGAAGTTGGTTAAAATTCTTTACGTTAAAAAAATGAGGTCCACAGGGACTCCAAATTTCACTTCGATTTTTAGCTGAGGCATTTTTTTTCTTTATCAAACACTTGGTGCTGTAATGTGATAAGGGCCCCATGCAGACCATAAAACTAATTTATCATCTGTAAGGTGTACAAAGAAAATGGTAACTGCCTGCTTGTCTGCTTGACATATGAGGTCATTTTTGCCGCTAGCTTTCTAATACTGAGCAATTTTATCAGCTATTTATATACATTAATTGTAGGCACCCATATGTTCACCGTTGTATTTAATAATGCATTGCATTGAATATGCATTCCTTAAGTTTTAGCATGCCGTGTGCATCTTTTATTTAACTGTTTGGTTTGCCTATTAAAGCCCATTATTCAGCTCTGCTCTGTAACCCTCTCTTTCTCAAGTGGATTTATGTTTCTTTAAATCTTGCTCACCATGGTGAAAGGCAGTGGCTAGAACAAGGCCACCGCACTCGTCCCGAAGGAATAGCAGCAAAACAAGCAAAATAAGGGCCGTGGTCCACTTAATAATACTAAACAAAAAGGATTATTCAGTGAGTCTCTTTCCTCAAGGGGCAGCAACATATTCACGCTCTATGGTGTGCGCATAAACATGGCTCTCTATCAATATAGGATGGGAATTAAACAGAGGACCTGATTCTGATGCCAGCTCAAACACCACCAAAGCTCCTGCTGCCTGCAACGAGAGCAGGAGCTGGGCTGAGCATGTAAAACACCACAGACAAATGTGCACTGATTCCTTGACTGAAAGATGGCTACGGGGCAAGGAAAGCCTTTCTTCTCTGCCACAAACCCCTGCTCCAGTCTGGAACCAAGATCGCGTGAGCGCTATATACATCTTAATTCTAAACTATCTCATCTCCCAGTGCTTTACTGCTGACCACTCCCCCCACAAGCAAATGCAAATCAAGGGAAAAACATGCATTTGTGAGCAGCAGCTCTGGGACGTACTGTGCCTTGCCGACCCCTTCCTGTGGTGGGGTTCCTTGCTTTTCTCTTTCAAATTCATATACAGTAGTGGTATTACTTTGGACTTGACTATAGCGGTAGCAAATCATGACACTTGGATAAAGCATTAGCAGGGGAAGTCTATTCTCTCTCATCAGTGCCTGGGAAAGCGTGAGCTACCCACATGCAAGTGTAAGAGAAAGGACATTATCCTGTGAAAGCCTAACACAAACTAGCCCTTTGTAAATTAGTCATCTTCCCGTGAGGTTCCCAAACCTGTCTAGGGGATTGAAAAAGGTCTAGCAGCCAGAGATATCCCTCCAACTTATCCAAACGGCGCACCAAGCATTGCGTCCCAAATTGGGGAGTGTGTATCTCCGCCGCTGCCTTTTCAGCACAGGATGAGAAGTCCTCAACTGTGCAGCCTATGCACTTTGCTGCCATCAGATAACAAGGAGCTGCTTCTGGCCTCAGAGATGTACTCCGATGCTTTTTGGAGATCTGAATTTTAATCTTCTGCTCATATTTCCAAGGAGCAAAGGAAAAGTGTATATTGACAAACATTAGTTTGCAGGCAGCCACAGATTTCTCACAGCATTCAAAAACATGTGAAGAAATATATTTGGGGGAGAAAAAGGTTTTCTCTTTATGCTTTCTTCTTTACTGCTTTCCCTCAAGTCCTTTTAAACCTGAAATCCGAGGTTGGTCTTTAAGCAACACAAATTACATCTCAATATAAAATGAATTTCCCAGAGGCTAAATTTCCAGGTTGTGTTTTTGAAAAGAAGATTCTCTAGCAATTGCGGCTGTCTTTGTAAGAGGCTTTTATTGTCTTCCACCAGGTAATGGAAAGCCTAAGTGGAGTTTGCGGGCAACAGGTCCGAAACAACAGTGATGCTTCTTGACAGCTAAGTACGTCGGTGCTCCTTTCCAGAGACCACAGTAAGAGCTTGCAAGTGCCTCAGAGCTTTGCTAGCCTTCAACCTCATATGTCAAATCCAAACAAACTTCTGAGGTCTGGTCTGCGTGTGATTAGACGATGAAGAAGAATATTCTCCTCCAGGCGTTTTGTTTAGTGTATTAAAGAACTTTTCATCTAAATATTTTTTTGTTTCATCTCACGTCCACAAAGGGCACTGATGGATAGCCTCTAACACTGCACTCCTCTGCCTCCCCACACACTAGTTACCTGGCAGCGTCGGGAAAAGCTTCCTGCCCATACTGGCCTGTCTGCGTGCCCCTGCATGACATACGAGTCTCTCTTCTACAGCGGAAAAGATATTCTGGATAATACATGAGCATAATTTGCAACCTCAGGTAATTATGCTGAGCCATTATGCAGTATATTTCATACCGAGATCTCAAAGCATATTAAGAATTAGCACTGTGATTCACTTACAGAAGAAAGAAACTGAGGCACAAGAGGGAAAAAGCCTTGCTCAGCACAACGTAGCTCGCTGCTAAAGAGAGCTCAGATGCCAAGCATTGCTCCAGAGCAGATAACAAGAATTTTTAACCCTCCCCAATGTTACACTGGCTCCAGCAAGGACTCAAGTTACTTTTTTCCTTTTCTTTTTAATTTCTCTCTTTTATTAAATGCAACTTTCACCTACATCCTTGAAGTGAAGCGTGTGAGCCAGGGCTTTTTTCTATATTCCCTACCATGCAGTTCATAATTCATAAGACCTCACTGTTGACTCAAAGCTCTGCCTGCTCCTCACTCCTCTTCATGCAGCCGTGCCGAGGAAGGTACGAGGAGGCACACAGACTTCTTTACTCCTCTGCTCCGACATCCATAATCCACAGGGCTTGTTTAAAGGAGGAAGGCACTTCTGACTGCCCTGCAAGGATGTAAGACCTGAATCAAAATCTATGTCACAACCTCGCTGTGTCCCGGTAAGCAATCTGCAAGATGAGCATAATAAATAACTGTAAAGAGAGTTATGCAGTGTTTTTAGGTAGCGAGTAATGAGAAGTCAGCGTTGGGTGTTTATAAGCATGAAGATCTTAAACAATGGCTAGGTTAAAATTGTTAGAAGAAAGAAAAACAAAAAAGAACTGTTTGCCTCTCACAAGCTGCCAACACCAGTAACAGCAACCAGTCTGAACAAACATGCTCCACGAGATGCTGCATTTCAGCACAAGCCCCTGAAAGAGAGGGGTACCCTTAGAGTTTACTCTTGCAGTTCAATTACAGGATACCTCACAATTTTTTGGTCCCAGAAAGACATCTTCTAAATGCAAAAGCAATCATTTTTATTCATTTTATTCTTTTTATCCTCCTTCTCCTGACTCCTGTCACATATCATTTTCTAGATGACATGCACGTATAACCAACAGCAGCTATCTAATTGTATGGACGCTTTGACCTCTGTCCCTGAATGATCAATTAAAGGGCCTGAAGGGACAGGGGACAAGATTAGAGTGAAGGGCAAGGCCTAAAAAGCCGCGCTCTTCACTCAAAGGCAGAAGGGCAGCTTCCTTATCATTAGGTCTAGCTTTTGCTGGAGCCTTATTACGTCTCCCCACCCTCAGTAGTAAGGTCTTCTGCAAAAGTATTGATCATGTCTTAAATCCTGCTTCACCTACAGTACTGAGCTGGTGAGCAAAACTGTGATGAATTCCTAGTGTTTTAAATCAAGTTTATAGGATCTGTCTGCACCCTTCAGTCTGATCCTGCCTCTGACTGCTGTGACACCATGGTCAGGGATATTGCTGGGGATTTAACACTTCGGCCATATTAGACACCTTCTGTTATGAAAGGTAAGGACTTGATTGGTGTCAGTCATTCCCTAAACTGTCTCACAGAGTTTTTGGCCAGCACAAGTTTTTACGAAGTGTCTTAAATGAACTGGCTCTGCTCCTATTGTCCCCTGTCATTCCCCAGCTCGGTGTCACCCAGGTCCACATCATTCACGGGTTTTGTTACCTTCCCGTTTTCCTTTTTCCCCTAACCCAATCCTAATATAAGCTACTGCCCTCCCCACCTTCCAAAACCCTTTTTAAAACATGGTGTTTCTCAACTCTCTGACCACACATTGCTAAACGAGAAGTTTGCCTCGACGTCTCAGAGCTGTTACGTGTCCTCCCGCATGCAGTTCCCCTATACACAGATTGCTCTCCTAGCTATGATGTTCTCCAGCATTTTTTAGAAGTGTCACAGGAAAGAAGTGCTTTTTCAGAATTAAGCTAGTACAGAAAAGGAAGCACATCCAGATAGCTTTCCATCTCCGTAGTTCAGTATTAACCATCGTCTTGGATGATCAGTGACTGAAGAGGTGGTTTCCTGAGATGAAAGCTACCAAGCTAATGATCTCAACAAAATCTGAGTTAACAAGCCAGTCTTTTGAAAACAACTGCACTCTGTAAACAACTGCATACCAAAAGCAGTGAAAATACTGCTACAGGAGTGGGCTGCATGCATCTCAAAGGGGAAAAGAGAATAGTATAAGTTAGGGGAACTTTCCAGACCTTCAGTAGCTACAGAAAGCTACTACATATATAAATATTTACATGTATGTATGCATGGCTGTATGTATGAATGTATAAAACCTTATATATATGTATACGTATGCATATATACATGTATATATAAGGAAGCTATAGTAGCTACAGGAAGCTTATATCAGGAAGATACAAACCAGGAAGAAAAATGAAATAGAAATTGGAAATATTAAGGGAAATGAAAAGTAGAGGTGCTGTTGGACGGACTCCAAATCCAAGTTAAACATCAGCTTTTGTGCCGTCTGCTCATCTTCCCGCTGCTGATTTTTCCCAGCACATGCTTGACTTTGGACTTGAGCCTTCTGCCAACGACACCAGCAGCCATGGCTCACTGAGGGAAGGACCATGGCTCCTGTGGTAGACATGAAGTCATGGTTGTCTGTGGCACTGTAGGAATAATCAACACCAAGAGTCATTTGAGCAGTGGTATTTGTCCTCTTCTTCCTCTGCTGTGCAGTTGACTTTTAAGAGATTAGAAGACTCCCATCTGGTGCAAATGCAAGTACTGGATTTGCATGTGTGGAGGACCCAGTTGTGACGTCCTTTACATGGATAGCAGTCAAAAGCAATTCCACCACAGCGAGCTGGGTAACGTGATGGAAAAGAGCTAAGAACCACCCTTCTGCCTCCTGTTCTTTCATTGTGTCAAGGTAATGTGTAAGTATATTCAGTATCACACTTGCTATGTCATCTGGCCTGTGGGTGCAGAAGCAGCATCACCGATCAGCTCCTGACGCATTTGTATCTCAGCGTCTCATTTTTTGTGTTGCAGGGAAAAATGAAATGTATCATAATGTGCATAAGCTCCTGCTAATGGGATGCACTTCTCCAATTTACACTCAGACATTGGAAGAGTAAATATTTTCCTGCTCCACATTTAGAATTTTCTATGATTTGCTCAGCTGTGTAAATTGCTGGTTTCTCAATGCAAAAAGTTGTGCAAGCTAGTTTTAATGTCAGATTTCTGTAACAGCGCTATTTAGAACAGTTTCAGGATACAGGACTCCTGGAGCTTGAACACGTCCTCATTCACAGCAACTTTACAGTAGCATAACTCTGTCATTCCACACAAATTGGTCTCCCTTTCCAAGGTAAGAAAAAACAAGTGCTGCTGATCCCAGGTGTGTGTTGATTGCTAACACTTTTTAACTCTTCTTTGCCTCAGTTTCCTCAACTATAAAATTGGATTAAAATGCCAAGTTCCCCTGGATATGGTAAGGTGACTGTATGAGTACTTCTCAGTATTAATAGAGAAAATGGTTTCCAGGGCAAAAGTACTTTTCAGTGGCAGCAATGTAACGGGGCTGCTCTTGTGCCACCTTGAACCTTTTTGCTGGCATATAGGGTTTGACTGCAGGGAAATAAAAGAAAAAATGAAAACAAAAGAGGAGTTGCTAATCACCTTTTATGTCCCTCCTCTGAGCTGGCATTTCCATGCCTGCAGCAATTGGTTTAACTTAGGGGGTTGCAAAAGAACCTGTGCATGACATGGAGAGCAGCCACGATACCTCCTAGAGCAGGAACTGCTTTTGAGTCTGGCCTTGGCAGCAGCAAACACTGGGCACCATTTATTCTGACAGCTTTAGGGCTGAAGTCTGCTTCTACCAAAATCAGTGGCAAAAATCCCTTTTGCTTCAGTAACATCTAGAAATTACCTAGAATCCACAGAAGGAAACAGAAGGGAAAATTTCTACACCGCACAATGAGATTCAGTGTAGGGGCTGACTCTGAGCTGCTTGGGGTCTCAAAAGCCATATGAGCACCTTGCTTCCAGACCTAATGTGGTCACTGAACAGATCTCGGGGAGCTGCACACAGGATTTTGTTACACCCTGCAGATGCACCCATTGCTAAACAGTGCAGGAACATGGAGAGTGGGTTAACTCTGTCATGGGATGCAGGAGCAAAAACCCATTTGCCTAACTTTAGGAAGACGTGCCGATAAGAGCACACATGCATGCACACGCCGATACGAAGACAGAGAATGAGAAGTGTGTTTTCTCGCTGTTCACAAAGCTGGCTGCAGCACTGGGTGTCTGGAGGATGTGGCCAGGCAGGAGAATAAAGAACAGATGTGTTTGTTCTTTTTTAATGCAGCCCCATTAGGTGCGAACAGAACCAAATCCCCCATCTTGTCTAGCTGAAACCACCTCATCTGGCTTCAAGTACTTGGGAGAGGGCGCACCGCCGCAAAGGAGTCAGCGGCAAAAGAGCATTTTGCTCCTCTGAAAAATGAGAGACGAGTGCCTAGCTCTGCGGAGTGGCCGGGCGACTGCAAGGAGACAGAGGACTGAAGTCGGAAGAGGTGGTAGATAAATAAGGTGCTCCCCATGGAATCCATTACAAGCTGATTAGGAAAGTCATTTGAGTTATCAATATCCAGATAAAGCACACACTGCGAGGGGGAACTGAACCATGAAGGTGGCCTGCTGCTGCTTCCACTCCAGAGCTAGCAGGACCCAGGGCCGACAGCTCGCTGCAAACATCACTTCAGCCCTGCAGGGATGAAGGTCTCCGTGGATGTGAGGTCCCAGGACCTCCGACCAAAAGGGAAAGGGAGCTGCCGGGCAGGAAAAGTGCGTTGGGCTGGCAAAGGAGCTGCTTTTGGCAGGACGCAGATCCAGCTTCCCTGGCTCCTCGCCACCAGGCTGAAGTACTGCAGTGTGAAAGGCCAAAGCCTGTTGTCTTCCCTCAAAAGTCAGGAACAGAGCTAATTGAAAGGCTCTTCGTCTGACTTTAAAAAAAAAAAAGAAAAAAGAAAGCACTGCTTGGTACTTTTGTCTGATTAAAAGACACTGACCTGTCTGGAGCGGTTGATTTAAGGACACGGGAAGCAAAATTGAAGCAGGATTACTTTATTTCAACTATTTTTAAGCAGCAATGTGGTGGCCGTCCCCAGAAATAGGACCACTTAGCAGTACCTGCCTCCCCTGTCCCTGCGTGTTTTGGGGGAAATCGGGATTTAGCAATGAAGTCCCAAATACAAGAGAAGCTCAGCATAAACTCGGCAGGAGTTCAGGGAACAAATCTCCAGTGGGGAGCTCGGGGGAGGCAGCTACCCCCTTGCATGAGGAGCTGCTGCTGTTGGGACTGGGATGCAACGGGATGATCCTGAAGCATCCTGAAGGGCAGAGCGCAGGGCCAGGGAGCTGCAAGCCAGCTCTGCAATGGTCAAGGTTTCTGCTAGGGGTCTCCCAATGGCCAAAGTTTCTGCTAGGAGGTCTCCGTGGTCTAAGCTCCCCTTGAGCCATGCGAGGGAGAGGTCCCACCTCACCACAAATGACTGATCCTCCTTGGCGGTGCAGTCTGTACTAGGGGGTTGCTTTAGTTTACACCTGCAGCAGCTTTATCCTCAGACCGCCGCGCCGGAGACATTAACCCCCTCGATCACAGGCTGCTCTGAAAAATACCCGCCCGAACGGCTGGCGCATTCGTCCGCACATAGGAAACATGCTGCAGTGGTTCATGGCTAGTAAATATGTGACGGGGCGGGGGGGGGGGGGGGGGGAAAGCGAGATTATGCTTTATTATCAATTGACTTGTGTCGCCAATGGGCTCTCTGTCATAATTGACTAATGCCACCCAGAGTGATATGTACTTCTGCTGATAGCTGCATTACGAGTTAACGCTGCAGCACAGTATATGTTTTCATTCAATCTCTATAGGAGAAACTCGTATATGGCAGCTGGCAATGCCCCGAGGGGGGAAATCAGCCGTCTTGGGACCGAGTGGAAGGCACTCGACTACAAACGAGGAAAGAACGGGGAAAAGTCGAGGCAAAATTAGCCAGACAAGATGCAGCATGTCGCAGCCTCTCCTGCCCGACACGCTGAACTTTCGGAAGCAGCCGAGGAGCTGGAGCCGCCCCGCAGCTGCAGGGACGTTGCTGTTGGGGCTTCGTGTTTATTTATTTTCCAAAGGAAGAGGAGGAGGAGGAGGTAAGGCCAGTAAAACGGTAACAATTTGTTAAACGAAAAAATGCTGCAGAGGGTGACGCATAGGACGGGAGATAAAGGGCCGGCGGTTGGCAATGCAGCAGCACCAGGTCCTGGGAGAGACGGAGAAACTTCTGCGCGGCTGGGGGAGGGCGGAGGGGGAGCGCAGGCGAGAGCCAAAAACGGCTCCGAACAAAACCCGCTGATTACAACCTGTGCGTCTGAGGAGGAAGAATTAACCTTCCTGCTCCCTCGTAGCAGAGGAAAAAGAAATATTCCGTAGCAGCGGCCGTTTTACGTAGCTTTGCTGAGAGCTTTCCCTGGGGGGATCCCCATAAGCAGTGTCCTCCCGCCGTGCCCCTGCCATCCCAGAGACCTCTGCACCTCGTCCTGCCGTCACGGCCTTGATAAAGTCAAAGCAAAAACAGGCAAAGGGGGCTACATCCCAATTCTGGCATGAGACATAATCCCTGGGCACGCTGCTGACTTGACTTGTGCCTCACTTTCCCTCTGTGCAAGATGGGGACACTTTGCAAGGCTGTTTAGATACTATGAGAAATCTGCAGAGCCTTGAATGGAAACTCCTGCAGAAAGGGTGGCACGGGCAGGGGGAGAAAACCGAGCTCAGATGTTTGATATCTGCCTGTTGGCACGCGCTGGGTTGCCTGCACCAACACCGCTCTCTGTGCTTCTCTTCCCCTCGCTCCCTGGCCAGAACCACCAGGCCAAGTGGTGGGACAGGACCTCCTCGCGCATCCCCGCTGTCGTGTGAGCTCCACCTCGCGAGCAGGCGACCCCACCGCGGGGGCCCTGCTCCGCACCCGGGTGACTCCGGACAAGCAGGGCATCGTTCCCGGGTGTCTGCTGCCCCAGCCCGGGCGCAGAGCCCTTTCTCCATCTAGATCCGGGCCTGGCAGTGCAGCTTGAAACCTCAGCATGAAAACTTCCAGAAAGATTTCCTGACATCATCCAAAACTAGGAGCGCGGCGGCCCCAGCAACGATTCCCTCTCCCCCGTCCACAGCCCCCTGCAAACACGCGCGCACGCTTATCTCTGCCGTTGCACGCGCGGGGCCAACGCCAGCTTTAACGAAAAAAAAGCAGGACGGCTCCGCAGCAGATGGAGGACCCACACCAAACTGCGCCGGTCAAATGATTCCCCCCCACCTTTTCCTCTCCCGTTCCTCCCCAATAAGTGAGCAACAAAGAGGGGGGAGAGGGAGGGGAGAAATGGCCCATTTTCCAGCTTGTGAGATGATTAGTGCTGAAAAAGGATTTGCTGCACCAAACTGTGCCTGGAGGTTGTGCAAGCGCCAGCTGCCATCTAGCGGAAGGCCGGCCTGACTTGTCACCAGCAGACACTGCCTCATTTACCGCCGCAGCGGGAGGCGAGGAAAGTGTATTCTCCTAAATGTGTTAACTTAGCAGTGTTATACACTAGAAACAAATTAATATATAATTCTTCTGTGTCTTAAGGTCATTACTGCCGAGGCATAAATTAATAGAGCTATTCCAGTTAATTCATTTTGGCGTTTGCTTCCGCATGTCTGAGCGCATATGTGATTGGGGCCTTCGCCTCGTTCCTGCTGGTGGAAATGATGAAGTCCTGAAAGAAGCTTTACCGTATTAATGTCATTTTTAACCTAAAAGTCAGGGCGACGTGGGCGCCGCCGCTTTTCCCCGCTTGCACTTCTGCGAGGCAGGTTGGAAGCGCAGAGTTACTTTCCGAACAAACCCAAGATGAAGCCGAAGGACACAGTATTTTTCCTCACAGATGTGTGTGTCCTATGTATAAGCAGGGCATTAGAGCGCTCTTCTGAGAATAGCAAAGGAGGCTGCAACGCACATTATCCGATCACGGATGCATTAAGCTGTCCTACAGAAATATAGATGTTTTCCTTTCAGATCAGAGGGAGAACAGACATAATCAGTGGAGAATGAGACAGCAGCTTTAGCATCCTTTCCCAGGGCTTTCAGCTCCTCGGTTGTCTTTGCGGGGACGCATCCTGCGGCGTGCCACGCACCTCAGTGACGTGCACAGCCACAGCTGCTTGCTGGGCCCCCGGCAAGAGAGGAGGGAGCTCAGCTCCGCGCAGGCTTCATCCGGGCACCCCTCTGCCTCCCACCCCATGGTCAGGAATATTTCACTCAAAAATGTTTTGTTTTGTTTTTTTTTGCATGAAAATGTGCCAGAGGAAAGGTTTCTTAGGTTCAGGGTAGCATTTCTTGCCAGACCCATAGGAAAAGAAAATGGCTTTGGCTCACCAATGTGTTAGCAGTAGCTTGAGAGCCAGAGCCCTCTCATGTGCACCGGGCATGCAGCATCGAGCTCCTGTTTTTATCAGTCAGGGAAGAAATTGGAGCCCATCTTCTACAATCTGCGACAGCAGGAGGCTTTGCTGCTTCTTTTTTTTTTTTTATTGACCAAAAAAATTGTGGGACAAGTATCTCATAGCTGTTTGACCTGAACTGTTTACTAGATTCTTGCACTACCTCTTGCCAAGAAAAAAATTCCTGCTTAATGAAAACTTCATTGAGGTGACCACTCAAAAGATGCTTTGACTAGCCAAAACGCTCCTTGGGCCAAGAGAAGAGACAAAGACTGTGTAGAAAAGTTTCAGGCTATTTTTTTAATGGCTTCTTAAAGCAAAGGACTGCCAATGAGCATTAGCCCTCAGTGCATTTCTGCATTTCCTTTGGTGTCCCGTGGCGGGGGACACTTGTGTTATTAAAGATGCAGAGGTCTTCTGCAGCAGCATAGTTGGTGCTAGACCAACATGAGCTTTACTGTTGTTTGTACTGCCATGTTCATAGAGATCTGAATTATTTGGGGAGAGCTGAACCATATGGGCAGTAGCCAACCAAATGAAGGTGTCCTGGGGGTGGCAAATGCTGAAATGTTGGGGAGAGGTGAAGAAAAAGGCTAGGAGGATGGAACTTTCCTTCCCAGCCAACTCCTATTAGCTGCTCCATCTCGTTGCCATTTTGACAACCCCTCCCCAACCCCTCAGTCCAACAGCTCTTCTCCTGATGAGGGTACATACGTTGCTGTCTGGGCTAGCCGAGACCCTCAGCTGGTATAAAACAGAGCATCTCTATGGAGCTCAGTGTTTTTGTGCTGATTTACATCCCCGGAGGATGTGCCCATGTGCTTCTGGAGGTGCATTTGGGGTGAATCGCTGGGCTCCATTCCTTCAAAGCAATTTCTGAAAGAAGCAGCAAAGAAAATGTATTTGTAATGCCGTTATGTGGAGGATCCTGTGCTGTTCTCGGTCGCACTGCAGTGAAGTGCTGAATTCTGCACAGTGACGCTGGAGTGGGTCTGCTGAAATCAAGGAAGAAAAGCACGCAGCTTTCTACAGCTACACACATGCACATATGCCTTATGCTTGCATGTGTGTGTAGCCATGCAAGTGCAAACATATACATGTGTGCATGTGTGTGGTTTATTTTCCTTTTGCTTTAGTGTGTGGGAGGACCTCAGTTGCCTTTTTTTTTTTTTTTTAACTTTTTACTCTTCTCCCACAGACTGAACACCAGTAAATTCCTGGGGCAACCTGAGATCAAACTGCTGCTTGTTAAGGGAAAGCAGAAGACGAGTCAGACTGCCTAGCATACCTCCTGTGTCCAGGTCCCGATCCATCACCCATCCGGCTCCATGGAAATTCCTCTATCGCGGCCTGGGAGCATCGGATGGGTCCCAGTGAGCTCTGGGGCTGCCGGTCTTTGCAAATTTGGGAGAGTCAGCTCCTGCCATATGATTAAAGCCGCTTAAACCAAAGCTTAGATCTTCATTCTTTGGCTGAGATCCCTTAATCTTGCACTCTCCATGGGGCAACTACTATTTGGGATTAAGGCTAGAACCCAAAGGATGCAATGAGAAGTGAAATGAATATGTTAAAATAAAGGACTTTCAGCCAGAGAGAGAAAGAGGGAGAGGATAAAAAGACGGTGCTACATGTCGCCGTGGCACGCTGTCATTTAAAGGACCAGATATCTTTGCTTCCTCTTGCTCACTTGAGGAGAAGACAGAAACACAATCCTGCATCACTCTTTTATTTAATAAAAAATATGTTTTATCCCAGTGGAAGGATGTGTTTCTTCCTGTCAATAAGTGTCAGCAGCTAATCTGAACCTTTCAATAAAACAATGCCATTAAATTATTTAACCTGGGAAGAAACACTGATGGTTGTGAAATAATTTATGGATTTCCGATGTGTCAAACTTTAAAGCATTGAAGGGAGGAAACGTGAGAAATGGGCTAGTGTGCAATTCCCCAGTAGAAAGAAAAGGAGTTTGTGAGATTCCCCCATGAGAAGAAAAAATCAGTGGTGGTAAATAGTCATCTTGGACACAGATCACGCATGAATATAGTGTATTTCATAAAAATACATCTTGTATAAAAAAGCAAGATATACTTTTTAAAGAAGCCTCTAAGATGGCTAAACACAGCATTAAGAATGATAACTTACGGGAAATAGGTGGAGTTTGTTCCTTGGCTGATGCCTGCATACAATTGTCAGTCTTGTTACTAGACATTAAATAAATATGTCAAATGGGAGGCAGAAAGACTTTGCCAGAACGGTAAGTTTCAATAGCAAGTTAAAGGTGACATTGAAAGAGAAAGTGGCAGATGATAAAAAACAACCATCAAGTGTATGTATAAAAAAAAAGGAAAAAAAGGAAGGAATCTACTTAAACAGACCTGGGTGTTGTATAGTCTGTTAACCTTATAAATAAACATAGTATTTAACCCCCCCCCCCCCCCCCCGGAAGGACACGAGTTGAAGGAAAACACCAGACTGAATGTAAGTAAGTACATGGATATCATACTCTAGGGCATTTCCTTTCTCTTCTCTCTTTGTTGTTTTGTTTTTTTCATGTTTGTTTGTTTGCAATTTATTTTATTTTATTTTCATTTTCAATTGGCAACTCCTGCATTCAAAGCCCAGAGCTTGGAATTTCATACCTATTTAACACCTGGTTAAGCAACACTTAACCATTGGCACCAGCTGACTGCATCCCCATTAAGCAGAATTATTCTCATCATAGACATTGGAAATGGAAAAGACCTACCCGGTCATGTAGACCGTTATACCACAGCCAATGCAGGATTGTTCCATTTAGTAGGAAAAGAAGAAGGATGGGCTTGTCAGGGGATGATGACTCAGAAGAACTTGGTTCCCTTCCCAGCTCGGTGTGAGACTTTCCGAGCGACCTCCAGAAAGCCACTTAACCTTGTTGCGCCTCAGTTCCCCATCTCAGCAAGGGCTTCTTTGCTCCCACCTCTTGTCTCTTTAGTTCTTCAAGGTAAAGTTTATTTGTACTTATGTGTGTAGGCTGTAGGTATTAGAGAGGGTCCCTGATTTCAGATGGAGATTCAAAATAGAGCAAGAATAGTTGTAAGAGCATGTGCTCCCCTTAAGGCTTTATGTCTGAGTAGTAATATGGGTTTTTTTCCTTTCCTGAACAAAGGGAGTAACAAGAAAGCAGGGAGGAAATAGATCAGAGAAGACCTTTAATTTGAATTGTGATCTATTTCTTTCTTAAAACTGATTTAGCAATAGAAATTATGAGCTTTAAATCCCAACCTGTTTCTCTACACCACAGCACTTTTCTCTCATAGCACTTCCTGCTGAACCTGTCGTTTTCAGACCAGCACAGGGTACAGCCTAGGATTGGAAAATGCATCTGCCACAGAGGAATATAAACTGTCAGCTAAAGAAATCTCCGCAGAAGTCAGACAGTTAGAAGACTTACTATAGTCCCTGCGTTTATGTTAAATAATTCATATGCTAACACTTTTCACCGGTAGCAGTCGCAGGGAAATCCCAAGTTGAATTTAACAAACACAACAAAACTTTCCTCTCCTCCCATCTGTCTGCTGATGGCTGGTAGCCAGACTGGCGCCTGAGACCACCACGGAGCAGGGCTGATGGGAACGGGTGGCAACCTGACTGGCATCCCCTGGACACCTGGACGTCACTTGGCTTTCTGCCCCAACTTCTGGTGGCTGTGGAGTCATTGGTTGGGCTGTCATTAGTTGGGATCCAGCACTGCCTACATCTACAGAGCATCATTAAATTACTGTTATGGACAGTGCTACCAGGAGGTATCACATCAAAGAGGCTCTTGGGTACTTTTTCTTGATGTGTGAGGGAGGGTTAGACCTCTGAGAAAACCAGCAAAGGTGCTGCTGGCTTTGTCTTTTACAAGGAGATTTTTATATTTATTTTGTATGTAAGCAAATTGGACCCAACTCCTGCACCACAGTTGCCCTGGGGACTGACACTCATTTTGGGTTGTTTCCTACAAGACTGGATTGCTCTGCGTGCTGTCTGGCCATCTTACATGCAGACTAGTCTATGGGTGTAAAGAAAAAAGTTGCATTAAGACTAAACCTCACTCCTTTGGTGATTTTTCCTCTTCTGTACAGCTAATCAACCAAGTCTGATCCATCAGTTATTGTTTGATAGAGGGGAAAAGGCTAATGGTGGGGGAAGAGGTAACTTTTAGAAATGTTAATTAAATTTAAAAGGATATTGTAGTTAACACTGCAAGAGCATAAAGGATTAGTACCCAACATCTTGGAAATGTTAAAATATAGATGAGAATTTATGAGTATATATATATGTATATAAATAATGATAAATCTAATAGCTGCCCATTAACTTCTGTGGTTTTATATTAAGCTCAGAAAGACATCATAAACTAATATGGGAGTAAGATCCTCTAGTACAAGGTAGGATTAACCTACCAAACTCCTTGCCTTCTAACTTAACGTGTCAAGCTGAAGAAACTAAAAACAAAGCAGTGCCCTTCACAATGCAGCGTCCTTTATTGACATATTTCTTTACTTTTCCTCTTCTTTTGACTAAGCTACAGAGCCTTACAGCCTTTTTCCCCATCCAGCATAAAATGATATCCAACCCACTGCATGCAATGATATATGCTTCTGCCTTCAGTCAAGAGAAAGTACATCACTATTTTATTGGATGCAGGTCTCAAGAGCTCATGAACTCAACAAACACCCCTATAAATTACTGGAAAGCCACACCAAAGTGTAACAACAATAAACTAGAAATGGCCTAAGTGGCATTGCTTAGCCAGACCTTCAAATACCACTCTGTAGGAGAGTCCCAAGCTGCCTCCTTACTCATTGCCGCTATTACTACCTTCTATGCAATCAGATACATTAGGCCACAATGAACCATTTGTACCTTCCCTGGTAGGAAATCCTACAAAAATAATTTAGTTAAAAAATAACACTGCCAAAAAAACAAGCTTTCTTTAATTTACCCTTTCTTTAATTGCAGCTATTTTTAATATGCTGAGGAAATATGCTGAATGATTTGGTTTAAAAACTGCCATCCTACCTAGGAGTTAGGTAACACGGCGGTGGGGATGAGCGAGGTTCAGAGCCCATGAGGTAAAGTTTACCTTGCTAATGACTTCACTCCAAAGGTGAACGTGCAGTTCATTACTAATGTCCATCCCCTCCTGGATTTCTTTGGCAAGACTGTCAGCATAGACGTTAATTTAATGCTGATCATGCTGTTGGAAGCATTTGTAATGTGAGCACATGTCCAATATCCAGTAGAAATTCGGCCGAGTGCATTAACTCATGTCACATCGTCTACCAAACAGCCATTATCTGCTGTTGATTTCCAGTCCGTTCAGACCTCAGGCAGATTTAAACCAACTATCTCGACTGGAAAACTATTCATCGAGGAATAGGCTACTGTCTAGATTGCCAGAACTGCACTTTTGGGGAGTTTCGTGCTCACTTGGGGGCAACATGCTCACTTTACCCAGTAAACTAAAAATAAGCATTCTCTATCTCCTCCCCCCACATGCTTTTGAACAGCAAGGGTGTTAACACTGAATTATCTGGAAACCATCCCTTAAAATCAGCTTTCCCCCCCGGCTTCTTCTAGAAGCTCTGATACCTGTTGCTTAGAAATATTCAGTTTCTAAAGTTAATTGTGGCTGATGCTTGTATCTGCAGAGACTCTGGGAAGTAATTTATACTATATTTGCTTCGGACTTCCATATCTTCATGTATTAGATTATTCCACAGTCTTTCTACTGAGAAGCTATTTTGATGTTTATCCTCTTTCTCTTAATTTCAACCCATTATCTTAGCTATTTCCCCCTTGGGTGATTTTGCTCCTCCCTGGGTGTTTGTGCTGTTCAGATGTTTGCAACCAGCTCTCCCTCCCCCCTCGGATGTTGCTTCGCCCTGCTGTGCATATTGACGGTTGTTCTTTTAAAACTTTCCTTGTAAATCAACCCCTCCAGCTCTCTAATCATTTTTGTTGCACTTCTCTGAACTCCCTCCAGTTTGTCTTCATCTCGCTGGTAATAACTTTGCCTATGTGTCATTTGGCATTTTCTCCTTATCACATTCCAGCAGAGCATCAAACCTTTTGCCCTGTTGCTGCGTTCTGTTGTCAGGTAGACTGGACTTGAGTGATTGACGTAATCCCTTAATTTGCCGGAGGGGCAGTTTTAGATTTTTTGTAAACCAGTAAATTGGTGATTTGAGCCAAATAGGATGCTGAGGAGGGGGGTTATTCACTCATCTTGTCTAAACAAAACTGGAGCTGATTTTGTGGATTTAAATCCAGAGAGCTCCTGGGTATTTTTCCCTGCGGTTTCTGATGCCGGAATAAAACATCAGTGCTAATTTGATGGCTTTCCAAGCAGAATTCAAAATTCAGAGGGATGTATCCATGTTTTTGTCAGCCATGGGCAGCTTCATTTTTGTCAGTGGTGGCAGAAGGATGTGGAGTCAGAGTTCAAGGCTGGCAGAAGCAACTCCTGTGTGATCTCAACTCTCAAGTATTGCACCCAGTTATGCCTCCAGACACAGCCCAAGAGGGACTGGTCCTTCTGGCAGACCTGTCCTTGCTCTTTTTGCTGTTGTAGACCAACAGACCTCTATTGGCTTCCACCTTCTGCTCTCCTCTGAGTTTTAAATTCCTCCATGTTTATACTCTGATTTTTCTTTTTTTTTTTTTACCACTGCTCTGTTATTCACAGAAAACAACCCAGCTCCTTAGAGGCTTCTGTCCCAAAGTGTCAGGGAGCTGGAGGGGTTTTCTGCCTACTCCATGAACCTCCTGTCATATCACTGAGGATGTTTTAATGTGCAACCGTGTTGATTCAATTCTGCTGCCATTTCTGAGCAATGTGCCTGTCTAAAGATGTCCTATAGCTTGAATATCCCTTCCATGTAGAGAGCTTGCAGGCTCCCTACTAAGGTTTTAAAAAGACTGAATTCTCCGAGCGAAAGGTCCCTATGACAAAAGATTGCCTACCTTTCCCATGATTACATTCCCAAAGGTGAATGCCAATGTGTCAACAGAAGGAAATATTTCTCCTGCTTTCTTCAATAATTTATTGGCGTTCACAGCTTTCCCCTTCATGATGACTGCTCCTGCAGCTCTAAGAATATCAGCTCCACTGAGAGATTGAAATTTACTTGTCACAGCTCTCCCAGGCATTTATGAACTGCATGGTGCAGGCAGTCTCCTGATTAACACAATTAGAGAGAGGACAAAGAGCAAACACGCAGCCACTCCATTCTGGAAAACTTGAAAAGCCAACCAAAATTCAAATGTGTCATTTTGCAGATTGAGAGTTTTATCTTGGGGGGGGGGGGAGGAAGGGCTGAGCCCATACTTAGATCCAACCACCTCCCAATGCAGAGATGTAGGAGGTACGGATTCATCATTTTCATGAAGCCCTGTGTGGGATGAATTGTTCATTTCAGCTAGAGCAGCATCTGGCTCAACCCCTTTATCTCCTGGCTTTTGAATGAAGAAAAGTCCCAATATGGCTGGATTTGCCAAAGTTAGTGACTCCCAATGGGCTGCACTCAGTTTTGTAGCCCAGATCCCATGTTAACAGTCATGGAGGTGACAAGAAGCCATTCACTGAATTGCATAATCCATTACTGAAAGATGTTTGGATAAAATCTTGAAAAATATTTTATAAAAGCCTATTTTGAGTAAATAAGCAAGTTTAACTCAAATTACATCATTGGGGTTTTTTTTGTTTTTTGTTTTTTTTTTGGTATCCACTAACAACATAGACCTTGAGCCCAGAAGCCTCCTACTTACTCTAGCACTGTTCCTGGGTTAACGTGCCCTACCTCTCACACTAACATCCCATTGCCACTAGCTAATGAGCTCACATCTGGCCAGACAAAAACAAGAGCAGAAGAGTCTGGTTCAACCTTTGCCCATCTGCACTGAGCAGCCCAAAGCCACAATCCAGCCACTGCCACACTAATGAAAAGGTCGGAGCTAGCAGTCGGTGCAAATGAGTGCTCCTTTGGCATGTCCCAAATGAAATCGATGAGCTCTAAGTTAATATCACAGCAGGCCAATTGTATTTATCAGTTTGGTGGCTTGTGTATTTTTGTCTAAACATGTTTTCTCAAGGAAAAAATGGCTTTTTAGCTAAAATAAAAGTATTTTCAGATTTTTTTTATGTTGTACTGAAACAGTGGATTTTGAGGGTAATTCTGGGGGTTAAAGGAGGTTGCTTGCATCCTCTGTTTTGTCCTTTTGTTTTCTGCTGTCTTGTCTTGTGAAAAGCAGGCAGAGAGAAAATGGTTTGTTAAAAAGGTCTACTTTTAGTTGTTTAAACAATGAAAAGATGAAAACCAAAATTTTTTTAAATATTTAGATAGCTGTATACCAAGCTGTCCAAAATGTCAACCACAATTAGATTTGGAAAATCTTTTTTTTTTCTTTTTAATAAAATTTGAACTAAAATAATTACTTTAAATGAGCTGGCCCATCTTAACAACCCCTCTGTATCTTCAGTGCTCCCCACGCCCCTCAGCATCTAGGTCCCATTTCAAGCCCTACCTGCCAACGTGCCGAATACCTTCAATTAGCCTTACATGGAAACCAGATGTCCTCCTCCATTAAACACATCACAAATCTGCAGCAGTTGTTTTTCTGCTCCAAAGTGCAGCTAGACCCTTTTCCTCTCTGCAAATTTAATTTTCCAATAAAACATAATTTGGAAATGAAGGTCATTAACAAAAGTTAATTTTTGGTCAATCAAGACATTTAATGTCAATAAATGGAAATATTTCAGTTTCCTTTAAAAATGTTTAGACATTTTTAAAAGCTGCTATATGATAACAGTCAGTTTCATTATGAAAAGCTACTTTGAAGGAATAATAAAAAACTTCCTGAAAAATTGAGACTAGGATGTCAGCACATCATTGAAGAGCTGTATTTCATGTTTTAAACACTTCATCAGCGTGTCATTACATTGACCTGAAGCTTTCCAATGAAAAACAGCATTTTTGTCTGACCAGCTCTACTTATCACATCCAAGACTACAATTCCTTCCTCGGAAACTTTTCAGAGTCAAGATACTGTAGGACCCACAATGCATAGCGCACCGTTAATGACAAGATGAAGCTGAACAGGGGCAGATTGTCCTTGTTTGCTGTAGACAATGGCCTCAACAGCTTTGCAATGGTCACTTGCCTGGTAGTATATGGCATTTGAGTTATAATGAATCCCTGATGACTTTATCCATGCATAGTGCGTGATGTACCTACAAAGATATGAAGGAGAGGGAAATGATAGGGGGTGTTCAATGTCTCACCTGCGATGTCAGGATGCCAGACTCTGGGTGGTAGGAAAAGCTGCAAGAAAACAAGTCCATCCTGTGCTGCTGCTCTCAGAGTGAATGAAAAGGAGCCGAAGAAGCACAGAGAGGGGCACGTTTTACCATTGCAACATTATTCTACTTGCCAGCCACCCTTGCCTCCTTTTGGGAAGGGGATTAACAGCCCTTGGAGTGATGTGTAGGGTAATTACCAGCCAGATACCCGTTTTATGCCTCTTGGAGCAGCCAGCTGAGAGCTATGGTAGCCCCTTCTGTGGAGCCACAATGGGGAGACCCAAAACCAAGGTGCGGGCTGCCCCTCTGGAGGGGCCGAATTGCTTTGGAGGAGCATGCACGCTCCGGACCTGTCCATACCAGGCTGGGAGAACAGCCTTTCTTGGAAACTTTCTGACACGGAACAGGCTTTTAGAGAAATTTCTTGTTTGGGAAGTCTCTTCCTGATCCAAACAGAGACCAGCAACCCTTTCTCATCACTTCTTACACTCAGGATATAAACCTTTATGCTTCAGGGCTTGAGCTAGCCTCTAATTAACCAAGTTGAGGAAGGAACTTCCCTGTAGGCCAGTTATTCCATATCTGCCTTCTGCAGGGTTTATTGTATTTTCCTTCGAAGCAGCTACCACAGGCTATTCCGGGGGAAGAGCTGGACAGAGGATTAGCCTGCTTATCTGATTGAATATGCACTTCTGGATCCCACAGTCCCTATAAGATTCTGCCTTAACAGAAACCCCTACACTTTGCATTATGATGTCCACTTCACACCTGCTACAGAGATAACAAATCATTACCTGCTTTTATTTTGTTTTCAGGTTTGGGGATTTTTGTTTTTTTTTCTTTTCATAATAAAATCCCGGCACATTAAATTGGACACGGACAAGTAAACCAGTTTGTAATGATATGTCGGACTTCCCGTAGCAAGAGTAGGTAATTTGGCTCCATTCTGAATTTAGATTTTTAATTTTCCTCTGTCACAGAGAGGATTTTTCAGCAGAGACTTTGGATGCACAATAGCTGCAGGCATTTAATCTGCAGAGGTGCTCCTGAGGATACACTCTAGCATCTACTGTCTTTGGTTTGCATCCAGAGAGAGAAGGCGGAGGTGAATTTGGAAGGGATTCAAAAAAAAAAAAAAAAAAAAGGGAAAAGAAAGAAAGTAGTGATGTTAATTTCATACATTTCTATAAGGGAAGTGTGTATCTCTCTAGCAAGCAATAGGATGCCATTAATGTCCCCATAGCCTAGATGGATCCCTTGGCATTTAACCTTAGCTATCCCACTTATTCCATAAACACAAGACTTCAATTTCCAGAATGACTGGTTATAAATATATTCTTTGAAGAGATGCAGGGTAGGGAAGCATTTCAAGAAAAATGTAACATCTACCTTGTTCATCTGTTAAATTATTTAGATGCAGAAAAATGTCTTAGAGCATTGGAGCCCCTATTTCCCTGGTTTTAAAATGAGGACACACTTTTATCTCCAGCATTCCCTACTTAGCAACCAGCAAGTGAAGAGCTACTCCCTAAAAGCAAAACAAACATTTCCATGAACAGATTCAAGACACCATAGAAATCAGCTAAAGAGGCTGAGCCTCCGTTCCAGGCTGTTTCACGCATAGTGTGGGACAAGTTAGGAAGACACCACCTCAAAGAGCTGTCCCTTAAAGTCCAGGAGTCCTTTGGGCTTCATATTGCACAGAGCACATGGGCTGAGGCAGTCAGACCCCTAAAGTCTTACAGTGTATGAAGAGAAGGCTGTCAAATGGGATGTTATTCTTAATGCTCTTTTGGAGATGGGAGACTCAAGTCCAGGCAGATCTGGTGACTCCTATTGGGACTATTCAAGGTATTATCCAACTCACATACTCCTGGCTACCAGCTGGCTGTGCTGCTCTTACGCTAGACCTTACTCCTCTTGCAGCAGAGTCAGCAGGAGATGATGCATGCCTACAGTCCATCTTCTGGTGTTGCAAAACCCCCCTTCATGAGGGATTAAGTTGAGATGCTGCCATGTGAACTAGAGAGGCTGAAGCCAGGGTGGCTCTGCACAGCATGGAAAGGAAATCTGTAGCTGAGAGGAGGGCGGAAGGGCTTAAATCACAGCAGAGCATTTGTCAGAGAGCCTCTGTCAGAGCTGCACAGGGCAGGCAGATTAAGCAGCTTGCCCAAGGCCGCGGAGGGAGGCTGTGTCAGCACCGGGAACTGAATGCAGATCCCAGCCCAAAAGCTTCATCCACAAGGGTCTGTCCAGGGCAGCAAATCTGAGCCAGGCAGCACCCAATTGAGCCCAACTTCACTGTTTAGTTATTACAAACCATACAGAAACACCAGGGCAAAGAAGGTGACATGACTTACCCGGGGTCTTACAGAAAGGAGAACCCTCTTTCCCATACTCCCTTCTCCAAAATATTTGCCTGTGCCCCTTTAAGCTTTGTAAAGACCCTGTCTTTACTCCTGCCTTTTGTAACTGCTTGCAAAAAAAGAAAGCATGCTTACTTTTCTCTTGAAACTTATTTCTCTTCAACAGCGGTGGCCCCAAAATTACTGCTAATTTCCTGTAAGGGATTTGCTCTTTGAAACATACTGGATGGTACTTTTCATTTTTCTCTCTTTTCCTTTTTTTCTTTTTTTTCTTCTATCTGAGACTGGCACTGAGTCTGTTGAGAACATGTAAGTGTAGTTGCTTTTGAATGCTGCAAGGTAAATGCTGAAAATGACAGCTTAAATGGAATCATTAAAGCAGATGTAAGTATTATCTGAATGCTTCTGAAGTCTCCTATGCACAGCAATAGTGTCTTTATTTTCTCTCCTGATGCATGCACCTTTTTAAGGAGAGCTGACAACCTATTATTTCTTACTTTCTGCCTATTTTGAAGCCAGAACTGAGGGATCGTGTTCATATCTTAAAGCTATAACCTGTTTGGCTGGAAATGTCTGAAAATCTGACCAAAATAGGAGCATGTTGCAACACTGACTGTGAGATGTAACAGCTTATTTTAAGCTACTAAGCCAAAGCAAATGCAAAACAAGAAATTAACCATTGGCTAAAGGGGAATGCAGCAGTGTGCTTCTTTTTATTAATAGACAAAGGGCAGGGTTTGGAGACTGCCATGGGCTCCCCAAGATTTCAAATCTGATTCCTGAATAAAATGGAATTCATCTCACTTTGCTACCCACTACAAAATGGGGCATCTACTCCCAGCTACTTCAGCTCTTCCTATCATCAAGGGAGTGTCATTTCCAGAGGGTGATTCATGTCACCTACCATTGACATCTCCCTCAGGACTGCGCTGAGTCACCAGAAGGTACCTTTCTCCTCTCTATGAGAGAAGGAACCTATGGAGGACATTCAAACGACAGTCCTAGACTAAATGCCTATATTTCATACTGTAAAGGCCTGGTGACATGAATCCCACATGTTGATTCTTGGTTGCAGCAAACCCAGGAATTGTCACCGTTGCTAGCTGACCTAATCTACTCTGAGCATTGAACTAACCATCAGCACGTGCCACAGCTTTGCTAAAGAAAGGCTGCCTGCAGAGCACGGCAGCACTCAGCCACTCCTCATCAGAGCGGCACCGCACCAAAGCTCAAGCAGGATGACAGATGGGCTACTCTGTCTTCGGAGATGCTGCCATCTCTTCTCTCCTTGAGTCTGCACACCTACCTATGTGGTTATACATTGACCAGGTGGGAGCTTCTCTGGTGAGCTCTTGGCCCGCCACTTGCCCATGCTGGTGACATCCAACAGGCAAGCTAGTTAACTCCTTACCAGGTGGTCTTGGTCACCTCAGGGAGATGTGTGTTATCTTGTCTGCATCTGAATGAGGTACACTCTGTTTTCCTGTGTTTAACCTAAACTGCGCAACCAAGCTCCAGTCTGGAAAGCATATCATAGTGTTAGTATGGCAGTAAGCCTGAGACCTGAAGTGGCCGTATTAGTGTGGACTTGACATTGTGATTTTTTTAGAACACTTCTGTCTGGTCTGGATGGCAGGGGATCTCCTACATGTTTGAACCCATCTGTGTAGCTGCGTGTCATTCTCCGAAGGCAGTGCAAAGCATGGAGAAGGTGAAATTCCAGCCCTGCCCCACATACCCGAGTCTTAATTTGCAGTGCACAGTAAGGATGTGTGGAATTCAATCATACCAGGTCTGTGAGAGTATCTGGTTCATGGCTCTTCAGCATCAAAGACTGGGACAACAGACAGGAGAAGCAATAAATTAAACATCCAGATACACAGACTCTAAGGGAACAGAAGATAACAGGAACAATGCCAAAAACTCAAGCTCTCAGATCACTGATTGATGTGATATTGAAGGGCCTGCTCAAGGCCTCAGGGAGCATCAGCCAGAACTTTGTAACTGATAAGAAGGGGGAGACAAGATTATCATGAGTCTTATGAGACAGTGCAAACTTATTTGAGGCAACTTGTGGGATTGTGGGCTGTTTGAAGAGGATTGTGGGAATGTGCAAAACTTCTAGTGGGATATTTAGAGGAAGGGCCACAGATGGGGAAAGGAAGGGATCAAGGTGGATCAGGGAGGAAAAAAGTGTAAGAAAGGAGGAGAGATAAAAGGGGCAGGTTGCTGCTGGTCAGTGCTGGCTGAGCCTGGCACCTGACCACCGCAGTCCACATAGTCCACTGCAGTCCATCTTTTCTTCTAACCAAATCCTATTCCTAACCATTTTCCTGTGTATGTTTGTGCATATGCATGATTCAGTAGTGAACTTCCAACAAAACTAGCCCATAAGTAGGATGAGAGGTCCTAGCACGCACTGCAGAGAGAGGCCATGGGTCAAAAGGGCTCCAGGGAGCCAGATCTGGATTTGTTAAAGGGTGCCAGGGCAGGAAACTATACTGCTAACTGAGATAATTCTTTGATATTCAGACAGCCTGAAACCTCAGATTAAACAATGCACAAGTTTCATTTATGTCATGCTTGAAAAGGACTTTGCTTGCTTGCTTGCTTGCTTGCTTGCTTTTTGTTTATTTTCCAACAAAAAATAAAAAGGTGGGCTTTAAAGAAAACTGAGATTCTGCTGATTATGTATTATATGGAGACTCACGCAGGTATATGTTTGACACTTCTGATCTACTCTATAATCAATGGCTCTGCATGTAAAGAACTAGTCAGACTGAGAGGTTACATCTATATTTACTAAAGCTGGTAGGTCCTAGGAGCAGACCTGGCTTGGACTTAGCCCTGCACATTTATATCGTCCTTGTAGAGTCAGATTTAAGTATATATAGATATCTGATTCATAATCTGTTCCTCGCCTCACTGGAGGCATTGGTTTAGGACCTGTGTGGCCTTGATTTTATTATTAGTGCTTCCACTGGCCTGCTGCTCAGCAGTAGGTAAATGAGGTCATCACTTTGTGACTCTGTTCCCTTTTGCAAAATGTAGATAAAAACTCTTTTAATCCTGCTGATGAAAGGTGGTATGATGAATAGCATTCTTACCAGTTTTGCCTTCCATATAGTAGGGGTCTTTGTGAATCCATTCTATTAACAGCTCTAAGGACCATAGAAATCCCTATATAAATTAAACGCAAAACCTTGGCAGTGCCATGAAACTGCAATTAGGAAATGAAAAAGCTATAGTTTTCAGAGTAACAATAGACTTGCCCACATTGCATATCGTGCATAGATTTAAGTATGCATTTAATAGTCTGACTGGTAATAAAAATATTATATAGATACAATATGTTTGAATTATTATTGCTACGCTGGAAGAACCACACTGTTTCTGTACCCTCGCTTTTGTGTGCTTAAATTTGTAACTTCACTGTTGCACTCTCAGACTTGTTTGCATTCAATTTCTCTGAGCTTGCTAAATTAGATATGTATGTAGTTCTCAGTGTTAAAACTAAATCAATTGATTCTTAATAGTCATGTGGTGTTAATATTAAGTCAATTAGGCTCAAATTAACACACACATTTATTTAAGCAAGGCCCTGATCTTGTAAAGGACTAAAACAAGTATTTGGGGCTCTTGCTTAGCAAAGTTCCTAAGTGCATCAGCAATATAAACTCAATGAGACATAGTTCAACTGCCTAAGTTATTCACTGGATCAATTTTGAAGTGGCACCACAGAGAAGCTACATAAATAAATGCCATCACAGAAAAAAAAGACAAAGAAAGAAAGCAAAGTAAAATGAAAAAGCTTTCACAAATTCTTCCAGCAGCTCCAGATTCAGACCACCAGATGTACACGTCTACAGGATAGGTGTCTATCTTCGGGTTTCTACTCAAGGGACATCTAGTTGATAGAGTCAATGCAACCCCAGGAGTGATTCAGCTCAATCCAAAGTGGACACTTACCAGTTGTTGAGCTGGATTTCACTGCTTAGATCTCTATTGACCGTGATGAGAGCTCAGACACCAAGCTCACATGCAGACTCCTACATGTAGACACTTAGCTTCATATAGGTGTCTGAACTGGGAGCTGTGCCCCGCCTGCTGTTAGAGAAGGATTCCAGGCAATTCTCTCTGAGGAACTTGAGATACTTCCATATGTGAAAATCTTCTGCTGTTAGAGAAGGATTCCAGGCAATTCTCTCTGAGGAACTTGAGATACTTCCATATGTGAAAATCTTAAGCCTTCCCTTGGAAGTATTATATCTGAAGAGCCTCTGCAGATTCCTAAAGCTACACATGTGCTTAAATGAGTTGCTGAATTGGGGCCTGGTGGCTTTCACTTCATTATGACTAAAACTTCTAGATGATCAGTCCTCCTCCTAACACTGTGCCTAATTATTGTCTCCTTTTTTGGTTAGATGCTGCCAAAAATTCCAGCATCACGATATACACCATTTACTTTCTCCTTTAAATTTTTGCATCTACAGACTTAGACATATGATCAGGTTGAATTGGCTTAACAAGTTGCTACCCATCTGCTGATGTGGCTGTGCACATGCTAACAGCTACCTATCCACATGCATGCTCTTAGCCTTCTCCAGTCATGAGATTATGTGAGATGACTTAACACTGCTTAACATTGCCTCTGGAGTGGTTACTGGAGTGCAGTACATCTCTAATCCCCCCAAACACAATCGTTTTTCTAAGCCTACATGATTACCATGGAAGTTTGCTATGGAGTGTCTCTATTCTGTAAGTGCACAGGCAGCAGTGCACAAAGGCACAAACCTGAGGGGTGAAGGAAAATTAAGTGGAGGGGAGGATTTGTGTAGGGTCTGCAGAGGCAGAGCTTGTCTCTGTGGTGGCTATTTACATGGCTGCAAATAGACGCAGCTGCAGATGGGTACAGACAGGGCAGAAGGATGTCCTGTTACCTGTGTCTTTATGTCTGCTCAGGCTGTGGAGATCTTCAGGGAAATAATAAGGCCATATACTGCCCCAGCTGTTTGTGGTCAAGAATTTGTGCCCTCAGAGATAAGCAGTGCATAGCCCTGTTTTATGATAGAGAGAATGAACTGGGTAATTCATCCAAATTCATTCCCTGAGTAATTCTGTCGCAGCCTGCGGAGAACTACTAGGGATGCATTTAGCCCATAATCTTCCTCCATCAAGATATGACTATACCCTCCAGTGGGCAATAAAGTGCTTTGGGGCATCTAATTGAAAGTGTGACAGTTTTACACTGTTGGGAAACAGCAGTTGTGGGTGGCATGTGCTCTGCTGGCATTTGAGGGTAAATACGGCAGGATATGTGGCAGTCTACAACTGGGAGCTACATTATGCATGTGTTGGGAACAGCACGCCAGTGCCACAATGCAATTATAGCTTTAAACTGTGCCCAGTGTGTCTGTTCGGCAGCAGCAGACAGACAGCTCCAAATCATTATTTTTTTTCTGCTTACTTAGCTTCTGGTGATTAGGTTCCTGTTTTGCAATTGTGGTGACTAAACCAATTAAGGTGCAATTTAAAGAAGGCACTCATAAATAGTGTACAAAGGTAGTATTGACATATCTAAACTTTATAAAAAAAGTGAAAAAAAGAGGGAGGAGGCCAGGTTTCCAGAACTGAGCAATCCATCTTAGAAGAGTCTGCTATGTGCAGTAACTTCTGCAGTATGAATAAATATGCATAATCAAAAAGGGAGCACAGCTCGCTTCTCTCTATTGCTCATTTGATATACCTCTTCATGTCATATCCACTTTCACATAAACAACACAATAATAAAACATCTGCATTGCTAAATAACACTACTGTGTTCTAATTCCTCCAGAATGACATGAATAAGAACATTCTACTCCTGTTTATTAGAATTTATTGATGACATGAGTGTGTAAAGCAGCAGAAGGCATAATTAATTCTGGTACAGCCCCAAGTTACATGTCCAGACTTGACAAGGCTCACTCTTGACTTGCATTGCTTTCCCTTGCTGCATGATAGCGTCAGGGGCTTTGACAAGGTACAGATGTCCTGCTAAAGGAGTGGCAGGGAGGCATTTCACTCCTTGGTTCCAGCTCTTGCAGATGTGAAGGGTGGGTTATGGCTCAGCGAGGAATGATTGGGTAAATTGGAGCGCTTGGTAAAAAACAAAATAAGCAGCCCCTTGCTCGAGACAGCGAACAGCATGCTAATGAAGCTTACAGATGATGTTCAATTGGGAGGAGCAGTGAGCCCCGTCAGGGTAGAGCAATAATACCGGCAGATTTAGAGAAATTAGAAATAAGAGAAGAAAATAACAAAATTAGATCAATCTTAGGGAAGACAATTTGAAACACAAAGGCAGCTGGAAGGAAAAACTGAAAGCAAGCAGTAATGTTGAAATAAGTCTAGAGGGGATAATGGATGAGGAAATAAACACTGTTTGCAATGTGATGTGGCTATGAAAACAGTGGCATATGTGGGAATCTAGCCCCCAGTTCAGTTCACCTTATCTATCCCCCTTCCAAGCCACAGAATATATGAATCTGTTACAGCTCCAAGCTAAGCAGTTTGGGGCTGAGCTACTGAAGTACTGACGTACTTAACGGCGTCTTTAGGCACTGGAGCATGTGATTTAGATCATCAGAACTTGTGTCCAGCTGTTGCCTAACCTTTGAGGCACCTGAAGGTCACCAGGCCTCCAAGGGTGCTGTCCCTCACGACCATGCTGAACTACGAGGTCCTCAGCAAGTGTCTAACCCTCTTTAATTTTATACGCTGGACTCCCTCGTCTGAAAGGCATAAATCTGAGGGATCACAGCAAGAACAAAAGACAGCTGATGTGTGTGTCCCAGAGTGATGAGTAAAAGGTTTGCATGGAAAGAGAAGGACACAGATTCAATGGTTTCTTCAATACCCGACAGGGTTTGAGCCCTCAGCTCTAAGGAAAGTACCTTAACCGCTGGGCAAATAACACTCTGGGAGGGAAACTTTGCAAGTCTCTTTCATTGTTCCATGTTTAAATTTCATGAAATCCTGAGTGCTGCCATACCAGAAAACACAACCCTCAGCTGACTAACATATTTACTTTCATCTTTCCTCCACCCCATTTCCCAAAACCTTCCTTCTCTGCTCCTGACTTGGAAAGACCAAACCAAGGTTACTCTCATAGCCCAGTAATTAAAGCAGCCACCCTTGGGAAGAAAGGGAACTTGGTAACTCCTTCCAAGGGGAATACCTTAATTGATATCTTAATTCATAAGACGATCAAGGTCCTTCCTTTTTGCTGCATTGTATTGGAAAGGACTGTCCTGCCCTGGTTGTCCAGACCCAGAAGAATGTCTTTGGCTGTTTTCCAGACTGGTTTGCATTTAGGCCCAATCTCTTGTTTCAGCACTTCTTTGTCACTACCCTTGGTTTGTATAGGAAGTTCAGGCACCCAAGCAAGAGCACTGTGGACTTCACTCACATCTTTGTGAGATGCTGCAATGCTGAATGTTGTGGCACTGAACCTTTTATGCTGCAAGTTCATGTTACTAGGACTGAAAGACGCCGGTTCAATCCTTTGTCATGACCAAGATGGCAATTGCTGCACAGAGGTATTGTATCAGGAAGAAGATATACACCTGCATCTTCTATATGTATATATACAAGTCAGGTACAGCCACAACTGAAATACTATGTTCAGTCTTGGGCAGGGGCTATCAAAAAGATATTGGAAAACTAGAGAGAGTTCAGAGAAGAGCAGAGGGCTGGAGGAGTTGAGTTATGAGTGAAAATAAAGCAGAGCTAAAAGTATATATCTTCTCTAAATTGTGTTTTAAGAACAAGGTAAAATCCCTAGTGTATAGCCCCAGGAGATGTGTCCAAACACCTTTTTTTTTTTTTTTTTTTTATCTGTGTATCTTTTTTCCCCTCCACTAAGAAGTGCAGAGAACAACTTTGAGCACCTTCAATCATAGGTGCATTTACTTCAAAGGCTGTGTGCTGATTAATATCTGCCTGCCCACAAGCCACTTGCCAGGGATTCATATGGGAGACTTCATAAATTTAACAAGGGTGCTTCTCACTTTCTTCCTGGCTCTTATGAAACATTATTTCAATCTTTTGTTTCTAGCAAACTCATCTGATAAAACTGCAGCACCCACCTTTCCTCCCCCTTGACAAAATGCAATCAAGATTTTAGAGCACACAATTAGAAATGAGGGTTTATGCTCCTTATCAGGTCATTAATGCTCTATGTGCTTGGGAATGATGCTTAACTTTTCCATGCCTCTGTTTAATTTTTCCATGTCTCTTTCTGAAATGGTGATACTAGGGCTTGCAGACTCAGAAACCCAGAATGATAGTTTCTATTTTGGTGAAGTGTCTCAAGATCTTTGCCTGGAAGCACCTCCAGATACTAAGCAGTGTTGCTATTTGGCACAGAAACTCACCTGTCAAATAAGATCAAATTCAGAAAAAAACTAGACCATAATAGGTACACAAATTCGCTTTAGGATAAATATGTTATGATCACAGATGCATCATGTAGTGGACAGTGTATTTGCTCACTGTGTGCATTCGAACTAAAGCCAGATTTGTATTTTGTTTTCCTGGGAGAACTGGCTTTTAGTTTTTCTCCTAATCTGTGCACTGATTTAGGATCTCCCTAGAAATAGTTTATGAGCTCATAAATAAATATGAATAAAAATTGCTATGTTTTCATGTGTAACAAAAAGCCCTATACCTTGCTCTTCTATTAGTAATAATAAACAGGTAGGACTGAGTCCAAGTAGTCTTGGAGGAAGAGACTGAAACCCACCACCTAAGGATGCAAGAGAGATGAACCTGGACACATGACAATTGATCTCATTTCTTAATGCTGCCATACAAAGCGGGCACCACTACCAGCCATGCTTTAAAAGATGACAGTGAGCCGTTCGTCTCAAAGGGGATTATGCTGGTGTGGTGACCAGCCTTCCAGAGGCTCTGCGCTCTAGTCGTAGAAGAGGTGAGATTTCAGTCAGACCCATCCCTCTGTGGTTTTCTAGCAGCTTCATTAGATACTTTCCTGCTTATGAAGCCAGCTGTTGTGAAAGCACTTCATTGCATGTACAGCTGCGATTTGCCCAGTTCAGTTCCTTAATTTCTTTTCTGAGTTTGACCAGATAAAGATTTCTTGGCACCTGTCAGTACAGTAGGGATTTTACTACTTTCTTGGTCCCATCCTTTGTCTCACTTTTTAAAATACAAGCTGTCTTCGGAAGGAACTGTTTCTTACTTCATATGTGATACAGGGTCTATGAAACTGCATCTTCCCTTGAGCCCTTGGCTGTGGCCTTTGCTGATAATGAAGAATGATAAGAAATAGAATGCCAAATGTCTTTTTAAAACAAAATTTCCTTGCTCCTCCCCATTCTGAAATCCACAGATCTCACTTTGCATAACATTTTCATAAACAGAGAAAAATCTCTATAGCAATGAAATAAAATTAAGATACAGTAGTGCCCCACAGAACACCTATCATACTTTCAAAATAGACCATTCACTTACTGTAAAGGTTATTTCAAGCTAAGAATCCATTTATTTGAATGTATTTCCATTTTAATCAATATCCTTTAGAAATGGCCTCTTTCTTAGTCATGTTAGGTGAATTGATATAATTTTAAGGACATGTATTTCTTTTCCAAATGTTCTCATTTTGCAAGGACATATATGAGATTGGATTTTCACCTCTGGTAGATATAAGTCAACAACTCTTTCTTTATGTTAGCACAACAAGATGAGTGCCGCAGGCAAGATTTTCAGAAGAGATGTTTCTGCAGCACCTGAACAGCATGGTGACAATTCCTCATTTGTAGTCCCAAAAGATCTCTTAGCATCTCTGTGAAACTTTACTTTCTTCTCAAAAGCCTGATCCACATTCCGCCAAAACCTATTGAAAGACTTCCATTAATTTCAACAGATTTTCTACCCGGGCATTATCCAAGACAAGTACTTTCTTTTAATGTGTGAATAGGATATAATTATCGTTCATTACATCAAACGTGGCAAAAGATGGGCAAGTAGATTTTTCTACTTGGGCTTGTACATTTTTGTAACATTTGCAAAATGCTGACTTACGCACTCAGTTACTCTTGAAACACAATTACTCATATATAAATCTACATTTGTGTTTAAATGTCACTGTTAACAAGAACACTTCTGGTAACAAATTTGTTTATCAAATATATATCAGAACATGGCATATTAAATAACAAAATGTTTAATAAAAGACATGCTCAGCAATTTTACGGACAGCCTGGGTCCAGCCCAATGCTCTCTGATGTAAAAATAAATTATATTATTAATGTCAAAGGATCTGGATTAAACCCATAATGGGAAAGTCTCAGATTTTACTTTCTTTCCACTTCTGAAGTGTAGTTTTTAACTCTGGGACCAGGACTGTACAGCTTTTGTTCTGAGCTCATAGACTGAAGTCAAGGGAAGCACTCCTGATGATTTCAGGGGAGTCTTGAAAAGTCTTCCCTTCAAAAAGTGAAGGTACTATTGGATTTTTTTTTTTTTTTTTTTAACCTGAGAGATATCTGAAATTCATTGTCATGGCTAGATTTCAGGAGGATTATTAGTTTGATGACAAGTAATGCTTAAGGATGACAAGAATGTTCAAAATTATGAAATAACTCCTATGAAAGGAACAGGAAAGGAGACCAGGACTCAGTGCTACTACTGTTTTCTGAAACAGTGTAGATTATTGGTTTTGGTCCCAGCACATACTGCGCAATGCGTTGTTTGCTGTAACTACTAACAACATTTAATTCTCCCAGGTTTCTTCAGTAATTATTGTGGAATGACACATCCTGATAGCGATTCCCTCTCTCTAAGATGGATTTCTAAGTCTAAGGCTAAGCCAGCCTCGGAGCTGCTTACGTCTCTCCCGCTGACTGCAAAGGGAACTTAAGGTCTCAGTTGCATCACCTAAATAGAGGAGGTTATGACATCAGAGATGGACTGAGGCATCTGGGACATCCACGTGGGACTGGCATATAAGACACAAGACCAATAGAAGAGTGGTACCTCCCTGGAGTAGCAGCTGGAGGACAGCTGGGTAACCTGAAGCATTTCATATGGTGCTAGATTTAGGCCATCAGGAACTGCACCTTGAAATTAGTTGCCTCATGCTCTAGTTTCTCAAGATGCTGGGTTTGGTGAAAAAGCCCACTTATGAAGTTCCTTCTTCGTGCTCTTTCTCCTTATTTCTGGGTGACAAAGCACTGCTCTTTGGGGGTGTTAGGGTATCTGTGAAGCCACTCTGCAAAATGAAAATAGGAAACAACAGGTGGGTGCATAAACCTCTGCAGCATGCAAAATCAGAACGATCGAGACGTGTTTTTTGCCTCTGTTTACAGCATTGTTGAGATTGATATCAGAATACATTTCAAAAGATACTGAAAAATTGTCAGGGATGCAGTGAAGAGCCAGAAAAAAATATTAGAGAGTTTAGAGAAATGCCTTGCAGTCAGAGATTTAAGCAGCTCATTCTGTCTAGCATATCAAAGATGTATTTTAGTATAACCTGAAAGTCAAAACTGAATGATTCAAATTGGTAAAGTCAAAAAAGCAATGGCTTTGTTAGGAGGCCTAACCCTCAGTGCTGATATGACAATGTGTCTTAACACAATTACAATGATTTATTTGTAGGCTGAGACAAAGCCGCATGGCCCTTTGCTAAATTTGAAGAAATGTTTATAAATATGTTTATATACATGACACTTAAAGAATAATAAATAGGTAATTCTAGGCTTAGAAGAACTGCTATTATTTTATTACACGTTCTATTGAATGAGTGGTTGGGGTAATTACAGAAATTCACAGACAATTTCTGTTTCCTTCGATAGAGATGAAAAAAAGAAAGGAGAAATCTAATTTTGTTAAGGAATGTCATAAAATGATTTTTCCTAGGATCTCTTAGACAGAAAATGTGTAGCATCTGGTTTCCAAGGCCACAGGACTGACTGAGTTTTCTTCTTTATCCTGTATCTGTCCTCAGGAAATCCACAAGGAAAACAATTGTAAAATTTCTAGAAAAGGTCTATGAAGGTTCTCATTAAAAGGGATTGAAGATATTCAAATGCATTCCTGTAGTAGAAAGGAAAATATGGGTAATTGATCTTGTCCTCCATCACCCTCTGAGTCTTTTTTGCTCCACAGTGTCTTTGCAGCAGTATGGTTTCTTTCTGGCTCCCCACTGTCATATGCTGGTTAGTCACCAAACAACTGCATCTTCACCACAGACAGGGCCCCGCGGCATGAGTGATGCTCTGGTGCAAACCGCTCCCACGACACTGCTCTTCACTGCAACACAGCTGCTATTGCAGCCGCAGCTTCTGGTCACACCACCACCATATATCACACCTGTCCTTGCATTCACGTTGCAGGGTTTTTTGTTCCTTGTAGACAGACGTAAACAAAAAGACACTTTGACTTTCTCAGGTGGCCAGAAGCAAGCGAAACCGACCTGCAAGCCATGCATCCATGTTGGCACAGGGTCATCCCCAAGCCATTGGCTCAGACCAGACGATACAGCCCAGTGCCTCATGGCCCAGCATCTGCCCAGCTCAGCTGGTCCACGGAAAAAGCTTGCATCTGCTTGCACCTGGCTACATAAATATAGTCACTTATTTGGAAATGTGTTGTATTCAAATGCAAGATTCAAATAACTGACACATGATGTAATTGCTATATAAATAGGAAGGTGGTTTACACACAAATATAGCAGTGCTGTTAGAGGTGATCATTAGTTACTAATATAAGAAGTCATTTGATCATTAACTTATTGTTATTCATAGCAGAATTCATTATGTACTTGGTGTGTAAGTAATAACTTCCTTAAAAAACTTAGCAGAGTAAAAAATCTCTGTTCTGTCAATTGCTAAAGATGAACAATAACATTAGTGACTATTAATGTTCAAAATTTTCTAACAATTATCCACCTTTAGAAAGACTATTTTCAAAAAAAAAATGGCATGAGAATATTTTGACCTATTTCAAATAGAATTTCCATTCATGTTAAAAACTGATGAAATTAAATAGACAGAAAAGAAAATGGAAAGAATAGATGAAAGTGTTAAAATTCTAAAGATATGCTGAATGTTTCCTCCCAAAGAGCTAAAGCAATTAATTCCCTATTACCCTTGTCTTAAAGGATTATGTATTCATTAATTGACAACTCAGAGAGGACTATCCCATCAAGTTGCCAAACCAATCAGCTATGACAGCAGCTCATATTTAAATCCCACTATACCTGAAAAGAGATATGTCACCCCACCAGTGAAACTATAAAAGAGGAGACTATAAACCTGTCTGATTTAAGCCAACAACAAACTCTACTGCCATGTTTCCAATGTCATGATGTCTCTCAGTCAACACTTTTGTCTCATCTCACACCTTTTCTTTGATTTGTCTGACCAGTTAAAAAAAAAAGAGCAAGGAGATGAAGAAGGCTTGATAAAGCACCAAGGAAGAGCAACTTTCTCGCGTGGTGGTGTTCTAGGAGATGTCCAAGGCCAGCTCTGCCCTGCAGTCACAGTCATGGCTGTAATTCATAAACTCATGCCTAAACCAGTGTTCAGCTCACTAGCTTGGATGGCTCCAGTTACATTGCTGTGGCAGCACTAAATTTAATATGGTTCACTAAAACCATCTGAGATGCTGAAATAAGCCCAGGTTGAGCTACATGTTCTCCATGTATTCTGGCAAGAGGAAGCTTATTTAAATATATATATATATACACACACACAGACATACATGTACCTATACATCACACACATACACACACACACACACACATATATATATATACTTGATATGTGCAACTATAGCCATATTCCAAGTCATCAACTTCATGGATATTAGGAAGCTTGCCAAACACTGTTGGCAAAGTCTATTTGAACCTCTTTTTTTCTTTCCTGCATGATGTGATTAATGTAATACTGTAATTTCATTTGTTTCCAGCCTTTTCTGTTAGACTCCAAATGATTTTAAGTATGGCTGCTAACAAGAAAACAGGCTCATTTGGGTTAATATTGACAAATAATGGAATTTAATTGTGATTTAAGTGTCCTAATGTTCATTGATTACTTCTTTCAAAAGCAACCCTTGAACAACCTCCTTTAAATTACAGAGTTTAAATATTTCCTTTGGTTTTATAGGACTGGGCTTAGGCCACCCATCTCCATTCATTTCTAATTGTTCAGAATTTTCATGGCCAGATCTTTTATGTGACTCCTGATAATTGATGAACTATCTTAGTTACATGTAACACATTGAAACTTTACTGATCTGGGAAGCGCTATACATTGACAGCAGCCTAGATAAAAACATCGCCAGGCACCATACAGTGTCAAACTTCACGAAACAGCTTGGCAGAGAGGCCTGCCGAAGAGGCTAGAAAACACCGTTTTTCCTAGAAAGTGAATTCAAATTAAGGTAAAACATGAGGTTAAAGTTCAGTGGCCACTTCTGAGTAACTCTGTGTCTTCTGGAATAAATGAGTCTGCTTGGCTTTATCCTCTTTCGGAGTGAGGTTCACTAGGCCAAAAAAGGCATTTGTATGGACAGAACAAGCCTTGAAAAATGAAACTTTTCTTAGGTGCCTGTTCTCTATTGTACTTTGCTTTTCGTTATTTTTCTTCAAAAAAAAATGAATTGTCTTTGTAAATTCTGGTAATTTCTTGTGTTCATTTTTTGTAGCTTTCTCAAGGCATATCAAAGGCTCCTATCTACCTAATACAGCGAGAATCATGTCTGAGTTGGCTTTGGAGAAGCAATTATTGAGGTTTGGGCCCTACAGTCTTTTGCTACTTTAAATTCTCTGCTTTACAAATCCTGAAGATAAGATTACTTGGCACTCCACAGCCCTCTTCTACCGCATTGCTAAAATGAAATGTCTCAATATTCTTGAAATGAAACATTCTGACATTATCAAAATGCAAGGAGAAGATTGAAATGATTCATTTGGACTTTCTCCCATAAAAATGTCACTGAAATCAGCACATTTTCACAACATGTTTTGATTTGGGCAAAGCTGCTTTTTTTTTTTTTTTTACCCTGGAAAGTGATTTCATTAAAAACAAATGACCAGCTCTAATTACAACTCGCTGAGCCTTTGCTCCAAAAGTCAAAGCCATTAAAACAGCACTTATTCTATGTCTACTGGGAGACAGTTTCTCCTTTACAGGTTGCTGTGAAAAAGCTCTTTCTTCCCTTTCAGGAGGGTTGGTATTTGATGTCCCTGGGACTGTAAGTTGAATCACATCTTCCCACAATTTGTAAAAAGTTTTCAAGAATTTAATAAATAAGCCAATGGCAAAAGGCAAAGGGCATATCCCAACCCTTTGAATAAAATTGTCATTGACTTTCAAGTTTAGTTCTGGAGAGAGAAAGCTTTAAAGTCATGTCTGTACAACACTGGAGTCTGAAGAGAGATCCGAGACAGGACCAACTAAGCCATCTTCCTAACTGGAGTCAATATGTCCACGCGAGAGCAGTCCTGCACCCAAATTGCTGAAAGGCTGAAAGGCTGGATTTTGTGGATTTGCCCATGCTACTAAATTAAATGCACCTCAGTCCGCACTCTGACACTGAGGCCAGCTGGCATGGAACAGCTCACGTCTGCACTATTAAACTCTCCAAACCTTCAAAAGCAGGTGGCTGCATCCAAGCTGCCTTTTAGGAGCAAACCTTGCCCCATACTAATGTCCAAAGGGTGCCTAGATACTTTGGTAGTTCCAGAAATGCACCATAAACATCCCATCATCTTATCAGTGTAGACAGCACAGTTGCAGTGCTCAACTCTGATTAATTTAATAATATAAATTTAGCCAGTTAATGCTTGTATCTCTCAACGGGTGACTCTCCCAGCCCTGCTGGGGCCAGCAATGGCCTTTTCACGGTGCTTCAAGGAGCAGGATAGATGCGGCTGATGCAGATCTGGAGCCCCGTCTTGTCACAGGGTTTTAAATCAGACCTTGTCCAGAGCAGAGTCAGCTCTGGAGTCTGACTGAGCTTTTGGGGATGGATGGTGACACACATCCCTCACTCAGCTTGGGATGGGGGAGTTTAGTATTGCTTTTAGATTAGCCTCAGTTTGTCAAAATGGTCATGGGTCTACTATTTTGGTTTTGCCCTGTCAGAAGACTTCCTTTCTCCAGGCAACTTTTGATAGTTTATGAGAGACAGAGATGAATGTAGATGAAGTCAGGTCTGGAACAAGACCCTTAAAGAAAATCGCATCCATTTTTCCTTTTTCTTCCTTAGCAATGTGTTTTGCTGTCTGCACAAATTCTGTTGCTGTAAAGCCAGTAAAAACCCCCACAGTCTTCCCACTATTAATAATCTTCTTCCAGCATCCTGGACTCACGTTTCCCACTATAATACGTGCCTACTTTATGGAGGGGGGCAAGGAGAAAGTAGAAAAAATCATTCCTCTTCACTCGCCTCCTGCTTAGCAGCTATTCATCTTCAGAGCATGGCAAAACTTAAGAGATCTGCCAGCACGTGTGGTGCAGTAGTTAGGGGCTATCTCCGTCCATGAGTCAGAGCAGGCAGAAGAGCAGCGGCTGGTGAGGTTAGGCTTTAATTGGTCTCTTGTTGACTCGTGCCTCTTCTCTCCTGTCCCCGCATCCTTCCTGACGTGGCAGGTGCAGCACACGGCAAGCAGACACCAGTCACCTCAACAGGCTCCGGGGAGACACACTTGTAAATCAGGAATATTGTTTCACCGAGCAAAGCTTTGAATAAGGCCCTAATTGTCGCATTTCTGTGGAAGAATAATGAAGTGAGTAGCTGGGATGGCAAATAAGGAGGGGATGATGATCATCAGGAAGCGCCTTGAAGAGCACAGCGTGGAGAGGTGGGGAGAGGAGCTGGGCTCGGTGGGTGAAGGAGAAAGAGCCAGGGAAACAGCTAACAAAAGGAGCATTTGGTATGGCATTTTGGAAAATTCTGTGAGAGATTAAAACCCATGAAAGATTAAAGATGAGTAAAGAGCTACAGATACTCAGCAATGCTCCAGTTCAGTGTTTGGAGTCTTTGACAGAAGACGTGATTCATCAGCCCCCACACACACCTTTTTTTTTTTAAAATATGCATGCTCATTTCAACAAATGTGAAATTTCCAGCCAAAGCAAGAGTGCTTCACACCCACTCAGCCCTGAACAGCCTGGGCGTGGGTATGCTGGCTGTGTCCTGGGGAGCCAGCCAAAATCAGCAGACTTCACCGTGCGCCACCTTCGGTCCCTCCTCGCCTGGAGGCGGAGAAGTTGCTCTTCCCTCTGATTCTACTCCCCTGCACTTTTTCACTTTGGAAAGGTTTCATTTCGTGCTGCTGCAGACTTGGCAATTCATTTCTTGTCCATGTGTGAAAAAAAGAACATATACATATACATACATATATATAGCTTTTTGGGACAGCTAAGCTCTGAGGGGATAAGGACTTGACGGATATACCCGAGTGCATGGTAATACAAAAGGCCTTGGAATAGCTATCCAGAGTGTGCTGAGACTCTGCCATTTGCTGTGAAGTTGTGCTCCACAATCCACAGTTTGGTTTTACAAAGAAAATGTTTCAAAGCTCATAACCATGGGGGAAAAAAAATCATAAAATGAAAGATGAATGGTATCAGATGTAGTAACACCCGCCTGAATCTTCAGCGGTCTCATACATCAGCTTCAGTAAGTGGGAATTAGGAATGTCCACAATGGTAGACAGCTCTGAAACCTAATAACATCAGAAATATAACCTATATTAAACTTTTCAGTTTAATGAAGCAGCAATATCCAACCAATATTGTTATGATCCCTGGACCCCAGTCCCCAGGTCCCTTGCAAACCTCTAAAAGTGCCATGATCCCTTAAAGAAAGCCAACTTCTCCATCTTCCGCCTTGACAATATTTACATGTGACTAGAAATTATTAAATAAAACAAACAAATAAACAAAACTTCTTATACCTAAATGTGTAACTAAATAACGTTAAATACTCAGCTGCTTTTGTACTCTCTTATTCATGCTTATATGAATAAATTAATAAAAACCTCTATTAAAAATAACTGAAGCTACCACAGACTTTCTATCTTCTTGAATCTGGTGCAGCAAAATTTAGGGATCTTTGGCTCAGAATTTATGTCTGACTTGCCACTGAGTACCATCACCTCTGTTGGAGGGAACAGCCTGAATTATCGCTCTGGGTATGAACTAGACTGGATGACCTCGTAGGTCTTTTCTAGCTGTGCTTTCTGAAAGTCTATTAAAGGCCACTGTGAAAACTGCACCTCTGTGTATGCTGCCAGGAGGGAGGGGTGCATCTAGGTTTGCAGTTAAGGCACAAACTGGGACATGTAAGGTTAAATGTCTACCCTTCCTCCTATCCCAACGGATGTGGGTATGGATACGGATCAGCAAGAGGAAAAGTAGTATTCTTCAAAATGCTCAAATGAATTTGGTGACTTAAACCCTCTCTCCAAAGTAAATGAAATACTGAGGAAGCGTAAGGGTTTTTTTTTTTTTTCCTATTGCCAGCCTGATTCACACCTAGGCCCTGATACCGAGGTTATTATTTGGGAGGCAAACAAAGACCTTCTTTCAAGAGGATAAACGGATATATTTGAAAAGATAGTTAGATTAAGCATCCATACCCGAAACGCGATATATACAGTGTATCTGAATTGCACTGAGTGGAGTGACAGTTTGAAAGATACGGACACAAGCCGGTTCACACTAATTGCCTGCTCCCTGGAAAGGACCACAAAGTCAATGCACTCTTTTTATAAATCTTACAGGGTTAAGTTCCCTAAAGGCCTACAGTTAGGTCCAATATAGGATTTAGGCAACTATTGTGTACTGCAACAAATAGGCGTTCTGTTCTTGGGCCTGGATTTCTCTCTCATACATTTAGGCATATAAATCAGGATCCAAGTCACCTTAGGTTTTCCCTGTGAGGATTAGACACTGGGTCAACTGGGACACCAGCTAGACACCAGCTGGAAGCTGGACGTCACTTACTGCAGAAGAAGTTGAGGGCATTTATGTGGTCTGAATGATTATTTAGGTCCTAAACTCCAGTACGTAGGGAGACTTAAATGTATCTGAATGGGATGAGTGGATGGATAGAAAACAAATTGAGGAAACAAGGACTGGAGGCCAAGTCCTGTCCTTCCTTCTCTCCAGCTGATTTGCAGTTGGTGGGAAGGCCAACCTTTTCCTCTTCCTCTTGAGTGTTAAGTGCATTCAGAAGCAGGTGGAGGTGGAGTTCAGCTGCCTCTAAGGCATAACAGTGGTGAGGCAGAAGCTGAGATGTCCACCTCACCTACCCTCATTGAGGCATTCTGGGCACAACTCAGCTAGATTCACACAGCTGCATGCTGCTCACACATGCACTGTAGATGTCTAAATTCAGGTGTTTGAATCTGGCCAAATCCCATCCTTAAGGACCTTGAAGAAAGACTGGCAGGGGAGGAAGGAAGGATTTCTGGATTTTTCCCTCGTGGCATTTAAATTTTCCCCAAATTGCACTTCATATACTTTTTAGAATCAGATCTAACGTTACTTTTGAAAATTGGGCAGGTGTTTCTCAGTCGCTTATATAGACCTGATGATTTACTTCTAGAGACTTACCACATGGCAGCAGCGAATATGCACCTATATTTCTGAGGACTGTCACAGTCAATGTCATACAAGAGTTAAATATTGCCATGGAGTATTTTTAGTTGCCTTGAGAAATGTACAGGAAAAATACCAAAATATAGGACAACATGCTGCAAAAATAAGCACTTAAAAAGGAACTAAATGAAACTGAAAAACAACCCCATGCATATGATTATCATTTCAAACAGGGAAAGCCTGACCCATTGGATACCTTTGAGAATGCTCCCCCATGTAAAGGTATTCATATATATCAGCATTTGTAGGATCCAGAACAACAGTGGGGTCATTTTGTTTAAAATATATTGTGAACTCAGCAGGATACATCTGCTTTATATTAGTCTTGTGGAAATACTATAAAGGGCTTTGGGGGGCTTTTTGTTTTTTTGTTTTTACTTGGTGGATAATTGAGATAAAATTGTACATGTATAAAAAAGAAAGCAATTCATGGTAGAAATATCTTACCATCCTAAGATACTGAAAAGGAAACAGAAGTCTGAAAATTAAATATGTACTTTTGAGCAACTATTTATTAAAGTATCGAATAATATTTCGATATTCCCTTTATCATTATATTGGAGTACTGGGGGTTTGCTTCTGTTCTGACAATATGAAAAATTATATTTTAATACTTAATGCTACCATAGTTCAGGTTTCAGATCAACTGATTGCTTTTGGGATGGATCTAACTCTATTCACCTTGTATTGTCATTAAAGCACGTGTAAAGCCAGCAACTCTTACAGCTGGTTTAAACTGCTCTGATTTGGTAGCATCTTTGCTGCAATTTGTCATTCTCCTTGCACAGATGCAAATGACAAAGGAAGAGAATCAGGCCCTCCATGCTGGCAAGGGGCTTTTATCTTCCCAATGTTTTGCTAGCTGATCATACTGTTTTCTCGTCCTTTCATTTAAGGTTCATCAAGATAAAAGTGTTTATTTATTTGATTTTTTCCCCCTCTTTCTTGCTCCCGGTCTTTCTGTACATAATGTACCTACTAAGAATGCTCTGTGGTCCCCTAACTGTGTCTTCTGCTCTGCCACTATGGGTTTGCCTAATTATGTTACGAAAAAATGTTAGGTCCTAATATAGAAAAAACAGTGAGGATAGCGTACATTTCAAACATCATTTTCTCATAACTTTCCCTTTGTGATCTTTCTAACCAATGCTTTTTTGGGGGGGATGCTCCCCTCTTACCTGCCCTGTCCTCAGGTTCCCACCCCTGGCTCTGCTTTCAGGCTGAACTGAGCCTGGGGGAAAGGATTCAAGCGAGCAGCCTTAGTCTCACAGCCTCAGTGTCAGCCAGCATCTTACACAATGCAAGAGCAGGAGCTGCTACAGTCATCTGTTTGTTTACTTTTTTCTCAACTTCAACAAAACAAGAGGGGGGAAGTGTTCTGAAGACATAGTTCCTGCTTATGTGAGAAATTCACAGGGAATAAAAATAAAAATCTATTTACTTTCAACCACTTGCAGTGAATTATGAATACAGAGGTGTCACCAATTTGCATAGAGCATGTACATGCAGCTCATTCTTACTTAATCCTTTTGCTTGAGCTTTTTATTATTTCTTATTATTATAAACTCAAGTACAGAAGGCAATTTCAGCACCTGAAATATCTGGAGGAGTTTGATTATATTATTATGGAGAAAACTGATTTTTATCAATTGATTTGGCAAATTCAGGCTCAGACACTCTCCAATCCTACAATCTCCCATCTTGATTACTGTGACATCCTGCTCACCTTACCTTGGTTCATATTTACATGATATCAGTCATTCAAAGCACAAAAAGCAAAGCAAAGAAATGAGTGCCCATTAGTTTAGTGGCAGCATTTCTCTCTTTGGTCCTATCTCCTTTTCTCCTTGTCTACCACACCATTTCCAAAGATTTGGCTTCAGATTCTTTAAATCAGCTTCAGCTTATATCCAGGACAACTGAGATACCAAGCAAAAGGCAGTTCTGATGGTATGAAAGAGATCATTCTTCATCAAAGCATGGAGAATACTTCATGGGTTTCTCAAGCTAGCAAGTGTGGTAGACAGGAAGGTATTACTGATGTCCAGTGGTTTGCCTATACAGCAATGGCAAGGTCGCATAATGGCATGGTATGAGAAGTAGCGGCATAGCCTTTGGTGCAAGTTACTTTTCTGCTTTATTACCCAAGCTTGTATTCCCCAAGTTTGGTCCATGATCTGCACCTTCGCTACATACTGTTGTCTTTGATTGCAGTGATACTGTCATACATCCCATAAAAAAAGAGTAGAGAATAAGGCAAAAATGAACAAATTCAAGAACAAATGAGGAAAACAATGGCAGCAGAAGAAATGTAGGAGAGAGGTCTGAGAGCAAGAGGGGCTGTATCTGGGGAACTGGAAAAGGCAGAGATGGTGGGAGTTGTCACAGCGCTGTAACCGTGAACATGGATGAGGCTGCTAAGAGGAAGGATGAGGGTGCAAAAAGAGAGCAACCAGCAAAAACCTGCAAGATGCCAACAAATAAGCAGAAGAGCTAGGTGTGAGGAGCCCTTATGAGGTAGCCAGTGATCTAGATTGAGAGTCATTCACATCCATAAAGCAGCAGAAGCAGAGGAGGAGGAAGCAGAGGAGCAAGAGGTTGTGAACGAACACAGCAAGACAGATCAAGGAAACGGAGACCAGAAAAATCACTTTTTGGTTTAGCCCTGGGTAGGAGGTACTAATGCCCATAGTCAGACAGCTTTCAGCTGAGGGGAGGAGTTGAAAGTTAGATTAGAGGGGATCAAAGGTCGAGTGGGAAGAGCAGAATTTAAGATGAGTTAAGGCATGTTCCAGCATTTGGGAGACTAAGAAGGGAAGGGAGGAAGATGAGGGAGTTTGAGAGACAACTGGAACATGTAGGGCATTTAGTGAATGCTTCTCCATCATCGAGTGCCGCTGGGGCAGAGCAGCTCTGCTACATCGCTAACTCAGAAGAATCTTTTAGTCCTTTGTTTTTTTTTTCCCCCACCTCCAACCCTCCCCTCCCTCCCCAAAAAAAACAAAAGGGGGAGAAATTATGATGGGCAAAGCAGGAAAATGGTTAATTGCATCTAGCAGAGCAAAGCACTGTCACGGCTCAGAGCTCCAGTCTGTAATGAGTGTGTGGCCCAGATGTCAAAAAGGTTAGGGCATTCCCTGCCTACCTAGATAGGTTCCCAAGGGAAAAAAACATTTTGTCCTCATTTACAGTATGGCAGGTGAGAGGGATGGGAGACAGGGAGAGGGGAAGGAGGCAAGGAAGAAGATAACTGAGGAGTAAATTGATTTACATTTAAATGTTATGTTTTTATTACTTACTTTTTTTTTTTTTTTTTTTACTCAGTGTGAAATCTCATCTTTTAAACAAGACAAACCAGGGTAAACTATTTTTTTATAGTACCAAAAAATGATTGACAGTCTAAGGTAATACTTTTTAAATTCTTCCAATTAAACAAAGCGAATTTAATTTTAAGTTTAATTAAAAGGAAATTTAATTAGAAAGAAGATTAAATTTTAATTAAATTTCTCCAAAATCCTTATCCTTGCCTTTACTGCTAATATTTCTCTCGGAACCAAATCCCTTTTTAATATTCTTAAATTCTATTCTAGTAAACTTCCCTTTTATATTAAAATTATATCTGCCTGGATGTACTCACTACCAGGAAAAAAAATCATTACCCCTCTTAAAATACTTGAAGAGTACACCTGAGACACAGAGTAACTCAAGAGCAACCAGTGGAACATTTGGTTATGCTCTGAGTGAGACATTGCTAAATTAACCCACATGCTGCTGAATGCTCCACAGTCAGAAAAGCATCTCTGTGTGGTGAAATAATCCTTACTTGTATGTAGTTATCTGCTACACAGCACATGCATGATGTCTGTATGGGCTGTACTGCCCAGTCTTCCCTATGCTCTGACTGCATGTCCTTTTTCTTTTCCTCTGGAGAGTGTTTTTTCCACCTGCTCTAGTCTGTAAGGTTGGGCTTGTACTGGCCATGGCCACCAAGATGGACTGGGACAAATTTGTGTTTTGCCATCTCCATGTTCCTCAGACATCAACTCCAGTCTCCATGGCAGGTAAACCTGTCTGATAGCTATAAGGCTACTGTGAGACTGCACAGATTGGCAAGGTTCTTGTTGGTGTTTTTTTACAGGTGCAGACAGCTGGAGCACCGATGCACCCACTCAACCTCCTGACCATGCTCTTGAGCCTCACAGGACATAAAGCAGTGCCGTGCAGAGACAGGGAGCTGACACCCATCCAGAAGCAGCCACAGTAGGGCAGCACTCGTGCTAACTAGCCTTGCTCTCGATTTCAAGTTTATTCTTCTTCCAGCAAGGGAGACCATGTCTCACAGAAATAACCAGGTGGCCAGGTAGCAGGGCGCTTAGTGAATTGGGAGCATCCCTGGTAGTTGGCCTCCTGACATCTAAGCCTCTTTCTGCCAGCCTGACCCTACAGCCCAGCATGGGTCACAGGGTGGCCAAGAGACTGCAGCACTGCTGCAGCCGCTAACTACAAGGAATGGTGTGAGGAGGAGGAGGAGGCCAGCCAGTGCCAGGCCCAGTATCTGCACCCTTAGAGCTGTGGTCAGCGTGTCTTTCCACAAGACCATCCTTCCTCTTAATAAGCTAGTTTAAGCTGGTTGTCCCTAATTCAGAACTATCCACGTGTATTTTACATGTTGTCATAGTGACCAAAAGTCTTGCCAATGGATGCCATATTGTAAGGCATCAATATTGATGCAGTTTCCTCCACCGAACACATGGATTGTTATACCCGACGGCTGTCTATCTGCTCCGGCATCTCTTCTTTAACAGTGGCCGGTACTAGATACTTCAGAAGAGGATTTAAGAAACTCTGTAATGGCACATTTGCAAAAACCTGTCCATAGATGATGTTTTGTCCACAAACCTGTCAACTAGAAAAGTCACCTGCCCACTTTGAAAAAAAAACTGCAAATGTTCGTGCCTGTGAAACTCAATTTTTCAGATTTTTTGTAGACAACAAGCTCTGAGGGGTGCTGAGCGATGCTGCAGTGGATTCATTAGGCTTTTGAATGACTGTGCACTGAAAACATTCTGCAGAATTTATAAAGCTCCATTTACTTTGCAAAGTAATCCAAATAAGACCCAGCTTCCCAGGTGAAATCAAAGCAGAGTTCCCAGCAGATGCAATGCATGCAAGGTCAGTCCCAACAGTCTTACCACCTAACAGACCTGCCATAGCTCTGTGCACCATCATCTGCATCTGCAAAAATTCTCCAGCAAGTAGCTGCCTACTTCGGCTGCTTCTGTTCTTCTCGTTGACATTTCGGAGGTCACTCAGGTTCCTCCTGGACAGCACTTTAAAAAAAAAGAAATTCTCTCTACATTCCCTCACCCTAAAGTAATCTATTTTGTCCCAGGGGACACCTCATTCACTTTCTGATCTTCACGTTCTCCGTACTTCCCTCCTGCCCACTGCAAAAGTCAGAAAGAGCTGACCTTTCTCCTCACCAGCTGTCAGACCTGGCTGAGGTTCTTGAACAATGGAATTATTGCCTTGTGCGGTTTCTTTTTCTTTTTTTTTTTCTATCTCTTAAAAATAAACATAGACCAAGTGACAAAAATTCATACGCTTTGAGTCTATGTTGCAGCAGTGATTGGAAAACACACAGAGCAAGGACTGATAAATAAAGTGGGCCAAAGATATTATCCTTATTTCCTCACAGATATAGTCCTAAAAGAATGCTATGAAAGGCCTGAGAACATGGTGATAATCTTTTATTTATAGCCATTAAATTGTTAACATGATGCAGATTTAAGTTCTTGTTATTGTATACCACTACTCATTTTGAAATCTCTCTTTTGGGAGGAAGGTATTTTTATTACTAGCTTCCATTATACTAGGAGCTGCACAAATAAGGTCTAACAGGCAACACTAAGATTTTAAGTAGGAATGGAAATAAAGGAAAGGAAATAACATTATCCCTATTTTTCAAATGAGAAACTGAGGAACAGAGCAATCAGTTGTGTATTCACCACTGTAAAATGTTCTGACAAACTAATTTGAAGAATTCCATGAAGTTCAAATGGAAAATCTGTTGCAAAACAAAGAATTTAATCCTGATTTCCAGAGTCCCAGACTGCTACTTCAACGACAAATAATTCTATTTCTTTATACGGAAAGCAAACCTAAGAAAAACACTAGATATAAAATTTGGATTACAGACAGTTGGATAAATATGATACTATCCAGATGATGAAATGTGATGCCATCCAGATATCCTAGACCAAATCATTATACTATACATATACATGTATACTATATATATATATCCTTTGATAGATATATAGTACGGATCCAGTTTTTGTATGGGGAAACAGTCTATTTAGATGGTTCCCTGTGAAAGAATAAACTGCTTTGTCAGGGCAGTTAAAAACCATCCAAGGCTGCTACTGAAACAATTCTGTTTCAATATGCAGAGGACACGTTCGGTGCATACCTAGAGTTTTCCAACAGCAAGGAGTCTGACAGTGCCCTGTCCATTCAAAGGCACAGCAGAGGAAGATGGTGGATGTTTATGTTCATCATTGCGTTAGGAGATGCTCTGCCCGGGCCACATTCTCAGCCTGGAGGTGATGTGTCACTGAGCTGGAAACTCTTTGGTACGTTGATGTTGTGTAAGCTACGTGGCTCATGATGTCATACCATTTTAGAAGGTGAAGTTTTAAAAAGAAACATGTATGAAACTGAAGACAAAAAGCACAAGAATATAGCACTGTGTACATTTCTATCAATTTGGACTTTTCCAGGGGATATGTCCTACCTGTAGGCCAAAATTCTTTTGCAGAAGAGGGGGAATACGAGCAGTGCCAGACTGTATGAAATTAAAGGCCGACCCAATTCAGGATGCTGTCTCTGGCAGGAACCAAGGAGAAATCAAAAGATTCAAGAAATTTCTCTCATGAGGGAATTTTCTTCCTTTCCCACAGTAGGGTGAGATCGTCTTATGCCAGAAAGTATAAGGATTTATCTCCTTTCTCTTGCTGATGTTCAAAGAAAACTGTTCTTTAGCATTAAGTGTATTCTGCAGACTATCCAGAGAATAAGGAGCTTTCATCACGTAGACACAAAAATAGAGAGAGTTTTATGGGGTGTGTTTCATTCCCGTTGGGTGCCCACCAGCCATGACTACTGCCCTTTGGGCCACACAATCAACCTCCTCACTCATGAAGATAAATGTCGTATCAGCCCTGCAGTAAGCCATCATCTATTCTTGAGAAACAAAGAGAGTATATAGCATGACCTTCCTTGAAATATTGGATCTATTTACACGGGTTTGCGTGGACCACATTACTTATGAGTCACCAAGGGGAAACTGAGCTCCTTGTAGATAAAGCGATCAGTGCAAACCACTGTAAATAAATCTGAAATTTCTATGAAGGTCGCACAATGTCTGATTTATACTTCAGCACCCTATGAAATAATGTTGAACAGGTAAGTGGTTTTCAATTATTATTTTTTTATTCACATAAAAAAAAACAACCTTTTTTGTAGTATAAGGGACTACTCTATTTTAAAGTGCATCTGGTTAGAGAGATGACACATGCCCAAGAAATAAGTTATTGTCTGGCATAAGGCTAAATGTTCCTGGACCTGATTCTGCCATCCTCGCTCTCTGGAATGACTTGCATGGACACATATGGCAGAATCAAACCCAGCAGCTGCAGCAATAGATGATCCTTAGAAAGTCCGAAGCTCCATTTTAATCTATAACTTCTTTTTCACAAATAACCCCAGTATAGGTCAAGCCTGAGTGAAACCTTTGTATCAGTAAAGTAGGACTTATCATGAGCATAGGCTTTTGGTCTTAGAAGATAAGTAATGCTACACTGACCAAATTACAGGATTAGAAATCAGGAATCTTGTTTCTGTCATTAATCTGTTTTTTGACTGATTTTGCTTCCCTTACCAGCTTTCATCAGACTTGTCTGTTAAAACAGGCAAGGCCCCGATATCAGAGAGGACTGTCTGATGCAATTATACTCTGGGGAATAACCATTAGGACTCCATTTTAGATTCAGGGAAGTCTTCTGGTTGAGTGTTTATCCAAGTTGCTACAGTTTGCAATACTAGATAAGAAATCTCCTATGAACAGATTCTCTAAGAATTCTAGTTACTTGCAAGAACATCATTAGAAGGTAAAAATGGTATCTAGTAAGTGAACTTGATCACCTAGCATGTTCTTGAGCCATAAAACTGATGCTTTAGCATTCTAAATAGGACAAAAATAATAACAAACTCTTTTGGAGTGCCTAGGCTAGGCATGGAGAAAAATCACCTTCTGAGAATTACAGCGAGGAAGTGTGAAATCTTACCCTTCCCACAGAAATAAGCCTTACTTAACCGAGAAGCAAGTCAAGATCCAAGGAAACTGAGAGGGTCTTCAGAGAGACAAAGCAGTCCGGGCGACGATAGCAGATGAAATTCAGAATTGGTGAAGGAAATGCTGCTCTTTGGAAGGAAAGAGAAGTTGGGCTACTGAATTATTCTTCCACCAGAGATGTAGCTACATATATGGTTGTACTTCCACCACATAAGTATGCATAAACCAGGAGAGAGAAAAAAGCAAAGCTGTTTTAATCTTTAAGGCAATCCTGTAACCTCACTTGAAATATTAAATCTGATTCAGGTCACCTTATCTTTATAAAGGCAAAAGAAAAGTGATGGGATAGGCTGGTTAGTGCTGACTTTCCATCGCCCTGTGATGCCAGCGCTGCAGACATTTACACTGTTGCAGGGAATTCAGAGTGGGTATAAACAATTTGATTAGGTGTGTTTTGTACCTCCTTTTCATTATTTAGGGCAATATGGACTCTGATTACAGAATCAGCCTTGCTGATTTCTCTGGATAAATGTATACTCCTGGGAAAAGCTGATGCTTCTTAATCATCTCAGTTTTGGTGGCCAGGAATCCTGCTGTTACGAAGCACCTCTTTCATAAAAAAGCTTAACAGCTTCATGAAAACTAAGTATTTTTTGTGAAAAAGAGATTAGTGGGAACCTCCGTCCTTCCCAGTTTCATTTCTGATTTTTCTTTTGTCTTCAGACAACAGCCAGCCCAGGCTATCTTTGCATGGATGCTGCAAAGAAACATGCATTCCCAGAAAATATGCCCATATTCAGTCTTCAGACTAGTTTTTCAACTATTTAATAAGATGGGCTGAGTTTGAAACTAGTCTGAAACACAACCTCCCACGGATTAAGTTTCTTTTTAAACTAGATTGAGGTTTTAAAACCAGAACGGTTAATTCAAAACAGTGGGACCAGCTTTTTGCCAGCTTCAGCAGTTCTGCCACACCTCAGGACCTTTTATCAAATCTATGCCTCAGCAAATTTAAATGCTAGCATAACTGCAGTTGTTAGTTAAATGACAGTTAATTACATTCTTGTAGCTCAGATTAATCGCTTTAGCATATGTGCCTTACACGTCGGACAGGATGTATCTGAAATGACTCTGGAAAAGCTGAGTCAGAGCAGCAGGTTTTCTCTTCGGGATGAAACCACGCTTTTGCCCTAGAAAGGGCAAATCTACCACTTGGACACCCATGAGCCACATGGTACCGTCCTGGGTGAGGCAAGTGGACACATGGGACCTGCTCTGCCTCCCGTTGCCTCCCCAGGAGACCAGGTCTCCGGGAGAGGGGCATCTTGGTAGGGTGCTCTTTGAGAGCTCCCTGTTGGTTGAGCTTTTACCATGCATATGGTCAAAGAGACTAAGCTGACACAGGACTTGTGGCAGAGATGAGCTGCAGAGGAGGTCTGAGGGGAAATGAAGATCAGGGCAAACCTGCAAGCAAATTCCTTGTGCCCAAAGAAGACAGACTCACTGATGGTGGTCATCTGCAGCTGGACAGGTCCTCTCCTTCTGCTACTATCTCACAACCCTCTTTTTTGCTGGCTTTGGTTTTCTGAGCCTATCACCACCACCACAGAGAACCCAGTAGAGATAAGGGAGTAAAGAACTGCCTCATGAAATATAGGAGTGGAGCCCTAAAGTTGTGAAAATAACATTACTACATTAAACAAGCAGCTTTTGTTACTAATGTTATTCACTCTATTAGGATTATGCCAATGCTTTGCAGAAGTGCCAGACAGGAAGAAAAAAAAAACAGAATTGTCCTAGGCCCTGTGCAAACACAGAATCAATCTCCAACCCCTATCCTAGAAAGCTTCAACTTAAGAAAGTTTCCAGCTGAAGTAGATCAAATGATTGCTATTGAATTTAAAACAGGTAAAATGATTTTGGAGTAACTGCACTAGTAAATTCTACATGCAAAATATTAATGTCAATTCACATTTTTATTTATTTCCTTTGGTTGTTTGTTTTGTCTTCTTTCCTTGACCCAGATTTATCAGAAGTCTGGCGACCCTCGAAGACTGTTTGTGAAGTGGTACAGTTCTGGCAAGGGCTAAATTCTAGCAGAAGACTCACTGCAGCTCTCTGTAAATCTATCCATTCTGTTGCTCTACAGACCCCGCTTCACCATCTGCCTTGTGAATTGCATTTTTGTTGCGGTATTTCACAAGTTTAAAAATATGGTTATTACAATCCATAAACTGGCTTTCACAGAGATTATTAATTAAGTCCAAAATATTGAACTGATGTGCTTTGTGAAATACAGCGCAAACGTCACAGCACTGCTGCCATTATAACCCATCTGCATAATATTAGATTGGAGCTCTCGGAAGCTATAAGTTTGTGGTTGGTTGCAGGGGGGAGGTTTGTTTTGTTTTTCTTTGTAGCGGTCCAAGAAGTAAAACCTGGAGCCTTAAAGTCAGGTGGATGAGATAAATTGAAACGGATCTTATTGCTCCCAAACACTCTCCTGGAAATAATGGCATCTTGACATTTTATCAGTCACTCATGCGGTCATTCTCAGCGGTATCAGCCAGAGCTTGAAGGATAGAGCCGTAAAGAAAGGATTGTCAGCCATAAACATTCCTCAAAACCATGAAAGCCACAAATGAAAGCTTAAGTAATGGAGGACGGAATACCCTTGATATTTCAACAATTACCTGCAACAACAGGCTTTGTTCAGAGCCCTGGCCATTTTTTCAAAAGCCTTTAGTTGTCATGGCCAGAATGGGGTAGGAAAAAAAAAAGGAAAAAAAGAAAGAGAGAGAGAAAAAAAGAGAAGGATCTAAAGCTCTGATGTGAAAAGATAAACGTGAGTGGTTGCATATATAAGGAAGTTTATGGAAGTTTTTCAATTTTTTAAAATCAGGATTTATTGCCAGATATTAGAATTATTAAGCTTGTAGTGAGATTTTTTTCTTTCTTTCTTTTTCTCCAAGAGATCATTAGAAAGACATTCATGCTGCTGAGCTGTTACCTCTGTGGCCATTTCTGGTGTCAAATTATAGAGGAAAAAAATGACACTTGCAAGCACATTGCAATTGAAGGAGCTGCAGTAATGGACAGAAGTGAGCAAGTGGGAAAGCAAAAATGAATTCAACTTCATTATATTTTGGAAAAATATATTTTTGCGGAGGACAAAAAAGAAGAAAAGCTAGTTTTAAATAGTCCTTGTGCCATCAGTTTAGCAATTTTGAGCTCATGGAAACTAAGTAAAATGTAGTGCTTGGTATCCGAGTCAACCTAAACTCTGGAGGCAGCAAACATGAAAGGTTAAATGCTCTAGAAATTGCATTTGTAGAGTTTCTCAACTTTGGAGATTAATAGTTACTCAAAGCAATGGATAAATATTAGCAAAGGACCATTAGCAGAGAAAAACACATCAGTGAATCAGAGCTCCCCGGCTTATCAGATCAATTTTAAATAGGTTTATCTTGGACTTTTCTAGCACCTTAATGAGGAACAAATTGTTTTTTCTTACCCCTTTTTGTTTCCTGAGCCTTTGTTGACTTTTTGATGTTACCTACATACAACCATTAAAATAAATGGGTCAGTGGCATAAGAGTGTTAATTCCCTCTCCCCCGCAGGTTCTGGAATACAGTCATTTTATAAAAGTTCCCTTTTATTACTCTGCTTACGGTCACCTAAAGTTTAGGAACAAATGAGTTAGTGTTGTTTAGTGATGCCTTCTAAGGCAGATGAGACCAAGGAATGAATGGAAACAAGACCCAGAAGCAGGAGGTCTGTTTTTCTTTCCTTTTATATTTATACAGATGACAATAAGAACAGCTATTCCTTATACAGCTAAATTAGTGGTCATATACTGGTGTGAACCTGTAGTCAGAGAGAAAAGAATCACATCCTGTGTTTGCAAGCAAATATTAAACCTAACCAATTGGGTAGGAAAGCTCCATTCTACCTTTTAAACCTTCAGTACAAAAATAGAGAGAGTGATATTTGAAATATGGTCCTTGTTAAAGCAACAAAACACACCGGTTGCACTTTAGCAGAGGTAGAGAAGAGTTAGGGCACAAGCTCATTTGTTCACACATAGAAATTTGGTTCCATTTGAAACGCCCCAGGACATCACCCCAGCCTCTCTTTGCCATCTCAGAAAACCACGGGCACTATATGCTGGATCATTTCTGTCACTGCTATGCAGATGTCTTGATCACCTAAGGTCATCTCAGATGGTACGAACCATCCAGGGGAGGGAAATTGAAATGAATTCTGAAAGCCAAAACTTCCCAAGTCCTGCAGGCACCTGCCTGCAGACCAGGCATTTAATTGACCCTTGACCTCTGCTGGCTTCAGGTAATGGTTGACACTTAAATGCTTCCATGGATCTGACTGTAGGAACCTTTCTCCTGAGGCAGCTTTGCTGCTGTTCAGAGCACTGTCCTGAGAGCTGGGACTGGGGGCTGCTGTTGACCGGCTGAGTGAACCTTGATCCATTGCACACCTCTGCTTTCACTCGCTCTTGTACATGTTTGGTATATTTAAACTATTCTGCCTGCAAGGCCAGATTGCTCTGTGTTGCTGCTAACAGAGCCTCCGTCTTTTTTAGGAACCACCAAGTGCTGAGATAGCAAAACACTTTTTGTCACCTTTGGATGTTGAGAAGGAGGTTGCCAGCTCGGAAGGGTGCTAGAAGCTGTTTGTGCCCTGACATGTCTGTGAGATGGAAGATGGTTGCTCTGTCAACCTGTAACATCTCATAGAGGAAGGTGCCTGGCAGACTGCTTTGGTCCCCACCTCCATCAGCACTTGCATCTCTCTTAGGTGAGGTATAGCATCCAGTCCCCTTCCAGCCATGGACCTCACAAACTAGGGGCATCTGCTCAGTCTCCTCTCATGATCCAGAAGCCACTTGAAACTGGTAGATTCCCACAGAAGTGTTGATTTATATGAACTGAACTATTTTATCAAAAAATTGTTAACGGACTTCAACATTGATGGTTGGTTTTATACAAGACTGGGATGTACCAAGTCTGACAGGATGCTATAGGAAATTCTTTTTATATCAATTGCAGCTGACAAGCTGATACAGCTGCCCCTATATTTTTTTCTTATAATTGGGATTGTCTGAGTTCTGCAAATAGTGATGTTGGCAAGTTTAGAAACCTTCTTTTGGATTCATACATTCATCCCATTTTCATTACAAAACAAGTGCTTTTTGTGTGAATGCTTCAGGCTTTTATAGAGGGAAGAGCAGAGTTACCATGAGGTTAAATGTTGCAGTGTAGGTCTGGGCAAGTTGAAATGCAGAGTAACATTTCTACTTCTCCTAATAAAGCATGCCTTTTATCTTCCATGAAGACTTGTTTCTTGCTAGTCTCTGTCAGCAGGAGCCATCAACATAACAGTGTTTAGCTGACCTGTGAAAGAGCTTCTGGTAACCACTACTCAAGAGCTCCATTAAGACAGAATCATTTAAGCTGATTCTATAACAATGCAAAACTTTTGTAAAATGAGGTTAGGAGGTTGATGCATTTTATATAACCAAATGCAACCATTTTGGGCCTGAACTTGTGAGCTGCTGAGTAGTCTCAGCTCCCATTAACATTACAGACATGCTCAGCATTTTATAGGATCAATATCAATGAAATCTGAAGTCTGAAGATAATATTTTAGTTACAGTAATAACAATGAAAATGCACAGGAATTTAAAGACACTGAAAAAATAACAGAAACAAAACCTACAGCATTTTTACTTATTACCAACTGCAATTTCTAGTTAAATTCTTGCCTAGCCTTGTTTTGCCTTGCCGTCCTTTTACTGCGGAATACCTCTTAGAGAACCTAGTAAAGCTAACTTGATTCATGACTTAATACATTTTTGACACTGTTCTCCAAAAATCATCAAATATATTATGTGCCAATAATTACTCAAGCAGCTCTGGTTTTTATTAAGTACAACATAATACAGCCAGCCCATTAAACATGAATGTAAGGGCCAGTATCCAATGTAGATGAATCAAATCAGAAAACTAGCCTGGAAAGAATCCAGTCCAGTTTCCTGTTTTCTCGGGGAAGCTTATAATATAGCTCCACGTATAAATATATTGAACACTGTTTAAAATCTAATTTGGTTTCCTCTAAAAGGAGGCAAGTTCCAGAGCCTTGTTCCTCTGATGGTTACAATCCTTATCGCCGCTTCCAAGATAAATTTATTCATTTCTAGTTTATCCCTTTCAAAAATATCTTGAAGATACCAGTACTGCCTATGATCTGAACTTGTAGAGTTTTGTACCTCTTCTAGGAGGTGTTTCTATTGTCCTGGACAAACTCCACCAGCCTGATCAGAGCTGGGGTGCCTTCAGTATTAAATTCCATCAGTGTAAATAGGTAACGTCACTGCAGTGGTTGCTAGGAACCAGGTTAAATAATAGTTCCCAGAAAGTTATAGACAATTTCCCCCAAAAAATCACTTTCCTCTTGAAACTCCTAGGACTTGAACACACAAATCACTCCTCTTACTCGCGGCTATTTATCATTTTTAGAGGTTATAAATTATACACACCAAGCACCAATTTTATACACCAACAACCATAACAATGCAGTCGCAAAACAGAACACTCTGAAGGATACTCTCCCCTTTCAAAAAGTAAGAGCAAAAAATAATAATTCAATGCCTAGGACTGCAGTATCATTTTCTATTCAAGGATCTCAAAGTGGCTTATAAAGGAGCCATTAACCTCATTAAACACCTTTGAGACAGGAATCTAGCCATTATCTTCATTGCCTTGCCATGAAGGTGGGGAAGTACCTCAACTTTATATACCTTAAGGGGAGGTTTTGCAAATGTTTTCCACTCTTGCTATGACTGGTTCAACTCTGCAAGTTTTAAGCAAATTTGGGAGCAGTGTATTGATTGTTTGTTCTCAGCCAAGATAGATTACATGATACATAACACGCTGACAGCCACACTAGATAGATTAGGGCTCCTAACACCAACTGAGTGAATGTTGCTAGTACTCCCATTAAGTTAATTCATAGAGTGGAATTGTTGTCCCACAGAAATCAAGAGATGCTTATCATCAGCTTCACTCGAGCCAGGAATTAAGTGATGGAATTTGAGGTCCTCCACTGCCTATCAGGGAGTAAGCTCGTCTCATGGGAGAGCTTATCATGAATTAGAAGTAGGAAGTTACCCTCAGTTCTCTGCCAATGGGGAAATATACTGAGTAGAGAGTCTGCTGAATGAAACCATCAGAGACACCCTCTGTGTCTCGGTTTTCCTTCTCACTAGTTCTTGATGGTCCACGTAGTAAGGTGCCTTTCTGGACCATAACTCAGAGATGACTATCTCCTTTTAGTCACTGAGTGGCTAATAGGACCTGGGATGGAATTCAGTCCAGATTTAGACTTTCATATTTGGTGTGTAGCTGGAAGTGTCTACAGCTGAGCAGTCTGAGCTCTTATTATATTTAGTGATGATTCAGTCAGTAGAGTCTGAAGCACTATCAAACCCATCCGAAAGTGGACACCGACATTTAGCGAGCTGTAGCTGACCACCAGTATTAACTAGTCCAAAGAATAGCTCTGCAGACTCCATTGACTGTACTCTGCTGACTGTAACAGTCATATAGACCCATAGTACATATGGAACCATTTATCTCTAGGGGTCTGCATCTAGAGCTGAATCCCATCCTGGATTGCCCTTCTGGGGCAGGCACCTGTTTTGGGAGCACTGCCATGCCAAAGCTAGAGCAGTCTGAGTCTTGCCCTGTGCACTTGCATAGTCTGTGCATCTTTTTGGCTCAGGGAGGTCATGTCATATTGGAGAATGCTTACCTTTCAACTTTGTTAGTTTCTCTCTGTTTAATACTATGTGTGGATGGTTACGAAACCATAGGAGATTATAGATACACCACATTCCCCTGGAAATACATGAACCAATCAGTCATTTTCTAAAAATCTGGAGTTTAAGTCATATTTAGGATCAGACAGTACTCAGGGGTAAATTCTATTTTTTATTTCATAATCATTACAAAGGTCAGTCTTTGCTCATCCTGGTTACAAAGTAAATTTCTTGATAAATGCCAAAATTACAGCATATGCAAAATGTTTGTTGCTTTACTTGTTTTGTTTGTTTGCGGTTCTGCAGATATTTGCTGTGTGGAGAGGATATTAAGGGAGTTTGTCTGCTGTTAAGGGATAGTGAGGCTAGTATCCCATACTCCAGGAGAGGTACTGTGGTAAATGCTGTGCCTGCAGTGAGTCAGAGCATCCTTGAAGTGCTAAATAGACAAGTAAGGCAAAAGATGAGAAAGGAAATGGCCACAAAGGCACCTGGCCAAAGTTATAGGATGGGTCAAGGGGAGAATGAAACATGGATCAGGGATCTCTTAGCTTGTACTATGTGTTCTTTCCACAAGATAAAATATGAAAAGGATATGTTCATCTAGCCTTTCTATTTCAGTACTTATCACTAGAGGTGATTCTCCTACTCTTTGTCCAGACTGATTAGACAGCTTTAATGTTTCTGAGGTTTCTTCTGGACTTTCAGAAGTCAGAATGAGATGCAACACAAAATGAACCAGGAGAAAGACAATCCATTTTCTTTATCCTTACTGCAAAGATGTGCACAGAATATATGTCACCTGCTCATTTTCTCCAGGAAAGTCTACACTGTAGTATTGCACTGTGCTTTCAAACAAACTATTATATATAGATATATATCTATATCTATATATACACACACACATATATATGCGGCCTATCTACACAACTTTTCTCCTTCCACCCTCCAAATGCATGTAAAACCCTAAAGCATGTAGTTCTTTGCTCTTTGGAAATGCACTTACACAGGATAAGAATTCAAGCCTGAGCTGTGCTTTGTTTGATCTGGAACTCACTTTGCCAAGAGGATGTAGACAAGAACATATAAGTGCTGACAGTTCTCCAATGCCATTTTCACAGATCCTCCTCCAGGGACAGATAAATAATGAAACAACTCAATGGGAGATAACGCTAAAGCATCTCAGCCCTCAGAACCACAGGATATGCACCAGACTCACATGGGTGAATGCAGAAATGCTGAGAACATTTAGCAACACAGATAGGACTTTGGGAACCCTCATGCTTGCCTAGGCTAACCCAAGCGTAAATCTGGAGTAAATGGAGAAACAGTGATGCAAACTGTCATAACAGATTGAGAACCAGACTCGGAGCTCCTACTGTCTACGTACATGACAAGAAAACTCTCCATCCTCTCTGTATCAAGACAGTATTTTTCTCAGTATTTCTCTTTCAAATGTCTACTCTGCCTCTCTCAGCAGTGCTGAAATGCAAAATATTCATCTCACATTTTCCACAGCTGACTTCCATTCTGCTAATTCTGTTATGCAACACGTGACCCAAATGATTCCTCTCTCTTGTTTTTTTCTTACTTTGCTGATATTTGTAGGCAGCCTTTATGTCCGAGGCTGTCACTGAACTGAGTCTGATCGGGCAAATTTTTACTCCCAGGACTGCACTGCTGAATTGGAATGGCAGAGTGTGCTCTCAGCTAAGTGCATTAAGTAAAACAGCATAACAGCATGCAGCATTTTAGACTAGTAGCCTACAATTTCCCCTCCTGCCCAGAACTTATCAGGGAGATCTATTAACATCCTGCAAGCACAGGATTTTTCCATTCAGTTACTATTTCCTTTCCTACTCATTACTAACATGCTATTAACCATTTCAGCTACTGCTGAGCATTGAGCTGATGTTTTCAGAAAACTACCTAAAATGATGCCAAGACCTGATTGTTGAGTACTCCTTTAAATCCCTTTTTGAGCTTTATAATTAGTATAAGAAAAGAAAAATATCTTCACTGTTTACTAGGTTGGATCCCCATAATTGCAGAGTGACCATATATCACCACTGACCTCTGTGTATGATTTCTAATATTTCTCAGGCACATTAGGGTTTTCAAGATTGAGAATTTAATGCTTGTTATGACCAGGGTTGACTTCAGTTTTCTCCAAGCAAAAGATAAGTGGAGGACCTACAGTCTTGTGTTGCAGTCATCAGGCTGAGTGTCATCCTCCTCTCCCCGCTTGAGAGTTGCCTCCCAACTCTGCTTTTCCCGGCTGGGGAATTGAAGCTCTGATATGAGAAGACGCTGTCAGCGGCTCAATTTTCTATCATCAGATTTAGGTCTAACACATCCATTTCAGTTATCCAGTAGCATTTTTATGCTGTCAAAATGGCTGTGGAGCAAACTGTAGGCTTCTTTCTATAAATATGATATCTGTGGTTCTTTTGGGAGGTTTTCTGGTTTTTATGCTAGACTGCAGTGTCCCACTTGGATCCACCTTTAACAACAAGAGGCAGGAGAGGTCCCTTAACCAGCTTAAAAGGGAAATGCTTTTTAGATAGCACGTCTTTGGTTTTCATATGGCTCTTGCTCATTGTGCTTTGATCCTATTGACGCTGAATGCTCTCTTGCTATACCTTGGTGTGATATAATGGAAGGAATGCCATGTGGTAGTCTGCAGAAAAGTCGATTAAACTAGCAGACATAAAACTGCAAACAGCTTTTACGCGTCACTAATGGACTGGGACCGCTTGGCTTTTATGATAGCTCAGAAAACCTTACACACCTGAGGTGTTGTAAAAATGAGTAACAGTTAAAAACAGGAAGAAATGTAAAGGACGAGGGGCAAAGCTAGATGGCTTTTGGCATTAGCTGTTCCACAATGCCAGACCATGGGCTGTTTACAGGTGCAAACAAAATGAGCTCTGTTTCTCATGGGAGAATTGTCTTTATCCCAAACACGTACTGGAAACTTGGTGATCCAAAATGTTGCTCTTAAAAGAGTCCCCTTCCATCTGTTAAAAAGAGAGAATGGCTTTGGTCAACGGGGACATTTTAAATTGAAAGTTCAGTGTTTGGCTAACTAAGGATGTGATTTGGCACTTTCCTCTGAGTTAGCAGAAACAGTGGTCTAAAAAAACATGACTGTTGCAGGCCAGGAGAAGACTGTCAAAAAGCAGCATGCCTACTGGCCACCCATTAAATATTGACCTGCATTGTGATTAGCTTTGGCTAGTACTGTCTTTCTCAAGGTTTTTTGCATCATGTAAGTTCTGCATGGTATTGTGGTGTTGTTTTCCCTTTTAGCGCCCCGGAACCAGAAGCACAAAAGTTCTGCAAAATTATTTTCTCCTGTCCTCAACTGGCAGGCACGTGAACTAATTCTCCAAGATGAGCTTAACAACACGGTATAAGATAAATGACAAATTTCCATAAATAATGCTGAATACTGCAAATGATATGCCTGAAAAGTCATTTGATCATTACACAGTAGAAGATGTCTTCTGTAAAATAAACAAATATTGAAAGGAGAAAGCCAACCGGCTATTTAAGATTAAAATGGCCTGAATAGGTCAGGTAGATGCTGGCCAAATGTTAAGATAGTGTGTCATATACCTTCGAAAGATCCTGTCCCTAAAGCAAAACTGAAGTCAGGTCTGACACCTGACTCATATCAACAGGAAAGACAGAGAAATCTCCAATGCTGGCTCAACTAGGCAGCAGACAGCAGGGTTTTTTATGGTGAAATCTTTTGACCATCATAAATTTTCATGCTCTGTACCTGGATAACACGGTGAATGGCGATAGATTAGATCCATTTGTCATTCCTCTCTGAGTCACTGCGTTAAAGGAATGTGACACTTAGCAATCTATTCATGAAAAATACAAGCTCTGTGATGTCTTATTAATATTCCCGCATGTAGTTGGAGGAAAAAGTTAACTTGCAGATAGTATAGCTCAATTAAGTGGAAAACACACATCTCAAAGAAAGCCCAACCCTAATTGCATAGCTTTGACCTACAATGAATCAGGCTTGATCTTAACTGGCTGGGCACCAAAATATATATTCTATTATTTTTTATCTTGCAGTGGTAATTAATGTAAGAAATGTTTCATGCCAAGTTAGCTTTGCCTGTAGCGTCCTCAGATTAGAGGGAAATGGAAATAGCATCTCTGTCAGAGTGGTTGCAGTGTTCTCATCCCCTGAAGGAAACCCAAGCTATGCTGACTAAGAAGACTTCAGCTTTTGATCATGAGTTATTGGATATCGACCCATCATTCAGTCAGGGTTGCAAACTGACTGTCCTGAACTGAAAGGGTTGGAATCAGATCACATCCAGGGGGAACAGCTCCCCCAGCAAAACTTCCTTCCCATCTAAATCAAGCCTACAAATAGCAATTCACGTTTGTCAGACATTCATCAAATGTGACATGCTTCATGGAGCCAGGCCACAAAAACACAGGAACCTGTCATAATAACCTCACGCAAGACAGTAGACAATTCTGATGCTACATGACATGCCGGTAGCAGATATCATGCTTCCCAAACAGGTGAATGTAAAACTCAATCTCGTAGAAAGGGAAATTGTCATTCATAAATTGAGAGAAAGGCAGCTATCTGATCCAATTAAAATGTACATTGATTACTGTCAGGCTGTGGAAATGCTGACACACAGGGATTGATCCTGCTTAGGGAAGCTGGATAAAGTAGAGGCCCAAAAGTGGAAGCTATTGCTCTTTCCAGACCCACAAGGAGTAGTGTTAATCCCCAAAACTGGGTATCTCAGCTTAAAAGCACTACTGATTTAGGCAATGACTCTTACTATTCTTGTTATTTTACAGTAGAGCCTGCCATGATTTAAGCACTAAGGAAAGGGCAGTTTTTGATACACTATCATCCTAATCCAGCATATGCTGATCCTCCTAGAGTAAACAGCAGTCTGCAGGATTGGGACCTATATAAGGACTGATGCAATAAATATACAGAAGACTAGAAATGATGAGCAAGAGTAAACAGCGTCTATCCAAGCCAACTTATCTTCACAGTACAGCAGGACTGCATCAACAGATAATACAAGGGGAAGATTTTGAGATGTAGCTGAAGCCAACAGTGAAAGAAAAGTAAAACTGGAGAAAAATTTTCAAACAAAAGATGCTTTTAATAAAACTGTCCTATTCTTCAAAACCAAAGTATTTTTCCCCTAAAATGATTTGTCTCACCTCAGAACATTTCCTTTTTAAGTGGGAATTTCCTCACAACTTCATTTTTTGGTATTCTTTTCTTTCTGTCGTTCGTCCTTCTTCTTTCCCACTTTTCAATAGAAGAAAAGGGAAAGAAAATTGAGAAAACAAAATGACAGTTGAACACTTTGAAAAAATCTTCCATGATCAGATCTCAAATAAATGAAAAAAGTCTTTTTTAAAGCAGGAAGAATTAATCTGACTTAGAAAGTCAGAAACTTCAATAAAAATAAAATATTTTCTTTCTTCCATTTGCTGCTTCAGACAGGCACAGGTCTCCTGTAAGGCCTATATCAAATATGTGGATGTCTTAATATCAATGACAGTCTAAAATGACACCTACATTTAGATAACTGAATGTCTCCCTTGGATATGACTCAGACGGTATCCTCTTAGGTAAAATTACATAGATTCCCTTTGTATCAATTCATTCACCATCAGAAAGGAATACTATCTCTTGTGCATCACTTGGAAAATTCTATTTAATCCACTGATAATGTTTTAGATACACAATATTATAATACATTGACCTATGTATCTAATGTATTGATATATTTTAGATCGGTAGATAAAGTGATGCTAGACACCAGGAAAATATTCCAATGAAGTGGTCAGGATGACTGTAAAACTCTGACTTCTCCTGGGAATAGGAATGACTGCTCTGCTGTGTCATATGTCCTTTAGGACAACAGATAATTGCTGGGGTAGATAGTAGTTTATAGTTATTTCTTTCAGCTAAAATTATAGAAGTGAGTAATTTACAGATATAAGGTTTTGCTCTTTTGATGGTGAAGTTCTAAATTACTGTGACAGGTATTATATGGACAACCTATGACAGCACTATATGGTTTGAGATAGCCAACAGTGGCTTCAGTGCCCACCTAGGTTATCCCGAGCAGTTATATCCACCTAGCGATCTGTGAGCTAAAACTTACAAACCTCTCAAACCTGGCAAGTCACCTTGGAAAAAACTCCCTATAGAACTTCACATGATCTCACCACAGGCACATCCTTCTTCTTAACACAAGACATAAAAGATCTTCTATACTATCACAAAAAAAATGAACAAAAAAAGCCCTGGATTATTGACAATTTGCAGCTGGAATGAGGTGCCTTATGATTAATGCCCTGTGAGGAGGATGCTGTAAACAAAACATTATTTTGTATTGCAAATAAATGGGTCTGCTAAGTACTGTGTAAATCCCCCCAGGTACCAATGGTCCATAGCTCTGACTAAAATGCATTTGCAGAGCACTTAGTGTCAAGAAATCCCATCTGTTGGTGCCAAAGGGTTAAGAGTCTCTCCCAAATCTGAGGATAAACTCATTAAAATGGGCCATTACTGGAGGAAGAAGCAGCCCCAAGACTCCTTGCCCATTTCTTTGCAGGGTTAGCAGGAGGAACCAAAGAGCATAATACAGGTTTGCGTGCACATAAAACAATAGTAAGCTCCATAAGGAGTGAGGATTCCAAAGTAAATAGAATACTGAAAGTCAGCAGAGGCAAAAGTTAACTTAATATAAAATACTTGACCCTCAGGTAAGGCATTAAGATGCTGTTTTGGCAGCCAGAACTGATAGCAGACTTGCTGAAAGGGTATTGGCTTCAGAAAGAAGACAAATACAATCCTAATCCCCTTTTCCTGCCACACACTGCAGATGAGTGAAACCCAAGGGGGAAATTCTTATTACAGCAAATAGGTGCAAGTCCAGAGGAAAAATTAAGTCAACTTGACAATTTACAAATTTCCTTTCAAGCATGAAAGGTGGATGAAAACAGAAGGCTATTTTTAAATCCAAACCACAGTATTTTGTATCTGTTAATATCACTGCCAAAGAATAAGGGACACAGGGAAAGAGTTCGTAATGAACCCAAGCTTCATCTCGCTGGAACAAAGCCAGGATAAAATAACTTTTGTCAGACAAGGGATATTAGAAAATCTAATACAAAGAAGACATTTTTCCTTCTTCCCATCAGGGGCAGTGAGACCTGGCAGTTTAAGTTTAGCCACAGTTTTCCTGGTGGAGATGCAAACCAGGGCAAAATCAGCTCATCTGTGGCTCTGCCGGAGTAAGGAATACACAGCACAATGCTTCTTAGAAAAACAGATATTCCCGTGCTGTTTTCTTCCTGTTCCTCCTGTTTTATTCCCCTGCAGACAAAAGAGGATTAGGTATAATCAAAGTTTGTCATCAGCATACCTGTATTATTCTACAAATGAAAGACCTTGAGCTTCACGGAAAATGCTGACACTGTTAGGTGGGGGTCTATTTACCTATTATGGGTCCTTAACACATGCTTTGAAATGCTCAGGCATACTAGGACCACAGGTTTTAAATCCTATCAGTAGTAAATCTTGCTTTTGTAGATGGAAAAATTGCAATCCATGCTGTGTTACAGTGAAACTATCATACAGATCAGACTAATATCCTACCCATCATATAGAGCCAAATACGCTTTGATCTTGAATTCTTGGACTCAGTGCTCCATCTCCCCTCTGACATCCACCAAGCTGCACTGATTCTTTTCATTTTGGGGGCAGAAAATAACCCTTTGTAAAAACATGGTGTGATTTGGATTTACATCAACACAGGCATTATATTGTCAGTGAAGATTATATCTGAGGCCAAAATAACTAGTTTGGGATGAAATACAAACCAGCTGAAATCACTTCTTCTTGACGTTTCAAAAAGTGTTTGCCTGACTTTTTTTTCCCCCCGTTGTAGAGCCACATGGCTCTTCCTGTTGAGTGAGGAAATCAAAGCAGACCACTCAATGCTCAAGGAGCTGCATGAGCTCTAAGCACATGTGGCTGCCATGAAAGCGTACTCTACAATGAGAAAAGATCAGACTCAGAGGAGCAGAGAGACACTGGAGGAAAACCAAAACCAATGAACATTCAATCAACCACATCTCAGGGACTGGAATAAGGAGTTTTGCCCCTTCTTTCGTAGACCAAGGAGGAGCTGAAGTGAGATGTCAGATAAGATGAGAGAACTGGTCTGGAAGTCTGCTTTGTTTCTTCTCACAGAGGTCACCTATGTGGAGGAACATATCCATTCCTAGGGGAAGTCTGTGAACTTATGGCTGCAACTGTGGAGACTTTCAAAGAGACAATTGCCTGGAGGAGAGAGAATTAATTAAAATTCTGAAATAGAAAACATCATGGAGGCTCATAAACAATGTTTAAATATCTCTGTCAGCAGATACACTGGGTTATCATTTGCTGCCTCAGATAGCAATAGGATGACCAGCCAATAAATACAACAAAAATACCGTGCCCAACCACAACAAAATGCCACTGGAAACTTTCATATCATGAAAGGACTCCATCTGGTGGTACATGGTTTTTGCTTTTCCTCCATATTACTTATAGTTGACTTATAGCCAACTATGATATATGTGTACATTAGGTATCATGATGGGGTCTACAGTGTAATATAGATAATGTTAATTACATAATTGCTACCATGAATGACACTATAATACTATTTATATACAGCAAGCGTTTGCAGGACTGAGGCCTAAACTGCTACCTCATGCAAGCTTTTCCCAAATCCCAAATTATTCTTTTTGAAATACGGCTCTTCTTTGACAGTGTCTAATTAGAGAATTGCTTGGTGGAGAGATCTATATGAGTATCTATATGAATATATAAATATTCATATAAATAAACACATAAATATCTACAGATTAATATATAAACATCTTTATATAGAGAGATTTGAATAAGCATTAAAATACATCCTGGATCCAGTAAGTTAACAAAATAAGCAGGTTGCAGACCAAAATTTTAGCTGGCTTGTTTTCTAAGATTTGTAAGCATAGATTCATCCTCTCTAACTTCACATATTTAGTTGATAGCTGTAAGTTAGGACTTGGTCACCTCTGATTTTCTCTGCAGTTCAGAGAGAGACTCTTTGAGAAGGTGACTCTGATCTTTTTTGGGTTGAATCACCCTCTGGAGGTGCCTATTTTATTCCCTGCCTAAGCAGCCAACATAGGATTACTTCTCATTTAGCAAGCTGGCTAAAAGCCAGAAGTTGAATGGAATTCAGTCCCTAGTTCCAAATTCCTTGATCAGCCACATAAAGCAACGTCTACCCTTATCTGGTGCAGATAGCACAAGAGCGTTGAAGTTAGTGAATTTAGGCTGATTTGCACAGTGGTTAATCTCATCTTAGGACAAGCATCTGAGACTGGAGACATGAATTCTAGAGGTGTCAGCCTAATGTGACTAGCTCAGACTTTAATGTTTAACTTTTAGACATCTGAAGTCACATGAGATGCTCCTCTTTCTGTCCTTTTCATTATATGTATGTTTCCGCTCATCTGGGAGAATCCCAAATTTCCTTGCAAAATCATCTCTTAAAATTCAAGCACAGCTAGGATGAAACACAGTCGGTTTCTATCAATCGCTAACAAGACTGTACAGTTCAGGACAGAAAATGATTTAGGTCTGAGCTAGACACCTAGGCTTCACCATAGATAATAAAAAGAGGTAAACATCTTCAGAGGGCAATTAATTCACAGGCTCAGTCTTGCTTTTGGTAAAGCGAAAGTCATTTTGGGGTGGATATGAAATGTAGGACTGTGTTGCAACGGTGATAAATATAAGGAGAGGCGTTATGAGACAAGAGGAGTGAAGATAACAGTACAGCTGCTAAACATCTGAGCTAGGAGAGTACAGGCTGGAATTCATCTCATCCAACTTTATCCACTTCAAAGATCATCATCAGGTCCAATTTATGATATTATTTATTTCTTTCTAGTGGACGGAGAGAGACAGCATAACCAGGGGATCGTCTCTCTATCTACCTGGTATCCCACAATGGAAGGCTGAAATACCCACGGCATATGCCAGTTCTTGCCAACAACTTTAGCAAAAACCTTGATGACTGATTACTGGATGCACAACTTCTAGACAGCTTAAGCGAGGTGAGATGAATTCCACACCAGATATTTCCTATGGAGTTATACTTGCTTAATTTAACTCTTCAGTTGGGAACTGCCCACAGTCTTTCACAAATCCTTCCACTGGATAGGCTCAGAGAATGTAAGGTCTAGAAAAAGAGTATTAGCTCACCTAGTCTAACCACCTGGGTATCATCAGCTATTTACTGTCACACAATCAGACCTGCACTAAACCCAGTTACTTGTTTTTTTCTAAAACATAATCTGTATTTGGCTACATTTGCTTTTCAGTCCTGAATTGAAGACATCAAAAGAGAGAGAATACTCCCTGACCATCTCTCTGTATTTTGTTCTGAGAGTTAATTCCCTTTTCCACTATAAATGTGCACCTTTTTTCCCCATTTGAATTTGTCTGGCTTCCAGCCACTGAATCTTGTTAAGACTTTATCTTCAAGATTCAAGATCCCTTTACTACCCAGTATATTTCCCTTAGGAGGCAACTTGCACTTGGTCACAAAGGAAATATATAACAGAGCAAGGAACCAAACCTTAGACTCCGAAATCTCATCCTTGCTGTTGGTAGCACTTTGGAGAATGGGGTTGGATAATGGTTATTAATGCAGAGTGCAGAAGGAGCTATACAGTTGAGAATAAGAGAAAGGATAGGTTTGCCTCTGCCTCTTCCCATCACGCTCAGGCCAGTGTGTTGCTGCTGAGGGAAAGAGTCTGAGGTTTTGGGTGAGGCATAGTTTTATACGGCACAAAGAGCTCAGGAATTCAGCTCTGCATGGCCCTGGCCTCTCAGGCAGAAGACTATTTTCTCCAGTTCTGCCTCAAACCATTGCTAATGTAATAGCAAAGCCCTGCCATGTTTGTCTCTCGACTTTTGTGGGCTTGATGTTACCTGAAATGCTGCAAGCCCCAGGTGCCCACAGCCCAGCTTCCTTCCTCCTTCAGCTTCGGCACTTGGGACCCTGAGTTCTTGCAGCAAAGCACCAGGAACAGACACACAGCTTTTATGGAAAGTGGCAAATTTCACATATGAGAAAACACCTTCCCCCTTCCTGGAACTTCACCTTGCAGTTACGAACTGAAGCTCTGCTCTCTGTTTGCTGCAGCCCCATATAAAAAGAAAATTGTTTCTCATAAATTACTTCAGAAATTCACATTGCATGTTAATTGTAAAATAAACAGTTTAAATTCATTTCATTGAGCACAACATCAGAAAGAAAATGAGCCAACTGCAGTAGATTATTTTTGTTGGATAGGTTTCAATCATCTTTACTGATGCCCTTCATTCTTCTCCTGATTACCATCACTAAAAACCCCCATAGCAAATTTCATCTGAGTATCTAAAAATAGAGATATTTATAACTTGGCTGTTTTTGTCTCACATCTCTCCTCCCCCTTTCCTCCTTGCATTTCTGATCAGAGTTATTTCACACCCTGGTGAAACACACTGCTGCGTGAAGCACCCATGCAAGGACTACATACCACGTGAAATCTGGGGGCCTTACCACCTTCTCTTCTATCTATACCCACGCTGGCCAGAGGAGTAGCCTCAGTCCTTTCCCAGTTGCTCGGCCAGGGGTTCTCGTGCTGTGAGACTTGCTCTCTCAGCTGCTCCTTTGAGCACTGCCCATCATCACTCAAAATCAGCCAGACTAGCAAAAACTCCCTAATTAGACTGGTTGAACTAATCCAGTTCATTTTCACTGGAGAGAGATAGGAGCAGATTACAGAAACAGCCCATCTGGCAGGCCAGCAAGGGCAGTAGTGAATTGATGGGTCTGGACAGGGAACAGTAACTTCTTTGGCTAGTTGTGCTATAGCCACAGAAATTCTGTGATCAGGGCCTTACTACAAGTGTTCATTTGGAATAAGACTGGTATAGCTGTATTGACTTTACACCGACGAGGAGCAGGCTGAAAAAGCAGATGTGAAAATAGCAAGTTGCAGAAGTCTCAAAGAGATGGGTAAATGTCACCCCTCTGAGTTTCTCTTTGATCTTTTGGTTGACATGCCAAAAATTAAACAATTCATATTGAAGCCAGAAGCCTACATGTTGAGCCTACACGATCACTTTGCAGGTTGCAAGTCATACCTTAAGGCATAAGATAACTTGAAACTTAGCCCAGGCTTATTTAAAATTCAGCTCAGGTTCGTAAAACTACAAACCTCAGTGAACCTTGTGAACTTGGCTCAATTTTAGGGTTTGAACAGCTCAGGTGTAAACACATTTAAAATATTTTTTTCATAAAGAGCCTGGGCAACAACCAAAAGCCTTGGGAAAAGTTCCCCTGCATAGGAAAATAGCTAATGCATCAAGTTATGGTTTCTTAATGGCATTCAATTAACACATCACCGTTGTTAGTTGATTAAAAATTAACTGTGAATACACATTTAACATTTAGTACTTACAAATGTTCCTTGATTTATTAAAATTGTCAGGAGTTAAGGAGTCTTGGGATAAGCAAGGAATATTTTCTTTGCCTATTTTGGTAACTCTGTAATGAAGCAAGCAGCTTTTAATAGAGAATTCAGACTTGCAGAAAACTTTTCTGTAAAGCACATTATAAATCATTCTTCACATATTAACTACTCACTTTGCTCACAACTCATGCTGGTTGTGAAGGCTTGTATCCACTAGCAGCAGCTGCATTAGAAACAATCCCCTCTTTCAGCAGTGCAGCTAAATTTGCCCTTGTGGGTGTTCCCAAACAGGGGGGATTTTCAGAATAACACACCTGTCTGTGGATAACCTGATGCCTTGTCTCTGGGTCTATATCAGCAGCACGGCGCTATGGAGATTTTCCACAATGTCTTTTTAGGTTGCAATATCACACAAATGCCAACTTCTCTGCATGGCATCCCAGAGTCACCACGGCAAGAAGCAACACCCCCCGCCTGCGGCTGACAGCAAGTGGGCAGAGAGCCGTGCTCAGGAGCCGCGTGCCGCATGGTCGTGTGCATCCTCCGCACGGAGGATTTCCAAGAGACTGGCAATCCCACCCAACCGTTGATGTTATTTACAGGACTGCACCTGACAGGAGACCTGCCGATGTGGACAGCTAGCATTTCCTCTCATTTGGCAGCAGCATAGCTCATCCTCTCATCCACGATATGCCTGAATTTGGACATGCCAGCACTGATGTTGTATATAGGGCTGACTCTGACTGCACATGCAGTTATTGCAATCACATGTTCAAATAGACATTTAAGCCTCTGAAGAAATATTTGTACTCTCAGATGTGGCTAATGTGTTTACTGAACCAGGTCCAGGCAATGACAAGCATGAGGACACTGCGGAAATAGAAACAGTCCAACCAAGAAGTAGCAATAGGAGTGCAGTGCTCAACATTTCAGCTAAAAAAGTCAGGGGAGAGAGGGCTGTCTTCCTGCCTTCAGTACTGACATTTCAAATCTGCCTGCTTTAGTCCACAATTATGCCTGTCTAAATAAGTGTGTGACATATGGATGCAGATCATGAAAACAAGACCCCTACAATGTGAGCATTTGGTCATCCCGATCACAAGATGCTGACAAAAATCTTTTAAACACAGAAGCTTATTTCCAGCACTCTCATTTTCTACCTCTCCCTTCCCACATTGCTCTGCCCTCAGTATAACGCAAACACATAGAAAAGGCTTGGGAGCACTTTATAACACATCCCATTCTGGCTCGCCTCCTGGGAATGCAGCAGTGTTTTTCCCCAGTTCTGCACCTAATGTAACTCCTGTCATCATGCAGGGATTACTCTGATTATTTATTATTTGCATTAGGATGAACTGCCATCTGCCCTTCCCTCCCCATCCTCTCTCCTTTCCTTCATGATTAGGGATCTATTGTGCTAAGCAAGATGGGCACTGCGGCAAGAAAAGGCTGCTAACCCTGTTTCAAAAGAGGGAAGAGCAGTGGGGAGAATTTCATGTTTTAGACAGTTTTCTGAAGCACAGTGGAAAACCTGTTTCTGTGGGCTCCAGATCCATCTCTCAACATCAGCCTGTTCTGCATAACTTGTCGCAATGCAAGAAAAATTTGAAGTGGCTCCAAAACAGCTGGGTGTCTGCACTGCAGCATGGTGGCCTGAAGAGATGCTCGCTCTGGCTGCAGAAGCAGGATGACCATTTTAGCGTGGTGCTGGTAATCTCGGAACTGCCTCGTGCAAAGCTGGCTCAGTTTATAGCGCTTCAAGGTGCATTGATGGGATATGACCAGAGACGCCCAGAATAACCTTAAAATCACCCAGGAAGTATATAGCAGAACAAGAAAATGATATGTCCATCCACAGGCCCTACCATTACCACTGTCCAGTCTTTAAGTACATCTGCCATGCAGATAAAATAGGATTCAGGATGGATCCAAAAGCAAGACTTAGTTTTAGCTTTTGTGTCTTCTCAAGTCTTCAGCCATGTTTAGTATGTCCTTCATAGTGTCCAAGAATCCAGTTTATCCAGTAATTGTTTAAGTGACTAACCATTTCTTAGAAGAAGGGTTGGGATTGCTTTATGATACCCAACAGTATAACACCTTACTGCTTCAGTAGAAATGTTCCTTAGTGCCCATTTCTTAAAACTTTCTATCTAAAGCACTTAGGGAAGTTTTTTAAAGATACCTAGACACTTTAGGATACTAATAGGTGATAACTGAAGTTACTAAAAGATGCTTATCTTCTGCTGAAGTTAATGGGCATGAAATTCATAACAACTTTTGAAAATCCCCTTTAGCATCTGCTGAACTTTAATCTAAGCACCCTGGAAAATCTGAGCCTTGTATGCACTTAAAAATGAGATCCCAACATTAACAGTGCCTTGCACGTCTGACTCTCCAGTTATTGAAGTATTTTGCTAACATTACTTCCAACCTATAATGCCCTCAGAGAAAGCTAGTGCTAATGTCCCCTTTTGTCAAATGGGGATGCTGACTTTCAGACAGTTAGAAATCCATGAGCTGATGACAGGACTCACAGAGCCTCTCTAGATACATCCCAGTCTAATTACTAGATGGTTCCAGTCTCACCATCTTCTAACATGAGCCACATCTCTGCTATCACCAGCATTTACTGCTTAGTCCGAGTCTGACATTCCTGAAGAAAATGAAGAGAAAGAGCTTACTCACCCCAGTGCTTTTTTCAATGTAATGGGTATGACAGAGCTCATATGCCTAGGAGAGAGAGGAAGATCTACCCATGTAACAAAAAATCTCACAGAAAGCAGATATTTGCCAGGCAGCATGATAAAAGGTTCATCTGCACACGCGCCAAGGAGCACAGAGGCAGGCGGGGGAACACAAATAACCTAACTGGAGAAAAAGGCCCTGGTCCTGAGGGAGCATCAGCCCATGGGCCAGGGGACACTCATTACCACAAGTCAATGGGAATGGCTCCCCATCACTGCACAGACCGAAGGGGCACTGCTGGGAGTGCAGGACTCGTTATGGCATGCGGGGTGGGCATCTGAGGATTGCATAAGCCTTATTATGGGATGTTTAGGGGAAGAACCAAAGGTGGGATCACGAGAGGTGATGTGGGGAGGAACAGGTGTGGGAAACTAGAGGAATAAGGGGATAAGAAGGGCTGGTTGAGTGTTAATTGTGAGTCAACGCACTTGCTTGGCCATGCCCTGTGCCTGATCACTGCAGTCTGCCCTGTCTTCTCATTAAATTAAATTTCCATTTTCCTGGGTGAGGGTCTCTCTGCTCCATGCATGGAGGTCTGCCTACCAGAGGCTGGGGTGGCAGCACTGGTCACAGGGGCCACATGTCCACGGTGCCAGCGACCAAAGCAAGAGAGGGTGCACAAGCACAGCACCAGCAAACACCCACCAGACAGGCCGGCAAGTGGGTGAAGGGGCCTGGGAGCTGTGTGTGTGTGCCTGTGCATGTGCATGTGCATGTGCATAAGTGTGTGTGTGCATGTATGTTGCTCACCAGGGGACTGTGCCAGCGGCTGGGGACATGGAGCTGCAGCAGCCTCAGCTCCACCCAGTTACCAGGTTCATCCTTCCCGCAACAATATTTGCAAGCCACTGCAAAATGCAGGAGTGTCAGATGTCAACCTGTGACAAATCCAGTGATCTCAGTATTCAGGGTCAGACTTTGGAGATGTGGAGAGACTACGATACTGTAACGCTCTGTTAGGCAATCTTCACCAGCCAGATTCAAGGGGCAACACTACAAAAGGAGGTACCTTTGGACAGGTCTGCCAGGAAGAGCCTTTCTTTTCAGTAGAACGGTTCGAAGCACAGTTGCACTCAACAGTTCATGGTGCAAAAGGAAAGATAATAAGAACCTAAAGTGGAAGAAATTTTCAGATAACAACTGTCTTCTCTCCACAGGATGATATTGCTTGGCACTTTCACTTTCTGATACTCTTTACACCCAAGCTGACTGTGATCTCCCTTGATGAAGGCACTGAGACGAACAGCAGCTGGATGCCTAAGTATCTGTGGGTCTAAATATCCTAGTGGATCTAGCTATGAAAACACTGAAAACTGAAAATTCAAAATGGGGTTATATTCCTCCAAGTGCAGAACAATAACTTTTATAGCCCTTTTCCCCAGACAGTCTCAAAGTCTAGTGTTTGAGACTATAATGAAACATATAGAGCAACTGAAGTCTGTTATTTTGTATTCCTCTGAATGAGGACACCATGCAACCTGGGATATCTCACTTTATGGTTAAATAGCTAGACCTATTTTATCTATGAAAGGGGTCTTTACTGAAGTAAGGCCTTGTGCTGAACTTGGTCTCAGTGACTGCTCTGAGTGTACCTATCAGACTGGGCTATTTGGAAGCCTAACTTTGTCTAATTCCCGGGTCTCACTGAGATTCAGGCAGTAGTTAACCCCCTAGCTGTTCAAATTTATGGGTGCCTAGTGTACATTTTCAGCGTAAAAACATAGAGACCCAGAGACTTTATGCTTCCTTTGTGTTAAACAACTAAAAGGAGGTACGGTTTGGATCACAAATTGAGACTCTACTTTTGGCACCAAGGTCCTTCTCGGGGACTGCTCCTGAGACACCTTGGTGAGCTACAGAGCAATGAGCTTTGCTGGTTGCATCTGCAATCAGAAAGGATTCATCTCATCTATTTTCTCCCATTTAACTGAGTAGCCCTGAACCTAGAGTCATCTGGGCTCCCTCCGTAGTGACAGAGATAAGCGATAGGGTAGTCCTTCCTCTTTAAAGTACGTGGCATGAATTACCTTCTTCATAGTCTTATCTCTCGCTATTGCCTCTAAGAAGGAACCCCGATGCTTAGCTTCGACTCAGTGCTTCACTTCAGATGCGAGGAAGCAGAAAAGACAAATCTTCCCCTTCACAACACTTCTTCCCAAAGCCCTGTTCTAGCTGGCACTGCGTTTAAACTGGGGAAAAATCTGGGAACTGACCACTCATTTCAAAATCATAATGTACAACCTGAAGGTGCTCACTAGAGCAATACAGCTTGTTAATTGAGGAACATGAGACATATGGCACCAGATATTGATATTTCGACAATGATGGGAATCTCGCATACAGTCCTGATGCAATGAATTGGGCTATTTGTGCAATAGGATCTACCCAAGGCTAAGAGCGACTCAGTGTGAATCCAGACCTGACACCTAATATTTATAGCAGGGGACGAGATGACTCAGGGCTTTGTAACAAAACACAGGGTTTTTCAGCCTCCGGTTACCTGCTTTAATCTCACCGCTGTCAGCCGTGACAAAAAGTCAGCACCACATGACAGCTGTTCAGAGACATCCTAATGAGCGGGTGATGTTGGAGGTCCTGGTGGACATCACACGGGAAAGCAGCACTGTGCTCGGGCCTCCCTGCCGGCAGCCGCGGCAGAGGAGCGCTGGCCTGCAGGTCAGGGTTGAAGCATGTTGGGTTGCATAAAGAAACCTGTGCTGCTGCCACTCACTCGGCACCTGCTCATGAAAAAACACAAGGCTCCACTCTCCAGGCGGCATAACCTGTCCTGAGGACTCAAATCTCCATGAGGATGGCTGTTAAAAACAAAAAAACCAACAACTTTGGCTCACCAGTGAGGTCTAAACCATCTATCCTTCAGGGAGCACAGCAAACCCAGAGACCATAATTAAAATATGTTAATCTACACTGGGCACTTACCCATGGTTAAACACTTTCATTTGGCACAATTTCCTGCAGTCTTCTTCTGAGATTTGAAACTGATCTCAGAACCCCACTCTTTTCCCTTTTGACATTTTTGGTCTTCCTTTTGAGCCAAACGAGAAAACTCAAAAACAAAAAACAAAAAAAAAAGAGAGAGAGAGAGAGAAAAAAAAATGACACTTGTTTTCTACATAAGCTTTGCAATTCCAGTTCGTTTTACTGGGGAGGGGAAATGCTGTAGCTCAGCTACATGTTCATTACAGCCAAGGGGAAAAAATGAGGTTGGCTCCCAGTTTTGCTTATGTTGTTAAAAGCGACTCTGAAGCTGCAGTTCTGGAACAGGTCTCCTCTTTCTTTGAAAGCATGCTGTTTGATAGACTGTCATTTGTCCCCTCCTTTCAGAAGAGCCAGCTGGCAGCTAAGTGCTAAAGCCAGTGACTTGCATGTGTTTTTCTGACATTTAACAAATGGGAACAGCTTGCAAATCTGCATTAACTCACTCTGTCTCACAAATAATCATCGGCTACGTGGTGTAGACATTCGGAACATTAGCGCAAACACAAAAGGGAGCGGGAGTCTGTGGGAAAAACAAGTTGGCAAATAAAAGATGCTTTATTAAGGGACAGATACAGCATTTTGGTTCAGATGGAAGGTTCGGATCCAGATCCTGAAGGTGGGGGCCTGGGCAGAGGTACGAAAAGTGTGTGGCGAGGGGACCTAATCCTCTCCTGCCAGCCACGGGGGAAGCTCTCGGATTTGCACCTGAAGTGAGAGCTCCTTTTGCCTACCACTCACCAGCGTTTATCAGTTGAGCATTTTCATTCTGCAGCCACCACCTGAGATACTCCGAGAAAAATTCAGAGAGCACAACCAGGGCTAAGCTGTTTCCTCATCAGTGCTGCTGGGTGGGAGCTTATGGAGCTCCCTGAGTTTTTCTCTTTGCACATGAACATAGAGGCTGTTACAATGATAAGGAATACTGTGAGATGGATAAGGTAATACCAGAGCATGCATAAGCCAACACACGATCAGCTTTGAGGCTAACATACAGCAGGCAAAACATTTACCTTATACATTTAGGTCAGAGATTTGGATGTTTTCCTTGGCAAAGAAATGGATATCTAATTCCTTCAGGCTCTCTGAAAACCACAGCCTCAGATTTTAGAGACTGAAAGAAAAAATCCAACTGACATTTCACCTTAACCACAGTTTCTTGTCCCCTTCTGGGGACTGAGAAAGGCACATCCAGAGGTAAAAGTGTGGATTTTTTTTCCCTGTCCTAAAAAACCTCTTTCTTTGCAGGCTCACATTTTCTTGCGGGTCATTGTAGGCAGGGGACAGGAAGCACACATAAGGTGAATGGTGGGAAAGCCTCACTTACAGGCCATATCAGTTTGGGTGATCCTCTTTTGTAATATCACTGAAGCCAGGACTCCAGCATTTAGACCAAAATACCTTTCTTGCTCAAGCTAGGGAGCAAGTCTTGTATCTGGAGGTCAGAGTAGACTCGTGTCATCTTCAGGTGCAGCTCCCAAGACATCATTTAGCACAGATCGAGCTGTGGGTTGCAGTAGTTGACTTGGTCCACCTCTTAGGGAAAAATTAAACTGTCATAGCACTAACACTATTAAGAGGAGGCTGAGGTAGATTATGTGGTTTCCAGACAGTACCTGATGGGTTTTAGTGCTATTAAAAATTGTTTTGTACAATGGACAGCTACTTTACTCTGTATTACTGGTAAATGAAAAGGAAACATGTCTCTGCTGCCTCCATGTAGTACAGTAACATTTTATAAAATATCATTCAGTGTGAATGCATTCATACTTCTGAGTTTATTTAACCAAGAGGATATAAGTCCCAAGACCCTATCATCCTATCCACGTTATCCTGTCCTGACAAAATGGTGTGTAGGCGAAACCTTAGTGTGTTCGTGAGTCCAGCCTGTGTCGATGGCTGGACTCTCCTTCCCTTAGCAGTGCAAGTAGTCCCATACTTCCCTGGGGGCTACCTGTGCAGGTGCGTGCTTCTTCGTGTGCAAAAACTGTCTCAGAAAGAGCAGCAGAGCTAACACCAACCCTGGGTGCAGACTGGCTGTATTTCCCCTCACCTGAACATCTGCAGACAAGCCTTTTTCTTCTTGGGGTTAAAGATGCAGCATCTTAGGCAAATAAGAGTTATTTTATATACTCAGCTCTGTTTTTCCCCCCTGAATACTTAGTCTACTAGTTAAAATCATCTGGTCATTCAAATGAGCTACAGGAAGTTCAAGACCATGGATGATAAATTATATGCACCATCTCTAATTACTCTGTCATCTGTTTTCCCGTAAGTACTGGGCAATTTCAGTGAAGCCTTAAGTAGGGAACTCAAGTCACACTTTCTTATCACTTGTGCACTGTACTATGTTTGCTTCTCTGAAATATAAGAGCTGCCATTTTTCCTGTAGCACCAACATTTCTTTTCACTACATCCCTCCACCTCCTTCTTTTTCTCTTCCTCTCTCTCTCTGTCTCTTATAGCACTTGGCAAGCATTTCCCTGACAAAATGTCCATCTGTAATAAATAAACAGAACAATAACACTTTATATGCATGATGTAAGTGTTGCTTGGGTTTTATTTCTATACTTATATTTATATATTTAATTAAATACAGTCCTGGCAGCTTTGTAATTGCTTAAGAGTATTCTAACAAAAGCATAACTGCTGAAGTGGGCAGAATTGCAGGTTCCTTCATTTTTCTTGCTCTCCTTTAGTGTATTCTGTGCAGTACAGCAATGAGTGTATGATTTACTATTGTCCTGGAACAATCTCTTCAAAACCCTACCTTTGATTCCACTCCCCACCTACAATTACTCATATGCACAGATACACATTTTGTATCAGGAATGGTCCCCAGGGAAGACCATTGATCAAATTCATCCCTTATGTAACTTCCTTGAAGTCACTGAAGTTTTACCATCACGGCTAAGTTTGGCCCCTTCAAGCAAAGCTTTGCAGTGGTTATAAGAGGTATATGAAAACAGCCGAAAAGGCAGCCCCTTCCATACTGTGAAGTGGCAGATTATCTAGACAGGTGGAGCAACAGACAGAGAGAAACAGATAATATTCATTCTGAGAAGAAAAAAAAAGCCAATACTTTTACGGTTGAGTTAAGAGCTCCCCCCGTTCAGGACAACATTTTGGTAAGGCTTGGAGACAGATTGTAACTAATGAAATAGCAACTGGAAGTTACCAAGTGGAAGAAAGAGCAAAGCATTTGCAAGCATTCATAAGCTGGGCCCTATACCTTAACCTCTTTCATGTCATAGGACACACCCAGGCAATGGATATAACCAACGGGTGACTGCATCATTATAAAACATCACAGAGCAAAATGAAAACTGCCTAGAAGTTTACTTCTGACCAACTTTGATCCTAGAAAGTAAGTATCTCTGGTTCACCAGCGAGTCACACTCGAGAACTGCAGGCAAACACACATTCAAAGGCTTCAAACAATGACTTGTTGCCCAATCCAAGTCCCTAGGTGCAAAACCATTATGGGAGAGTTAAGTGTCAGTGATGAGATGATGCTACTGCTATTCCTGAAATTTTGTTGTTGTGAAAAAAGTTCCTGCTCACAGGGGCTGCCACGAAGCTAATATATGTATTTCGTCCCCAGGAACAACTTGTCCCATATTCAGAAGCTTTGGATCAGGCCCAAAGCTGTTGGTATTCCTTGGTAAGGCTTGTCATGGAAAAGCAAAGGATTATCAATAAGCAGACAGAGCTTCATCTTTTTCTAAAAGGTTAGGTCTTGGTAACAAAGCCATTCCCTACTAACTCTCTGGATGATCTGACACTCTATAATGTCAGAGATCTGACACTCTATTTTAGAGGCTCCTTTCCAATCTTAATGTCATTCATGGTTGGTTGTATACAGATATATCAGATGCTTGTGTGTTCCTTTCTCTGGATAATCAGAGATACCAAACTAATTGAAGATTTTAGAACTCAGTGCCACAGAATATCTCAGAGACAAATAACTAGAGATACTTTTAGAAAAGATCTGGCTTTTTTTTTTTTTTTTAATAATAAGAGTAACCCTTTCATGTACATTAAGCAGTTGTATTGATCTGCATACCTCAAGGCACAGTTTACTGGAAGAAGAGATCAGGAAGAAACATTCCCAGTTGCATGGCTGGGCACTCAATGGGAGGAGTTCCACTGAAATACTTGCTATTTCCTGGAAAATCTCCCTGAGTGAGATCCCCCAGTGTTCTTCCTTGCTGGAAAACCTTACATGAGGAATGAACCCAAACCAGAACATCAGATTAAAATATTGAGCCAGTGAAGGAATGGGAGAGGTCATCCTGCATGGAGTGAATAACAGTTTTGAGTTCTTACTCTTCCAAGTTGGGCTGAAAGTCCAAGATTTGCAGCTAAGGTACTTTTTCAAATTTCCAGGAATCCATTGCAGTACCTTTCCTATAGGTGGAAATATCTCCCCTAGTCTCTATTTGAAATAGATTATCCTTTCAGGAAATTAAAGTTGGAAGAAGGGAGCAGCTGAAATTGAGCTCGCTTTTCTCTAGATCCTGCTGCCTGTCTCTTCCACCCTTTCCCCTCAGAAAATATAAAAATCACAAAAGGTCAGAAAGTGATATGTGAATTTATGTGTGTGCATGCATGTGTTTGCATGCATGTGAAAGAGAGAGATGGGGAGGGGATTCTCACACCAGAACTATGATTAAAACCAAAGAGGGTTGATAAAGGATCTACTGTAGTAGGATATATTAAAAAAGAGAGTTATTGTATCTTCTGAACTGATCAAGGTGATAAAGTAACTGATCACACAGAAGAACTGCTGGAATTGCACCCAATTCTACTGTATGAGTAAACAGAGTCCTGTGGCTCATTCAAGAGGCTATAAATTTAAGCTTAGTATTTCAGGTCTATATCTAAAGAGTGACAGAACCTCATATCTCCTGATTCATCCAGAAAGAATGCATCATCTTTTTGTACCAATCTAATCAGGAACACTTTTGCCATGTCCATTTTTCTTTTTAAGTCAAAAAAGGCACAGAGGAGATTTAGTCTTTTTTCTTTTTTTTTTCTTTACTGGATATGGGGAAAATAAAACCAACCTCAACTTCGCTAAGCCTCTGACATAGGTATCCTGACTATACTTTTCACAGTACAATCATTCGTTTCAACTCTGTGCTTTAAGTACCATCTAGTGGTTAGAAATATATTTGCATTGCTGCTGGAGCATCTTGGATTGGACTCTGATTCCTGTATCATTGAGAGATGGACAACTCGCATCATATTATGAAATGAAATAAAATTTAAAAAATGCTCTTCCTTTTATTATTCTTCCCTTTTTTCTGTGCAATCAAGAAAAGAAAACACTTCATTCATTTAAACGACCTTGCCTCAGTTTCACCTGGAGAATGGCAGCATTTAGCAACTTCAGAAAAGAGGGTTCAGGAAAACTGTAGATGTCCTTTGTTTATTTTTCTTTTACAGATAGAAAAAAAATTGTCAATGCATGAGTCTTATTTTTCTTATACTTTTCAAAATCCTGATTTATTCACTGAGAACTGAACCCATTAGTCTTTGAACATGCATTTGAGAATTGGCCTTCCAATTTGAGACATTTATTACTTTTTGAGAGTACTGCTCCATCTATCTGTCTGCCTTAAATTAATATCACTCTTTGTGTGTTCCCCTTTCTGTATTTTCTCACATCTGTTATATGATCACTAAGAGATAATGCCAGATTCAGTTGTTTGATTAGTCATCTTGCTTTCTATTTCAGTGGACATTGGTTAAATGTATCCATGGTGCCATTCTCCTGATATCAGTAAAGTTCAGCCATAGGTAGATGTAGCCTTTCCACAAAATCTGTGTGATTCTTTTCTAACATAATGCTCCAAATGTTAGTTATGTAAGTCTGAGCTAGTCACCTTTAAATAATCATTTGGGAGAAATTAGGTTTTTTATCATCTTACAACAGACATTTAAGTCAGATTCAGTGAAAATGCTGCTTCAGATACCCGTCTTCTCCACTGATTATAAAAGAAGCTTATCTGCGCAGGTTAGATCAGGCCCTGAGACCTCAGTGCAGTTTCTCACCGCAGACATCTAACGCACTCTGAGGTCCTGAGGCTTTGGGAGACACTGGCCCAGGGACCTGCAGAAGACCTGCCAAGGCCCAGGGGGACCTGACAGCAGCTCAGATGACACAAGGTGACTAAAACTAGACAGTCTGAATTGAGTCCCTCCAGCTTGCAGCTTAGATGACCTAAATGCAAGTGTGCTGTGTGCCTAGATTCTCCTTAAGGTCCAGGGCAATCCATCAGTGCAGCCAAGAAGCCTGGGGAATGACGCTGCTCACCCTGGAGCAGGAACTGGCACTGCTCGGACACGGACAGCACTGCCTAGCACTTCCATGGCTCTAGGGACATGGCTCTTAAAAACCTACCTGGGTACAGAAATTTTTAGCTGTCTTGATTTAAATGCATTATTTGTGAACAGCATCCCACTCAAGGTTTTGTCCGCTAGAATTTTGCAAGACGAATTCCATCACGGAAGGTTGCTAATTTCACCTTGTAAGTCTAACTGGCAAGTGATGTGAGAAAAATAAAGACAATAAAACATTTATCATTCTCACACTGCCTCAGCACGGGTTATTACCCTCTCAGAGTTTGTACCCACAAACATTCAATTTGGTGTTTGTCACAAGTGATGGAGCAGGATCCCATAAAGAGGGTCCTGCTGATGATGGAAAATGTTTCTGTCTCAGTTCTCCTTCCCAGTGGCTCATTTCTGCTCACCCACACTGGAGATTTCCAGCTAGATCTGCATGTAGTCAGTCTAAGTCTGAAGATACCACAAATTTGTGTATGAAGGGAACTCTTATATGATAGCTAAAAAAAGTGAATTAAATTCTAATTGGGAAAAGCAAGAATCATTTAACTAGTTACCATTTAATAAAATTTAGAGATTACCCCTGTTCCTGTTAAAATACTGCTCATGCTGCTTATAGCATATATCATAAACTGCTGCCTAATTTTGAGCCATGAAGTTTCATCCTGGGGAGGGTGCATTTTGACATGGACTCAAGGTTTATTGCTGGGAAACTAGTGGACTTGAAGTCCCTGATGACAGTCATTCTTTTTCAAATGAGCCTAATGACACTGAAAGGAACAGGACCAGCCTCAAAGTCACTGAAGACTTTTTCTGTGGGTTACAGGTGGACCCACATGCAGATTTCCAAGGAAACCCCATCAGCATGAAGCAGGGTTACCAAGCAAGAAGAATGTACATGTCTGTATTATCAGGCAGATACACACCTGGGGTGTCTAGGAATCCATTTAGCTTGAATCCCATGGGGTTTCTAATTATCAGACAAAACAGGCCCTTAAACAGCCTTTCAGGAGGAGTTAGGCATGATTTTATCAGGATGCATTAAGAAGCGCGGCCTTCCCATCAGCCTTGCCTTCTGCTTCCCCAGGGATGGACCGCTCCTGCAGCGTGAGGCGCAGCCTCCCGGAGCCTCTGCCCTGGCCAGGCAGGGCCTTTCCTCACAAGTAACCCCCCCAAACCTCAGCAGTCTTGAGATGGAGCTTAGGAAGTGCAGGAGTGTTTGGCTGCTGTGGCAGGAACCTGAACCTGAGGGATGCCCATCAGCTCCACGTCTTATGGCCAAACTCCCCTGAATTCAGGGGAGACATTCAGAGAAGGACAACTTTGATGCCCCTCTACTAGCTGTGACTTAAATATTCATGGCACCACAGAGCTTCATGTAGGCACCACTTCAGCACAGCTCTGTATCTGCTCCCTCCAACCCTGGGGAAAGGGCAGATGGAAACGAATGGGCATTGCCATTGGAAATGGGAGCATGAAGGCACGATGCAGGCCTGGATGCAAGCTAAACTAGTGAGGAGATTCTGCACTTACTCTGGAAGATATTGTACATCTGTGCATTACAGCACATTTTTGTTATGTTACCCAGAGCGAATAGTTTATTACGTATCATTACCTCCAAACAACAGATAATCAATTTGGATGTGTCCTTTTTTACCTGGACAAACACTGGAAGGCTTTGCAATTTAATGGCCTAACTGTTTGTTAGAACAAATAGACCTATTCAATTCTGAGATCACAGTCAATCTGACGGTTTATAGCTGGTTGATTTCTGCTTCCGAACTGTGAAAACCTGATTTGTTTTGAAGGTGTAAAATTAGCAGTAACATTTTCAGATGCTAACGGATAAGTCCCTTATTGCAAGACATGACTGCACTTGCTCACTGCAGAGTGAAAATAGCCCTGCTCAAAAATCCAGCACAAAGACTATGGCCAACTTGAATTTCACATAGACCCTGGTGTGACGCCATGTGTGAATTGTCCCAGACATTGGCTGTCTGCACAAGGGTAAATTTCAGCCACTAATTTACAGGTTGAAGCAGGAGGTTTTCCACTCATTAATAAATTATATTATATTTATATGGCTCTATAGAACACTGATGGGACACTTGAACCAAACATGGACATTTGAAACAATGGTTCTTCATTTCATCTCTGAAATGATTGGCCTTGGTTAACCATTTCAGCCACTGAAAATGGGTGTTAAATAATGTCCTTTTCATTTAGCAGTATATTCCACCTCGTAATCACACCGGTGTAAATAAGCATAAGGTCCAAAATTCCTGCCTTAAGGATCTTGGAAGGGATCTTGGAAGACAAAGGAGTAAAAGCAGCATACATTGGGAGGAAAGGGAAGAAGAGGAGAAAATGCATTTTACTACATTAACATGTTAGTTAAATCTTTCTATTTAATTGGGTAAGCCAAAGTACATCCCGAGAGCCAGAGAGCCAAGGTAAATTTTGAAAACATCAAAATGGATTTCAGTGAGATGTCTGAAGACGGCAAAAGGAAAAGTCTTGCAAATGAACTAGGCTACAGAAATAGCAGTCCCAGTGAAACGCACAAGGACTGTCAAGATGTTGGGTGGTCAGCGTGGAATGAGTTGCCGTTTCCAGTACGAACACTGTCTCATCCAGCAATATCAAGTGGTACTCTTTCTAGGGAGAGACTTACTGAAGCTGGGACTTCTAGAGACACCTATTACGGCACACTGAAGTACATATGTGGAGAATATGTGATAAGGAGATACTCCTCAACATATAGCACTGTTACACTGGATGCTTCAAGGTGGAATGCGAATGCTTGCAGCACAGCGCTGTTCCCACCCAGCTCTCAATCCAGGGCACAGCTGCATTCAGCTATGCAATTTATATTCATTTGTCTTCATTTTTCATTGTTTTTCTTTAACTTAAATAACTTTTCCTCCTTCCAGGGATTTTCCCCCATGAGGAAAGGTAATTATACAGTAATAATATTACTTCCTTGCCTTTCCCCCAGCCCTCCTTTGGCTTAGAAACCCCTTCTCTTTTAATTCCTTCTCATAAAATTGGTTCTCTATTCCCTTGATCATCTTAATACTCCTTCTCTGAAAGTGCTCCATTTTGGATTTGTCCTTTTGTGGCCTTAGTGCCTCCAAGTGCCTGTTAGAACTTTTTTGTTTGTCTTTCTTATAGTTGCATCACTTTAATGGTTTGTAGACACCATGCAGCTTCTAGAAGATCCAGATCTTTCTCCTTTCTTGCTAATAATTAATGAGCTCTTTTTTAAAGTCAGAAGTGGCTGGGTTAGAACTTCTCCAAGGCTTATGGATGATATCACCGAGCTGGTTCAATAGAGATCATATCAACAGCTCTGAAGAAAAGACCCACATTTGACACAATGTTTTGCTAAGGTTCATTTACAGTTTGATTATCTTACTCTTGCCTACACTGAGATAGATTATTTATTTATTTTTTTAAAAAAAACACTTAAATCATAGAGATTGAATAAAAATACTTGCTGAATTAGGCATTGCTTAAGAGGTAAAATTCACCAGTCTATGGAGATTGTGAGCAGATACCTAAGCAGATACCTTATTCATAAGCACTTCAAACAGGCTGTAAATGAGAAGTAAAAGTACACAGGACACAAAGAACACAACTGTTCCAGTAGCTCTAACTCAGACTGATGCATCCATGGGCTTAGGATGCTTTATTGCCTCATTCAATACTCAGTGTTACCATTAATATTGCCATTAAAAGGGTCCATCATCTAATAATATAGCTAGTTCACACTGCCACTATGATTTCCCCATCACGGAGTTGCCAGGCACTGTGAATAACTGATATTATGCGCACACTTCTAAAGCCTTAGATTTTTTGTTTTCAGTTCTTGACATAACTGATCATATTTGTCAATCTTTTCTTGCATTTTCAATTGAAAGTTTTCATTAAATTGAAGAAAAAAAAATCTACAGTGAAACCTTCTCCCTCTTATTACTGTTATCACTAATATTATCATTGTCACTACCAGACTCAGATGTAAGTTGCTTAGCTCTTTTTACTAAGGCTGCTTACCTCAGGATATTTGTGAGTACCATAGAAAAGGTTCTTCTTGGAACTCCTGAATAAACTTCCAGAAACATTTTGGGACCATGGTGCCATGAGGATTTATTTAGTTATTGCCAGGGATTCATCTTTAAATTAACTGTGCCTTTATAGTACTAAAATTTTCCTTTTTCATTAGTGACATAGCTTAATTGCTTCACAATCAGGGAAAAAAAATTAGAAAGAAGAAGAAGAAGAAAAAAAAATAGTAGCAAATACCTGCCTGACTTAACCACATTAAGCAGCATGGTGCAGAATATAACTTAACACTCCAGTGAACTGTCAGTGGCAGAAGTAATTGGAAATTGGTGGGATAGTTCTTCATGTGATGGGGATGGGAGTTTTTCATGCCCATTTTTAATAGGCAAATAGCTCTCAGGGCAGCTTCATATTCTGTCATTAATTTGTAAAGATCCTTTATAATGTAGAAAAGTTAAGATAGCAAAAAAATTTTCCAATTACATGTTTAATGACTTGGCATTTGTGCTAATGCTATCTAGCACTAATTCACCTGTTAGAAAACAGTCTATCTTTTAGCCCCTGGGGTTAATAGAGTGCAAAAGCCTAGTCTTATCAGAGGGTGGGAGAAAAGTGATTAATTTTTTTCTACAAATAAGAAAGAAAAGCAAGAATGACAAAATTGATTATGAGTTTTTGACTTGATTTTTGAGCTTAGACTATTTATTAAATATCTTTTTAAAGAAAAATAACAAACTTCTAATTATGAGCGTCTGTCTGGCACTCAGTATTTTGCAGGGAGGCTGGGAGATTCCAGTCCCTCTGTACCCAAAATGAACACCCACAGGAGAGAGGCACAGACCCACATTGTATCATGGGGTTGTAGCTGTGATGCTGCATAGCCTGCCCATGAGATTGAGGCCTGCTGCACTTCGTTATGGAAAGGGGATCCAAGACAAAAAATGTGGATGGATCAGTCAATAGACAGATGGATGGATTTATCCTGTCCTCAGTCACACACTCATAACTGCACTGAAATCAATAGCAGATGATTAAATATAACTAAGAGCAGAATTTGCTCCACAACAGAACAGGCATGCAGTTTGTGCAAACGTCCTGATATTCGTTTACATGACTTTCTTTATCAGTCACTGTTGTATTTGCATCTTACCCTGAACAGAAGGCTAGCAAAGGCATTTCTAATGATCCCTTACACTTAAAAGCATTTAAAAAGTCTTTTGAGTAGTGTAAACTGCATATGCCAACTGACTGCTCTGTTGTGAATTTCTGAGTCCACTGATGGGAAGAGAGGCAGTATTTAGTGTGTTCATGCCACATCTTCCTTTGCTTAATATCAGATTTTTCTGTGTCAAGGCTAAACCAGGATTAGCAGCAGAAATACTAAATGCTGTTAGTATTCATGCAGTTTTGCCTATTCCATGTAGAACATGGAGATATTGGTAATATCAAAAAAACAAACCAAAACAAATGATTGTCATCAGTGCAATCTCCAAAACTAGGAGTTTCACATTAAAGATAAGTGCTGTGTAATGGCTGGAAAACAAGCCTAGAAATCAAGGCTTATCTCCCCTGTTCCTAACTCAGCTCGTGGTTCATCTGTCACAAGCTAATGAAGGTTGAATACTGAGCATCCAGAATACTGAAATCCAGTGATTTCATCTGGAATTCGGTAACCTTGGGTTTTGTGAGAAGTCAGCCTGTACAACTCGCTCCTGCTCCCTTTAGAGTCAATTATGGGGTTGTCTTTAATTTTAGTTGGAGAAAAAAATCAAACATCACGCCCTCTGTACCCCAGCATCTCCCATCTGTGCAATGGAAGCAGCGAAACCCCTTCCACCCTGGGTCCTACAGATCTGTCTCATGCTTTGAGATCTAACACTTGCAATGGGCTCGGTAGTGATCTGATTTTCACAGGGAAAATATGTAAATCTCAACCTCATGGTGGGTTTCACACCATCTAATATTAGCTTATGAAACCAGTATTTAATACAAGTTGGTCATTTAGACTCTCTCTGCTGTTTTGGGAGAAAAAACAGGCTTGCAAATAGTGGTACATCCCACCCTCGCATAATGACCAAAGGTAAGCCTCATTATATCACTCTTTAATTGTTACTCTCTCCTTACATTGACTCTAAAGCAAGGTGAGGCTACCAGGCCAGCTTAAATGAGACACTTGAAATGATGTATCCCACTATAACAGTTTAATTGTAAAGGAATTAACAATCTTTTGATTATGGCTTGAAGTTTTATTTGGATTCAGATGCTATGAAAATAGACTTCTCTGTAAGAGGATGGATAGATGGGCTAAATTTTGCCTTCAGATGCATGGTCAAAACTCACAGCTTTTTATTATTATTATTATTATTACTATTCTTCTTGGTTCTTATTCAGAACAACCTAAAAGAGATGTTCAGGTATTTGGGGGGAACAAGGGGTGCAGGTGAAAATATGAACCCACTTTTATAAAAGATTCAAGCTTGTTTTCTCTTAGTTGAAAGTGATGTGCCCTCATTCCCATAGCAAGGAACATTTCCTTTAGTGCAGCTGACAAGTTTTTCAAGGTGTTTCTGCACATCCTGTAGGGAAAGCAAATTGTCATCAAAATTGAAAATTCAGAATATGTTTTTTTTTTTCCCCTGAAGGTCCTTAGGGCTCTTGAAATGCTAAGTAGAAAACCGAGCTCAATGCATATGGAGGAGATTTTCATATTTTAAAAGACAGACAGAGTGTCAGCCGGCAGACGCAGCAACTCCAAGAATCTTCAAAAAGGCAGAAGCAGAAAAGTTTACTGCTTGTTCGGCGGACATGTTATTTTAGCCTGTGTTCTGCAGATTGAGAGGCAGATTGCCTAGGGTCAGAGGGTGACCCTGCCCTGCAGCATTAGTATTACTCCCTTTTTTTTTTTTTTTCCAAGTGCAAATTTACATTTGGCTGCAACCTGCCTCCTTAATGATGGATCAGCCTTTTGTGCAGGTATAAGCTCTGATTGATGGGACATGGGGATAGGAGAGGAAACTGGAGAAAACAAGTTTATAAATTTGACATAAGATTTGAATCGCAGCAGGAACTCTGCCAGTCTCCTTAGGCATAAAATTGGACTGGCTGGAGATATGTACTGCATGTATGATGTTTCAGCACTTACTGCTTTCATTATATCTTTACTTAGTCAGTTAACAGACTACCGAACTTGCAAAATCTGGCAGACTTTTTTTTTTTAAACAAATCTTGTGAAATAAGGGGAAAAAAATGGAAAACCTGAAAACTATATACCAGCTCCTCATCTGGTGTAATCCAACGTCATTTAATTGATTTCATTGAAGTTACACAGATTTACTCTAGCTGATGACCTGACTCAGTAATTACATTTTGCTTTAGAGTTTTTTTCCTTCTGAACAGGCTGTGTTGACTTTTCATGTTTCCTATTATTATTTCTTCCCTTTCTTTGTTTTGAGAATTATATGGCTTATTGACTAAACAGCGTTAGAAAACTAAACTTAATGGGCCAAAACTCTTCCTCATTGTAACTTTATTGAGTTCAAGTTATATAGGGATGAATGAGTTCAGGGACTCCTCCAAGGAGGGTTACTGCAGAGGCGGATTCTATGACAAATGGAAAGTCCACAGCTTTGTTGTCATTTCAGTGGAAATTAAATGTTGCAAGAAGCCCAATGCTTTCAGCTCCAGCCAATGCCATGAGACCTGAGGGTACTGACAAGAAAAAAGTAAAATCATACCTCATTTTAATGCTTTAGAAAAAATCCTTTAATAATACAAAGAGTGCATTTAATAATACTCCTGTTCACGGCCTACCTATTCCCTACAGTACTCTGAACTGTATGGCCAACCAGAATGGCCTGCTGACAGATCTCATCTTCTCCACTGTATCTGTACCAATGAGAACTGACATCCATTCCAGGAGCAAGGAGACACTGTGAAGATCTCGTTCCTTAAAACCGCAGAAAAGCAGCATCAGTCTGGATAAAGCCCAGTGAATACAGATTCTTAGGGATGGGATAAAAAACAGAAGGTTTCTAACTGGCAATGTTCTGCGACAACCTTCTCATGGGTTTAGTGGATCCAAAGTCCTTCTTGCTTGTAAAATGGTACTCGAAACAGATTAAATCAGCTGGTGCTGGCAACAGTGAAAGACGGGACTGTATGTGTGAAGAGATCCCTGCTAGTCCTGTTTTCCTCTCAGCACAAAGAGTGATGCCATTGTGCTTGGGCAGAAGATTGGGAAAATGAGGACCCAGAACTGAAAGCTGATTCTGTGGCAGCGTAACTTACTGAGAAGAAGCCTGGAACAGAATAAACAGGTAGAAATTATTGTGCTTTTTACAGTAATGTTTAGGGTCCAAGCCCTGTGAAGCACAGTAGAAATGCATAAGGGTATGTGACTGTCCTCAAAGAATTCTAGTCTAGAACTCTAGTCTAAATCTAACAGTCTTAAATTGAGGAGATATATAAAATCAGCAGGGAACTGAACCTGAAGAATACTGAGGCTTTTTTGAGTAAAATATCATTCCATAAGCTCAAGTTATTGGTGCTCTGAGTTTTCAAATAGTGCTTTACTCTATTTATGTTGTCTGGATGAGAAACTGAATCCATACGACCACCTTTGTGAGAGCCTCAAGTCTCTCCAGGGGGATAAGCTGCTGGCTGGACACTGTCTGTTAGACTTTGGACGTTTGTTCCCTCTCCATATGGTCTAGATCTGATGGTCTTCAGAGCACAATACAAGCACAGCTTTGCTCCAAGGCTTGAAGTGAGAGAAAAGTGAATTTGTTGAGCAAAACAATACCCCTAAGTTTGATTTTAACTCAGAATGAATGCTCTTCTTACACCTAACTATTGTTCTGCATAGATATTAGAAATTATTCCATACCTACAGTATATGAATCAGTGACCTTTTAATGCATCTATAAATAAATTTAAAACATACATTTGAGGAAAGCAGAAGGTGTGTTCTTTTCTTAAATTGTATTATTACTCATTTTTAAGGAAATGGAACAACAACTGTGTAGAATTCTATTTTATTCTATTGTGGTTCTGAAGACCTGCCCATCATTGTGGTATCTGAACAGCAGAAACTCTCTGCTGCATATTCAGCACGTAAAGTTTTCCTCAGGATATTACTAGAGGGAAAAAGGCTGTTGCCAATTCAGTTTTAGTTCCAGTTCATTAGTGACTGAAAGTCATTACCATCCGACAGATGTACTAAGGGTTATGTACAGTTTTTAGTTGTCTCAGTCTGGTTTCTAGAGGACAGATGTCCACATCCAGAAAAGACGACAGAAAGACAGAAAGACAGACAGAATGATGGAAAGACAAAAAGAAAGACAGAAAAAGAAAAAGACAGAAAAAGAAAGAAAGAGAAAGAAAAAGACAGAAAAAGAAAGGAAGGGAGGGAAGGAGGGTGGAAAGTAAGTCAGACAACATAGCTACTTTCAGCAACTTTGCTGAAAGTCTCGGCAAAGAATGAGAGATGTGGCTAAACATATGAACTGATCAGTCCTCTTGCTTATTGCAATAGTCCTACTAGCAGAAAATAGACGGTACATTGGCAGGAACGTATGAGAAAGCATGCTGTGCTCTGGCAGATGGTATATACTTCTTATTAGGAAAGAGAGATTGTATTTTTTTCTGTGCCTATCAATAGAACATGGACCGCAAGTGATACTTTTGCTTCAAAACACGGAGAATAGCTAAGAAAACCATGCTAGAAATAGTATTCTGTACTGTACCCACTGTATTCTTAATGCATGATGTAACCTCATCATGCTCCAGGGACCTGACAAATTATCAAACTGAGAAATAGAAAAGTGATGGGAGAGATTTTAACATGAGTGAAGCAATCAAGAGTGGCACTGCCATGGTTTCACATTGCTTGCATTGCTTGCACAGTTTTTCCAGTGGTAAGAAAGGCACTATCAGTAAGTATCTAAATCTAGGTATAGCTAGTTCGTTTCTCATACTCTTCATGAGAAAAATAGATTGGATTTTTCTCTGTGTATCTTAATTCAGAAAGTTCGCAACTGCTTCCATGTGTTGAGTTAAATTGGTGTTTCAAGACAAAGCAGGGCAGGGACAGAGCCATGGCAGGGCTAGAGGTGGCACCGCTGTGGCCTGGCGGGGCAGGGGCTGGTGGCGCCAGGCTGGGCTGAGATGGAGCTGGGGCCAGGTGGGGCGGGGAGGCCACGGGTGGGCAGGGACTTGAAGCCTCTCAGTGCCTTCAGGGCCTGACAGCTTCATCGCATGTCTGGAAGGGCCAGATGTACGTTTTCTGTTGTTAAGGTGAAGACTGAAGTTTGCTTCACGATGTACTTACAGCACCAAAAACCCAGGCTTTCTGGTTTGCTTCCAGAACTTGTCCCTGTTATCACATATATGCAGTTTTCTATTCAGTATATTTGCTAATTCACTCCTGGATTCCTTCCTGGACTAAACTTATTAATCCCTTTGGAGAGGACACCCAAGTAGAGTTGCTAGGATAGCTTGCTCCTGCATTTGCAGCATGGGAACAAACTGTGCCACCTTTGACACCCTGTGCTTGGAATAATCCTTCAGTAGGCCACAAACAGGCAATACCACAATACGCCTTCCTGCCGTGCACTAGCTGCCATGCTGTAAAAATAATCCTCTTGCAGACTGCAAAACAACCTTTACATTATATTAGGCACTTTGAGCTGACAAACACACACATAAATAGTTATGTCTTCTGGCCAGAACAGTGGCCATTGGCATCTAGAGGGGATCCAGGCCAAACACTATTGTGGTGTAGATACAGATGGTCCCATCTGCAGGGGCCAAGTCAAGATAGCGTAGACGTGAGCCATTTGCACTGCTTGACCTCAGGGCAACCGCCTGTGGTGGATGTTTTTAGCTATATAGACATAGACCCCGACTCCTGAGTGCGCTGAAGGATCCATACAGTAGCAGCAGAGAGTAAAATAGAATTTTATGGGAGAAATAATAAAAAATAGTACTGATTTTGAGCCAGCCAGCTTGTGTTTTTTCTTTAAATATGTCTCTGCTGTAGTCACTGCAGTTGAGTTAAAGGACTATGCTTTCACTGGAATATAGTGTGAATATGCCTAAGCTACTTACTTCTGGGTATGTCTCTACTGATAAATAAAATGAGGCCAAGGACAGTTCTCTGGCTCTGAAATAAAGTGCACAGACTGGCTGCATCAACCCTCCCTAACACCTGACCCTGGGAACCCATGCTACTCTACTGTGTGTAGTGTCTATACTATATGCCACACTATACCAGTTATATACTAGACACTACAGATACCTCAGGCAAGACCCTGTTTCAGTAGTATAGGCAATGATTCACAGACATATATGGTATATATCATATATGAACCATATGGTTTGTTACTGTGTTCTTAAGTAGTTTAGGATCCTTCTGGGTGAAAAATAGGGTCTTGCTGTCTGCCTGTACAATATGATCCTCATAACAGCAGTATCTGAGAACTTATAAATGAAAGGTTATTAGTACGAGAAGGTAGTACAAAATGACATTTTTGATTGAAATTGCATCTCTCTACAATTTTATTGTCAAAAATGTCTTTCCTAAACATTTTTCTCCTCTTTTGCCTCCCACAGACCTAATTTACCTATTTAGTTAGACACATCAGAATCTGAGAAAGTTGGGAAATATACCACTTGAAAACTTTTATAAAAACAAATGCCAATTTCAGAAGTCTTCAGTCCTTTTTTCCCTTAACATTTTCCTGAGAACTAAACAGAACTTGAATAATAGCCTAAAAAGTTTCCCTGTAATGGTAAAATCGATGGTGTGATTATTTAACCGATAATACTAATCCCAGTAATTGAAAACGTATCCAATCTGTAGAAATTGTAAATGTGATCGAAAAGTGGCAAATGAAGATAGAGAAAACTCTAGGATAAAAGATTATCACCTTTTTTGAAAGTTATTTTAACATCATCTGTGTAAAGGAATTTGTTCATTTAATTGAATTTAAATTACATTTTGCACTCATGACACACTCTCACTTCGCAATGCTGGAGAGCAAAGGCTTCATTTTAGTGATATATGGTCCTAGATCATGAACTTTTCTAATCTGCTAGTCATTGTGGAGAAGAAGGAAGAAGACGACCTCCCTGTCAAGGCATCTGAGAAGAGAAAAAAATAATAAAAAAAGTGTTGAGGTGAAATGGTCCTTCTTTCATTAAAGAGTTCATCCCCTACTTCAGCCTCTTCCCCCATTGCAGCTAACTCTCCAGAACAGGAGAGGTCTGGCTGAAGACGTCCTCTCGTACCAGCCCATTAACAGTTCTTGCTGTTCACATGAAAATGGAGGGGAACGTGCTAGTTCCACAATATAAACTATTTTTTTTGTGATACAAGTAGACCGCACCGGGAGAGATCACGCCTCTCGTGACACTCCCTCAAGAGTCATGCTGGTGCACATCATTCATTACAGAGAGCTACACCAAAATGGCTCTTTTTATATTTATATTCAGCAGTCCTGAAAAGTTCAGCTATCATGGTAGATATGATTGATACAACACGAATCTCCTTTTTTTTGTCAGACCCTTGCTGCATTGCAAAGACAGAGAGAATTGGTGCATGAGAGTAACAATATGCATATTTTTATTACTTGAAGTACCTGCAACCCTTATTAATCCTCAGAATACTACGAATTGTTTAAAAACAGAAGATTACTTTCAAAACTTAAGTTGTGGGTGATTTTCAGTTGCCTCCGAGTCTCAGGTGTCATTCTGCATATATATTTTATTATTTTTTCATGTGAAATGATGATCACAGTCCATCTACTGATTCTGACAGCTGAGGCTTTAGGAGAAACATAACAAATAATAAAAAAAAAACCCCTACCTCCAAATTAAGTATAGTGAGACTCACAGTAAAATCACTATGGTGAATTCAACAATTAACCTGCATTTTCAGCAAGCTAAGGAGTGTTTGCTGTACGGTATTGCTATTTGTGGGAGAAGACAGTTGTCATTTCTGTTTGGCCTTTTCTATAGGTGCACGCAATGTAACAGTCACTGAGCCTGAAATTACATGGTATCTGTGACTATCTCTGAAAAAAAATACGAGGTACGCAGCCTGGATGTCTGATTTGATAACGCGTGAGCATCTTTATCAGATAAACGGGCACCATCCACTCATTTTACGTTGTGTTTTTCCATTCTGCAGCAATACATATGTTCCGCAACGGATTTTCGCTCACGGCCCGCTCAGCGCACGCACGCCATGCTGCTATCCCGCATTTTCCTGCGCCGGCTGGGCCAAGAGAAAAACAGAAAAGCACAGCAAGGAGAGCGAGGTGGAAAGGGGTCACTGTTGTTGGTGGCAGCAGAGCTGGCAAGTATGGAAAAACAGTGAAGTAATGAGGTGTTTTCTCTAGCTGGGAAGGTCCCTCCTCTCCCCCTGGAGCGGGGCACGTCCAGGGTCCTTCGAGGGCTCAGGGCGGTGCACTCCAGCCGCTGCGGCCTCACCACAGCCAGGATCAGAGCAGGAGAAGAAGGATGGTGGTGCTCAGCCTCCCTCAGATGAAGCAGCCGGGAACCTGAGCCTCAGCACCCTCACAAGCATCACATCACAAGCAGACACGACGCGGCCCAACCATCTTGGCGCTCAGAGGGGACACGCCGCCATCTCGCACGCAGCATTGTGGGCACGGCCATCTTGCCATGCCTCTCATGAGCGCGGCCATCTTGCATGCCGTACAGGCCGGGGCAGCCATGTTGGTGAGAGAGCCTTGGGCGCAGCCATCTTGGGCCGCCCACCCACCGGATGTCGGATGGCAGCCATTTTGGTAAAGGGCTGTTACCGAGGGAGGTGGAGGCGTCTCCGCTCCTTCCTCCCTTAGCCAACATGGCGGTGGCGGCGCATGCTCAGAGTGGGGCGGTGCGTGGGGCCCAGGCGGCGGCAGCGGCGGCGGCGGCGGCGGCGGCGGCGCTGCTCATGTCGGTGGGGTGTTGCGGGGGCCGCTGAGGCGGCGGGCGGGGGACGGCGGCAGCCATGGGCGAGGCCGAGAAGCTTTATTATGTTTATAGCTGCGACCTGGACATCAACGTGCAGCTGAAGATGTGAGTGGGCGCGGGGCGGGGGCTGCGGTGCGCCCCGCTGCGGGCGGCTGGGGGCGGCGGGCGGCGTGTGGGCAGGAGCCGGGGCCGGGGCCCGCCCCTGCCGGCCTGGCCGGGGTGGGCGGGGGGCAGCAAACTTTGCTCTAAACACATTAAAAAACTTGTGGCCTTAAGTGTAGGGTAGTGCTTTAGGGCAAAGATGGATCCAGTGTTAGGCGCTGATGCCCCTGTTAGCCTTTCACCGGCGGGCGTTACGGCTCGCCCTTCAGGGACAGAGGAGGGGGGTGATCTCAAAGCCAGTATTTCGCCCAAGCTGAAGTTCAGTTCTCTTAAAGTTGGGATTTTTCTGCGTCACCGCAATGGGATGTTTACATTTTTGTGGGAGGAACACAGCTCTAAGATGTTACAGGTCTAATGTTATTACAGTTAGGTAGCTTAAGCTGGTTTTGGAAATGTAACTCGGGGAGGTTTGTTTTGGGTTTGTTTACCTTCATCTGGAGAGAGAATGGTGTTTGAATTGGGGGTCAGATGCACGTGTCCTCTTGGCTAATGTGTTCTGCCTAGCTAAAATATTGCTGGCAATTACCTGTGCATTGGAGTGTGCACAGGGTGGTGAATGTCCTCCTAAGTGTGCTGTACTTCTCTTGCAAGGAACTTGCTAACCTTTTCTGAAGTGTTTTTGTGGTAATGTTAAATTTTGCCTTGCTGGTAGATAGATTGTTGTTTTGAGTTTTCTTTTTTTTTCCCTTGCAGTTTCTTTTTTCTTTTTACATGTGCATTCACAGTCAGTTATTTAATATTCATGATTATATTTTGCAGGTATATGCGTCATGGTATAGCTGAGGTCTGAGGAAATTCCATCTACTTAATGTAACACTAAAATTCTGCAAAGTGTTGCAAAGCTTTAATGAAAACGTGCTTGACTTGTATAGTTTACTTAAGTTTAGCTCTGATACATTGATGATTTGAGAGATGACTGTCATCCAAAGCCAGTTATATGTTTTTGTGTTTCTTAAAATTTAAAAATAAGGTTTTCTCATCAGCTTTTTTTTTTTTTTCCCTCTAAATAGTATTCAGAGCAAGTATATGCTGGTGTTTGTTGTTTTATTTTTAAATACAAATAATGACAGTACATTGTTGTTGCCCTGCTTAGGGCACCTCATTCCGTGCTGTCTAAGAATGTACAGGTTCTACTGGAAGACATTATCTCTGTTTGAAAGACAAAGCAGTAATCCTTCCCCTCCCTGCTCTTCCTTCTTCCCCCCCCCCCCCAAAAAAAAAAAAAAAAGCCATCTATATTTGCTCATCACTTCACAACCTGAGTTTCTCTCAGATATTTTGATTGCACTGCCTGCTCGTAATCAAAAGATAGTCTTAATACTTGGCAAACTATATATAAGCTATGAAAACAGAATAAGGTTTTGGATATGGAGATGTATGTATCCAGAGCACTAATTGAAAATTAACAGTGTCATTTATTATTAATATTTTAAGTGATAGTAAGTAGCTAAATCCAAGTTTCTTATTTCTTTCTTTCTCTCTCTCTCTCTTTTTTTTTTTTTCTTTTTTTTCTTCGTTCTTCATAGAGGAAGTCTGGAAGGGAAAAGAGAACAGAAGAGTTACAAAGCTCTTTTGGAAGACCCAATGCTGAAGTTCTCTGGACTCTATCAAGAGACTTGCTCTGACTTGTATGTAACTTGTCAGGTGTTTGCAGAAGGGAAGCCTCTTGCTCTTCCAGTTAGAACTTCTTACAAAGCTTTTAGCACTAGGTGGAAGTAAGTGACTGCCATTTATTTTATATAACTCTTAGTTACTGGGGCATCAGGTTATATAAATAAATCTATATATGTTTTTTGTGCATGTCAGAAAGATTTGTTTTCTGTCATCTTCTTCACATACACTTAATAAACATAAATAGACTTGAAGAAAGATTAAGTTATCTCTGATAGCACAGAAAGCAGTCTTTTTTGTATAATGGGTGAACAGCAATATAGTAATTTGTGTGTTTGGGTATGGCTTGCTGATAACTTTTTGGGCCTGGATTAGCATGTTTGGGTGCTGTTATGGGACAGACTGCTCTTGGGGACTACTGGTGAAGGCCTCTGGCCTTCTAATCATACATGCATTTAACTTAACTCAAAATTACGCTTAAGTATTTAAATGGTTAAAGCTTGAAGGAAAATATTTAGAAATTCATTTTCTTGGGAGAACCTGGATTGTATAAACTAATATAGAGTAACTTTAGAATTTAAGTTTTGTTTAATAAAAAAAATGTTTCTCTGCAGCTGGAATGAATGGCTGAAACTGCCTGTGAAGTATCCAGATTTGCCTCGCAATGCACAAGTGGCTCTGACCATCTGGGATGTGTATGGACCGGGTAAAGCAGTTCCTGTGGGAGGAACAACAGTCTCACTCTTTGGGAAATATGGGTATACTGCTTTTTCTTTTGTGATACAAATTTGAACTTTTTTTTTTTTTTTTTTTTTTTTGGTACCAGGTTAATGGTGCCATGTTAAAAAATCAGACGTGTAGGTGATTTACTCTTTTTTTGTTGTTGTTGTTTGTTTGTTTTTTTAATTTTCTCTAATAGAGCTTCATACATGCTACAGTTTGGGGCGGCGGGGGGGAGAGTTACCTGTATTGGAAAACCAAAGTTTAGACTTACTTTTAGATGTCTGAAAACTTGGGGTTTAAGGTAGCAAGTACTGTAATTACTTCATGTTGTATGCTTTTGTAATGTGTGCACTCTAGTATTGATACATTAAGGTATGTTTGACTGATTGGCCTGCAGTTGGGCTGTTAATGTGGTGTTATTTATAAATAACAAAATGTAATTCAGGAAATCACAATACTTAGGATTATTAACTTATATGATAAATAGACAGTGGGCTCACTTAACTTGATAATAGTAAGCTGGAAGCAATTACAAATATTTTGAAAATTGATAATACACTTGAAAAAAATTTTGACTAAATGCAAAGTAGACTGAAAAAATACAGGATGCAGTTTAAGGATAAGCGTGAGGCGTTGGTATTTTGTGTAGTTGATTGTAGTCAATATCGGATGGGACCCGCTGCCCAGGAAGACACTGGAAAAGATTCAAGTATAATAGTGAATCTTAAGTTGTGCATGTTTAAATATCATGATGCTTTTGTGAAATGTGCAAACACATTAAATATGTAAACACAAGTATGTACATCAGGGGCAAGGTTGTATCTTTCTGCTCAACTCATCCATTCAGGTGAGATGTATCCGATTCTATGTACTCCATCTCAAGAAAGTTACTGATAACTGGGAGTCTGGGGGAGTCCGTGTTATTGAACATCTAGAAAATAGGAGTAATGAAGAAAGAGTAAGGACTAGTGAGGCTGAAGAAGACAAGACTGCGGCGATATTTTTTCTAGTAGTAGAGTATGTTGGAAAATGGCCTTTCTTTGTGTCTTGTCAGTGGATAAGAAGTAATAAGGCTAAATTAAAGCAGGAGAAATTTTAAGTTAGCATTAGGAAAGCTGTTCTAGTGGTCACTGAATGCAGGAAATGATTGTAGAGGTAGATTGTATCTCTGAAGATCTCTTAAGAACAACTTTTTGTCAAATCATCATTATCTTAGGGCAGAAAACTGGACTGGATCATTTGGACTGTAGTCCGAAGGCTGCAGGTGTTTTTTAAAATATTAGAGCATAATTCCTGGAGAAAGTTCTAATTTGTAAATGAAGTTTACTTTTATTTCCAGTGTGGAATGGGGGAAAGAGATTGGCAGAAATCAACTAACACATATTTTGAATTTTTGCTTTTTGTTTATATACATGGAAGTCGTAGTAGCAATATTCCACAAAAGGATTCCATGAATTCAAGGTTAGATGGTCCTTCTAGTCCAGTACTAGTTAATCATTTTTAATGGCTGATTTTTTTTTAAAAGTGTTCCTTTCAATTTTATTTGTCTAAAATTGTCAGGGAGTTAAATGATCAGCTCTCATTGGTGAAAGTGATGCAGTTGATTCCTTGGGATATCTTTTAAAAGTGTATCAGTGCACACATGCAAGGGGAGCAGGGTTTTGTAGAGAAGAGGTGTGGTAAGTTACCCTATGAAGTTCTGTTCATTGCATGGTTTTAGTTCAATTTGATGGTGTGTTGATGGAGTGGTTTTTTGTGGTTTTTTTTGTTTGTTTGTTTTGTTTTTCCCCTATTTTTTGAAGTTCAGGAGGCTGCTTTTTATCAGTTGACCTTCAAATGAAACTTGCATAGTTTTTTTTTTTTAACTGAATTTTTTTGCAGAATGGTAGACATAAAGCCAATGTAATCTGCAAGTCAAGAGGAGTTCTTTATGACTCATTACAAATAAACTATGAAGGTTAAGCTCTGTCCTCAGTTTACATTTGTACCATCCCATTGACTTTGGGAATAATCCACTTTTCTTCCGCTTGCCAAATAACTTATCTCAGATTTACTCATTTTCTTTTAAAGTCCATGTGCCATTAAAAATGAAGGCTGTATAGAGCATGAGGTGCCAGGCACTTTTGCAGTTCAGTTAAATTATGCATCGCAATGTGTGTCCGTAGGTTTGGCAAAAGACGCTAATTCATTTTCTTGCAGCTGGTGCTGTACTTTGATTCCTGACAGCTGTATTATTTTCAATTTACTGAAGTGATTCTGCATTTTTTTTCCCTACAGTATGTTTCGTCAAGGAATGCATGATTTGAAAGTCTGGCCCAATGTAGAAGCTGATGGCTCAGAGCCCACCAAAACTCCTGGGAGAACCAGCAGCACAGTCTCTGAAGATCAAATGAGCCGACTGGCAAAGGTACTGGAAAAGCTTTTTGCATACATCTCAAAGGTTGCTTGCACTTTTAATGAAGAAGTCCACTTAATGAAGATATGCTTCATATTGTTTTCTGATGTGAAAATTATCTTCCTTTGGCTGTTAAATATTTCACAGGATTCATACGAAGAAATGAATAAACTAGATCGTTCTCATTTGCTATTTAAGTATTGCTTAAAAGGGGATGTGAATATCATTAACAGCATAAGGAATTTTTTAATACTTGCAGCATTCCATTGTAACTACTTAAAATCCTAATCCTTTGTAGAGAATGAAAAATGTGATCGTGTCTTGAAGACACTTGAAGCCAAAATGCTATCTTGTTCAGTAAGAGTTCTTAATAAATTGTGAAGAAATCACGGGTAAGATAGTCTAGTTTCCTTTGGTAGTCATCCTCTAGGTTTAAAACTGTCTATTGTAGTCTTCAGACATGTATGAAGTATATCTATATTAGAAAGAACTGGAGCAGAATTCAGTCATTCACAATCATGAATGTCTGTTTTTTTTACATATATATATATATATATATATATATATTTGTATGTATGTATGTGTATATATATATATGTATATATCTTCTATTCTGCAGCTTGGTGACAGACCATATTTTGGCCATAAACACAATTTCTGGAATTGATCAATAAATGCTACTACTCTGAACTGCTTGTTTGACTAGCAGATCTCCCTGATTCTTCAAGTGAGCTTACCTAATCTTTCTGAATGGCTCAACCCTCTTGGTGTGCTTTCATCTTAACTTTTGTCTCCTAGTTCTTCCTTGCCTTTGTGCAGATTGAAGTGAAAGAAAGCACCAGGCCATAAATACGTCCATTTTCTCATCCAGACATTTATCATGGCAATAAACTAACTTTCATTTAAGGTCCGTCTTTTGTAAGGCTAGTTCACCTTGAGTTTATAATGGGAAACTCACTTTAATCTTCTGACTTGTAGCTGGTAAATCACTATAAAATGAAGATCAGCACAGGCAGCTTTGATGCAGAAGAACATTGAGGTGCAACCCAATAGCTTTCTTTGTTAGGCAGAGAAGTAGTATAATTGCCTAACTTAATACTGATTTTGTTGAGAGTTCAGACTAATAGTTTTTTTCCAACAACATTCTAAAGAAATGAAACCGTGGAAGTGTTTGACTTAGCTCTTTGTAGTTTTGCATTATTGGTGCAAACTTACGTTAATGAATGCTGACACCCACTTTAGTTTGCATATGTTTCTTGGTTTTACTGGAAAGAAACAATGGAGGCTTTGCGTTGGAGAAGGGGAGGGAAAAGATCTTAGGAGGGGAAGCATAGAGCTTTTATGCACTTGCATCTGCCTAAAGCCTTCTGCCAATCATATTGCCCCATTTCTTGATCATAGTGGAAAAAAATGCCCTCTGGCATTAAGAAAGCTCTGTAGAGGGGTGCCAGCTACCAAGGCTTGCTTATATTTTATCAAATGGTTATGTGAATGGGAAGGTGGGTCTTTGAGCAAAAGTGTTGGATTGCAGACCTTCCCTGTCCTGCAAGTTCCATAATGCAAACATAAGTGTACCCTGCTGGTACTATTCCTTCTCTTCCCTTCACTCCTTTTTGCTCCCTAACTCAAGAAATACACCACTTACGTAAGTTACTTGTATTTTAGTCTCAGAATACCTAGGTCCATTCTAGCCTGTCCTTTTGGTAGGCGGGAGATGACTGCTCAGATCCCCTGAGGAAGAGCAAGGTATTCTCCTTTTTTTTTTACATCCCAAGTGCAAGTTCTAGCTAATGACTATTAGAGGCTAATAGCATCACTGTCACCATCTTCTGTTCTGAAATATGGGTCTTGGGAAAAATTAATTTCTGAAATATGGAAGTCTCATTTTGTTGTGTTCTTGTATAAAAGCATTTTACTCGCAGATGCTGCTGGTAAAGAAATTGAATAGGGTTTCTGGGTAGTGTGTGTATGGCAGCTTTCATTTGCACAGCTCTTTCCACAGCAGATGAGTTTCTGTGGTGTGCCATTCATAAGTAGCTATTGTTCGAGTACAGTCAGCTTCAGTTTTTCCTATAAATTACTCATCAGTTGCTAAATGCTTACTGATGCTACTGTATGGGAAGGTATATGTAGATGTAGAGGAGTTAATTAAATACCAGATTAATTTGGGTGGACTTTATCTTGGTGTTTTTTTTTTTTTTGTAGGATTTTTTCCTATTTATGTTTTGGACAGACTTATGATTTGTAAAAGTGTCATGATACTGACCGATGTCTGATACCAGAGGCCAAATTAGAGTCCTCCAGATAATAAATCTTATGAGAAGAGCTTGCTAACCTTTTTTCCATGTGAAAGATAACTCAGAAGCATGTCAAGGGAAAAAAAATGTTTTTGTATGGTATTTATTATTATGGGGAATTCAGATAAAATTAATGACTAGTTGCCAAAAGAATAGAATCCGTGACCTTCCTAAGTAATTGAAACCGTGGCAAATTTTCCATTTCATGTTGAAGTGCCATATGGTTATGCTATTACAAAACACATAAAACTTGCTTGTAAACTTGCTACTCGTGAAAGCCATGACTTTGCATCCTTATGGTCATTACGAATGCTAATTCTTTTTCCCCTTACTAAGGAGGTTGAATGGAGTGTGTGTGGAATATCTTAATTCACTCAAATATTGACGACATCAGGATTTTATTGCAAAATGACTTGCTCTCCTAAGCGGTGCAGTAATTTATCTCTCTTAAACAAAAGGTACTCTGCTAAGTTCTTTTTTAATCCATTCATTTCCTTCACCCCTTCTGCTAGCTGAATGAAATTAGATAATAACAGTGGTGAGCAATGATGATATTTCTTCAGGAAAAGAGGCATTCAGCTTCTGCTACTAAATAAGGCATCCCTTTAGACACCAATTTTTTTCTTATTTTAAGCTTTAAATACTAATCTAACAGAACAGTTCTTCATGTGTATGTATACGCTTACAGATCAGAGCCTTGTATGCAGGCACAACTAGTTGATGTATTGTGACCTTTTGTCCTCCTTATAACCAGGTTTAAGAGACTAGTAATTTTCCTTTAAAACACGGAATGACTTTCCTTTATTCTCTGGTGCAGTGAAAAAGAAAATTAATAATTTGTGACAAAATTTAAATATATTGGGTTTTTTTTTTGCCAAGGCTTTGATAGGCTTGACCCTAAGTCTTTGTATGAATGCTCGACGTTTATGTTTGGTATTCTGAAAATTTTGTTGCATTGGTTCCAGATAGTGAAAGTAAGAGAGTTACTTTGAGTAAGAGACAAAGTGTTTGGTGTTAGGTTTAAAAAAAAAAAAAAAAAAAAAAAAAAAAAAAAAAAAAAAAAAAAAAAAAAAAAACAACTGTAGGAAGTAATCTAGATGTGGCTGAAATGATGCACACATGAGGGTGAGGAACTCTTTTGTTGCTGAGGACAGAAAGGCCTCATAAGCTAGGTAGGATATATGCAAAGACCAAAATGGTGGAATCCGCACTGCCTGAAACAAAGTTTCAGGTTATGCATGTTGCTGATTCTTTAGAATTAGAATATATTATGAACTAATACATGAGGTAAAGGGCAAGTCTTGTGTGATCCTGTTAGTACAAAATACGCACTTCAGTAACACTACTGAGATAGAATTTGTCAAACTATCCATATAATATAACGCAAGATTACAGAACTCTATTCTGGTCCTGTTTACAATCCTACCAGTAAATTAAAACCTGAAAACTGTTTTGGTTTCTGTGCTTTGGTTGCATCCAGCATACTGAAATGTTAGTCAGGATTATACATTTTTTTCTTCCTTTTCATTTTGTAGTGTTTAAGTCTCTGAAGCTAATCTGAAGATTAGCTCTTCCATATGGGATTTTCTGTTCCAATATTCTATTTAGCAGATAAATACTATAGAAAATTACTAGTTCAGGCTTTATCAGAAAAGAACTATATATGGAACGGAATTAGGTAATTCTTACAAGCTTCAATGGCCTTTGAAAGTTTATGATACATCACATCTTATTACTTCCATAAAGCGTACTGGGGTCTAGAGCTTGAAAAAAATGTTAGGCGAATCAGCTGCCTTAGGCAAATGATCTCATAGTCATTATGAGGTGATGTTTCTGTGATTCGTGGAAAGAGTTCAGAACAAAGGGCCTCTGATGTTCATGGCCAGTTTACTACTTAGTGCTTCTTAAAATGGCCAGTTTCTTGGATATCTGGAAATAATAATAAAAAAAGCAGGATTTTTCCTCTCAACTGGATAGCTCTATAACTGCTTTTCAAATTGTGACTGCTTGTGATTGATTCTTTACTTTGACTGGTAGAGCCACTAACTAAAGACAAACTGTAAAGATTTCCACTGAATATTGATCCTTATTTGCAGAATTTAAACTATAGCGGGAACCTAGAAACAAAAAAGCTGAATTATGTAACATACTTGTGAACAACTACTGATACTGAGAGCTGAATGCCATGCTCGTTTCATAAGTAATGTGATTTAAAATTTAATTTAGATCTTGAAGGGAGAGGCCACCACAAGGGTCATATTGTATTCCAGCTCTTTCTATCTTAAGCTATGTTTCCAAGAATATTAAATGGATTGGGATTCTTGTTTGGGACTTGGAGATTAGGAACCTACTTCTGAAATGCTGTTGGACCATAGACAGAACCCATTTGCTTCCCTAGTTAGAGTGAAAATTCGCCTTATTTTCCTTGTCTTTTGAAATAACAAAAAGTCGCTTTGTGAATGGGGAACGAGCAAGACTGTCTGCTGTTAAACATTAAGGGGCAGTTGATTAAGGCATTAAAGGACAAATGCTTGCCAGTTTATCTTTGACAGACTGATTGGGCTTTAATAGCTTCCATAGTATTACAGGGAATGACACACACTTCATTGTTATTTCCCATTGCCCACTACTGATACAAGAACACCTGCAGAGAGGCTGTAGAACACTGACATTTAATTTAATTAGTGGTTTTAATGGTTGTTTGGAGTCTCTTGGAAGTATTTGTCTGTTATGCTGCTGTTGCATCCAGGGGATGTAAGAACCTATATGATTCCACAGCTCCCAACTTCTGAAGCTTAGCTGCCTGTGGATTTATGTCCTGTATGTACTCCCCAGATCTGTCAGGATCCAGATCTGGACATGCATTTGTGCTCTTTTCAAAGTATATCACTAAGGGATTTGTTTGGTCCGGGTCATTCTTGGTAGGCAGAAACTGCTATAGGATGCCTGTACTTTGGTGCCTGGACCCTGATTGCTAAGACACCAGTTCACTGGCAATTTGAGTGAGAATGATGAAACAGTACTGCTGGTGCAGTGTGTTAATTTATTTTCTCACAATGACTTTTTTCTTCTTTTTTAACACTTTGTGATATCAAAGAACATCTTGTATACTTCAGCTTTTCTTATCTCTTCAGATGTTTATAAAGCTGGCCTGGAAGAAATCAGTAAGAAGCAACCAATAATCTGCTTGCCCAAGGTGGGAGTGAGGGGGATCTTTAAATCATGTGAAAATGAAATCACATGTAATACTGGATTTCTTTTTTTAACCTGTGAAAATGATCTGAGCGTTTTCTATCCTTAGAGGCTACAGAAGAGGACAAAGATAGTTGGGTTTTTTGTTTGCTTTTTTTGTTTTTTTTCAGTCTTTTGAGGAAGCTGAGATAATTTTATTATTTTTATTATTGTGTCATAGTATCTTAACACTGAGTTATTGACTATATAGTAAAAGCTAGGGTAACATAAATACTTCCCTTAAAATGTTTGGCTTATATGTTTGGGAAACATGCAGAAGGATTTTCTCATGACAAAGGGTTTTTTGTTTGCTTGTTTTCTTTAAAGATTAGTGTAAATGCAAACGTTTATTTTCTAGCAAGTGAGATGGAAGAACAACAGGTAAATCAGAAGTAAATCAACAAAGATGTATGTTTGTAATACAATTCCAGAGTCTTAAGTCAGAAAAGGAGTAAAGAACTGTAGATAGTTTGCTAGCTCCTCTTTCAGTTCAATACCTACTACTGTAATTAAGATTTAACTCTATTTTGCCTTTGATGCAGACATCTAGACCAGCTGAAGTGAAAACTTCACACAAAAACAACTTCTTTTCATACACAGTACAGACTTTCTACCAACTAGATCCAGGATTCCTGTGTATGCAAAGAGAATCAACTTCAGCTTTATGTGACTTCACCATGTTTTGACTTTGCCGTTCTCTTAGATACGTTTAGTAAGTGTGTATCTTCCTTTGGCATGCTTAGCTCTTTTTAGAGCAGATGAAAATGAGAGTATTTGGTCTAAGTGTTCACTGAGCAGTGCAAGCCTACCTGGCAAATCTTAGAGGTTTTTGAGGAGGAAAAAACTGTTTCCTATCATCAGTTACTTGCATTTGTTTTTATTATATATTAATATGTTTGAGTGGAAGTGTTCAACACCTCTACAGAAGTGAGTTTATGTTCGTTGTTCATCACTCTACTCTTTTCCCTGTGATGTTTCACTTTTAAGGTCTCTCCTTGAAAGATTTGTTATCTTCCTGAATCTTTATTGTAGCTCTTCTCACCATCTGATTGCTATTGTTCTTGAGGTTATGCCCTTCTTCAAGATGACTCCATCATTGTGCATTGAAGCTATAGACTTCCTTTATGCTGCTGAACAACCTTTTCTAACTCATAGTGATAGTTCTGGAGCTAATAAAAGATGAAACTGTGTTCATCTTGAGGAAAATGGTAGCTAGTTGGTGGTTCTATGTGAATTGAGTGGACATAGTAAATTATGGATATTCATGTGGTAAGGGGAGTAGGGAGGAAGAATGTGTTTGCAACTGAAAGACAGTGGGGAACAGACCTGTTGTACTAGGAAGGGTAACTTACAGCAGTAAAGCAAAATGAGAAATACAAGGAGGTAAGTAACTGGACTGAAAACCAGGTGACCTGGCAAGTTCAAGGGGTTGTGTTCAGCAGCATGAAGTCCAGATGGAGGCCTGTCACTAGTGGTATGCCCCAAGGGTTGATATTGGGGCCAATATTGTTTAACATCTTTGTTAATGACCTGGACAATGGGATGGAGTGCACACTCAGCAATGTGCAAAGCTGGGAGGAGCAGTATATAAGACCAGGTGGTTGTGGTGCCATTCAGAGGGACCTCAACAGGCAGGAGAAGTGGACCAACAGTAACCTCATGGAATTCAACAAAGGGAAATGCCAGGTTTGCTCCTGGGGAGGAATAACTCTATGCCAGTACAGGCTGGGAGTTGACAGGCTGGAAAGCAACTTTGCAGAGGACCTGAGGGTCATGGTGGACAACAAGTTGCACTTGGAACAGCAGTATGCCTTTGTGTGTTTTTTACAAAGTCAAAAATAAAAGGAAGGTATTTCAAGTTTTACTATATGAAATATAATAACTTGGGAAAAAAAAATAAATTTTCCATGTGTGACTCTTCTTAAAATATAGGATCCTATTTTAGTATGTTGCAGATTCAAAAATGAAGTGTCTGGAATATGTAGTTTTATTCTTTGCCCTGATTGATGTTTTAGATATTAAAAGTATATTTATGGCATGGCTTAGCTGTTTGAGGGTCTACCTTGTGTAACGTAAAAGCAGTTTTTCCAATTCACTTTTTTGCCAGACTTTATATGTTAATGTCTCTGTAAAATTATGACTTCGATATCCTTTCTCTTAATCGCAGCAATCTAAATATTATCACTGTATATTTCCATGGCAGCTCACCAAGTCTCATCGACAAGGTCACATGGTAAAAGTGGATTGGCTGGACAGACTAACCTTTAGAGAAATAGAAATGATCAATGAGGTAGGTCATCATATGTCAGATTTGTAATGGGTTTTTGGATCTTGCTAATGTGGAAACCTTGGCTTGTTTAGAAGACTGTAACTCAAAGCACTTGTCCCATTTCTTCTTCAACCTTTAGTGTCTACATTAAAAGGACAAATAATTCTTTTAAGTTTCCAAAGTTGACTGGACTTGGGCAAAAAGGAGAATAGACAGCTGTCTTATCAGTTGTCAACTTCAGTATTTCAGTGAACTTGATCAGAAGAGAGAATTAATTAATGAACTGGGGTAGTTTGGAACAAATGCTGTTGTGTTTGACTAATTGAACTGTAGGATTTAGGTTGTGATGGGAAGCCTTCCACTCATACAGATTGTGCCATAGATTTAGACATATTCACTAAGGTAGAACTTTGTTTCAATTGATGTTCTTTTGGATATTGGGAAGAAAATGCTTACAGAATGTGTTTACTTATATTAAAAAGAAAAAAAGAAAATCTGGAATTTTATTCCTGAATGAAGTGTTACCCTCATTGAGCAAAACCATCCTCAAATTATTAACCGATTGTCTTGCTTAACAGAACTCCTTTGTTTTCTGCTCGATATTCTCAGATTTTATTTTTTTATTTATACTTAGACCTCCAGGAATCAGAGCCTTTTGCACCTACATAGGTCTTTTTATAACCCCTTATGAAGCATGTGTGTGATATATATTTTAATTCAACCTATTCCTTATGATTTTTTTTTCTAATCCTTTTCCCTTTTTGTAAGAAGCTGTTTTTTCCAAGCTCTTGGTTGTATCCCAGACTAGCTGCATATGAAATGCAGTGCTTCTGATTCCTAGAAATGTAGTTTAAATGCAGAACCATTTTGCCCATTTTGGACAGTCTGATCCATCATTGCACAGAATGAACTTGAGTTGCTTATCATTAAAGGGCATGCATATTAACTTTTTAGTAAATATATATTACTGGTTGTGAATATGTATAATTCCTTGCTTTTACATTTCTAAACACTTTTTCTATTTAAGCAATTAAAAATGCATACATAGAGCAAATCTTCCTCTGCAAGTCAATGAGCTGCAAATCTAATGCCTCATAGTCTAAGTTAAATTTTTCTCTTTCACTGTTTTATCTAAAATAGTGATTTTTTTGTCTTTTTTTGACTCCTGAATATTCTCCAGTGGGATCCATAGTTGTGTGTAATGATTAAAAAAAAAAAGGAAGAAAAAAAAAAAGAAAACTGTTTGTCAGCTCGTTAGTCTTCCGTACATTTTTCTCAGACCTTCAGGTCTACAACTTGAAAGACACTGATGAAGAAGCTTTTATCTGTTACATAGAGGTGTTTATCATGAAATGTGAATTAACATAAGAATGTGAGGAAAAGGTGTTAGTTTGAAGTAGCGTTTTCAGATGATTATCTGAATAACGACTACAACAATTGATAATCTAATTTATTGATTATACCACAAAGGAAATAGAATAATTACCGTACTGAGAATTCTGACGATTGCTGCTCTTTAATATATGATACACATCTGTGGTGGTTCTCTTTTCAGAGGGAAAAGCGAAGTTCTAATTTTATGTACCTGATGATTGAGTTTCGCTGTGTCAAGTGTGATGACAAAGAATATGGAATAGTTTACTATGAAAAGGTATGTGCCTTCATGATTTTATGGTTGTCTTTAAAAAGCAACATTTGCACCTGGAAGTGACAGGTTTTTCCCCTCAGGTGAAATACTCTGCTGCAGGATAGCAGCAGACAGCTGTCAGTGGCAGCAGTTTATGTACACACAAATCAAATGGTATAGATGCAAAAAGATTACAGAAGTCAATCATTCATGTAATATGGTTTGAGATTACAGAATTTAATAAGGGTGAGTGATTAAAAAAACTTTTTGATTTATTGTTCCTTCAGTCATCCAGCAGTACTTTCAGAGTAGCTTTATGTGAAATTATGTCTTGTATCAGGAAGAAATGTACCTGTATTCATTGGTAACATTATAAAAGATAACTTACTAAGACTTTGCAGGGGAGCTGTGCTGGTGAATGGTTTTTTTCTAACATGCACAAATACAAAAGTTTACTTTTTCATGCTGAAAATATTTTAAAAATCATTTCAGTAAAAAACAGGCAAACTTTTGAATTGGGATGTCTTGTTTCTTTTCTCTTGCTGTTTTGTACACAGCAGTCTCTGAAATTGGTGACTATTTTAATATTCTCACATGCAAAATGCGCATACAAGCATAGATGCCAAGGGGGAAATTCAAGTGTGTTTTTTTTCAGTGTGTGTAGTAGGACTTTGTCAGTTTGTTTGCATACAGAATTACAGTTTCAGAACACCACCTTCTTCCTCTGTAGCTTAATGCTTTCTCCATCAAAATGGAAGCTTCATTCACTACTTGCTTTTAACTGTGTTATTCTGAGGTATCAAGAAAACTATGGGCTTGAAAAAGCAAACTTTGAAAATGAAAAAGATGCTACAGGTTCTTTAGGTCAGGTGATACAGTTGCAGTGAAACATTAAAGGGGTGGCATCAGGCTGTCATGTAGTACCAGCAGAATGGTTGAATTATTTAGCAGTTGAGAAATCCTTGGAGTTTAGGGAAGATGCAGTTCATACAAGAAGAATGCTACAGGATTTCTTGTTATACTTTCCAGTCCCCTGAAAGAATAGAATACAAGTATGATGTATATACTGAGTGCCTTCAGTGTTTTTAAGACTTCAAATCTAACAGAAAGAAAGATTGATAATGGGCTTAACAGACATTGAGGTGACTTTGGAAGACATAATCAATATTTTAATGGACCTGCGCCTCATAGAAAGATCCGCCGAAATAGAAAAAGCAGTATGTCTATAACTCAGTTTCAAAAAAACATTTGTCAGAAATTACCTCTTAGAATTTCCAGCATATTTAGATTCATAAGAATTCAGAAAGTTGCTGAGTAATACAGCTGGGTAATATGGGCAAGAGAAAGAAGGTAGGTGATGATGATAGGCTGGAGTCCCGTTGAGATCAAAGGCACTAACTTTAGGCAGTATCTATTCTAAGAATTTAAAAAAGAAATGTAATTCAATACAGAAGAAGTTAATATAATGGAAAACAGATTAAAAGTTTTCTAGATCAACCCGTAATGCTGTCATATGTATAAAAATACAAGACTGTAATCACATTTAAGATTTAAGAAGATGAAGAATGTAGTACTGAATTGCAAAAAGCAGGATTTCACCAGAATACGTGCCTGAGAAGGGGTAGATCAAGAGATGAGTGATTGCCTCAAGTTCTGTATGCTCTGTTACAAACTCTAGTTTGTGAGTGTTTAAAAAAAGGAACTAGGAGAAGTGTAGGAGTGTTAAAGAAGAAACTGCAATTAAACTAGTCCTTTGAACTAGGATGTTATTGAATATCTGAAGCTATTAGTAGTCTTAACTTATTTTTGTTTTAAGAGATGCCACTATAAAAGAAGCTTTTCAAGTTGTGCTTCAAATTGTTATAGTCGTGCCAAAAACAAGCAGCTGATTTGAGAAATTTTCCAAGCCCTTGGAAAAGTTCTGTCTTGTAGACATGCAGAAATAATATGTGTGGATGTCCAGACTCTATCTGCATAACCCATATAGTGATAGCTGCCTTTGTAATGCATCTAGTAGTAGTTGTTCCACTTAGCATCTCCTTCCACAGTCAAAGGCAAATCTATGATGACCAGGCTATGGGCTCTTCCGGCCTTCCTGTTGAAGCTAGTCACTTTGCAGGGAAGAGCTGTAAGGCTGTAGGGCCAAAGAGAGTGGGAGGATCAGTAGCTACTTAGCTTATTTGGGACATTCAAATAAGAGAGAGGATGATTGGATTTTGGGCTGAATTCTCCATTTCATGACTATTTCTGTTTCTATTTTACATCTGTTTTATATGCCAAGATGTCCTGGATTCTGGATGAGGATGTCTTCTAAACATTAGGTGCTGTGGTCCTGTAAGAGGTACCTTTTAGCAACTTGTTGCAGCATTTTATTTCCTATCAGAGAGCTAGAAGTTGAACTTCAGTCTTAAGAGATCTCCATGTTCATCCTGACAGTGTTGACGTTTTAAGGCATAAATTATCCATCCTTTCCTTTAAGCAGAGGAAAATGAATACATTTTTGTATTGAGTACTCCAGTCTCTGGTTACATCTTGAAGTTTTGAAGTGCTGCTGTCCTACTTGAATGGACCACTTCTGGATAAGTGAGTGCATGTTGTCAAAAGGATGTGTGTTTTTCCTAGCATTTATTGTAGAGAAAACTTAGTTGCTTAGTTGTGTCTGTCTGTCTCTTTCTCCACATCATCCCAGAAGAGCTTGAAGACTGATGTGTTAAGTGAACAGACCTTGTTTAAAATCTTTTAAATTAAATCAGCTGGTGGAGTTTAAGAAGAAATGAAACTCTGTTCCTTAGGCAGGTGCCTGGGCTAAAAACCTGCTTAGTTTCCTGCAACTCTTCAGTGTTTTCTTTGATGGACTGTACTTGAACAGGGGGCTTCTCCAAACCTTTGCAAGTTTTTTTTACCTGTAGAATAGCTTATTTCATAGTATTTCTATAGACTTATCCTGGAATCAGCTAATTATATTGTTTTCTTGAGGAATTTGATGTTACAGGTTTCATCCAGATTTATAATGTGGTGGAATTTTGTAATAGTAAGATCGCTTAAAATTTATTTATTTCTGTGGAAATCAGGGAAGTATTTTTTTTTTTTTTTCCGGAGAATGAAATGGAATGTAATCAAAGTATCGAAACACTTTACTAACCATTGTTGCTGTATTGGAGTAATAGCTTTAATTTAGAGTGTGCTTTATTTCTCACAGGTACAAACTGTTGAGTGTGGCTAATATGTAGCTTGAGTTCTCTTGGCTCTCTTCATATCTGAACATGACATGCCTAAAAATGGTTTCTCTCCCTCACCTCCAGAAACCTGCCAATAGAGATGAATAAGTCCTGATGTGAACACTTTTTTTTTTTCTAGTTGTCAGTATGATTTTCCAGATATAGAAGGTGAGGGAAAGATTCAGACTTCAAATACATGTATTTCTTGACAACTGTTACTGAAGCTCATTAAAAGTACATGGAACAAAAAACTATAGGGTGCTCTTGTGTGGAAATAAAATAATGGAATGTCTAATAGCACATACTAAAACAGTAAGTAACTGCAGCTTGAGGGATTTGTTGATGTAAAGTAGCTTTTCAACAAGTTCTTGACCCTTTTCTGGCAGCAGTAGAAAACAGTACATAAATTAGTGCCTGTCTTCTCAGTTTTGTCATACTTCCAATTACAGTATACAGTATACGTATCCAGCATCACCAATCCAGTACATTGAATCTAATGAAACTACATTCTGTTGTCACCTGTCTGTGACCGATAGTTGAAGTGAAGATTACTTGTCAGCTTGTTCTGTTGATAAATTTGTTTCTAGTGTTTACAAAGAGCTACCATGTTAAACAGTAGCCGATAAAATTGGAGATTCTTGGACTCAGTTCTCAATTTCAGTAATGTAAAGTGGTAGTGGCTCTTTCCATGTTCTCTGTTAACTTAGTTTTAATACAGCATTCATGATTTGAAGGATAGTAATTGTCATGTAGCAAGAGCATCACTTCTGATTCTTCATTTAGGCAAAAAATTGCTGTGAACTTCCAAGTACGAATATCACCAACGTTTTTCATTTTTCGTTCTGTGTGGGTTTCAGATGAAAAGTAGTATTGTTTGAGTAAAGTGATTGCACTACTGCATCTAGTTTTAAAAGAGATCTCATTATCAGAGATATCCTTTTCACGACCTCAAGAAAAGGAGGAGAAAAAAAAAGTGATGTCAACAGGATTGGATGTCCATTAAGGTTTTGAATGTGAGAAGTTGGATCCTATTGGTGTTACCTGAAATGTTGTTTTGACTAAAGAATGAGATAAGTAGAATCTTCTTTTTAATAGCATTAATGAAACTGGTTTTCAGGAAAGTACATCAGAACCTTGCTGATCCAGAAAATTCTGCAAATTTTCTTGACTTTTTTGATGTGACTAATATTTATATAATTCACACACTCTGAATTTAGTATAGTGCAATCCCTCTAAAGCTCTGTGACAGACTGTTTTAAAGCAAGTTAATGTTGTATGTATATTCTTGACATTGTTTCCCTCTGGCAAAAGAGCAGGTCATCTCTGGCTGTGTCTATTTTATCAAAAACATGCAGCGAAGAGGAGCAGATTTGCAGAGTGAGAAAGTTGTTGCCGAAGGTCCAATATCTGTGCTGTGTGTGTACTTCGGACTAGCTCTAATCAGGTCCCATGGGCTGAATAACTGCTAGCAGTTGGAGCATATTACGTGTCTCCAAGACTTCTGTGGCACTAAAGCATATACCTAGTCAAATTCAGGTGCTAATTTAAATACACCTTCAGGCGTTGCTATGATTTAGTAAGTTTGTATGTTCAGGGTCACAGTGATACACATGATGTTCTTGAAGTATGGCAGAGTTAGTTGCATGTTTATCTAATTAGAAGGTAAGTAAAACAATTGATTCTCTTCACTGGCAAACTAGTGACATGCTGTCTTGCTCAGGATTTCACAAAATAGCATATTCTGAAAATGCTGTTAACTCCCCACATAATTTGACCTGTGAACATTTTGGCACAACTGGGTTTCATGGCAAATTTTGGATGAAGCTTAAGGCTTTGTTCTAAAACACGATGAAATAGGAACAAAGTTTTCCCAGTATCTCAGCTGAATGACTGGGGCTTTTCAGTTTGATGCTTCAACATAGTGTGACTGCATTTAAGGAGGGGAGTTTAAAGAACATTCATTATAATACTCCTTGTGAAAGGTTAAGAAAGAGACACACCATTAGTTTAGAATTCATTCTTTTAACATTAATCTTGGAAAAAAAATTCCGCAATCTTGGTTTTAGAGGGTGTTGTATACATACACTGGAAAGCTATGTCCCTTGTTTAGTTCAGTTTTGTAAGTCACCAAAGCTTAGGCAATTGCGCTTTGTCATTCTAATCCTAATAAGTTCTGAATTAGTAAGCATGGTCATGTGCTTCTGCTTGCGTGATAGGTACCCTATTTTTACAGGCTTAAAAGCTTTGTCAGACGCTCTTCTGTCTTCAGCTGCCTGTTCTATCTGAATGTTTTCGCTGAGGGAAAAGTGCAGTAGAATGGGCATTATTGTTTATAAGAGAATCCACATGGGATATGCATGTCTTAAATGCTTCAGTAGGGGTTTGAACATTCATTAGTTCCTGGTGAATCCACTCTTGTCAAGGTTTTTGTGCAGAGCTTTTATGTCAAGGGCCCAAGCTCCAAGTGGAACCTTGTCGCTGGGGCTCTTGTATTTGTTTGTTGTTTTATAAAGGTCAGATTGTAGCCTTATTACGGCTCAATTAAGAAAATAATCCATTTGTAGATAAAAAATCTGGTAGAAATCAGTCTGTCATTTCTTGTCATCAAATTAGTTTATTCTGCAGGAAGGGGCTCCCCCTTGCCAAACATCATTCCTTAATATGTCATTGTTTCTTTTTTCCATAATTTGACTGTGTAATACTAATATATTGTGATATGAAAGTTCTGTCTAATGATTTGGCACAGGTTTTAGTACAGTGTGAGTGCTGATCTGTCAGTGTAGCTCCTACCTGGTCTACTACAGCATTGAAGTGATAGTGTTCTGTTCTAATAGAAGTGTCTTAGAATTAGTAGTGCTTCCATATGATTAGCTTAAAGCCAAATTCCTTATTTAGGTGGTGTGGTTTTAAATCAGAAAAACTGTAAACGTTGTCTTTGTCCTCTTCACTGTTTGTATGTGTACTCTCTATTAATGGCTAATGTGAAGAGCAATACCTTTGTTTAAATTCTGGGACCATCATCAGCCATGTGTGTACATATATACATATTGCCTTTAAGTGGAAAGGGGATGTGTGTTTGTATATTTGTTGTCATTATTATGACTGTAAAAAATGCTCTTTGGAAGGGTATAGGACACTAAAAAATGGAGTAAAAGTGTCTTCCTGATCATGCTCTTGTATAGCGTGAGCTCTTTTACTGTAGTCAGCAATGCAGAATTTATATAGCTGAAGAAATGGGCCTTTCCCCTAAAAGGGTGATGGTAACTTTAATTCCTGTGCCTCATTGTTGGTGATTGATTTTTCTTTGTTCTGTTTTCTTTTTTTTTTTTTTTTTCTTAATATAGCTCCTTGCTTCTTTGAAAGTTAGGTCTGAAAAGTATAAAAGCAAAGGCACCCTGACTGACACACAATTGCAAAAGCAAAGGAGGAAAAAAGGGGGGGGGGGGAGGAGAGTAGGGGCAAATAAATCTAGCAAATCAGAGTAATTTAGCTCAAAATTTCTGTTTTAGAGGGACATCTTGATATTTTAAGAACTTGTGTTCCTACTTAAGCTGAAATACCAGTTTCTCTTGAAATGAAACTTCAGAACCTATCTCACTGAAGCACTTAACTCTTACTTTACTAATGTATATTTCGCTTTAAATGAAGATAGATTCCTATAAAGTAAATGTTTGGTAGAATCACTCTGCTTTTGTGGTGGTGGTAGTGTGTTTTAAAGATACTCTATTAGTATTTTTCTCATTCGAGTGGACTATTGAGCATCTCTTGACTAGGTAACTTTTATGTTTTTCAAGAATTTGTCAGTTAAAGCTGCATATCTGTGCCAGTTCTACCAGTTTTTTCCTCTCCATACACATTCCTGATTTCTCTGGAAACTGTACAAAGAGCTGACACATTGAAGATTAAAGATCTGATCTAAGCCTGTTGAAGTCAGTAGGAAGATTCAATGTTGACAGTATTCTTTTGATTAAATTCTCTGGGCTGAATTTTCAAAGATGAAAATGTAGATTAGGTGCTTCAGAAAATAATTCCAGCAGGCACCTGGTTTGTATCTTTAGTGCCTACTTGCCTTTGAAAATTGGGCTCAATGCTCAGTTTAATCTTTGGAATTTCTGCCATATGTCCTATTTGACTGTGCTGGCATTGAATCTTTTTATTAGGATGCACTCCTGAAAATTATTCCAAAATAAATGACAACAAACTTAAGACTTCCACAGGACATACTATACTGTGTTTTTCTTTTTTGATTTTGCTTTTTTTTAAATGAACCATCCTGTAGCTCATGTCAAGTAATGCTTGATTACACTTCTAGAGTAAGACAAAAACTGATGTGACTGGAAAAGAAGGGGAGCAGTCTTGCTGTTTTTTGTCTTGTGGTGGTGTACATTGTAGATTTGGTGCTTGTTTTGTTTTGTTTTCCCCCCTTCTGCCTGATTCAAACAGGAAACCTGTAGCTTCTCCCACCAGTTATTCAACAGCAGGGCTAGACTACCTGTAGAAAACCTATCAGGCTTCTGTCTTAGTGTTGCAGATCTGGACAGCATGAATTCCCAGAAGCGATTGTGTCACATCCCTTGTTGAACCTGCAGTCACTAGGCGCGCATATTATCTTCTCAAATTCAGCTGCATTTTGGAGAGCCTGTATGTTATGCCATTTTAAGAAATTTTCAGTTTTGTGATGTGGCTGCTGTTTCTTGAAAATGATTTGAATTCAGCAAAAATCGGACCCTGATTTTTCTTTGTGCTTCCCGAACACATATGTAATGATAATGGTAAAATTCCCCACTCACTTCCCTCTTTGCTAGCATGGTAATGAATTGCCAAGCAGCATCTCCTCAGATGCCCTTTCATCTGCCTTTCCACCCGTCTGTCATCTGGCAAAAACTAACATGAAGACAGTCCATTTCTTATGTTTTTTTCCCCTTTATAGCCATGAAAAGACAACAGCGTGTACCTGTTTTGTTTTCTCACTTTAGTATAGTACACAATACATGGATATGGCATGTTGTGTTTTTTCCTAAAATGCAAGATGTTTAATATGTCTTTAACTTGTTGTTATTCAGGATGGTGATGAGTCATCTCCAATTTTAACAAGTTCTGAAATTGTTAAGATTCCAGACCCCCAGATGTCTATGGTAAGCAATGCTGCATGTAATGAAATCCGTATTGTTGTACTTCTACTGAAAATTTTTCATAAATGGAGATGAAAGTTTGACTATGTTATTGTCTTGAATAGTCTAAAATTGCAGTGGAAAGATGTATTTCACCATTTGAAAAATATCAGTGGGTTCAACTTTTTTTTTTTTTTTCCTGCTAGGTTAATATGTGGTAATTGACTTAATATTCTCTCTCCTTCTTTCCATACCTAATATACTTGTTTCTGAGGTGTAGGAAAGCAGAGAAGGCAAATTGTTAGCAAAAGAGGTCAGAGGGTGGGAATATAAGGTAAGAGGGAGCTGAAGAAGAGAAATGAAACTTAGAATGTGCCGTAACTCTTGGTCACTTAATTTGTTAAAATATTTTCTCCCTACGCTCTCTTGTGTGTTGTCTTTCATGTAGACAGTGCCTAAGTACAGTTCTAGAAAAGATTTCCATTATTGTGGATGCCAATTCAGTGGGACTGGTATTGGCAGCTTTGGGAACCTTAATGTAAGTGGGCTTCTACTGGCAACACTGTTTTGAGCACTGTGTAATCTAACACTGCAAGAGCAAGTCTGACAATGCTGAAAACTGCCTTGGCTGCTGAAATCTTGTTGACACTGTGGCTCCTATTGTTGCTCCTACTGTTGCTAACATGGTATTAACAGTGGGAATTTTTTTGAAAACGTTTTTCTTGCATACAAAGCTTTGGACTGCAAACATCATCCTAAAAATGTTTGCAAAGCGACTAGCACGCTTGAGTGCTGTCTAAATCACAGATGTGTTGACTGAAACACTTGCATTTTGCAGCGATTCACCCAAAGGCAAGGTAGGGCTTGCAAATTGTGTGACGTTTAAAAATATATATATATATATAGATAGATAGATAGATATGTATATGTATAGTTTTACGGTGTAAGAGAGCATATTCTTGAAAGAGTTTCTTCAAAAAACTTAAATCCAGAAGATGCTGTAGTTCTGGATGTGAAATTTAATTGTCTTTGCTAGACAGTTTCATTTCAGTAATAATTTTCTCTGGAGTAGAAATATTTATAAGTACTAACTTATCCTCTGCATTCAGGAGAACTTAGTAGAAAGCAAACATCACAAGCTTGCTCGAAGTTTAAGAAGTGGACCTTCCGATCATGATCTCAAGCCTAATGCAGCTACGCGAGATCAGCTTAATGTAAGTCAGTGTCACGTGATAACTACAATTCTATTAGGAACTTCTCAGTATTAATGTATTGTGACAATTTGAAGAAAAGACAGTTCATCTCAGCTCAAAGGAAATTGTTAATTAAGAAATGTCATCAGGTGTTTCTTATTAAAGTGGTTAGTCAAATGTGGCCCAACTCAGAAATGACCAGAAGGTACTTGCTCATTTTTGCAAAATAAATGAATTGTATTGCTGCAGTTTGGGGGAAGGTGGAGGGAATAGGAATACATACTATGCACACACTATCACGTTGGCATTACTGATAGCCTTAGAAATGTATATGTTTGCCTACACTGCCAGTTTATTCAACCTCAGCTGGGGAGCCTCAGCATGACAACTTGAGAGAAGTGTGTGGTGTTGGAAAGCCTTTTCCTAACCATTTTTTTGCATTGTCAGTATTGTGCTTCATCACAGTATAGTCTGTTAACTTAGTGAATACACCTGTTCATGTTCATTTTCTGACTATGTTTTTAATAGATCATAGTGAGTTATCCACCAACAAAGCAGCTAACATATGAGGAACAGGATCTAGTTTGGAAATTCAGATACTACCTTACTAATCAGGAGAAGGTAAGTTGAATCACTTCGGGGGGATGTATTAATGCAACTGTGTTGCATCCTGCTTTATCTGGTACTGATTTTTATAATGTTCAGTCCTTGCAGAGATAGCTTCTGAGACATCAGAGCTCTCTAATCAAAGTTATTTTTTTCGTACAATTTTATTGATTCACAATTAGTGACTCTCGTTCCTCAAAAGTCCTACTAACAGGCTGTTCTTGCAGCAATCTTCTTACAAACCCTGAGTGACTGCTTAAAATGCTAGTGTTTCCAGTTTTTCTTCAGCAGAGAAAGATGATAAAATGTAATTTCTTTCATCCCTTTTAGACAAGGGTTTGCATTACCAGAGTATGTACTAGCACACCAAAACCCCAACTTAATCACACAGCAGTCAACGCTTTTTAGGTAATGGTGGTATAACAATAACCATTGAGTTTTACATTTTACTTGTGTGATAATCCAGCTGCCACTTTTCAAAATGTATTAAAACAATCAAGTAGCATATGTTAAAATGACCAGCTGTTCCATAGTTAATGCTTGTCAATTAACAAAACTGAAAGTCTGTGTTTATACTACTACTGTGATGCTTACCAATTGAGAATCTAAGTTCTTGATTTTTTTCAAAGCATTTAATATGTGCCTTGCTAATTGGAGTAAATTAGCAAGCCATTTCTGCTGTGTGTGCATCTCTTCTCACCTTTTTTCCCACAACATAAGGTACTAAAACAGCTGGCAACACTAAGTAATCACTGTGTCTACCAGTGGCATCTTAGAATTGACTCCTGTGGCTTGCACTAGAGGGAATGGGATTGGAAAAGACTTTTAGTGTGATGTTTGGTTTACTGCTTGCTTGCTGATTGCTGTCAACCATTATCTTAATACTGGAAGAACGTTGTGGTAGCTGAGTGTTGGTGAATTTTATTAATTAATTTCCATAGGTTTATGTGAGAAGTGTTCTAGACAGCATCAAATTAATTTGGAAGATACCTGAGCAGGAGTTATACTTCAAGTAGGCATTATCTTTCTAGTAAATGCTCCATAGTCTAATGTGTTGGAAGATCTGTTTAAATGTGTCATATTTGTTAAAATACTTGTTAAAATTGGTAATAACAAGTAGTCTATCTCTGGTAGGAAGCCTTTTTTTCTTTTCTTAGTGAGGTAGTCCCTGTGAAACGTGAACAAAATTAAATGGTAACACGCTTTTTCCCTTTTATAGAAAAATGCATGATTTCTGCTCTGTAACTCTGAAATTCTCCCTTAAGTAGACTGGGTTGCATTGGTGAGTAAGTCTGCAAGAAAATTTGAGGAAAACCTCAGTTTCATTCTCTGTAATGGCTAGTAAAACAAATAAAATAGATCAAAATAGAAAGCACAGTATTGCCTAGGTCCTTGATCTTCCTGTGTCGTGAATGTTGTATGGAGTTCTGGTCACCCTTTTTCAGGAAGCAGCAGAGAACAGTGACAGAGCTGCACAGAGGTATAGAATAGCTTCTGAAAAGGGTGGAATACTTCAGGGTTGGGAGAAGACAGTGGAACTGGGGAAACACGCTAAGGGTTTCATGAATTATTTGGAAAAACTCAAAAGCAAGTAGGTTATTGACTATGAAACTGTTTAGCAGCAGGAATAAAATAAGAGGCAGTCTTTTAGACCAGTTATAATTGCATCATGAAAGACCTGACTAAAACTGTAAATATGTTCAAAATGGATCAGGTAAGTTCAGGATGGGTAGTTATTGTGCTAGCCTTCCTGTTTTTCTTCCAGAACTAATACAAGGCAGTATCACTTTTAACTTGGGTATTTCAATAAATCTCTTTTTAGTAGGAAATTAGAAGAAAACAATGATGTTAAAAGTACCCCTGTGTAATGACACATGTATATAATAATATATACATCATATATAATATCATTGCATATATATACAAAATATGATAGATATGACATTTATATATATATGTGTAATATGATGTGTATATGACACATGTATAATATAATGAAATGATATATAATGCTTTGTATGATATGCTGCTGTATAATGATGAAGGGTAAAACTTGCACTTCTAGCTGAAATTTCAGATTGTTACAATCAAGCAGTGACATACCATGGTTCCCTCTTCTTTCACCTCCCCTAAGCTAGGTGAATGTTACCATGTAGCTTTAAAATTCATGGTGGCATACTTAAGATAATTAGCTATTTAACTGCACAGTTGGAAATGGATCAGAGATTTAACTTCCACTTATTCAGCTTCCTGTAGATCAGCCATGATGGTAAATATTTATGATATGATGCTGCAGTTCAAATGTTTTGGAATAAAATGTCACTTTGTGAAGTTGAATATAATTTTTCTTAATAGTAAGCTGTTTTTGCTGCTCACAAGATCACAGAAAGTTTGATAACTTATCCAGTAAGTTAGTAGGAAAAAAACTTATAAAGGTTGTGAAGCCCTTTGTTCATGCTGTTTAGTTTTTCTAGAGTGATGTCATTTATGTCAGTAGTATTCTTGGGTTTAAACTTGTGTAAATACAGCCTGAATCTAATTTTGCCTTGACTCGAAACATTAATTTCTCAAATTGATTGTTAATCGTGGGTTTTCGTAGATGAATTATCCAGTTCCTCTCTTTTTAGGCCTTGACAAAATTCTTAAAATGTGTCAACTGGGACCTACCACAGGAGGCAAAGCAAGCATTGGAGCTACTGGGGAAATGGAAGCCCATGGATGTGGAAGACTCTCTAGAACTTCTGTCATCTCACTTCACCAATCCAACAGTTCGGCGATACGCTGTCGCTCGGCTTCAGCAGGCTGATGATGAGGTATTCATTGTTCTATGAGTGCCTGGGAAAGTCAGCTGGTCTTAGGCCTTGGTGCAGAGTTTTTGTAGTCTCATCAAGTACTTTAAATTGCTACTTTTTAAGGCATTTAAGTGAATATAATAGTAATGGCAAATAAACAAACGAAAAAAAGTTCAATGTGATGCTGTTTACTAAAAGCTCTTTACTACATGGAGCAAAGTCTTCCCAATGTAAAGTGGCATTCAGTGATAGCTGGCTTTTGCCAAAAAAGCTGAAATGACCGTATGTTCTACCAGTGATAAATTTTGAACAGTCTACAAATTTGCCTGGTAAATTGAAGTAGTGTATCATTATGCTACTCTTGTTAAAGAAAGTGAGTAGAGAAGTATCTGTGGAAATAAGGTATCTCTAATGGTATACTGATTAGAATGTGATGAGCTGTGATTTGCGATTGTAGCCCACTTCAACAGAAGCTAATTCATAAGTTTTAATTACCATCTATTTTATTTTCTTTTGACAGTAAAAAATAAATAGTTGGAAGTTATCACTGTAACTCTTCAACCAATAGGGATGAAAATAGGTAATATAAATATTTCTAATTTTAGCAAACCCTCTTCAGTAGCCGGGGTGATAATTCACTGATGTAAATGTCTTTTGCAAGACACTTGAAGGCAACTAAACTGGCCAAGTGGAATAGCAGAGGGAGCATATTCATTAAAAATGGCAAATGATCAAAATCTTATTTTTCAGTCTGAAGTAGATCAGATATTGAGATTCATTACCAGTGATCAAAAGAAATATATGATGGTGCATAGAAGAAGAGGAGAGACTGAATTCTTATTATCCTTGTCCAGATTTTGTGCTTGAATTCCATTCTCAGGAGTCACAAACTGAATAGTTTGTTTTACAGGTGCTGGAAGCAAGTAGGGCAACTTAACTAAAGAGCATTCTAAGGGAGTGACTGCATTGAAATATATACTTAATTAGCATTTACAGCCTTTCAGTAACGAAGAGTTATTGAAATGGGAACTGAGTATCTTCTGTGAGTCAAACTTCATCTTGGACTAGTTTTTCAATTGTACGTCGCTTGCTAGTGAGACCCTACTTTCTGCTTCCTTATAGGTCACTCAAAGTTATTCTGCAGATAGAGTTCTGAAAAGATGAGTCACAAGCAATTTTGACTGACTTTTCAATTTCTTTTCTTTTTTTCTCTCCCTGAGGATTTGCTGATGTACCTGTTACAGCTAGTCCAGGCATTGAAGTACGAAAACTTTGATGACATAAAGAATGGACTGGAACCAAGCAAAAGGGACAGTCAGGGTTCCATGTCTGAGAGCATGACTACATCTGGAACCAGTAGTGCAGAAATAGACAGGTAAAAAGCTAGAATTTTGGGTGGAAAAGCAGTAATAAGTAATGTCGTTAGCCCTCAAATTCTTTTTCTCTTGTAGGGACAATTGCATATTTGACATTGAGGCCTCAGAATCTGTAGCAGTGACATAAAAAAATATTTAACCTTTGAGCTTTCGCAGAATGTATTTTCTCAGTACAGAAGGTTCATAAAACTCTTAAAACTCTAAATCTTAAAGCTGTGGCCTTTGACCTAATTGTGTCTAAAGAAGGCAACCTTCAGAAGAGCAATGGCATTGCTTCCTTCTGTCCTTGCAATAGATGGGATATCTTCAGTGAAGCTGTTAGATGAAACTGGAAATTGGATTCTTATATAAGAATCTGGATGTAAAAGCCTTGATCAGTCTAAACTGGGAAGGAATTTCTTCCTGCTGCTTCAGAGGAGGAGAGTCCTGTGAACATAAAGGAACCAGGGAGCACACTCTTTATTTCCTGCAGGAATATGAAAGAAAGCCTGAACTGTCTGAGTAATGCCATATTAAGTAAGGTGCAAACAAACTTGATTAACAGAATTCTCTGTTCGAACTCCCTGGGAATACTTAGTACAAATTTTGAAGGCTTCTAGTCTTAAGGTTCAGTATCTAATCACTTAAATCACTAGTACGTGCTCTTCCTATTGCAAGTATACTGCTCCGCGTTGATCCTATTGCAGAGTAGGTGTCCTGGGGTGCATGGTCTCTTTTTGAGGTTGCAGTGCCACTTAGACGTTAGTAGACCTGCTTGATTACTTACTTTCAGGTAAATTTACTATGCAAGAATTTTACCTAGCAAGCACTGAGTTTGTCTAATCTGATACATACAGTTCCATTCCAGACTTGAGTGCTTGTAGACATTATATATTAACAATTTCATCATTTTAAAAAAAAAAAGCTTATACTGAACACTTGGTTTGTTAAATTTCTGTGAGTGTATGCTTATTTTCTACAGAAGCTGAAAGCAAAATATTAAGTTCAATATGAGTGAATGTTCTTCACAGCTATAAATGAACAGTGTAGTTATCCAGGCAATACAAACAGATGATTTCTTTGCTGTTTTCCAGAGAGGAGCCGCAGCTTTCGTAGCTGCTGTTCATGCAGTTTGTCTTGAAATGGGGACGAGATGATTTCTTAGAAGATACTTCTCTTAAAGTTTTCTGAATTTAATATGCCGTGGGAAGTGAAATGCATTGCTGTCTTGCTGCCCAAGCAAGAACTTTGCATCACATTAATTATATGTTCTTCTTTATTTGTAGTTCCCAGATCATGAGTCCTGTTCCTCCTGTTTCTTCACCACCTCTTACTTCTAAGACAAAGGAGCTTGCAGACAATGAAAACCTTGACGTAAGTCAAACACTTTGTTACCTTGAGGCGTATCAAAACGGAAACTTAATGTAAATTATATTCATGGTATTTGAGGGTTTTCTGGTGAACTAGTGCTGTTTTTATTTTTTTGTTTGTGAATATATGTATCTTCCTACTCTATCTTGCTGAATACTTGGAAGAAAGTGCTCCAAGAGTATAAATGTGAATTAATGCTAAGGAAATAGCAATACCTTATCTGAGGGTTTTTTATAGGCCATGTATTCATGAACATGGTCACATTATCCAGAATTGAGATTGGGCATTGTATTTTTCATAATAACAAAGTACTCCCTTTTAAAGGAGAAAATTATTGCAAAGGCTGTCACACACGCATTAGATACTAATAGTTGCATGTAGCTGAAGTATCTTTAAGACAGAGATTTGTGAGGAAAACAGTTACCCAGCTATATTAATCTCTGCAGTCTGTTCTTTCTAGAGCCTGATTCTTTGGCATGTGTCATATCTTAGTGGACCTAAGTGACACTGTTGATTTACAGCTGCTAGGGACTTTATTTTCTGCTTTTAGTAGAAATTGGGTAATAAAAATGGGACTAGAGGGATGGAAAGATGAGGTAAAGACAGTTGGGGAATTTGATTTTAATCTCATGTGCAGTTAATTGGTCCTTAATCCCTTAGATGTTGCCAATCTTGCTTTTTGGGTCTCAATATTATGTAGAAAATAAACCTCAAATGGAGCATATCAGTAGTGATACATAGATTTCTTCAGTTGGACTGTCAGACCCTGAAAAAGCAGGCAAGTCCTATGTGTACTCTACACATTCATTGCTTATGTTAAGACACAACATCTTAACAATATTCAGATCTTCTGGATGCAGGAAGGTGTAGCAAATCGCTTCCAGGGCTGAGTTGTACACTTGGATGATAATTGTGTAGGAGGAAAATGTAATATGTTATAGATAGACCTTTTACATTAAAGGTTTATAATTGGAGATTATCACATACTTTTACTGTGTTTGTAAATATATTACTGTAGAGGCAGATTTTATCTGTAGTATTGCTGCTGGATTATTTTGGGAATAATATTAAAAATAATATGACTTAATGTTAAATTAGGTCAGACTGGATTCAGCCTTTAAAAGGAAATGAAATTCTTAAAACTCTCTGCAATTCGGGGGGATTTTTCCTTTATTTTGTACCTCTCTCAAGTGCTCAGATTTCTTATGTAACTTAATTTTGTCTGTCTTAAATCCCTTCCAGCAAGATCTTTGCACTTTCTTGATATCACGAGCGTGCAAAAATTCCACGTTGGCAAACTACTTATACTGGTATGTTTGAAACTATTTATTCATAATATATGAATGTCTCATTGAAATCAAGGCTATAATGCCCAGAAGGATGTCCAAAAAAGGCTAAGTTCTGTCTTGAGAACTTGAAAATTTTAATTTCTGGCAAGATGAAGTTGTAGGTTTAAAACAACACCATACAGTCAAACAGAATAATTAGTAAAAGGAGGGCACTCACTCTTTCAAGTACACACACTGGTCTTTAGCAAGGCATTAATTACACAGTGGTCAAAAAGAAAAAGAAGAAAAACCCTGCACACTGTATGGTTTGAATTATCATTCAATTAGTTTGTGGTGGGGGGGAGTAAATAAGCTTGTCTTCAGCTCTGCTTTTCTGTTTGGTTTGTGTTTATAGTTTCTCATAATTTTGGCTAGAGTATTAAAGTTAGTTTAGTATATCAAGAGTGTATTTTATGAAGGATCATAAAGCACTCTAAGCCTTTTGTGATACCTACAAATGGAATCTTAAAGTTATGTTATGAGCACAAACAAAATGTCACTGCAGGTGTGTGCATTCTTAAGGGAGAACTTTAGTTGTGAGTAGTTCATCTAGATAGTGAAAAGGTAAGATAACTCAAGAATCCTGTCTGTCTTCTGCTATTTAAGAGTTAAGTTAGATGCCTAAACTGGTTGCCTTCATGCCTTCTTTACTTAATGGAGTAGGTATGTCCAGAACTGAATTATCTCATCTTAAGAAAGTGGGATGAATACAGCTATTCTCTGGGACACACACATGTGTGCACACACACGTATGTATGTATACATATATGTATCTCAAAGGACATAGGTGCCTTTTACATGGCTAGAATGAAGTCAAATGATTCTCATTTGTATCCTTTTAGATGCCTCTAATAATTAATATTCATACACTTCAGCATACGTAAATGTGTTATATTAACCACGGATATGCTGTGAGTTGGAAATTGGTTGTGATATGACAAAATAAACTTAAATTGCTCCTATAAAAATTTTGTAAGAATCCTAATCTACCCTGAGAGTGGGTCCATTTGTAAATCCATCTTTTCCTGTTTTATTTTTTATTTTTTTGATTGCTTTTTCAGTAATTAAAATTGAAGATATTTAAGTGCATGATTTAATTACAGTTTCTTAGTACGCATATTTTTTTTTTTTTCTAGTGGCCAAACATAATGTTTGGCTTCAGAATAAAAATGCTGTTAAATTTAAATCATTAAAATAATTGCAGCTGGATTGATGTAGATAAAAGCCAAATGTTTGACCTAATCAAATATTCTTTATTAAGGTAAATGTTGCTAGATTAGCTTATTTCTGTGACATGATGAGCGAAGTTGAAGTTGCTGTGAATGAATCCACTTCTGTTTATTAAGAGTTTTTCTCATGTAGCACACTGATATAAACAACACACTTTTATTTTGAGATCATCTCAGGCATTTAGTCTACAGAAAGTTTGAAAGTATCCATAATTCTAAAGTTTTTGTCTTTTGACTGCAAAAAAATCAGTCAATTCATTCTTTGTTTTCTTTCCAGACATCTCAATTTCTCAGTGACAAAATACAAATGTTGCAGCCACTTTCAGAGGTGACGTAGCCATAAATCCTCTTGGCTGTGATCAATTGCTTGTTTCAACTATCCAGACACAGCATGCACCTAAAATAATCAATGGAAAAAGTACAGTAACCCTTGGAAAATCAAGCCTGATTCACTTACCATTCTAAAGCTATCCTAACCTTATACTTTCACAGTGTCTACAGAAGTCAGTACTGCCACTTATTTCTCTGTCTCCACTTTGGATGTATGAGACGCTCCCTAAAATGTGAAGCATCATTCTTGCTCCTTGTTTCAAGATAGCTTTGAGGAATTATTTAAAGTCTTTTTTTTTTTTTTTTTTTTTTTTTTTTTTTTTTTTTTTTTTTTTTTTTTTTTTTTTGGAATAAAGATGAGAGTAGCAGGCTTCAATTCATTACTTGCTGTTTTTCTTGAACCTTTGGTGCATAGGCTTTGCAAATACACACTTTGTTTTTTATACTTATGTTTCTGCAATCTAATGTGTCGTTTTAGTTAGGCAATAATGCAAGACAATGTTCAGTGAAGTTTCAGAAGTAATCTCTAGTTACAGATTTCACTGAGATAATAGTACTCATGAAGTAAGATACTTATGCCATGTTTTAATGTGTATTGAATGTGTTATTTGTATTCAGAAGTGAGTGTAGTAAAAATTGACATGCATAAAGTTAATGTTTTAACCACTTCTAGTAGAGCTCTTAGGTGAGTATGAAAAATAAAATCCAAAATTCTTTATGCAGACAAAGCTTTTTTTTTTGGGGGGGGGGGGAAAGGGGGGAGAAACCAAAGTGACAGTCAATTCTGTCTGGCTATGTATCTGTAACATTTCCATACAGTCCAGAAATGTGTGTGTATGTAGCTCTTTCAGTTAGCTGTCAAACTGACTTTCCCTTCTGAATTTTCTCTTTGTTTTGAGGAGGAAGGAGGATTGGATTGTGGAGAAGGGGGGCTGTTTTTGATGTAAACTGTTGACAAGTGACTTTCTTTCATTTTCTTTCTAAATATCTGACAGCAGTTTCCAACTTTAATAATTTAAAATAGGAATCCAGGACATTTTCACATATATCTTTTACCATAGTATAGTTGAACTGAAATCGGTGTAAAATTAATACAGATAGCTAAAAAGAAGGTCAGCAAAACTCTGTATTGTTCATTTGGTTCAGTCTTGGGCTGTCGTCATTCTTGAGCGTTTGCGGAAGTTTTAGAAGAGTCCAAATATCCCAGTACTGTGTTTTCGCAGCAAGTCATCTTACCCCTTCAAATACCAGCAGTATGGGAAAGCAGACTTCATTTTTATATGTCGGCTGCAAATGACTGACCTCTAATACTGTACCATAATCATCTGGAAAGAAATGCTATGTAAACATGTAAGAGAAGAATAATTCTAGCTATTGGTGGAAAGTCAGAGTATGTTAATTTTATGTGTAGCCACTTGTGAATCCAAATGCAGTGTTTGAAAATAGACTGACTCACTAATTTCTTTTCTTGAAAAATAGTATGGTTATACTTTTTTCATGGACAATGTGATGAGATGCTGGGCAACAGAAGGAAGATCTGAGCACAACTGCATTTTGCTTTCTGGTGTTGTGGATAGAAATAAACATAAAGGCTTTTCAAACAAGTTTTTATCAACTTATCGAAATAAATTGTCAGTATATTCATCTTAAATTGACTTATTTAACTTTTGTAGCTGAATCATAATTTTAGAAATGATAACTTATTTCAGAATGTAGACATTTTAGAGGTGCATTGGGATCAGTAAGGTCTCTTCCACTGTTACTGATGGTAGAATAATGCCAGAATCTCACACAGGTAGTGTGTGATTTTGCTTTTGCAGGTATACTTAGTTTTATTGCCAGTTTGTAGCCACTATATTATGCCTGGACTGTACAGGATAGATTAGTGGAATGCTCACTCCCCCCACTCCCACTGCTTGGTTGGGGTGTTGACTTGGACATCTGACTTGTGCTGTGTGAATGACGCCACTTCATTGTAAGTGAAAGACTTCAGACTGTTATGTTCTCCATACCTAAGCGGGAACTTGGCTGACTATGCAATTTTGAAGCCTTCATGTGTTGGTTGAGGTAGATTAAAGTGAAGACTGACTTTATTTTTAGCTCCAGACCTATAGTAGAAGGCTACTGTATTTCACACACAAATTGTGTAGCACAGGAGTACAGCGTAACTTGGATTGTTTTTATGCTGCAGGTATGTAATAGTGGAGTGTGAAGACCAAGATACTCAGCAGAGGGACCCAAAGACTCATGAAATGTACTTAAATGTGATGAGAAGATTTAGTCAGGCTTTGCTAAAGGTAATGCTTTTGTGTAAGGAAATACTTAATGGCTTGGGATAGTCATCCTTCAAAAAGGCACACATGCCTAGGAGCAGGACAGTCATGCATTAAAATTTACAAAGCTTCCAGTTTTCTTTGAATATTCACTGTGGTAAAACAATAACTTTACTGAAAAATGCAAAGAATTTTTGAAAACTTTGTTATTGCTTGTTCTCCTGAGTAAACGTATTGATTCTAAAACCCTCTTCCTTTTGTAATAAGTCTGTTTTAATAAATGTTTCTTTATTGGAAGCACTTGTCCTTGCACTGCGAACTTGCGAAGTGCAAGGACAAGAGAAGATAGTCCTATCTTTTGAATTTAGGAACAACATTTGGTATATCAGCAGCAGAGGGTGCTGGAGCAATGAGGAAGAAAGCAGAAAAAAAGTCTTCCAAACTACAGCCTGTAATTTATAGCAGATGTGCAGTCTTTGCTGGTTTTAGTGTATCTTGCACTTTACATTTAATTCCCATTTTAGCAATGTTATTCAAATATCTCTAACTCTTAGGATACATAAGAATATTCTGTGTGCTGTCATGCTTATCCTTACTAACTTATTTTGGTTGTGTGAATAAGCTTGTCATGCATGGATGTTCACAACTAATTATTGTTCATGCAAATTGAAGTGCACTTGTAGGTCAGATAATCAGAATCACTGTAGCTAGCAAAAAATTATGTTTTACAGAAAATATCTTTTGAATTGAAAGGAAATTGATCTTTAGTCACTTACTTTTAAAAGCCCATAGGTCTAGGATTAAAGAAACAAATTCCGGGTAAAATAATTATGGAACAAAGAACTAATTTTGTTTCTCTTAATTCACTTAGGGTGATAAATCTGTCAGGGTTATGCGCTCATTGTTGGCAGCCCAGCAGACATTTGTAGATCGGCTGGTTCATCTAATGAAAGCAGTACAGCGTGAAAGTGGGAATCGTAAGAAAAAGGTAAGTACGGGATTGGAGAACTTATCTCTGGCTAGAATTTGAGGACAGGAATACTAACTTTTCACTGATAACTCTTAGCACGGAGATGTGCTTATTGTCCATCTTTCCTCTTAACAATTTTAGCCAGTGTTAAACTTAGGAGAGGATTAGATGACCTGAAGTTCCTACGTGTTCTGAAAGTTGGCATAGGAACAGAGATGAGGCCTTCTGTGTAGTGATACCATTGAGGGTAAAAGCACATTGAGACTGGCACTTTCATTTACTATATTTGGTGAGGCCGCAACTGAGGGGCAGTGATCAGCTGACTAATCCCCATACATATCTATCTAACTCATCTGCATGGTGCTGTCTCTTGCCCAAACTAAAGGCCAAGTAAAAGAGCTGGATGTTATAGGGTTTGGGTTTAGGAGAAACACCTTTGGCAAATGGAAGATGTAGAAAACATAGAAGTAGTAATGAGATGTCAGTGAGATGTTATAGGGGATGTGGGAAGTGAGTGGAGGTTATTGTGGGGTGAGAGTTATGCAAGGATAGAGAAATTCCATGAAAGAAAGTTTCATTTGTTACAAGGTTTCATTTGTTCCAAGAGGAGCAAAACTATTCTTTTAAGGGGCAGGTGCTGTTGAGAGGTTGCATCTCAAAGAAAAAGCTTTCCATCATAGATGCGTTAAGATGCTTTGCCTCACCTAAGGTATTTTAAGAATATACTTTACCCATTGGTATGGGAAGAAAGCAGGAATGCCAAAGAGATTTCTATTTGTGCATTTTCTTTTTCTCTATATGACACACAGCTGAGTTTTTTTTAAACATTGCTTTTTCAGTGTAATATCAATTTCAGTCACCTTCTTTATTTCTTTAAATCTGTGAGGTATGTTTTTGCAGGAAAATGGAACACGAGCTTTGTATAATTCTTGCGAATTTTTGTGTGTTATGCATCAGTAATAAAGGTGTAATCACTAAAAGAAAATGATTATATTCTTGGAGGGGTTTTTAGTCCATAAGAATGTATTTCTTGCTTATTAAATATATTGGTAGCATTCTGTCAGATGCACTTTTATAATTGCCAGACATTCCCATGAAACTAAGAAACACAAGGCTTTGATTCTGGATTAAAATCAAGACAGCAGCCAATAACCATTGCAAGTATTCCCAACAGTATTGGGCTACCTGGCTGTGTCTCTGTGTTTATACCTGCTTTATTCAGTAGGGGAAAAGACTAGAGACTTTTATGTATATGACCTTTATTATGCAGGACACCAAGTACTAAGAAAATTGAGTGGTGTTGAACTTCTGGTTCACTGGTGATAGGGAATCTCCTCGAGTTTGAGGATTTACAAGATCAGACCTGATGACTTGAGACAAGCTTCTAAAGTAGAACTAATACTGAACTGGTATAAAAAATAAACCATCTTGCTACTCTTGCAAGCAAATTAAAAATAAATTATTGCAAGGCTATTGTATCTGACACTTGCAAAATGGCTCAACCAGGTTTAGACTAGATGGAATATCTCCTTGCTTATTCAAATTACTGCAAAGGGAGAATTTTTATTTTGCTGGACTTTAAGAGTGAAAACTTTTCATTCTTCAGAAGAGTAGAAAGTTGAATAAACGGAATATTTCTTAATATATTATTTGTTAAAATACTTTTTTTAATTGTTAATATATATACTTACTGTCTGTTCTTTAAAAAAAATTCTTTTAGAATGAGAGGCTACAGGCATTGTTAGCGGATAATGAAAAGATGAATTTAGCAGATATGGAGCTTATTCCACTTCCACTGGAACCTCAGGTGAAAATTAAAGGGATAATCCCTGAAAAAGCCACGCTCTTCAAGGTAAATGAAATCTTCTGGATAGTTGAAATATAACCCAATCTTATGATCACCAAAGTTAGAAACATCACCTTGCAGATTTCAAGCAAGAGGCTGACACAATGAAGGCAAAATCTAGCTGTAAAGTGCCCTTACAGTGGTTAAATAGCCTATCAGAAAGATTGCTCTTTATTTTCTTTGTGATTTCCCATGTTTTCAAGTTAAAGTGCCAATTTCAAAGCAGTGTCTTTCTGCTTTTGTAAGATCGATGTAGTGTATAGATTAACGAAATTCTGCTTTTGAAAAGATAAGTTTTTATGCGCAAGTGTTCATTAGCGAAGGTGGTTTCCAAGGTGGAAACATTGCTATTTCAGGATTCCCTGGACTGTAGCTTGCTGGTGTTCAATGGGAATATCGTTTGTGATCAAAGTCATGTGGTGCTGCTTAGTCAGAAGTGCTGCATCTCAGCTGTATATATGAATCTGTTCTGTTGCAAAGTAAAATTGTTAAATTATTAGAGATCAGAAAGTAATAACGTGATCCATTTAGTTTTATTGAAGTGGAATGACAGGTAGATCCTTTGTTACCCCAGGGTTAGTGATTCCTTCACAGAATCACAGAACGGTTGAGATTGGAAGAGACCTCTGGAGATCAGCTAGTCCAACCCCCCCTGCTCAAGCAGGGTCACCTAGAGCATGTTGCCCAGGACTGTGTCCAGACAGCTTTTGAATATCTCCAAGGAAGGAGACTCCACAGCCTCTTTGGGCAGCCTCTTCTGGTGATCAGTCACCTTCACAGTAAAGAAGTTTTTCCTCATGTTCAGACAGAACCATTCTAATTCGATTGCTTGTGGCTGTATGGCCATACCCTGATCTGGTTACTGAACATAACTGAACTGAAATACTTTGTTAAAAAGGCTGGGATTACTTTGCATCCTGCGATACTCAGAATCTAGGTTATTGCTTATGTCTGGTGATGTAGGACATCTTTATGAAATTTACCTTCAACTCATATAGGCTACTGCGATCTAATTTTAAGGTGACCAAAATGTACTCTACTGGCCAAGCTGAGGAGCAGGAGGTGATGCGCAATGCTTACAAAGCATTCAAGCTGCCATTGCGACCACTGTTAATTCATCGCCTCTACTAGGTCATAAATGTACGCTCAGTAGTCTGAAACATTTTTGACAGATTCCTTGTTGAACATGATATAACGTGTGTCTACTGAAATCAAAGGTGAACCTTTTTCCATGGGTCTCTACCACCCAATCTTTTAGCTTGCGTGGGCTTCTTTATGTATCTGTTACCCTCTTTGAAGAGGGCACTTATTCTATTCCATGCTCTTGCACTTTGAGTTGGAGTCAGCATTGGAAAGAATTTGTCAGGCCTTGTCAGAAAAGCAAGGTTTTGCAAGCTTGAGAGTCAGCTTTTAATGTGAGAGGAATTTTTAAAAAAACAACCAAACAAAAACTAAATGCAGTTAATTCCACTGTGTTCCTAGAACAGCAACCAAATATTCCCGATCAGGAACAACAACTTAACTTGTCTGGTAAAAAATCAAGTCAGTCTTCTATTCAATGGCCTTTTTTTTAGCATGGTAGAAAACTTAGGACCAAAAATACAAGCAAATTGAGGGAAAAAAATACATACATATATGTATGTATGTATCAGAAAATGTGGGATCAAAATATTCATTGCATGTGAAAATCTTTAATGAAACTGCTCAAATATTAAAGTCTTTTTCTTTGATTTTTTTAATTATTTTGATTTTGAGAGAAGTGACTTGGTCAATTGCAATATATGAAATTATTCATGTAGGTAATTGATCCCCTTCGATCCATTTTGTACAGCAAAACTGCAAACAATTAAATTAGCTTTCTCAAACAACAATGTGAAAAGACATGCTTGCTTTTACTAAGTAGATTAAAAGAGCACTTAATTGTTTGAGATGTCTTGCCCCTAGCATTTCTTTGTTTAGTTCTCTCTCTCTTCTGGTCAGTTTAGATTTGTTTTGTTCTGACCTTTTGCATAGCGTTTCTATGTTAATTTGGATTACATGCATGCAAACAATTTGCATCCTTCTCTCTTTTCCTCTGCCGCTGCTAACTTTCTTTCTTCTCTCAACAATGGAAAGCCTGCAGAGTTTTCAAAAACGTGCCTAGATCGTGTACTCAATAACTAGAAATGGTATGTTCTGAGTCCTAGGTAGTGTGTAGCTGGTTTAGAAGGTTTTTAGAATCAGTTCTCTTCTGCCAAACTTAAGGAATGTTAAGGAACTCCTGTTCCTCAGTGCTGTGCCATAGGTAACCAAATAGGACTATTCCATATCTTTTCGTAACTTAATTTGATATCGGAAGCACATAATCTGATACTTGTTTGGTGCATTTTTAATTTACAGTACTATAAATAAGGATTTCTATTTTAGAATTTCAGTGTAGCAAGATGTGAATGTGAACATTGCTATGAACAAATTCAGTAGAGTAATTTTCCTTTTTCAGAGTGCCTTAATGCCTGCTCAGTTATTCTTCAAGACAGAAGATGGAGGCAAATATCCTGTGATATTTAAACATGGTGATGATTTACGTCAAGATCAACTTATACTTCAGATTATTTCACTCATGGATAAGGTGAGAATTACTAACCAGTATCCTTATTTTTCTAAGTTACCAATTCTCCTCATGAAGAGCAAGAATGGGGAAAACTATTAATGCAGCTTAATTCAGTTCTTCAGTTGTTGATAATACATTCCATGGTTTTCAGATCTCTCAAATGGCTTACTCTTTTTTTTTTTTTTTTTCTCTAGATATAGGCAAAGATCATCTATAGATAAGAAAAAGATTGTCAAAATGACTTTTGCTTGTCACTGATTTGAATGAAGAACAATGGAGATCATTCTGATTATAGGAGCTTTAGTTGTTTCTTGCTGTATTCATGTTTGCATTTTCTTTCCAGCTGTTAAGAAAAGAGAATCTGGATTTGAAGCTGACACCCTATAAAGTGCTGGCAACTAGTACAAAACATGGTATGAGTACCTTGTTTTTTTAAAAAGACAGTAACAGGAGGAATTTTCTCCTCTGTCTATTCGTAGACTGTCATGATATAATGTTCTCATAAGAGATACTTTGTGTAATACAGCATTCTAAAAAGTGCAAATGTGTAAGATAATCTTGTTTCAGTATAAGTCTTGTGGAAATTAAAAAAAAAAAAAAAAAATTGAGTGACTACAGTAGTCCATATGAGACTCAAATGTCTTCATAAAAGAAACCAGATCTTATTTTTGAAACAGTCGATAGAATATGTACAGCATTATCTTTGCTTACTAGCTTGCAGTTTAATCTTGGGCAAAGCATATGTAGTACTCCTATTTATCAGTTCCTCCATTAAATAGAGAAAAAAGAAGACTTGGCTACATTTTTAAATACATTGTGGTGCTGGATAAATACTTAGAAAACCATTGATTTATTTTCCAGTTTTCAGGAATATTTGGAAGAGCAGACCTTTTTAAACTAATCTGGATTCATGAAAAGTAGCTTTAAAGTTCGCTGAAGGCTGAAAATTGGAGAGAACTTTTTTCTTTGCCAATAAGCAGTTGAGCGAAAGTATGCATGAGTGTTGCCCTTTAATAAAAGGGCATTATAGAGTAGTTTTGTTTCAGTTTTTTGCATTGGAGATTTGTTGGTTGTTTTCTGTCACAGGTTTCATGCAGTTTATTCAGTCAGTCCCAGTTGCAGAAGTTCTTGCTACTGAAGAGAGTATACAGGTATGTATTGTGGGGCTTCGGAGTCTTCTACTCATCAGAGAATATGCATTAGGTCTTGTGCCTCAGTCTTTTCAGGCCCTTAACTGAGTTCCGCATACTCTGTTTAGACCAAGAATTCCAAATTAAAACCTAAGTATACGTACAGCAGATTGTTTTAGAAAAATACACTTAAATCACCACATCAGTATCTCGGGACCTAAAAATAGTGCCATTTAAACAACTAGGTTATAATTCAGTTGTGGTACTGAAATTCTGACTCTGCTGTACTGATGAATGAAAGATTTCCTCATCCACAATGTTTTATTTGAAAGTACCTATGTTGTTCAGTAGTTTTGGCTGTGGCACCTTGTCAAAACATGTTTTAATGCTTTTTTGCTCCACTAGCTAATGGTTCTGAAATCCATTTCCCTGCCAAGGTGAATATATGGATACTCTTATTAGTTAAGTGCAAGCTTTCAGTAACAGTCATGGAATTGAATAGAGACACACAATTAGTGACACTCAAAATTCTTGGTAGTTTTTTTTATTTTATATTCATATATATATATATATATATATATAAAAATATATGAATATATATATATATGAATATTCATATATGTGTGTCTATTTTATATATTTGTAGTTAACATATATATCAAACAGCCAGCTGATATATTATATATTTTATATAGTATAGATACATACATGATAGTATATATCAGTTGGCAGTTTAGTACTTTTTAATGAGAAAACAGTGCGTTTTTGTTGGATTGAGTCTGTCAGAGTGGTGTGGCTTGGTGGATACTGAAGTGTGCATCTGGTCATAGCTCAATAACTGCAGGCTGAAATAAATAGCTCCTAGCTATTATAACCTACATGCATAAAACCATGGAGGTAGCAAATCCTGATCAGTCCAATCAGACAGTGACCAGCATCAGGTTACACATATTTCTTCAGCTCTCGGTTGCTTACGTATTGTGATAATCCCCAACTACAAAGACATTTCGTCATCCTGCAGTTTATAAAGTATTTCCTCCGCAATCCTTTATGATCTTGCAGTTGTACTATTTATGTTCTAGTCTAGTATATATTTTCATAAAATAACGACTTTTTAGAAATGCATGCAAAATTTTCATTTTGCAGTTATTTATGAATCATGCATATTTAAAATAGATGACCCACTGTTTTAGCTGCTGTGCAGACCTAAGGAGCAGTCCTGCCTTAAAAGAATTGTTAATTTAAATAGACAAGACACAAAGAATGTTATCTAAAGTTACTTCACAGATGAATGGCAAAATACATTACAGAACCTAGATTTCCTATGCTACTGACCACAATAAAATATTCAGGCAGTGTAGAACAAGGAAATAAAAACTAAAAAAATGCTTTTAAGCGTCGTGTAGGTTCCGTAAGTTTTGTCTTCGACTCTCCAGTCTTTAGCGTTTCAATGGTCTGAAGTCTAATTTTACATACTGCATATAAAATTTTGGAGTACTGAACTACTCATGGAGAGCTATTCAGCACACTGTTAAAATCAGTTGAAAATTTCTTTCCTCATTTCTTTTAGGAATTTGATTTAAGAGAATCTTTCTGCTCTTGAATTAAGATATGGCACCAAGAACTGTCAGCTTCTTGAACAAATCTCAATAGGACCTCTTCATCTGTGGGCAAGGATAATTAAAGCTTTCTCCAGTCACTAAATTCTAGTACATGGTAGAACAGGACTGCTTTTCATGCAAAACTTTCTTAAATAGCCTGCAGTTACCTTTCTTGAGTACCTCTTTTTCTTTTGTAAGATTCTGTTCAATTTTTCATTAGGATTTTAATCATTTAAATGTGACTTGGTGCCTAGAAAACTCCTCTTAGTACTTGCTCACCTTTAAGTTTGCTTACTGAAAAAAATTGTGCTTAGTCTTGAAATATAATGTACACATCTTCTACCTTGGTCAAGTCAAACCCTGTCTTTTTTGATTAGAGAGGAGGACTGTTTTGGCCTATTGCATGTGAAATTTCCATTTGAAGACATCTTTTTAAAGTCAATAGCAGTAGCTTGTTTTGAGGAATATGGAGAGATACAATGATGTGAAGCCTTTAAATAAGAGGTGTATATGTCCCAGCTGTAGTTACTGATCTGAACTGTTAGTCCTGTTCAGCTTTTGCTAATCTGCTGTAAACTGTTTCCTGTGGAAGTATTTCACCTTCACATTTATTAATTAGTAACTCTTCAATGCATTCTTAGTTTTATGAGCTTGTTATGAGGAAAGTGTTGTTCACTTTAGACTTTCAGATCTTTTTCTGTTAAGTGCAAGAATATGGCGATTAGGATAGAAAGTAAATTTAGCAATCTAAAATTAAATTAGGTATAATTTGGTTAGTTGGGAGTGGTTGTTAGTTTGTTAAAGGAAATTTAATAGTTCTGAGAGCAGTACACTCCCGTGTTTGGCTTCTGTGGTCTAAGCAGTAAGATTGATAACTGAAAAAAATTTATGGTTTATAGTAACAGCCATTTGTGGTCTTAGTTTAAATCTACTTTTTCAATTGGTCCTAAAGATTTTGTTTGAGATCTTGTAGAATAAATAAATACACATTTTTGGTTTTGCTTTATTTTTGTTCTTCTCCCTAGAACTTCTTCAGAAAACATGCACCTAGTGAGACTGGGCCTCATGGAATAAGTGCAGAGGTGATGGATACATATGTTAAAAGCTGTGGTAAGTTAAGAAATTAAGTATTCCCTTCTTTCCAGAAATGATCAGAATTTTAGCAAATTTTAGCAAATATTTGCTTTCGAAACAACTGATTTATTTCTCGAGTTAGGCTGTTTTCTACATCTCATTCCATTTGGATAACAAGGAGAAATTGTGTAGTTTTATTCAGTAAACCAATAAAAATGTTAGTGTTACATTTGCAGTCCATGAAGCTTCTCATTGAAGTTAACTTAAAAATAATATTCTATGATGAACTGTTATTTTCAATGACTATATATATTTTGTTATTATTCTGCTGTATCTGTTCCTTTCCCATTCTTTCTGGTGGCTCATCCCTTAGGATTATTTTGGACTATTCTGGCTAGTGGGTAAAACTAATAAGAACACTTTTCATTAGTTGCAATTTATTTGTCACCACCTTGCTTGCTGCTTAGCTCTTACATAGTGTTGACATAAAACAACACAAATCCGAATGTGTAATGCCTCCTTGCACAGCTTCTAAATATCTTGAAGTTCAAAATGTCTACATTCATTTTGTTCAAAATACTTTAGGATAAAGTAAGATAAAATATTTTAATGCCAATATTGGAATAATTAAACACTAAATTTTTGGGCATATATTTGTGTAGTAAGAAAGGAAAATCTTGAGTAGTACTGGATACCTTTTGTAAATTTATTTTATTACTTTAAATGTTCTTCATATTGCTGATAATTCTTACTATTTGTGCCCACACTTCCTCCAGTTCCTTTGGTATGTGATTATCTGTGAACAAGAATTACGATATGCCTCTGTTAATGATGTGAAATGTCTATCTTTTCAAGAAGGATATATGTATTGATACCATTTATTGTTACAGCTGGCTATTGTGTAATTACTTATATCCTTGGAGTTGGAGACAGACATCTGGATAATCTTCTGCTAACAAAAACAGGTAATATTTTTAGTAGAATAACTTTATAACGGCAGTTGTTGAATTTTTGATCTCTTGGTAATGTTTTGCTCAATTTTTCTTGGATATAACAACGACCGAGTACTCGAGACTTTATTATGTAAAGGTATATAGTCAGATCTAAGGTGACAAATGATCAAGTAAATCAAACTTTTGATAGAAATTATTAGTAGTGTTAAGTGGCAGCTGAAGCTTAAGAAAGCAAGTAGGTTATTTAAGTGCTGATTAAAATATTAGTATTACATTTGCAGTCCATGAAAGCTTCCCTTTGTAATTAACTGTAAAGTAACTTCGTTCTGTGATGAAATGTATTTTCAACAAAAATCACATTAGATAAAATATAACATGTATCTGGTATGTGGTATTGATATCTGTTTAAGATCCATTTGCACATTCGTAGATAATGGAAGTCTAAATTCACCTAAATACCGCCATGTTTATAACTAGAAAGAAATTCGCTGCTTTTCAGATTGCTTATTTTACAGTCTTGTATTCTATTGTAACATTTTCTACATTGATGAAAGCTGGACTTCTGTTTTTGCTCTTATAAGCAAATTATGCAACAGGAAGATGCATGTTCCCAACTAAGAATGGGTGGTTCATTTTTTTGTATAACAATTATCTTGAGTCAAGCTGACCTTTTTTGGGAAGTAAAATGGGCATAGCGTACAGTAAAACTTGCCTACCTTTCCCTAAGATCAGGAAATACAGTGTTCTTTATCTTAAGGCAGGCTTAAAACCATTTGTGATGTTTCTCAGACCTCTTGGTCCAGAGCTGAAAACAAGGATGAAATAATGATTATTTGGAAAGTAACTCCAATTCCAAGTATTCTGATTGTTTTCCATTAATTTAATTTTTCATTCAATTATTATAGTCATATATTATAGGCTCTTTCACATGCTATCAGATAGAAATTTCAAGATCTATTAACTGGATGATTTGTGCAGAATGACTCAGCAACTGCTGTACGTTCCCAAATACAGAGGAAGTTTAGACATGTATTATCAATAGTCATATGGATATTAGATATAAACTTGATGTTTTTACTGAGATATCCATGCAAATTCTTGTCTGCTATTTGAGTGTCTTTTAACCAAAGTGGTCTGTGAGCTTTCTAAGTCTGTCCTGAGACAGCTAACATGATACATTTCAAAACTGGGAATGCCACAGAAGACCACAGAGCAAGACTGACATAAGCATTTCCTGTTGCCTAATGAATGGGGAGGGGGGGGTAAAAAGGGATATTTATCATGTGGAAGGTTTGTTAGTTTACAAATTAGCCTGAATTTGAGTCAACATACTCTGTATGAAAGCGTGGAATATTAGGCACCGGGTCACAATTAACATAAAAGGTCTTGCTCTAAACACATGGGGGAACAGTTTAAGTGAATATTTTTCCTTATCTGCTTGGGTTTGCACAAGTATATGCATAGTTTGCTACCTCAGGGTAGCAATATCTCAGTATTTTGATTTTGGATAATGTGCATCTTTCCCCTGCTGGAAGATAACAGCAAAATCGCAGTTTGGCTTAGTGGAAAAATTTAAGCAGTACAGCAGAGGGCAGCACACATCCACAATAAATTCAGAGTCTGAAATTCAGCTGCTGCCTATGCTCTGTTATATACCAGGACACTGTGGGCTTACACTGATGGTCATGTTTAAGAAGTGTTTTTTTTAACTGCTAAGAGAAATTCTTGAATCCCGAATACAATGAAGACTTGCTACCAAGACCTCCATTACTTGCTACTGAGAATAACATTGACTCAAGATAAGAAGACTAACTTTAGTCTTCTCTTGAAGACTGGAAGCTAAAAGTACCTTTCTTAGTAATTTAGTTAACATGGTCATATATACGTCCTTTCTTAATGAGCTTTATTTAAACAACTGAAGCTCTTGTTTACAGTAGGATAAAAGACACTGAATCCATTTGTGGGTTTGCATGTTTTGGTTTCAGATGTATATGGAAATATATATCTTACCTTCCTGCCCTTCTATCGGTCCTTCCATCCATCCATAACAATATCTGTGTTGGATTCTTTCCAATAGAATTATTGCATCATCTTCTAACATATACATGGCTCTGCTTTTAATAGATATGGTATGAATTAAATATTAAGCAGTTCATATTAAAGTTCATGAAAAAAAAATTGTTCCCCAACTTTAGGAACATATATTGTGCTGTAGGATCAGAATGCCTGTCACCTAGTTGAAATCACTTATATCTTGTTTTCTCACTGTTTGACCCCTCTAATTATAGAGAGATGGGTTTTTTTTGGGGGGGGGTTGTTTGTTTTAGTAATCATAAACAAGAGATCTAGATTTGCAGATATAATTGCTGTATGATGATACTTCAATGGCAGCTATAAGAGTTTGCTTAGAAAAAGATGCTTCCCATATAAGGTACTTTCAGTCAAAAAAAACAAACCTCATCAGTAATGTGAAAAGCTTATACAAATACTTGCATCAGTTTTATAAAATGTGCATTAACTTACTACTCTGAAGGTCACATTACATTAGTCAGCGTTGTCTTACAAGAGTATTCATTTTCTCTAAGAGCATTCAACTTCTTACTTCTCCTCAAGATGAAATGTGTTACCAGTTCCTGTATGCTTAAATTTCTTTTTTCAAAATCTATAATGACAGATGTTAGTGCCTTGTAAATAGACGCTCTGTATTGCAATAGAGTACTTGGCTTTAAGTAACATCAGCCCCTTGTAGGATTACAAACTGATTTATATATTAATGCCAGCATTTGAAAGGCCAGCCCATCATTATAGGGTCACAAATTGATGTGTACAAGAAAGCCAATGTTTGACTTATCAGTAGGTATGCCCTTTGTTGCCGTGGAAGGAGTGGCTGGTTGTGAATTTAGAATGTAATATACTAGATGCAATGTGTTTAGTTAAATTTCATGGAATATACTATAGAAATACCAAATGGTAATGTTCCATTTTTTCATCTGTTCTCTTGAAGACCCTTTCTTCTCCTTTTTTTAACCTTTCCCTGTTTTTAATGTTGGAGTTGGGATCTAGCTCCTGATGTAGATGCCCAAAGATGGATGTCTTCATGTATGCTAGGCATTTAAACTCCGGAGCAGTCAATACAGTCATCATTAGAGCTTAGATAGTGTTTTAGCTATGATGAACACGTGAAGTCTGTTGTCCAATTTGAGTTGTCTTTGTACCTTCAACTTCCATTACAGACAGGTACAGGTTTCACAAAGATCTTGTCGTATTTGCGACATTCAGTTGACATTCTCGAGTGGCCCTGCATGCATATGTATAAGCAGCTAAATCTCACCCTAGTAGATGGTGAGCTTAATCTTTCAATATTCACTAGGTCTTTGAGGACTTCTCTGTACATACCCATTATAGGTTCAATAAAAATAGGTGCCTTAGTCTGGATCCTATGCCTGAAATTGGACTGTCTGTAGCAGTAGAACAAGTTGCTACATGGGTAAAATAAGGTTATTGAGATCTGAGGATCCATCAGAGAATGGAGGCTGAGAACTTAAACTATGTTCGCTTTTAGCATCATTTTTAGTAAAGTGTAAAAACTGGATTGCTTTCTTATCTTATGCTAAGATGTAGGGCTGGCATCTTCAGTATGAAGTGCAAAAATGGACAACTGATTTATTTTCTTTTTCAGTCTCAGTTAGAAATAGTTGTCAGGTAAGACAGCAAAGATCTGAACAGTTCTACATGCAAGATGCGCTCTAGTTTCTGTGCTTCTCAGTTAAAACCATATATCCTAAAGCAGGTTTGAACATGACATGAAAGGAAAAACTTTAGGATTCAGCCACTCCCTCTAGAATAATGCATGCATAAATACATTTATTAATGTTCCTAACTACTATTGAATGTAAAAACAGTGGAACTTTTAAATAAGTTTTTAAATGCTACCTGTCTTCACAGAGAAACATCCTTTTTTTAGGGGGGAAAAAAAGGCAAAACACCAATGTATTGTTATCCTTTAGATTTCTCTGTGCAGCTCTGTATCCTGAGTAAGACCTTAATAATTCATACACTGTCCGTATTTGCATAGTTTTCAGAAAAATTAGAACATGTTGCTGATTACTAATGATAGTGAACTATGCATTCTGCTCCCCCCCACCCCTTTTTTTCCCCTCTCCTCTCCCAACTGTGGCATTGCTCTATTAGCAAAAGAGAGATTTTAATAGTGGCATCAGAAATAGCTGGGAAAGCTGGGAACCTTTCACCCTGTTTTCATCAGAGGAATTTTTATCCTCTTGATTCAAATTTTAAAATATTGACTTAGTTATATTCAGTAAATAATACTTTTTCTATACAAGCTAGATTAAAATAATAGTGGGAGTTGTGGTTTACAGAAAGCATATTGCAATTTAGACCTTGATTATTGTTTTTTTGGTTTTCTTGTTGAATGAGTCTTGGCAGTCTTGTTCAGTAATAGCATCTAACTCGCTTTGTCTCCTACCTTCATCTAAGAATGTCAGAGTTCTATGCAGGTTTTCAGTAGCTACTCCTAATGGTACTCTAGTGAGATAAAGCAATTTCTATGCTGCAATACAAGAATTTTATCCGGAACTAGAATCGAGGCATTAGCAGTAAAAGTGATGGACAAATCGGCCTCTCCAGTTTCAGTCGGGTTTCACTGGTTATTTGAGGCAACAGATATCAATTTTTAATCTTTTCAAGTCTGTGTTTCGCTTAATCAAAGCTCACTTCAGTCTCGAGGCTGAAAGGAGCTCAGGTGGAGCTTCACATCCTTCATGTCCTGGCTGCTAGTCAGCAGAATTTTCCATGTTTGATGCCATCTCTTTGACCTCCCCAAGTGCTTGCCCACTTTACTCTGTATGTTAATAAAACCAACTGCTCAGTAGGAAAATGTAGTCAAATGTGTGGTGGGTTTTTTTAACTATATAAAAATACCAGCTTTTAGGTTGTGAGATAAATAGTTTTGTGGGCATGTGTGCTGCACAATTGCATATTCCTGGAAGCATCTCACCTTCTTCCAGTTAGTAGATGCCTTGTATCTTGCTTTTTATTTCTGACCAGGTGAATTTCTGCAGTAAAATAGCTTGAATGGGAATGGGCAGTGGTGATTAGGGCATTGCTTTTTCAGGCGAGAGACTCTGCTTGAAGTCTCCAGCAGAGATTTTCCCCACTTCATGAAAGAATGCTGGTGTCACCTATAGACTTGGAGTGAGCTGGCTATCTAAAGTTTTGGTGTCTAAATACAGACATCTGAGGCCTGTATAGGTCTAGCCCTGCAAGAATATAAATAGCTCAGAATATCAAATAAGTTTCATCTGTTGTCTTGAGTAACTTCTCTTGATGTTTTTAAAACAAAGCAAAACTCCCTCATCCATACGATAGCTGGAGGACTGGGATTTAGCAGTCATTTAGGAACAGGAATAAACCAACACTTGCAGTCCAGTTGTGTCTTTAATTGATAAGCATACACCAATAATTAAGGTGCTTTTCAGATAAAGATGCAATAGTTGGAAGCTGGATTAGAAGCTGAGGTGAAAACGTGATGGTCTAAGAGATCAAGATATAAATATCATGGCAGCAACACTATATAGTGAAGGAAGGAAATGTGTTACACGAGTTCACAACCACTCTACTGGGCAGATAAATGATAATCATTTGTAAGTACCATACTGTTTGAGTATGAACTAAGAGTTTAAAAGAGACATTTTTTAAATTCAACTGTAAAGGAGTATTTCTTCCTAAGCAAATTACGTAGCTTTCAGGAACATTTCAAATAAAGACTACATAAATTGGAATGTGACATTCCAAAAGAAAAAAAAATCCAAAATATCCAGAAAGAACAAAACCTTGACAGCTGCCAAAATACGATGCTATGTGTTCCCCTGTAGACTGTTTTTCAGCTCTGATTATTAGTTGTGGATGGATGGGTTTTTTGTTTGTTTGTTTTTGTCATACCTGAGACTGACAAAATTCAAATCAGTAGTGTTTTGAGGAGCAGTACTTTTGGAGCAAAAACAGATGATTAAGCTGACAAAAAGAAATTCCTAAGTTTTTACTGATGGCTTTTTACCTCCTCCTCCCTTACCGGTGCCTATCACAGGTGATGGCTATGTTAGGAGACAATATGCTTTTTGCAGTGGAAGATAAATTCTGACAGAACAGAAGTCATAATTTATATTTGCTGCCCTTTCAGAATTGTGCCTTTTGTGCAAAAATTGCTATACTAAACCAGTATTTTTGTTTGAAGTTCATATGATCTGGAAGAGCTGTTTTATGCAGAGCCAGTGTTCAAGTTCCTATTTTTATCCTGCTCTGTTTCTGCTACTGTTCAGTATTTTCTGGCAGCTCACATTGTCAAGTAGGTCCCAGAAACTTTCTCTAGCCTTATTTTTGTAATAGAACTTGCACTGCACTATAATCTAAAGGCATGGAAGGGGGACTTGCAGGTAGACAGGGCAGTGGAGTTGCAGTGAAAACAGCTGGTGAGAGTTGAGAAAAATAACATGGTCCAAGACAAGAAAAAATCACGGAGGTGAATATAAGCCTCTAGAAAGACTGTCAGGGAGCATGTCAGAGTTGTCTTTCTGAATGAGAAGTTCTGGTTATCAGTCTGTTCCAGGTCTTTTTTTGACTTGGTTCGTGGTTTGTTTGGGGTTTTGTTTTTGTTTTGGATTTTTTGTTCTGTTCTTGTTTTTTCTCTTACCTGATACATTCCCCACTGTCAGCCTAATACAAGGAAGTAGCATCTTCCAACATTGCGTTATCATATCACTTTTTTTTAATTGATCAACTTAATGAGATTTAGTAGGTGATACTCTCCCTGGGGTGACATGGGAGAACACTATCTTCAGGGTCACTAAGTTTGGAGTAAAATCTGCTGAAAGATCCAAGAACCACCCGAGCCATCTCCATCATTAATATCTTGAAAGTGGGATGCTGAGAGACGTACCCTGATATGACTTTGGCTTTGGATGATCACTTGAGATGCTTGTGACCTTTTTATCCTACTTTTTATCTTATTAAAAGACTTCACATCATTAATATATAAATAATAATAAAAGCTCCACCTAATTTTCAGTAATGTAATATGCAAATAATTTTGCTCAGTCAAAATAGACTGTCCATCTTCATCATTTGTTCCAAATAAACTAAGTCTTCAAGGAGAATGCAAGTCAGGCTTTTCTTTGGAAAGTTCTGAAACTGCAATTCTGCCGCAGGCTGGCTGGTCAGTCTTTTCTTCAGTGGGGTAGGGACTTGAAGCAAATGCCAAAGGGAGCCTTATGTCCTGTTATTGTAGTCTCTTACGTTGACTTAATCAACCCTGAAAGAGCTGCATGAATGAAAATGAGTAAAGTCTGTGTTTAGTGTGTGGGTTTGAAAGATACTATATATGTTTAATATATTAAAGTGAAAGCTTTTGACATGTTATTTAGAGTTGTAGCCTAAAATCTGCTAAAATTTGAAGTACAGTTGAGGAAATTCTAATGATAATGGAGGCTGGCCTCATGTTATACTTTCTTCTATGCTTCGATCCTAAAAATGAGTACTTAAGTAAACTATTTGATAAGTAATTTATAAATGTGTGTCAGTCAGCTATTAAGAATGTTTTTGAATGTTTTAGATGCATCTTTGTTATGAATTTAAATTATTAATTAGCACCTCTTATTCCCTATCTCCAGAGCAAACTAAAAAAGATTTAATTACTGCCCCACGAATTATTGTTTTATTCAAACGTTATCTCTTGACTCTTCAAGGTGACAGGTTTGAACAAGTGAACAGAAAATAGATTCCCCTTCCCCCTGCTCCAAACGTCTTAATTAAACATTTTTTGTAACTGAATGAGGCTGTGTGTGTATATATATCAAAGTGCCTGCTTCAAAAACTTGGTGTACAAAAATGTGCTCTAAAAGTAACTCATGTGACAGTTTGAAAAAGCTATTGAAGGAAGTTTCTGAGCACAGACAATTAGATATGCAGAATGTAATGATTGTGACATTTATCAGCTAGCGAATACTTGGCCTGCTCATTAAGCATCCTTGTGATCCCCCTTAGAAAATTGACCATGATGGGATTCACGTATCTTGGGTTGAAGAAGAGTGCTTGTGACAGACTTCAAGCCTTCTTCTCTGATGACAGAACGTTTGTTATTCAGTGAAATGGACAAAGAGGGATGATTAATTGAAAAATATTAGCTGTTCCGATTTTTCATGAGTGCTAAGCACCTAAGCCTATCAAAATATTAAAATGAATACAGACTCTACAGGTTAAAATACCCACTAGAAAGTACATGTCAGGCCTTAATGCTGTTCGCTTTTATAATTCTGAAGCAAGACTTTGTACTTGTATATCGTGTTATTTGTGACTATCTGTATAACAGTCATGCTAATCTAAGATCTTTCATCTTGTTTCCACATTTTATTCTTTTCTCTAAATTAGGCATTATTAAAGCAAAATTTGTTAATATCATTAGGCAGCTTTGCTTTAGATGCAGGACTTAATAGTCACATTCATCATAGTAGTTCAAACATGCATCACCTTTTTGACCTTAATTATTTCCCAATTCCTCATTACTGCTGACTTCAGAAAGATGGTTTCTGTGTCCTGAGGAAATCAGTAATGACCTAAGTCATTTTTTTGTTTAAACTTATGCATCTTAAAAGCTAGTACCAAAGTGAAAATTTGCTTGCATAACACTTTCACAGGAATTTTTTTTCTTGTTTTGTGTGGTCAATATTTTCCATTTAAGAAACGAGTCAAAAATATTCCTAGGAATTGGCTTCCTAGGAATTATGAATTGTACTACTACGATTTTCATTGACTGTATTTTTGTTCACAAATTATATAATATTTAATCTTTGGAATATCTGAATGTCTTGGGGTGTTTTTTTTTTTAAGATGCTGGTATTTCAGTTGTTTATTTCACAACATTTTGCATCTCATGTATGGTTCAGCGCTATTGAAAGGAGATGTATTGAATACTACCCAGTAAATATATAAACAATTTTGTAAATAGCATGAGGATGATTCCAGATTGCAAATATGCTCTTGGGGGTGGATAGGAAAGGGAATTGTGCATTTGAAGCTGGAGACTTTTACATGTCTTTGTCAAGTTGATGCTGCAGAAACACTTCGAACGTGTGGTTAGCCTGCAGTCGATTTAAAAAGAGAAAGATTGTGGTCAAGGTGATAAAAGCCTTGCATTTTAGTACTCAAAGTTCAAAACAGACTTCAGAGCATTTGAAATATAATTTCAGATTTGGAATGATAGTGTAAAATGTGATGCTTTTTCAAAGTATTTGAAAACTTAGTAACATTTATCATTGTTTCAAAATTATTTAAGATTTGAATAACTTTGAAATATTTTTTGATATTTAGTGGCTTCAAAAGGAATCCAAGTTTCCTGTTTTACTTGGGATTGTGGGTCTTATTTTCCCTTTGGTGAACCTAACATACAACTGAAATAACATATCCGCTGCAAGCATAACCAAATATGACATTAAAAGCAATAGAATATGTGTTAATATATTTAATTTGCTAACAAATTCTAAAGAAGCAACAAAGAATAAGTCACAGTTGCATAACTTTGTATTTAGCGTCTGCTGGCCAGTTTTGACATTGGCTGAGTCTTTTTGGCTATGCTGCATATATTTGGGAGGGGTGGGGGGGACAGCTTGCTTGTTTGTACTCTGAATGAATTTGAGATCAACTTTTTGCTTAAGCCCATAATTTGAAGTCAGAAACTGAAGATATAAAATACACAGTTACAAGCCTTAAAGAAAACAGTAAATTGGATTTCTTGGGGAGATGGTTAGCATCTTCCAAAGATTGCACAGATGGAGTGTTGTTTTTTTGTTTTGTTTTTTTCTTAGTTGTTGTATCAAGGTTTGATACTGTGTGAAACACTGGAATAATTACTTTATGTTTGCTTCTTATACAGGTAAACTATTTCACATTGACTTCGGTTACATTTTGGGTCGTGACCCTAAGCCTCTGCCTCCCCCAATGAAGCTGAATAAGGAAATGGTGGAAGGCATGGGAGGCACCCAGAGTGAGCAGTACCAGGAGTTCCGTAAGCAGTGCTACACAGCCTTCCTCCACCTCCGCAGGTAGCAATACTGTTTTGATACAAAAAGTTATTAAATCTGCCGTGAGGTCAGGGAGGAGTGAATGAATTGGGAAAACACTTCTGTTCAAAGCTCAAAGCCTACGTCTGTGTTCAAAATTTGAGTAAGAATCTGTACAAAACAAAGGGATGAGAACAACACAACAAAACATATATGACAATGAGCTTGAATACAATCCTCTCCTTCAAATTAAGGGTCTCAGTTTTGCTTTTCTAATAACCGTAAATAGCTTTCATAACTCTTGTAGGCTATTAAATTGTAGCTTTCATTTTGGATTTATTTTGCCTTTCTTTTCTCTGGTTATTGATGATAAGTAACTATCTGTTTAACTCTAAATCATTACTCATTTGCTGCTTTCCTTCCCTCCTTCACTTTAGTGATGATTAAAATCTATTATTCTTTGCCATGATAGTGGTGTATGTAAGCTTAGTTGAATATAGATTCTGCTGGACAAATATCAGCTGCTTATGATGACAGTTAAGTATGTTATTAACTTCTCTAGCTACCCAAAACAATACCTAAAACTTCTTTAGGCTGTACTCACTTACGGAGCAACAGAACTCACCATTAGATTTGGAAGCAACTTCATTCTTTTGTAATGACTGTACCATTCAGTGTCAGCTTTCTTGCTTTATTTGTCTTTTGGATGGCTGAGTAGCTCTGTTTTGTTCTGTTTGAACAGAACACAGGTAAATGCTCTTGGTCTGTCGAGTGATTGATTTAGCACATCTTCCATGGAGAGGGAAGGATTTCACTTTCCTAGATCACATAATATAACCTCCAAATTTGGGAGAAAAATTAGTGATATGAAAAGTGTATTTGAAAAGTGATGTGATATGAAAAGTAGAAAGTAAATGATACGAAATCATGTCAAAGAAACTTTAAACAAGACAAAACCGCCTTTAACAAGATGAAAAGGAATAAGAAACTATTTTTATGTACTGACATTGATAATGGATTAAGAGTAATTCAGCAGAATGAAAAAGCATCTTATCAGCAAACAGTGTTCATGACTTAGAACAATCAGGAAGGCTAGCTATTCTGCATTTTAAATTTTGTTCAGAACTATTTTGTAATATTGAATTTCTCATATAGAATTATTACATGTTGTTATGTGTGGTGAGTTTTTATAGACACTTCAGAGTTGTTTTTTTTTCTCAGTAGCGTTTAAACCTAACTATTTCAAAGGAGAGGTCTCTTATATCAATAAAGGATTATGTTGCATTAACTAGTTTATGTAGTAATTTGCTCAGATGGTAGTTAGTTGTGGAGTATAATGGTAATTTTGGTATGAAACTAAACTGTAAATCAAGATGGTTTCATTTGTAGTGACTGGAACTATAGCTATAATTATCCAATAGTCTCTCCAATATTTGTTCAGTTTAATAGGAAGTATTTTTAAGTGGTTGTGGATAATATCTTTAAGGCTTTTAGCAAAGGAGGCAGAGGGTGATATTGGTATTAGCATAACTATTACTGTATATAAGCAGCTAGAATTAAAAATCAAGATTATTTGCTTATTGAAAAAAGAGTAATTAGAGGGGAAATGGCTCAACTCTTACAGTTCTGCATGTTGACACAAATCACTTCAAAGATGCTTCCAGCTGTAAAGTGAGGAATCTTAACCTCTAATTACTAAGACAAAATGCAAATTTTCTATTTGTCATCTCCATCAAATTGTCTTGTATTCTTTCTCCTGCGTTTCCCTGAGATGTAGACAGTGCTCTGCATATTTTAAGTGGTGTATTTCAGAGCGGTTCAGTGTTCCTGGAGGAATGACTGTTGGGTAGTGAAAACATAAAATTTTCAATTATTTTTATTTAAGTGGAAAAAGACATTTTTGTTCTTTGTCGTAGGTAGGTAGTAGTTTGCTACATGATCATTGATTTCCACCCCCACCGGGGAAAGATGCTTTCCACTTGTTTGGTCAACAATGATGGCTTGTGTTTGTCAGCAGTGGTGTAATGAAGGAGCAGCCTATGCAGGCGTTCCGAATGTGCTGCAGGGAAAAACTTGCATCCTCATTTGGGAACAGCAGCTTGGTACACCTCAATTATGCACACGTTTAAGTTCTGTTGTGTGTCATCTTTCTCTTTTCCCTTCTCTAGCGAATTCTCAGTTTACAAATTCTCAACAGGCTCTAACAGAGATTATCATCATCATCAACATTTGAGAGTCCTTCCAGGATGAGGTTCTAGATTGTATTAGTCCTTCCCAAATAAGAGTTTCCCTTGTTGTAATCAGGTTTGATGTTCAGTCTGAGTTAGTGGGCATAGGTAGGGATAAGGAAGGAGAAAGTAACTAGTTGCAGCAGCTGTGGGTTGGACTGAGATTTGTTCAGGATGCATGGTGACAGCCAGCTGGCTGGACTGGGTTGTTTTTCCCTAGTCTGTTCACAGGGGTGTAGTGGACAGAGAAAGGGTAGTAGCACTATAAGAGTGGATATGAATGCAGAAACTCCAGGTAGCAAGTGGAGCAGCACTTCAAAGCTTTCCTTTGGAAAGGTTTGCTAGGCACTGGATGGTGTGAACGGCTAATGTTAGACAGAATGAATCTCAGCCTTCAGTGGACCAACTGTGAACATCCTGGCTTATTTGCCAAGGATGTTGTCTATGGGAGGGATCAGCTTAGAGAATCAACTGTCTAACATAGACAGCTCTTATCTCTTTTTTCAAATCCTAATTTTTTTCTAAATTTTGCAAAACATGTGACAGCAATACTAGAGGCAGCTAATTAATTTACTTGGTATGCTTTTTATATCCCTAGGGCACCATCTGGTTGAGCACTGAATTGTAGAAATCTTGGCATGCAGGGCAGAGAAAGACATGTGGATACTACAGTGTAATGAGCAACTCTTTTCTAATTCTTGTCTTTTAAAATTTTATACTGGAAAGGATTAGGTAGTGCTAGTTCCAGTTAGTTAACTGTCAACTGTTTTTAATGGAATTGTGCTTTTCTGGAGAGATTTTTATTGAGCTGTATTTGCTTTGTAAAATATGGCTAAGAAGCTGTCCTTTTGGATAGTTAAAATACTTTGTATTCCTTGTAATTTCCAACTTATTTATATTCAGAAGCTTACTAATAAGCAAATGTTGCTGCTAAGAACTACTTTTCCATCATCTACAAAGCACCTCATGATCTTGTGAAAGCAATATTCCAGATTTGAAGTCAGTACATACTTCTTTTCTGAAGGACTAGATCCTCTTGCAGAGTAAGGGAAGCTTCAGTTTATGTTGAACAGCTTGAAAATTATCCTTTCAAAGAGCAACTTGCAGCTAATTTCCTGCAAGGGCAAAACAACGTTCTTTAAAAGATTCACAAGTACTTCCAACACCAGCACATTAAAACTGAAAACTCCAAAAATGGCACTGTTTCTCCTTTTTTCTTTTATTTTCTTTTATTTTCTTTTTATGCTTACCTTTATACTTCAAACATACAACATGCCTACCTGAGCTATCGCAGTTTCACTGAGCAACTACAGGCTTAATTCCGGTTAAACTCAGTGGTAAAGGGATGTGTTAAACCTGTTTTAGCAAATGCTTATGCAGCAACTTGAAAAATCATTTTTTAATAATTATGAAGATTTAATTGTTTGAATTCTAGCTTAGGTGATACTGATATATCACACATCCATTTTAATAAGTAACTTTTAAAACCATATTCTATCATATGTCTTCCTAGTAGAAGTAGAAACTTTGTCATTAACTCTTAGAGTATTTATAGTTATTATTTGTATTGTATGTCTCTAGATAAATGTTATGACAATGTTTAGAAGATTAGAACAAAACCAGAGTAGAATGTATTCAGTTTTGGCAGTTTGAGACAATGGTAAAACTTTCATTGCTATTTTCAGGTATCTTACACTTTTAACATAAATATGTCCAGCTATTGTGTTATGTATGACTCTCCTCTTAAACATTACCAACCCACATTATCTAAGGCAGTGTGTTCCTTTCTTAAAGGAAGTTGTTAACAAAATACTATCTTTTGTACACTTTGCAAAGTGTTTTACCTAATCTGCTCCTTCACTTAGGTATTCCAACTTGATCTTGAACTTATTTTCCCTTATGGTGGATGCCAACATTCCAGATATCGCTCTTGAACCTGACAAGACTGTAAAAAAGGTAACTGGAAAACTTCTTTTGTCTTTCAATAACCAAAATCTTCATATTGTGACTTTTTCAGTCAATTAGGATGACTTACAATTAACTGCGACCTGAAAGTGTTTGTTCGTATTTTTTGGAGTCTGAACAATTTCTGGACTCATCAAAATTTAACGAATATACTCTTGAGATCAGCAAGTACATGTACCCATCCATACAGAATAAATCTTTTTTTGTCTATGCAGTAGAATATGCAGAAAAATAAATCTTTTTTGACTGTGCACAGTCTGTTCTAGTATTGTGTTCCAAGTGGTATTTTAATGTTCTCCTGAGAATAGCAATCCCTACCTAACAAAACTGTTTAAAGAGGTGAAGCAGTCAACATTGACTATGTTGTAAAAGATTGTTCTAGCTAGTCTAGAATTGTGCAAGTCACAGATGCTTTTTCGCAGTTGTTTTATGTCTTTATCACCAAGAAGTCGGTTTGTGAACACAAACTCTTATTTTCTGTGAAACATGTCCCTTAATTTTAGTTTTGTCCCTCTGCACAAGGCTGAATCATTCTTTTGTTTGATGCCTTAACAATAGTTGACATTAAAAGTACTAGATAAATGTTCATATTGATTTCATTATGCTTGCATTTTAGGCAAATCTTGGCTTTTTTATAACCTGATTTACTGTGCAGGCTATCTGTTTTAATTCTGCAGAAGACTCTTTGGAGCCTGTCTATCCAATGCAAATCAGCTCAGTGCAATTTTTTATTCAAGAGCAGTGTAATTTCTCTAAAATAGGCTGGTATTCAGTGCTTTCAGTATGCTATGAAAGCAAAGATTCAGAATCATTAAATTAATATTTCATATTCTAATGCAGTTCTCTGAATTTAAGAAAAATGAATCATGACCGACTCTAACAGAATCTTTCTTCTGTTCTTCTGTCCTGTAAGAAGCATTTCTGTTCAGAATTTCATAGTTCCAAATTAATATTAAGAGATCATGTAGTCATTCAGTTTCATTTCCAGAAAGGCTAGCCAGAACCTGCTGTATTTTGTGGAAAAGACAACAGCCCTCCCACCCCAAATTGTTTCCTTGTGAAATGAAAACTAATTCTTTTCCATATGAAAAACAGTGTTTGAACAATGTATCTCCATCCCTAAGTACCCTGTTAGTTCTGAATAGATTACTTACTTAGAACATGGGAAATACAGACTTGAATTAGAAAACTGAAACACTCTTTCCCATGTTGTAGGTGAGGGGAAATAACTACATTTGTTCTTGAATTCCCTAAGAATAATACTGAAATCCCATGTTGACTCAAGAGACAGTCTTAACAATAGTATACATGCAACACCTTTCTATAAATTTCTTCCTTATAAAGATGATGTGTTTGCCTCTGGCTTCCTATTGCAAAAATGGATAACAGTACATTTTCTACTTCAGTGACAAAGTATGGGGAGGAAAAAACCTCTTAGATTTCAAAGTCTGAAGAGATATATGGCGAATTGTGGGAGAGATTAAAGTATGTGCTTGTTTTATCAGAAGTCAGTTTATTTTAAGTATAAGAGTTTTCAGTAAATACAAAAAACTTAGCTTCAGAGGCAGTCCACAGCTATTGCAGGGGCTAATTTTGGAAAGTTTGTCATTGACTGAAATAGTCATCGAGAGATCAAACTGTCAGTTTCATTGGATTCCAAAAGTGTTGGTCCTTTCATGTTTGCAGGATCGAGTTTGAAACTTGCTGCTTACTTTAATCTCATTTGTCTCTGTCAAGAGTTCACTGTTGCTTGCCATGATACTGTTCATTCTTGCCTTGAATACTCTCTTGTGAGCTCTCTGACGTTTGTATCACCGAGTCTCTTAGTGTTCACTGCCAATTAAGATGCAATATCCTTGCTTCTTATTAATATCTTAGCATCATCTTTTATGTTGGTAAAATTCATAGAAGCATTGTCCAGGGGTTTTCCCCTACTTGTTTTCTATGAGTGATAGTAGCATGTCAAATTCCGTAAAATATTTGTAAAGGGTTTTTTTTTTTTTTTAATGTAGCAACATTTGAGTATTTCAGGCACTTATAAAATTCCCTTACTTTGTTTCCCATCTAAGCTTTTTGAAATAGCAAATCAAGATACAAAATTGAGCCAAGAATTCTTTTCTACAGCTAGTTAAGTATATTAAAGTTCAGTGATATGCAGTAGTGAAAACCCCAGTGATGTAAAGCAGGATTCTGCTGTATCAGATTGGAGAACATGGGAGGAAGCAAAACCTAAAAGGAAGTTCTGACAGCTGTGAATTAAATCAATATGGTTGTTTCTAGATTCCCTTATAAAGTATAAATAATAGTGCCTTCTCTGCAAGAAATGGATATATGGATATATTTGCTGTATGACAATTCAATATTAGATCAAATGTAATAATTTTTTATTGTGATACTGAACCTCTGACAATGCTGCAGCTTGAAGAATTGTGACTTTTAACCTCTTGACTAGTTCAGATTCATTTATTCTCTTAGAAGTTTTAAAATGTTAGAAGAGCTAGAATTGAACCATTAAGGCACGTATTTCTGCTAAAAAATTCCAGATAGCTTCAGCGTTTTCAAACGTTGTTCCACTAGGGAAAAGCAAAGATCTTAAAATAATTTGGTGCAAAATAAGTATTATAAAAGGATATAGTAACTATACTGAAGATTTTACATTCTCACATTCTGTTTACAGTGTGTTTGTTCCTTTAAAATGAACAGTAGGATATTACCAGAAAGATAACTAATTTTTTTTAGCTTGTTATAAATGTTGGTTTTGCATGTATCTTATACACTTTTCAACAGTCCTCCCCAACCTTTTCCAAAGTGTTATTTTAAATAAGCTTTCATGTTTTTTGACAGTTCTGCTGTTTATAACTCCAAAGAATAGTCTGTTCAGGTTTAGTACTGTAGTTTAATAGTACTTTGAATACACAATTTGTGCAAAAATTATACCTTATAACGGGGTCTCTAAAGAGTAGGTATGTGAACAGAGGACCCTTCTATACAGTTGGCATTATGACCTGCCGGATGCATGTAACTATGTTCAAAGCACCGATGACAGTAATTTTTTTTTTTTTTTTAGTTCTCTGCTTTTGGTTTTTTGATTTCTTTTTTACTCTAAAGAAAAACAGTTGCTTTTTAGCTAGTCAACTGTAAAATGGTCCAGCGTCAGAATCATCTTAATCCATTGCAGAAAGATGAATATGTCATTGCTGAGTTTCAGACAATGTGTTTATTAGAAAACTGTTTTGGATATTAAATGCCCAATAGCTTGTCTCAAATCAGTTACGAGCTTTGTTAGTAGTAATAAAAAGGTAACTAGGTGTCTTGCATCCATTGGGCTGAGTGACAAGTTTGTTCAGTCATTTAACAAGGTAATAGCATACCTTGTGTTGGAAAATTAAATAAATGTTTTCAGCATCTCAATTGATTTTTTTTTCCTCCTCACAAGCTTTGAACAAAAAATCTATATATATTGCAACAGACTCAAATTAGCTAAAGATCCATTTTGGACTGATCTGTAAAATTAAATTACTTTTGATGTCCGAGTCAAGTCAATAGCCATTTCGACCATGATATCACTTTCATGGAGGACAAAGGCGGAGATTTACAAACTTTTTAATCTAAGAAGGCATCCTGCTTATCGGTGTAGGTGGAAATTCATAGCCGGCATTTTCCTTATGGGTGCTGTAGCAATACTCATTCTTTGTTTTGTAAAGCCCACTTTTTTGTTTCTGTGGGCTGGTGAGCTAGTGAGGCTGTAGCCTCCAAGGCAGCTGATGGCAAGTCCCTGGGGAAACAAGACAGGTTACTTTTATTGAAGCTTGACAATAAATCAGAATACTGCTTTACTGCTTTGTGATTAAACTGCAAGGAAATGTGTATGGTAGAAATATGTACTTTTTTTGTTTTTAAAGCAAGAAAGGTTTATTGAAGGGAGTATTATACATCAGTTACTTTAATGAACAATTTCTTCAGTAAAGTGTTCCTCAGTTTTGGAATTTTTCAGTAGTTGTACCTATAGTGGTGTTAGGAGCAGGTATAAATTATTCTAACTACATTTATGTGGGTTTGTCCTAACCATATACAAGAAAAAGAGTCACATAATAACATGCTTAAGATCAGTGAATTTCTAAGTTAACTCATTCCTTGGCTGAACCGTTTCCTTTGAACTAGATCTATGAATTTTATGGACTTCTTTAATATGAATTAAAAATTATTTTTCTTCTACAACCAGTTTGATACCTCAAAGTAAGAACATTTTGCTGTTGGATATTAACTTGGGTTCCAGTTTAATTTTCAGCTTTGCAAAGTGCCCTAATGCCTCCCTCTTACTTCTGATAGTCAGGGAGGTATTTTATGTGATGAGAAATACCTGCTTGATGATGAAGACTATGGTAAGACGCAACAGCAGGCTACCAAGTAAGGCCTTGTATTGGACATATTTATGGTGTTTCTCTTTCCTCAGCTTTCAGAAAATAATACACTTAATTTTTAAAGCGTAAATGAAGTTTAATTTTTCCAAGAGTGTGCATATTCTAAATAACAAAATTTGCAAATTGCATCTCTAGTCAGGCTGTATGCTAATGATGGATAGAGTAAAATAATTTTAAATAAATACTGCTTGTAACTTGGTATGGCTTTGTTTCTTATATTCTGTTTTGTTGTAAGCTTTACAAAAACTGATTTTACTTATCGGGGAAAGAAAACAGTGTGCATTTTCTTCCGGTTAGTTTTAAAGTACCAGAAACTCCCAGTGATTTTAACTGAAGATATAGATTTAGAAATTATTAAAATCTGACAGTACGTTCTTTCTTGTTTTGCATATTATTTATGTTCAGAAATTAAATCAGTGCTGACCTTAATGATGCATTCTCACACCTAAAATTGGACTAAAAATGAGCTGTCAGCATTGGCCTGAAAAATTTAATTAAAACTCTGATTTTTCACATTTCAGTTACTCTTTCAGTGTATATAGAAAAGTTAATTTCAACCAAATATCCATTGGCCATGTGTGTTCCCGATCTCACTAGATTAGCTAGAACCCTTTAATAGTGAGAAAAGCTTTTTTTAATGACTCACTTCCCTCAGTCCAGTTTCAATCTGTTTTTCCCAATAGAAGAAAAACAGGAAAAAGTGATTACCAGCTGCACAAAAATTGCCCCTTCTCCTTTCAGCCCCTGCCCTGAACCTTAGGAACCCTGTTAAAATTCTTGGTGTTTTGTTTAATGGTAATGCATTTGCTGCCTTTTTTTTTTTTTTTTTTTTTTTTTTTTTTTTTTTGAAAAAAAATAGCTGCAGGGCTTGAAACTAATTGTTGGGTTTCTTGGTTCTTTTCATCTCCTGCTTTTGTCCTCTCGTACTATTTATAAAGAAAACTGTCACTTGGTCTAGTGTGCTTCACCTTATGGTTCATGACACCGTCTCCTGCTGCCACCCTCTGATTTAGGCCTTTTCTGAAAACCCACTTTGGCTCAAAAATGTCACAAAATGGAATTAAATTGAAAAGTAGCAGAATATTCTCCACAGTTTGCTTCTCCCTTTCTCTGGCCTCTGAGATAATTGCTTTTAAAGTTTCCACTATTCACTTATCTTTTCATACTTCTCAGATTTTTCAGGAAAAGGATTGGGCAAAAAATCTATATATACCGACTTGTCAATGCATAATTGATAATACAGTGCAAATCTCCCACTTTTTTTTCTGCCAGTTCTGCTTGTTTTTTTCTTTTTTTTTTTTCTGTGCAGCTGCAATACTAATTGCAAATTGTTGCTTTTTTAATTTAGCCAGTGCTATAATTTTAAGTAGTAGTGACTCAAATCTGCAGTCAATTATAGAACCAATTTTGCATGAGGAAGAGGTAGACCATTGCTCTTCAGATGTCATGGATGTATTCAGCCTTGTCACCTGTGAACCAAAAAAAAAAAAAAAAAAAGCTTTTGATTTTTCTATAGGAAAGCCAGATGGCTTGTATCTGTCCTTCATAGTGAATTTGACCTTTAAATTAGAAAACATCGGGGACCAGTGATTCATTGGCACACAAAGAACTCGGCAGGCATTAAAGGACAGTGTTCTAATTGACTGAACTCTTTCAAATGCCCATTGATTAAAGAAGGTGCTGCGGAGATGATGCAAACATTTCATTTATCCGCGAGGTTATTGTGAAGCTATATGGCACAAATACCTGGCTTCCCGCAAGCGGTGGGTAACTGCTGTTTGTGAAAGGAGCCCTTTGCAGTTTTGATAGCACCTTTGGGTATAGGCAGGAAAAAGCTAATTTCAAATGATCCTGCAAGGTAGAGAATTTTCTTCCCGCGAAGTGGAGCACCCTCTGTGTTTTCGGGTCAATGCAAACACTAACTAGGTCTTGCCACACTTGGTGAGAAATGAATGGTAGAAATGATTGGAAACTGGCAAGAAGGGAGAGGAGGCATGTTTTGTTCTGTTTCTTTAATGTTGAACATATCAATGTAAAATGATTCCTGTTCTAGAGGCAGAGAAGCTGGAGCAGGGATATGATTTGACTTGAGGCTCACAAAGAGTTTCTGAGCTACCTTGTTCCGAAGCCTGAGCTAATTTATGAGGAATTTTGCCAGTCCCTTCATCTGGGTTGTAGTAAAACTCCCTGTCATCTTTCTCCTTTCTCTGACTCCAGGGGAGGGCAGTAAATGGATGATTTAAATGCTGAGTTCACAATTTAGGAAAACGGAAAAGACTTCTAATGCTTGACATGCTTTCCTAGGCAGGACTAGGTATCTGTCCCTCTTCACCTGACTGAAGACAGCGATGTTTATAAAGGTGGAGCTATGAAACATTTCTGAGATTTATTAATGCTGAGGGGAGATTTAGTTTTATTCCTGTGTAAGAGAAATAAACTCAACTTTGCTTGGTCAGAGTCTGTTCTGCTTCTGTATTTGTATTTACTCCCTGCTGTGAGGAAGTGAGACAGGTTTATTCTTTGTAAAAGCATCACATTAACATTGAGCTTATTTTGCATCAACAGGCGTTCATCTTTTTGTTCATTTGGGTAATGATGCTGCAGCTGCACACCCAGCTTTTCTGTTTCTAGGCTGCTGATTTTTTTGCATGTGTATTAATTTCAAACTCTAAAAATATGGAATAAACCTCAAAGTGAATTGTGTGTGAGAACACACCTTTACTTCTGTTACTTTATATCACGCCATCTATTTTACTATAAGTTTTTGGCCAAAATGATGAAATTCTGAGCTGGAACAGTGTCATGTTTGCGTACTACAGAGACTGAAACCCTTGTTTTTTGTGGAAGTTTAGAGATGTTCACTGATGTCTTTACTGACTTGCATTTAAGAAAAAAAAAAAAAAAGTGTTACAAAAGCCTACACAGGCTTGTTTAGAAACTGCAGTTTGTTCAAATGAAAGTCTTGAAAACAACAGCTGATGTCGGAATAGCCTTATAAATAAAATTATTCATGCAAATAGAGCATGTGAGTAGTTTGTATAATGTGTTGTTTGGAACATGTTGCAATTGAGCAATGGAGAAAGCAAGAAAATCCTTTGCTGAAAAAGATGAAATGTGATACAGGTTAAGCTAAGAATTTAAAGCCTATTTCTGCTGCTTGAACATTGAATGCTGACTCCTGATAACAATTTTAGGGCAAAGCAGTAAAAATAATCATGAAAACCTCACTAAACATTGTTGTTCTGCTATTAAATGATTTACCTCACATTTTAGCAATGGTCGGGATGCTTATGTTCAGTGCATGTTATGACCCAATCAAAAGCAATACTGAAGTTTCTCTTTAAATTTAAGTAGCTGACTTTGCAAGGAGCAATCCTTTATTCTAGTGATTAAAATTATGTAGCTAGTAGTTACAGTAAACACCAGCAGTGCTGGTTAATCTTGCTGGGAGCAGAAATACTAGAGCAGCCAGCAGTCTTCTTCAGAATAACTGACTCACAATTAAGCTGAGAATGAAATATCAGTAGGATTGTTTGAGAAATGATTGTCATGTATATGAGATCTCCTTGCTCAAAACATATTGCTATCTTCTTCAGTAATTGTATAAAGCTTGGCTGCAGATGTCCCTGAAGTGTGGGTACAGATACTGCCCTGAGAAGTATAAAAAAAGCTTCATGAGAATTCCTGAAAATATTTGTCTTAATGTTGAACCATAAGTACCTAATAAGTTTAGGTACCATTTCAGCAATGATCTTGGGAATGCTTCACATTTGACTCCATTTTAGAAGATGCTTGCTCATCAAAAACAAGGATAGCTATGGTTTGTATTATACAGTAAAAAACTTGGGGGGGGGGGGGGAATGACTCCACTGTTTGGTGAGGGAGATGGGAGAGGTTGTGGGTAAGGAGCAACATGTAAGTGAAAAATCTCAAAACTTGCAATGAAGTGCACTTAACTGTGCTAGTAAAATTACCAAAAGGGAGAAGGATAATCTGGACATAAGCTCACCTGAAGGAAGAACATAAACCTTCTATTACTTTAGATGCTTGACTGCAATTTTTAATATGATGGTTGGATGTTTTTTGAGGCTTTTCTCTCCTTATTATTGCTGTCTGCTTTTTATAATGTACAGAGTTTGGGGGGCATGGAGTTTTCCGTGAAACGAACTTCGTACAACACACTTGATGTTTTGTTCAAAAATTGTAGTCTTTTGAGTTCTTGGAGACATTTCTAGCAAAAATCAAGTATGAATTTATGTGCAGTTAATGCTCTGCAGTGTTCCGGTTGATGTTACAGTCTTTTTGCTTCTGAATTAACTTTGCAGGTTCCTTGTTTCTCATGAATCATCATGTGAAATGCAAATAGACCAAATAGCTTGTTTTCTGAAATTTGCTATTTTTAAAACAGGTGGTGGGGAGGTTATGGGAAGTATTAGTGTTTTCTGTGAAATAGCCGAATTTTTGCTGCAGCCTCATGCCCTAATCAAAAAAGTTTGCTCAGTGTTTGTGTTCTATTTTTGTATAAACAAATGGTCTGGGACTTCTTTTATCTAGCCTGGAAATGAGGATATGGGATACAAGTAAGTGTTTACTTTGATCAGACTGTGTTACAATAGGATCCTGGGTTTTCTGCAAAATAGGAACAACATAACCATTTGACGCTGCTTTTGGAGGGCTAGAAGAGGGTTTCCTTTTACAGCAAAAATGTAGATAAAACCAACATCTGCTTTTTGTTCTTTTTTCCTGATATGCTAACACCTTAAAACTTGCGCCTAGACTATTTGAGAAAGCATAATAATGTAGCTGCAAACTCTGATTATAAATAAAATGTGTAAAAACAGCTTTAGCCCATATTAAAAATGACTGCTGCTGTTGTAGGTGCTTTTTCACCTTGGTGCAACACAAGATCTCCTAGTTAATGCTTGAATGTGTGATCTCTCTAGATACTGGAAAATCCATGTCTTGGGGGTAGCAGTAATGCAATGCATGAAGACCCTTATGTATCAGTTACATTTAAAAAACACACGTGCACACACACGTTACTGTAGTGTGTTTGCACCCTGTGTTGGGCCTTTAACTTGGGGAAGGTGGGGGAGCTACTAAATCTTCAGTTGATCTTGTAATGCTTTTTCTGGAATTTGATTTCACTGTGTGTTGAGAAGCCTTTAATTTTAGATGTGATAATCATGGTGCAAAGTTCTATTTCTTCCTGGTTATATTGTAGAATGCTCTTTTTTTAATATTCCTTTTCTTGGCTTCTTACCTTGCTGAATTCCCCTTCTCAAAATGACTGCGGAAAGTAAGGATCTACTACTTTTTAGTATTTACTTTTTATATTCTTCATTTATCAATTCAGCCCAAAGTAATTAATACTTCAGTACTTCCCTCTTACCCCATTATCCTGAATATTTTCTTCTGATCTGTCTCTTCTGGTTAATCTTCATGGCCTCTTCCCCTTCTCATTCTGACTTTTTTTTTTCCCCCTTGGAAAACTTTAGTTGTATCATGATGACTATCAATGGCTTTCTTACAGGACACCTCAGATTAACTGAGGTATAACAAAATTCCTAGACATAGAAATTCATACAACTGAGTTGCTGGGTTTTTTTACCTTCTATTTATTGCTAAATCAGACACTATGCAGGTAGATAAGAAGCGGACAGCTCTAAGCCTTAAGGTGGAATGTCTTGATTTTGCATTGATATAGTTCTTTGTCTGGTCTTTTTCGCCCTTAAACATTCAAATTCTGCTATTGAAACCTGATGGAATACATGTTTAAAATTACTGTGTGTATATGCTGTGAGGTTTAAAACCTTCCCTTCTGGAGACAAAGCAAAAGTTCAAATATATTGATCCAGTATGTTTCTGTTCTTTGACTAACGATGAGAAATGACACTAATAGCAAACAAAGAAGAGTTACTTATGCTAAAGTGAGAATTCTGTATAAATAATTCATATAAACTTATAAATAAATGCCTTCATGGTGGCCATTCTTCTTAAGTCTTTTATAATGAGATAATTGTGTAGCTCATCAGAACATGACCCCAAAATTTGCCTCCTTTTTTTAAACACCGTACAGAAATCTTGCTAAGTAGCACCTGCTCTGTGAGAAACTATTGGCTTTCAGAATATATGGTTTGCTTTGCAACTGAAAGATTTCAAATAACAATTACTGTTGGTTTTGTTACAAGAACCATAGTTCTGTGTGTGTTAATCTTGCTGCTGCTGTTGCAGCTCAAGAAGTAATTTCTCATCTTGCCATATTTCTTCTCAGGTAGCAGCAGTTGCTTTTAATTGCTGAAACTTTCATGCAAAGATGTAGTTGTCAGCACCATCTGATCCTGCTGTTAAATTGCACACTTATTTTAAGATCAAACTGTGGGTAAATCTCTTTCCACACATTATCAGTGTGCTAGTCTGTTCCAGGGGAAGGTGGTAAATAATTTAAATAGCCCTTAATTCCATATGACTAAGGCAGCATCTTAATGTTAGTAACTCCTAGAGTTTCAGATATGTTGTTCATCTGTGGACAGATTAGAAGATGGCTTAAGCGCTTGATTACCTGAGTTGTCTAAAAGAATTTGTCATTATAGTGGGGGGTTGGGTTGTTTGGGTGTTTTTTTTTTTTTTTTTTTTTTTTTTTTTTTGGTAACTGCAATTAGCAATTTTGCTGAATGTTCATTGCATCACCTTTTCCATGAGCATGAAGATAAACATGATAGATGATTATACTCTGATTTGGGAAGGTATTAAGCTTGTACATAAATTTAAGTGTAATTAAATTCAGTTGCATTCTGCTGCGTGCCTTACTGGCTGTCAATCCTCTAAGCGTGTCTTTGGGAGAAAATAAACTTTCTCTTCTAATCATGTTTGTTATGAAGATGAAAGATCTATAATATTAGGCTGAAATATTTTCTAATTCTGATTTCTAATTCTTGGGAGTTTGAACTTTGCAGTTTATTCTATTCTTTCATATTGATCAAAATTCTTTTTGAGAGGAAGTTGAGGAAAAACTCAATTTATACTTAACCTAAAGCACATCAACAGAGTTATAACTGTATTTTGAATGAAGCAGTGTTATCTTTCCATACCTGGCAGGCTAACTTACGCTTTTTATTGTAGCACTGAAGGGCACTATTCTGGAATACATTTCATTTGAAAAGGATGCCGAGTAATGATAAACTGAAATCTCTCAAGTATTTTGCTGTCATAGAGGGTGGTTGCATGTGCATTATCCTTGGTGCATAGAAGGGATAAAAATGAGAAGAGCAGTTTGTATTATCTCAGTAATACAACCTTATTAAGAACATTGCTGAAATAATTTGTCCAGCATTTTTACCAATACTTGGAAAAAGTAAATAAATGGAAAGTGTTCAGGAAAGACTTGATTCTGTCTTACAGTCAGTCTGTTTAATTAAGAGAAAGTTTTAAAAAAATGACTTAGATCATTTGATAGTTGTCACATGGGAAAAATTTTTCATAGACAGTTCTTTATTGTAAAATGTTTTAATGGATTCAACTGTTTGGGATGGAAGCTGAACAAATTCAGATAGGAAATAAGTCAAGGTTTTTAAATAGGGCAATTAATCATTGGAACAACTTACCTAGGATGTGATGGATTCTCTCTTGTTATAAAAACTCTGAAAGAGATTTTTATGGATAAAGCCAGAAGTTAGAGACTTGATGCAAAAAAAAAAAAAAAAAAAAAAAAAAAAAAAAAATCATATGGTTATACCTATACCTCATTATGCAAGAGGCTGAACTAGATGGACATGATGGTCTCCACAAGAGCTCACATCCTTCTAACTTTATCTTATGAGCATAAAGTAAGTGGTTAGTTAGCTATGATTCATTTTCTGCAATTAATGCAAGATTGCTGGGTAATTTTTCAATTGTGATCAGCACTACTTTGCGAGGTGGCTAGGAATTTTAAAGTATTGGGTTAGAATTGATTAGAGGACACTGGGATTTTAGATTCCTTAATTTTATTCTGAGAAGTCATGGACTCATTGTGAGTTCTTGAATAGCACAAATGGCTTTCCAGATTGAGCACCCAAAGCTATCAGTGTTATGCAAGAAACCTAACTTTTTTCAGAAGGAATCTGAATGTCTGCCATTCCTGATGCACAGACCTTGCTCCACAGCCAGCTCTTCTGAAAACTTAAAAAAATGACACTGCTATGGTATTTGTAGCATTTCCTCAGATCTGAACTTCAGATTATTAGAACTCATCCAAAGTGTGTGTTTATGAATCTACCTGTCATAAGTGATGTGAGGGATAAGGCATATCTGCCAAAATTACTTGGGTTCCTCCCATTTAAAAATAAGGTAGTTCCTGAAAAGCAAGGTGGTCTACTGTAGATGCGTTTAAGCTCTTGCTGATTGTATGTGGTAAAGGTGGAGTCATCCTGAACAATTGCCATGGAGTAGGTTGGAATTCAAAGAGGCATTCACTGTACTTTTGTAAATATTCATGGATCAAGGCTTTGCCTGAGGCTGAAACAAGGAAATTTAGATGTTGCTTTATTCCTAATTATAGTGCTTTCAGTTTTTAATTCATATACAAATTGCAAGTACCAGGCAAACTCATCTAAAATATTGGTACAATAGTTAAAATATGTTGCTGTCAAAAGAATAAATAATGTAAGGGGTAGCAGTATCTCCCACCAACTGTTCATGGATGGCAGATGTAATCAGAGTTGATCAAGTTCTCACCTGTGATATAAAGATCAGTTTTGACAGGACTGATTTCCTCTGATTCCATATTCTCTACGTAATTGCCTTGCAATTTTGCAAAAGTCAGTTTTATCCAAAATTAAGTTTAGAATAAAGGCTTTCAGAAACTTTAGGCTCATCCAGAGTCTTTCAAGTTTGTATATGTCAAAGTGTGGGGTTTTGAGGGTGTGTTTGTTTTCCTTCTAAGATGGCATTCACTCTCACAGAGTGACTTTTGAGTCTTTTCTCCTTCTCACCTTTTAAGGCTTTAAAATAACATTTTAGTTCTGTTTAGACTCTAATGTCCAGGTATTTCTCTGACGTTCTGGCTTGGGGCTTTGAAATGATTAGCTGAGGATGGTGGGGGGGGGGGGGGGGGCAGGAGGTAGCACCAGAATTTTTAATATCTTATTCATTTTCCTGACAGTTTAGATTTAAACATAGACATTTCATATAAAGTTGTGAATTTCCAAAAATGTGTTGTAATTTAGAAAGAAGTTAATTCTCTACTAAATTTCCACAACTGAAGTCGTGATACCAGTTACTAAACAGATGATGTATAATAGTACATATTGTAACTGGTGGGAGTTTTTTCTGCATAAATGAATTTCTCTCATCTCTCCCCCCTGCCCCAGGTGCAAGACAAGTTCCGTTTAGACCTATCTGATGAAGAAGCTGTACATTATATGCAGAGTCTGATTGATGAAAGTGTCCATGCCCTCTTTGCAGCTGTGGTGGAGCAGATACACAAGTTTGCACAGGTGAGGTAGCTTCTCAGTTGGTGGTCTCTCTGAAAACTGATAAGGTGAGAGGTGGCAAACTTCAATACTTACCTTCATTGTTTACAATGCTTTAGTTCATATTCAGCAAGTTCAAACTGTTCTTTTTGCCAAGACCGGGGAGCAAGTCCTCAGTGGTGCCAGAAAATTCTATGAAGTACCTTAGCAAACATGCTCTCTAAAGTATTTTGAATAGATATGTTTCGATTAATAGCTGTGCCTAGTAGGAGAGAAATCTAAAAATTTGAACCAGATCTAAGCTTTTCATGGATTTCATAACAGGTTTTGCTTCAAAATATACGTCATTCGGGTGTTTTTCTTTTAAAGAAAAGCAGATATTTTTGTGTGTTAACCAAGTATTTCTGCAGTGATTGTATTTTGTCAAGTAGGGCTGTTAAAAATAGTTTAAAGGGGGCCATGTTTTTGCATGTTCATCTAGGATTTAATAAGGTTTTAACTGATTAACTGAGATTGAGCATGTTCTTCATTCATCATTGGCTCCAGACTTGTTTGCTTCTGAAGCCATGGAACAGGGTTACCCAGTACAATGTGAGAGAGTTTTTTAAAATGTTCCCTTGAATTCTCTTTTTGGAGGAAAATTGGGGAGTTGAGCTCTTAAGTTTTGAGGTTAACTTTTTTTTATTGCATATAATTACTTCATTTTGGTGGAATATTACTCATTATATTCCTAAGGGTAGGAACTGAGAATTGGAAAGCCTGAGTTCTGTGAGAGAAGGATCCAGAACTCTTTGACTTCTGGTCTTGAAGTAAATGAGTAAGGATGAATTGCCCTTTTTTCCTACCTTTGGTAGACTTCCTGCAGAAACATCTACTGTGTGACATTGTGCAGTGTTCTGAATTGTGCATTCCAGCTGGCTGTCTTGATAACTAACAGACACAGCAGCTTGCTCAGCAGGGCACACAGGAGGAGGCCAGGAACTCTTCACCTATGTCCTCTGCAATGGTGGCAATGCTCCACAAGGCACACAGTCCCCAGGAGCCACTGTAATATTGGAGGCCTCAACCCAGATGGAGTTCCTGAAGGAGGAGACAGGTCTGCAGGTCCGGGGCTGCAGGGAGTGTCTGGGGCCTCAGCTCGCTTGCAGGAGATGTGTGGTGGTGTCATCTGTGTCACCAAGGAGCTGTAGGACGAGGTCAGCAGACTACACAGAATCAGGGCTGACAAAGAGATTGACTGGATCTTCTCCAAGACCTTGCAAATACAAGAACCTAAACCCCCAACTGTGCTGAAGGAAGAGCAGGCAGAGTCTGTGCTTATCAATTTGGGAAATGGAGACTCCCAGGATGGCGAAGGCTGGAGGTTTGTGATTTTTGGAATCAGGATGATGGCTCCTGATCCACCTGCAGATATAGATCCAATGCACTGATAGCAGATGAGGGGCTGGGAACTCTGTCCAACAAAGCATTTGAGCCAGCAGACCCTGAGCCATGCAACAGCACCAGGAAGGCAGCAGTGAATGACTGTAGAGAGAGATTCCCACACATTCCCTGCTTTAGGGGCTGGAGCCCCCATCTGCTGACCTGACCTGCTGCCTATGGAGGTTTGCTGTTTGCTGGGGACTTGGATCAGACATGTTGTGGAAAGACTGCTACAGCTTGTCCAGCCCTTAGACTATTACCCCCGACGCTCTTTGGGGGAGATCTAGAGCATGTCAAGTGTTGACTGCTTGTGTCAAAACCAGGTGGTTTTCTCTGTAATCCTGCCAGTGAGGGTGAAAGGCCTTAAGGAGGAATGGATGGACCCTGTGGATCAACAGCTGGTAGCACAGCTGGTGTCAGCAGCAAAGATTTGGTCTTCATGACCATAGGACCCTCTTTGATGATCAAGGACTGCTAGGAAGAGACAGAATCCACCTAAGTGAGGCAAAAGTAACTTTGCCAGCAGGCTGGCCAGCATGGTGAGGAGCTGCCCCTTTAAACGAAGAGCAACTGAGGAGGGGAGGGAGATGACCTGTGATCTGTCGAGGACGTGGTGGATCTGTTTGGCAAGCAAAGGGTGCAGGATGATGTGGACAAGAGAGACCTAATCAACAAAACAGGGCTGAAGGGGGCCCACTTGAAGCATACAGAAATAAATAAGGAGGTGCCTGCAGGACAGCATTATGGGAAAGCTCCTCATACCTTTTCTGGGAGATCAGCCTGACTGGATGTGTCGCTGAAGTACTCGTACACTAACGCATGCAGCATAGGCAGCAAACAGGAGGAGTTAAAGGTCTCTGTGCAGTTGTAGGGCTACAATCTCACTGAGATCACAGAGATGTGGTGGGACATCTCACATGACTAGAGAGCTGGCATGGATGGATACAGTCTCCTTAGGAAGGACAGACTGGAGGGAGAGTTGCCTTTTCTGTGAGAGAGCAGCAGTAATGCATGGAGTTCTGCCTGGGGATGAACAGTGAGTCAGCTGAGAGCTTATGGGTCAGGATTAGCTGGCAGACCAAGATGGGCAACATTTTGTTTGTCTGCTACAGACTGCCTGATCAGGATTCATTGCAAGGCCACTCTTGATTATCTTTGAAAGGTCATGGCCATTGGGGGAGGTTCCTGAGGACTGGAAGGAAGTAAATGTCACTGCTGTCTTCAAGAAGGGCAAGAAGATGGGTCGGGCGAGCTGCAAGACTGTCAGCTTCATTTCAGTCCCTGAGAAAGTGATGCAGCAAATTACCCTGGAAATTTTTTCCAAACGTATGAAGGACAAGCAGGTGATTGGGAGTAGTCAGCGTGTATTTATGAAGGGGAAATCATGCCTGACCAACTTGATAGCCTTCTATGATAAAATAACTAGCGCAGTGGATATTATTTATCTGGACTTTAGCAAGGCTTTCCACAGTGACTTCCGTAACATCCTGATATGCTAACTGGTGAAATATGGACTAGATAAGGGGACACTGGATTGAAAACTTTTTAATCTGCCAGCTCAGAGCTGTGATCAGCGGCACAAAGTCCACTGGATGCCAGTCACTAGAGGTGGATCCCAGGGTCGATACTGGGGTGAATATTGTTTATCATCTTCATTAATGACCTGGATGATAGGATGGAGTGTACCCTCAATGGGTTCGGATACCATAAAAAACTGGGAGAGTGATTGATAGACCAGATGTTTGTGCTGCCATTCAGAGGAACCTTGACAGGCTGGAGAAATGCACCAAAGAGTGTCTTGTGAAGCTCAACAAAAAGCTCCTGAGAAGGAGTAACCTCATGCACCAGGACAGGCTGGGAGAAATGTGGCTGAAAAAAGCCCTGGGGATCCTGGTGAGCGTGACAGTGCACATGAACCAGCAGTGTGCCCTTGGAGAAAAGAAGGTGAACGCTGTCCTGGGCCACACTAGGAAGAGTGTTGCCAGCAAGTCGAAGGAGATGATCCTTCCCCTCTAATCAGTACTGGTGAGGTGCTACCTGGGGTACTGTGTTGCATTCTGGGCTCCCCATTGCAAGAGAGGCAAGGACCTATTAGAGCAAGTCCAGCAAAGGGCCAACAAGAAGATTTAAGGGCTTGGCATGTCTGACATATGAGGAGAGTCTGAGAGAGCTGGGACTCTTTAGCCTAGAGAAGAGAAGGCTTGGGGGGAGCATCTTACTCCTGTAAAAATACCTGATTTGGGGCAGGAAGAGGGGATCAAAAAGATGAATCTCAACTCTTCTTAGTGGTGCCCTGTGACAGGACAAGAGGCAATGGTGCAAATTGAAACAGAGGAAATTCCATTTAAACACCAGAAAAATCTTTTTTACTGTGAGGGTGTTTGAATGCTGGAGCAGGTTGCCCAGAGAGGTTGTGGAGCATCCTTGAAGATGATCAAAACCCAACTGGTCAGAGTCCTGAGCTACCTGCTCCAGCTGACCCTGCTTTGAGCAGGGGGACCTGGAGTAGGCAATCTCTGGAGGTGCCTTCCAACCTCATTTGTTCTCTGATTCCTGGTAATGCTCTGAGGTGTCAGTGGAAGAATATTGTCTCCACTACTTCTAGTATTAAAATCCCTGCTGTAGTGTGAAGAATGAAATGTTCAGCCACATGTATGTGCTGTCCCTACCATAGACCACTGTAAGAGAATAAAATGTTTAATTCCCCTGTTCAATAAAACTGTGTTCATAAAAGCATTTCATTTCATCTCTGAATTTATAATGCTTTTTTCCTTAAAGCTCTCTGACATTTTTAGTTTGTGTTTATCAGGGATTTAAGATATTACACTGTCTGTTTGCCTTAAGTATTACTCTCATGACAAGACATAGAATTCAGAGGAAAAATGAAACTTTGATCTCAGAAGCCAGTTAGTGTCAGTATTTTTTAATCAATTCCTTTTTCAAAAGGCTGATCAAAATCTGATACAAACTGATGAGAACAGTTTTTATGGCTATCCATTGAGCTAAAGATCTTCCACCTAATTTATTGTTTGCTGTAAACTAAAATTTTCTTTCAAGAACAGCATTACAGTGCAGAATAAGCAGTAAAAATGTCATTTCTATCTGCATATATATTTAATAGATCTTTTTTCACATGAAAAAGTTTAATTATGTGGAAATGTTGCATATGTGTTGTCAGTCATGGTGCATTGCTTTGATTGCAGGATGTAGGGCAGTAGTATCATAAGCAAAGTGAAAAATATCTAGCATCTACCTTGAGGCTTAAAAAGAACAACGCTTGTGTCATTGCAAAGATACAAGATTAAATTTTGAAGCACAGCCATTAGGTGCATAGACCTTTCTTTTAATTGCATCCTGACACTCACCTATTTTCTTTTCTTTTAGACACAATCTTTTTACTTCATTGTTTTTAGGTGACTGCCAGACTCTCCCAGATAATCGTTATTGCATTTGTGAAGCTGTAGTAGTAAGTCAGAGTTTACAGGTTTGATTCAGGTGACCTTTTCTTTTTCCAGTCAGACTTGGTCTTGCTGGACTCTTTTCCAGCACTTAAGACTGCTTTTAAAAATCACAGGATGCATTTGTTCAGAATATTTGAAGATACCCAAGAACTTAAACCCAAGGCTTGTAGCTCCAAGTAAGTGTGTTCTAAGCCATAGGCTATTATATATAACAGCAGGCACACATCACATCTTCCACTTGTATTTGGGGAGTTAAAAAAGCAAGCTTTGCTCACAGGAGTGTTGCACTTTGCATAACAACTCAGCAGATGTGACAGCCTCCAATGTAGGCCTGCTCGGATTGCCTCACTTTGGGTTTTTCACCCTTCCACTTGGCTGACATTGGACTCCAGCATGGAGGCTTTGGGGACTGTTTTTTCTGATGTGCTAAACCTCTGTGTGAGCTATAGAATTTGGCACTTAGGTCCTTCAAGCTTTCCTATTCTACTCTTGGGATCAGGTGCCTAAAAATGTAATGTGTTGCTTTGTAAGTACCTAAGGCATTTCTTGGCTCCACATGATGCAGGATTCTTCTGCTAGTTTCAGAGCTGAGATTATTGCCTTTATTCATGTTCTGTAAATAACTACACTTGCAGGCTCCTTCCTGCAATAGTATTTAATGCTTATGGAAGTGAAGATAGAAGAATAGTCAGAAGTGAATCATCAGTTGACAAGAATCTGAGGACTATATACATCAAAAAAGAAAAACCTTACCAAAAAAATCCATCAGAATTAAATGTAATAAATGCCTGTTCTGTACATATTGCAAGCAAGGTAGGGCACTTCAGTGATATTTAGTGCTTCATTAGTCAAAATCATTATCTTTACTCTTTGTAGAAGGCAGCCTTCTTTTTAAGAACTTGCTGCTGGAGTCTTTACAGAGTCTGTAAATCGTTGAACAAATGAACAATTAATGTATAATTGAATTTGCAATAAAGTGGTCATCTTACACAATGGCCAATTGAAGCTTTCAATTTTTTTCATATATAATGCTGCATTGAATTGCCAATGGCCTTGCTCTAAAAAGTAATAAAAATTGTCTTAAAAAAAAAAAAAGCTTTTACACAGGTATTATGATGCATGCTTAAACAGCAGATTCGCCTTAAGTCATGCAGTTTTTCTTTTGAAATACCCTTCAGTATGTGGTTTGCTATTTGTCTATAGATATTTATTCTTACTGCCTCCAAAATAGGCCTGCAAGCGCTAGCAAGCAGTCTATGCTGTCTGCTGCACCAGTTAAGGGCTTTTCAGTAAGGTTGGTTGTTTTAGTAAGCATTGTGTATCAGTGTTCAATATATTGCTCTAGAGTAAGTAAAGCTCTTGTATAAAGCAGTTAGTATATTTTGGCATCCAGTTGGTACTTTTCTTCTGTAACAATATTGTAAATTGGATTCAGTTCAAAGCTATGTTATGAAGCCTTTAATTTAGTTTTTAATGTATCTTTAATCTGTTGTCTAATCACATATTTTACAGACCTTTTTATATAGTATTTATTTCTTTCCCTCTTAGTGGATATCGAAAAAACCTGATGTCTCAAAGTAAATAAATTCAACATGTAGAATATAAGTTGATGGTACTGTACAGGACTTCTGAAGAGGAGAAAAAGCATACTAATTTCAGTTCATATTGATGAAGACTGAATAGCCATTTCTCCTTAGAGAGTCATTTTCATCTTAATATCCCCACCACCACCACCCCTGCAGAGGAAAGAAGCAATCTCCAGTTGAAGTGACTAATTTCCCATTTTATTTTCCTTGTAAACTTGCAAGTTGAGCCAGTTGCATCCTGGGCTGGGGTTAAGTAGTGATATAAAAGTGAAACCTGGGGGCAGGGCTAAAATGTAGGTGCTTGATTTAGGATTATACTAATGGTTTGTTGCTCTCTGTTTAGGAGTAAACTCAGATGAAGCTGTAATGGTGAACTGGCTTTAGGTATCTCTAAGAATTCCTCTCCCAGTGCTGCTGCAATCCAGAATGCAGCTATGGTTTCTTTCCCTCAGTACTGAGCTTCTGTGCTGTTTCTCCTGCTGGAGGAGCAGATCTTGCATGCCAAATAAAATAGGGTAAATGTACCAGCAGGGTTGTGTAGATAGAGTTGATTTCCCAGCTGTTGGTTCTGCTGAAGGGGTGTGAAAATCACTTGCCTTTAGGCACTTCACAATGTTTTTAAACCCAAAGTTCAATTTACACATAACTTTTGTTCTCTGAGAGTAAACCAGGTTGAATAAAAGTCCTGCTGTGTTTTTTTTCTTTTAGTATTGGAGAAAATAAGCTTTTTGTCTGCCTGAGGGTGGAAAGGAGCCTCAACACATGATGAAGAAGGGGATTTCTCAAGCACCTTGTGGACTTTCCCAAACAGCTTTAGAAGGCAAAAGCTGCGCGTTTGGTAGCGTGGAGAGTTGCGAACTCGGGAGACAGAGCAGCTTTTTGAGTCTGCATTATTTGAAAGCTTAAAAATAACCACATTTTAAAGGAAAATGTTTATACCATCCTTTAGGCTCAGATATTACTGTATTTCTTTCTAGTGAAAATAATTGAGCCATAAAGGTCGAAGTAATCAACTTCCTCCCAAGCCAAAGGTAACTGGAAGAGGCTGGCATTAGATGGTCAATTCTTATACCTGTTAATATATTTTCTTATTTAAAAAAGGAAATTATTGCTACACCAAACATGGCTGTGTACAGAGTACAGCAGAAAGGCTACAGTTCCTCAGTGCAGAAAAACACAGAACTCTGGCAGTCTCCTCTCCTCCCCTCCCACCAACTTTGTACCTTGAAAGTTTTAAATATAATTCATATGATCCTCTATTTCCTACCTTGGGCAATGTTATTGTCTAGAAAGGACAATCATTTCTTCCCTGCTTACAAAAATGTTTTTAAGTGCTGATAAGTTAGCCAGCTGTAGGCAGCCAATTAAATCATCACTTAACAGGCTCAGCAACGAGAATGCACAGTGAGCAGTTCAGTATTTCACACTTTAACTCTGAATGTTTTCTGTACAGCGATTATATATTCTTGACTCTAATAAACTCTTTGTTGTTGCAGTCTTGAGGTCTTTTGTTTTGTCTTTGTAATCTTACCTGCTGAGACCGAGCATGCTAGAAGGTTATGTTCATAACTCTTGGATTTTCTGCACGGATTTTAAGTACTCAGTTTGCTTGATGCAAGAATAAGGCCACTAAAAATGACTTTTGTGCCACACATTGAGTTCATAATGAATCTGTTTTGAATGATCAGCAATGTAATTAGCTCTTTATAAATGTGTGGATCTCTTCAAAGGGTGTTCTTATATTCCTGGGTTTTTTTAATAACAATAATTTAAGTCAGGAGGAGAGCCCTCCCAATTATAAAGATAAGGACTGATCTGAATCTCATTGATATTCCTGAGGCAGGCTTGCTTTGTGCTTCTGCTGACAAACTCCCAAAGGGCTTTGATGGAAGAAAATCCACTAGGGCTATAATGGACCCTGAAAGTTATTTCAGTATGTTACCCAAAGCTGTTAGTTAAGCACAACACTGGGTTCAGCCCCTCTGATTATTTGCTGCTTAGAGGATGTATACTATCCTGGTTACTTACTGCTTGTGTTAGCTGGCAAAACACAGCAGCCTGGAGGAACCACAATAGTACTTGCTGTCTTCAGTTTGCTTCTCTCTGAAGAAGTAGTAATTACCCTTTCCTTGTATGGGTTTTTCTCCGTCTTGCTTCATCTGGCAGAAATACATTTCTCTACTGCCTCCATTTCCCATTAATTATTTCTGCATACAGTGCTTTGTGATATCTTCCTGGGATATTTTTGAGGGCATGGACTTTGCTTGCCTTTTTTCCCCTGTGTTTTGAAGGGGTATCCTACCTGCTCATAGAACTTGTTGATTTATATGATATAGCCACATTTAATTCAGCTCAGGTCCCCGGCCCTCTCCACTATATGTGTTAGTTGCTTTTTTTTTTCTTTTTTTTTTTTCTCCAGCTTTCTTGAAGGAAACTCCAGAAGGAGATATCTGGCAGTTGAGAGATGTTTCCTCTGGGCTTAGCTCTGCAGTACTCGTATGCGCTGCACCAGCGGTCAATGCTTAAATCCAGGACAATTTCCCATCTCTGTCACAGAGGCTTTTTCCTTCTCTGTCCTATGATGAATTTGTCTGGCTACCTATGAAGAGATTTATTCACAGCACTGAGTACTACCCTTTGCTTTTTTAATTTTACAGGCACTTCTCACGAAGGCCCATGATACTGACTGGTGCTCTGATGCATGGTGATGTATACATTTTTCAGTTTGTCAAAACAGTGCCAGATTTCTGGTCAAGGGTCTCAGTTGAGCTGTATGGGCTCTGTGACCTTTATGAAGAGAATCAAAGAAGCAATTCAGACTAAAAGGTTTTGGGAACCTATGTGTGCCTTTTCCATTTCGGAAATAATGGCGCTCAGGATCACCTTTGTCACAGGGATGAAAGGCTAACTTATGTGAGAAGTTTGTTTTCTAGAAGGTGTGGACTGGGAGGTGGGGAGCACATGTTGTGCTTAAAAGATGGTGGAGGTAGGAGAGGCTCCTGGAACACATTACTGCTCTTGTCCGCACTGCACATGAGTGTTTTGTCTTGTTGACAGTCCTGAAGTAGCTAGAGAATACTGTGTTGCAGTACCCAAGAGGAGGGCAGGTTCATGAACAGTATGTTGACGCTTTCAGAACAGAAGCATATGCGCTAGGAAAACCAACCAGTTCATCTACTCTTTCCTCCACCTTCAAACAGGTAACAGGTCATTGAGCTTATGTTGTTTTGATGAAGTAATGACTTTTATTATTCCTTCCCCCTTCTATCTTTTACTGTCAGTACTGAGAAATACCCAACTGTCCTCAGGCTGTCCTGGCAGGTCATTGAAAATTACACGTCAGTATGCTGGTGTATATGCTAACTCCAGCACTCCAGATGGTGGAGTATCCACCTTCTTCCTGATGGATGAAGCAGTTCTTCCTCCTCATGCAGGACAATGTCTGAATGTAGCACTGGAAAGAGGGTGACATGGAACAGACTATGGGACCTCTCCACTAATTCTTTCGTGAGATTCCTCAGAACTTTTGGCTTTCCTGGAATCCTGCATGTCACATGTATTTAGCCATAAATAGAGGATGAAGATGCACTTTGTAATCAAATGCTCTGTGTGGATTATTCTTCATATGTTAGCCATAATTTTCAGGAGGCCTCTTCACCTTTGGCTAGGTTCATGGACAGCATAGCTGAAGACATCAAGGCAATACATCCTGAAAGAGACCCAAGATGAGTTACTGCTAGGAGACTCTGAATTCTCTAGCAAGACATGTAGATGGAAGGTAAGCAAGGTACCTTGAAACCTGAAAGCAAGGTAAGAATTACCGGCTCTGCTCCCAAGGAGGAGGAGAAGCAAGATGTGCTGTGGAAGTAGTTGTCCTTGGGGTTTTGTGCTGCTGCTGGAGCCTCTGTATTACAAGAGGTGTCAATTGCCCCATCAGTGGCAGAATCCCTATCATTCCCCACTATCTTACTCTTGTCGGTACTCCCCAAAGGAGCTGAGGCCCTAGTTTGACTCCTCTCTATTCTTCCAGTAGTCAGCTCATTGGAGGCACTGTGGGGACTGGGCTGGTAGGGTGTTCTTTTATTTTCTCACTGCACATTCACTCTTTAGATACTTCGCAGTAAGTGTACTTTTGTAGTTTAAATGACGGGTTGACTTTTACACAGACCTGTAGGAGAACAGGAGTCAGAGAAGGGAACGGAGTGGAAACAGAGATATATGTTCCATTATAGGTGGCTGACTAGTAATCTTGCAGGTATCAAAAGGGAAGGAAAAGGCATATGGAGGGCAAAAGGCAAAGTAAGGTAAGAAAGCTGGGAGTCTGGCTTGTGGGGGGAAGGAAAGTGAGGTTTGGTAGGATGCAAGGAGCTGGCTGGGTGGATTGCTTTTTGGATTGATGAGAACAACATGTTCATTAGAGAAGGGGTTTGAGAGAATTAATCAACTTTTATTATTTCATATGAGGAAGAAGGTTAACATTTCTAGTTTGTTGTATGTATTTAAAAGAACTCAGCCATCACCCTGCTGCACCCAGGCCTTGAACATATGTGAGAAAATATCCTCTGGGTGTTTAAATACAGGCTTCAGTCTAGTTGTAGAAAATAGTAGGCAGCATCAGCCATGATGCCCTCTGGCATCCTGACCCCTCTGATGGCCATATCCCTGGGCTTCTGAATTCCTTTTCACTGGTATCTTGAGTTTCACTGGTGAAACTGGCCTATGATTATCTTACAGTGATTCAGAGATCTGTAGGCTAAGAGAATAACAGCCTATACAACAGATGGCTTCATGAAAGGTGTCTTGGGGTTGTCCGAACAATGTCTGAGACAGCACCCCTTATCTGCCTGCTAGGTTTGGGAATCTATGTGGAGTCCTTCACAACCTTGAGGATGTGGCTAGTGCAGACCATACACCTTTGAAAGACCTTTGGAATAGCATCTTAGCAGCATAGCTATAGTGGACTTCCTGTTTTCAAACTTATGCTCCACTTGCCAGTGGAAGTCTGATCTTGTAAGGCTCTGATCCACCGATCAATGGACTGTTGAAGACAGTGTTTGTGTCACACTAGAGACACAATCCTCAAAGTTATGTGAGCTACCTACTGAGGGCAGGCTGTATTATAAGCCTTTTTCAGTATCCTTCTCTTTCCCCTACCCAAGACTATTTATGAACAATACAGGCACGAGCCACTCTGCACCAGTAGGCCAAAGGAGACAAGGATAACCCCTTATAATAAAGCCAAAAGGCAGCATAAACCTGATCCTACAGCTTGTAGCATAAGTTAGAGAAACAAGTTAATCAAAATTCATTCTCAGATTCCACTTTGCAAATAGGTTTAAAAAGTGTTAAATGTAACTTTTATCAACACATTACAAATGAAAGCATGGTTGTTCACTAGGTCACTAGCATGGTGTTTGAATATAATAACCTGTTCATGTTTTGGACCATACAACAATCTATGAAAACTGTATATTATGGCAATTTGAAGTGTTAGCATGTGAACCCAAAATAAGATCTGATATGTAAGGCTTAGAAAGACACTGACTTCATTGTAAATCACTGACTACTTTACAAGTGAAGATCCTGAGGTACAGAAATGAAAGGGTTGTTTAAGACTTGTCTGAGTCAGTAGAATAGAATCTAGCCAGTACATTCGTCTGTTTTTCCTACTTGCTGAGCTGTATTTTGTGACCTTGCATATTTTTTCAACATATTTTCCAAGGATTTTTGTAGAAGATGAAGCAGCTGAGTGCTGACAAACTGTCTGGATATGTCTCTGATCCAACAAGTGCCTCTCTTCAGGCTGATCTGCATTTGCTGTTCCCAGCTCCCATGAACTCTTACAACATAAAGAACAGAACAGCACTGGGACCTCTACAATGTACTGGATGCAAGTAAATGCGTGGGGTAAATACAAATACTTTTGAAAATGCTTCTTAAAAGTTCACATACTAATGGAATTGTTTTCATTTTATGTATTTTTATATATAAATATATATGTATGTATGTATACATACACATACATATATACCTGACTTACAGAATACTGTTTTTTTGTAAAATCAAATATGTATTAGTGCTTAGCACAGTATCATTATCTATGCAGAGCAAAACAAAAGAGCAAAACCAGGGGAAAATAAGCTATTTTTAAAAAGAAAGTGTTTTTTTCCTCCTCGTTCAGTTGTGTAAAGCCTTGATTAGCAGCAGCAAGAACTTTAGATTTAATAGTATATCTATCTTGGCTTTATATCTCCATGTAATTAATACTGTGTGTATATTAGGTGTCTGTCTCTAATAACTTCTGAATCCCTTGAACAACTACTAAAAATTTTGACTTGAGGGGTAGAAGTCTTAAAGATGGATAAAGTTCCTGCATGTTTCATAAAGGTAGATTTCCTAGTCAGAGGAATGTCCCCAAGGGGGATGTCAGACAGTGGTTTCAGCTTCCACATGTATATACACAGGAGAATCTGCATAGAGTGAGACTATGAGCACCATCACATGCGTCTAAGCACGATGCAGCACTTCGTAGGAAACCAGACTTTAGCAGTTTTGGTGCTCACAGAATAACTTCTCAACAGCCATCCTGTTAAACCTCACCAGGAAGGAGAAAAAGAAAAAGAAACAGTACCATCAAACAATAGTTTTGCCACAGCCTTGTTTTCCCTGGCAGCTGTGTTTTGTGTAAATAGAGTTACAATGTACTATAAAGCCAGCTTGTGGGTACTTTGTTCTCCTTGCTACATTCACTTTGGTCTCATCCTGATTTTATTTTTTCTTGGAAACCCTACTCTTTATTTCTCTTGGGATGGGGGGAGGGGGTGAAGGAGGAATAAACTGTCCCATCTATTATTGGTCATCTTCAACTGCCAGTGCTTCAGGTGGCACAGAGCCTTCTAATTTTCCTTGTTTTGGAAGAGGCAGTGATTGCAAAAAGGTATTTTGTGAAAACCTGAGAGGGATGGGTTCTTTGTTTTAATGAAAAGGCATATATCCTTTTAGCAAGAAATGTCCCTGTTCTTAGAGACCGTTACCTGGCTTTGTTGTCCTTATTTGTAATCGGAAATAAAAAGCATTTCTGAAAGGCTTTTGGGGGATAATGGCTCTGGATAGGGGAAGGAGGAGGAGGGAAGGGGAATCTAACACTTCTTCGCAGATTCATGGTAGCAGCAAAGAGAGGCAGTATTGCTAAACGGTCTCCCTTTTGTAGTCCGCAGAGGTTTTACTCACAGAGCCTGGTATCATCAGTGGCTGGTAAAATATAGTGGTTATTATGAAGTATCTCAAGCATGTACATTTAAGGCGTCTTAAGGGAGTCATTGAAAACAGATTGCAGGTAGATTGTGTTAAAATAGATTTTTGTAACCTCTTCAGCTGATGTGGCAATTCTTTGTAATAGTGAAGGTCCTTCAAGCACAATACTGGTGCCCTCCTGTCCTTCTAAGCATCCATGATTTAGAAAGGACTCTGTTGGGGGGAGGAGGAGGGTGTGCAGGTTTCACTTTGGAGGGGAAAATACTGAACCCCAGTTGCTTCTAGAATATCAAGCAGTGATGTACTTTATCTGCCTGGATGCTAACCTGCAACTGCAGAAGCACTGCTTGCAAAGGCTCATCCACATGCAGACATCAGTCATTTCACCTGATGTGTGAGATGGTCCTTTCCAAAGTGGATTAAGCTAAACCACAATAAGATACTTAAATTCTGAATAAAAGCTCTCCAAAATTAGAGGTTGTACAAAATGTAACAAAAGCACTTTGAATCAGTTTCCTTGACAGAAATGTGGTGTGGGTTTTTTTTGTTTTGTGTTTGGTTTTCTTTTCCCCTGTCACCTTCAGCAATGGTGGAGGATCAGAAGATGGCAAATCTGCAGACTCGTTCAGGGGAGAAAGTTCTATTTATAAACTACAGTGCACAGAAAATAAGAGAGTTGAGCCAATGTGGAGACTCTAGAGAGCTCTGGGAACAATTCTTTCATGGACAAGTCATTCAGCTTTTTCCAGCCTGTATTCCTCACAGCCAAGTAATGGCACTTTCCCCATCTCATTAGGTGCTTAGACATTAATTGGTATATGTAATAGGTAAATCATACAGACATATTCCACGGTGTCAGACTACTGCTTCTGCCCCTGATCTATAAAATAGGAAGACCATCTTTTGCGCAGTCCTTTCTTCAGTGCATCTTCTTTCACTAGGAATCAGACTGTGAAGTTAATTGTAACCAAAGGCTTTTATCTCTCATGTATATTTAATATAACATCTCTCATTGACTAGAGTCTGAATAACCCCACCTTGCCACAGAAAAATGTAAAATGTCCTTTTTTTTTTTTTTATAGGCATCTTCCTGGCACAGTCATGTATAAACAGCTTTGTAGCTGAGATTATTTGAGGTAATTAGGGAAATTCTCTGCTCTTAAACCATTCACAAACTGCTTCCCCTTGAACTTTAGGTGGAATAACAAGCTCTGTATCTGTGTGGATGTATAGAAGGATGCCTACTTATCTTGCCTAGTTGATGTTGCAGTGCCCCATGACAGTGTCCCCAGTACATGGACAGGCTTTGGTTTTGCTTTTTTTTTTAATTATTTTATTTTTGTTTTTCTTCTTCCAGTAAACACTGGATTGGTTTTCTTTTCCTTGTCTAGTGATGTCAACCGTACTAATTCAGTCCAGTAAGCCGTCTGTCACCTTTCTAATGCCATATCCTCGTCAACTGACACATCAGGGAAGGATTTCTGATGAAAGCACAACAGGTCATGTAGCAGCTTCTATTCCCTGAGGTAGGCAGCTTCCATTTTAGCTTAAACTTGGGCTGTTTTTCCGGTGGCTGTCCCCGCTGAGAGCCATTCTTGTGTGGATAATTGTTTCACTTCTGATGCTTCAGGTTTGATCATGCAGTGGCTGACTTAGATACCAAGTTTTCTGACCTAGCTGAGGTGAAGGGGGAGACAGCTGATGCTGTAATGATCATCTGATTCATTCACCAACTTCAGGGGTGAGGACTACAGCATGCATGGGAGGAACCTCTTTCTTTAAAGGGGTGATTCAGCTGAGGTCTCTGACCAGATTATGCCAAGGCAGCATTACATTGAAGTTAATTCATTTTCTTTTCCTAAAAGCACAGCAACAATGCAGACCTTGAGAAAAAGAATGAGATCTTTTCAGATATGGAATAAATGCCAGAGAAATGGCTATCACAAGAGCTGTGCTTGTTGAGACCCTGAATGGGCAGAAAAATGTGGTTATATACTTAGGAGGTGTTTTGTGAGGCTAGTCTACACAATCCAGTGCTTAAATGTGTAGACGGTAAACTTTCAAGGATATTGGACAATATTACATTTTTCTTTTCCAAGTTACAAGCAAGAAGTCACTGACAAAGCTCTGAATGGTATCTCACTATGAAGTGAGGAGATGACAGGTCTTAGCTCTCATCCGGCTTCAAACTTGACAGGATCTGAGAGACACTGTTTTGAAATGGGAATCGAGAGACTCTGTATTACAGTGCTGGCTATGGCTCCCTTCTGCCATTGGCCTTGAAGATTTTTCACTATTTGAATTTCCTTTTCCTCCTGGTTCTATAAACTCTGTGGCACAGAACTCGTTTTTAACTTGTTTCACACAAGAAGCACCATAGCTTGGGGCTCTAATTTCAGCTGGATCTGGGAATCTGGGGATCTGGATCCTGTCTTAAGAAGATGTAGTATAAAAAGGGAGAATTAAAAGACTTTCTTTGTTTCTTTGTTTTCATTAATTAATCCTTAAGCTTTCTTTTTTGTACATACAGAATTAACTGAAATATAGCGAAGTAAGATGATTATTTTCTCAGCTGAAGCAAGCCATAGCCAAAAGACACATTGCCAAGTCTTTTTATCAGGATCCAAGTTTTCTGCTTATGCATCCAGCTTAATGGGTACCTGATACTGATTTACAGCAGCGGGTATGTCCTTTCTTCAGTGAAGATGTATAGCCAGAAAGGTAGCTTAAAGCTGTACATTTTTTCTGGTTTAGCACTATATGGAGTGTAAATAGCTTTGTAGATGTATAACTGAGAACTAGGAGTTCCAAGGATAATTTTCTCATGTACAGTTAAAGCTATATAATAAGCTATATAATAAGCTAGAAAACCAACTCATTTAAGACTTGTAAACCAGCATAAATTACCACACCCACAGTTCCTTCTTAAATCTCCATTATGCATGTGTACAAAAGTACAAAGTTCTTCATAGTACAAGAAAGACATGGATCTACTGAAGCGAGTCCAGTGGAGGGCCACAGAGATGATTGTCATCTGTCATATGAGGACAATCTGAGAGGGCTAGGATTGTTTAGCCTGGAAAGAGAAGGCTCGGGGGGGGGGGGGGGAATGTTATCAGTGTATATAAATATCTGATTGGAGAGAATAAAGAAGATGGAGCCCGACTCTTCTTGTGGTGCCCAGTGACAGGACAAGAGGCAATGGGTATGAATTGAAACACAGGAAATTCCATGTATACCTAAGAAAAAGCTTTTTCACTGTGAGGGCGTTTGAACACTGGACTGGACTGGTTGCCCGGAGACTTTCTATCCTTGGAGACATTCAAAACCTAACTGGACGTTGTCCTGGGCAATATGCTGCAGGTGATCCTGTGTGAGCAGGTGAACTGGATCAGATAATCTCCACAGGTCCCTGCCAATTTCAACTGTTCTGTCATTCTGTGAATGACAGACCATATGTTTTCCCATTATTTCATTATTTTACATAGCCCATGTTAAAATTGCTAGTCATGTATCTACTAATCTTCCTCAACAGCAGTTTTAGATTTGATCCTTCCCTTTGTTTAGTCATAAAAATTGCTCTCTTTGTTCCTCAGTTTTTCCCATATTGATTTCTGGTGTGTTATTATTGTAACTTGCCATTTTCAGGCACGTTGTTGGTACTAATACAAAGGCAGGCACAGGTGTGGTGGTATGGGTACCAACTATGCTTATTTTTGCAGCTGCATAGTGTTGACCTTGGACTACAATGTGTCTGAAGATTGCCTGAAGCCCGGTGAAATCACTAGGTGAGCTGTAGTCAAATATTTGAGCAGTGTACTTTATAAGCCCAGGAAAGAAGAATCTAGGAGCATTGCAGCCCATGCCTTACAAACACAGATTTGGGGCAGTAACCCTACTAGGTTAGAGCTGCTAGAGTTATGCATGCTCTAATCCTGTAGATAAGAGGATCTACAGGATCCTGTTCAATTCTTTCCTGCCCTTGGAAAACTTATGGAGTAATCTATCCCTTCCCATTTGTCTTGCCAAGGAAACAGATAGGGATCATCAACCTTAGATTTACATTGTGACAACTGGATCACAGATTAGTATTTCTAAATCAAGGTGTCTCTATCTTGGTGTCTTTGTCTAAGCTACATCCCACATCTATCCAATATTCCATTTGGTCTTTAGCTGCTGCTCCGGAAGAGCATGGATATCCTACAGGTCCCATGTTATATCTGCCAGCCCACCATAGAGGTCTTGGATAACCCCAGCCGTTTCAAAGGACATTGTGTGCTTACTTTTGGCAAGATTGAACGAAGAGCCATATACCTACTTTAGGATGAGCTGACTCCCTAGTTATTAGACTCTACTGACTGTTCTGAATAGATTTCCATGGACCATAGTGTGCGGGTATTTATGTGAAGCTGAATTCCCCATGGCACCTATGTTTTCTAGTACTGGCATGTTCCTTGCAAGGATAAAACAAAAGGCATCCCTAGCTGGATCTTACAGTCCCAATGCTGGGAGGTTGGAAGTTCGTATCATTTTAAGGAAGTCTGAGGTTCTGTTTCTCTGCCCCGCACCCCTCCCTAAGCCCCAGGCACTTCTGCACTAGGCCATCTCCTCCTCTAACAGAAGATCACAGTCACTGGCACACAGATTAGGATTCTGGGTGGTGGACAAATCACCTGACTTAAAGAGATTGCGTGAAATCTCTGTGACTCAATATGAATGGACTAAGAATACCATGTCCCAAAATGTGTTCAACACTAGGGACTAAACATCATCCGTGAAATTTTATTGGAGATCATAGTGTGCCTGGTGGGTCTCAAATAATTCAGAACAGGCTAAATAGCACTCTGGGGATACTCCTTCACAGTTTTCTGTGCTTGGCTAACCAGGGTATGTAAGTCTGTGAGCAGTGGAATTAGCCTGGGATGTGGATTAAGGGTGCCTCCAGTTCACATTTAGGCTTTAATTTGTTTATATGGTTACAGACTTGTTTTCTGACAGGAGCTGTAGGTACAGGAATGTTCAGAGAAAGGGTTAATCTCATCATGTTTTCATGTAGCTGTTAACCTTGAAAAGGTCTTTGTTTCCATGCACCAAGTTTCTTCTGCAGAACTTCAGAGCTCCACCTATAATAAAGTATTAGGAGTACAGCCCCATCACCAAGCACTGATATACCTTTCACACCTACAAATGTCAGTAAACTTAGCTAGAATCATGTGGATGAGAGGTCTTCCTCCCAGAATTGTAGGAGATGGTGGTGTCCCAACAAGAAAGACTGCTTTTACTTGAAGTTAGTACCAGTGATGCTGCAGCAGAGGGTACGAGGTTTCTGGAAATGCCATCTTCTGAGAAACTGGAGCAGAGTCAAATGTATTTCACACTAGGCACATTAACCAAGCTTAAATCACAGCTTGGATAATCACATTGCCCTAGGAGATCAACAAGCTGTTCTCTTACGCCCAGCTTTGGGCTCTAAATCACCATGTGGTATCCAGCTGCCATGGTAGCTAGGCTTCAGCTGTGCTTGCTATGATCTCTATTCTTTACCTGCTCTCAGGTGTTTTGTGAAGCTTAGAATAACAAATGTGTTCGGATATTGGTAGTGGAAAGATGCCAGGTGAGGCATAAATTATTTACTTTTATGAGCTAGAGATTTGCTTGAATTATATGAAGTTATAAATGGATTTGTACTGATGCTGTGCTTTATGAATGTCTCTTGAGGCTTTTATTGATTATTTCCCTCCTATTTGTTTAATTCCTTATAATCCAGCATGATTGAGGAAGGGAAGGAGGCTACTTTATTTTTGATTTGGGTTTTCAATCAAAATAAATTAAGAAATGATCTTTACTTGAAAAGAATTTGGAATCATTATAGTGAATTTCTGCTGGCACAATGCAGAAAGGACTTGATCCCAGCACTCCATGGATATGATGCCAGCTGTTTGCCATTTCATATGTATGAACAGTTTATCCAGTCTTCTCGAAATCCCATATATCTTGCGTCAGGGATCCAAGTGGTTGTTATTTCGTCTGTTGCATCCATCTGTGTTATCTTCTCTTGACCTTTTACATTTATAAGCTCTTCTGAGCAAGGACCACATCATTAGGTTTGTAAAATGATTCTTGCCATAAGTCTGGAATCTCTAAGCACTCCTATAATACAAATAATTACGGAAAGAATCATCATGACAAGCCTAACTGAAAAAGCACATGTACTACAAAATAAGAAAGGACACTAGATACCTACAAAGAAGACAGGATCTGAAGCAAATATTTTTCTTTTCTTAGAGATAATATACCCTGCCCCTTCACTTTGATCTATCTGAAAATATGAGGAAAAAAGAGGGGGTTTTTAGTTTTCTAAATCAAACTGAGAACAATTATAAAACTGAACCATTGTTGTTAAATCAAACTGTATTAAACACCCAGTGAAATCCTTCAAGGATGCCTGCTGGCCTGTGTCCAATACCTATTTTTGGGAAGGAAACAGTTACTATATTCAGACCTCTATTCACCCTTTGCCAACCTGTTAGTGCTAGAAAGAAATGCCTCATCTAAAACAAATTTCAGTTAGAAAAACGTTATTGTCAAGATGGCAGTAATGTGTTGCTTTGCACTTCTAACTCCACGCCAAAAGGCTGTGTTTTGGTTTACAAAATCAAATAGCCAAGACTTGTTTGTATAGAGAATAGTCATGCCTTTGGCCCTAAGTGTTTTTTGAGTGCTTCACGGCCTTTTGGAATGAAATCCTAAAATATACCAATTCCTACCTCATTCATGGTAGACATCTTCCTACCTCATGGCAGACTTCTGTTCCTACACAAAAACCATTTGTGATCAGATCTCTCACAATTTTGCATCTACTAATCTTCATGTCAGGAATTGCGTAAGACTTTCTGGAAAAGTGAAAACAAAGCAAACCACGAAAAGATTTAAAATAAAGCAGTTTCTGTGGATGTTTGTCTTGTACAAGGAGATCCAGCTACTTCAGATGCCTGCAAGGGTTGAGTTGTAGATCAGGTTTTCCCTTGTGAGCTCTCTCTCTGTCTAGACACAGCTCTACAAAATATCTACACAGTTCTAGAGACAATTCCTTTTTTCTGTCCCCTTCTCTTTTGCCATAATTTAGAACCAAGCCTTGTAACTTTGTTAAGGGAAGGTACTTTGCTAAAGCACTATCATCCCAGGTACATGACTCAAGTGTGAATTGATTGTGATTTCTGTTATGTTGAGCTAGTGTTTACTTTACAAGGCTATCTTACAAGTTCTTGACAGCGTAGCCAAAATTGAATTTTTCTGCCCTGGAAGTAAGAACTTGGGTCTCAATCACTCCAGCCAGGAGTGGCAGAAGGCCAGTAAAAGGAGAGCCTTGGAAAGAGCTGTTCCTTGTTTTTTTTTTTGTTTTTTTTTTTTTTTTTTTTTTTTTTTTGTTTTGGTTTTGGTTTGTTTTTTTTCTGGGGTGAAAGATGGTTAACAATTGCTGCCACCTTAGAGCTACCTCATCCTCTCTTGTTCTCACTTCTTGTGTCTCTGCAGCAGGAGCTGCCCTCCCTGTGTGTCTTAGCAGTAGACAAGTGGACTTTAAAAGGGAAGTTGCATAGCAAAAGTAGGTAAAAGTTACATAGTAAAAGTAGTTAGTGAAGGCATGGCTGTTCTGCTTCCTCCTCCATTTCACAAGGCAGAAGTTTTCAGCTTTTGTACTGTTTACTTTACATATGGCTAACATTATCCCCACGACTTTTGTAGAGGTGTCCTAACTCCTCTGTCATTGACTAAACCAGCATGTGAGTGTGGAAGGCATTCCAATAAGCTATGCTGTAATCGTCTCAAAAAACACATCATCTGTAGTATTAATATATTACTTCAATATTGCATCTTTAGCACATACATTTCTTTCCCTTTTTGTCCTGTCTTTTCACCCCTTTCTTTTGCTTTCCTATTTTGCCACAGGAAAACAATTGAAAAGGAGCAAAAATACAAATGCAGAATAAAAACCTTTTTCAGTTTTTGCTTGAAAAATCAAAGCAAAAATTGAAGAAAGAATATGGAGAAGCATTAGAAAGTGATTCTAATAATAATAACAATACCACAAGGAAAAATTGGCATTATTACGACCCCATCTGTTAAAGGTTCATTCAGGAAAATGATCACAGAGTTGAAATAGTTTTATGAAAATATTTTTTCATGCTCAGTAGCAGTCAAAAAGCAACTGAATGTTAGGAATAATTAAAAAAAGAATAGAGAACATACAAAAAACATCTGCATGCCACGGTAGGTGTGTGCGTGCATCCACACACTGAATGGCCATCCCTTCCCAAAATAGATACAGTAGAACTAGAGAATATAAAGAAGAGTAAAAAGATAAGCAAGGGCAGGAGATGGCTCCCAACCCTGGATTGATGGTTGGACCAGGAAGCTTCAGTCGAGAAAGGGATGGCTGAAGAAGGATATGACAGAAGTCTTTAGAATGCTGAGTAATATGGAAAAAAATGAACCGGAAGGGATTGTTTGATCTCTTTCTTAATAAACAGATGGTATCAAAAGGAAATGAACAATTCAAACATTTATTTGTTTTAAACAAATCCAAGTAAGTGCTTTTCACACAGTGCTTAGTTGACGTATGGACTCCTTGTTATAGTGTTTTGTGGATGCTAAAAAGCAGTGACATGAATGGAGGAAAAATACATTAAGATCAGTTAAACACAATATTACCTGCAGTTCTTGAATTTCCTGAACCCACTAGTCATTGGAAATTGAGAGAATACACCAGAGGTATATTAATATATTTTTACTCTTTTCCTCGTCCTTCCTTAGACTTCTGGCATGCCACTGTTGAAGACATGATGCAATACAGCTGACCTTGTGTAGATAGTCGTATGTTTGAAAATATAATGCATATGCACTTTATGGTCCCTTTTCACTGCAAATACTCTGTAAAAAGATGTTAGCATAAGAGAGGAATGGATGTTTATCTTAAGAAAAGAAAATATGCATTGAACAGAAAAAGAAATTGTTTGCACAGAGGGCAGATTTCTTGAGCAAGAAGATCCTGTTCTCATGTATTTTAAGACTTTTAAAATACAGATTGTTTAATACATAATGCAGAAAATTCCATATTGAAAACTATTCAAGCACAAGTGAAAATGTAATGTTATCTTCAGGGGCTTTGTGTAACTCCAAAGTATGAAAGTATAAATAAAATGACAATAGAGTTAAATGGAAATTAGGAAATCCATTCCTCTTCCAAGGCAATGGGGTATAGCTGCATATTAGGTGATTGGGAAGTTTCCTGTTTTAAAAAGAAAATCTGACAATTTTAAGAAAATCTAGAGCATATGCTGAAGAAAGGGTTCAATCATGGTTTATTCTTAGGCAAAATATTGAAGAACTTATTTTACACAAGACAGAAAACTGATGATCTCTGTAACAGAGTGAAATTGAGGAGATTGAGCCTTGGGGGTTATTTTTGGTTTTGACTATGACAAATAAAGCAAATCAAAAAGCAACTGTAGTCTTATCCTAGTGTGGGGAAGGAAAAATCTGGATAATAGATTTTTTCTTCTTCTTTCCTTTTTGGCTGGAGACCTGTATGTTCAAACTGAGAAGAAAGAACGAGTTGAAGTGACAGGATTTTGTGCGAAAAATCTGTACAAGGTTGAAAATATTGAAAAATTAGACAGCGTGGGGATTAATTGAAGTCTGAGCAAGAAAGTTCTCTCTTGAAGATGAGAGCAGTTGAAGCTGCCTTTGAACTGAAGTCAGTGGGACACTGTGATTAAATACATCTTGTTTTTAAAGCCCTGCTGGTCCCTGTGGAGCCGTGATTAGGAACCCAGATCAATTATATGTCGGTATGAGTTTAAGGCTGCTTTTTTCCTGCAGTTGTCCGCGTTGCAAGGCTTTGGAACGAGATAGTAAAAAGAAGGAACTCCAGGTTACTGACCTGGAAGAGCCATTTGTTTTGTTTGGGTAAGAGGAGCCCCATGGAATATCACACCTATTTCTTCCTCCGAGTTCATTCAGGATGGTCCAGCTGTTTTTCTTTTTTCCTTTTTCTCCCCCCTCCATCTGCCATGAGTGACTACTGACCTGCTGTGGCTGACAGCTGAGCCCGGTGCTTGGTGCTTTCAGTGCCTTCAAGCTGTCATGAGCTTCATCTGGAGAGCTGAACACAGTTGTAAATGCTGTAAGTTCCCTTGCCTATAGTTGATTGCTTTGATAGTATTCTTCCATCATGTGCAATGACAATTAAATAACATTTAAAGCATCAGACACAAAAGAAACAGGAAGGAAAGGTGCTGGATGCAGAAAAATGTTTTCAGTATTTCACAGTAAGGTCATAGTTAGGGAAAGGGAAATTTCAGGAGGAACCTGAGTGCTCGAAATGGCTTTTAAGCACAATTTGAGTGCCTGCGATGCTGACACCACTCACTGAGTCAGACAGGGCTTTGACAGATTTCTCACCTGTTCTCTTTGACCTTAAAGTTTGTGCCTCAGGATGAGCACAATATTATCCCTGTTTTGCTAGGGTTAGACAACTTAAAAACTTAAACGAGGACTCTGAAAGCAGGTGATCCTCTCAGTCTGTGACAGACTCAGTTTGATGGGTTTGCTCTGAGGAGGTATTATAACCCTCAGGAAACTCAGACATTGCACAGAGTCACACCAGCTGCATCGCACCAGTTGTCTGGTAGTTTCAAAACTCTTCCCAAAAAAGGAGGGCCAAAGTCAGTGCTCTTTCTGGGTTCCAGGCTGCAAACCAGAGGCTGAACTCCTTTTCCTGAGCCCTGCTTATTTCTGTAGACTGTTCTGTGACTTCCCTGTGAGAACTCTGGTTTTGTATGAGGTGACTAAATGAAAGTCCAGCATTACTCTGGAGGCTAGAGTAAGAAGGTGACCGTTGTGGCATGATCAAACTGTTGGAGCTCCCCAAAGCAGCTACTATCAATGACTGAAAAGTAAAGAGACAAAAGAGGAAAAGTACCCCCTTGAAAAGTATTTCCATATCCTTTTTTCTTAGTCCATAGGCTGCAGTCAACTGTATGTGAGCTCACATTTTCGTATATTGCAGAAAAGACACCGTGAATGTTGGCTAGTGAAAGATCTTATATATAGCATTTATGAACACAAAGATCTCCGAAAAGCTACTTTTAGCCCATAACACAGTCTGTAGTCTTAGCCTACACTCTAGTGACTCAAGGCACTCTCATACAATTTGGACTGACTTTGCAAAAACTCAGCATATACTCCTTTTGTTCTGTTCAGTCATCCTTCTATGTAGTGACTTGCTATGAAAGCAGAACCTGGCTATTCTGACAAATGAAACTTTGAGGGTGTTGGTTTTTCTCGCTTTCCCTAAACAACTTATAAGTATATTTGTACATGTTTGCTTTCTTCAGCTTTGTGCATGTGCAATGGAAAACTGAGTCCTGATAAAAAATACTCTGCTACCTGATTTCTCTGTTTCTTGGTTTCTCTTCCCATGGTTTGAAACTTTCCTTCTCCATAACTATAAGTTTTTTCATTAGCCAAGGATATTTGCCTTTTGGTTGATGTTTTCAGAGCTGTGTTCTCAAGTGGTAGAGCTATCCTGTTCAGCAGATTAACCATAGTGTATGGAAATACTATTGGCTAAATAAAAATTCCAGAGTGAGATAGCAGTGTAGGAGAGCCTGCTCTGGAAGGAACAGTTTCCCCCTGAAGTTCTGTAGAGTTTGTTCTGGGATTCTGTTCTAAGCCATATGCTATTGCCTCCAAGAAACTGTCAGCGTGTAAAAAAGACCCCAGTCAAAAGGGGATTACTGTGTATAGGTCACATGGCCAGAGAGACGTGAAAAATGATGCACCACTTCCCATGGGAATGATTTAGTGGTTCAGTACAGTGGCCAAAGAAAAAAGTCTCATTTAATTCTGTTGCTTCCTAAAGGATGAGGAAAGGACATCTGTGCTATGGCTCAGGACAGAGAGTTCAAATCTTACTCATAGTGACTTTCGGCGAAAGGGGAGTGGAAGAGGAGCATGAGCAAGTAATTACAGGCTTCAGTGTACATGAGTAAGAAATATATATTAGGAGTGAAGGCATACTTAAATTAAAGGATGGTAAGTTCAGGTAGAGAGGTTCTTTCCTAGCTCTGTCAGTGTCCTGTTGTTTGAGCTTAGGTTAATCTAGGTCCCATGTTATACAGAAAAACAGCTTAAGTGGTTGCAAAATCAAAGAGAAGCTTTGAAATTGTTCAGGAGTCATATGAGTGAGTCATATGGGCCCAGCTAGTTATAAGTATGTTCTTCCATGTGACATTTTCTCTAGCAGCAAAACAAATTTGAGGAAGTCTTTTCTTTCCTTCGTCCCAAAGTCTCAGTCTCGCCTGTGCATGATACTGTGCTGCCCTTCGGCTGGGCCACTGTAAGATTTTGTGGGGTAGTCCTGTAAAAGCGCTGATGAAATGATCTGAGTTAGCAATAAAACCAACAAAAAACGCAGGACACTCTTAAATAAAGAAATGGTGACAGCAGAATGTATAAAGAAATGGGAGGAGAGCAGAGCTTAACTCAGGTGATGTATGCAGTCAAGGGTACATACAGAGGAAAGAAGGATATGCCTTGCTGGCATTCGGACATATGTAAATAAATTTCTGTGCACTGCTTAAAGTACTGCAGGATGAGCGGAGACGGCTCCCGACGTGACAGGGAATGAGTGTACCCACTGAGCAGTACTATCAGAGGAAAGGGAGAGCTCCTTCTTCCCCAGCTCTTGGGGAACGTCTCTCTGCTTTGAAAGCACATAGCTATTTCCAGTCCCACAATGCTTCTTAGCAATAATAACGATACTGCAATTCAGAACCCAGGAGGTGTCTGCTTTTCCCACACAGCAGACTGCAAACATCTGCTGTCCATTCTGCACAGTCCCCAAAGAGCACGATTGCTTGAGTTCTCCCTGTTAGTGCAAACATAATTGAAGGCAGCAATGCGGTGCTTCCTTCCTCTAAAGACAGCCGAGCTGTCTTTCCAAATAGGTCCAGTCCTTTCTCCATTATCCTGCTGCCTTCTAAGGACTTTCTGGCAATGGGTTAAATGCTTTGCAGAAATCTCATCATGGGCCGAAGGTGGTTTAGAAGATTGGCTCTCATTCAGCTTGATACCTCGTCATTTAATTTCAATAATTAAATAATCCAGTGGGACAACTCAGAGGCATAGAGTCCTTTAATGAGATGAATTAAACTTCTTTGAAACAAGAGGTTTAAGAGCTGTTAAAAGCTGTTAGGCTTCTATATTTGTTTCAAGCATGCCAGCAAAGTTATGCATGAGACAGCTCTGGGGTTTGAATAGGGTGAGCTAAAGCTGTTTTCTAGGAGAGATGCACACGTGACAGAAAAGTAAGCAAAACACCACAGAGTCAGTCACAAAGAAGGAGAAAAAAAGCCATAAAAATGGGCATCCAAGAAGAAGGCGAAGACAGCTGTTTTGTTAAATTCTGGCTGTAGGAGGTTTATGGTAAGCAGCCATGCTACTGTTCAGTTTCTCTTTTGTGGAAGGAGGAGGGTTTTGATGTGTCTGTTGTGAATTGGAGGCAATAAAACAGCCAGAACAAAAGCAAATGGCAATAACAAGAAAAATAAATCAGCAACAAAAGAACCCTAAAGTCTTATTCTAGCAGCATCATCTTTCTCTCCTAAGGATAGGAGAAATATGCTGAGGACCCAAAGTTTGGCCAAGTCGGAAAAGGGGCACGGTCTAGAAACTAGGTTCCAATGTGTGTAATGCTGTTTCTTGGTGATTCGCTTGCTGAGTTCCCAAGATGTATAATTCATGGCAAGTTCCATCATTTCTCATCTTGGATGGCTGGACTGGGACAACTGGGGTTTGGTGTAATACAGTGAAATAGTTCCTTTCCTTTCTTCTAAATTTAAACTGAATCCAACACCACCACCATTGTGCTCTCGTTGCACCATGAAACGTGTGCATGTCCTTGAGACCTTACCAGTCCACCGCATTTGGCTGAAACTGGCCAACAGCTTCAACAGTTATACTGGGAAGGATAGACAGACAGACGGAAAGTGATAATATGTTCCTCCTGCCTTCAGCATAACACCACTAAAAATAGTTTTCCTAGCTTTGATGTCTGTTAGATAGAATTGTATTAGCCAATCTCTTCCCTACAAATCCTCCAAATAAGGCCTATTAAGAGCTTACATTTTATAAAAATCTAATTTATGAACCCAGTTTGGTGACTCTCTGAAAAATGCTATTTTATCATTTAGGATCTAGAAAGAAAGCCTTCGTCTTTACTACGAAGTGTTAGCCCTCCCTTCTCTTCTATACAGAAAAAACCAACTAGTCTTGTTACACCTTTCATTAGTGTTAAATTTAAAATCATGAACATTATGTTTATTTGGCAATTTCACCTTCCGAGGATGCCCTTTTAATTGTCCTTAAATGTCCTTTTGAAGAGAAGGGGGCCAGTTTAGCCAGCAGTTCCATGGATATAAACACAAGATATCTGTTATGTGATAAAGTCAGGAAGTCTGGATCCAGCTCTGCATGGTCTGGCCTGCAGTTTATTGCAAGCAGCTTGAGCAGTCTGAGCCTAATGAAGGCCTTAAAGTCGTGCTACACAACTTGAGGAGCCCTCAAGTTCATAGCCAGCCCAAACAAGCCAAAGCCAAATTTGCTGGGACTATAGCAGAGTTCAGTCAAGGTGTAACAGTTATAACAGCTCTACCCAGCTTTGCAAATCTGGCTCTGAGCGTTCCAATAAACTACTATTTCCAAAGCCTTGGTGGTTTGTGATTTCATGCATCTCACAGAGGACCAATTTTTTCCAAGATTCAACATCTACAAGGTGGCTGAGTGGCTGTATGTGATACAGGGAGGCAGAGAATGATCCTTCTGGCTAAAGCAGGGATACAGTTAGGGGCACAATAATCTTTCTTTCTGAGAAGTGATGGAAAAGCTCCGTAATGGAGCAGACATTCCCTGAACTGTACAGATGTCACATTAATGCCTTACCCAGGTGTACAATGGAAGCTAATTGAGGCAATCGAGCAAAAGATTGGTGCATCGCAGAAGATGTCAGTCCTGCACGGAGAACCCAGGTGTTCTGTGGGAACTAATTAGATCAGGGAGCGAAGGCGAGACGAGGCTTTGACAGGGGAGGCAGGAGGCTTGGGAGGGAGGAAAAAACAAAAGAAAGGAATAATTAAATTAAGGGGTTTGGTACAGCAAGGGGGGGGAATAGCGCTGAAGAAAATGCACAGTGTGGGGCTTTGCGAGAGTGGCTAGGATTTGATGACAGTCCCGTGGTGACATGCAGGGAGGGCTGTTCTTCACTGAGGCTTGCTGCTGCCGTCAGTGCTTCCCAGGCTTGCATTTGGTGTCAGTGCAGGCTGGCAGCGTTTCAAGTGACTTTGATCCAGCAGAGCCTAGGCTTGTGATGGAGTAGTCGTGGAGGGGAGGGACAGTCTGGGGAGGACTGAGGATGTGCGCGTTCATTCGTGGCCTGATCCTTGTCAATTGCTCCGTAATTCTCCCCGCTCCCAGCTGAAGTCCCTCATGAGAAGACAGGCAGCAACAGCAGCAGTGACCATCCTACCACTCTGATAGAGGCAGGTTTCTTATATGTTCCTTATGCCCCAGTTTTGAGGGTACTTTGCTGTGTGTGTAAGCCTCAGTAAGGTAAAGCCGGATCCAGGAGTGATACCTGTTTCTACTCCTATTCCAGTAGCAATCACAAAGCTTTGCTGCATCAGGGTATCATTGCTATTGGAAAATGTAACATCTGCCTGGAGAACCTTGTTTGCAATCCATGGGTCACCCACTGTAATTTTAGTCTGTTTTCAGATTGTCAGTTTTGTGCTTATTGAACTAAATTAATGCTTGTTCTTACTGACGTTACATAAGAGTGGTGTGGAAAGGATGTTAATTCTGAACTTCTCGTGGAATTTGGCTTGTTTTGTCACCACCTATCTGTACTACCGACCTTCAAAACTGGAGTCTGGGAGATAAAGACCGATGTGTTTATCAAGCCACCTCTCTGGTGTTTAGCTTTTTTCAAGCAAACTGATGAAAACACATGTATTGAATTCTATTCATGTCTTTTAGAGGCATAGAGCAAGGTCTAAAGTAATCAAATAATAACTATCCTGCGATACCCTAGCAAAAGTTAAGTGTTTTAGACCTCTGTGAGGTGCCTCTTGTATGGCTCTTTATCTTCTAGGAGCCAAAATAAATAAATAAATAAATAAATAAAAAGATCCAGAAAGCACGGGGAGGAATACTTTATTTCTCTTGAACAGTGGTTTGTTTTTAAAAAAGAGTCTGTAGAGGGTATTACGGGGCTCTCTTTTTGAATGGGGACTTAAAGTGATTTCTGTCACCTACATGCCAAGGAACACACTGAACTTCTCGTTCATTTTAGACATCCGATGTTGCAGGAACAACTGCAGGCCTGGGAAGTGCTCTGGGCTCAGTATTTTTTGTTTCACAGAAGACCCTGAAGGTGAATTTTGTAGTGTTTTATACATGAACGATCTTTAGAAGCTAGGATTTCTAAGCTGCCTTCTAATTCTTTGTCGTTCAGGGAGAGATGAAATTGTTTCAGCTGCTTCTAGTGTGTTAGAAATTGAGTATATATTTAATTCACGGTAATTTTCATGACAAGGTGTCTCAGATCTTTAGCTGACTCTTTGGATTTCCTTTTTCCCTTGTAATTTTCTCTTAGCCTCATTTAGAGGCTGTAAAAATGTCTGTAAAATCAAAATTAGGTTAGAGCCTTAGTTTTAGGAGATCATTTATGTACATTAACTTGGGGGGGGTGTGGGGGGAAGAAACCACTTTGGCATTGAGCAAGGTCCTAACTGCAGTGCAATCACATTGAACTGAATCCTTCCTGGAGTTTGTTCTCCCCAGGCAGAACTGGCACGGCAAACCATTTGACTGAATGGCTTCTCTGGGAGTAGTTATATGCTACATTTTCTTTGGCAGTGCAGCCAGCTTAAGAAGTTCCCCACTGTCCCTTCAGCTGTGTTGACACAACTGCATGTGGGGTTACAGCATAAACCAGGTCACTGAAATTAGCTGGGTTAAAACAAACAGTGAAACCTTTTCTCTATTTTTTAAAATCATTTTTGCAAACCTGTCGTTCCGACGTTTTGGCTTGCAGAGCAGCACCGTGAACTCCATTGCCCTGGTACAGCAGAGGGGCAGGGAGGCACGAGGGCATGAAACCATGGCTGGGGAGGGAAGGAGGGATGGAGGCAGTAGGAAAGTCTTTGGACAAGGGAAGTAAAGAAATGTGTGTAGTTTTATTCTTCCTTGCTGTGCTGTTTGCCTTCTTGATAGGCTGGGTATAGCTGGGTATATGAGAAAAAGCCAATTCCCCTTTCTCAAGGGGAAAAGGATGGGCTGTGACCCCAAATTAGAAGGGAAGAACCAGCACAAGAATACTATAGACCGCATACATTTTCCTGGCACATATGATGGATTCCTTTTTAATGCCCCCAATGCTTTGTAATTTGAACTGCTGCCTGCTATTTATTTTACTTTAATCTGTATCATTTCTCTGTACTTTTTATCTTCCTTCTCAGTGCTCCTCAAGTTTTGTATTTCTAGCCAGGCTTTTACAATATTAGGAAGTCTTTTCAGGACAGTAGGGAGTGGGTTTGTGGGGAAGGGGGAGTTCAGTAAATTATATATGCAATTTGTAACTGTCAGAGTACAAAATTCAAATTATTTAAGAAAATAAAACAAATGTTTGCATTTACATTCCATACTGGGAACTTATATTTAAAACTGAAACTAAAGCCTTTATCTGAACTGTCAGTGTTATAGATGGTGCCTGTATATATGTAAAGATTTGCATAGCTTTTATCAAAGTGATGCACTTAGCTGATTTAAGATTCCAACCTTTTATTTAGGAAGAGGAAAAGATAATATTTTAAAAGAATGTGAATTTATTCAGGCCAGTCCATCAACCTGTCTTTGCCTTGATTCACTTTGGACACTGGAGCCCTTTCTGTGGTTGCTTGTTCAGGATATGCAGTCTGCGAGAAGGATGCGGAGTCTAGTCTTCCATCTTGGATTTCAAACTCCATCTCATAAAGTGACACTCCTCCCATGATCTTTTGGTACCAGGAGTACCTGCACACGATGGTGAATGCCTTGGCTAGTTCTGAATATTAATTTAAGAATCTCCAGCTGGGGCAATGAGGGTTTTTTGTGAAGCTCCACATCAAGTTCAGGGTTGCCTCTACTTCATATCTGCTTTAGATCCACTGTAACCTACCAGTCATTGCGTGTTGTGTGACCATGCTCCATAGGCAGTGCAAATCTTCTGCAGTTCTCCCCAAGTGTGAGTTCATCATAGTGTAACTCAGTCTGTCAGAGCTGCCTTTCCCTGCACCAGCGCTCGGTAGTTGTGTGTCTGCACAGTTCAGGGAGCAAGCCAACTGAAAACTGATCTTGTCTCTTCTATAGCATTAGATTTCTTACAGCCAAACGTGCTGAACTGATTTACTGAGCAAGGCCAGGAACATGAGGGCTGGTGCAATTGGGCAGGGTGTCTGATTGTGACAGTCCCAATTTAGATCAGCTTAACCTGCTGTGGAGCAACCCCTTTGAACTATCTCAAACGGTTGATACAGAAGATTTTAGCACTGAAAGTGAGTAGCTCTGTCCCTGGTGTCCGGCATATGGTGGGATGCATAACATCCTTAACTAGGGAAATGATGTTAAGGGGTATTCAATCCAGTGCACTAAAGCATAATAGGATTGGATAGCAGGAAGTTTAGGTCGAATAAATTCAAATGGAAAAGAATGAATTCTGTCAAGGCGTTTAAGCACATTGTAAGCATACCAAAGAAGGTGGTAAATTCACAGTGGAATTTTTATTCTGAGACTGGATGTCTTACTTGACGATAAGCTATAGTTCAACTACCTGCAAGTGATTGGGCTTGATAGTGTTCAGCTAGGGAGAAAGAAAGAATAATTCTCTCCACTGCAGTGGGTGAAATTCTGTGGCCTGTGTTAAACAGAAGGTCATACTTTCAGAGGGCTATGATCAATTCTCTTTTGAGATCTATGAGTCTCTGCTGGTAGGTATTTTAAGGTTGCCATTTGCTATGTGTTTTTGCGAGTATGTGAAGGGAAGTCCTGGACATCCTGTATGTTAAATTGGTTGGAGTTGTATTAATCTCTCAAAAATTATCTAGCCTTTGAACGCATTGCCCTCAGTACCAACAGTAACAACTTGAGGTGTTGTCTAAGCATTTCCAGGTTGCTAGAGCCCTAGAATTTGGATTATAGCATCTATGTGTTATGGCCTATTTCCAAGAAGGCAGTGGAAATTGGACCCAGGCACTTTCAAGTTTAGGCTTTTGTCCCCCTTCACCCAAATGGACTCCACAGGCTCAGAATTAGGGAGCCTGGATTTCCCTCTGGGGAGAATCCAATGATTAAAAAAGGTGGTTTGAACAGGAGTATGAACTGAGCAGAGAGGAATCCACAGTAGGTAGCAGGGAACACTGAGGTGAGAGGTGTCTGAAAGCAGGAAGTCCATACAAAGTCCAATTCTGGAATACTCTCTAGAGAACAGGCACCACCTTCCACTCTCCCCTCCCAAGGCATTTCCCACCTTTTTGCTGATACTCTGTGTTAGGTTACTCAGTCAGGAATGGAAGTTCAAACTCCACCCAACTAGGCTGGTAGAGTTCATCCTAAGCACCAGACTCTCCACAAGGCTGATCAAACCACAAAATGGCATTCATCCTTTCTGCAGAAGGTCTATCACTGTGCCACAGACAAAAACCACAATCCTCTCCATTATAAAATGATCCTCTCCAGCATCTTTACTCTTCATTGACATCTATGCACTTCCCAAAGCCTCATCAAATGTTCAATACAAAGCTAGGATCAGGGTTCAAAAATTCTTCTGGCAATTATATGCTCTGCCTTTTAGGTTGATTCTGCTGCAATTGTTCCCAATCTTCACTAGCCCATGGACAGAAATAATAAGTCAGAGGCATGTTGCAACCTAAATAATACATTTCTCTTTTTGTCTCTCTAGACCATAGTTATAGCTTCCTATGAACATTAGTAACATTGATGGGTCTTCTGGACATTGTATTGTCCACAGAAGTGTGACAGGAGTGTTACAGGCTCCCATGCCCTTTAGTCTCTTTGTTTACAAAGCCCTGACAGCAGGCTTTCTGCCTCTATCCCTCCCAGTTACAGAGAACAGTTTACAATCTTCAAGTGAGGGAGAACTGAAGGCTCTAAATCACGGCACAAGGAATTTGTTTTATTTTTAAATATTGTGATTCTTAAACTTGATCTCATGATTTCTGGGGCTGGGAAGGGCAGACTAGTAGTGTTATCCTGCCTTTTCAAATGCACATACCTCCTGGTATTTCCTGCTGCTCTGGAGAGAAGTAAATTTTACTACTTGTTGAGATTATGCAAATCCAATGCTACAGAAATTACAATGTGTTATGTCAGCTCTGGGCATACAGCTGCAGTTGTAATGCAGGCAAAATCCCCTACTGCTGTACCCTACTAAGAAGCAAGCATCTCATCCATTTTCTTTGTTTCCTCTCTTCGATGTTTTTATGGAAATTAATCATTTGACAGCAGCAAAAGCTTGCTACTGGCCTCCTGTGACTTAGCTATCTGTCAGGGATTTTATTTAATATGATAGTACAAAACCTTCTTAGATTCAGATCTGTTCTGATTTTGTTTAAAAAGTTTATGAGTTATTGTCTCCCTCCCCCCACCCACTCAAGCCATGTAGGGCTTAGGACCTGCTGGTTGTCCGTCCATGGCCCCCACGGCCATCTGAAGTGCATGTGGCCATTGGTACTAAACTAAGCTTGTGCTGTTGCTTAAGCTCAGGTTCCCACCTTCCTATCTCCCGCTGGAGATAAAGGACAATCTCTTCGACAGCTTCACACTGAGCCTATGAAACACAGCAAGGCCGTAGCAATTCTATAATGCAATCCACAGTTTGGTCTGGGAAGAGCTATCTTTTTGGCATGTTTGTTAGGCTGTGATCTCTCTGAAACAAAACCACCACGAGTCTGGTGTGTAACTTCTCACTGAAAGATAGGGTAGATTCCCTGTTTTGCAGGGAAATGGGCAGGGAACTGAGGTGCATGTTAACTATCTAAAAGCTAGGAATTTAGTCAGTTAGTCATTCAGTGGAGAAACAGGTATGCGTTTCTTGAAAAAGACGTCAAGCAGGAGCCCAAGGAGCCCATTTGACTAGTTTACACTGGATACTCACGCACATAAATTAGGTGAGATGAGTTGCAACATACATGACCTACCCAAGTTACACAGTAACTAGTAACCACAAAGTAAATGCATGTCATACTGGAGAAATCTAAAGTTCCCTGTCAATGCTTTACCAAGGCAGAAGGCTATTGTCTCCGTCTCTGTCTGACTGAAATCAGTGGGACAGTTGATGCAGGAATACCCTTATGGATTTAGTCTTGTAGGGTTGTCCAACTCACAGCTAAGAACTTCTCAGCCCTGTTTCAGAGCCTTTTGCCATATTGGTTGTGTTATCTTTAGCAGATAATTTTACGTAGTAGAAGCCGATAGGTAGAGGAAAATGGTCGGTGCTCATTCACCTCAAATCTCTAGTATATAAATTTGGGAAAATTTACTTTTGGTAGACTTTAGCATGGTCCCCTGAACCAAACATCTCTGCTACATGTGTTTGGAAGCTCTCTGAAGGGAAAAAGTGTTAGGTACCTTCCGGACAACCTTCCGCTGGTGTGTCCCCACTGGGCTTTCTCATGCATTTGGAGCGGATTCTACTTCTGTGTGCTGCAAAAGAAATCTAGCTGACACACAACCAAACTACTCTGATAGTGGAACAAATATACACTAAATGGAGACCACCAGGGAATTTGTCTCAAAATCATGCTACAGCTCCAAATCAAATCACTGCAGCCACTGTAAAACAAATAATAGGTAATTGTGTTTTCTTTTTTTTACTGGAATATCGGAAAGGGCCGTGTTGCCACTAGAGATAGGCCCAGAAAAAACAGCAGATGCTCTCTACTTTGGGATCCTCAGTAGTCCCATTTCAAGACCATAATCTGTCGACTCAGTCCCATAATACCATGGTGCAAAGAAGTTTATGTGTTTTCAGTCTTTAGCAGCTTGGTTTTCTAAGCTTGTTGCTTAACAATCAAAATCAAATCCAAGCATTATTCCTGTGCTGTTGTAACATAAGTATTATATTTACCTTTTCTTTTTTCTGAAAGTGTTTTAATAGGAAATACCTATTAATAGAAAATACCTATTAGTAGGAAATTAATAGGTATTAATAGGAAATAACTGTTCAAAGAAATTAAGTGGATCATTAATGGGATCAGTATCAGATTACATTAAATTGTGATGGTCTAAAACACAGGTTAAATTCCTCTGCCAAAGTAATCAGGTTGGAATAACAAAAGTTTGGGGAAAATAACATTTAAAATATTTATAAGTGGTTTTTTTTCCCCCAAAGCTATTTCCATAAATTCTTCTAAAATAGGACATATATCTTCAGTCAGCTGATGGAACAACAATTTGGAACTATTTAGTAATGATGACTTAAAGCTTTTGTAATAGAAGACAATGCAAATAAATAGTTCTGGTGAGGTGATCACAAAGTAGTCAGATCTCCTAGGGAAAGCTGGCTGCTAGATGCAATCCCGTTTCATCTCTTCCGAGATGAATTCTTTGTGGAGGCTTTCTCACTGGGTGAAGAGAGAAGGCTACCTTGTCAAGGGGCTCTGGAGGTTAGGACTAGAGCTTTAGAGAGGTGAATGATGGAAAGAATGGCATTCTTTTTAAGATAATAGGGGTGATATTTGAAGGACTGAGCTGCTCAGTTTTGATTCAGATTGGCCTTGTCCTCTTGGGTAGATAATTTAGGTTTACCTAATGGAGACAACCAAGTCAGACTATGGGAATCTGAGTTGGACTGGGGGGAATAGAATATGCTCCACACTTTATAATCACATATAGAATGTATGCTGATAAAATTCAAAAGTTTTTTTTGAGTGTTTTGAGACCAAAAATACATTGGAATTAGTCATTAGCTTCTGAATTTCTATCTCAGAAAAAAATCCATAAAATTTTAAAATTGCTGAAAAACACTGAGAGAACAGCCATGAAAATAAAGCAGATATGGAGATAATATATTACTCTTGTTGGTAAATACCCGTTTAATTTTCATATGTGTATCAAAGGTCTTGTATCTGTTATATTAGCTGAAATATTGACCCTATACCTTTCTGACAAAGAGCTTTCACTTCTTGTGGAGTATTATGTGTGCTGCAGCCGATGTGGCAGAAAAGGATAAGTTGATTCTTGAATTTTTCTCCATGACCTAAAACCTAAAAAATTAATGTGTATTGACTTCAGTACTGGACTGTGTTGAATATTCAGAATACTTGAACTCATGTATTTGTTACCTCCAAAAGTGGAGCAAAAGAAAATAATCCTTGTGAAATCTATGTTTTTAAAAGAAGCATGGTTCTCATGTTCTTACATATTGTAAATGGCTGAAACTACATGCTTATCCTTGCCTGATGGGCCATCCAGAGGAAGGACAGGTGGTGGATTTCAGCACATGAAAGCTTTCTTCCAGCTTTTACCTTTTTCTAGATAACACATACACCTAAGTTATAAGTCCAAACAAATGAATTTTTTAAAGTACAGTTTCCTTATTTTTTCTTCATTAAAAGAAAGGCCATATTCAGAAATATTTTAAATATTATTATGAGACTAATTTTGATGATACCTCAATAATTCCCCAAAATAAATAGAAAACTTTTATTGGTTTAATCAGTGAATCCTTCTGCGTTGAAAAAGACTCTTATTCCAAAGCCACAATTACATACATCTAAATCAGCAATCTTGTTCCAAGTCCTTAGGGAGATTCTGCATTATGGTGCAAAAACAGAGGGTAGTAATTAAAAACAACAACAGTAATGTATTGATAGTGCTGAGACTCAAGGAGATACCATTAAAATCACTTGCTAGGAGCTATTCTTTTTTAGTCTAAGCCAAGACTCCATTATTACCTGTTAGACCTCTTCTAGGAAAAACTGCCTGGAGATCAGCAGCACCACATATGTGGATATTTGCTTCTCTCACCTGCTGGGTCAAGACCATGTCAGCTAGAACACCCACAGGGTCTTACTGGAAGGAAACCATCTCTTCGTTAAATGCAAGCAAAGGTAAAGACTACAACATATTCATTTTATCTACTATCAACCTCATAATTCGATTTCATCATGTATTGTATTAATGCAGTGGTTTGGTCATTCTGAGTCTATTGATTTACTGATTTAATTTTAATTGTGACCTCAATTTTACCATTGCATTGTTCAGTCTTTAATTATCCTAGTAAAACTGTAGTATATTAGCTCACTAATAGGCACTCTTAAGTGAACATTTGCCTGCTCATCCTTTTAAATAAATCCATTAAAATATACAGAACTGTTTTATTCCGTCTGCCCGCAATGTGGGTCACGCATTCTGAAGATACAATTAACCTCAAGTGAGAAATTTGCAAGCCACTAAGTTATTGCATTGAAAAGTAAAGCCAAGGTCTTTTCACCTTATTATATAAGACACTGCAAAGCCTTCAGTTTCTTGCTGGAGAGAGAATTCCAGAGCACAGATGGAAAGATAGGATGACATGAACAGAAATGCTGAAGTTCGGGGTTTTCTTTTTACCTTGTTTTCCATTATGATATCACTCGGGGAATATGTCCCGATCCAGTATCGGGAGGGTTTCGTTACGATCCCAAGGACGAGATTAAGACGCTAAAACCGGTCAAATATCGTACAACCTTTTACCTTTATTTTCCACGAAGTGGGGAGAAAAGGCTTGTGGGGGGGGGGGGGAGGCGAAGGGAAAAAGGGAACAAGGGTAAGGGGAAAAGACAGAGAAAAGTTGGAAAAGGAGAGAGGAAGCTAGCTACCACCACTCCGAGGCCGATGATGTTCCGCTGACTCCGCTCGAATCACAGCTCAAGCTGGGTGCCTCCGACGAGGGACGAGGAGCGAGGGCCGAGAGAGGGAGTGAGAAAGAGATGGGGGGGCCGAACAAAGAAATCCCTCGGCAATTATAGCTTTTTCAAATTAAGTTTTCCCACCCCTCACGTGGTAGTTCAGACCAATAGTAATATTTGGGTCTGGGGTCTCCTGCTCCTTATTGGGTCTCATCACTGTCCCTAGGTAGGCCGTTTACTGTTGCCGTTTCTGCTGACAGGTGTGTCTCCATTCTTGGGTCCAGCCATTAGCTCTCAAGGTCCTGACAAAGAAGGTGATAACTCCAGCAATTAGCACTGTTTCAGCAGTGCACAGGAATGCAAATTGCTGGTAACGCCCTTATCATTCCCGCCTGCAGCAGCTCTGGGCCCTTTCTCACTGTACTAGGGAGTGCAGCCTAAGGCTTCAGCAAATTTAGCCACTCATGCCAAGCAGGTTTTATAGAAGTTGTTCTAAAAACGGACAATAATTTACAGTCCAGATCCCAAAGTCTCTGCCCGATTGCGGTCTCGTTCAGTGCAGGCTCGGTGTGTCCCGGGTGGTCGCAGGGAGACCTTTTCAGGGGTCGCAGCAGCTCAGTCCTGTTTCCGCTGGGAACAGATGGCTTGTTCGGGGTTATGGTTCGCTTGCACCTTATGTACCAAGAAATGTTCAAGGCAAAAGTTCACTCATCTGTCCGCCACAGAATACAGTACCACGGAGGGCCCATCTGGTGGCACTGTTACCTGAATGCTTTATTTCGCAAACAGAAGGACAAGAAAAAGGGAAGGAAAAGGACAATTTGCTTTAATGGAGCTATTCATATTGCAGTGGTCAAGCAAAATGGTCATTTTATGTGCCTGTAATATTACAGTCTTTTCAGTTTCATTCTCAGGATTCCTGCGGGGGCGGGGGAGATCAGATTTTTTGCTTCTTTTCTTTTTTTTTCAGTTACAACAAATACCAGAGAATAGAAAAATGTCTCTTGTTAAATAAATGCCCAAATGTGCAATCATTTACAGATATATGTGTGTGTGTGTGTGTGTGTGTGTGTGTGTGTCTATTTTTTTCCCCCTTTAGTGTCAGAAAATTAGTAATACTGAGCCTGGTAAAATTACTAACATTCATAAATAGAAATTCAGGAATTAGCAATGCAGGTATACAGAGTGCATGGGTATGTGCAGGAAAACTTTTATTTATTAGTGCTTATTTTATACTTTAAATCTATTCCATATGCTCCTAGTTGAAATTGCTTGTAAAGACACCCTTGCTGTTTCATACTTCATGTGTTAATGAAGAGTTAATATATCCCATTTTCTTGGGCTAAATACACCCCTTTGAAGTCACTAAGATTACTGAATTTTTAGTGGCGGAAGCTGGGTTTTAGTTTTTGTGTCCCATTAAAGGCATCATGGGGATGAATGGCGTCTGTTAGCTCCAAGGACTGTGTGGGCACAGTGAGAGACTCTTTCCCCATCCCAGTTAATTTTCCTGAGATCCGGCAAGTGCTGCCCAAAATCATCAGGAAAAAAGGATCCTTCTGCGGGTCAGATTTAGCCTAGAAGATATCAACTAAACCACCAAGACAGAGAGAGTAAAGGTCAGCTCTGCAGAGCAACTGAGAATAGGGGCCACTGATGGTGACAGGTGTCTGGAGCCATTATAGATGTTGTAGGATCTCCAAGACATCTCCTCTATACTGGCAGATGTGACACAGGAACTCTGGAACACCCACGTCCCATTGGAGAGCATGTGGACACCACGTGGGAAACCCTATGGGATTCAAAATGGCACTAGACCTTTTATAGGGATCTGAATCTCCCCCTGAGTGTTATAAGACCTTCATAAACTCAGGACACCACAGTCACCTAGGTAAGGAATGCCAAAGGGTTGCATTCAATACAAGGGGCCAGGGTGCAGTGAAGGGGAGATGTTTAAAATCCTGCCTGTTCACATCAGAGTCTTGAGTTAGAGCTCCTTCCACCTTCCTTTCCTGGGTGCCTTGTCCCGTTATTTGTTTGATACTGGCTTTGGCATTCTTAGGAACCTTGCATCAGCTAATTTACCTCGTTAAAATGGTAGACAGTACCTCGGGGGAAGGAATAGTAGGTATTTTTCTGCTATTTTAATTAATGAAATTGGTTCAGCACCGGGTGTTGCACAAGCCCTCGAGGGAGGGTTAGGAATTTATGGCCGTGAGAGAGGGACAAGAAAGAAGGACTGAGACCTCTTCTTCTGGCAGCAGAAACCCATTATGGTGTTTTACCTGCACTGGAAACGGTACCCTGCCGTTGGAGGGCTTTGGCAATGTGTTCACTAGGCATGCTGCCTGTTTTCAGGCCCAAAGCCAGCAGCTCTCCCCCAAATATGATGTGGGAGGAAATTTGGCACTCAGCATTGTGTATTTCACCTGTGGAGCCTGGTACCTAAGTCTGTGGTGCTGAGTGACTTATGTGGCTCTTGGAAATGAGACTTAGCCAATCTAAATAGAAAAGTATTCCACACCTAGAAATGAGAGATACCTTCAGGCATTTTTCAAACCAACAGCAAACTGGGGACCTAACTTCAAATGAACACTCGTGAAAATCCTGCTATAGTCTCCAACTTCTTTTTCAAAAAGTTACGTGATAGATCAGCCCAGGACTACCCTTCTACCCCTCTTAAGCCATGAGCTAAAATACTTAACTTAGTAGGGACAGATTTTGATTGTAGTTGCTGTGGAAGTTTCACTGAGTTTAAGTCACCTTCTTAATCAAGCCATTAACTTTTAACGAAACAGTAGAGAAGAGTACAATACAGCAGCAATAAAAATAATTAGGCCTGGTAATGCGTCTTTGTTGCTGTCTGGGCATTTCCACAGGAAAATTGAGTTTGACATATACCGTTATTGTCATACTGCGTTAATATTCAGACTAATGGTTGCACAATGAATCTATTTTTCCAGTATAATGTGAGACAAATCTACACAAGACAAGAATATTTATGTGTCCAAAATGCAGACTTTTAACCTGATACAGTTAGAAAGGAAGTTTGTAATTGAAAATTAATTCATACTGGAAAGTGCAGTCAATAGACAATTACTAAGATGCAGCTTGAGTTCATTGCTTGAGGAATTTTGCACAAGATTTATAACAACTAAAAGCAATTACCTTTACAAGTAAAGAATATTCTAAAAAGATGAAACTTAATTACTGTAGAACCCTTAAAACATTCTTTATCTTGTATAAATAATCATCAACAAGTCAGTAACTAAAAAAAAAAAAAAATAGATGTGAAAGTCAGCGTGTTATCCACATCAAAACGATAATAGAAAAATCCCCACATAGTCCATGATTCTTCTTTTGTCAGTTTTACAAGTGTGGCACTCCTGTTTTACTCCAGATATGAGAGACAAAAATCAGATCTAATGTCTGTGAAATTTGAGGCAAGTAGGCCCAGGTAGGTGTCTGCATCTTTCATTGTGTATATCCACTCTTTATGTCCCACTGATAATCTCAGAAACATAAAAGCTGCATTTTTCCTTCAGATATTTCTGAAGGAGCTTTCATGAGTGCATGAATTTCCACTAGTAAGAGTGGCAATATCATTCTGGGTGTTGACCCAAGCCAAAATCAATGACCTGCTCAAAGCTCTGCCTCATAAGAAATTCCTAATGGCATCCAAGTGGGATTCTCAGACTGGGCACCATTCTTTATCCCCTCTTGCCACAGAACCTGGCCCAATAGGCATATTCAGTGAGACCACTCATTGAAATGACATCCTTGAGACAAGTGGAGACAAGATGCCTACTGTAACGAAGACTAAGTGCTAATTCCAGAAGTGAGGTCCTGAATGCATTGCATGGATGCATTTAAAAGAAGTCAAAGATAAAGGGTCTGTTAAGACGCAAAGCAAAGCAGCTACACACAAGAGGGAGTCTGGACACCAAATTAATAGTGAAGAAGTATTGATAGTATGAAGACCACCTTAGTGGTCATAGTGGGAGACCCAGGACATTGGCCAGGTTGGATTAGTACTGAAGAACGGAAAGGGGAAATCCTCTTTCTTCAGATTTTTGGCTGGTTTGTTGTCCGCATACCTAGAATCCAACTCCTGCGGGATTTGTTTCCAGAAACAGGTCTTCCCTAGGCTCTACTGTTGGGGACCACTGCGTTTTGAATTGGAATTTTGGAAGGAGAATGGGCTCCTTCCCCTCCCCCTTCCCCTTTCCCTTTTCTCCTCCCTTTCCTTACAGTATGGCTCACAGACAGAACAGATCTCAGTTCTGTGACCCAGGGTCCTGGAGCATTAGTGCTATTTCAGTCTCTCTTCTTCTCTGTCTGTGATACACAATAGTTTAGATTTCCAAGGACAGAAATGCCCGACTTTAACTAGGGTGTAGGGTCAACATAACATGGAACAGGCATATGTTGGTCCTTTATGATGCATAAGGTCAGATAAGATACTGTAATGTTTCTTTTTTTTCCCTTTAATATCTGTGAAACTCAATTTGAGTGCTTTGGTCTTTTGGTGAATTAATGTGTTCATAATATTTGTGTCTTTGTCCCAAAATTGGGATGGGACATCAAAAGTCAGGAGGGGGAAAGTTATTTTCCCATTCTAATTTTAATGATAATAATTAACTTTTAGATATGTTTTCTGTTTTTTTTGTTTGTTTGTTTGTTTTTAAGAAGACCTGTGTGTGAACAAGTGTTTCATGATTGATGCTTGAAATATGAAGATCTTCAGCCCAAAACCTGTGAATACATTGTGGTGCCTGCAGGGGAGTTTTGCCTCCACACACAACTGCAGAGAAGAGAAACCATAGGCATTTCATTCCATTTTTCCCCTGGAGTGGAAGGGAGCTGCAAATTGGTTATGGAGAGTGAAAGTAAGTGTGTGTGAGTGGAAATTTTCCTCTGATCTTCCCTCTTCAAATTACTCCTGAGATTAAAAGAGTAATTAAAAAAGAAATGCCACGGGAAGATTTATTGGCCAGTGTGTCTAGAGCTGCAGGTTTGTGCTGCTTTCGTTAGAGCTGCAGCAGCCTTTTGGTTTATATTAGTGCTGGGAGGGAATCTTTAACAACTGTACTGAACGTGCAGGTAGTGCTGAAGTGATGCAGGAGAGGGAGGAACGTGCTAAGGGCACGTGCAAGCGCCTGTGCTTATCTGCACTGCACCACGTCGCTGGACTCAGGCGGGTGAGTTTTCTAGGGTTCCCTCCCCGAAGTGTGTTGTCTTTGTCTCTCCCATTCCTGGTCTTCCTGAGTAAGACTGATTGTAGTAGTAGTTGCCGTGAAGCCTCGTGTCGCAACCTTTTCCTAAGCTATAAACCTGAAAGCAAAACAGTGTTATGCAGTGATATAGATTAACACAGGAAGTTTTTCCATTTAACTGACCAGGTGAAACTGGGTATGGTTCAAGACAGACAGTGCCGCAGATGGAGGTCTGACAGTGAGGTTAGACCCCATGTGAAAGTGCGGAGCTGTTGTGTTGTGGTCTATCTGCTCCGTTTTCATACACGAGAGAGGAATCAGTACTTGATGGCAGAACAGATCTGGTCCTTTGTGGGTGACTTTGGCACAAAAGGCAAAACGTATGCATGGGCATACGCATACGTATGCATAGACCTCCTGGGTGACATCTCAGCACATTACATTTTAATTATTTTTGTAATGTAAAAGTGAGCCTGCTCTCCTGATAATAAAGAACTGCTTCTATTAATCTAACAGTTTATAGCAGAGGATCACCAATTAGCTGTAGAATTTTTATTATGCTATTATTGTTAATAAGAAGAAGCCTCAAGGACCCCTGTTTTCCACAGCGAACTCCATTGGATCAGTCAGGTGGTTCATTTCCAGCTAGGTTTGACAGAGAGACCGAAGGTAGTGTGAATTGCATTGATCTGAGAGGAGCTGGGCAGATAACTCCAGCTGATGTGTCCCATATATCCCAAAAGCATCAATTGCTGAGTATTAGACAAACAGACACAGAGAAAGTTCCCTGCCAAACACAACCCAAAACCTGATCAGGGAACTACCTTCCCTAATTTCTGTTACTATTACTAGTGGTACAAGTGGACTCTTCTGCAGTTAAGGCTACCTCTACTGGCCATTTGATTGGAGGCTAAGAGAAAGTTTTTTGAGGGTATATCATAAATATCTCACTTGTCTCTAGTTATCTGCAAATGGCCACTCTTGGAGATGGTGCTGCAGGGCTAGCTGAACATTTGATGCAAGCCAGAATGGCTGTTTTTGCATTCTTACATATTATAACACTGTTTTAAGCTTCCTATGACTTGTCCGATGTTTATTCAGCCTCATAGGCCAGACATCTACAGTCATGTCTTAGAATGAACTCAGGGAGAACTACTCCTAAATACTTCATTTTTTACACAAACAAAACAGATTCTTACCACTGTTTCACTGAAAAAACCTTAGCCACTCAACATTTCTCCAAGAAAGGTTGAAGCTTCAATGGCAAGTACTTGTGGTATTGGAACTGTTTTTGTTGACTTGATCTCTGACATTTCCTCACGATGTAGAAAAATCTCTGAAAAGTCTCACACATGCATTTCTGAAAACCACTATCTGTTTAGAGTGCATCCCATCGCTGGCTATCTCCTTCTGTGCTGCCCTTCAGAGAGAGTTTGCCTGTTCCTTCCCAGGGTGGCAGAGGCTGAGAAGGAATTTTCTCCACCATTACTGTTGCTTGGTGTTAAGATTTAGTTTGAGGGAAAGAAATACCATGCATGACCAGATAACTAAAGCATACAGAAAAGATTGTGAAGTAAAACCTCTGTGCCAGCTTATCTAAAATTTTCGGATCTTGATACTGAAGCCTGGTTTTTCTTCTAAGACTGTTTTTGTTGATTGTTTCTAGACATAGAAACTTCCCAGCAAGACAGAATTTAGCAACTAGAACTTTATTAAGGAGACCAGTTTCTATTTGATAGCTTCTGCTATGAGAAGAGTTTTATAAGATTAGTGTCCCTCTGAGCAGTTAAGTAGCAGGGTCCCATAATCTCTGAAGTCATACCCAAAACAAATCGAGTACTAGACACTGCTTCTCTGGGATCATAACAATTATTTATTGCTTTTAATAACTCTGGGTTTGCTTGGATCTGTCAGTATATCTTTTTGTACTAGTGTCAACAGAAGTAATTCTAACACAGTCAATGGAGGAGTACATTGCTAAGATGAAATCAGAATTATGCTCAATATATTATGATTTTATTGCATGAAAAGGAAAGCGTCTATCGAAGTTTGAACCTTGTGGTTTTCTAGCTCGTTCAGAAAAAAACTGTTGATGTAGTCTCAAGTGGTTGTAAGGCTTCTCCCACTCATCCACATCTAGTAAAGCAGTTTTATAATAGAATTTAGAAACATTTTCACTCTTCAAAGTGTTAAAAAACAGAAAAAAACATTCATGTTGAACTTCTTTCATGGTTTGGCCTTGTTTTTCATCACATGTAACATGGGTCAAGGTGCAGTTGTGTTTAGGAAGGTGGGAAGGACCTAAGCAGGCAATTTCCCTCTTGAATGAAGTAGATTAGATGCCACAATGAACATTAACAATAAGATGAACTGTAACCTCTGTAGCCTATCTTGCACCCAGGAAAGCCATACAGGGAATGCAGACCAAATAACCTCAGTGCAGGAAACACAGACCGAATAAACATGGTGGCGCCAGCTAATGATACCACTGAGACTTCACCTTTTCTCTGCTTTGGTATCGATGCTATGATCAGTTACAGGCCTAAACCAGCAGGTTTTTCTTGCATTGTGCCCCAAAGCTTCTCAAGGCCAGACCCTGTGGAAAATAAGATCAAAAGTTGAGGGCCTTCACCACAAAATCTGGGGACCACATTGATATCTAACACTGCGTCTCCCACTAGGCAGGCAGGAATAGATCCAGCAGAGTACTCAGGGGTCTGAAACAGGAGGATATAGACAGAAGTAAAGCACTCAAGGCCAAAACCGAGCCTTTTACACCTATTCTTCCACCTGGAAATGCCACAAATGCCCTGATCTCTGTCTATTGGACCGTGGGGTTCTCCAGACATCTTGAGTTTGCTTCTGCAGGTGTCCACAACCACCCCACACTTGGCATCTCACACCAACATCTGATTAGGGCTGAGAAATTAAACCTTCCTCTGGCCTGTTCCATTGAGAACAAGAAGTGAGGTTCCCCTTGGCAGTGTTCCTGGACTGGGAGCCCTGTGGGACACAGAGGTAGCCACTTGCCCTTGCAGCAGTCATTGGGATTAGAGGGTGCTGCTGGTCAGCTTTAGTGTAACAGCATTAGGAGGGCAATTTAGTGCAGAGCCATGACAAGGTTCAGTGAGACAGCATCTCTGCTAATAGAAAAAGCTGCATTTTTGTCTGACATCGTTAGCGTATCATAGGTTGCTGTCTTTAGTCAGGAGGGTGCAAAGGGGTGCAAGTCCTGTCTCTCTTCTGATGGGTTTATTTGCAGCAGCCTGAGTGTGCCCTGAAATCAATGTCTCCTCTGATTTATGTGCATGAGTATTACAGTAGCATCGGGGAAAACCTGCGATGTCTCCGCCTCTCTTTCACCCATCAGCAGCACTGAACGGATTTCCAAAGGAGTCTCTTCAGGACTTTGTGCTTTTGGATCTACTACCATGGATGCTACTTCATTTACTAGCAATTTCTGATTCTGTTTGCAGTTAGTGTGCCTTCTGTGTGCTACTAAATACACTTTGGAGTAGTTCGTTTCTATTTGGATAAGAAATCCCTAGGAGGAGTTGTATGTATTTATGGAGAGATTTAGTCTGCTCACAAAAAGTGTACTCAGCATCCCATTTCACCAAATGCAGGGCAAATGGACAACAGCAGATAGTGTCACTAGCCAGAGACTCCCAGATAAGCACCATCCCTACTTGGGAGTTTCCACCTCTGATCTTCTGCCAGGTTCACTTGCATGCGATCTTCTCCATATTCTGACTGCAAAATGTGCAGCTTTTGACTTGTTTTCTAGCACGGGAGTCCCAATACAAGTGCAGTGACTGAAGTTATTGTTGGAAGTGTAAACAGGGAGAAGTATGGTCTGAATTAGGGAGGGGGTACTGAACAAAAATTTTGGAAGCTATTGATGTAGCCTCCATGTTTTCAAGCAGTCAGTGGGATTCCAGCCTTCAGGGCTTTGTGCCTAGGACAATTGCACCGCTATCTGTATCCAGTTTAACTCCATAAAGACACTTGATCACCTCATCTGTTTGGGTAGGAAGAGTGCTTACAGGAAGTTTTGGCTTGATTGTGTTTGCCTCTCAAAGCCACTTGATGGCAGTCATTAGCATAACAAAATGGTATGTACACCCGTATGTGTTTGCATGCGTTGATAATATACATAGATGGTATAGATCATTTCTTAGGATCAACAACAGTCTATTCTCTGATCTATTGTGCTTAGTGTGGTAACTGTCTCCAATACACACAGAGAAGAAATAAATGTTTTGCCATGTATTTTCCTAGATTTCTGTAGTCTTTACAAAGTATTCACCAGCTTCTCAAAGCTCTGTATCAAAAGCAAATTCTTCATGAATCGTCAGATGCTGGATGAAGCCAGGCTGTTCCTGAGTAGTGGAAGTAAAAGTTTGCCAACATATTTTCACAGCCATCATGATAAATGATATCCGCAAACAGCCTTTGAAACTTGTAAGTTTTACTTGTATTACACTTTCATAAGTGTACGTCCTCCCATGCAAAGCACGTCTGGAAACTGTGCACGCAGAACTAGATAGCCATTACACACCAGCACAGGCTTCTAAGGGTGGTTGAAAAAGGACAGAAATACCAGTTCACCAGGAACAGAGGATTTCTCACTCTGGCCTCTCGGTCCTGAATTTCAAAGGAAAGCTACTCGTCCCCTCACCCCTCCAAAAAGACACCCTGAATCCCTCAAGAGATGAGCCTGTGAACTGGAATTCATAACTGCACTTGTTACTAAAAATCATGGACTCAGGACAGAGACTGGCTTAAGGTATGCTACAGTTTCCTCCTCCTTTCCCTTGCTGCCTCCTACCTTTCCCAGAGGTGATAAATCACCTTGTTCTGCTTTCCCCATAGGAGATAATCACCTCATCACCTTTTTCCCTGCAAACACTTACTTTTGCTTTACAGATACCAGCAACTTTTTCCTCTCGTATAATTTAACTAATTAACACACCAAGTTCAACTCAGAGCAATTGCTCTCAACATGAATTTACCACTGACAGTTGCTGCTTCTCTTTCAAACCAAAAGCAGAGCTTGTGTGTTGGGAAGCTTGACTATTTTTCCATTGTTATAGATAGGCCAGTTCGTTATAGGCGAGTTTAAAAAAATATATTACCTTTCCCTAAACCCCCACTAGCACTTAGAAACACACAAGAGCTCTAGGACCATTCGTCCAAGGCACATGTTTCATTCCCTGAGGATTATAGCAAGCATTTTAAATGCAATTATTTGATACTGAGATCTCAAATGAATGAATTACCTTTTGCCGCTCAAGCCTGGACCAAATTTTGATGAACAGAACAAAAACCTTTGTTCTGAGGTATCTCTGCTGACCCCACTGGGAGTGTGGGGCTGGGGGGCTATTAGGTTGAATAGTGCATGGGAGGGTGGCAGACAGTAGATATGACTCGCTCCTGTCTCTGAACACTAGGCTGGCCTTTCATATTTGCAAAATGAATGAATTCACTGCCCATGCTATGTATATTCTCCTTCCGCCCCAGACACTTTCCATACGTTATCTGCAATGGGGCGAACACTGTGACGGTATTTGAATAGTGATGGTAAACACCAATCTGCAGAGGATCAGAGAAACAGTGAGTGAAGGAACCCCAGTGATCAGTGAAACTGGAGCACACTGAGCTGGTTACTCCTAAGGCCATCAAGGAAGAAGGATTAGCCCATTGACCCTGCTGTGAACCCCACCAGGAGAAGACAACGAGAGCAACTTTCCCTGAATGCTCTCCAAACTAAAAGGGATTATTGCCTACAGGGGCATAGGACCTATTAAGGGAGGTAGGGGGAAGAAAATTTGGGGATTGAGTAAAACAGTGACATATTTTAAGGGGATTGTTGCTTCTCGTGAGTCTAAGGCAGAGAAAGGTGATGGATTGTTTGATGACTTAATTTCTCTCAGCACTAGTCCCATCCCTGCTTTGTTAAGGAAGAAGAATTATAGAGGCAAGTCACTCCCAGAAAAACTACGTCTTTCAGGCTGAACGGCTTTATTAACTGTGAGACGGCCTCTCCAAAACCATGCCGCTATGTCCCAGCCATTCTTGAGAGGAATTTGCCTCACCATTTGGAGTTTACTGGAAGGTTTATGTGAGGATGTGTGCTGTGATTTCAGTCAAGTTTAATGGAGTTTAAAATATTACTGTTCCAATATCAAGATGCTGCTCAGTGATTTTTATGCTGAGGGTTTCTATTAAATCCTTATAAACAGGAGTATGTGCAGTCACTCTATCTGTCTTTCTTGTCATCAGTGGAAATACCAACAAGATTAAAAGCCCTGTAAAACTGAAGAAATACAAAAATCCATGTCATCTTGTTTAATTGTCTGGACTGATCTGAGCTTCAAGAAAGCACGGACTAGGCTAGGACTTGGATAATTCAGCTGAAGTCCCTTTTGATGCTGACTTTTTGTGTAATGTTGGGCAAAATCATAAGTGCTAGTTGTACAGAAAGCTTTGTGCACTTAACAGTCATGTGTGGCAGCTGCTTAAGTCTGGAGATGCTCCATCTCCCTAAGAACTTAAGTTTTCACTAGTTCCTTGGTGCCTGAAGTTTTTCTCTTGCCCTGTTCAGGAGTGAGGAATGTGGTATCTATCACAGACCAAGCTGCGTCAGGAGTCACGGGTGATGGTTGTCTGCAACTTCTCTATATATCTCAGGATACTAGACAGTATACTGGGCACTTAAATAATATTTAAAGAATGATTTGGACTCCTTCTCGACATGACCTGACCTGACTCTGGGCATCGTGACGTACTAGAAAAATTGCATTTCCCAGTACAAATATTTGGGGTTTGGATGAAATGTTTCCCTAATCATATTTTTGCCAAAATTTAGGAAATGTCTGTGAGACTCCTAGATGGGAAAGGGCTTTGTTTGATTTTGTTTTTATTAACGTTTCTAAGAAAAATAACTCATAACTCTCTAGCAAGGGTGCTGTTTAACACAATACCTTACATATAGACTCTTTGTCACTCTTTGGGAAAGAAAATATTCAAGAGGACTCAGACCTGTATTCCCAAAAGGAATTAAGCCTGAAGCCAGCTCTACACAAAGCAAATGATGTAGGTATTTTTCGGGATTCTGATTGCAAGTTCAATGTTCTTTAGAAAACGCTGCCCTAAGTCAACATCTAGGTACTGATTTATAGATATACAGCTAAGATTATCTTTAAATGGGAACGTAAATTATGATTCCTAAGTCTCCATTTAGACACAAAAATAAATATTTAAAGAATGCTGAACACAAACCAACTTGTATAAAAATCAGCAATCAGCAGCTCTGGAAATCCATCACTTTTCTCTCTACACGGTCACAATATTCTTTCCACTGTTTTGCTTGCTTTCCAGTTGGAAAAGGTAGATTGCAATTATTAGGATACCATCCCATATGTAGCTCATGTAAGCCTATAAACATAGACTATAGGAACAGAAGGAGGGAACACAAAATTTCAAGCAATCATGCAGTGGAAGGGTAGTCCAGAGTTATCTACTGAACATCTCTTCTCACATACCTCACGCATGCATGCATGCAGATAATTCTCAGCACACTTGGGATTTATAGTAAAAATCTCAGAAACCTTACTCCAGCTATAAGATAGCATGTCAGGAGGCTGTAACACTATGGAGTTTTCCAGTTTAAATTCTTAGCTGATAACAGGGAGTGGAACATATCCCAAGGGAAAGAAGAAAGGAAAGAAAAAGGGAAGGAGGGGAGGAAAGGGGAAAGGATTTGTTGCCAGTTTTAGCAAAGGACAAACTTTAATTTCTTTAGGAAAGAAAAAATTTCTAAGGAAAAGAAAGTTTATAGGAAAGACTTTACATATATATATACATATATATATATATAGCTCCAAGAAAACTTTCTGCTGTAAGAAAACTTTATTTTGTGCTATAAATCTGGTGACCAGTTTATCTCTGAGTGCATGAGGAAGACACACCAAGCAGCCACCTGAAAGATCTGAATGTAACGAGCATCTGAAACCCTGTAGTCCTCTAATACCGTATTGCCATTGCCAATAGCAGGCCACAGGCTTTATACTGAGTTTGCAAGGCCTCAGGACTGAGGTTTGTCTGTCTGAAGTTTTCCTGATCTGCCTGCAGCTTTGTTTTAGTTGGTTTAGCTGTAACAGCAATTTTTCCAACTGACCAAGTAGCTATGGCTAATTTGTTTTACTTTTGTTTGTCTTTGTATGGTACCACCACGTTTTATGACTCAAAGATGATAATGCACTATAGAGAAATACGGGCCAGATAAGACAGCAGAGGCCTTGAGAAGCAGAGACACCAGATGCGGCATAAAGGAGTACAGGCATGGAGTGATAATAGATGGGGCACAGGCTGGCACTTCAGACCCCACAGCTATAAACAGCTCACCAATGGTCAGTTAAAGAAATGCACACCTAGAGCTGGACAAAACTTGTTTCAGGTGTAACAAACTGAAGAAAGAAATTGTATCTAACATTTGTAAAAGGCACCATACATAGCAAATTCAGATGTGCTATGGAGCTGAAGACCAATGAAGAAAGAGCAAGGTGTAAAAGCATGTAAGCAAATGTATAAAAATGACCCCAAGTGGATCCTAGATTGAGGAAGACACCATCAAGATGAACATCTTATTCCTCCCAGTGAAGGACTCCAGATGCTGACAACTCGTCACGACACCCCGCATTTCCACTGCCAGAAAAATACGCCAACCTTGGGACCCTGAGGAGCAGAAGAAGGATGAGCATGAGAGCAGGATAAAGGGTAAAAACTGAGAGGTGTGTGTATAGCAATCTTAACTATATTATTATTGTTATTGAAACTTCTGCATAGGATTTTATTTCTCTTTCTGTAATAATTAAATCTGAACTAATAATCTTTCTTGGTTTATAGTGCTAAGATTTCAGTTATCCTAACAGTAAATTCTTGTTGCTATATATATGGTGTGTTTCCTGTTTGCCCATAAACAAGATTTAGAATGTAACATGCCCTGGCCAGTCCCTCCTGATCCTTCCTTCGCCAACCGAATTTCCGATGTCACTAAGAACTTTGGAAAAAACAGGTATGCAACGTTTCCAGGTATTTGACAAATATGGACTTGCCCCTCCATGTCTCTATCTTTCCTGGAAAGTTCAAGCACCATTTTGTTGGCACTATTGAAGGCACCTCGGTTGAGTGTGTGTTTTGTCTCTTTTTTTCTTGCTTCTCTTTTTGTCTTGCACTTCTTGTTGCCATCTTTGGCTCTTCTCTTTAAGAAGTTTGCAATTGACAATTCAATGGTAGATATTGAGGATCATTAGACCCAAACACACACCAATATCTGCTTTTAGCTAAACTGCAGTCAAACAACATTAAGCTTAGAATTAAGGAATTTCAGTTCTAAAAACACAGTTTGTTGTTCCTTGATCTCATGTCAGGTCTTCAGAGCTCTTATCACAAGCTATGTATCTCCTTTATATCTAGAGAAGAGAAAAGAGAGAGAAGAGAAGAGAAGAGAAGAGAAGAGAAGAGAATGAAGCAAAGAAAAAAATATCCAACTGTAAACATCATCCATTTGAAGGTGCAAAATAAGAAAATGTAATACAAAAACCAGAATCTTTTAAAAATGACTGAAATATTTCCTAAAAATTTTATTTTCCTCTTTTCTTATCTTTAGCTTAAATTTATTTGTGTTTAAGTTTATTCTACTTATCCCAGGTGGTAAATATGGTGTCATACAAGTTTAAAAAAACTCAAACCCCAAGGATCTAATCCTAGATTAGATCAGCTGAGCTTTATCTAAAAACTATGTTCTTTCAGAACATGCAGTGATTTCATCATTACTCTGCCTCTGGATTAAATTAATCCTTTTCTGTTTCTTTTGGGAATTTAGCAATGCCCTTTATAGCAGGGCTTTTTTCATCTCACAATGGTGTTGTTGTATACGAGTTGGCCTTTGATAATGCAATCTTGTTTCCATGGTCTGCATCCATTTGAAGGGGATGTCCTGATTTAATTAAAGACTGCAACTGTGCATTCCCTGTATGGTTATGTTCAAAAGCACAGAGCACTGCGAGCTTCCCTTGCTTGCCCCAAACTGAAACAAATTGTTTTTGAAGCTGACAGGTTGAGGTGGAGTTCCCAATTGTGTGGCCTAATTTCCTGTTATCTTACTGTCAGGAAATAGCTGGTGCCCCACTCCCAGCAGGAGTGAGGAGGGGTAGCACCACTGCAATACGCCGGTTGGACGGCTGGAATACTTCTGCTGGTATCCAGGAGCCACACAAAATGTGGCATTTCCCTCTTGGGAACAAAAAAAAAAAAAAAGAAAAAAGAAAAAAAAAAAGAAAGGAAAAATCAATATATAGAAATTAATGTGCCTTTGTGAAGATTCAAAACAGATGGGGAAAAGGTCAAGGATTCTTTGTTGCTAAGTGCGTTTCTATGACAACTGCAATATGTATGTTATGAGTGAGCAATCATTTGTTCCAGCTGCTGGATCATTAAAGTGGTAGCATCTCCCAGAACACTGGAAATGTTATTCATGGCTTATTTACTTTTTCTTTGCCACCCCTTTAAATCAAGGTTCAACAGGTAGCACTCTGTAAGCACATGAAAGCCTCAGTCAATCTGAGCATGCTAAACCACAGGTCTGTGTGAGTCCATGCTGCACAGTGAGTACCTTGCAGGATGCTGGGGGAGCTTACTAAGGAGATTAGGGAGATTAATATAGATCCAGTCGTGCAATTCAATCTGTACACATCTGATGTTGGGCTGTGTTGGATGCCTTTTCTGTAGAATTTATGGCATGACTTCAGAGAGGTCTGAGACTTGTCTCTCTTCAGTCCACTACAGCATGGGAATAACAGTACGTACAAAGACTTAAAAAATGTTTGGATGTCATCCTACAAAAAGTTAATTAACTAAAGTGTCAATAGTAAAACACTCCTTTCTTCACATGTTGAAATAAAAGGACAAAGTTTTCATCACCGCCTGGTTTTCCATGCTCCATTTACTATGACAGCATGGGGATCCGGTGCAAGAAGCACAAGTTTCATTCGGATTCAATTTTATGAGCCTTTCCATTTATGTCATTTCACTAACTTCATTTTCTGTTGTTTTCATGGAAGAATAAAACTATAATGGGGTTGATACAGGGTCAATATCCATTGCCAGGGATATTGATGACCGAGTTGGGTATTATTTCTGTTCCGTGAATTGTGTATCTGGAAAAGGTGGCCACATCAGTGTCTCTCAGCCTACCACTCAGTCATTTCTGGTTGCACGTGAGCCACTCTGTCTTCCCTCGCGGTGCTGTAGCTGACAGCCAGAAAACACCTCTCTAACTTTCAATATGACGTCTTGTAGAAAATTTCAAAGTCTATTTATTGATTAAAAGAAAAAGGAAAAAGAAATAGTCCTGAGGAAAAGTCTGTATCCACAAGGAGTGACTGCTTGTCTAGACTGATATCTTCTTTTTGAACTTGTCTAGGAATTAAAATGTCCTCCATTGTCTGTAGCATTATAAGATTTTCTTTGGAAACCCACTGTGCAAATCCATTACTCCTAACAGGTGAAATTTAAGGGTAAGAGATGTTGGGGGAAAACTTTATGCAAGGAGCATTAGGAAACTCAGAACTTACATGCTAGTAGACATGACAGTCCAGAGAGTTTCCATCAAAAGTCCCTTCCTAGCAGGAGACTGAGAAATTGCTCTATTGCAGGGACTTGGTTTGGGGTGGCAGCAGAGTTAGCTTCATTTAGCTGGGAAGCAGAAGTCATAGCAAAACCAGGCCTTTAATATCAGAAGGCCAGGTAATAACATAGGTTTCAGTAACAACTTTTTAGTCTGTCCTCTGGCAAATAATCTTCTGCACAGACTTTTTTTCTTATGCTTTCTTTGTTGCACCTGGTGGTAGAAGAATAAAGCAAAGCAGCTGCTTTGTGTTTCGGACCCCATCCATTTGGCCTTGCCTAATGGACTTTGGTATTCAGATCTTATTTTGTTCTTTGAGAGATATGCAGAGGGTGGTATTTATTAAATTCAGTGGAGTGTGGCAAGGAACAAGGGTAAGCATCCTGAAAACTGAGCATCCTTCAGTGATTTAATATGTACTGTGCGGTTGATTTGTCTTTCTGGAAGACTGGGCTCAACAGCCCTCTGGATCACAGTTCTTTATCCCAAAGTTTAAGCTTTTCACAGTCAGCTGTAGCATTTCTCCATGCTGTCTCAAATAATAGTGCTGGGTGAAAGAAGAGCTTATTTCGCCCTTTGCAGCCACAGCCTGATGAGATCACTAATTAGGCCAGTGGATTTAGTTTGGTGCCTGTGCTTGTAGATCTGCACTCATATCTGCTCCAAACTGAGTATAGGCAGGGCAGCTATACAGCACAAAGGTTGGAGTGAAATATCGTAAGGGTTGCTCCTGTACTTAATGAACAATAATTGGTTCACCTACACTTGGGAGAATGGGAACTAGGAAGTCTGGGAAAAGAAATTTGATAGGAAACGTATCTCCTGAGGATCTAGAGTGCAGCTGAGAGGGAACTGGAGCTGTTTGCACAAAGCTACGGCGGTGGGATGAGAAGCTGAAGCCCTGGTAGATCAGGTTAACTACCCGAGAGGAATGGCGGGGAAAAGACAGCTTGAAGAAATGAGATTAAACGTTCAGCTTTGGAGGAAACATGAGAATCGTATGTGTCTCCCAGACAATATTGATTTCCAGGGCCTGGAAGCTCAAGTTCCTGAGCCTCGTCATCTGCTGTCAGAAAAAAATGTCTCATTTTTATCTAGGTATATCCATATGAGGACAACTTATTACTTCTGTCAGTTATTCCCCTCCTCCAAATATGTGGCCCAGTCCAGTGAAAGAAGCCAATCATGCCACATTTTGGAGTTACTGACTTCGATGTTTGGGTCCCTTTAAAAACCTTGGAAGTGCTTTTAACTTTTCTTTGTTCTTTTGATAAATGCTAATCACACTAAACCTTGACTAAAGTACACAGATACTTTACCCCTACCTATAATATCTGAATGGCTCCTTCTGCACTACGGATATAAAGCGGAAAAGAGTTGATGTTTCCTATTTTTTTTTGTGCCAGGAAGGCACAAATAGTATGTGTATTGTTCCCAGTGTAGGCCAGATACATTTTGGCTTGCTGGATATGAACTGCTTGAGCCACAGTCTACCCATACTTCTGTGGCACTATGCCCAAGCTGCTAAGCCTTATACTTACATAGCTGTTGTGTGGATGTACTTATTTTTTTCTACTAGTTCAAGGATTTCTGCACTATAATCCATTTCACCGTGTGATCACAGTGGCTTACCCAAGATCAGATAAGTTTTCTAACCCAGTGGTGAACACCTTAACTACTTACTTCTTTCCTGCTGCTTACTATGTGCTGTACAGATGGAGGACAGGGAAATGGGGATTAACCTTCTTTAAAAAAAAAAACCCAAACATTTTTAATGGCAAAAAATAAAGGCTTAAAAAAATCCATTTTCATTCTCTTGCCAAATGCCCTATATCTATCAATTTTGAAAATGCAGCTGTTGACCACTGTGAGGTTCTATTGCAGTTGTGGAGAAGAAACATCGGCAATTTTCAGAGAGAGATTTTCAACTCCAGTTTTCCTGTGTTAAGTGAGAGATTGTTCTGATAAGGCCACACCGAAGAAGCTGCCAAGCCAGACTTGACAGGAGCCATGAACTCTTGGAGGCCTCGCACTCATCTCACTGCAAGCAAGAAGAACAGTCGATATGCATGCACACTCACTTGCCCCATCATATTTCAGTGACAGCACAGGTCCCTCTTATTTGTCAGTCTGATCTGACCGAACAGGAGTTATATAACTCTTTCCCTCTTTATCCACTCCTCATTATTTGTGACTATTTCCTACCTGTTATTCTCTCTTCCACAGCCTTTCGCAGGAGTGGATTTATCAAGGGACAGAAGAGACCCTCCTGAGTCTTACATCGTCCTTAGACCTGCCCAGCTTCCTCCTCCCTCCCCAGCCGTCTCAGGGCATTGGACTCTGATCTTCCTATGCATCAGGATCATTCCTATACATCCAAATCTTCTCTGTGAATATATGCATATGCTCCACCACATTGCAGAAGCAATGCTGATCGCAGATTACACATTTGCGAACCCTTTAAGAGAAAGTTACCTTGGTAAAATTTAGTTAAATATTCTCTGAAAAGGCTAATAGCTATGAAGAAAGCAGAAAAATAAAACACCAGTTAGAGCAATTATCAACATGTCTGAGGGCAGAGTTAAGTTCCATTCACAGATGTGAATATAAATAAGAATTTCCAGTCAAACATCAGTTATTTTACAGGGCATATGCTGAGAAATTAATATTCATTCAGGAGGAAAAAACAAGAACACATTAATCAAAAAATAGTATAATTCTTGATCCAATTTTTATTTCCGTGTGTATTCAAATACACAAATATTGCTGGCCTTATTGTTAGCTGAACTTATTGTTAGTCAAGGTGGAAGGGAAAACAGCTATAAACAGAAAGTGGGATTTCCCAGATTATTAAGTTTTGATACTGAAATGAAATGGAAAAATAAAGCTCGTGAATGATAGGTGAACAGCAAAGTTTCCTCCTCATTCCTCATCTTCATTCTTATTTGCACCTTTTGGCCATTTATGTTTTAATATAATCTTTATTTATAATATTTTATTTTGGTAGCCTAAATTTAAGAAGGGAGAGGAATTTAAATCATCTGGTCTGTTCTGTAATCCCCAAACTTTGAATCCTTCAAACTGTATTTAAGTGAAGAAAGTATCTTTTGTTGGCTGAGATTTCTGGAGAGTCTACCATGTTAGACACTAGTAATAACCTATGTAAAGTAGTTCCTCCTGCCTCACCAGCTCTAGCTGTGACTGCACTAACCTTGGAAAAATTGTGATTTGCCTGCAAATAGGTACATAGATAGATAGATAGATAGATAAAGCAAATATAACAGGGGTCCTTTGAATAATTCAGTTGGTAGGATCAGGGCCTAAATGAGTAGACCTTCAAAATAGATTCTTAATTACAAAATCTTTTGTCTGTGACCATTTTTTTCTTTTCTCTCCCACTGCAGAACCTTTGGGACTCAAATGGAAAGATCTGATACAGCTCAAAGCCAAATGGCCCAGATCTACCGAACCATCAGAAGGTGAGCTCGGGTCTCCTCTATAAGCAGCCTAGGCAAAGCATGACTCCAGGTGTCACCAAAAGTTAGAAAAACTGATGAGGACCAGCAGGAGTGACAGAAGCAAGCGGCAGTAACAGCTAATTAACCCCCAAATGAGTATGATCTGGGTCACAATTTGCAGGGCTTTGAACAGCGGTGCTGCTGTAATGTGAGTGGCTCATTACAGGGCTAACGCAAGGGCACCTACCACCCCATCAGATTAGGAAACTGTGTCCGCAGCATTAAAAGGCAGCCCTGCCATAGGAAAAAATATCCACTGCTGGATCCAAGGATTGCACCAGCAGACTTAGAAACTGCAAGTTGCAAACTCAACTGGGGGATATCCTGAGGCTGTAAGCATACTCTAAATGTTATGAACAGCATCCATCTTATTTGCCCTCAATCATTTTTTGTTTATAGTTTAAAAAGAGAAATATCAGAGCTGAAAAAAAAGTGCAATATTTATTTTGTTAATTGCTTAATAATTTTATTGATATTCAGCTCCAGGGTATCGCTCTTCTGATTTACTGTGTTTACACGCTTCTGATTACTGTGCATCATAGATGTGAAATACTTTTCTTGAATTGAATAACTTCAGAATAGCTCTCTGATGACAGGGTGCTTTCATTGCAATCAGTAATAAAATTCTCCTTAATTCAGGGGAATTGATAAGCAAGCTCTCTGTGTGTTTCTGAAACTTTCTTTCAATAATGTTTTAATTCTAGTTCCAAGTTTTCTTTAAAAAATTAATAGTAATTTATTGCTGTAGGAAGCCCAAGTAGAGTTTCTCTGTTTTAGGACTCCTACAAGAGAATTCAAGTAGGCATAAGCTCAAAATGACAGGCATGAAAGACTCCATCTTGAATGAAGGATATCATTTCACATTTCAGAATTATAACTGGAAGCTGTTTACTTTTAGGAATCTAATAGTTCTTCCATTAATCCAAATACACTTTTCAAGACATTTTAAAGGAGAATTGTGCATTTCTGAGCTAACATGTACTACAGAAGTACAGACTATCACTGATATTGGTTAACCATTTAGTCCAAGTTTTTGAATTATTTAGAGGGTATTATTAGTATTATTTACCAAAGTTTTGTACTGTAATCATAATCCTTACCTACTTCTGCTAATGTCAATAAGAATTTTTGCCTTGTAGGAGGGTTTTTACTGTGTGTGTGATTTCCTTTTCTCATGATTATCTGTTTTGTTTTACATTAATTCACTCTCCATTCATCTGCAAATCACTAGGGAAAAAACATAGTGCAATGATCTAGCAAATAGATACTTTTTTCACAACAGTGGAACTTTGTGAGTCAAAAATAAGTTAATACCATGGTCGATCTCTGGTTTATTTTACAGGCTGAAACTCTAAGGCATATAAATGAGGAAAGAAGCAGTTTGGGCTGATACTACAGCTGATTTCAGTAATGGGCTTTCAGGTGTATGTGAGTATTTGCAGGGGAAGAATCTAGGAGGAGTGACTAGATTGGCTACAAATTCAATAACAAAAAAAGAAGAGGGAATATGTTTGGCACGGAAGGACTAACTAAGTGTTGTGCATACTGAAGCAGTTAAGAGTTGAAAGAAATATAGGATAAGAATGTGTATGTGAAGATCTGAGAAGGTAATAATGAATAATAGAAAATTGTTATTTTTCTGCACCTTCTGTATCAGAATGTTACAATAGATGTGAAAATTGCTAAAGTTACATTTCCATATTAAGAATCAAAATGCAAACCAACATTAATGGGAGTAATGACTTTCAATGTTTAAAGTCAATATGGTTCCTTCACTGACAATGTAACACACATCCCAGAGACATGAGTAATATTAAGCCACACAGCTCACCATCTGACTGTGAGAAAAGCTGGCTCTCCATTAACTGCTGTTTAAATATATTCAGCATGTTTAAACAGAGAGCTGATTAACCATCCAGCATCCTTTGACTCTCTGTATAGAACAGGACCTAATGATTTGTCAAGTGTCAGTGGCTAAAGTCTTACAGGTTTAATGGGATGCATGCTACATAATGTTCTGCAGGCTTGATAAATTCAAGGGGAATGGCTACAGCTGGAGCTATGTTGTTGCAATCCTCAGAAGAATGTAGATGGCTGCCAGAAGCAAGAGGTGATCTCACACCATTGGAGTAAACAATGGTTTTGACCTGAGGGAATTGGAGTTAGGCTAAAGCAGTCAGTGAGTGGAAATCTCACTAAAAAACCTCCTTGGAAAAATGTCAAGTTCAGATTTGCTCAGTTGTTTGCTAACTGGTAGACCAGAAGGAAGAATAGTACTTGGAAACCTTCAAACAGGAAGGAAGCTCTAGGAGACTGTGGGAGAGAAGAAGCAGGGCTTGTAGACAAGTTAAGTTAAAAATAGGTCCTTGGAGATTTTTAGCAAAAATGCATGCTCTTGACTTGATGGGCACGATGATCCTTTGAGAAGACCATACCATACATCCTTGCGTCCTTGTGTGTACAATGGTGTCTCTCACATGCTACATTCAGTTTTTGAACATTACCAACTTTGTTATCTTCTGAAGCATTCTCAGGCTGTGACTGCAGCTAAAAGCAGCTCTAAAATGAATCAAAGTATCTTAAGAGAATGGAGATTTCACTATGTGAAGGAGAACAAAAGTGACCTGTGAGGTTCTTCCCATGTCATAAGTCATGGCATGTTTTCATCTCTCTTCTCTCAGTCCCTTAACAACATAGGGTGAAATCTTAGCCTTTCTGAAGCAAAAGGGAGGTTTCACTTAGCAAGAATTTAACCTTTATGCTCTATTTCCATTAAATGGGTTGGATTCTTCCCTTCTAGTCCTATCACCGCAAAAGCTATACATTAAACTCAGTTAGCTTAATTCCATGTAAAGGACAGGATAAAGATTCCTGTTTCACATTATTGTATCGATACAAGACATCCCAGGTGAGCTATGTAATCCTTACCACAGCATAAAATGAAGGGGTAAATGGGAAGAGGGCTATGGTATTTGTGGTTGAATATTCTGAATCAGATTCTCATTTATGACTTGGACCTATCTTTGCAGATAGGTTAGCAAGAAGAGAGCCAACAGGCTGAAGCAACATGGCTATTTCTCAGCATAGGTTAGATGCTAATTTTGGGTGCAAAATGGCATTCCACTCAGTACTCAGTGAAACTTTTTTCTTTTTAACAAGCTTAGGATCTGTCCCCATTTACACTTCCTTTGAATAATATTATGGAGGAGTCGAAGAGTTTAAGTAGATTTCTGTTATCTTCTGCATGAACTATTACAGTTTCATTTGTAGCTGGAACAAAAAGAGGCTCTTAAAATTATAATTCAAAATAATATTTGTGTTCCTACTATCCAAATGAATATCTTTTCACTGACAGTACAGTAACCTTTAAACAAGATGATCCATTATATTGACATCTCTAAGAATACTTGCATGAGTAAGGTCTCCTAATGGCAGACTGAAGCTCTGAACTGTGATCTACGTAACTAGTTTGTTGCCAGCACTCACACTTTAATCTTGGATATCAAAGCTGGGTTATTTTTAAATGCTCTAAGTTCATGGAAAATGCAGTGACTTGAATATCCTATTTTTCATTTAACATTAACTCAAAAAAATCAGAAAGTGTAGCTGCTAATGGCACAAAAAGTCAAAAAGCACAGGCAAAAGCCCAAATTCTACTGTACTTGTTATTACTTCCCTACCTAGGATCACAGAGGAAGCATAGCTGCTAATGCAGGTTTAACTCAGACCAAGGCACCGGTGAGTGAAGAATGCTGTAGCGTGCCTTAGTAGATTAAAGGTGCCTATCAGTGTTGTTTTCTGAAGGGCCAGAGTTTTACAATACAACCAATTTCTGATATACTTGGCATTACTGTGAAAACCCATCAAAAAGTCCCATTGTACCACAAATACAAGGGATTATGCTTACGTTTTTTATGCTTTAGGCTTTCTTCAACTCCTGCTGTAACTGGTCATGTTGTTCATATTGTTATTATGTTGAAAGGGCTTTTTTTTTCCCCCCCTTGTTCCTTGGGTTTTGACTTTTTTTATGTTTTAGTTGGGAATATTGTAATATTCTTAGAGTTTATTCAGCTGAAACAAATGCTAGCACAGCTTTGGCTTATTTTTTTTCTACACAGGATATCATTACTGTGTGTTAAGAAGTGTGCAGACAAATTAATATGCCCAGCTATTTCATTTCTGCTGCATGCATAAGCTACTAAGGGCAAAAATACTACTCTTGTTATTGCTTTCTTTAGGAGGAAACACAGTCAGCTTCCATCTAGCCTATTAAAACAGCTGATAGTTAATTCTGATGTCTGCAGAACTCTTCAAAGAACAACTAGGAGTTCATTGCTGTGCTAATACAAGCAAATAGATAACGCCTTCTGTGATTTTAGATACAGCTGGAAGGCACAATTAACCAGCTGTGCCCTCCTTAAGTGACTGGTGCCCCAACCCTGACTTGGATAGGACCTGATTATGCACTGAATCGAATTCAGTAACTGAAGCATTAGTAACAGAATGAGATACTAGGTAAGTGTGAAATACTATGCTATCTTACTTCTCTTTCCTGATTTTAACAAATATGAAAAATAGAAGTGTTTTTCTGCAACAAGCTCACAATATGAATAACATCTATAGACTGTTATTTATTTGCTGTATTTTGTTTGTCTCTGCACTACAGAGACAAGGTGATCTTTCTATACACACATGCACGCAGAGAAATACAAAGCAGCTTGAAATATGGATGTACCCCATTGTATTGCATATGGTAGAAACACAGACCTTCGAAAAAACTGGCACACAAAGATGTCTGCCCTTTGAAATGAAATGTTACCATCAGCTTCATGTGGTCAGCTGGCAAAAGTGTATCAGAGAAGAGACAATGAGCAAAAAAACGTATTAAGAGAAAGAGAGTCACTGATGTGGAAATGAGAAGGGAGTTCCAGCTGTTTGGACACATCTGCTGCATAAAAGGTGACTGCCTGTTAAAGACTGCTCTTTGGCCTGAGAAGAGGCAGCAGTCACCACGGAGGAATCAGCTAAGTAATAAACCAGAAAAGCAGGGATTTAAAGATACTGTATGTCAAAGCACAAAGAAAAGCTCACTATGGAGCTAGTAGCATTCGTGAGCTTGATTGATCTATAAGACAGGAGGAGGAAGAATTATAATAGTCCTTGTGGCTCCGTTCACTTGATGTTATATGGACACATAGTGAGAAGCTGAGACAGCCTCACAAAGATTACAATGTTAGAATTAAAGAAAAAAAAAAAAAGGCATCAGGATCTCTACTTTATGGATGAGAAACTGAAAAACAGTGGTGATACCTAGATAACTGTGTTTTCTTAGGCTTGATCCTGAATTCAGTATGAGCTCTCAGATTGTCTGGAGTCCCTCGGTTTTATGCATGTTCTGCTTTGAACGGAGAGCGAGTAAACTAGAAGGAACCTCAGACAAAGGAGAAGACTGGCTTGTGCTTTTGCTCTGCCTCTGCAGAGAGCATGGATGCAGTGAGCTTAAGAAAGCTAGCCCTGAGATTTTGATTCAAACTCAAGCGCAGCTCCCCAAAACCGCACAGACATAGCCAAAGAAACTAAGCTGTTTTTATATCTTATAAGACATCCCATAAACTGGGAAACGGATGGCAAGTTTCTGCAATCTTAGTAGCTTAGCCATAGTCCTGTCTTTACTTGATCAACTTCAATGAGCCATGTGGCATGAGAGTTAGCTCCAGATTCAGAAAAGCTAAAGCACGTGTAGGTTTCCACATGTAGTAACTCTTATGGTCAGTGGAGATCTAGGGCTCAGTTATTCACACATAGGTGTCCAGAGCTATCTGAGATGTCTTCATGTGTTGCTCATCTGGCTTCCAAGTGCTGCTCAAAAAGGGAAAGGCCACCCAAAGGTTTCCCACGAATGTTTCCCACATGCTAGAGTCTCTTAAATTACACCAGATGCCTACATGTACATAACTAAACCCTGCCCCCAGTGGCTAGTTGGCTGAATAGATCAAATTCCACTGACTGTACTGACTAGACCTCCATTGACCTGTGAGCATCTGTATATAGGTGTCTTATCTTGAAATGAATCTCATAGAGATTAGAATCAATCTATTAAAAATAATTAGTAGTCTGCGAAGTCATTAGCATCTTATTGTTAAAGACAAAAGATTTTGAAACATTGAATGTACTTTTCTTTGTGTCATAAACCAAGCTGTAGTACTTAGGTGGATTTCAGCCTCTAAGGAGGAATCTTGGCAAAAATCCTCGATAAGGAACTGCTCTTGTCTTCTTAATATTAATTAATGCAGAAGGTTAGACCCTTACTGTTTCAAAAGTAGCCCTGAGGCCTAATTTGCCAGCTGTCCTCCATGTCTACTGCTACATGGATGCTAGTGTTAGTTTTTGGATGACCACCTGGTGCAAATGGAGGGAAAATTTTAAATTTGTCTGCTGATTTGGACTGTTCTCTAGTGTACACTTATCTGCAACATAGATGGAGCTTCAAAAACTAAGATCTAGGTTATCAAAGGCGGTTAGTTCCTCAAATCCTCACATTTGAGGATTTGTTCCCATACCAGTTAAGCAGCAGATAGAGAGAAAGGAAATGATGCCAGATCTTTCAGGTCCCCTCTTGTTCCTTTCTTCCTTACCCCAGTGTAAACCCTTAAGTTAACTGTAAGGTAAATAAAGAAGCTCTTACCAAACGTTTTCTTTTTGTAGGATATTCACCATCACTGCCAGCGACAAATGCGTTGTTCTTGCCCGTTGGGTCTGTAAGAGATGACACAAAGCATAAAGGATTCTCTGCTTAACAATAATTCTGATCAAAATGTGAAAAGCTTTTTCACTGCCATGTCAAACCTTGAAAATAATTGGCATTTATGAAGACAGGGCCATGGAACAGTGGTTGCCTGCGTGATTCCAGTTTCAAGTGTCACCACCTCTGTGGAGTTCAAATGCCTTTTCTTTAAAGAAAGGTGGATATTTGCCACATTAGGCCACTGCTGCAGTAAGCTAAATCTTTGTTCTTGTGGACTTGTTGCCAAGGCACTCCCAAAACATCTTGTTTTTGCTTTGCACTGCTACCAGACTGGACTGTTAACAGCTATGTCCCCAGGGAAGTGGCACAGATATCACAAAGAAAGGAAGAACACACAAAGCATCCAAATTCCAAGATATTAGAGATGAAAGATAACTGTGAGACTACCTAGCCCCATCCCTCTATTCATGCAAGATTGCTTCCAGTGATACAGTCTCTGGTCTAAGTGCAAAAGACATGAACGTGAGGGTCTACACCTCTTCTTCTTTAGGAGAAATTTAGCTGTGGGGAAACTGAGTGAAAGTATACTTCTTTGGTTTGGAATAATGAAATTCAAATAAGGAAGGAAAAGGTGGTTCTTCCACAGTGTTTTATTTTTTCAGTGTACTGAACTATCCTGGAAATATTTATAAGGTAGTTCAGAGAAAGCTACAGCTTTCCAGCATATTCCCCACTTGTATAAACAAACAACTAAACTAACCATAAAGTAACATAGGTTACTTCTCTTCAACAAATAAGTCACATAGAATTCATTTTTTTTCAGATTTCTGGGGACCAAGACCCAGGTGGATATAAAAATGGAAAAGGAGCTAAAATTGTAAGAAATCGGATTAACCTGGTTCAAGGGAAGATCAAGTCCAGATTTCTGTTGGACCATCTGGAGAGAGGGAGGGATGAGAAAGAAGAACCTCTGATGGACTGATTAGAAGAAAAACTACCAGAAAACTCCAAAAAGGAAAACAATAAAAAAATCTAAATGAAAACCAAGCTGCAGAGTTGAGAAAGAGATTGGAGTGGGAAAATTGTTACTTGTATTTGTTCAGGCAGGGGTCATTAAAGCAACAGCAAAGAAGCATTCATTATAGAGAAAGAACTATAGCAATAATATCAGAGGAGCTCCCTGATGGAGAGAAGCTTGAATGACTGTAAATAGTGTTTTTGAGTTTAAAGAGGAAGAGAAGTAAGGAGATAGCTAGAGGAGGAGGATGGTTCTTTGCTTTGCCCATGAGGCAGGGAAGGATGGCTGAATATGCTTTTATTTGCTATGAAGGAAAAGCAGTCAACGTAAAAATTAGGAAGAAGGGTTACAACTGTAGACCAGTAAGGTCAGAAGACTGGGAGAACTGGGCTCAGTAAGGCCAGTGAAAGTCAAAAACACAGTGATGGTAATGGAGATGGAAAAGTAGCTCTTGCCTCCCTGTAGTCACAGATTGAAACTCTTTGAAGTGCACATTTGAACACCAAAATGCTGTAGGAGAGGAGGAAGTCAGCTTAATTCTCAGCAAAAAAGATCTGCACTTCAAAACCTGAGGGAGGTGAAACCTCAGGCAATGAATTCTTGACAGAAGTTCTTTCACTGGAGGTTTTTAAGGACAAGTTACACCAAGTAAGATTTCAGTCATAGACTGCCTTAGGTCAAGCCCTGTGCTGTGACTCTTATGACTACATATGCACGTGAACATCATGAAGTCTGTGTGGTTACGAGATGGGGATGTGTCAAGCTAAGCGATGGCTTTGGATGGTGTGTCCAGGTGTTGCTTATGTGTCATGCACAATGCCCAGACATTCGTCTGTCACATGGCAGGGACTTCGGGAAAGAGGCTTCAACCCAAATGAGCTGATGCTTGGGCTTGAAATGATATGCTGGGTGAGCCTGGAAATTAATCTTTAGGAGAAGAGCTATTTAATGGCATCTTATTTGCAGCACTACTTGACATGAGCAATAACCAAACCTTGTCCTCACTTTCCCCCTCCCCCCGTCCCCCAGGCATACAAAAAAATAGGTGAATAAAGTAATTGACACACTTGCAACACCAAAGAAAAACAACCTGTTGATCTTGATCCCACTGTACTCTACAAGGCAGCAAAAAGTCAGGTTCCAGACTGCTTTATGTAGCTGCTGAAGAGCTTAATTTGTGTTAATATCCATTTTGGAATAATTATTCATATTGGAATTCTGTCTGACTGTGCAAGGTGAGACAGTTCAATTATTTAATCATGCCATCACTCTCAATTTGAAAGGCCAGTGCTAGAGCAAATGTGCTTTCTGTTTAATTTATACCAATACTTAACCTAGTTGGTCTGTTCCCTGTTTGCATGTCTTCAGTCATGTATCAGTGTAATGGATCGTTCCTTCATTTTTATATCTGCCAGATTTTATGAGTCTCACATTGAGCGGGTGGCTCTGAATATGAAAGCTTTGTTCATCTGCACGTGCGTTTCTACAGATGCAAGGAAGCTGGAGGAAAATGGGAAAGCAGAGATTTCTTTAAGTCTGTCCTCTTGCATACGAAGACGTAAAGCTTTGTAATTTCAGTATGTATCTGCAAATAAATTAGAACTGCTGATTACTTCTGTAGTTCTTTGTTTCATTTTCCTTTGGGCTCCTTTGGTAAGTATAGCTTTCTGCCAGCAATGCAGTTAGTATAAGCTTTTCATGTGCTTTTTCAGCCTATATTATACAGTTTAACAAAATTTTCAGTTTCTGCTTCTTATTGGCAGAGTGTAATCCTTCTAGGAACTATTCTGAGGGAGACTTCAGAGTTTGTCTCTACTTACAGATGGTAAAATGCTAAGAAATACCAGAAATCAGGATAAAGAAAGGTGGGATTTTTTGCTAGGGGATATCCTGTGTTTGATCAAATGCATCCCAGACAAATTGCACAGCCAAGGTAAGATTAGGAGGCATTTGGAGAAACCTCATACCTGGAATTAAAGAAGATTTATAGGATTAGTATACATAACCATGAAGAACCAAGCATAGTCAGTAATAGCCAAAGTGACTGTGGAGTTGGGCTTAATTACCTTGTGGACACACAAAATGATCACAGAGTTGGGGCTGGTTGGGAAATGATTTTTTTGTATCTATCTAAATACATAGATATAAATTCCTATGGAAACTTTTGATATGGAGTATTTTCTACAAAAGAAAATCAGATTTTTTGTTTAATTTTAAAACCAAAAGGTTCTGTTTTCTAAAATACCAAGGATATTTTAATTTCAAAAAACCCACCTTATATTTTTTAAAAATAGTTTAATAACTTCCATGTTTGGGGGAAAAAAAAATCCAACTATATCAATATGAGAACACAATCAGTGGAACGGACGGTAAACCATATGCTTTGTCTTTTCACATTTTTGAAATAGTCTGGGTATTTCACGGGACTAGATTTGTGCAGAATAGTTTTGATCAACCAACCTCAAAAGATTATTAGTTTGTTTGGGATATTAAAGCTTCCTGAAACATTCTTCCTAGTAATCACAGTTGAAAAATTAGCAGAACATTTTCTGCCGTAAAAACACAGGTCCACTAGAATCAAAATGTTTCCTTACATTAGGAGAACATTGTTTTGGTGAAAACCCGAGGAAAGAGCTGGGTGAAGGGATGGGGCTCTGGAAATATTTTGGCATCCATCTCCTTTTTTGACATTTGTAGGATGAAATGTTTTGAGCATGTTTTTGAAGCAACTGTTCAAAATTATGCATCTTGCTTTATATTACAATTTTAAAGCAAAAGTTGAAATCTAAACATCTCAAACCACTAAAAAATATGATTTTCAAAAGATCTCTGTACTTTCTGCATAGTATCACTTCTCAGCTGCTTCCTGTTCATCTCCAAATTCCAAAGTACTGCAGCAACCACACACTAAATGCCAGTGATCTTTCTTCCCACACTATTCTTTATGTAAATGGAAATGACTGGAGTTCTATGTCTTCAGTTCTGTCGCATTAGTTTACCTAGGACTGTACGTGTTTCTGACTTCATGCCCATTCTCTTCTGTGTCTGCTCTTTGCAGCTTCCTCAAACAAGATTGACAGAACACCCCAGGAAACAGGCTGGAGAAGACTAGCTAAAGGAAGTCCAGTGAAGTTGTGCTCAAAAGGTCTGTATTCACACACCATATATTTCTGAGAAAAGTTATAATTTAAAAAATAAAGCAGATTAAGGCTGTTAATGAAAGAGAATCATCAACTCCAATTTCCCCCAGTCTTTTGAGGTGATTGATGACTATTAACCCTCTCATTTCAATGGTTACTGTGTTCTGGTTTTGGGGGCAACCATATACTTTAACTCCTGACTTTTATTTGAAAATATTATGAAGACAGCACATCTCACCCAGTGACAGTAGCTTACCTGACCTGCTGGACCACCAGTGGTATGCTGCCCACAAGTGGAGAACCACTGGGCTATCCATTAACATATCAAGAAAGCCTCTGGAAAGGCATGTTTTAGTACAACTGGTATGTCGGTTTGTGTTTGGACCAGTTACATAATCCTGGACCGATGTCACATGGTGGCAAAACTGTTGTGAGTGCAGCAGAGTGGTATTTGTGTAATATGAGCTCAAAAGAAGTTTGAAATAATATTTGCTAAGGGACAGGAAATAGCGACTGCAGCTGTTTGCCCAATAAAACAAATTCAATATCTGAATGAAACTGGAACATGTGATCAATATTGGTCTAGAGGGAAAAGCAACAATAATCTTATAGCTCATTGGAAAAGGCCAGGCTTTGTTAACCTTCTGGTCATGTTGCAAAGCCATCTGTTTTTCTTCCCATCTTTTCTGTTAAAGATTTTGAGGAGGGCATAGACTGAGCTTCTGCAGTGCCAGCTTGTTCTTGTTTGTCTCTGTATTGATACTGTTATTTCATGGAAGAAGTGTACAGAGCACTGGTTATCCTGAAAATAAATGAACAGATAGATCCAAATAATTAAAAAATGCATGCTATTGTGAATGACAGCTTCAGAGGCCAATATTGAAGGAAACTGGCCACAGATTTACCCCAGATTTTGAGTATAGTGCAACATTCAGAGAAAAGAAAAACCTTCTCCATTTAAGTGACTGATCATTCTTTTATAGTGAGATGTGAATGTAAATGCCCTAGGAACACACATAGTTGGAGTGTTATACTTTCTGCGTTATACTTTTCTGCCAAAAGAGTCAAAATTAAGGGATCTCAAGTGACCTTAGGGATCTAGAGGTGTTTCTTTCCTACAAGTGTATGTTTAGTCTGATTTTAGCTATTAAATTTTCAAAGAAATTTGGCATAATGCATGGTATTTATGATTTTATTACTATTTTTTTGGTCATTCCCTCTGTCTTGAGGTGAACTGAATTTTTCTGATGTGTTTTGAGACCTAAGAATCTAGGTGAACGTAGATGAAGTATATTTCATCCCCAAGTTTAAAGTCAAACATGGAGATTAAAATCCCCTGTTTGAATCCTTTCAGCTTCTGGTAGCTGCTACTTTGAAGAATGCAACAGGCCTGGAAGAGCAGGAATGAGGTGGGCCAGGGAGCCCAGAAGATTGACCTTTGAGAAGATGAATATCATTCTTCAAAACAAGATGCTCATGAGATGTTTGATTGGAGATGAGGAGCTGGAAGAATTCGGGAAGAGAGAACCAAGGAAGTTAAAGACAATTGAATGCGTTGGAAGTAAAGAGAGATACAAGGCTGAAGTAAAATGGATGAATTTCAGGAGAGGCATTCTAGTTCTTTGTCAGTCCTGTTAGAAACAAGGATGACAAATAGGTGGCAAATACTTACTTGGTTCAAGAAAGGGAAGAAAATGAGAATAAAATGCTGTTTTAACTGAATCTCCTTGTAGACTCAAGCATGACTCCATGCTGTTTTGGTGCTACTGAATTAACTGAGAGAATAAGGGATTTTTTTAGATACTGGAGTCAAACTTATTACCCACTGCTCTTGGGGAAAAAAGCACAAAATATCACAGATGTAATGTTATCTCTGAAAAGGTAAGTCAGCTTACCTTACGAGTTTTTATTTGGATATATGAGATATTTGTCATGTTCTGTGACTGACAAGTATATTGCATATCTATTTATGTCCTTCTGTGCAGTATCTGTCACTGTGTCTACATTTTACCACTGTGGCTTTTCAAAAATGGCAAAGTCTAAATGGCAATGTGCAAAGTATCGCGCTTCTTTCCTAGTGTATTTTGCATGCTAATAGTGGAATAGGAATGATGCATTCCAGTCTTGACTACAGGCTGCATAAAAGATCACAAGCACAATAAAATACAAAATAATCAGAGTGAAATCATATTTTCTGGGTGATTATTGCAACCAACTGGTAGAAGTGTAGAGAAGATTCACTGGTAATAAATCTTTTCTAGTACCACGTGAATATAGCAAGTACAGACTCACAGCATAGCTAAATAGACTCTTTTTTTTTAAAAAAAAAAATCAATTTTTAAATCACATCTATTTGTTTTTTTGTGTGCATAGAAAATACCTGATTTTAAAAGTTCATCTAAACCAAAGGGATTGCAAATGGGTTCAGCTAATCTTTCCATTGTCTCAGCAAAAATTTGGATGCATTAGAAGTAGTAAGGAACTTTGAAGCCATAAATAATGATAAATATTCCCTCTGTGTTTTCTGCCCTGCTTGGTTTCCAAGCACTTAAAACCTCTCTAAAAATACAGCATGCTTCCCAATGAAAGTTTCCAAACTGAGTCTTTGAAGAAATCCAAATGTGTCATTTCGCTTAATTCCTCACCTGATGCTGAGCTGTCCAGCGCTGGTGTGATAACTGCCTTGGAGTCACTGAATGCTAATATAATGTGTGTCGGTGCCATTTGGAAATTTAACTTGGAGTCAACTTTCAATAAGCCATTTCTCCTTTCTGATATGAAGGTTTTTATTCAAAATGGACCTATTTGTGTAAATTGCAGGCAAGCCTGTTTGGAGTCTCACTATTTTATACAGTTGAGGGAAAGCAGGCTAGAGTTTTTTATGGAGTGAGCTATCAGGTAGATACACATTTGACACAGAGTGCGCTGAGTTATCAGGTTTCTCCAAGGGCAATCATATATCTTGTGTATCCAGAGCCAAATTATATTTGACATTTCATTTAAAGCCTGAGACATCCTGACGCTAAAGCAGAGTGTGAGTGGTAAAAGTGGGAGGGCATTCAGGTTGGCTGAATGAATGTTTCTATTCCTGCTTTACCTGTCTGGGTGGTGAACGAGTTGCAATTTCCCACCATCACCCTATATTTTAGCTCGATGGAAATCTCTGATTGAATTCTTTTCCAATGATACTTCTTCGTGTGTTAGTTTTTGCCTGGCAAAGTTGAAGGGGACCAATCTGAGCTGGCTTTGGATGGCATCATAACCTGCATTATTTATGTAGCTGCTTGTGAAGATGTCTTTGCTTATACCTACAGCTTTCACATCAAGCCTGGAAGTTTGCATGCAGCAGTCTCATCATTTAGAAAGCAGGGTTGTTTTCTCAAGCCCAGCCTAGTCAAAATCTTTAAAACTTTAAATATTTTGGGTGTTAACTGCAGCAAATCTTGTACATTCAACCTCAAATTAAAAAACAAACTTCTTTGCTGAGATGGTGGATGAGTAAAGGTCAACAGGATGCATATGGCAAAGGTAGCGTTAAGCCACTTTTATCCCTAATCAAAAACATGGACGTATTCTGTTGCTGGACTTGTTCATGACATATTGAAACAGGCTCAAAGCTTCTCTATTCTATACACTAGCTCCTTGGAATCACTGGAAATAATCTATATCCATGGAACTAGGAAAGCTGAAATATTGTATTCACACCACTTTCATTAAATTATTTTCCAGTGAAAACTGGATCAACAGTGATGATCCATTCCCAGCAGAAATATCCACAGCAGTAAGAGGTTCAGAATGTAATCTAGATATTTCACAGCAAAATTATTTTTTCTTTTGATACCTCCTCAGCCATTCCACCCTGGCTCTATTGTGAATATCATTGTATGCAGCATGATTATTATGAAGGACTATTTTTTGATTAAGAATATTGTTCATGGCAGAAAATGTTATTGCTGAGGGTAATAAGGCCCTTTATACATTCTTGTATTGTTTCCTTCATTATATTTTTATTTCACGTGTCAGAGGCAGGCACATCTCATGCATCTTAATTATGTGATTATCTTCCAAGATGGAGACATCTTTCCTGCCTCTGAGGTGGGAAAAGATGCAGGGGGAGGGGGATCTTGTATATACATATAAACAGAAATAGAGGAAGTCACACCTTATATCAAATTGTTTTCACATTTCCTTCCCTATTGATTTTTTCAGAAGATAATTATTGTGGTTGTAGTGTGAGCTGCTCTCATTAGGAACCCATTGATTGTTAGCCACAATTATTGCTTCAAGTGTTGGAACTGGGTAGAAATAGATAAAGGGAAAAATTAAGGTCAATATTTTATTGTTTTAATGTTTGGTAATTACACACTTTGGACACTTCCTCTACCAAAAAAGAAAAGTTAAATAAAAACCCTTGAAAATTAATTATCTTCTTACACAATGACCTCCCTGCTTTTAATAAGGTCAAAGAGGGAATGTATATTCCTTCATAAAATGCAGCCTTGGATTGATTGAAAAGATGAAAGCCCATTCAACTCTTTTATTGCAAAACGTCTGTACTTTCAACTGCATCCCCACTTATCTGTGTTGCAAAGAGCAGACGTGCCATCAGTCATTTAGCAACACCACTCACCATTGTGTAGTCTATTGGAGAGTGCCCTTTAGTTGTGAAGTTACTCCTTCACATATTTTCTTAGAAAGACTAGGGAGACCTGTAAAAATGCTGCTAAAATTATGGGTTGCTCATTTTTCCTGGGTAAAACAAGGCCAAATTTTGCTTGGAGCCTCTCTTTAAAACCAGAGACTATGGTATTGACTCATTCAGCAAAGCCCCTCTGCATACTCTGAAGGGCTCTCCTGAATCTGGTGGTTTCCCTGGCCCTTTTGCTGTCAGTCCAAGTGACCTGTAGTTGGTAACATGCTACTCCTACAATAGACTCCAGAAGTAAAACAATTCTGTAATCCCCACAGCAAACATGGGAAATGAAGGGCAAATCCCACAAAGACACATAGACATTGTGTGCCCAGCTTCGCGGCAGAATTCATAAACTCAAACATCAAGCGGAGAAAGGTGTGGGAGCTCAGTTCTCTTCCCTCCTAGCGTGCAGAGCATGGCTTTGGGGCTCAGTCTGGGAGACGGTACTCCCATCAGACACATTAATTCCCCCAGCAGGTCAGCTCGGTGATTGCTGCATGCTGGAGGTGTGTTCTGAGTCCATCTGCAAGGTTTTTCAGAGGATTTAAGCATGAAAAGACGAAGATATTATTTTTTTGAGTCTCTTGCTGGCCTTTTTCCTACCTTGGGTGGTCATGACAGGAAGGAACTAAATGACATGAATTCTATACATACTCAGGCAATTAAATTCTAGTTGAAAAAAAGTTCAGAAGCTGAACCCTGGACACCTACATGTTTCTGCAGTTTGGGTGCTGATAGCAGCTTTCCAAGGCCATCTGTAACAGATCAAGAGATTTCCTATGGAGTTACTTGTCCTTTGTATGACAAATGTGCCTTTGCCTCTCTGCAGCTGCCCATTTCACTTACTCCTTGAAGAACGGTCTGGATTTTAAGGGCATGTCTACATTGCCAACTGCAGACAGACACATACTGTGCTCTGAACTGGCAAATGGGAGCTAGCATTGGTCTAGAAGTTGAGCAGACATGTAAATGTGAAACTATTGCCATGCTAATGAGTCCAGCTGAGTGACATTGTGTCCTACTGGGTTTCAGGAACATGCATTTCCTCCACTGAGAGCAGTGATGTAGTGATCAACATCCATCTTAAAACAACATTATTTTATTTGGTGTCAGGGAGAAAAAGTATTAAAGAGACAAATAGGATTTTAAAATAACAAACAGCAGGAATATATATTTAGTCTTAGGTTTCCAATTTGGCATGTCACTATGAGTCAAGTTAGATAGGCTTTTGTCCCAGGAATAGTACTTTTTAATGTTCTAACAAAGCACCAGTTTTCTTACAGAGTGGCACTTATGTCTGTGCTATTGTCCCCTATATTCATGCTAGCACACACAAGCTAACATTTAGATCTTTAGGCTAATACCAGCAGCATAAAACCTTAGCTGGTTTCAAAACCGTACTGAACAATATTGAGGTAAATATTGGGAGCAGGGTTGCCATACACCTGATTCTCCAGGTTACTGCAACTGCAATTTTAGTGCTTCTCAGACCAAGTGTTTTAAACCAAGCATCGAGTACCCACAGACCATGTACTCACTGCAATGTGGATCCAAAACGGTTTGGAGGTCTGGAGGAGAATGGGTTAGAGCTGCTGAGGCTCCTCACTTGGAGCACGATCCCTGGAGTGACTAATAGAAAAAGCAGTTTTCAATTTTCACTAGGTGATTCATCTGACTGTTCTTAAGCCGCTCTCTGGAGTGAAACAGTTTTGGGAGAAACAAACTCTTTGTGAAATACACAGCAGCGTAGTGACAGCCACCGAAAAAAAGACTCAACTAGTGTGGCATTTGTCATTCATGTGGCACTATGTCAATTCATGCTGTTTGTCAGTCTTGAACTAACATATTTGATTGGTCTTTTCTCATTATCGTTGTCCTCCCCAAACTACCCTTAGCTTGCAAAATCTGCTGATAATAGTGGGGTATCTGTTTATATCCGACCCAGTGTTACTTCTTGGATGGGTGTATGGAAGTGCCATGTGTGAAGCAAAGCTCAACTTTATTTAGCAGGGCTTAAGCCATTAAACAGCCTGTGAGCATAAAGATCTCTATACCTGGTCTCTCATCTGCACTCCTGCTTAACCAGCAGCAAATATGTGTTGTAAATGCCGCATCATATGCCTATGCGCTCCTGCCTTGGCTTAGCATAATAGCCGCCCTAAATTGTATTATGCCATGTATCAGTTGCTCAGTATTCAAGGCCTGTTCCTCCCTAACCTAATATTAAGATTTATCTCTGCCTTTGATTTTCTCTATTGACTGCTAGCTGTTCCTGTAAGGTTACTGTGGAAACAGGAAGAGTGTCCAAAGATAGCATTTTGTGTCTAGCATGTCTGTGCATCCATATGTCGCATCTATATGGCCTAGAGGTGTTGACGTGTCAGAGCAAACACCCCAGTAGGGAGTGTTCATATGTTAGGATATAGCAGCACTCACCATTGGTAGCGAAGCCCATAGCTGGCAAGCGTATGGATGTCTTGAGCTCTGTTTTAAATGCTGCTTTTCCTAAAGGATGTTCCCTGGCTCTTTATTCTGAATTTACTTGGGACTTCACCCTGAAATATATATAATGTGAATGTCACGTCCTCAGCACCACCTCTTCTGGTCTGTATGTTTGCCACACTTTATCGGTCTGCACAACTTGCTGATGTGGACATAAACTGTGAGGACTAAGAAAGAATATTGCCTTCTGCAAAATAATGCATCATAAAGCAGTATTTTCTTTTCTGGATTTTTTTTCCCCCCAGGAGGAGGGTTAGAAAGCTTGCTTCCTCATTCATACTAATATTTCATCTTCGGATCCTGCTTTTCATCTGTAGGTTTCAGACACACTAGCTAGCACTGCCTCCATCTTACAAATGACGCCAAAGTGGCTTGAAAGCTGAGAGCCCAGCCCTGCTCAGGCTGAGACCCAGACGCTTGCACCTTTGGCTGATCTGGCCTTCGTCACCAGTTCCTCAGTTTCCCATCAGTCACTGCAAATAATACTTCCTTTGCCCGTCAGGTCTATTCAGAGTGTAAACTCTCTTCATGGGATTAATATCAACTATTTTCAGTTGTGTAAAAATTAGAGGTCAAGGTTAGGCTAGTAAATGCAGCGCCTAACAATCAGAACTACATAGTAGACACTTAATGGTTTGGGGTGATTTAGCCCCGTAACCGAGCATTACATATCCTGGAATGAGACAAATTTCCTTGATAAGGTAAGACTAGCTGGACAAAACAGCTAAAAATTATATTTCTCTCCCCTACTAGGATTGCCAATGTATGTGCAATATATGTGCTGCCAATGCACAGCTGTATGTCTGCAGGAAACGCACAAAGCAAAAGGATGGTCTCTGTCTCAGCATGTGTTTTAGTAAGCTCCTTCTTACCTCTGGTATTCCCTGTATGGCTTTTCTGGGAAGGCGACTGCAAATCTTGAAGGCAGGAGCAGGCATTCAGTGCACACCATGTTCCAGTAAGTCTGACAACACAGACATCATTTCCCTGCTAATGTTGTATAATGAAGAGATTTACCTGCTAATGCCTTAAGAGGCAATGTATTCCTGCACAGGGCAAAGAATATCAAAAACCTTAAACATCCTGTGGTTAGAGGGAGCTTAGGGCCCCCTTGACATCAGCTTTCTGAGGTTCATTCCTTGTTTGTTCAACCTGTCATGAGCTGGAGCTGCCTCCTAAACCAATTTCCTAGCGTTGCTCTGTCTGCTCTTCTGCCCCACTGGCTCCCCTGCCCTGCAGACTGGGATGCACAATGCAGTTGACAGAAAATTGGGGAGGAGGGGGGATTTAATTCCTCAGCATATTTCAAAATTAGCATATGTTTTTGTCTCACTGGGAAACTCCAGGCCTGGCCACCCCTTTGCTGAGTTAGGCGAAATGTTGCAGAGCTCCCCATTCCAGCTTGCCTACATAACTTGCTGAAGATCACCCAAAGGATTGGTCACAGAGCCCAGATACCAATTTCACCTCTTAACTATCAGTAAGAAGTGCAAAATGAGCCTGCTCTCAAAAGAAATATTCCAGTTTCACAGTGGGGAAACTGAGTCACGGTGCTATCCTTATCCCACCCCATCCTGTTGCCTGTTCCCTCTTCCATAACCATCCTGCCTTTGGGGAGATTTTGAAGAGGTGGCAACCGAAACCAACTCTGATTTGCTATGAGAACACTTGCTTGGAGCTGTGCGCTGTATGCTAAATAATAGAGGGATTCAGAAAAGAGAAAACATTGTCTGAGTGCTAGGGATATCCATCAGTATCTGCTCACATGGCTGCCGAGTTGTCATATTTATTGAGATATTTATAAGGTCAAAGGAAGACAGAGGAAAACTATTCCCTTGACATCCTCACGCACATATTGCAGTCTCCGTCTGTGTGTTCATGGTAATGACTGTTTCGCTTGAACCAGTTTCGGAGAGATTTGGGGATTTTTCATTCCCATATGTGTAATGAACTGGAAAGTCTCAGTTCAGTTCTTATCTACCATAGATAAAAGTAAAGAGACAAAACAACGAATGAGTATAAAGAATTAAGCGTCTTCTTGTTTGGAAACCCCTTCGGGTTAGGGGTAAAGCACATGCAAAGGTGCATAGTAGTCAAACTAATTATCATTTTCATTTACAACTTTGGGCACTGTGGTAATATAGATGATTTATAATGACAAATTCTAATAAAAAGTAATAAAATAGCTTTCTTTAGAGGCAGCATTCATAGAGGAAAATTTGGATAAACCAGATTATTATAACCAGACTGCTGGTATCTTTTTAAAAATTTAAATAGTTTTAAATAAAAATGTATTTTGTGATCAAAAAGAAAGTTTAAACAGTCTGTTATAAACTGTTGTGTATTTTGATAAAACCAGAATCCATACTTTTTTAGGGTTTTGTCAAAACTTTGCTGGCTGTAGAAACCACGACTTTTATGTGTTTATACTCATCAACTTTGGTACCAATGTCTTGAAAGAGGTAAGCTAAGTTTTAAGTCTCGCAATGGATGCTCCTTGTGCAATTTTCAAAGCAGAGGAATCAGGGCTTGGCTGCACAGCTTGAGCCAAAAAAGTGTGAATTTACGGGCATGACATATGGTTAAATAAGCAATCACAGTAAACAATAGTGTCTTTTGCAATGTAAGCTACATCTCCAAAGAACAGCAGAGGCAACCGGTACAATGTATACTGATGCACAGATTATGGATAACGGTGGCAGCATGTTGTTTCTAAAGGTTCCCAAAAAGCCAGTTTCTGCCTCTTGCCTACCTAGCCAGGTGGAGAGGGTCTCACTGATCCATCTGCTGCAGCTGCAGGGCTCAATCCCCTCCTCGCAGCTCTTGATGTTCTTCTTTGATGGTGGCGGTAGGAGTGGGAAACCCATCTGCCATCAAGGCCCTGAGTAATTTTTGTATCTTCAGTTCCACAGTGCCAGAAGTTAGTTCAGTGTCAGCCCGGCTCTATGTGTCTGCGTGCACATCCGCAGTCACCCCCGCAAGCTCTCAGGGTGAAAGGGCTCTCCAGTGCTGACGTCCTCGGTCTGAGTTAGCAGTGCATTGCTGAGGAGGCTTTATTGGGGCAAATGTTGTATTTCAAACAAGCAAACAAAAAAAAAGAAGGTAGGCACGCTTTCAGGTCTGCAAGCCTTTCACACAGCCTGAAAGAGCAGCAAGTGTCAAAGGTGCCTGCAGGTTAAGGGCAAGTGCTCTGGGTTTAACTTTATAACATCAGTCAGTCCAAGGAAAAAAGGTAGCTGGTGCCTTCTCAGCAGAGAAAGGTGTTAATAAGAAAAGAGGTGAAAAGCAGGCCAGCTTCTGTGAGGCAGCAAGGAACGGGTAGTTTATTACTTGTTGAGCACACAGGGAGAGCTTCATCTAAATTAGAAACTGCAAAAGCTCCTCTCTATTGGTTGCCCATGAAAGTTCTTGTAGGCGTGGAAGTAGGTGCTCTGGATGATTTGTGTTCCTCAAATTCATGGACAATAGTAATATTACATAAAATTAAGCACCAAAGGTAATAGCTTTGAACACACTGTAAGACTTCATTTTTCCTTTCCTAACAATGCCCTGCTAGAAATTTGCGATTTGTCTGTAGCAAGGCGAGTTCTTGGTCCAAAGGTGTGCTTCACATCTTGGGAATAGCAGTAATATAAATGTACAGTAGAGCCATATTAACATAACATCAATGAAAGTGGAGTTCTTCCTGTTTGTAAAGTGGAACTGTTGATACTGACCTCTTCTGCCAAGTATTTGGCTTTGAAGATGGAAAGTACTACATATCATTAATTACAGATTTCCTTGAAATGAATGGGGATATATGGGGGTAAGAATATAAATACCACGGTTTTGCTTTCCTTGAATAGATGGGATTGCTTTTTTGGTTTGGGAGAAAAATATTTCATTGACTCAAAGGATGTGTGAAGTTGGACTTTGAAGTGGAGTCATGAACCGGTTTCAGGTTCTGCCTTAGACTAGAGGCAAAACCGTTTCACTGTCTCAAGTGAATCCAAGAGAGACAGCTTTCATTTCCTGTCCCCAGCAGAAAAATCTCTTTTCTGAGTAGCTCCCAAGATAATTCAAAGCTTTGTCATTGCTCAGACTTCCTTTTTTTTTCGCTCTCTCTTTTCTCTAGCTTCTTTACTAATGCACCTCTCGTGCATGCACAGTATTGCATAGGAATTTTTAAATGGTATTAGGTAGGGAACTATTTAAACTGAAGTGCTTTGGTGTTCTATTTTGCTTCTGTAGGATTAACATAAGTAAGTCATATTTGCATCGTTTCATGCAACAGATCACTTTGCATGAGGAACAAAAACTCATAGTCTGGCTGTATTCCAGCTCTTCTAATGCTGGTGTGACTTCCTGCTCTCCCTCAGGTGTTTTGTTTGGTATGTTTGTGGTTTTTTTCCCTTCACTTTGTCGTGTAGTTTTTAAACAACTGCTATGTTTCACCCCAGGGGAAGTTTCTTCTCCATGGAGTTTGGCTGATACCTTTGCACAAGGCTGCACAACAACCTTGCAGATGCTTAGAGCATCTGAGTAAGTTTACTCAGATGTGCAATGCTATTGAGAATGGCCTTGCTTTAGGGCCTGAGCTGATGGTCCTGCACATGTTTTCCCATTGCCTTTAGTGGGAACCTTTCCGGATTAAGAAGCATTTCTGCAAAACATTTTACCTTGCTACTTTTTAAAAACTCTTTCTTTAGTCTTTGGATTTTACGAACCATGTTTCAGTGATGAGAACACTTAGCTACGTTCATAGCATTTCTTGAGGAATCTAGCCTGCCATCGCCTGCATGGTGTAATGAGGTCTGCATTATGGATCAAGGATAATGGGGTGTTCAAAAATAGGAATGATCATCACCTGTCCCCTCCAGCTGTCCTTTGATAAACAAAAACTTCTCATCATCAAATTTTAAAACAATCTTACAAATAGGAGTTAGCCTCAATAGACTGATGAGATCTCATCTGTTCCAAATGCACTGTATTACTTAAATTGATGTACCAGGTAGGTATCTTCAGGAACTTCTTAATAAAACATTTTCAGCAGAAAGTTAATATTCTTTGAAATATAAATTGATAAAACTATTCTGTTTTGAATGATTTTATCAGTCATATTTTTTGAATAATTGACATATATTTCTGACAACATGAAAGGAAGAAAAATGTACAATTTTTAGTGTTGAAATCACCTTTTGTTCATCAGAATTTAAAAGTTTAAAATCAAGTGATCAAAATCAAAGTAAAATATGTGATTTCAAACTTAGAAAAAAAGAAAAATTCCCATTCAGAAGTTCCAAATTAAATTTGGCATGGTCAGTTTATGGCTTTTAGGATTTGTACTTTCATCTTGTCAGTCAGGCTTGGAAATCATTTCAAAATCTCAAACTCGATTTTTTTCATGTTCAGTACCAGTAAGTTTCTGAAGAAGCATTTAGTCCCACCTGCATTTTAAGCATATTTTAAGTAACGTGCCAAAAGAATGCAATTGGCTTATTTAACCACCTTCTTGAAAAGTAACAGCAACGAGTCATGTTAATCACGTGGATTCCCTTTATTGATGGTTGGTAGAGCCAGTTGCTCCAGAGGACAATTCATTGCACCTATTTCTGAATTATTCCGGGAAGGAATTCGTTACCCTCTGGAGTTTCTATTATCCGTATGAATTGCTGATAATTATAAAGGAAACTGAGAGGACTGTCTATGTGAGATACTTCATTTTAACATGGTTAAACTCAGTTGGGACAGATCCTGGCCTTTTAGTGATGTAATCTAAATTAGGCTGACGAAATCCTTTTGAAAGACTCCCTGTTTTAGAGCTTTGCCATAATCTTGTTTTATCGGAGGACCGAACATAGAGGATTTAGCCAACTGAATGACCTGACTGATTGGCTGTAGGAAGTTTTGCAAAAATTCCTCATAAGGTGGGGCCACGTTTTGTCCTCAAAGCCGTTTCAGTCTGTGTGCTCCCAAGGACTGATTTGTGCTGGGAGAATCGCCCCCCACTCGCCGTTTGGAAGGAAGTAACGTCAGCTTGAGAGAAAACAATTCAAGAAGATAATTGGCACTGGTAATGCTTTAAAACTTTCTGCAAGCGGGAGCTGAAAGTGAGCATAAGTCAGGAGGAAAAACATCTGGGACAGATTTTATATTTACTTTAAAATTCTCAGCTCTGTTTAAAGAGGAACCTCCTCTAGGGAAGCAAATATTCCTTTCACCCTCTATGAGAGATATTTCAAAAGTCTTTGTGCTACCTGCCTATTTCTGACTTTCAATGAAAGAGGCAATACCTTCTATCACTGCATATAATATCTAGCTATTAGCTGTGTGGTCCAGGTGCTTTCATTTTTTCCCCTCCAGAAAGGAGAAAAAAAAAAAAAAAATCTTTCCAATCCAATCTTTATAGATCCCTGAAATGTTAAATCTAGTAAAGTTATTGTATTCTTTTATTTAAGGAGGTCACTAGTTTCCTGAGGCTTTTTTATTCATCCTCAGAGTTGAATTCTGGCATTTACTAAATCAAGTATTGGTTACAAATTAGAAAAGAAAGAAGCAAAATGAGATGCAGCCTGGAGTCTCTGCTTGAAGATTGAAAGTTTAAATACCGTTTTGGGTAAAGAGCCTCACTCAACTCCATATGTCAATGCCTTAGCACAATAGCTAGGTGTATTCTTCCAGTTTGTGCCGGGCACTGCTTACAAGCCAGCATATGGCTGTTTCAGCTGGAATTTTCTTTAGTAATGAAAATCACCCTTACCCACTAATATTTCGGGTAAATAAAAGGAGCTCCTTGAGCTGAGAGGAGCAGAATAGCTCAGATGGGGTGCAATAAGAAAAAGCAGACTTGTGCTTAGGTTGCAGCTGGAATTTGGGCATCTTACCCACAGCCCAATCTGCAGGTGCTTTTTTTTTTAGAGGGTCATCATATATTTTTCTTACTGTTTCTCTCTCTGGATCTTTAACCCTTGTTTTTCTTTCCCCTCAGTGGCACAAACTCAGAAGGTGAAGTGGAGGTGCACCTTCCAAGGCTGGCTTGGCCCGAAAGCCAAATACAGGCTAGCACAGCAGTACCAGCTAAAGACAGTCCTTGAAGGGTTAAGACCACCTTAGCCCACCTTTTTTCTTAGGAAATTCCTGTTTTCCAGCTGCTGATGCAGCTTTCTGTTCTTCACTCACCCAGCACTGCACTGGTTGGTCAGATAAACAAAATCTGCCTGTTTTTAAGCAGGGAATGAAGATACCGGACTCCTGTCTATATAATAAACTAGAAATACATTTGCTGTCGGTTTGGTAGTGCCTCCAAATCCACTGTTTAATAAATGGAAAAGTAATAGGAATTCAGCTCCTGATTCTTGCAGCTGCTGGAGTTTTTGCATTGAAATCCCTGGGCTAATAGCAAGGCACTAAAAAACTGAAATAAAAATCTCTTAAAAATCTTTAACTTATGTTCTTTTGGCAAGTGAGTGTATTCCTGCCTCAAGAGAGTCATGTACTGAGTAAGATATTTTCTCTAACCCCTCTGGGAAAAGTAGATAACTACCTGCTTTACAGCCCTCTGTGTTCTCTGGGTTTGTCACTTGTGCACAATAAAGGAAAATGCCATATTGGCTGCAATTAAAGCCTTTTTTTTTTCTTTCTGCACTCAGGAAAATAAAGTTAGCGAAGCTAAAGTTTGTTTTACAGGGAGTCCGCAATTTGGTTTGAAAGCTACTGTCCATCATCACAGAAAAAGAGTTTTCCTCTCCACTCTCAATAATCAAAATTTTGGGCACGGTAAACTTAGCTGTTACCCTGAAAAAATTGCATAAATGCTTAAGTCGTACTTGTCACCATAATTTCTGAACCTCACACAATAAGAATTGGCTTTATTCTCTCAGACTAGAGGTGCCAGCAGTTAGACCAAAAAACTTTTCAGGTTCAGTTTACTAATTCCTTCCCTTTTGTGTTGTCCACTGGTAACTTTATCTTCTTAGACATCTGGACCCTGTGGATATCCTAGCCCTAATGGTTATGTTTGGATGCAGCCTTTGAGCTGGATGCACCATCAACGCGGTGCTCCACAACACCCGAGGCTCAAGCATACCTTAGGAGCATGTGTTAGTATGAAATGACTTCATCTCACAGCTTCCAGGCACGGAAACATCTCACTGGAGAAGACTTCCAGATTAGGAACTGCTTATTCTATCTTCCCTCCAAAAGGAAGAAATTTTTTGCTTAGATAAAAAGAAGGAAGAACTGAATTAGCTCTCTTGTGTACCGGTCCTTGCTTCAAGAAAAGTGCTAGTCAATGGCATTCTGACTCATTTAAGTTGAGATGGATCTCTATAATATATAGTTCTTTAATATTTTAAGCTTAAGAATAGCAAATCACAGTCTGTTACATTCGCAAGTTACATTTTTCTAGCTTTCAAACACTGTGAAATGTGAAATACTCTTTCATTATAAGTCAGTGAAGGATCCAATTAGAGAAAATGGTCACTATTTTTCTTTCTTTACTCTCCTTCCTCCCCACATTTGAAGTTTAAAATAATTCACCCAGAAATACCCAATACTTATTAGACAGTCTTTCAGCTAGTTTACAGAAAAGTGTTTCTGTAGAAATACATTTGTGACAGTTTGAGAAACTGATACTGTATGATTATCATCAGTCTTTTTGGTATTGTAAATAATTTTTTTATGGGCAAAAGAATCTTTGGAAGCTATGGGAAAATATTTGCAGTCAATCCAAGGTTATAAAATATGAAAGAAACTATATGCGCACGCATGTGTGTACATCTCTGCACATGTATTTATCTCAGAACAGTCTGCAGATAGATGCATATAAGAGTATTATAAGCCATGACAGATATTCCACAACCAACTGATGTGAATCAGTTCAATGTATAGCCAGTCCAGTTTGAGCTATTCACTCAGCTTGGCTAGAACATCAAAGCTGATTAAAGCGGTAAAAAGAGAAAGTGACTTCTATGAAAAGAGGTACATGCAGCATAAAGCCTGTCAAGATGTTCTGATAAAATGGTGGCACGTACCAGTTGGCTGAGCCCAAAATACTCTGTTAAAAATCTATGCAGTTCAATGCCTTTTCGCTAAATGTCAGGGAGAGTACTGATGAACTCTGCCATTTTGGCACATGTTCCCAGGAACTAAACCCACCAACCCTGCACTCCCATGCATCCAGCTTTTCTGCTACTTATAGCCCCCAGGCCTTAACTCAGAACAAGGACTTGATATCTAGGTTGAGAGAAGAAAATTAATTACATAGAGTTATTTAAGTAGATATGAGGTCTTCACAGTCCATGTGAGATTTGTCACTGGAGATCTGATGGGCACTGAAGACTTTGAGGTATGAGGTCTTGTGTCTCAAAACTACCTCATCTGCACTAATACACAAGCCATCCTCTGAGACTGACAACAACTATCACGGGACAGCCAGCACTTGCATTAATACAGTGTCTTACTGCTCAAGACAGAGTGGCCACATCCAAACTTGCTTACCAGGAATGGTCCTCGGCCATGATGTCTCCTGAAACACATTCAGCTGTTATTAGTTAGCTAATCCAGGTCAAACTCATGGCAACTGTATTAATAGTTTTAATTAAAAGATTAACTGTAGAGATAATCAAGTTCTGCCATCTGAAATTGTTGCCTGGCCCTGTTCATTTTATCAATGTAGATGTAAGTGGAGATGTACCAAAAACTACAGGCCAGTGAAGTAAACACAAGTGAAAGTACAGACTTTGTCCTTCAGAGCAGCTGTTTCACTTCTTTTACTCATTTACCAATTTTTTTAACATTATTTTATCTCACTTTGAAAATTAAAATAAATTGATGACATCAGCAGGGAGTGGGCATGAGCACAAGGATGAGATGCGATTACCCATGCAGCCTCACTGCTCTCACATCTACATACAAACTGGTATCCTGAAAAAAAACAAAAAACAAAAACCCTCACCTCCCATCACCATGGAGCTCAATGATGGGGCAAGAGGGATCTCGAAGCCTTTGAAATTGTTCCTGCTGCTGGCTGTTTTTCAGAGCAAATGACATTCCTCTTCCGCTCCTTTCCTATCACCTGTGTCTTCCTTTAATCCGTGCTGTTGAATTAACTGCTTTCGAACTTGAGGAAAGTTTCACGCTTGATCACAGAAAAAAAATCCTCTCTGACATGAAGGGCAAGAGTAATGTTGATCAGCCCAGCGCTGGTGACAGGTGCTGAGTGCCTGAGGCAAGCTGTCACTTTGCTGTGTCCCAGGTTCTTGGAACGCATAGTAAAGCCCTGCTAAATGTCGCTGCTGGAACATGAACAGAAAAAAATCCCTGCTCAACAGGTGCCTTTAACCTGTTCATGGCTGTCAGACCCTGCATTCGGCTATGCAGAGGATCTATAGAAAGTTGCGGAGAGCATGCAAACATAGCTAAGCATAAGAAACCTTTTTTTTTTCCCTTCAAAGTGGTTAATGAAGAAAAACTTTTCACAGCTCAAGGGTGTTGTGAGGTGTCTCATTTTTATGCATTTTGCATCACATGGTTGGTACCGTCATTGCCCATCAAAACTTCACGACATCCATGAAAAAGTCATGAAGTGCTGCAAAGAGTTTTGGGGCAAATACTCATTAGTGAAGGATTAACATGAAACTAAAGAAGTGGTGAGAGGATGAGGTGCTGGCAAATTCAAACAATTAACCACCGGCACAAAGCACTTTGAGAAGGGAAGAGTCCTTCCTCACCAGTGTCTCCCAAACAAGCCCATGGGCCTTTCCATAGATATGCTTTAGCTAGCAAAGTCAAAGATGACTTCAATTAAATACTATGACCTGTAGTTATTAGCCTAGATTTTCTTGTGGTTGCTTGTAAGAAGTTCAGCAACCAGTTTCCTCTGGTTTTGGACAGGAGGTGAGAAAACTGCACAGCTCCATAGTAAAATAGGGCAGTTGGTCTTGCCTTTGGATGACAATGATAATTAAATTCCACAAAAAATTAACTATAACGAAGTAGGCTAAGTTTTTGTCTGTTTATATTAGACTGTTATTAAACTCATTTTCCAAGCTATAATCATAGAGGTAACCCCACAATTGCTGTAGCTATATATGGAAAGAAAGTATCTGCATACAACAGATTGGCCAATTATGTGCAGAAATGCCCTTTTTCCATGGATAATTGTGGTGTCTGAACATGAGAAAGAATAAATATGCAGACAAGTGAAATAAAGAGTAAAACATACACAAATGAATTTGTATGAAGGAGTTCAATGAAGTTTGGGGCAAAAACTGCAGATTACTGTGAGTTCAGTAGCTTTGTGGTCTTTGAAATTTCAGTTTTAATTCACAAGTAGGAGTCTGGATAATAGAAAAGAAATTATTAAATCTGTCTTCATTGTAATAAACTTTTCAAAAGCATTGAGTTGGTGACAAGCCTCATCCCAAAGGGCTTACAAATAACTTTGTTGCTTAGATGGATGGCTCTATCTGCTTGGATGAATGTGCAACTGGAAATGCAGTTTTAAAGTTAACATGCATCTTATTTTATGATTTTTAAAATTACCCTTTTTATAATATTTAATCTGTGAAAGATAAGTAATAAATACACAACCATATGCATGCAGTAATTATTTTTGTAGAATGAGTTAAATTAACATTTCCCTTTCCTTTTTATAATACCTCTCTAACAAGCTACTGTTAGAATTATCCTCTCTCATTAAGACTTATCTTCACAAGTGATTTTCTTTTTCCTTCCCTTCCCTTCCCTTCCCTTCCCTTCTCTTCAGACAGCACATCAGGTATATGTATAATTCAATCAATACCTTGAGGCAAACTATTTGATGATTACAATAAAAAAAAAAAATCTCATTTTGCTGTACTTTTAGAGGTAGTTTCATTATCACATGTCACTTGGTTACAAGAGTTTATGGGACTGTAACTCCCTAAAGGACATTTTAAACATACGCTTTTTTATGGCGACTAAACTCCAAGATAAACGAAAGCATTAAAATAAGATATTGGAATTGTTTCCTTTTGTCTTTGATTGATATGAATTGGAGTCATAAAAAGAAAAAGTCTTGTTTCACCCTTCCTTCCCTGCAGCCTCCCCTTCCCTTTTGGCACAATTTGAGTAAGTTATTAGTGGACAGACAAATACATTTTCCTGTGCAATTGCTGAATGGCTAACAACATAGCTGTGGTACCCAGTTTCAAAGCTGAAATTTGGCCATACAGCACAAAAACAGGGCTTGAACGGTGAATCCTTAACCACAGATTTTGGTTTCCTTTCTGACCCATTTTCAACCTCTATCTAAAAGCAGATTGATTTATTTTCAGTGAAAGGAACTTCTCGTGCTCCCGGTAGTAAAGCATACATGTGCTGCAGCATACCAACTGGTGTTATATAAATCTCTGTGTCTCACTCCCACAGATACACAAGCCCCAAGGATCTTCCAGAGGCAACCCTAAAAAATACTAGTCCTAATCATATCTCAGTTAGCTTAAGGTTGTAAAAGGCATCCCGTTGGCTTACATGGTCAACATTTGAGAGGGATTATGTGCTAAGCATATAGTGTGTTGAACAGAGAAGCGAAAACACATAAGCAAGCAATCAAAAACGTTTTCATCTAGGAAAGGTAAGATGTTTTATAGCTCCTTTGTCAACGATAATTTTTTTCTAATCTTCAGTTTTGCTGTTTAAAACAAAGAAATAAAAAAACTATTAAAAATGAAAAGGCCAAGCTTTTATGAAGTTAGATCTTGGGAAATCTGCTGGATCAAAGTAAGAAAAAAGTTAGAAGAGAAGTGAGCCCTTTGCAGGTCACTTCAGAAGACAGTATTGCAGCTGGTTCTCGCTCTCCTTCTTGCATAACCTGGGGCTTTAAAGAAGGAAAACATGTTGGGGGTCTACCATGTGGGTGGCACACAAGCATAGTCACATTGTTTCCTGTTTACTTTGAAGGTCTAAGATTAGATGTGACTTATACTTTAAATAAAACATTTGTTTTATTCCACCTCTTATTCCACCTTGAACTGTGCAATGATTTGAACAACTGTTAAATCTGCTTGTGCCCCAACTAAAAGAAACTTACTGTTTATTGCCATTTGAAATTTGCTAAGATCTAATGAAGATGAATACTTAAACCTTGATCAGGATCATGACTTGGTTTGTTTGACCTGAAGTCCCTTGAAAACAACAGGACTCTTGTTGACTGCCCTTACAGGGCTTTTGATCAAGTTCAAAACTATCTCTACTAGTCATATACAAGAAGAATCGTTTAGTTGTGGGAGTTTATGAACCACATTGAAACAGAGAGAAAACTGGAGTTCAATAAAGAGGCAGACGTGGTCCAGAAAGAATGAGAGTGTGGGTAAAACACAGAATAAACGTGTATTCAAACTGTTGTTTCTAATCAACTGAAATGAACTCAACTTTATGCAATTGTCTATAAATTCGCTTTGGGTATCAGTGAGCCAGGAATAAATTAGAAAGAGCAAATTGGCATCTCTGCAGCGCTGGCTGAGAGCAGTGCAGGATGGCCTCGTGATACAAGTCCCTGCTGCTTCAGGAATAAGGGCTCGTGAGTGGACTTCCTCCCTACACCTCTCTGCAGCAGCAGCCAGAGCTCCTTATAGCTGAATTTTAGCCCTATCACCATCAAGTTAAGCTCCTTTACTTTTGTAATAAACTCACATGGAGTTTTAGGTTTGTGGTGGGATTTTTCTGTTTTTTTATTTTATTCCTCTTATTATTTTTCAGGTAACAAAATGTATTCAGTAGTTAAACAAGCAAAGGCTAGAGCATGGGAAAGCAAGTCTAAGAGGAGGAAAAAACATATGTAATTATTCCCACATGGAGTCAAACAATGTAAAGGGAAGAAAGTCATCAAGGAGACAAACAAGTGTTAGTATTAGATGAGGGAAGACAGGGCTTTCAGGAAGAAAGTCGTTCTGGACGCTGCTGTGCTGGGACTGTTTACTTGTCACATGGTGCTTAATCATAATAAATTAAGTTTTATTTTGCATTTTGCAACATGCTAACTTGGCTCAGCAGGTAATGGGAGGAGTCCTGGGTCGCCAAATGGTGTTTAACTGAGAATAACAACGATTTCCCCCCTGCAGGCTGGCATAAATAATGTATTCAAAATGTGCCTCTTTTGAGCAGATTATTCCAGCTGCTTTTTGTTCTTAAAGCTCGTTGGGAGGTTTAACACCAGCAAGTCAGCCCTCCTGAAGCTACAATTATCTTCATCGAGCAATGTTCCTGGGACATGGTGAGTCAAATCAAAACAGCTTCATGTTACCAGAGACAGAGAACTCAAAGGCTTTCTGCAAATCTTTGCAAAAGGTCCAGCCAAGGTGACCCACATCCCATCTGAAGGTCTAAGTTGGTCCAGTGTGAGTCTAAAACACCACCAAACCGCAGAAGTGTTTATCTTTCTATCTTCTTTGCGCTAGCTTAAGTGGCAGCATGGGACTTGAGAGAACGAGGCCCAGAGCAAGGATCCGCTGATAGGTAAAACTGCAGCAGAGGACATCTAGGTCAAACAGGGGAAGAAAAAAAGTAAGAACCAAACTTTTTTAAGGTTAAGGGTGGATAAGCATGGCGCGAGATTGCCTCAGGAGACAGAGGAACCTCTGGCACTGTAGGGGGTTATAAGGATAGCTTAGACAAGCATCTGTCAGGAGCAGTTTAGGAATAGTTTACATGCTTTTGAGTAGAGAGACAGACCAGTCAACCCCTCAAGGTCCCTTGCAGCCTTGCCTTCAATGACTGATGGAAATTGTGGTATGCTTGCAAGCAACTTGCTTCTGGGTTCAAATGGGCTGTATTCCTGTTCTCTGCAGCGAATAGGTGTTTTGCCACTGTCTGCATTAGGAGCAGGGTCAGATCCTTAATTAAAGCTATGATTGGCTGCAAATACATTTTTCGGGGACTAGTGAAGGGTCTGCCACTCGTTAGTAGTAATTTCCCTGTGGGTATCTTCCCATTAGAAAAAAGAATGAGACCTAGTGGCTCTGACCGGCCATTAAATAATAGAACTAAATAGATCTGAGTATTTACAATTGCCTGGGCTTTCACCTGATTTTTGGAGGTAGAGAAAGTTGTGTCTCCCCCCCGCCACTACTCCTTTCGTCTCTATGAATTGCTGCAAAATTATCCCCAGGTCCTATCTGTCAGACCTCAAAATCAAGCCTTAAGAGAATAGACAACTAGAACAAATATTTCAATCCTCCTTTGTCAGCAGAGAGACAGACTGTCAGTGTTAAATGCAGCCTAATACCTGTGCAGTAGAGCTGAGATTAGCTGTGCTGCTGCTCAGTCCAGGACCTGTAGTAGCTGCAGTGGAAAACTACAGATGTTTGTTTTCTATCTTAAAAAGAGAATCTCCTGAGATTTGCTCTAAAGTCTGCTGGAGATTACCTGCGCCTTGAAGGTCATACCCCCAAAGCCATGTTGACACAGGATAAGCTCATCTCTCTATCAAAATGAGTTGGCCAAACTCAACCTTGCCAGAAGTTTGTTTTTACTGGGGAAGTTACTTCTCAAGTAAATGAGGTTAACATCTGTTCTCCAGCATATAGTATTTATCTAATGCTCTTAGACTGGCCCCCATTGCTGTGCTATCCTAGTATTCGTGGGGTTTCTTGTATTCATGCTACCCCTTGTGAGGAAGGAAGTGATCACATCTGCTTTCATGGAGGTGAAAAGGAGGGACGGACAGAGGTCTGGCAGCACACGCTTTGCAAAATTCTTCCTGAACGAGGAAAGTATCATTCCTCCCAGCCCCATATCCTGCTTTACCATGCAAAATCCCTTCTCGTGCAGCAGTACAGTTGGTGCACGTAGCATGCCTCTCTTACCTGGGCATAAATCTTAAATAATTGCTGCAGACAGGTTTATGGTAGGAGGCAGGTCTGCAAGCCGGGTGGCTGAGGCACAGCTGCATTTGCTTCTGTTTTCTGCTCCCACCTGAGCTGTAACATCTCTGCTTGCCTCACTGCAATTCAGCCCTCACCTGTTGAAGCCCCAAGGCAAAGCTTAGAGCAAAAAGAGGATTTAAACCCAGCTGGGCTAGGAACTGCTGCTGTGAGAATGAAAGTGTTTGGCTGCATAGTGAAACACCTGATCCCCTTTTCCTATAAGGGTCAGTCTTTTCTTCACCCTTGAGAAGGGGGTTCCTGGAGGTTTGTTCTCAGCTGAGATCTGTACCTGGGTGTAGTTTGGGCTGAAAATGAGGAGTAGTAATTAATCTGGGGACAAAATATCAAATCCCTGTTTCTTACAGTATTGAGTCTCAGAAGGGTGCAGATATGGGGATTCTCTGATGACTATTATATGGAAAGTTTATGTGGAAACCTTTCCCTTCCTATGGGGCATGAATGGGGTTTCTCCCCTCTAGTTGGATATCTATATCTCCTTGAATATTTTTGGCATACATCTATGTCTTTTACTTTTTTAATGAAGCCGTCTGGTGGTTTGGGTTTCTAAATGTGCATTAGCACCACCCGGGAAATATGGTCTCCCTGTTGCTTTGGGAAGCAGGAGGCATAACCAGCATTGACAGGAAGGGTGATTTAACCTGTAAAAGCTGCTGTCTGGCAAAAAAATAATATCTTCCCAACTTTGCCAAATGCTAAATCCTAGGGGTTGAACTTTGCCAGTCCCTAGCCAGAAAACACAACTTTCCTCTGTAACTCTATGTATTTTTCCTTAATATGAATTACTTTATTTCCTTTACTTAGTCTCTGTGCTCTAGGAGTGTTCTATGTAAATCAACAGCAAAAATTAAACAAGACAAGGCTGATCTGAAAAGGAGAAAAAAAAATTGTGTGGGAATTGAATTTATGATTTAGCTGGAGATAGACAAGATTTTGCCAGAACCCTCTTTAATCCAGTTTGAACAACACAAACGTGTTTGCTGTAATTCATAGGGTATAATGTGAGGTTTTATAGAGGTACTTTGTATTATACACTATATATTACTTGAGAGAGGAAAAATATTTCTGTCTTACAGTTGTTTAGCATAAAAATTACGCTCAATTTCCCTGGCCACACTGAATGATCTTTCCTGCATTCAATGGTGTTATTAATTTTAATGAGACATGTCTAAATTAGGCTTTGCTCACCCTATTTATTAGTTGTAGTCCCATGAGATTGCTATAACAGTATATCTGGCTCTTTTTACGACTGGGCAATCCAGATCTGTACAAACACTAGCCAAACATGGAAAGGGAATGAATAAAGCCAGGAAATGGTGAAACTGAGGAAGAAATTACAGGGGCTGCAGGAGGGAGCTGAGCATCTATCAGTTCCCTGGGGAGGGTACGTTGCCCACAAGGAAGTGCCTCGTCCGATATCTGGTCCAAGCTTTAGTTTAATGCCTATGGTTGTGCCCTGTTGGGATGCAGATGAGTTAGTGAGACCTCTCTGACATAAGAAAACAGGCTGGTTGCCTTAAATGCATCCAGCAGCTGCTTAATGATTCACATCCCATTAGAGTTAGTTTCTGCATAAAATTTTATTTCCATAGCTCGACATACCCCAGGAATCACTCTTGCAGGCACGTTCTGGTCTGTTCTTGCAGTAGGATGTGCTGGGATTCAGCCCGCCTAAATCGAAGATCCCAGGGGCATGTTAGCAGCAACCCCTCTTGTGTGATGGATGCACTAGCTGCCCCATCTCCATTCAAAGAGCCCTTTGAAACTGGCTGGATTGTCGTCTCTCTTCAATAAATTTTTATATTAGGTTTCCAGATTCGTAGAAACATTTCTATTGGTTCAGTCCTTCTTGAACACAGCAGCTCATATACATGGACACCTAAAGGTGTGAGTTTACCTCGGAAATCTCTAAAGAAAAGGGTGCCCTGCAATATAAAGGGCAAAAATATTGAGAAGCCTTTAGAAATTTTTTTCCTTTAAGAAATTTACCTTTAAGGAGGTAAAAAGGTTTGTTTAAAATTCTATCAAACTTGAGAATGTTCCTGTATGTATGAAGAAGACAGTCAACCTATAAAATACACTTAGGAAATAGGAAATGCAGTCCAGGAAATGAGACCAATTAGTCTGATTTTAATAAGGTGTAATGTTTACTTGAAGGAGAGAATCATCCGTGCTCTGGAAGTAAGTGGCAAATGGCAAAGAGGAATTCCATGCAGTCTCTCCAGAAAAGAACTTTAGCAGATCTGGATTTTGCTATAGCATTTTGATACCATATATCACAGGAAATTCTTGGTTAAGGTGGGAGACCATGGGGGCAAGCATAAGAATTGTTCTGTTGACAAAGAACTGATAAATAGGCAGATAACAATAGGCAGTACTGATATGATCAAGGAGATGTTTCTAGTGGGATTTCTCTTGCAACAAATTGTAATTAATATTTTCTTAGATAGTCTTGACCTGGGAAGTAGGACTGACATGAATATCCCACAGGAAAGACACAAGATGTTATTGAGGACAGGAGGAATAGAAATGCAATTGCAGTGTTCATGTGCTGGTACAAAGAGGAAGGTTATGAATTGCTAGATTGATAACAAGAGCTTCTGCCGCAACCTGAAGTCTCAGTTGGAGACAACCAGGGAGAACAAAGGGGAAGATTATTAACCAGCAATGTGGAAGGACCATGAAAAATGCCAGTATAATCCTGCAGTGTAAGTAGAGATGGGAAATATTAAGGACATATTGTACAAGGCAGCAAGACACCTCAGTAAGAGTTATGTGTATATTTTGGCCATCTGTATTTGAGAGAGATGAAATAAGTCTGAAACAAGTGATAGGAGATAAATAGAGAATGTACTATTGAAGTGCAAGAGGATGAATAATAAGAATTTTTGCTGTGAACATGGGGTCATCAGTTGGAAAAAACTCAGTTATGGCTGTTTTAACAGACCATAAAGTGATTGAGAGCCACAGATATGATAAGACCATGAAAAAGATGAATGTTATTTCAGGATGGGTGACACAAAGTATTTTCATCAGAGATAGACAAGTGATAACACTGTTGGACAAGGTAATGGTGAGACCACATGTTTGAGAGAGAAACAGAAAAATCCACTCACCTATTTCATAAGGAATGAACCCCTTCTAAAAGAGCTTGCTTCGCCCCAGAACAAAAGCTGGGAGAGGATATGATTTCTGTTACGGTTTTCCTGGGCGACCAAACATCAAGAAAGGAGAAGAGCTAATCAAGCTAGAAGATAACGTTGGCTCAAGGATATGAGTGAGAGATGAGTAAATATGTGAGCTGAACATCTGAGAAGACTTTCTAGCCACCTGAATAGGGAGATTGTAGAAAGATTCTCAGTAGGTGGAAGAAGAGGCGGGATATCTTACTGGATATAAAATGGAGTTTGAGAAATTTGTCATTGGAATTTCATGTTGAAGAATCTTGCAGCGCTGTAGTGCTGCAGCTGAGAATTCGGGTGTGCATGCTGGTTCTGGGGAGCCATGGACTTCAGTCCTGGAGGACTGTATAATCCCAAGCAATTCTGATGGCACTTGTTCACATGGTCTGATGTCACTGAATCTCTTAAACCTAGTCCATGTAGTCAATAGGATATTTTTTTTCATTCAGTTCAGAGATCCTTTAACTTACTGTGGCCAAATTTTTAATTCTATCCAGCTCTAGTATCTTTTTTTGGTTTTTGATTTTTTTTTGATTCTGGAAGGGGTCTTGGGAAGCAAGTGGTTGAATTAGTTAAATCCTTTCAAATTAGGCTCAGTATAATGCCATTTAATGGAGGGAGAGGAGGAAGAGAATGAATTTTATCTATCAGCCTGAACTGTAATTTAGATCTAAGTTCTTTATGAAATGGTGTTAGAAGTCTAAGGAAATAAGTCAGCTACCTTATATCATCACAAAGATCATCAGCATATTACCTAATTGGCATTAGTATTTTTCTAAAGGTCTGGATATTGGAATTTTAATATGCAGTAATCGCACAACTACAGAGTTGATAGCTTTCTCTCTGAAGCATCACCTAATTGCATTAGGAGGCTAGTTTTAGAAAATAATTCAAAATCATGTCTCCTCTGACTAGATGTAAAACAAGATCTCTATTGCACTTGTTACTCTAAAAAATAGAAAACAGTAAATAATTAGGAATAATGTCCAGTATTATCTGAAAGATAGAAGATTATTTTAGTGGAGAAAACAAACAAATGATCCTAATCTATCATATAATTGCTTAGTGAATAGAAAAACTTTTTGTGATTATTATTATTATTTGAAAATTCTGCTTCATTTCTCTGCTCTGTTGCAGACTTTCTGGGAAAAGTCACTTTATCTCTCCATACCACCATTTCCCCTGTGTTTAAAGGAAATAATATAATTCCTTGGCCCAACAGGGGTGTTAAGAGGACAAATGTTTTAAAGACTGAAAGGCGCTCTTTAACCGTGGTGTAGGAGCTGGGGATACACAAAGAAATAAAATGCAGTCTCGCAGACTCTGCTTCATGGCTGTGTAAAATGAAAGCTCTCATCTGTTGAGAATACATGTAGTTGTGGGGAAGTGAAGTGAGAAAAGATGATGTGATGGCAGAATTAGGGTGAGAGATATCCATAGCCAAGCATACTATCTCCATCTCTGCTAAAGAAAAAAAACATAAATGTCTTAAACCCAGTCAACTGTCTAAATATAATAATGATATCATTATACAGTCTGCACCCACTGACAAATGCAAGGCACTGTAGAAGTGTAAAGCACTTGAAGTAAATAGTAACACAATCTCATCAGAGGTTAGAAAGTGAACTCTTAGTCTTGGCATCATTCACATTATTTTTCATTCTTTATTTCTTATTGAGTTGGTTATTGAGGTCATTATATAATGCTCTTCAATTTAGCTGGGGTACACCAGTTGACAATGGGACCCTTGAGTGATGAAAGAGCCTTGTAGCTGGGATTAATATTTTATTTCATATAAAACAAAAATTCTTCCTGTAATATATCCACCTTAAAAGTGTACTAAAGATAAAGATTTCTGTCAGTTTCTGAGCTCTAGCCTTAGAGGCTTGCCAATGTCAAAGCACAAATGCAACTTGGAAGTCGACAGAAAAGGAAATTATTTCATTTTTTTTAAAATCCTTCCATTTGTTCTGAATTAATCAGATACGTATGCATACTCACATGTGTTTGTGTGCATACTTGCACACACAGAGAAACAAATTCCATTAACAAAGCATTGTAAGGAGTTTATTAAAAAAAATTAGAAAAGAGTTGACAAAAATCTGACTTTTGTGATATATCTTCATATGACTTTCTTTTAAGTGTGCAATGTCTCTTTCTTTAACCTTTTGAAAAGGAACAAAAGTGCAAGAGTAGCCATCAGTTTTTCTGGAGGTAAATCTTCCAGAGTTTTACCCTAGGTTTACAACAGTGGACCAACTCCATCTTCTTTCCCCTTGCTCATTGTGGTATAATATGTTTATTTGCTTCTTTAGAAATTCCCAATTTAGACGATTTGCACATCTTGCTCCCTCACTCCTCAGCATCTTGCCTGTATCTCACCTCAGAAGCTGTCTGTCTTTGATGTGAAGCTGAGTCTTCACAGAATCACAGAATGGTTGAGGTTGGAAAGGACTTCTGGAGGTCATCTGGTGGTCCAACCCTGCTCAGAGCAGGGCCACCTACAGAAGGTTACCCAGGACCCTATCCAAATGGCTTTTGAATACCTCCAAGGATGGAGAAACCACAGCCTCTCTGGGTAACCTGCTCCAGTGCTCAGCCACCCTCACAGTAAAGAAGGTGGGGTTTTTTTGTTTTGTTTTGTTTTTTCATGTCCAGACAGAAATTCCTGTGATTCAATTTGTGCCCATTGCCTCTTGTCTTGTTACTTGGCACTACTAACAAGAGTCTGGCTCTGTCTTCTCTTCACCTCCCCCCCCCACACACACATACACACACTGAGCCTTTTCTTCTCCAGGCTAAACACGCCCAGCTCTCTCAGCCTCTCCTTATATGAGAGATGTCCCTGTCTCTTGACCATCTTTATGGCCCTTTGCTGGACTTGCTCCAGTAGCTCCATGTCTCTCTTGTACTGGGGAGCGCAGAACTGGACCCAGCACCCCAGGTGTGGCCTCACCAGGCTGAGTTGAGGGGAAGGATCGCCTCCCTCAACCTGCTGGCAATGCTCTTCCTAATGCACCCAAGAATGCCATTGGCCTTCTTGGCCACAAGGGCACATTGGTGGCTCATAGTCAACCTGTTGTCCACCAGGACCCCCAGGTCCTTCTGCTCAGAGCTGCTCTCCAGCAGGTCAGCCCCGAGGCTGTACTGGTGCATGGGGTTATTCCTCTCTAGGTGCAGGACCCTGCACTTTCCTTTGTTGAACTTCATGAGGTTCCTCTCTGCTCATCTCTCCAGCTCGTCGAGGTCCCTCTGAAGGGCAGCACAGCCCTCTGATGTATCAGCCACTCCTCCCAGTTTTGTATCATCAGCAAACTTGCTGAGGGTGCACTCTGTCTCTTCATCCAGGTCATTAATGAAGATATTAAACAGTATAGCAGATATTAAACCATATAAATGGTCTTAGTCACTTCAGTCTTGTAAAGACAAGTTATTTTCCCATTTGAAAAGCAAAAGGTTATTTATAATATGGGTTCGACATGTGTTTTTTTTTCCCAAATCATCCAACCGCATTGCCATCTTTTATACTCCCTAAAATAGTGTTAGACTGCGTAACAGTCTGCAAGAAACAAACATCTTTTTTTCTGCTTGAAAATGAATACATTACCATTAGTAAATAAGAACTGAGCTCCTAGCCTCCAATTCTAGAGACATAGTTCTAAATTTTGAAATTTACTGTTAATTCTTGCTTGTAAAAAACAACAGAACAAAATATAAGGATTAGAATAATTTTGAATTTTGAGAAAATGTCAGTCCCACACAAGTTCTTTGGCATACCACTAGTTATATGAATACTAACTTTCCTAGTCCTGATCTCCTTCCCCAAGATTTGATACTTCTCATAAGAGCTAATAAGTTACTTCTAATATCTTCCACGGTGAGTCTAAAATGTTCCAAACCTCAAAAGCAGCATAGGGAATAGAATAAAATAGAATAGATTTATGAAGGAAAAAGAAGGGAGCATCTTTTTTATTTTTCCTTTTGTTTAGGAGGAAAATGCGAAATTTTTTCACAATGCCTGGATATCAGGTGACTGAATCACTCTGGTGGCTGCCAACTGTGCAACTGTCTTGATCAAATGGCCTAAGTGTACTGCCTTACTGAATTGACTGAGCTTCATGTTTTCCAGATGTGTTCCAGACCTGCTGCACACAGAGACTTACCTCACAGAATAAGAATAGTAAACCATTGGATTTATTATAAATGCAGTCTTTATCCATCCCAGTGCACAAACTGTAAGTCCAGTACATCCAGAGTGCTTCACACTTTTCTAGAGGTGGCCTTTGGGGTGGAGATCTGGTAGGACGGCACATAGCTGCATGCACTTCCACTTTATGGGCTCCACAGTTTGCCTTATCATTTCTGTTTAAACTCATTCTGATTTTCATTGCAGAGATGGCCTTCAAGAGTTTCCTTCATTTCTTTTCAAATAAGAAACCATTCAGGCACCAGAAAAGGACGGAGATGCTCCTGTCCCTCTTTAAAACAAGACCCAATACTCTCTAATCTTGACATCTCCTTACTTGTGGGTGCTTGGTGCCTTAACAGTCCCAGAAAGGGAAGTACAGGACCGCTTAAGAGTGACTGGTTCTCAATGCAAGGGACCATTCACAGTAGCTATTGAATATTTCTTGCCCTTTTGGTCAGCTATGGGTTCCAGCAAAGAAAAAATGCTAGCAGTCATGGATTATCCCCCAGACCTACACTGGTAGTGTGTCTCTGGTTTGAAATGGCTCATTTAATAAGCTTTTACTTTGATAACAATCCTGCAGTCTGCTAGATCACATCTCAGGAGTGCATTTGTCACTGTCATCTCTAGAAGAAAAAAAAAATCCTGACATTCAGTCTGAATTAAAAGGCAATAAATGTTTGAAGAGATAAGAATTAATAAATAATCTTTCATTTCTTTCCATGTAGTAATTATTCACCCTGGGGCTAACCTAAATACTAGCATCTCCCTTTTCCTCCCAGGGCTTCTGAGCAATGCAGGCAAAATAAAACTTGGGTACCTTGAGGATCAGGACAAAGCGTTTCATCTTGGATGATCAGCAGAAATAAGAAACCCTAGATCTGGCCTGGCTGATTTTCCTGACACTAGAGAAGAGGGTGGGGAGTGAGCTAGGAGCAGAAAAGATCACACACACATGCACACACACATGCACACACTCCTTCCCGTAACAGCAAGAGCAGAAAAAGCCAAAAGGCTGTGCTGAAACAGGCAGGTGAGAGGTGGAAACCACTTGATGAAAAGTCATCCACTATTCGAACAGCAGGCACTCTAAACTGGTGGCTGTGTGCCCGGTTAGTAGAGCTCTTTACAGGCAGAGATGCTCAGAGCATCAGACTGTGCCTACAACTGGCTCAGCTGCTCCCTTTCTAGTGATCAGATCTTAGTTTTATTTTTGGTCTGCCTGCCTTGTCTCCCACAGAAGTTAGTAGCTGGGGAAAGAGGAGGCGAAGACTAATTATTAGCAAGAAATATACTAAGATCAGGCAAAACAGTTGTCTCACCAAACACAAGAAAGCTCCAAAGCCCTTAATTATGCTGTTATTTTTTATACATTCTCTGTTCTCTCTGTTAGAAAATGCCAAAATACTGTCTGAAGTATGATCTGCTTTAATGCTGGAGGTGGTGTTTAAGGGAGCAGGCTGTAATAACAATAATGTTTCTGGGAGATGTATGTTCAAATATATGCAAGAAGGAAGTGCCTGGAAAGCAGAGAGTAGCAAGAGTAGCTCTGTGATGGGTAGTCACATATTTAGGTGACACACATATTTAACAGCATTTTTGGACTACCCTACTGTCAACATTTCCTTGATGGCATTCCGTAGATACTTACATTTTTTTACGTAAGGAGAAACAAGAAGGCTCTATACTTGATACAGTCACCTATTGAAGACCTGGCTTGCGGTAGCCTTTTGACCATTGCTACCGTGCAGTGGAAGAGCAGCGTCTCTTCCATCTGCTCTAGAGGCAAGAGGGCACCTTTAAACATGCTGAGACACAGGTATATCCTCATCTGCTTGCAGCTGAAAGCAGAAAGAAAGGATAGATTCAGAGAAGACCACTAAAATAGGTAGCCAATTCTCAAGCAAGCAGCACATAAACTAACCTAGTGTCGTTTGGTGTTGGGATCCATCAAGCCTGAGTTTTGCCAGCTCAGATAGTGTTTAGACTAGTCTAACCAGGTTGTGGTGTTTGCAGGCAGTGGTCAATGGAAGGATATAGGAAACCTGTCTGGTTTGGTGGAGTGTTCTTCACAGAAAATGCAGAAATAACCTATGCAACTCTGGCCACAATATTCTACACTGAAAATTTCTAAAGAGCTTTAAGAGCTTTTGAAACCATCATTCAGTTCTCTTTTCTTCAATTTACTGAGAATAAAACACAATTAATATTATCTGTTTTGCCTTGTGCTTTGCATTGCTGGTGCCTACAGCTGTGGATCGCCTCTCACCGAGCGTTGTTGTATTGCCCTGCGCAGGAACAGCAACAGTCACTGTGAGACTGACAGCCGTATCGCTGCTGTTGAGAGAGCATGATCTTTTCAGGGGACATCTTAGATCTCCACCAACTGTGCCAGTGGCTTGGTTTTAGGTATTTTATACAAAAAGTCAGATGGAAGTATTTATTGTGAGAATTTTATTGGTGTACATCTGAGCTTTGCATGAGCCACTTCTCTAGAAAGCAAAGTTTGCATGTCTTGCTTCTGCTCTGCTCTTGGTATTCTCTTTATTGACTCAACCTTGACCTCTGACACCACTGAAAGAGTATGATACATATTTATTTTTGCTTTTAGCTTACTATGCAATGTAGGTCATTGCCGGCTACATGAGTAAAATGTTCAGAGCTCAGTAAAACGGGTTTAACTCCGTTTTATTTCTTTTGTTTCCTTAGTCACAGAAAATAGATTAATACGGTAACACTTTGCAGTAAGTGGACATTAATTAATGCTAAATTACACCAGAATTCCTCTGGAATCACATATTAACAATCACACGAAGACCAAAAGAGCTTGCCATGATTAATGTTTTTGTAAGGAATATCAAAGAAATTAATAACCATTTGTCACTTGTAATAAAGTGTTGCCAATTAATTTCATGCCATTTTGTTTCCTGCTTTGTCATGAAAATGTGCTGGAAGTTTAAAGTGTAGCATACCAAGGAAGCGTGAGTTTCTACTGTCTGACCTAGTCATGACTTTTTGGTGCAACTGGTTGTCCTGCCACCGCTCCCAGATATCTCGCATGCGAAATGTCTGCAAGTGTCTCTTGGTATGGGATGCAGAATCCCAGCAAGAGGAAGAGTTATTTTAATGCACCTGCCATAATTCACCTCTGAGTATTGGAAATCCGAATCCTCAGACTATTCATTAACTTGACAAACACCGTAATGAGTGCAGAAAATGGCAGCACATAAATCTATTCTCTTGACAAAGAACATAATGAGAATGGGAAGCGATACAAACTAAATAGTGATCACTTTACAGTCTGGAGACTATATATACTCACTTCTTGTGTCACAGCAAATCTTCCCCCTCTCTTCCCTCCCTCCCCACTAGCGGATGGGTGAGATCTGGATAGTGAAATCCTGTGGCTTGCCTGGACTCCCCGCTTGGCTCAGGGTCTGTATAACCTCTTTCGTTCTTTGAGTAACTCAGTACTTACAGCTCCCAAATAAGAGAATGTGTTAAGAGATACTAAATTCCTGCCAGTAAATCTCTCTGGTTTTCTTTTAGAAAATACGTATCAAACATCTAACCACCATTTTATTCTCTAGGATTTCTTAACAGGTTTCAGAAGTTACTTCTTGACTTAAGCAATAAGGAAATGGGTATAAAAGGATGCAGATTACTAATTCAAAAATGCATCATCCTCAAACTCTGCACTATTCTGCCTGAAGATAAGAAGCATATGCTGGGAAATCCCCCAGGAAGCTTGCATTTTTGATACTGGCCCTATACACAAACTACTTAAGATCAAGTTGCTGTCTATCTGATCTGAACCAGAGATCTGAACTCACAGCTGCATGCTGAGATCGCTGGCATATGACATGCTGAATGAATTATTCCGTCAAAGATATTACATTTTATGTGAAATAGTATAAAAAGCTAAGCATTTTATATAAAATATTTTGTATAAAATAGCTAAACATTCTTAGTAGAAAGGGGAATTCACATCCCCAGGTGACTGCCCTGATCACCAGACTATATAAACACACTCTGACCCTCCTCTCACTTGTTAACACTCCAGAATAAAATTTGCATGGAAATGGAAGATGCAATTTCAAATTCCTGCTGCAATCAGGCAAAAGCAGGAGTTAAATCTTGCTTTCTCAAATCCTGGTTGAATTCTCTGGCCACAAGTGTATAAGGTATAGTAAGAGTTTTTCTGTAAAGTAAAACTCAGGTTCAACCAGAAACTGGACTTACTGTTAAAAAATATGGAATGAAGGTCTTTGACCTATACAGGAGATCAGGCATAATGCTCAGTGCGTAACTGTCTATCAAATGAGAGTCATGATATGTGGAGTCACAGGGACAGCTCCTTAGTTGGAGTAAACTGATGTAATTCCTGGAGGTCACTTTTCTTTGGCCGAGTTCAAGAACTGCAGGGAGAATTGTGTGTTACACAAGAGGGCAAGACAAATCCTAATGATCTCTTTAGGCCTTAAAACTTTGTATTAGATCACTGTATAAACCAGTAAAAAAAGCCAATACTAAGACTCAATTATTTTCACAGGGTTAGGTTTTTACTGTTTATTTTTCTCTTGTCTGAAGGACTTTTCTAGTGGTTAGTGAAGGAGTCTGTGATATCCTGTTACTCTTTCAGGCACTAGCAATTTGAAAATTTCCCTGCCACACATAAATCTTTCAGGAAAGATAGTCCTTTCTGAAGTACACTTCATCCTGGACTTCCCACCAAGATGCAATTTTACAAAGCTTAATAATTAGTGCAGTTCTTTAATGGTACAACTGAAGTCTTAGTGCTTGCAAAATGCTTTGAAAATTTTGCACAAAAGGTGCTATATGAAAGCCGTAATTACTATTAATAAAGCCAACTGCATTGCATTTTTCCACACAAAATTATCCAAATATCCAGTAATCCAATAATTTCATTCAAAACCTAACGTACTTTTTCTTGGCATCAGCAGCACAGACAATTTAACATAATATAAAACTCCTTCTTGCTGCTGTAAAGTGAAACCTTAGCATTTATTTGAGCCTTTCTTTCTAACTCCTTTTTATTTCTGAGGAAAATGCTCACAGGGCATAGTTAGTTAAACAGCATAATATTTTACACTGTAGATTCTTTAATTTTCTGACCCTGAAACCTGAAATATTCAGATGTGTGAAACAAAGCCTGTTTCTCAGGATTCAGTATCAAAGGAAATTATCAAAGCTTAGAGAAATATATGTAGTAAGCATAGACAAGTAAATATTAAAGATGAATCCTTAATTTTAGTCCAGTGCTGTGAAAAGCAGGTTTCCATCGCCTCTGTATTCGTCCCGAGTCCTACATGACCTTCGGCTCTAAAGATGAGAGTCATATATTTAACTACAGTATTTTTTATTTACTATGGAAGCAGAGATGCAAAACACTTAATCTACATCATAAAATGAAAGTGGCTGAGTCTGCAGTGACCTTGACCATTCTTACTCTAAAAGTTGATCACTTCAAACAAGCACAGCTGTGCTAAACTGGACACAAGTTCATGGCATGTATTATTTTTCAAAATCTTTTTTTTTTTTTTGTGGGATATCAGCGAATACAAATCTAGAAGATATTTTTCATGTATTTATTTATGAGTGCATAGATTTCCTTTGGTTAAACGGTGGTGAGGAGGAAGTGGCAGTGGGAGGTTTTCGGGGGAGTTATCCACTCAGTCTCTGTTGACCTTCGGTGGTCATTGAACACCGAGCTGCCTTTTGTCAACAGCAAAGCACAGAAAATTGAAGCCAGAAGCATGAACACATTCACCGACCAAACATGTTACCATAAAAATCAATGACAAAGCTTCTTTCACTCCTCTCCCCTCTGGAATTTGGGGTGGAACTAAGGCATCGGCCATTTCCTTGGGTGAAACAGTGAAATTCTGCATAGTCTGTTCCTTCAGGCAGTGCCACAAATCCACAGCTGCTGTTCATATCCCCTTTTTCACAGCATATGGTCCCTTGATTGTCTTATATGCCTTGTGTTAAATATGAACCAAACAAAAGCTTTGTGTTGCATCATTTGAATCATATTTTTACTGGAATAAGCATAGGCCCTTCTGGCCAAATAAGCTAAATACAGGAGTCTTGCATTTTTGGCAGGTTTTTCCTTTCCTGCTTAGTGCCACTCAGATGCTCTAATGACTATATCCTACACACTGTCACTCTTTTCCCCTCTTTTTTTGTAACATTAGCATACTTTCCCCTGGAGGGGTAGGAAATGTCCTAGCTCAGGCTGTCACCTAATTGGGCAACTAGAGCACTGTCCAAGAAGGTGGGCAGCATTTTTTGTTCCCCATCAGTTTGAAGCATCAGGTATTCTGCCACCTTTTCCTGGATGAACCTGCTAAATGTTTTACATTAGTTGCATGTCCAATGGTTGTAGACACCTCCTCTGAGGGGGAATAATGATATTCAGAGCTTGGCTGGACAACAAATCTCTGTAGACATCTGGGAATTTAGATCACCTCAATGCTGCAGGTCCTTTGTTGTATAGCTCCAGATGACTTCCTGCCTAATGCATATTTTGGAAAGCCAAAGAATTAAAGCAAAGGTAGTGAGTGGGGTTTCTTTGCTTTTTGGGGGAGAGTTTTTTTTCCATTCAGAAATGACTGAGCAGGCTGGAAACCAGATTTCTAGGTTTCACTTCCAGGCCAAAGCTCTGGCCTGTAATTATAATTGTTTATGTTTTTATTTTATTTTGCTCACTAAAAGCAGGAGAAGGAGCACAACCGTAGCAGACCCCAGAAGGACATCTTTTGTGTTTTTGTCAGAAATTTGGTTTGAAGCTCTTTGATTCAAGCCCTGATGATCGCCTAGAGGGGAGTAGAAGCTGCAGAACCTACATGCCCTGCTCTGTCCCTTCCCAGATCTTCTTTCCTTTCACCAAACCAGGGAGATTTATTTATAGATATCCTTATGCTGCAGCTTTTATACTTGAGGCTTTGAGGGCACAAACCAAACCCATATCAGGATTCAAAGGCATTGCCAAATTTAGTGATGTTTCACAGCCGGTCAGTGGCAAAGCAGCGTCTGCAGCATTTGAAGATTTGTTCCTCTGTGCCATTTAGCACAGCTTATTTGTTCAACATATTCTGTAACATTAACATTTTTAAATTATCCAGGCATGAGAGGGCAATGTAATAGTGTTCCCATGCCACCAAGCCAGGAGACAATGAACGTGGTAAAGAGGGACATCAAGATATTTAAGGCAATGATTAGAGACTTCTCAATCCAACGTGATGAATTGAAATAGATTCGTAAGGTTAACACCAATTCCAGAGATTATAGACCATTTTATGGGACTTGCTATATAACTTTTGCTCCTTCCCCCAAATTTATGATCTTTACCAGAGATCTGAAGCAAAACACTATAGCAATTGGATTCTAAAGGTCAATAACAGGAAAGAAAAAAAGAAAGGAAAAAAGAAATCAGAAAAAAGCCAGAGGAGGGCATTTCACTCATTCTGTTTGTGGTGCTGTTATTTTGCCAATTAAATTGCTATAAAGACAATAAAAACAAAGCATCTGTGAAAAATGAAAGTTCGCTTTCGTGAAGAAAGATATTGTGGCTTCTAAAAGCCTTTAAAATGGTATTCCCCAATAAATAAATAAATTCATCAACAACGTGTACAAGGCTACATAAAGCTCACTGCACGTTTCATTAATCTTTGAGCAATTTGAGGGGCTTTTTTAGGTGAAATAAATTCCTGCTGTGGAAATGTTTATGTGCAAAATTTGTAAGGCATGCTGAGGAAACAGAATTTGCCTTAAGGCTAGGAACTCTGTCTCCTCATACCAAAATGATTAGCTTCATGGAGAAGAGCAAAATAAAGCAAAAATCGTCTCATAAAGAGGTGTGATTAGAAAGGCTGAGTTTGCTTATGTAAAAGGAAGATGAATAAAAAGAAGCGAAGTGTAAAAATGCAGACCATGGAGAACTCAAAGAAGCCACAATTTCCTTGTTTTCTGTTTTAAGTAGTCATTTAATAACATACCAAGATCAAACGTTTTGCACTCCTGTAGACAGAGAGGTATCACAGATATTCTTTTCAATATTATCTTCCTGGGGATGTAGGAGGTGCATGTCTGAAAGTTTGTCCATTTTTCCATTTATATCTGCTAGGCTAATGAAATATACACCTCTTTACAGAGCTTCTCTTCTTTTTGGAAGAAGAAGTCAAGATCAGTCTGTGTTTTGCATGGTAACAGAAGCTCAGAGCCCAAGAAGTCATAGGCAGCGATAAAATGGATGTTGGTATGAGTGTGTGTCAGGAAGAGAGACAAAGACGCATACTCTTTTTGGTAAATTAAAACAATTAAATGTGTTTTCCTCTGGACACTTCAAAAGGTGTTGATATCTTTGAAAGAGAATCAGAGAACAGGCCAAAAAACTATCATGGATCCAAAGATATTTCCTTACGAAGAACTTTTTAAAGAGTTTTAAAAAAGAAATGTCTGTTGAGACCTTGCATGACTTGCAAAGTCATCACTTCATTCAGCTGAGAGAGGATGTTTATGACAAAGCAGCCGAGAAAATGTGCTATAAATATCTAACTACCTAACCTAAATATCCACCTACATAGCTAAATATCTACCTAAATATCTAAACTACCTAACATGATGTGGAAGTGAGAAAATGGGCCTCTCCAAGAAAACTTCACAGCATCTGAATAGCTGCTAGTGAATTCAGCAGGACAGAAAAATTTTATATTGACCCAGCGTAGCCCTCATTGACTTATCAGGCTGAAAGGCTGAGATGGCACTAGGTGACAAGGAGATGGCCAAGTAACCTGCTTGTTCCATCTTCAAACGTACAGCTGGTAGAGATTTTCCAAATGTTAGAAATGCTATTTGTATCTGACACAGACCAAATATATTTCGGAAAAAAGAAATAGTACAGTGGTGGGAACTGCCTCGGTGAAACGCTCTTGGCCCACTTACCTTTAGCCATGGAGCTGGCAAGCAAGGGAATGATTAATTTTTTAAGGGGAGAAAAAAAGGAAACACTGTGAAATATGTTTTGTTATCTACTGGAAAATGATTTTGGGGGGGAGTATAAGGAGGGAACAATAAGAGAAACTGAGGCCTAAACAGGAATAGCTATAGCCACTGCGAGTCCATGCTAGAACTGAGATTTCCTGAGGCAATTTGGATTTTAGAGTGATATATGTCTCTCCCCTGCTCCACATAGGTACCCATTTCACCTGTATCCCCCCATCCCTCCACACACTTTTTTCAACATATTTTCTCTAGTTCATAAAAACCGCATTAGCAAAAGGATTCTGGCCAGTTCTTCTTGCCCATGAGACCTTCACAGAGAAATTCAGCACAGCATGGAAGACACTCAGAAGTTCTCCGTGAAATGAAATCCCACTTCAGACCTCCGTGCACAGGCTAAGTACTCCATACATTTCTAGCATTATCCATACAGATAAAGTAGATTCAGAAATATCCCACATGTGCACGCTATTTATATCTTTCCCAGAGAGGAACCAGCAGGCATAACAGGCTCCCCAAAGGTGGGATGTAAACATCACGAGAGATCTCAGCCAGAACAAAAAATGTAGTATCTGCCATCTTATAATTGGAATTTAAATTTAATTAAGATGGAGAGAAAAATACTTATCACCCTTTCAATGAAATGCAGAGCCCTTGGTGCAGTTATCTAAACATAAGAAAGCAGCCTTGCTGAAACTTTAGTTAAACATAAAAGTCTCTCTCCAGCAAATGGATTGTAATCTTAATTCTCAAGTTTATAGTTAAGTGACAAAAGATGTGTCTAACTGTTGCTCTGGGCTCCTGTTATGCTCCTCTACCCTCAATCACTGTACAGGATTGCAAGCCAACAGCTTAGCAGTAAGAGCCTGATTTTACTAAATTAAGCTAAGATTTCTATGGTGTGTGGATGCGGTGGGACCTGATCGGATTTGAGGTATGTAGGTAGGTAACCTCTAGTGCAAGACGAGTGCCCACTTCCCACTGTTGGGTAAACTAGAAGAAGACGGCTGAAAAGTTTTTCTCTCTGCACAAGCTACTGGCCCGCACCTGTCACAAAACCTAAGTAGGATATTTGCCTGCAGGTCTTGGTGCTACCAAAGCACGTTTATAATACTAATACATGAAACTAATACAGAAGGAGACCATTGTGAGGATAGTGTGCGGCTTCCCGCAGAGAACACACAAAGCAATTTCACCTAGTTATTACTTTGTCAAGTGTATAACATCTGGTTAAGCTGCTAGATATCTATTTATAAAAGCATTTAGTCTTGATTTAAGACTTTAAGCAATAGCGAATCCATCATGCTCTAAGATAAAACGTCCCAGTGGTTTATAACTTCCAGTGTTAAAAAAGTGAAGCAATTTGTAGTTTGAATTCATCTTTGACTGTGAGCCATTGAAGCTCATTATGTTTCCCCTTTCCTCGATTAAAGAGCTGACTGTCAGTTATCTTTTCCTTTTGCAGGTTCTTTCAGACTGATCAAACCAAAACTTAACCTTTCCTTGGGTAAGTCTAAGAAGTGGAATTTCCTTGGTCCCTCACCATAGGGCATGCTTACCCAGCTGCAGATCACTCTTGCAATTTTTTCCGGATTTTCCTCTCATCTGTCAAAATTTCTGTGTGTATTCTGTAGAGGACTAATCCTAACCTGTGCTGTATAGAAAGCAATATGGGATCACATTGCCTTTGTGTCCCAGATTTAATGAGACAATAGTCCTTGATATAGCACCCAGGATGTCCAGTAGTCTCTTAGCTACAACGTCATGCTCTGAGCTCATGTTCCAGTGTTTTAGCTATCCTCAAACTCATCGTCGAGGTACTCTTCTGAGACACCATCCTTAGTCCTGTAAGTGTAACCTAAATGCTTTGCTTCTACATGCTCAACCGGAATTTAACTGTAGTATTTGTCCAAGTTAATCCAGCAGCTCATTAAAGACGAATAAAAATCATTATTCGGATGCAAAGTGTTGTTCGTTAGAGACCTGAAGTTGGCTTCAGGAAATCTGGGTTCTATTTTAGGCTTTTACTGTAAACTGTCTATGTAAATTTTGACAATCAAGGGCACTTAATTTTCTCCTGCGCCAGCTCCGCTCTTTAAAATGGAGTTACAATCTCCCCCCACCACTTTTTATCGTCTAGGCAACCAGCAGAGTGAAAAAAATGCAAGCCTGAATAAGAGGAACAAAGTAAAGCCCGGAGAGGAAGCGCATGGTAAAAGACTCCAACCAGTGTGAGCAGCTTATTAGAAGCACAGAGTTGGAAAGAGCCTCCTGGGCCATGTGATTCAGATTCCTCTATTGCAGAGGAGTGTTATGATCTCAATTTTCATTTATCAAGCTCCATTTTACAATTCGTTAGGCTTCCCCACGTTTAAAATGCCTCTTCTGACAATGCTGAATTTCTGACCTAAGTGGCCAGTTTGTCCCATGCAATTAGTGTCTTTTCATCTAACTGTTTTGAGTCCATGGTGCTTACACCACCCATTTACCCATACGGAGAGATGAAGCGTTATCTTTCCAGTCCTCTATGCTTGAAACTCAATCCTACGGTCAAACATAACCTGATACCCAGCTCGGGGACCCAAACGTGGTGGAGAGGGGCCGGCAATGTCATCCGCGTGCTGCGGGTGGCAAACATTGCACTTCCCACTCACGCAGCAAAGGCTGACACCTGTATTTTTTAAATATTTATCCCAGCGACATACAGTGCAGTGCATAGTGATTAGGATACAAATAAGATCAATTTCTCCTCTCCAGAGAGAAATCCAGATTAATTTGCTCTCTTTCTCCCACCCCTGCTCTTTTTTTTTTCCCTCTAAACATTCTCTTTTTTTATTATTATTTTCCTTCCTGTTGCCTTCTAGACAGTCAACAAAGCAATTAAATTGTATTCATGCATTATTGTAAATCCAATGCCAGGGCACTGAATTGTTGTCTCAGGAACAATACAGAAGTGTGGTGAGCACTAAATTCATCGAAGGTGCAAGCAGTTTAAAAAAAATGCTATGAGCATGTGCATATGTGCAAGAGTTTGTGATATGTAACATTTGCAAAGAAAAAAAAAATTGGCTCTTTCAGGCTGTTGTTTGGAGGATTTTGGAGTCCAAACAGGATTTACTACTGGGCTTTATTTTCCACTCCAAATAAATGTTATCTGATGATGTATGCTCCTTTTAAAATAAATGCGGGAAGGGAACAAGGCAATATACTGCAAAAGTAGCAGCTTCTTCCCAGTACCATTTATTCCACTTACATGCTGCAAGTCGAGGAGGCAGAAGGCGGGGGGCATTTTTGCAGCACTAGCAATGCTACTGCAAAAAAAAAAAAAAAAAGAAAATCATCTCGTCCCTGTCCCTCTCTGATGTCACTTTTCCTCCTCTCCTTACAGGGGATTTAGTCCGCTGGCTCCAGGAGCAGAGCGCGAGCTGGCAAAGCTGCTGCATGCGTGCCCAGATCAATAACAGCAAGTTTGCTGGGGGTTTTGCCGCATGCTGTTAACGGGCTCGTCCCAGCAAGCCCCATGCATTTGGGTGGTGACAATCCTTGGGCTCGGAGGAGCTGCACGCATAAGCAGCCAGGTATGATATCTCAAGAGCTCCAAGGGAAGGATTATTATTTTAGCGAAACAATGGCTTTTCATGGAGTTCAGTGAATGAAATCAGATAGATGTCACAGTTACGGGAGGCAGGGAAGGAAGGAAGGAAACATCTGCCCAGGTTGCTGCTGGCGAGGTGGCGGAGGGGCGGGAGAGCAGGCGTTGCCGTGCCGAATCCCGCTGCCGGCTGCTGGCTTGGCCCTGGCAGTGCCCGGAGCAGCTCTTTCCCTTCAAAAAGCACCAGATCTGGCTTGTTACTAATGCAAATAGTAGCTGTATCAAAGAAAAAAACATCATCAAATCGTTCTTCCCTGTCATCACCCGTTCTGTGGGGATTTCCTTTTGTGCAATCTTAGTTGTCACACCTAAGTCAGACCACACTCGCCGGGATTTGCCTGGCACTAGTTTAAAAAAACAAATAATAAGCAAGAAGTGAACTCTCAAAATGCTTCAGATGTCAAGACTTAGAACAAATTAATTAGCATGCAGTTCATAAATGTGACATTGATGAATTACGCATAGCCATTGATTAATCATATATCAATTACAGTGGTCTAAGCATTATAACTGCAGATCAATTTAGACCAGTCTGTGAAGTGTTACTCAGCATAAGAAATTAGATCACAGATTCTGAACGGTACAAAAAGTACAGGCTAAGGTCTAACTCCCAGATGATGCACAAGCAGCGTGCTTGATTAACGCTAATGGGGAGCTAACCAGATGTGTCTGCAGTGTACTGATATGAGAACAAACTTCAGCTGATTGAAGACGCCTTCACTATTTACTCTGGTTTGGTTGTGCAGTGGGTGCCTCATTAAGGAGAAGGTATTACCCCAACTTGGGTGTAGTAAAACTGCCACAAAGGTAATCATGACATTTACTCAGCCATGATACTACGTGAGTTAATTCGTACAGGTTTATTTCCTTGGCGTGATAGTATACCTGGCTTTTATCAAGCACAAAGAGAGATGGGGATTTTGGATAGTTCTTAGTTTATGCAAATAATTCCTGTAGCTCCAGTGCAGTGTTTAGCAGCAAGACTTGGCCTGAATTCAGGAAGGTGGAATAGAGACTGTGGTGACCCGGGCACAGACATTGCTGGAGAGTAATTAATTTGAAAACAACTGTCAAGGATTTTTGACAGGAAACATAAAGGCTGGATTTTTTTTTTCTTTTTCATCCAGATTTATTAGAGACCTTTTAGTTTCTGATGGGGAAAAAAACAAAAAATTTGTAAGCTGGGTACCCCCTTGGAAAAAATTTTAACTTATTTTGAAGATTTCACTTAGGGAAAATGGCCTTCTTCCAAAAAAAAAACCGCAGATGGCCATTTTTTTCCATTATAAAAATTCAGATTTCTTTTTTTTTTTTTTTTTTTAAGAACTGCTTCTATTTTGTGTGGGATCCTTTCTGTGCTCCTGGGACAGTAAGTTTGCTTGTAAGTGAACTGTTGATAAAACAGCCCTCTTCTGATGATTTGGGCTCTTTCCACTCAAGTTGCATTCTCCAAATGGTGTTGAGACACCAGGAACAGTGACTCAGTTTTTCTGTTGTTTGTATGCAGCTAAGTCTGCTTTTGACCTGAAGAACGAATGCCAGCAATGACAAAAATAAGAACTTCTGTGCTCCGTTCTCCCATTCCAGGAAGTAACAACAGCCTAGTGGAACATACTGGCAAATTGCTGTCAACATAATGATAGTGTTTGTAAAATAAACTCCCACCAAACATTCCAATAATTAAAATGTCTCTTTTCCCCCCTCCCAGCCTTATGTTCCTTTGAATACAATGACATCAATGTTCATTAATTCTAGATTTGAATGTTTGTCTTCTGTGGCAGCTCTACCAAATAAACAAAGCAAAACAATATTTAACAATGAGAAGATGTAAAATGTTTACACGGGGAGAGAATAAAACCAGTGATAGCAACAAAACTCTTAATCAAACTCAATTATACAGACCAAGCACAAGCTGCCACAGCTGACAGTTTGCTGACTTTAGTTATAGTTTTGTGTGAGGAGAAATGACGTTTCATTTATAACCCCAGAGAAAGGGATGTTGGTTAAACATCCTGCCTGCAAGTTGCAGTATGGCTGAATTCTTGGTAGAATAAGTTCGATGATAGTGATAATCAAGAAGCTATGGGTATAAGCAAATGTGGGCATCCCTTCTAAAACACCAAAAAGGATCTTGGTTAGGTCAGAGTTTCTAATGGTGCATCGATGTGCTGGAAACTGTATAAGGAGACTCAGTCTTTAGTCCTGGGTTACAGGGAGTGGTAGTGGCAGTGAGGAAACCCTTCAACGAAAAACAAGGTATCTCCCCCAGAAAAAGCTCTCTAATGACTGGGGATTCATGTCTAGAAAATTAGCTAAACGGTGATCTAGGAAAAAAGTATATATACTTTTCAACCTCCTGTGTTACTCCTCTAAGAAGAAAAGAAAAAGAGGATAGGAAGAATGTATTTTGAAAAAAAGTACATGTTCTTCTGACTGCAGTTTGTGATGGAGCTGAGGATCAGCAAAAGCCTTTGGGGTTTGCTGAGATTCAATGGCAAATTGGAAATCTGGGTCTCCCTGGATTCGACTGGGCTGTAACACAATGAGTCAGGTCTTCCTGACCTCAGTCACCAGCCTGACTGACACTTGGGAGGTTTTATAAAACTTATGCGTCATTTAGGCCAGTGGAATATGTTCAAATAGAACTTTATAGCATCCTGTCTACATCGTACTCCCCAGATAGGGATGAACTCAGAGAGAACATTGATTACTCTCACTTTTAAGGAGGCAATTTGGACTAATTCTGTCCTTCCTACTGTGGGTGGATTTTGTGTTAGTATTATAAATGAAAAATAAAAGATAGGTCAAACATAGAACCTGATGTTAAATAATGCCTGCTGTAGTCCACGTAAAAAAGAGGAAAATATCAAATACAAAGGAAAGCTAGCTGGAATGTCACATTTCATATGAGAAGCTTCTATGCATACGGACAACAGTCTGATAAAACTGCTCAGTCAACTCATTTAGAAAGAGAGCCACCTACAATCATATACTTTTTCTTTCTTTCTTTCTTTTTCTTTTTTTAAGAAACCATCTCAATTGCAGTTCCTTTTTAATGTCCATCTAAAAGTCCAGGCTAAGTGCCAAGAGGAAATCAATCTATGCTGACTCTCTGAAATCTTCCAAGTGTGGTAAGTCTAATAGGAACATTTGTCCATTTTATGTTACCTTCAGGAGCTTTTACAGTGAAAGTCTCACCTCTTTTCCCCTGCTTTGCATGCAGTGGCGATTAATTTTTAGTTTAACATGCTCACTCAAAGCAAAATTAGCTCCTTGCTAGAGCTGTGTGAGTGAGAATTCATTTCTGGCATGTTTTGATAGAGAACAATTTTTTTTAATCCTAGAAAGTGCCTGAGAAAAGTGTCTGCAAAAACGTGCACATGCATATTAGGGAAAGAAAACCAAACAGTATGGTAATACATGGTGGACGTTCAGTACATTTTCACTTTCTTCGGGGAACCCTGCTGCAAAAGCTTTTGCTCAGTCCCCGTTTTCCTTGGGAGGGGATGCTGGCAGTTTCTCAGCTGCTGTTGCATTCCACGGTCGAGAGACATGAGAAACTGCTTTGCAGAAAGTTTTTCTCATTGATGCGGTTCTATTTCTTGATGAACTGGCAAGTGAACAGCCCATACCTGTCTACCTACATCTGCCGTTTTCATATCTAGAAGCTAGATTTTACCTTCTGCGTGGTTGTTATTCATGTCACTTCTTGCTGTGTTTCCTCCTGGTTCCTGTCTTGTCCCCGCTACGCCAGCTTGACCTGCCCTGCTCCAGTAAGGGAAGCAAGCAGGCTCCTGCAACAGCTTCCCGAGGCTCCGGCTCAGTGGTGGATGGAGCTGGGATGTGCTGTGGAGCAACCTCTCCACACCAAGTCCTCCACTCCATGCCTCCTCTGCTCCTTGGGCAGGATTGCAATCCAGTAAGGAGAAATTCCTGGGAGATGGCACTCCAAAGGAAGTTCAAGTTAAGCTGTACAGGTACACAGGTGAATAAACAAAACCGCCTCCACCACCCTTGGCACTTCCCAAGTGCTCTGCAATGACACCAGCTAACAGTCAGCACGTCTTTACTTCTTACTCAAGAGGAAAGTGTCTTCCAGATGGTTTCTTTTTATTCATTTAGAGAGAGTTAAGCTCTGTCTCAGAGCTTGAGACATTTGACTGATTGATGCTCCTAGAAAATCTGCTGATTGGAAAGACTGTATATCACATTAGCTGTTTCAGAGTTACTTTGATAATTGATTCCAAAGGAGAGGAGAAAAAAAAAAAATTCCAGCCAACCTAAGTGTAACTGATTTACCTCATTATTTCAGATTCAGAATTGACGAGACATAGATCAGCCATCGACAACTTCATGCTCCTAAGAGTGAATGTTTCAGGGACTCTTAAAGTGCCAGGAATCAAAGACTAATAAATTTTAAGCCTCTTGCTTTTATGTTGCCAAAATGAATGGGTCTTGGGTCAGCAGTATCTGTATGTTATTACCTTTTCTTATATCTTTTTGGTGATTTAACTGAAATAAATGGATGCTTTCAGTTCCAGTTGTCAGTAGACCAGAGTTTACAATGTAAGAGGGATGGCCCATATCTAACCTTGGTTTCCTCCTCCAAAAGATATGTCTGTCCTGCACTTGGTTCCTCTCCTCCAGCTCCTACTAGCTTTTGAAGTAGTTAGAGCTAGAGCCTAGATGTGAAGCTCAGGGTGACCTTCAAAGTACTGTACTTTAAAATAGTACCAATTACAAAATGCTAGGTATTCACAGAGCTTTTTCAATGAATTTTCTGAAGAGTGAATTATCTTTGTTCTAATATCTGTTCAAAAACCAATGGTATGTGAAGCTGACTTTATATATCCTGCCTCCCAATTTAAAATGTTGACTTTCTGATTATTAGGTACTATAGCATGGGGCTGTTCAATAGTATCTAGTTTACTGTGGCTAAGCTTTGCACCTTTTTGCCATGGACGATGTGGATGTTTAAAGCTTACATACATTTAAAAGTGATTGGGGAAATTTAGTGATGGAAGCCGTATCATTCTAGGACTGTCAAGACAACATCTTTGCTCAGGGAGTAGCTGAGCAGCAAATCATAGGCAGCTGGAAGAGCATTTTGGGGAGATATATTCTTTATTTCTGCTGTCCATCTACTTTTGGCTGCTGTCAGAAACAAGGTAGCATGCTAGATGGGCATTTGGCCTGAGCCAGTGCAGCTTTTCTTATACACTTACTACTACAATTATCAAGCTACCCTTTAATCACCATTTAAAGGAAGTCCAGTATCTTTCCTAGCCTCACCACTCATTTTCCTTCCTGCCCAAGGAAGGTTTTCTTGTTTTAACTAGAGGACAATTATCTGAAAGTTACATCACATTTGTCATCTCTGAAGCATCAGGAGAGGCCAGAGTAGGAAACTCCTCACATCAGCCCTGCTGTACTGACTGCTGTCACCACTGATAGCTGATCCACTTTACGAGGTTAGTATTGCCCCTTGTCACCTATTTCCACCTCTCCTTTCTCCTCTTTGCCTTGGTGAAAGCTTCTGCCCTGCCCGTCATGCAGACTCAGCTGTCTGTGTGGCTAAACTGAGGAGATGAAGAAACAACTCTTTAAAACCACTTTGTTGTTGTTGTAAAATTTAGTGACCAATTGACATTTCTATACTGAGGTCGGGCTCGAGCAGAAGTTCCACCTCAAATCCTACCAGCACTTCCAACAGAACCACTCTTCTATCTGAAACAATTTCCTTTGATGGAACAATATCATATGGAAGTAAAAAAAAGAACAAAACTAGTATGTTTAATAGAGCTTGGGCTCCCTCAAGCCCTGCTGTTTCAGGGTCTTATGCTTCTGGGACCAAAAGGAATTAATATCATCTCCCTGACCAAAAATTAACCTCCAAGGTGTTCATTTTACCATAAAAGCAGCAAGGAGGTGCTCATACCTGCACTAAATTAAAGTGACTGTACTTAAGCTGCTGCAGTTGCATTCACACCGAGCTTGAGCATGTTTCACCACATCCAAAACACTGTTATTGGGAATCATAGTCCTCTGGCAATAGCAACACAGAAGGGTCTTATGCTGGCTGTGACGATGAACCCATGTAAATCCCTCATGTGGGAACCATCTTACAACTCCCCAAAGACCCCACCAAATTTGTTAACATCTTTTCCCAGAACACTGAATCTCTCTGGGACAAATTCTGCTGCTGCATATATCCTAAGCACAATATTAAAGCAAGTGAAAGGATGAGATTTAAGGCAAGGAAGAATCCTATCCTGACTTATGCCATGGAATACTGAGTTTAGTTAATCATTGCAGTGGAGTCAAAGATTCACTCAGGCACAACCAAGAGGTGAATCTGACCATATGGAACTATCATATGCGTAATCTTTGCATTTTGCATAGATTTCATATACCTATTTAGCCCAAATACAATTATGGTTCCAGCGCGTCCTTAAAATTCATTTTTGAAAGCCTGATTGCCATAAGAATGCCTCATCAAATTTTAATTAATCCCCAGGACAGAGCTGCAATGGGCATCTAGGGGAATCTTCTCTATTGAACTGACACACTGGTTAAAAAGTAGCAGCAATAAAATTCCAATTCTTTGAAGGACTGTTTGGATTCTGAAAAACTACCAACATATTTAAATATTTAATGCAGGCGATATGGGGATTCTTAAGCATAATTTTATTGGAATTTTGTTTCTGCTATTATTTGATTACTCTAGCTTCTCTTGTATTTGAATGTGTCCTGGATATTTAAAGTGGAAGTGTACTAATTTTCTAGAAGGCTGTGAGGTGATTTCCTCAAATTATTTAGGATTATTTATTTATCATTAAATTGCAATATTTTCAATTTTGTAAATGCAATTCTATGTCCATCAGGCACTCTTTGCTTTATGCTCTGAAATGAGCTGTACACATTAATCAATACAGATTCAGCTTCTCTTTGCCTTGAATGTCTCAAACTCCTGGAAGGATACATTGCCATAGGTTAGGTATCTGAGTCTGAGCTAGTTGCTCTAGACTCCATCTGTACTTTAGAGAAATAAATAGACATTTCCAGGGAGGGATTCATCTCCCCCTAAGATGGATCTCTTTGGCAGGCTAGATGAATCAGCCACTGGAGGTACCTCTTTTTTCCAGTGACTATATGAGGAACCTAGTGAGAGGCTGGAGTGAGGTGTGTAACTAGTAAATGCCTGTTGTTAGGGCAGGTGAATCCTATCCTGTATTACCATTTACCACATGACCACAACGTGGAAATCAGAAATTTTACATAGGAACATACTGGTATGTTAGTAGTTGAGGTAGTGTCCGTAAGATACGGTCTTATCAGGTTAGAATTAAAAGGATGAGTTGTTTCCAACACTACTCAACAACTTGGGGTAAGGAAGGAGCAGAGGAGGACATTCAGTTTTGCTTATATTGCCTGATCCCCTCACTGTGGGCAGCAATGGCCAACAGCAATGCCTAGGCAGGAGTGCAAGTGCAGGGCAATATAGTGATATTTCAGGATACTCCAGAATATATTCCAGCACATTCAAAGAATGGGATCATTTGGATTTGATAAAGCTGTGCATCTCAATCTACCCTATCACACAAACACGCCATAAAATGGAATTGAATGGCTTTCTTGACACTGCCGCACTACCACCGCTTTTGTGAGGATATAGCTTGTTGTGGGCTTCTTTGTCTGCTCTTGGGAATTTGGCTAAAAGTGAGCTGTAGTAAGAGAAAAGAACAATTTCCCAGTCTCTTCCTTCCACTCTTCAATCCATCCAAATTGTTGATCAAGAGGTGCTTGCTTTTATAGTGGTATTCTTTGACCCTAGGAGTTGGGGGGCATCAGACCCTGTTGGTGCAGTAGGTTTGGAAAAATTCTCACTAGTTGGGGGGTAATGAGCATGCTTTGGGAAGTTATAGTCAGATCTGTGGCTGTGTATTACATTCTTCCGAACAGGATTTCTGGCAGATAGGCCACTAGCAATTTGCTCCTCCTTCATTTCAAAGTGAAAACCATGAAAGCAAATCAGCTCCGCATAGCAAAAGTCCTCTGGAAGTTTCCCTGGAAGGTTTTGTTTGATATGCTTGTCCTACACAGAAAACAATTTTGCTTTAACAGTTTGTATATATATTCCAACAAGGGGCTTGAGAACAGAGAAGATCTTTATAACAGCAGAGTAACTCCCCTGGGAGAACACTACAGTTAAGAAGTAATATATAAAGTTAAGAAGTAATATATGAACTCTTTCGCTTCTGAGTCATTATTGCATCTGTCAGGATTATTGGAGAGAAGAACACTAATTCTCCCTCGCCCTATTCTCACATGTCAGGGTCTTGCAAAAAGAGATCCGTAAATGTGATACATTTGGTGACTTTATGAGGTTAATCAAATCAAATTGGTCGGGTTTACATGATGTACTTGCCTAATACTTTTGTCATAAAAAGCAACAGTTTCCACATAGAAATGTTTAATTTGAGATACTCTGTTTCCATTCACAATTCTCAGATACGTGTGTAATGACGTTCCTCTCTCATAGAGTGTTTCGCTTTAAAGCAGTTGCTCCTGGGTTTTTTGTGAATCCTAAAGAGATGCATTTATGACTTCCAGTGTATTTGTACTTTGGCAAGGGATAGGTGTATCTGTTGAAGAAAGAAACCCTATTTTCCTTGGAGAAATCAAAGAAAACATGGCTGGAAGAGATATCAAGAGGTCATGTAGTCCATCACCTTTCATAAAGTCAGGGTCAACTATGTCACTCTTGACAGATGCTAGTGCAATCTTTCCTCAAAAATCTCCAGTGATGAAAACCTTTTGTGATGATCTTAATCTTCTTTGGTTTATTACTCCTTGTCCTAATAACAGTAGACACAGAACAGAGCTGTATTCCTTTCCCTATATAGTTGCCTTTTACCTCTGAAGATGATTTTCACATTTTCCCTCACTCTTCTCTTCTCAAGACTAAGATAGCTCGTGTTTTTTTTATATCTGACCAAATCAGTTGCATTCTCTTTTGAGAATCTTTTACAAATAGTCCCCAGTCTTCCAAATTATTGTGCCTTTTATGCATTAGCACAAAATTTCTGACTCTTGTTCAGCTATGATCCACTGTATTTATCAAATCCTAATCTGCAACTCTGCTGCCAGGCTAGCAATCTCCTTTGGTATTTTGTAAAGTTCTCTATTTTTAAGTGTTTACTTTACTTTTGCCCTTACTGACTGTGCTGTGCTTTTTCAAGGCATTATCTAGACTTGCTTTGAATTCTAATCCTCTCCACCGTGTTTGCAGATGCTCTCACCTTGGTGCTATCTGCAGCTTTAATAAGCATGCTTCCTGTTCTTTCATCCGAATCATTTAATGAAATTATGGACAGTAGCAGACCTTGGACAAAATCCTGAGAAACCCACTCGATATAGCCTTCCACTTTGACAGTAGCTGTCTAATCCCTCACTGTGGAGTTTCACCTAGATAATGTTTCTCAAACTTGTTTATAAATCCTTTGTGTAAGAAAATCCTTCATGTAAGACAGTGCCAAAGCTTTGCTAAAGTCAAAGTATATGACATTTCCTGTTTCTCCCTTATGCACAAAGCCAGTTACCTTGTCACAGTAGAAATTAGATTAGTCTGACATGATTTGTTTTTGATGAATCTAAGCTGGCTGTTACTCTTCTCTTATTATCCTCTAGGTGCTTGCAAATTTTTGAGTTATTTATTCCAGTATTTTTCTGTGAATGTGACTTAAGCTAATCTGTTCCAATTCTCTGAACCTTTTAAAGATAGGCATTGTATTTCCTCTTCCCATGAAAGAACTCCAAAGTCCCAGAAAAGTCCTGGAATTTTCCTTTCCTAGAACTCAGGCAGCTGTTTTACTCTTATGAAATAATTACAGAAGGCAACAGGATACACCAATTTACTGGTAATTAACATACAAAAACACTTATAAAAAACAAAACAAAATGAATTCCTCCATAGGTGATAAGAATTTATGCAAAATCTGTCTCTGCAATCAGTTACTGAGCAAGATGATAAATACTTACGCAGAGGTATGATTCAGACACTATTATACCTATGGCACTGCAATTCTGTTACTGTAGCACTACCTACCACAACTCTTCAAAGCAACACGACGACATCAAGACCAGAGTTGTGATCTTGCTTCTCCAAATACTTACGACACAGTGAAAAAAAAATCTCTTTGCTGGTAGCAACATAATTGAAACGACAGAGCTGATCTGTTGCCACTCAGGAACTAGAAGGTAATGATACAGAAAAGGTGCATCCTCGTATCTCCCCCATCGCTGTAGCTTTACAACATTGAGAACTATCAGGTAGAAGCACGCAGCCCAAAACAGCTCAGACAGTGTGAGTTTCAAAGTCCTCTTTTCAGATCTCTCTGAAAAGTTTGCCTCTTAAGATGTTTGTGCTTGCAAGGAAATAAACAAATAAGCAAGCTAAGAAGGGTTGAAATACAGAAACCATGTACAAAAATTACAGTTCACGTAACTAAAGTTCAGGCAAAAAATCAGAGCTCTGACATATGGCACCACCTGAACTTTCAGAAAACGTGACTGGAGTGTCTTGTCTCTTATATGTTGACTGCAAAGGAAGAATGCTAAAAATACTGAATTATATTTCTAGAGCGTGACACTAGAAATTATTGTGTTATAGACAGCGACTCTTCTACAGGTCTGTCCTATGATAATTAATTAAAATCTCCCTTACCCACATATTCTCTCTTCTTTCTATTCCCTTTTTATTTATTTATTTGGTCATGGGAGTTGCTTCTCACTTTGATTCTTCCAGTAGTATTCTCTCTGTGTCCCCGCCTAGTCTGGACATGAGTACAGAAAACTTTGGTCTTTTACTACTATGTTAAATTACAGACAGCGAGCTGTGTAGGTGTTAGTGTTTCTTGGAAACAGGGTCCTGCTTTATTTATAGCTCTGCTGTTTAGACCTCTGCGTCTGCGTGCTGTCATACTCTGCCAGAACGCCTCCTGAATGTGCAAGTTCACAGACAGCTTCACTAGCGACCGACGTCTCCGTGTGTGACTGAAATAGGATGTGCTTGTAGCAGTTCCACGGGAGGTTTGGGCAATAATCTGATGAGTATCCTCGTAGGAGAATCTGTGTGATTTGGTCCCGTTCGTGGTGAACAAACAGTGTTTCTACTTTAGCCTTAAGGCTAACACTTTCCTGTGGGCACAGCTCAGACAACCAAGGGGGCCCAGTGGTTTTAAGAGAATCATTCCCAAAATCTGCTCCACTGGTCCACTTAGCCTGGAGAAGTCTACATGCAAAAGTTACCTCCATTTAGAAAGAAAAAAACAGTCAGTAGAATTCATATTTTTGGTTGAAATGCCTCCAATTAGGTGTCTGCATACAGAGGGCTCACTTCTGTGCTAGGTGTTGGAGATGCCGTTACAGAGCTCATCAGTGCAGTCAGCAGAGCCTGACAACTGATACAGCTGAACCATTCTCCACCAAAAATTTCCATCACCTATTAGCTAATCAGCTGATTTGAGCCCTAAATTACACTGGTACTGTCTTTTCGCTCTTCACTGACTAAAATAAGAGCTTAGAAATATAACCAACATGTAGATACCTACATCAGGAGGCCTGAATTGAACTCAGCTGAGACTAAAAATCGCATTCTGAGTTGCTTGGACAACGAGACCTGGGAACCAGCCTGAGCAACTGGATGCTGAGTTTCCCCCCTGCCTCCCCCTGGCAGCTTCTGATTGCTGCTCAACATGTTTTCTGTCTTTATCCAATGCCTGTGGGATGTGAAATGCCTCAGCAGCTTGGGGAGATGGGATTTAGACTGGGTAAAGATTTGATGGGAGCTGCCTTAGAAGAATCTAAGCAATGCTGGTCTGGACTTGTCTTTAAACTCTTAAGTCCTGTTTTAGGAACCCCCAAAATTAATACAAGACCCATCCAACTTTTCACAGCAATTTAGAACCCTGTCTAAAAATCAGGGACAGCAATGCTTTCTTAGACTGTTGTTTTAGATTGCAAGGTCTTTGAGACAGAGATTATTTTCTATATTTTTGTTATTGTTTATGGTTTTCTGTAGGTTTTTTTTTTTTCTACATGGTTTGCATCTACCTCCCATACCCAAGCTTTCAGGACCCTAGGATAACCCAGCCAGTTTCTGAGGCTTAAACTGCTGCTTCTTTCTGGGATCTTTTCTAGCCTGAAATTGTAGAAGCCTGTTCAGTCTTTTAGCATCCTGTATGCCAAGCCACAGGAGATGCATTTAAATGCGTCAGCTTCTCCCTCAAGTCCATCATTTCATCTGTTATATGATTTTGCTGGGTGCTGCTTAATATTCCTCTGCAAAGCTGTTTGCTTTTCCTGAAGGATACAAAAGACCTATTTGCACATGGCAGCTACTTAAACAACCCCCCACGTCGGTTTAATGTATATTCCGCTAATGAAATAAAATCAGCAAAGTGTCGCAATTCAAAATTAGCAAAGAGTTGAAGCAGAAATGCTGAGCAGCTGTTAGCTCCATATGACTGATGGCATGAGCCGTCCCCTTTGGGGAGAGCATTACAGACATCCTACGAGCACTCTTCGTTAACTACCCAGGGAGGTCGGGCCGTTACGATATTGTTTGGGATGAGCAGCGCCTGCTTCTCTACCCAAGGTGAGTGGCCCATTGCACCAGGCAGAGCAGTGGCCCATAAAAGTGACTCTCTTTATATCAAAGGTACTGTGCCCAGATATAAAGAAAGGATGGTGGGATTGAAGCACAGCTGTTCTGAATTGACAGATTCAGAAATAAAATGTTGCAAGGCTCAGTGTAAACCAGGGAAATAGTGAATTATGACTCTGTGGTAGAATCACAGGATAAGTGGTAAAGACAGTCCACTTGTATACGGATCACCTGAAATCCAATGTAGAACATTGATTTATATATATATATGTTATGGTCACTGGTGTTATTTCAGCCTACTGCTACAATAGTATTTTCTTCTTTAAGCCAATTCAGATACAACACAGCTGTTACATTGCAGTTCCTGGAAAATGATTGTTTTTAGATAAAACAGTGTTTCAAATGAGTAAGGTTTCAGAAGGTGACAATCTCATGTTTTCTACTCTTATACCAAGATACCAAGATACCAAGGTGGTGGTCAGTAAAATAGGTCACTGTAGGCAGGTGAACACAGTTTTAAACTTTAATCCATGGGAGTTCCTTCCACGTGAGCTGCGTTTTGAATACTTGAATTTGTCAAAATACAAACTTATCCAAAGCTAGCAAACTGTTTCAGCAGTTGTTTGGTTCCTTTTCAGGGAGTCCTCAAAATATGAATTTTAATGAATTTTGCCAGGATTCAGGTTTTATTATGACAGCTTTTCTATAGCTTTAGACTTGGTATCATTTAGTACCTGTGGTGAAATAATGCTTAAAAATTCTATGAATTTCTTCATCATTTTTTTTCTTTACAGCTGGAAGATCTGCCAATAGTATAATCACAAGCTAATCCTTTGATCTTTTAGTACCTTATACTTCGTAAGTGATAATTTGTAGACAAGCTATTCCAAGTCCCTTCAGCTCCTGCAGGGACTGAGCTTCTACGTTATTGTATTGTTGCTATTTGAAATCAGGAGTTAAGTTTTATTTATTCCTGTTGCAATACTGTCTCCAGCCCCAGTGTAGGATGAGAACTGCATTTGTAGACAGCGTCTACTCTTAGTCTATGTAGGAGGGACAACAGATGGATATGACAAATAAATGGAGGAAGCGCAAGGTACCAGTAGCATGATTATGGTTCGTGTAGTAAGTGGCAGTCACAGCACACCCACTGTCTAGCTATTGTCAGGCGTTTTGTAGTCATTATGGCACAGCAGGTAAACATTAATGGGAAAAGATTGCATACTGTGAGACAGAGCATTAGCCTGTGTAAATCATCAGAGCCCGGCTGAAGTCAATGGAGCTGTAATATTTTGGACCAGCTAAGGATATGGCCTTAGACTCTTCCTTTTCAAAAGAAAAACACAGATCTTGAGTCTCCTCTGCCACATGCTTCAGACTACTCTCTCTATAAGGCTAATTCTTCGAATATATGCATATCTATACCGTTTTTTTTTAAATTATTTTGGAGGATGGAGGACAACGTAGAGTATGTGCCTGGGGAAGGCTCTGTATCTGTAACTGTCAGCAATTTCCGTAATTACACCCAGTATCAATATCAGCGCTTGGAATTCCCCTTTCATGAAATCTACTTTTGTCCTACTTCATCACCGAGCCTGAGTGTGACATCCTCTAACAAGGTTGGTGGAATGGTTACATGACTCAATTATTAACTCAAATGCAGCTCGCATACAGGAGCAAGTAGAATTTCTTCTGACAGGCTGCTTGTCATATTATGGCCTTATTTGATTAACTCACCCCTTTGGAGGTGTTCATGATCTCATTATATATTTAATGATAAAATTCTCTTCTGCTATGTGCTATTTTATATTACGTTAAAAGGGATTCATTCATTTTTTCGCTTGTCACTCACGTAATTGGATAAATATTTAACAGGGGTAAGTTGATTAAATTTCTGCTAAAACTATACTCACTACCAAAATATATTCTGAGCACCTTAAAAGTTGGACCATTGGCCATCAATGGAGCAGGTGGCAAATCCAACGAGACTTTGCCTCTTGGAGGTCACGTGAAGGCCTTTTTCTTTTGCACTCTGCAGAGCCCCAAAAACTAATAACAATGAAGGCTTTTACTCCAGTAGAAAATAATGGTTTTAATAGATTACACTGCAGAGAGTTTAAATTGGAAGATAGGAGCTAAGACTGAGGTGACATGTTACTGAATTAATCAAATGTGAGAGGTAGTGTGTCTTCTGGTTAAAATGTGAGATAATCAGGGTCAAAGCTCTGAGCCTTTGATGCTGAATCACAAAGTCTAGGAGTAGATATTTAAGCTCTCCTTGAAAGGGATTTCGTTTATGGCAGTAAATACACATTGTATATATTTGTTAGATCCACAGGTCTTATTTTCCAGTGTTGATATCAGGATGTCCAAATATTTTATTTTCAATATATCCATGGACATAGTTAAAACCAGGTTCACAAACTGTATCCAGAGTAACTTACTGACTCAAGTTATCAGTATCAAACTCAAGTACACACAGGTAATTGTGCTTGAAATGATGGGTTAAACCTTGATTCTATGAGATTTATAGAGATATCAAAAATAGCCTTTTTACTTTCACTGCCTCTGTTTCCCTACATATATATTATATATGTAAAATAAGATGATAATAGCACCTGTAGACAAAATGTTCCTTTCATCTGCTTTTAGATCTCAATATAAAACAACTGGAGATAGACATATAATTTTTTAACAATTCTATTTGAAAGAATTACATTTTTCAAAATGGCTACTAAAATAATCAGTGACATTTTGAATTTTGACAAACTAGGATTAAGTATATATTCACCAATAGGGTGAATATAATTGTTGCAAGTTCTTAACTACCATGAATCTATAATATAAAACCCTAGACTTCCAGATAATAAGATAATCAGGGCCTCAACAGGTCTTCTAGTCCATTCCTCTGCTTCAGAATTGTATCAGTTCAGGCTGTGCCTTTCAGATAGATCTTTGTTTATTCTGTTCTTAAAATCCTCCCTTGCTGGAGATTTCATAGCTTCACCAGGCAAACTGTTCCAATGCTTCCCTATCCTTGCCATAATATTTTCTTTTTTTCTTATGTCTTCATTTTATGTGCTCAAATCACGTAAGGTGTCATTTTCAAACTTTTCAAAATCACTTTATTTTATAAAATCAGCAATTAGAAATAGATAGATTAAAAAGAAAAAAAAAGAAAACACAAATGAGAGATATTTTAATATATTAAAGGAATTGCAAATTTTTTCCATGTTACTTATGATCAAATTATCCACAGTTTACAACTATTTAAATGCACCAGACTTTTTCACATTGTGAAAGTTCTCCAAATGAATCTCTGGAGGCATTTGTTTCTCTTCACTAAATATAACCAGAATCTGAGACTGAAGATGACATTAGCTGACCAAATTACATGTGTAAAGTCACACAAACCCAATACCCCTTTCTGATTTTCAGTAGAACTGTTTATTCATCTAAAGCCATGGCTTTAAGCCTGTGCTCTGCTGGCCTCAGAGGCTGTTTGTCAAAGAATATTCCCAAACCCTGGAATTTGATCGTTTAAACTGTTTATTTGTAGTAGATGTTCCTTCTGTCATTTTTAGCCTAGACCAACTTCCACTCTTCCCAACAGTTCCAGGGAATAGCTTGGAAGTTAGCATGGGAAAGGCACCAATCCCAGGAGACATTTTGGATACAGCCACTCCAGTTTGGATGGTAAGAAATGTTAGCAGTGAGAACGGGGGCTATTCCTTGCTGGTTGGCCTCACTGTCAAAGAACAGTCCCAGAAACATTGAATTTACCATTACAGACATAGCCTACGTAGCCCAGTGTCTAATTCCAAAACATTCAGGAAAGGTCACAAAGCAAAACACATGAGGACTTTGCACAGAGTAATTTATGTAAATGAAATTTCTCCAGGGGTCTGCATCTCATAAAACTTTTATGGGGTTCATCACTCGGAAAAAGTGAAAAGAAAAAAAAAATCACCCCAATTTACTATTCTTCTCTGTCAGTTGTTCCACCATGCAGATCAAAACCCTCTCCATATGATTCAGATGGGCAATCACAGAAGTGAATGCTGGGCAATAAGCACTGAATAATTTTACTGGGAACCTGCCAAAGGCTGAAAATTATGGAATGAAAAATGAATGATGAATAAATGAATAAACAAATCTGTTTGCAGAAATTAAGGATGATTGCTAAATGATTTGCTGCCTCATAAATGAGGCTAAATTAATCGTGAGAATTGTTCCGTAATAGAATGATTTGCCCTTTATAGCACCTGATTGAAAGCGCGTTGAACTCAATGGAAAGACTCTCAGCAACTTCAGTGGACTTTGAATTAGATGCAGGGACCATTATTCATCATCAGATCTTCATATGTCCTTGGAAAGAAAGTTGTCATTATTTTCAGTGCACAAGTTAGGAAATTGCAATACAAACAGAGAATGGCCATGATCATAGAATAGGTCACTAGTACAGCTAGCTGACACAAGCCACAGATGGGAAATGAGAAGACAACAGTCTGTGCCCATAAGGTTTTATTGTCATATACACAGAAGTAATAATAATCCATAATAGTCAGGGATTGATTAATTTGCCATCGGGTGTGAATAGCAGGTTTTTGAGGATAGAAAGTGAACTTTAGATTACCTACAATATCCCATCAAAGTTGTTATTTTTTCTTCAAGAGGTCTTTTTTTTTTTCTTCCTCAAATTAATTTTTGATGTGCAGTATGAGAAAAAAGCCATCTGCCACCTCAAGTCTCAGGTAATCCTTTCCAAGACCCTCATTTGAAACCAGTAGGTGACAGTTGTACTATTTCATCCAAATTCATCTGTCCTTTTAACCTGCGGGGGCCAAATATGAAGCAAAATAGCTTTTGCTCTTAACAGATCAAACTGAAGAAAAACAGTGGTGAGAAATGGATTGTGTGCTGAGCTCACTCACTCATTTGAGGGAGGGGAGATTTATTGACTGCAGGAGTCAATAAAATTGCAGCGCAATCTGAGTTTTCATTCTGAGTCCTGAAGTAACTCTCTGAACTTTGGCAGGAACTTGCAGCAAACAAGTTATATCCAAGGAGTTTGCTTACTGTGGTTTAAGCTATGGCTAGGCCAATGCAGGCACAAGGGGAGCAAGGGGCAAAAAACATCTGCCTTATCCTGCTGCTGGCATAGAGGGAATGCAGTTCTAGGTAGCTGGTGTATCCTCCTGTGAGCACATGGGTGACGACACTGGTGAGTGCATGGAAAATTAAATCCTTTAATTTTCCAGTGTTCCAGCCAAAAGAACTGCAAAAAATTGGAATTGAAGCAATCTGGACCTGGGAAAAAGCTACAATGAGCACCTTACCTCTGAGCAGAAAAGCAAGGGTAACTTTCTGCCTAGGCAATGCAGCTTAATCAAGGTGCGGATGAAAAGCTCAGAGTGGTCTTTATTCATAAAATAGTTTTTTTTTAAAAAATACAGTTTACACAGTGCTTACCTGTATCTGTCTCTGAAGGGCCATAGTCCACCCAGGTCTCGCCCTAAAATTGGATGTGTATTTTCCTTTGTTTTCAATTGTTTTGATAGTAAGGTCAGAATTCCCAGTGGTAGTAATGATATGCACCATGAATTGACCTAAACCAAGACAGAGTCAAAGTCCGATGAGTTTAATGCTCATAGTGGGTGTAATGCACAGTCTCTTATAGCTCTAAATGAACTCACCTAAAATTACAGAGCTAGGAGCAAGGGTTTGAATCAAGTGAAGTGTTATCGCATATGACTGGAAAATAACAAACACAGTACCCATATTTTACAAAGGGAAAACAGATTATCTGCTAGACTTCAGTCTCTTCAGTTTGATCTCAATAGTATACACTACTTCAGGAATTTCCAAGGAAGGGAAAATTAAAATATAAAAATAAGGGAAAGGTGAGAAAAAAATAAACATGTTTTCCAGAGTGAAACGGGGTATCTTTCTCCAATAAAAGGAATGTTTTTCTTAAAAAATATTGGTCAGTCTAGTTGAGCAAAACGTTAACAAAATATTTAGTTGTTGCCACATAGGATATTTGTCATTAAAGAGCAAGAAATGGGGATACCTTCAAGAACTTTAAAGAGGAAACTAGCTGTATTAAGAGAGGTAGTATGAGGCTAGAAATAGCTTATTGATGGAGGCTGGGTTCATGCATGCTTCTTTTTTCAAAAAAAAACCCCAGTAATTTTGGCACAAAGAATGAGAGAATGCTTATGAAATTTACTGATAGCATGAAGGAGAAAATCATGAATAGCACAGAGGACCAAGTAGATACAATATGGGAAGAAATAGCTTGGTTAAATTCCTTAGTTCAAAGTGGAAGGCATGAGCTGAGGGAACATAGCAAGAAATTCATGTATAAACTGTTAGGCCATCACTTAGTAACATCTTAAGGGAAGCAAGATCAGGATATCCTCGTCAATCATAGGAGGAGTGTGTTCAACAGGATGCAGCCATGGGAAAAGTAGATGAGATTGCTCGATGAGGTATTTTCAGGAGAGGTAAGGATTCATTAATTTCTCCACAAAAAGTTGCGATGAGAACTCAGCAGGAATAGTATATATAGTTTTGCCATCCAGGTTTTAAAAAAAGAAGTAAAAAATGTTGGAACACATTTAAGGATGAACCTTTAGAGGAGGGAGATTGGATCATTCACAAATGAGGAGACTGACACTTATGTGTACACTGTATTCACAGGCAATGCTAAACTCCTGCTGTACCTAGCTCCAAACCAACCAGAGGCTCACAGATAATGAGGCAGCGACTCTAAGATTATCTGTGCGGCAGCAAGGAGGAATGTATTAGCACAGATTTGATGCCTCACTAATTAATTCAATGGCTTGGAGCATCAGCAGAGACCCAGTATCTCCCTGGAGTGAGAGCAAAGCGATTCTTACGTTGTAAAATCCTGTGAAAAAGGGTTGCATTGTTTAGCTGAGGCCAAGAGGAGGCAAAATTACTCTTATACTGTTTCAGATATTGAGGATAAGAAAAGTAAAGCATGCTATTTAAGCAAAGTGACAACTCTGGCACCAAGTCAAGCATATACAAAAAATGTATAAAAGGGATGTTTTGATGTCAGTGCCTACAAGTCAACAAGGTCTATTCCAGTCCTGTGCTCTTTAGCTTGGATTATTCTATATGCTCTATCTATTGCATGATAGAAGATGTTGTCTTTGTATTAAATCAGTCCCACTTAGCTTCGTGTTTTGGAAAATGTTATGTTGCTGCTATGTGTGTCACTTATGCAAGTGTGGCTGCTTCTGCAGCTTTGGCAGTCCTCACTGCCTTTGCTGAGGTTTCCTCCACTGACCTGGCTGTTGGCTCTGCTATCACTCTTGTTGCTCAGTCTGGGTTCAAGGTTTATAGTTGTTCTGGAGGAAAAATCACCATCTTATATGCCAAATAGTACAAGGATAGAGTGGTCTTCTTGAAAAATTAGGATTTGTTTTAAGAGGTACACACAGCTGAGAAAAAAGAAAATAAACAAGGAAAGCCCTATCATTGGGTTTAATGGGATTGAAAGGACTTGAATAATAGAATAGATCAAAGGCTTCAAACTTATAAGCCTAAGGTTAAATATGACTTTAAATTCTTGGCATCTCTGAAAATCAAACCTGGTATTAGGATCCTAACGTTAGTAAGCCAAATCTTCAAAAAAATGAGCTGTGTAGGACTGACATTAAATTCTAACCATGGAATCATCTTAGCATGATGTTATCATTTACCATCAGAAAGATAGGAAAGTAGTCTATGTTGGAAGATTAAATTCTAACCATAATCAGTCCTTTATGTTTTCAGGAAATATTCATATAAATTTTATTCCATGTGATTTCACACCATTTTAGAACTCATTAATTAGAATTTATAATTAAGAAAATGATAATATAAAGGTTCACATCCTCTCTATCTTGGATCAGCTTTTTCAGTCAATGCAACTATATCAGTTTAGACCTGGCCTACATTCCAGTCTCTCCAAGACTGTACAATCTATTTATAAACAAGACAAATAGAAAAAAATAACAAACAATGGAAAGAACAGCTGACGAGAATGAAAATTATTCAGTGGTTCAGTTACTTTCATTGATTATGTTCATGCCTTGGAGATTTCATTAAGTTTCCAACACAGACTGCCTGGTTGCTTTTTTCTGTCGTCTACTAGTGCACTAAATATCCATAGACATAAAATGTACAAAAATACTCTGTTACTAAGCCGGAGGGAATAGAACTGTAAATGTGTAAAACTCTGCATCTGTGTATATATGTCACATCAGTTAAAAAGGAAAGTGTAGTTCCTTGATTGCCTATACAAGCTCCATTTACTAAACAGCAAAAGTACCAGACATACATTTTTCAGGGAGCATTACATTGGCCAAAGGTCGCAAAAACAATTTCAGAGGCAGCCTGCCCACATTAGTTTCTTGAGATCTTGATTACAAATTTATAAGAGACATACCCTAGACATTGAGAGATGGTCTCAAAGATTACTGTCCTTCCTGCCATCTGCACACTCCACTGGGAATATTAGAAACCCTGTCCATCAACCAAAATAAACAGCTCTTCTCATGAACAGGCCCAAAGAATGCCCTATAAATCATACCTGTCAAAAATGCTAGTAGCATTGCGGAAGACAGAAATCAATCCAAAACTCATTAGTTCGCCTGACAAGTGCTTAATCTTATATTGTTTAATGTTGACTTGAACAACTCAGATAGAATAGAACCATGCAAAGCAGTGGCTGGATTTTCTATTATAGAAACTTTTGCACTGATTATAGCTTAATCTTTCTCTCTAATCTTCTTCTTTTTCCTTCTCCTTTTCTCTATAGCACCTGCCAAAAGATATTGACTCCAACAGAGTTTTCTTACCTCTGAAAGAATAGTTACATCATGATCGCCTCATTCAATAGTTTGCAAGACTGTACATCTACATTTTGCAAATGTCTTTTACTAAGCATGATAAACAAGTATAGCTTGGGTTGTACATGGTATTGTTAGAGGAGGTTGACAAATAGAAGTGGTCTACTATTAATTTTTTATCAGATTTGTACTAAATCTTTAGATCTGCCAGCCTGGAATCAAATATGAAATAAGTACAGGGTCATTTCTGATATCATGAAAATGTAAGTACAGGCATGTTTCATCTGTAGGTTTGGATATTAGAGGCGTGCGTGGAACTCACGTTGAATTTCTTAAAATAATGGAGGAACATTTAGGTTGGTTTCAGTGACTCTGCCTATTTTAGTGAATTAAATGTGCCTAGGGACCACTCTTTGGCACTCAGAACAACTGGCACAGAATGTCTTGCATCTGTGCTATTCAATTCTCTTATTCTCCAAGAAAGACTATATGCCTGTTTACTAACTGTAAGACTATAAGAGACTATATGCCTGTTTTACTTCATAAAACTGAGAATACTGCACTCTGCTATAGGAAATCATGATATCTTAGAAAGAAAGACTTTATTCTGAAATGGTGTTCTTAGTCTGCAGTGACACTAACAACATCCACACAATGCATAAAAGTAGTGTGTTTATTTCTCAGCTTGCACAAAATATGAATAGGAACTTCAGAAGCTACATCACTTCCAGAGAAAGTATTATGTTGTTATGAGCTTAGATTTGCAGAATGGTGAGCGTCTGACCTATTGCTTAGCACTGTGATGTCGGATGACCTTTTGGATCTGTGAACATCAGAGAAGAAGCAGAAATTGAAATCCGAAACAAAAGAATGCATACAGCCAATCATAAACAAAGCTAACAGCATTGTGTAGTTCCCATATAAATCAGGTGAAAACTCTACTTGAAAGGAATATGCTCCATTCAGGCCATAAGAGGCAAAACTGGCCTGCCTTGGTGTAAACTCTCTGGAATTTGGATGTCAGAGCATATGTTACAGAGGGAAGCAGTAGCTCTGTCTCTCACTGTGTGCTGTGAGTGCCGTGCACACAGCTAGAATTGCAACCTGGAGTTACAGCATGGAAGAAAATAGTGCTTTTTGTTCTAAAGAGCCAAGCAAAAGAACCCCTTGTCACTGCTGTGCATCACTGCACAAGCTAATTTCCCTGCATTGGATGGATTTTGGTTGAGTCAGGTCCTGGAAGCAAAGGTGGACTCTTAGTCCTAATGCATTTCTTCTAGTTTAACTGTCCCAAGATACGTGTGCAAAGAAACTGGTTGTTATGAGGATGTGAGTACCCAAGACCTTGACTTAGGATGGCTGGAAGATAGTTTAGAAGTTTTCTGGAACAAAGAAGAAACCTGGTTTGAAAAGTGTGGGCAATTTGGGGTTGGATCTGGGAAAGAAAGAAAGGGATCTGGGGAAATCTGGGAGTTGGTGAAAAACAGTTGAAAGGAGGTGAAGATAGGGGATGAGACTAGTGCTAGTGCTGGACCAGAAGAACATGGCAAGAAAATATATTCAATTTTGATTGGACAGGGATTGTGTCAAACAGCTAAGGATATGCATCAGAATCTGATAGCAGATGCTCAGGTATATTTTACAGCCCATGCTTATGTGGGAACAAGTTCTGTAAATAAATCCCTTATCTGCATTTTAAAGAGCAAAACAAAGAGAGAAAAAAAGAACAAAACTGTGGGATTAGAACATGATACAGTAGTAGGAGCCCAAGGAAACAGAAATAGTGGGGGTTTTCGGTGCTAGGCCCAGAAAAGCATGAAAATCCTGCTCAATGATGTAGTTCCTGGATCAATGGATGACTTTGAGTTCAGCATGATTCCCCCCTCTCACATAGCTCATTTTAAGAAAAAAGATGGAGCTTCCAATTTAATAGTGTCTATAATAATTGTTACAGGCTTTACAGGTCTTGTCCTTTTCACACCTTTGCTCCCATCTGACTCGTGAGCCATCTTCTCCCCCATATTCTTTAGCTTTTTCCTTAATGACTTTTCTCAGGGGAACTGACCACTGGTGGCCATAATTTCTGTGTTATTATTTCTCCAGGCTCCTGTCCGCACTGACTCATCATTCTCATCTGTCAGGACGGCAATCACTCTCTCTTGTGCTCCTGGTACCTTCCGTTGGCATCAACCCACTCTTATTCCCTCTGCGCTGGAGTCTCGCATATGCTGGCAACTTCCTGGTGATGTTTCCTCCATCAGAAAATGGATACAACTGCAAAACAGTGACAAATATCTGTACCTTCAGGATTTAACTCACAGATTATCTGAGGTTTTGTTTCTCATACCTTGCCATTCAAGGCATGTGTGTGTATGGGAGACATAATTCCCTCCTCGCAGTTATATCCCTTCTGGGATCCCACCTAGCCTACTATCTCTACCTCCCATACAACCGTCACCCTCTTTACCTCCATTTCTTTTAGCATGGAGGTGCTGCCTTGAGTTTGGGAATATAATGAATTCCCAACTACCTTGAGAGGGGAAAGAAAAGACACGCAAACACACAACTTATGGTAGAGTTGACTTCCTCTGAGAATTTTCAAGGAATTTTAATGTGTTGAGATATGTATTGTCCTCATGAAACTATGGTAAGTCTCCAGTTAAAGTTCTGTTTTTACAGCTGAGGGATAGAGAAGGTGCAAGGACTCAGAAAAGGCTATCCAGAGTATCCAAGAAGATGCAGATAGGGAAGACCGGCAGATTAGCCTGTTCATTGCTCTCTCCAGGCAGAACACTTCGCAGCTATTGATCACACAATGTTTTGTTCACATCAGTTCTAACGACTTAAATAATGGAATTTTCACTGCATCTTTCAGGAGAACATTTCACTTAAGGATGGATTTAAAGTGCACATATGGCCATTGATGATAGGACGGAGAGTCTAGGAAATTTGTTTTCTAGTTTTATTTCTTTTTTTAGTATATGTCATTTTAAATAATAATAATGTCATTTTCAATAACAATAATAATAACAGTAATAATAATAAATAAATAACAGAATCTCCATCCTTGGAGATATTCAGGACATGACTGCTCAAGGTCCTGAGCACCTGCTAATTGAACCTGTATTTAGCAGGGGCTTGCATTAAATAACCTCCAGAGGTCCCTTGTGACCTTAATTAGTCTATGAATCTGTGATTAGTAGGCATTAATAGCAAGAACTCTGAAAATGAAGATTTGAAACATGCACAGGGAGTGGGCTGATTATTTACTATACCTTTTTGTGGGTCTTGAACTTAGAATATATTATTTACTGATATGTATGCATAATGTTCTTTAAATCAGGGGATAATTCCTTTTTTGAAGGTGGATCAGGGACTATAATTTTACTTTAACCACATATCCAAATGTCATGGAAATCAATGGGATTTGAAAATGTGCCTAATGTTAGGTATGTTATTTTCCAGAGTTGTAGCCTATGATGGGGAAGCAATATTCATAACAGAAAAAGGCAGTTCCGAGAGGTAAGAAAGAGATTACATCTCTCCGTACTTCACCTTGGAAAGTCTTTTTCCATGCCTGTGAAAACAAGATCATTATAATTGAAAAGTCTTCCCTTGGTGACCCTTGAAATCTTATTAGTAAATGGGATCTTTCCTTCCCCGGGGGCTCGACGGACTAACAACAGCAGAGAGATTTCTACAGAGTTCACAGGGAGGGAGCCTAAATCTGTGCTACCTGTTTTGCGGGCAGTAGAAAAATAAAGTTACTGCAGGGTTTATGTTCGGTGTTTCTCTTTATACTCCTCCGCCTTCCAGTCAGATTCAAGAGATACTTCTCCACAACTGGAGAAAAGCATTCTGCTTGATAATTGAAAGAGAAAACTCACTTCTACTATCATTAGGCAATAATTATTTTGTTTTTCTAGGGAGGATTCAGTAAGATAAACACTTCACAGATAAATAAGGTTCCAGGGCTTCAGGCCAAGATATTTCTTGACTTAGAAGGTACTTATCTCTTCATTCACTCCCATGTAAAAAAAATAATGATAGTAATTATGGTAAAAAACAGATCACTTTTTAAATTATTTAAAAGTGCTCTTCCAGAATTTAACAGGATGATAATTGCTCCAGCAGCTTTTATGGCCTGTGGGAAAAAAAATTAGCCACAGGGAAAAAGAAGATCCCAAACTACTCTTCGTATTTTACTTTTATTTATTTATTTATTTATTTATTTATTTTTAGTATGGTATTTTCATTCAAAGTATACAAGGCATTTGGGGAAATAAACTGAATTCTGAGGATAGGAAGAGATTCAGGCACCTTGAAAATGATGGTTGTACCAGAAAACCCGAAAAGAGGGAGAGATTAAGAGAAATGCCAGATTGAGTACCTTGATAATACTCAGACATAATTAAAACTGGTAGTGAACAGAATCTCAATTTCTCAGACAAATTCACAGACACCTGAAAAAGGGTTTGTCTTTTTTTTTTTTTTTTTTTTTTTTTTTTGCATTCCAAAGTGGAACAAAATCCCATAACTTTTTTTAAAAAATATGCATAATTAAAATACTTATTTCCTATTCTGATTTTTGTTTAGCTGTTCCATATTGTCATTGAGAGCATCAAGTAAGTCTTGTAACAAAGATTTGTATTGTTGTGTGGGCTTTCCTTCTCAACTCCAACATCATCATGTTCCCAAGAGTTTGAAGCAAAGTGCTTTGCTTTTATTTTTATATATTCATTGGAAAATAAAAAAAGTATTCCACATAGACATGCACACTTAGGGAAGAGATCTGAGAATCAAGCTGGAAACCATTCCCCCAAAGAGACTAAGGAGCCTGTAAAGTTCCCCTTTCCCATGACACTCAGTTCCCCTCCAAGGATTTATGAATCCCACCTGTGCTTTTATTAAACATGTTCTAAAAGGAATTTAATCAGATTATATCAGGTTGCTGTAAATAGTAAGCCTGAATTAAATTGTTTCAATTTTCTGAACATTAAAAAAAGATAAATAAAAATGCTGATCCTAAGTTATGTTTGCTGTTCTGATTTGCTTTCATTTCTGACCTGAAAAAATCAATTACTTACACAGTCAAGTTTTATCCCCCCTTCTCTGCTAACTTCATACTTAGGTTAATGGACTGTTGAGTCAGAAGGGACCGCTGTGTTAATGTAATCTGACCGCCTGTGTAGCACAGACCATCGGGTTTCCTTGCACTAATTCCTGCTCGCACTGAAATGCCATTTATTTAAAAGGGAAAAAATCTAAAAAGAGAAAAATCGCCTGGTCTTTCTTCATTTCTGTCTGTCATTGTCAGAAGCTCATGATGATTCTCTGGAATTCATTTCAACTAGGGCTAATTGTACATGCAATCGGGTGTGAGAATATTAAAATATATGCATATTTACCAATCAAAAAACATTGGTTTGTTTTTTGTGGGTTTTTTTCCTCCTTAGAAGACAGGTTCTCTTACAATATTCTCCAAGAACATTAGCCCATTTTGACAACTAAATGCACTGGGTTTTTAACCTGAATACTGTCTTGAGTCTGAGAATTTTCCCTTTGATGTGCTATTTTTCCTGTGTCCATTTAGGTGACAAATTTAAAGAATAGCTCTGCCTAGTACAATGCAGTTTCAGAGATAACCAAAACTGGAAGCATTGTAACTGTCAGTTTATACATTATTTACAGAGAATTTAGCTCAGATAGAGGTCTATAGTGATGCAACTACAGTGCTTCCAGGACAGAAAGTATCTCTGCATGGCATTATACTATGCTATGTAAATGTATCATCTAATTTAGGAACAACCCTGGCATCTCTGCATGGGGTGCTGTTGTACCAGGTAGGTAGCTCTATGCAGAGCTCTTCAGGGCAGGAACTGCCTTTTCATTATATGCATGTATGTGCAACTGCCTTTCCTGGGGCCTCTAGGTATTTCTGTGCTAGAAATAAATTATAATAATGAATAAGTGACCTGGACACATACAGTCCAGGAATCTTTGATGTATGCAAATGGTGTTCAGTGCAAAGGGCTAACACTAAATCCAGACAATAAAGTTAACTTATAGTTCTATCCTGTGCATTTTAAATTTTATGGGAGCTTGTTATGCAGAATATTTTGCCCCACCACAAAAAAGATATCTGAAATGATAGCATCCACCTGTTTACTATTAGCAAGGGCCCAAGAAAATTCCTGAACGCTGCCGGTAAGCTGTGACAGAGGAATATTCTGACTGTAAACTCTGCTGACAGAAACAGAGTAAATTATTCTGTTCCAAATAGTCAGCCATATATTTGCAAACTATCTGCTCGTGAATTTTACAGCAGGCACAGCTCTGAGAGATTGGCCTATAATTATGCAACAGCTGAACATATGTAAGGGCTGGGATAAATAGCCAGCTGGGGCTGAGCACAGCCCTGGACTGGCTGGAGTGGGGCTGTGCTGTTGCAGAGCTGTAGTTACAGTTGGGAGCATGAAGTGCACTAGTGGTCAAAGTCCTGTTAGTGTGATCATCCTTCTTTTTTGTGTTGACACTGGGTTGAAATATGAAGTCTTCACAGTTACAGCACCAGTGTTTGAAGGAGATGATTGAATTCCATATAATTACCAGCAATGGGAGGTGATTTTGTAGATTAAAACCCTCTGTTGTATGACTGGATGTTGAAAGTTTTGGGATAAGACCCAGGGATTCCTCCTGTGCATTGGTCTTCTCTCTGCTTATTTCTTTCCAAGAAAATGCCTACCAAAGCAAATCCCTCCCCCCGTACACTTTTTCAAGTGAGCCAAGTTTGAACATGAACAGTGGCAGAGGGAGCAGTGGTCTGCATGAATCGCATGTTCATCTGGTAGGTGTCTGTAGAGGTCCTCATGAGGATCTTGCCACAGAAAATACGGTCTGCTACAGGCCTGAACATTTGGCAAACCACAAGCAGCTGATTCTCTTCATTCTGCAAAATCCCAAGTTAATCCCACACCTACCAGCCAATGTTGTGGCTGCCTTATTTGCCAAGTCTGTCCCAAGATCTTCTGAGTGCATCTTTTCTTCACGCCTTTTGGGTAAGAAGCATTTTAATATTGATATTAGTAGAAGTGGTAAATTATTCCAGGTTTTGTACTCCGGATTTCAGATTAAGGAGCGGGATCCCGTTCACAATGAGTATTCACAATGGTAAAAAACATACATGCTCCAAAGAGCCCCATAAATGTGTTTACAGAAGGTGCTCTGGAAGGAAGAAAAAGGTAATGAAGATGAAGTCAAACAGGAGATAAATGTCACTTTCTCTGCCATGTTTGAGTCTTTCATTGGACAGGTATCTTTGGCCAGTATTTTTGTTGGACATAAAGACTGCAGCCTCAAAGAGGCATTGAACTGAGTTCCCGCTATGATAGCAATACTTCCCGGATAGTAACACTTACTTGATACCGATGCACTTAACTTACTGTGACAGGAACTATAGAAATACCATAGCAGTGCTTCAATGGATAAAATGATGATTAAGGAAAATACTGTTCTTTTTCATGTTTTGAATTCTTACTTCAGGTTCATTTTAAATAGTAAACATGTAAAGAAAGGAAGTCTGAGGAAATCAAAGTTAGTATTTAAATTCCCACTCAACTGAACTGAAACACAGGGGCCAGGTTAAATACTTCTTTTTGAAGTTATAGGTCAACAGTATAACCCAAATCTGTGGCAGAAGGATGGTGCTACAGTGTGGAGTATTTATATTTGTTTCTGGATAATTGCCAGCCCTCTCAGAGTCAAATTTCACAAGTGTTGGCTTCAAATACGTGAATACTTAAAAAACTGTGTGCTTCAAATTAACTGGGCAGGGAGATATTTTTCATTTGTTAGCCTTAAGATTTCAAAGCTAGAAAAATAAACCTACTTGTTCTTCTGATGCATTGTAAAGGTAAATTTTGGTGAATCGAATGGCTGCAAAATATTGCATCTCTCTTTTCAGTCTTTCATATTTCCTTCGATTGTGCATGTGTGTTTATTTGCATACATACCTACTTTATAGGAAGTACAAAGGATTTAAAAAATGGTATTTGAAATACTGGCTAATGCTAGAAATCACTTTGATAAGTACTAATGTAACATTTAGCCTATAGCGATGATTAAAGCCCCTCAGTAGCTGAAATAGGATTCAGAGCTTTTTAAAACAATCTAGCCCTGGCCCTTTGCATTATTATCTGAAAATGTATTATTCTCCACTGTACAAAGTGCCTGTTCTTTCTGTGCCGTGGTAACTCCTTTCGCCTGCAAATGTGTTATTTGTGCTCTTTTGCAGCAGAAGCTGCTTTATAGCAGATACCACGAGAATCACTAGCAGGAAAGAGATAAGCCCAGTCCCTCTGTCAGTCTAAGAGCAGATCTCACTATCTTCTGGTGAGACCCAGCATGATTCAGGCTGACCTCATTTTCCATTAGAAGAAAAGTGCAAGGGATTCCTGCAGTGGGAGAATGGAGAATAATAACGTGCGGCCAAAGGATTAGGGGGTACAAAGCAGGAATGTAGGGTGCTATGAGGAGAGTGGTAATTCCTGCATTTCCTTAGGAAAGCATCCTTTTTGCTCTCTGATAGCTACAATTTTATGCTAGAGCTCATCAACATCTTTAATACTGTCTGACACCAAAAATTGCTTGTATTGTTTTTTTAATAAAGTATGCTGGACGTTTGAAGTCTTCCTGCAGCTATTACGGTGTTCAGAGCTGACTACAACATGACAACCCTCCCCAACCAGAAACCTTTCAAATGAGAAAGAAAGCAAATCAGCAGTCCCAGTGGACACCCAGGATTAATCTGCTTCAGTGCCCCGTGGGCAGTGTTCGGGAGTCAGCAAGCACAGCTGGGCGGTGGCAGACGAGGGAGAGGTGTGATGAGGGAGGGATGGATCCTGATACGCACATTATCTCAGCTAGCCTAGCATGAAGTTTCCTTGACTCAGCATCCAGCCATCAAGGATTTACTTAACCCCAGGCGACTCTTGAAAACTTAGAGGGGTCGTATGTGACAGGAGCCTTATCCAGCTGAGTACAGCCTGAGGCAGGGATGTGTTTCTCCTGGTGTGTGTCCTGCAGCGACAGGACTTATTTGCTTCTCCTCTACCTGTAGTCCTGTGAGACTATATCTGTACTGAAAATTAAACAGTGTGAGGGAATATCCCCAAGACTGGGAAGCTGATCATCCACAGCTTTAAATTCTCCTTGCAGGGTTTGGTCTGGGTTAACCAGCACCACCGCAAGCAAAATCTGGCCACTCTTTGGGAGTTAACGTGTACCAAAGACAATTTGGTAATTCGGTACAGACGGTGTGGATGTGGCTGTCCTGTTCTGGAGGGTAAGCAAGTAAGAGTATGAATACGGGCTCTTTTATGACAGTTGACCTAACTGCAAAAGAATGGACCCAGATACTCTAATTTACTAGTACTGCATAGCCTGCAGGGTTGAAACAAGGAGCATCATACATGGAAACCTCCGGCACTTTTTTTAATAAGGAGCTCTTGTGCTGCCTGTGAGAAGTCTTGTGTGCTTTCAAGACCTCTCATTTCCTAAAGATCCCACCCTGCAATGTCACGGCAAGGTCCAGTCCATCCGCTGGTCTGTGGGAGGCATAGGAACAGCTCTGGGATGTTGGTGGCCATTGGTGCTAGGCTGTAACCGGGTGATGCTCTGGGAGAGGAGGTGCTTTGCGGTGTGGGTCCCTCTGTGAAGCTGGTGTGCAGGATCCCAGCATGAGAGATCAGCTGGGGCATTCACTGACAATGAAGGGGACAGGAACTGTGAGGGACATGATGTGACTGAGATGCCCAATGCTGAAGTTCGGGGGTGGGGGTGGGGGCAAAACCGTGACTGTGGTAGGAGAAAACAAATTCAAATACTGACAAAATAATAGGCTAAAAACAGGGACTGGTCCTTTTTGTAACCCAGTGCTTTGCTGTATAGATAGTGGGGTTGAAGACAAGAGCAAATACAGCACATGAACAGCAGGCACTTGAGCTATCAGTGAAATAATTGTGATCACTGTAATAACTACTGCTGAAATTACTCCTTTCCCACGCCTTTCAAAGATAAACACCTTGTGATAAGGAGGCAGCTGGGAAAATTAAATTTATTTTTCTGGCTAGAAATACCTGTAATTTATTCCTGAAAAGTATAGAGATTGTGCTGATATTATAGCATAGGTGGTGGGGCAAAGCCCTGCTAACATCCCTGCACAACTCCCACATCCTCCCATAATTTTCCTGCAGGGGCTAAAATCACCACCTTGGTGTACGGGAGCAGTTTTGACAGTGACTTTGCTTGAGCAAGGCTTCCACTTTCTGTGGCAAAGTCAAGGGCTTTTCTCTTTTCAAGGATTCTTAATTCTACTCTTCTTATCTCATCTCTTATACACCTCTTCTGGTTCGCACAGAACAATAACCCTAATCTCCGTTAGCATCTCACAAACTCTTCCTACCCTCCTCTTTGCTTACCTTCAGAGATCTTCCTTGCCAGATCTGTAAGGATGCCCGATGAATCCTGCATCAAGTCATCAGCCAGTGAAAAGATGTGGGAAGACAGATGGATTTTGTTTCAAGTACCCACTGCTGCTAATAGTATGTGGATAAAACACTTGCTCATAATCAATAATGTCTGCTCACACTGAATAATGCAGTTTTCTGTAGAGCCCTCCAAGCTAATTCTCAGCAGATAGCTCTTCTTACCTGAAGCAATGCAGCCATGCTGGTGTGGTCCTTCCTACCAAAACTTGGGCAGGGCTAAGCTGCTAACAGGGGTGTAACACTTGCAGTTTTTAGCCATCTGAAGCTAGCTCAAGCACTATATGCAGCATCCTCAGTGCAGGGGAAGATTTTTTTTTTTATACTTTAGAAACAAACTTGGTCCATGAAAGGACTAGGCTATAAGCCTTCAAAAGTGAAAAAATGCCAACTTTGCAGCTGCTTTTGCAGACACTTAGGTGTCTACGCTCTGACCTGAGGGCAGCAGCACTCCTGGGGAGGGAGGAGATGGGGTGACCAGGAGCAAAGTCACATTTGAGATTGCTTCATGTTGCACGTGGACAAAGCCCGCGTGTAGCCCCCGTCTTGCCATTTGCTAAATGTCAAAGGCCCTGCTGCAAGCACAGAAGGAACAGGAGCCTCTCCTTTAAGGAAAGATGCAAGAAGCCTCAGTAAAAGATAGGATTTGGCAACCAAAATAGAGAGATCACTCTTATCTGCTGCAGTAACACTGACAATGGCAATCATTGTCTCTGGCAGCGGGGCACCGCGCTGAGGAGATGAGGAGGGGGCTCCCCTTCGCTTCAGCGGGGCGGCTCTGGGGCAGACCTCCCTCCGGCCCGGCGCCCATAGCTGCGAGGCAGGTTGCAGCGGTCGGGAGCAAAGTTGGCAGAACAGTTACTATTTGTCTTGCGACGAACATCAGCTTGGAAATTTCCACTGGCGCGAGGCTTGGGGCCACCAGATGGCACTGCGAAGTAGCCCAAAACAAGGAGAGCTGGACACGTTGCACACAGCCCTGCTTGATCAGACTGTCTGGGCTGAATCTGCTCAGAAACCACAGATTTGTTTTTTTTTTTTCTTTCCGAGATGAAAAATGCAGTAATCACCCTGGGCTGCAATGAAAAGCAAGAATGCCAGGGATTTGGGTTACTCCCCTCTCTGAGGGGGCTGCTGTGCGCTGGTAGGAACAAGCTTTCCCCAACCCCTAAACTGCCCTCCCTTACGGTGTTGCTAAAAGCTGGCCGTGAGGCGGCTTCTTTTTTGCACTTGCATCTGCCTCCCTACCTCTTTTTTTCTGCTTTCGTGGGACAGTCCTGCACAAAAAAATTTGCTTCCACCACATAAATCCAAAGGTTTTTTCCCCCCATGAGATCTGGGCGTTCCCTCTGCTTTCAGCTGCCGTGGGGCAGAGGAGCCTCAGTTTTTCCCATCAATTTTGGGCACCAAGAGGCGCCCGTCTTATTACAAGACAAGTTTTAGTCCTAGCATTGCCGCTGGCCTGTTTTGTGGCTTTGCACCAGTCGTTTTCCTATTTGCCCTTTGGGTAAGTTTCTCTGTTTCAGCTGTTCAAAACAGAGTCAGTCTCCTGAACGCTGTAGAGCGCCTGGCACCATGGAGATCTTATCATATCTTACCTGGAGCTGGCACCATCTCGGTAATAACACCTCTCCAGGTTAATCATCAACTTTCGGTCTGTCTGAAGCATGTATTTACTTTGAGATTTGAGCTGTGGCACAGGGAAATGAGAGAATGTGAACAGACTTTTTTGCTTCAAAATCACATAACGTGCTTTAAATTCTTTTAACTTTTCCCACGTACACAAATAAATTCATCACCTTGCTTTAAAAGGGCCTTAGGGGAAAAAAAAAAGCCCTTGCGGTGTGTCTCTGGGCGAACCAAGCTGTGCCGTCCTATAACGAGCTTTGCATTTCCTGAGCTCTTCGCAGCAGCGTCTCCCCGGCGCTGCACGGCACGGCACAGCGTGCGGCCGGGCAGAGCAGCCCTCGTCTGGAGCTCTGCTTTGTGCGCGGAGAGCAGGTTTCCCCTCCGTCCCCCCACCTGAAGCTTCAAAACAACAGGCTGGGTAGTGCCAGCACGGGATCGCCGTGCTGCCTTGGCGCTGCTGCATTGCAGGATTTTCACAGGAGCTGAGCTGGAAACGCTGTTTTGGCCCAGCAAATGCCATGCGGTAGCTCGCAGTGATTTCGGGCTCCCCCGTGCCTCTGATACAATGGTGCAACTCCTTCCCCTGGTAAATACTGGAAGCCCCCAGACACTCATTCGTGTCCAAATGCATACGACATATGGAGAAAGGAGGGATCAGCCACAGACTGCCAGCGTGACCCATTCTGCATTTATGAGCAGCAGAGGGGACGTAACAGAAAGGGGGTTTCTGGAGGAAGAACAGCAGCTTCTGTCACACCGTGGAACATCCCCACCCATGGCACTAACCTTGTCCTGTGCTGAGCTAATTTTATGGGCCTGATTCATGGCTGTATTATCCCAGTTTTATGCAGGTGTTGACTCCATAAAGGAGTCAGGCGTGGGGTAAATGGGAAAAGTTACGCTGGCGTTAACCTGGAGTCGCTCAGCAGGGAATCAGTGCTGTGAACGATCAGCGCCTTAACCCACTGGGAGACCTTGAGGGTGGTGGAAAAAAAGGCCTCTTTGCATATTGAAATAAACTCTTGGGCTACATTTATACAGGATTCTTCTCATGCTCCTTTGATATTTTGTGTCATTTCTACAGGTCTTGCTCTGGTTAATATATGCAAATACACACATTTTCAAGGTTAGTTTGACGTTAGCACGGTTACTGCTAATGGCATGTGATAGTCTAAAGTATCTGTTCAGTTCAACTGGCCTCGCTACCGCTCAGTGTCCTGCAATGTTATACAGTTTGCTCATGTAATGTCCCAGCAGTCAGAGCTACAGAGCGTATTATTGCTAATAGAGCAATATTTGCACCTTCCCTGGGGAACCTGAAACCCTCCGGCCGCCAAGTGCCAGCATCTGGGGCTTGAACGTTGCGGCATGTCAATCAAGGTCCTTCCAATAACTTTGGCAGAGTTGTACAGAGGTTTTCATCTTCTGCGCACCCGACCCACTGTTCCTAGTAGGTCAGCTCAGCTTACTTTATCCATGGTTCAGGTGTTAGGATTAAATCAGTCTATTAAGGTCAAAACAAGCCAGCACCTCCACTCCTTTCCCACCCTGGATGGTTTAAATGCCTTGCAGAATACAAATGCAATTTTGTGGGAATTCTGTCTTCTATTTCTGCTGGTATTCTCCTCGGGATCTTATTACGAATCTTTTATTCAGGTATTTAATACGCTTAGCCTCACAATTTCTGCCTGGCAGGCAACTACTATTTCACAGTTGGGGAAACTGAGACACAATAAGATTTAAAAGCTTTTTTCAAAGGGAAGCAATGAGTTAATAATACTACTAGGAACAGAGCAGACAATAAAACCCTTGTCTCTTTGTTTCCTGCCGTACCCAATTAGCAATTTCCTCTTACAGTATGAGTGCCTGTAATTAGGGAAATTGTACAAACAAGTTATTTCCACTCAGTATTGGAAATATTGCTTAGCAGAAGTTCAGGATCTGGGCAGCTTCCCAGCACTGTCTGAATACTGGTAGGAAAATAGTAATCTACACACACACACATACACACACACACACACACACACACACACACACACACACACGTATAGGTACACACTTACCAGCACTCTGTTTTAATGGAACATTAAGCTAATGCCACTTTAAGTTACAGTGCAGTTCTTATGGAAGCAAAAGCAACATGCATATAAATATCAAATAAATGTATTATGATCTTCACAATTGCAATAAATAGCAGATGGCTCTGCAATAATGGGACACTAAAAAGTATTTATTGCAGATCTTCCAAGGGTACCACGGCTCCTATTTGTTGTCAGGGTGAATGGCTGTGTTTGATGCATGGCCTTTGGTCGAGCAGCTTTGGAAATGTGTGGTGACACCACAAATCATGCAGGGGGTCTGTATGAGAATGACCTGGTACTGATAACAACCCTCAAAGTTCCCCAAACTGATGCTGCTCTGTGTGCCTAGAAAAAGCATGTGCTGGAACTACAACATCAGCTTTTTCTGTCCGTGCAACAGGAAAGTGAATATCCAGCAATAGAGCCACTTACTGGGTCTCTTTTTCCTCTCTCCTGGTAGGCCAAATTTTCAAAAAGCCTCCTTCCTTCTGAAGAAGGACTTTCTATGCAGAAAGTTGGTGCTCATAGTTGTGGCAACTCCTCGGTGTCTATACCTATCTGAACTCAAGCCCAGGTCTGTCAATGAGAGAGCTGATTCATACTTCAAGATCAGACTGCTAGGGAGAAATAGAGGCACAAATTGCACCCACATAAGGCAGCTTCTGCTAGAATGAGCTTGAAGCTTTACAGCTTCTTTCCCATGTTCCAGTTTTCTCTCTTGATGTACAGTGACTTGTCTCTCTTTTTGTCTTCCCACATTAACTATTTTTTTCATCGTTTAATTAATTTTTTTTTATTCTCGCCTTCTGTCTGTCTGTCTTTTTTCCTTCCCATTTCTTTTTTTAATCTCCTAAGTTCGTTTTAGGATCTGTTATCAGCAGGTTTTATGGGTTTCTTATTGCTTAATGATCTATGACATTTTAGTGCTCTGGGTTTTCTGTACTGGGTGTCCAGGTGCTCCTGCACCCCACCGAAAAATGTGTATTTCTGCTCTGTGCTGTTACAGAGATAATATGTGAGTTACTATAGTCCACAGCCAGAACAGGTTGTGGTTCCTTAGACTGGTGAAACAAATTCTAGGTCCCTGTTCTGGTCCATGATGAAAGAAACAAGTTGGTGGCACTTACTGTAGGCAATGCTATTTTGAGGCTTTGCTGAAAATGCATGTTTAGAACTGAATATAAATAGTGTACACATACATATTTTTATAAGGAAACACAGACAGGGATATATATCTAGCCATTAAGCAGGTGCAACGCACAGGCAGTCCGCCAAAATAAGGAGTCAAAAATTCAGGTTGACCCTGATGGTGGCTCTTTCCTGATGTTGTGTAGAAACATCTGGCAAGAAGCTGCCCTGATTCATATTTCACTTGCACTGTTTATCTGTTCTTTGTGGCTCTGGTAATATGGGGTGTGTTAAAACCCAACACAGGTCAAATGTGTTAGTACAGAGTGGAGACAAAGCCATCTCAGGGAAACACCACTGCCAGGAGAAACCTAACTGCTGTTGTTGTCTCAGCCACTTGCCTGTTGTGTGGTTTGGGCACCTCGCTTCTCCCATCCACACCAGCGTTACCATCCATAAAATGCTAAAGACATTTCCCTACCATGTAATTATGAGATCTTTGTACGAAAGCAGGCATGTTAGAGAGTCTCTGACCCTCAGGGAACGCTGAAAACCTCTGCACGGAGCAGTATTAGCCTCTTTGGGAAGCATGGTAGCAATTGTGCATGTGAGGAGGGAAGGGTTAAAGTCTGCTGTTTCCTTTTAACATGATGGCAGTCAACCCAACCTCATTGTGTGTGCAGAGCAGCTATTGCAGCCCAGAGTGCTTCACCAATTAGTTACAGCTCACATTTCCATCGTTTCATAAATCATGGGTTTATAAGGCCTGGTCGCAGAATACCAGAACTACATGGTTAAGACATTTTTATTGGAGGTTGGTGGGGGTGGGGGGGGGGGAGGAAAAAAAAGAATAAAGTGTGCATACAGCATGCTCATTTTCTTTTTTTCTGATATACACCAAAAAAGGAAGCAAGTTATTCTCAATACGCAGAAGTTGAATAATTACCTCTGTTCCTTAAGGCAGTGTTATCATATTCAATGTATTTTTTCATTAAGCATATCAGACAGAGATCAATGAATGTAGAAGAGTTCTCTCTTCCCTGTAGCAGTAAGTGCTAATGGTGCCGAATTGCTGTGATATCACCCACCTCTCAGAAAGAAACAAACTCTGAGCAGTCCGTTAGAAATCTAAGATTCCTTTCTACAACCAGAAGAAAGCCCCATTTTGAGCCGTGATGAACTGAAAGATATGAGGCTACAAATCCATTGCTAGCGTAGGAAAGGATCTTTTTTCTTTTCTTTTCTTTTTTTCTCCAATTCCCCAATTAACGTCATTAAGGAAGGGGGTGGGAGGACTGCATGCCTGGAATCTCCTCTCTCGAAGGTTGTTGAAAACACAAACACCAAAACACACACACACACTATAATTGCAACTGCAAATATTGAAAGTTTAGAGTTCCTCACATATGAGAGTCATCAGATTCAGAGGAGGCAAGCGTGATTTTGTGACTGTCATTTTTTGCCAAGTGTCACCACCACACATGCTGGTTGTACCTACCAGCTGATTGCAACGTAAACATGAAGTCATTCCATTAAAGCCTCTCTTTGACACTTTCGCAGTGCCTTAAATTAAACTTGGAACTCTGTGAGCCAGCATGGAACAAAATATTATACTTCGGGGCCAAAAGGCAAAAGATAGCTTTGGTGCAGAACTCATGCCTTTTTCTCCCGTTCCACAAGTAGCATCCAGCAAGGTCTCCACAAAGGACAGTCTCTCTGCAAGAGCACATTGTACATGTGTGTGTGTCTCTTCTAATACGTCCAAACCGAGCACCGGATGACCTGCTGTCTCTGGTAGCATTAATTCACGATTCAAAAAGATAAAATAGCAGTTAGTTATAATTAATTTATCATTAAATATGGTGAATCAGACATCTGCAATGAAAGGTTCCAAGAACAGAAACAGAAAAAAAAATTGGGGTAGAAAAATAATAACCCCTTGCTTGTCAGTAGCATTGCTCACGGAGCTCAGGTTAATGACTAGATTAGGAAGTCATGGATCCATGGACTCCAATAGCACAATAATAGTTTCTACAAACAGATAATGTCCAAGGGCTTTTTAAATAAATATGATACATCAAAAAGAGGGTGAAGAGAAACTTTATCCTTTGCCACAAAATCTTCCTGTCTCCCATTGAAAGACTTCAGAATAATTCAGGGAAAGATGGAAAGACTGCAAGGAAGTAGTTTTCCCTTGAAATGTAAGCTGTCTCCCTGCAGCATTTTGGCATTTGTAACCATTCTTGACATATGAAGTAGTCTTGGGATTATTCAGCCATCATGATTAAATAGCTGGGTTATATAGTTTACAGTTATTTTTGTAGTTACATTGAGAACAAATGCTGCCATTTCCTGGTGTGTCAAATTTAACTTTTCTTTTTACTTTGGCTGAGGGGTCCCTTGTGAAAACACTGTGCAGTTTATTTGTGCTTCATTTGTAAAGCAGATAAGTTTGGATAAATATATACAAATTAAAAGTAAACTGATGTGGAAGCTAGCATACATATTTGCCCTGCTTCAACTACATTCAACCTCTGTCTGTAAGACTCCAGTAGCCTGCAGACCTTCTGTTGTCGCTCTACAGATATATTTTATGCCCTGGATAAATCTCTGTATTTGTGGGTATTTATTCTAGCTGGGCTATATCTGTGCATTCAGATTTTCCCCATCATGCCAAATCGAGCCTAGTCTGCCTTTGTCTTTTCTACTGTTGTCATTTTCTTACCATATATGAAATACTTGGTTCTGTACTAACTGCAAAACTCAAGTTGATCCCTGCTATAATTATCTTTTATTGTCTTTCCATGGACAGATCTGGTCATCTTCATTCTGTTGGGTAAGTATATTTGATAGCTTACACAGCAAACAACATTACTCATACTAATTGAAGTCAGTTTGGCATTGATGTGGCCAGGAATGTGAAACCAAAGAAAATCAAACAAGCTTTTAAAGCCCCCAAAAAAGCACATTGAACACTGAAAGGAAGTAAACAATTTTAGCTCGATTGAAGGTACTCTGTTAAATGGAAAGATGTGGGATTGTAAAACAATGACCAATATGTATGTCAGTTAAACATCTGGAGAGAATATAAAAAAGAAACCCATTTAGAGGGAAATGAATCCCCTATAGAAAGTATGCTAGTCATAAGAACAGAATGTACTGTGTAACTCATGGTGAGGATGGGATACATTAACACATTAATTTTAAGAGTCTCAATCTCACTTTTATTTATATTTAAGCTTTTAATCCTGGAATAATTAGTCATTACTAGTATTTAACGACTGGTTTGCTAATTGAGTATCCCTCAATGGAACTGAAGGCAGTTAAAACCCTAACAAACTGATCATTAACTACAGTAATGATCAACTACTCTGGGATTATACTATTATAAACTATAATTAACAGTTGATAACAGCTATATTTTATTTTGTATTTTGTTTCCTCTAAAGAAAACATCGTGTAGTACTGCTGTGAGGCTGTGTTAAAATTCTCAGCATTAGAAATGTCATGGTGAAATCACCCATTTCCTTCAGTTACAGGGAAAATATTTAAATGTTTGTCCAAAATAACTGTTATAGTAGGTGGTTTGTTGTCAGATATTGGCTGAGGAAGGCAACAGTTGTGCACCCGAGCAGTTGGAAAAAAAACTCAAAAGATGAGGAGTGGATGAAAATCTAACTTAGATTCTGTGAATTTTGTAAACCTTTTAAATGGATCAAATCCCAAACTCCCTTCCTTTCTGTCCCATTTCCAGCAACAATAACTTCTCTTGTAACTTGTCAGTGAACACTGAATCTAATGCTTTCAGCATCAAACCGTCAGACTCCAGGAATGCAGCTGACATGACCCTTTTGCCAGTAGCTGTAGTGGACTCCTCTTCTGTGGGAACAGGATAACACAGCAGCTGCAAGCTGAAGCTTGCAAACTAAAATTGGAGTCATGTTTTTAACAGTGAGCATCATAAACTCAATTAGCTCACTCAACCAGCTAGCTAACTGTTTTAAGTTTTGAATCAAGATGTGTGCCCTCTCTCTTAAGAAACCCTCAATCAGAACGTGTGTGCAGACTGTATTAAACATGTGGGAAAATACTGTGTACTACACCAAAAATCAGTGTAGAAGATAGTGACATTTGACCAGCTAAGTAGTCCTCTATATTTAATTGAGTATCTTTACTTGATCTCCACTCATGATAATAGCAATTTAGATACCTAACACATATGCAGATGCCTCTGTGTAAACATGTGTACTTCTTTTGGTGTAACATATTTGGGGGATGAATCTCTACATGGGTGAGTGGCCTGTAGACCTTCTGGAAAGGACTTAATAATCAATAGCATCTCACCCTCTCTTACTTATATGGTCAAATTCACAAGTCATCACCATGTGTATTTGTTTTTCAGTCTAGCTTACTGTTGTTACTTGAACCAGTCTATTCATGTTCAGATACCTCAGATTTCTTCTTTAAATTCATCTACTATGCCTTGACCTGAGCATCTAAGCTTTTAAAGGCCATATGCTTAGGTCAAGCTCCTTAAGATATGCACTTTCACATTTTCTTCAGCAAAAACAATTGCTCACAAAATACTAGTGTTTATTTTTGCCTCTCTTCTCTTTTCATGTCTCAGGTGGTGTGTTCACAGACCATGACCATAAACTGGGTCTGAGAACAAACTTCAATTTTTTTCTTTTATTTAGCTCCCATTCCCTTCTTCATTCATAAGGAACTTTATCTCCTTGTCACTTCTGAGAAGTAACTTGCATTAATCAGCACAGACTCAATTCCTCTATATTATCTAAGGATGAGGATTAGGCAGCCCAGCTCTATGATTCACCTCTCCTATTCCTCCCCTACTCCTCACATTTCCCTGTGTGTTTCTGCTACCTAGTAAAGGTTAAATCTAGGAGCTATATGGACTTGTTTGAAGGTCTCTAGACCATAGTCCGTTTTATCCACAGCTATCTGTTTCACCCAGAACTTGTCTCTCTGACAAGTTAGAGGTCTAACCTTTGCTTAAGCCATGCTGTAATTCGCCTGCTTTTTCCCAGACATGCCTTAAGAGTAGTGATGCCCGGACTATGACAAACATGCTCAGGCATTGTGGAAACAGTTGAGCCAAGAACTGTATTGTCACAGAAATATAAAAGCAGTAGTTTTACTCATGCACACTGAGGGTCAGATTAGCGAAAGTCATGGATGGAGAGAATGGAAAATAGAATCATGTGTGTGTTGTGGGGGTTTTGTTGTTTTCTTTTCATGGTAATTTTGCTTAGATTTGTAGATTATTTAAATGACAAAATGTCTTGAATAGGGACAGGTTGAGAAGCACAGGCGCTTAAGGTATATGGGGCTCCAGGATGACTTTGAGGATGTACTATGAACAGATATCTCTCCAGGAACCATCCTTGAAATAAGAAGGTGCCACAAGTGATCCATTAAGAGACCTGCAGGCCTGTGGGTTCCTCCAACATGAAGGCGGTTGCTAGAGGACTTCTCATGCTTACTCCTCATTACACCAGAAAAGAAAAAAACACTCCACACTGGTAGGTCTATTGCAATAAATGAAGGATATATATTATAAAAGAGAAGAGTGAAAAGTTAAAATCAAACAAGGAAATCAAAACAAAACAACCCTGGATTTGTGGGTGCTTGCAATGTTCCAGAAATGGAGTTGGGGGAATAATGTTATTCATCCCTTCAGTTGGGCAGATGGTCTCATATGTGATGGGTGAAGCACACCTCCACAGCTGGAGCAATTGACTCAAGAGTCTCTGGCTGCTACCAGAATCACTTGGCCCAGGTGGTGTCTGCAGCCCATACAGACATCCCAAAAAGGAATATTCAAGCTGGACAAAGCAGGCCCATACTTTCCACTCCTGCAGGCCACTGAACAGAATGAACATTTATTTTCCTCATGAATTCATCAACTACTTTTGTATGTAATCGTAGCTTCTTGGAAGCTACTTTGGAGACTGGGAAGGTGCAGGGCAGTTCTAGGTGCTCAGGAGAGACAGGAGAGAGAGGAGAAAGAGGAACTGAAGAAAAGAGCCTTTCCTCCTTTAGGGACATAGAGCTTTATCTCTTGTCAATTTGACTCTATTTCCCTCTCTCCTTGTTCTGTGCTTCAGCCTCCCTCTCAATCCCTGCTGTGTCCTGTCAGGCATCAGAAGCACACTTTAGTTATGAGGCACTCTTGCTATTGGTATTGGTTTGTGTCAGGCTGACAGCAGCCTGTCTCATCTGATGCTAGATCTGGAATGAAAAGAAAGGTGGGGGGAGAAGTGCTCTGCTGGGTACCACGGATTATGGGAATTAGCAGCTGTGCCTTGGTTCTCAGCACATCTCAGCAGTGGCTTCTCCTTTCCGATGGCTGGTTGGCATCATTTCCCAGGTTCTGCGATACCTGGAAGCTGTGAGAAACAGAGAGAGTCTGTGTGTCCAGAGTCTTGATTTTGCAAAAGGGAACTGTAAGAATGACAAAGAATTAGGCAGACATGGTGTAGCAACATAAAAACATGTTTCAGGAAGAAGTTTAGCCATGGCCTAAAGCATACCGTAGGCCTCAGATTGCTCAGCTATTCATGCTAAAAGGATTTACCTGTCCACAAAGAGGATTAACTGGCCCATTAACAGGCATTACAACCAAAATTCAGTTAGCTAATTTGGGAAGCTATATGAGTGTACTCTGGATGGCTGAATTAGAGAACAGGAGCCTGAGTCCAAGATCACAGCTTTCTGTCCTAGCCTTGCTTCTGTTCCTGACCTCAAATTATCACCTTGTGCTACACTGCTTGGCAGACGATGGCACAGATGTCTGTGGCAGCTCCAAAAGCAGTATGGGAGAATCAGTGAAGTACTTCAAAGTAGTTAATTAACCCTGTCAAAAGGCTGTAATTGTCCAACTACAGCTTTAACCTAAAAAGCCCGTACTACTTCCAGGATCTGAACTATAAACTCTCTGAGTACCACCGGATTTTATAAATGTATTAATTTGTTCAGCAGTAGCTGGTATTTGGACAGGGGGCTGCACAGTGCTGTGCAGCTTCCCTGGTCAACTCCGCCGTCTTCCCGCTTGAGTCAGGACACTCTGCCATTACTCATGGAGACTCAGCACAAAAGCCATGGTGGAAAACTCATCTGAGACAGGTAAGAAGCTGCCAAACTGTCCAAATACAAGCTGAACAAAAATACCATTGCACTGATTTACTGTAGTCCACCTGTCACAAAGCGACCAGCAATTTTTGTGGCCCTCTTCTAACTCCATTGGAGCGAAACAGTGAAAGCTCCATTTTTAGATGGTAGGAGATCAGAAGCACAATAATTTCCTCGAATTTGTAAGAGAGCTTGGGGGTTTATTTATTTAAGAGAACTGCTTAAGAATCAAACTTTACACCAGATCGTAGACACCACACAGGGTCTGCTGATAGATTAGTTACTACTTACATTAGCTAAAATAACTCTTGCCATTGGAAGTGTACCATGCAGTTGAGTCAGATAGGGAAAATAGCCCAGTGCACATACGAGCAAAGCAAGGCACTAATGTTTATTATGAAACTGCATTATGAAGCAGTTTATCAAAATTCCCCAGGGAAACCCTGTGCTTTTCATCTTGTTCCATAACAGAGATGTCTCGTGTTTTAGCTACCTGTTCATGACTACTAAATAGATCAGAGCATGTATACTTTTAAATGCAGTTAGTATATGTGAAATGCAACTGTTTAAGTGATACAAATTGGGTAGCTCTGAGGTTTTATTAAAGAGTGCTTGGTGCTTGACAGTAAACTTGTGTTTACTTAATTAAGATAGATATGGCCACTGTATCAGGCTCTCTGTTACATTCTTATTTTTTGCTGTTTTGTATATATTTGGTATCACTTCAGAAAGCCTAGATCGTTTGTTTTTTTTTTTTTTTTTCCCTCTTTTAATCCCAGTACATAGGAATGGCCAGGCCCAGGATTTTTTCTTTCTTTCTCACATTTATTTTAAGCCATGTCCTAGATCCTGTTATATACTAGGAATTTTAGGAGAAGGAAAGAAGTTTGGAGGGAAATAATGGGTTTATAAGTTAAAAGTCCTCCTTTTAACATTGCAACTTGAAGAACAATACTTAGCTATTAGGGTACTATCCCAGACGGAGCATCGTTCACTGTTAAAGGAGTAGTTCATTTTCAGTCCAAGTCAAACTAGACAAAATATTATCAGCATCAAGACTTGTAAATAGCTTAGCAAAGAGGGTCTCGCTTCTCCACTAACCTATATAGGCGTGCAGGTAATCTCATCCCCCAGTAACTAAGGGTCATACACTCTGTGGCTGCTTTTCAATTATTAGTAGACATTTATCATATCTACAACCACATCAGATTCAGCAGTGAGAATTAAATAGGTTTCTAGCAAATGGCCTTGCTTTTGCTAATGGAAGTGGTCTTTTGGAAGCTAATAAGCTGCTGCTGAAGCCTGTACTTTCCCTACTCAGGAGGTACATGCTCATAAATAGAGTGGGCTGGACCTTTTTTGCTAGAAATTGGTAACAAATTATTTTGTTTTGTTTTGCAGCTGTAAGAGTTCACATCTAGGTTCTTTGTCCCTGGGACTGCCCATCTGGAATGTCACATCAAAATTAAAGTTGCTCAGGAAATAACAGCCCCTCTGAAACACACAAACAACACATTCCAGCTTTGCTTTCCCCACGTCATTACATTTCAGTGTCCCTGCTGTCCCAGAATGGAAAAGTGCAGGGAAGGATCTGAGGGCAGTTCTCATCACTGCTCTGTCACTACATCCAGTGCAGTGGGCTGAAACATTTAAAATGAGGGATAAGATGGTGTGCAGGGCAGCACAACGGCCTCCTGCAGAACAATAAACCCTGCATTTAGTAGGAGCACTCTTTCCACAAGGACCCTGCACAGATATGTAGAATGCCTCTTTGCCTAGCAGGATTTCTCATTATGAAAGATAATCATTAAAAATCTTATTAAGCTATTAAATGCCCATAAGGTGATCGTGCTATTGTAATCATGAATGTTCTCTGTGTACAGAAAACATCAGCCTGGATATCAGGCTGCCCCAAGTTGTGTATGTTAGGTTATCTGATTAAAGGCTAATCAAAGACCCAGTGAGGGTCAGAGGAGCAGTGTCAGGTGAAGGAATCCTGTAGCCTCATCAGTGACAAGGGAGCACACAGAAGGCTCCATAAGACCAGCAAAGGACAACAAGTAGACAATTGTCCCTGGCGTGAAACCCAACAGGAGGAGTCAATGGGGAATTTCTCTCCCTAAATGCCTTGCAAACTAAATGGCGTTATTGCCTAAAGGGGCATAGGACTTACTATGGAATGTAGGAAGATGAGTATTTTGGGGATCCTCTGAAACTGGTTACTGGTACTGGTTACTGCTTTTCTGTCTTTTTCCTGAGCACCTGCTATCCCCAAATTATCCACTGAGTTACCAGTATGGTAATAATGTAGACATTAGAACTGCTTTATGTGGGGCAGGGTTTCAAAAGCTTGGAGACCATCTGAGTGAGCTTCTGTGTGCACTAGCATATAGGATAGAAGCGAATGTGAGAATGTGTTCTGATGTACAAACAGGAGGTGGGATACAGGTCTGGATTAAGACATCTGGATTGAGAGTTGTCCCTGTGTGCTGGATATCCAAGCTGCTGTTATAATCAACAAAGAAACCTAGGACTTGATTAAGTGGCTTTTAAATAGGCATCTAATGCCACTTGAAAAGCCTTAGCATGCCAGAGAGATCTACATAAAGCAAATATGACATTAGCCCTACACAACTCCTTTAACTTGCTGAAGTCACAGCTGGAGAGCGGCAAGGAAACATCAAAAATGACACTAGGAACCTCTGTTTAGGCAAATGTTTTGGGTCCCCAGCCCATGAAGGCTAGAAAACAATTCAGCTCCTACAGGACACACTTCGTGGCAGAACCACTGAACCCCAACCACATTTCCATGCCCACCACATCCCATTGCCCAAACATCGCCATTTTAAACACTTTAGTATAGTCTTCCTGCCCTCTGTCTGCCCCTGCAGAATACCCCTCCTAGATCACAAGTCATGTTGGCTAGACTCATGTGGATGTGTTGGGTACCATAGAGTATCTTAAATGACACTAAATGACTATGTTTTGACATCTAAATCACACTCTAGATCTCTGACTACAATGGGGGCTTGGATCCCAAGCCTACATATAGTCCTGGGATAGACACTTATAAGAAGTCTTAAGTGGGAGATGAACCTAATCTAAGCTCTGTGTTCTGCCAAGTTCTGCCATGCCATGCTGGATGAAGAGAAGCAAGCCCTGTGTGTGTGCATACATAGTATTGAATATAAAACATTGTGCCTTTGGTAAATAATAGCAGGTTGTCAAGAATTCCAAGTTCAGCCCAGTTCACTGCAGGTTTTCTTGAAGTTCATACACCTTTTATGGTTGCGTTGGCTGTTGTGTGCTTCTGGTTTTCAGCTACAGAGAGAGGACAGAGTCCTCATCTAAGCTGAAGGAGTAATAGAAAGAAAACAAAGGAGCTGTGGTCAGAGCAAGTAACATGAGACCATATACCTTGTGGGCTTAATACTACCTTTGGAAAGTAGAGGCAGCAGTGCCAACGCAACTGTCCCAATAATCCAAACTGTGAATACTCCAAACTGTTGTTTTCACGTGGTTTCAATGTACAGCCAGGTGGTGCTTGATTTTTCCCCACTTTGAAAGTATGAGACCACAGGAATCTGTAGTTTAGAGCAAAACAGTACTGTGAGCTCTTGTGTACTGAATCTCAGAAAGCCCTTGTATTATATTTGTAGAAACATTGAAGCCTGACATCCTTTCCATTATCTCACTGTATTTCCTCCATACAAAGTTTGGATTAATGCATTGATTTAAAGCTTTTCTGTGAAGATTGAAAAACTGTAATTAATTATTTTTGCCCTTGTTTTTCATTTTGAGGTACATTATTTCTTGCTTGGATACTGAATTGTACGAGATATTTTGATCTTGTATCCCCAGTATTTAGAAAACAAGCAATTTCATACTTAAAACCTTTAGTAAATGAGTTTTACAGGAGATGAGAAAGAGGACTGGGTGAAATCTATTATGCCCTTCTGAAGATGTGAACATTTCCCTGAATCCTTTATCATCATTAGCTATTAGGGCCATGTTCATAACACCCTTTTGATCCATCACTTAAGTATAAATTACATTCTCTTTGGCTTTCTCCATTTACAAAGCTTGCAAATCAAAGCAATTCTAGTATTTTCCAGTGGCTGAAGTCATTTACATTTGGCCTCTTGCCTTATAAATCCTAATGAGGGGCATCTTTTGTACAGTACTTAGTGTATCTTAGGCTGTCATATAACCTTTAAATTCATAGAAAGATCAACTGATACACTGGCAACAATAATCATGTTTAAGAAAGTACGAGGTAAATTTATAGCATTTAATTCTAGGAACCTAATTTATGTATCTGTGTTAGATGTCTAGTAACTGTAGGCTTCCTAGAAAAATGATTTAAAGTTTTGGAATTATACTGTGAAGAAACTTCTTTCTCTTTATTGAATTCATAAGAAGCCTAGTGAGAGCAGACTCCAAACAGGAATATCTAAGTTAAGTTTTCAAAGTTAAGCAGATCCCCTTGCTTTTTCCTCCATCTCGAATTCCAATTACAAATTACTTTTGCAGAAAACTGAAACTGCTTGGGAATTTGCTGATAAATCTCTCCTTTACTGAAACATTATAATTACTTACAATGAAACATGGTATACATGAGCCTTGTGTTCAATAAATATGGTGTTCAGAAAAGGCCTTCCTCTTTCCTTTCTCCCTGTCCAAAAAGCAGTCTTTGAAAATAATTCAAATTTTACCTTTGTCCAAAAGAAGTTGTAGATTTTCTTTTTTTTGGTTTGATTTTGCAACTTCAGACATTTTTCCTGGACAAGAAGAAAAAACAAAAAACAAATTATAATAAAAATTTTATGCAACTAAAACTCCTTCTTCAGCTACTCAGAAATCTCTCAAGAAAGGCTTTTCTCCTCTTCCTGTCTTAAGAAACCTTTTTTTGTCTTCTGTGATCATTCATCTCTAAACAAACGTCAGATTGCTTCTAAGAAACAGCAGCAAAAATTAACAAGCTGGACATATGGGCTTTTAATTGGTTGCCAGAGACAAATTGTAAGCACTATTTCTGTGAGTATTTTAACATACATTATGCTATTATTATTATTATTGAAGCAATTGAGCAAGCAAGGGACACATAGAGAAATCAATACTACTCACCACTGAATAACCACAAATACTTTTATAAAATGGTATGCCATTTTATAAAATGGTGGCAAGTGACACTGCTCATTTCTGATGGTGGCATGCTCATTTCTTTTTTCTTTCTTTTTCTTTTTTTTTTTTTTAAATCAGGAGCTGTCTGGCTCCCCCCACCCCCACCAAAAAAAATCCAATTTGAAGAGTACTGTGCAGATGGAGTTGTAGAAATTCCCAGCTTTTGTACCTCAGATGTAAGATCCTAGAAAGTAAGAGTCTAATCCCATTGGTTAGTAGATAATGAGACAAAAATACTTTTCACCATCTCCAGAATGAGATCTTATCTTCCTAGTTTAAGCGCTCAACCGTTGGTGGAAAGATCTCCAACTGGAGGCCTCCAGTAAACATCTCCCTCTTCCATTCATGGACCAGGTAACCTCAATATCTGCTTTTAGAGATTATTTTACCAAGTGCCCCAAAAGTAAGCACAACTTAGATGCCTAAATTAAGTGAACTAAATTCCACTGAGTATACAAATATATATATATATATGCATACATATATACGCACACACACACACACACATTTATAAATCCCAAAGTGATTATTGATGGTGAACTGGAAAGTGAAAATCTGCTGCTTTACAGACGCTGGCAGGAGATCTGATTTTCTCGCCATTGAAAGCTTGCTAGTAATTGAAGATGATCACCTCCGTGGCAAAGTGTGGCTGCAGCTTCCTTGGAGGATCACTCCTTCAGGTCCCAGAGCAGGCAGCCAGGAGGGCTGGTCATGGTGCCTCTTTGATACAGAGTTTGTCTTGATGACTGAATCCAAGCAGTTTTATATGCTTTCCACATATATTCTGAGGTGGCTAGGTCTGAGCCATTTCTAGTGTAGAAACCACAGTATTTTAGCTTGAGCTAAAATACCTTGTCTCTTAAGTGGATAAGTCTTAGCTTTGTCTCTTAACTTTTAGGCTAGAGCTTGTTTATGTCTGAAAGGTTCAGAGACTAGGCTGAATAATGGATTACAGTTAGACTGGTCCACATTGACATAGGCACCTAAAGACGGTAAGCTGGACTAAGATTTTAAACCCGTATAAATCTGATTGCTGTACAGGTAGCAGCAACAGGCTTGTTTTGTCAGAAGACTTCCATAACAACTAATTTGATATAAAACTGGATACCCAGCTAAACATTTTAATGTTTGCATCTTGTGAAGATTTAACTTTTGGGTGTGGAGAAAGAACAAATATCAAATCTGACTTTTTGGGGGTGGGGAAGGGGTGTTCAATTAAGAGCAATGGAAGCTTGGAAAAAAATACTCTAGTTGGGGCAATAAGTCTGTGTAGGAGATGCAATTAATGTAATAGTCAAACTACAGCTTTTCAAAAAAGAAAAAAAAAAGGAAAAGAAAAAAAAAGGAAAAGAAAAGAAAAAGAGAAACCAAGAAAGAAATCTCCTTCTATCATAAACTTTAAAGTCTTTTGGATTTTTTTCTTTTATGTTTTCCACTTGTGTTTTTGACATTCTCTGGTGGAAAACTGCTGCTCTGGGGACCAGAGATCCTGGATCAGTCCAGTGACAGGTTTGTATTAGAAGCCTGTCCCAAAGTTCAGTGATGGTCTGACTCCCTCCCAGTATCCCAAGCCCCAATCAACTGAGAAAGCCCAAAGCCATTTGATTAACTTGTACTTTCTGTTAACTTCCTTTCATTTACTAGAATACCAGCAATCCAGTTATGACAGAGATCACAAGCATTACAATATTATCTTCTGTGAGGGATACACTGCACTAGCCTTCTAAATAAAGAATAATTCCACCAGTCTATTGCTGAGGATAATTAATTCCAGGGAGGTAAATATAAATGTAGCATATAAAAAATAAATCCCAAAAGGCTAGGGATTCTACACTGAATTGATATGAGTCGATATAAATTGAAGTTTTTACTGGATAATCTTACCCAGGATCCCTGCATTGGAGAGCTTTTGGTCTGACAGAAACAGACGCAGATCTGTGGGAAAGGAGAGCAACTCGCAGCTCAAATTCCCATTGTTTCCAAGAGAAGGTGATGTGTAGTAGAGCAAAACGTCACAAAACACTTGATTTTGTTTACAGCATGGAATAATAATTATAATTCACATTTAACACCAGTGGTTTTAAAGGTTGTCAAGGTAAAATTAACTTTGCAATTAGCAGTATGATTCAGCACTCTAATGAGTTCCAGTTGTATAAACCACTGGAAGAAAAGAGGTGGCTAATTGTAATTGATGGGGTGGAGCGCCTTAGCAACTGGGTCTTTTAAGAAGTTAATGCAGGAACCTGGCTGTAAGAGAGCTGTAAGAGAGTTGTGGTTTTGCTAGTAATTGATGTAATCAGATCTGGAAAAGTAGGTGAACTGTGAGTAAGCGAACTCCTACTCCAACAGCAGGAGGTTGCATCTGACCTTAATATGCATGCCACGTGAAGATGATTGCACACATCCTTGCCTTAACGAAGCAAAAGCATCAGCAAAGCATTTAAAATTAAATGGTGTGGAGGATCTACTCTCTGCCATTTATCTGTGTGGCTTTAAGTGTTACAGGAGAGAAACACATCACAGCTGACTCCAGTTTTATACTTCTTATTTGTTTCTTAGTTTTCCTCCTGAAATGAAGTTGGCAACAGCCATGTACAACTACTACTGAGATATCCTGCCCTTCATCCTGGCACAAACGGGTGGGCAGGCAGCAGCCTTGCTCATCCGTGGGTTGCCGCCAAGCCTGGGGATTTCTGAATGTCCTGGTTTGGAGTTGCCAGTGCCAACTCAGTCCCAGAAATGGGTCACAGGACTTCGGAAACAGCACAATGAAGTGAATGTGTTATCTCAGGGCACATTGGTGTCTGGTCACAAGCAAAGTACTATATACCATGCAGCTCACAGCTACTGCCACCCTGGTACTCATCAGACCATGGGAGGGATACAGCATTCACTTTTGCAATGTAAACTTGTTCCCAGACTGTCCCCAAAAATAGATGAATGGAACAGAGCTTAAGCAAACGTAAAAGATTTTCTTCTCCTCAAAGACCTTACAATATATTTGAAAAGTTTATCTACTCCCATGCCCTACAGACACACTGGCACTTTATACCTTGTTAATAAAGTTATGATGAAGAATAAAACAGAACGTGAATAATTTAAAAAAAAATCATGGCTTTTAGATGTGGTGATACTTTATGAAGTCCAGTACAGAATGACCTCTCATAACTTATAGCAGCAGCTAATTAGCCCAACTCTACAAGGCAGTTTAGGACTGGCATGCATGGATGGAGTCCAGAACAACTATTTCTTATCTGTTCTACCTTTCTTAAATCCTTAAAGGCAGTGAAAATAAATACTCATATTACAGGTTCTGGAGATCCTGTTCTACCACTGTTCTTGGTTAGTTTTAATCTATTACAAAGTTTAAACCGAACTGGAACAAAGGCTTGAATTTGTCTTTCCCAATTTTAGTTGTCTACAATGACTCCCATCAATAAAAGTAGAGAAGTACATTCTTCGCTTTCTAAAGAAGACACATTTGTTGAAGTGAATTGTATTGCCATGTCCCTTGATTTTTAGACAGTTCTTTTTGGGGAGGGCATTTTTGGGGAGGGTCCTCTCCCATTTTTAGAATTTTGAACTTCAATTTTTTCCTGCAATCTTTGGGATTTCTTTGGGGAGTATTTGGGAAATCAGCCATGGTGGAGAATACTTACTTTTCAACTCTGACTAGCTCTAGCTTCATTAAATAATGATCAAATCTCAAATACAACATTTAAAATAGAGCTAAAAATCATTAAAGAACATGTTTTTGGCTGAAGTGACAGAAGAAAATGTAGAAATTTTTGTCTTTCCTGTAGAATTGCTGATGCCTCTGAATCATTCCCAGAAGATCCTCTTTTGGTGCTACTGTTCATCATTTTTCTAGGCTTTTTTTCCTCTGTTTTCTCATTGACTCACACAAGACTGGACAAAATGTTAGCAAATGAACCTAAGGGAGCAATCTTACACTGGGAATTGAGCCAGATGATCTATCTAGTGTTCTCCATCTGTTCCATCTCTGGTAATGTACTTCTCACTGACTTGTTTCATTGACTCTCAATATAAACTGAAAGAGCGGCATGGATGTGGGTGTATTTGTAAAAGTGTTCCTGTGTTTCATCATAGGCCATTTCTCTTCTCCAGCGCTCTCTTTCCCTTTCATTCTCTGATGAAATAGTATGTTAAGGGGAGCCATTTCAATTTAGAAGTGGCTATGAGAAAGAAAATATGGCATCCGTGGTGCATTGCCAGGCCCTTCTCCACCATGTTAGAGCTGAAACAAAGCTGGCACCATCGCCACGAAGATGCCGCTTGGGAGACCATTGTCTTGCTAGCAGTGAACCAACATGATGGCTTCACCACCTTCTACCTGCAGCCAGCGCCAGACGCATTGTTGGGAGTAACCCCCAAGGCTAATGAATTTGTTAACCATAGTTAAACTAATGGGGATTTGCTTCAGGGAAATACACCAGTGAACTGTGATCTGCAGATCGCGGGTGTCACAGGGCTAATTTAAAGCTCTCCATATTGGGAGAGCTCCAAAGCTCTCTTTGTTATTGCCTCAGGTTCTTAAGGATCTAGTATACAACACTGTTAAAAATAGAAATATGGTTTGGCTATCCAAATTTTCATTGCCGTTTAAAAGCTCAAGCTAATTATTGGGTGAATATAATGCAAAACAAAAGATGTTAAAGACTCTTGCAGACCTCTAAAGTTTTAAAAGAGGGAAATGCTATTTCTATTTGTCTACATCTGAAGCATCCTACACACTCTGCAAATCTCTCTTTACGAAGAAAAACAGGTGCTGATGGGGCTTGGGGATGTTTTTTTCTTTCTGAGTTGACCTTTTTTCTTTTTCTCTCCTATGTTTCCAAATAATGATTGCCTGAGAAGCTGTTTTGCATAGAGACAGAGGAGGATGTTAGTTAGTTATCTGTCTAACATTAGCTATCTATATATTAATTTGACTTCCACAGGAAGAAGATATTCCTGACTGTCACTTTTAATGAGCATTTTAATTCCACAGCACAGAAGAAGAAGTGATCACATAGCCGAGCAGCAGACTCCCATCCAAATTGTCTGTGGGACCATCTCATTTTGACTTCCATACAGCATAGCTGCCTGCTGGTAAAGCACAGGGCACGTGCCTGCGCGGAGGGCAAGCGCTCCTTCATGCACTCTGTGTGGTGATCATGCTCCAGTGGCAGTAAGAAAACAATGAACACTTCCTTCGTGCCTCCAGGATACAGTCGGTTTTCAATACTGCTGTCTTTTAATTCTGGCCTATTACATGCTCCTTAAATCTCAGACTTAACTTTGCCTGGTAGATAAGTTCAGAACATATTTATCACGATCTCAGCTTGATGTAACCACTGATTTATGTGTTTATGTTCAGGCTTCTCTCAATTCAGTCCCTGTTAGTTTCAATCTATCATAGTGCAGCTCTGCTCTGTGTTCCTCAATAAGTTAACGCTCTTAGCATTTTCTGTTTGAAAGTAAAATGACTTCTTCTTCTCCTTTTTGTTTAATCTCAAAGACAGCTGATAGCTACCTTATGCAAGTACCACTCTCACTTATCTGGAGTGCAATAATCTTTTTATCTGAACGTGATAGTCAGCAGTTAGAGACTTCCTTCTCACTTTTCATCTAAGATTGAGGCTCCTCTTCATATCTTTATTCCATCTGGACTCCTATACTGCCTTTATTTTGTATTTTAGAGCCTTCTAGGAGTTTATTCACTGAAGTAACTTGCCATATTTGTGCATTCCTACTGTCTCCTCTGGGGAAAAAGTTTGTCCAGTGGCATGCTCAGGTTAGGTTATTTTTTCCTGGGTTGGGTTGGATTAAATACATAGGCTACTTCGTATTACTGCTAGATTAAAGGAGCAAAATCTTTGAGGTGATGGAATTCATCAGTTTCCTGGACAAAGGGCTGCTATTGCAGGAAGCTGTGAGTGCCAGGAATTTGATAATCTCCCACTCTGGAAGACTGGACTTTTGGTCAGCAGGGAGCCTTGCTGATATACAGACTGTTCCTCCAGGGACACTCTGGTCTGACCATGCTTAATTGTCACCTTACATCAGCCATGATAGGATGTACTGGGTCCCAGTAAAGAGGTCCTGTAGGTTTCAAGAGATCTACACTTTTCTCTGTGCTAATGAGGGCCAAAATTTCTACTTCTAGTCTGCTGCAATGGCTGGGAAACAGTCGGTCCAGTTAATCTCCTTTGACCACACACACAGCAGATAACACCCTAACAGCAATTTAGGCCATACCATACCCAACCTATTAGTGCTCTTTTCTGATGGGTAGGATGTTTCATATCTTCCTTCTTCCCTTTTGTTAACCTATACTGTGATAATTAGGAAGAGTATCCATTTCTTTCCATTCACCTCTCATTCCGAGATTCTGTCTCCAGATGCTGAAAATCAACATTACTTGAAAAAGTGGTCACTGGGCAGCTCCTCAGCCTACACTCTGACTGCATAGAAGATGGCCTGGCTGGTCCTGTGTTAGCCTTTCTTCTACCATCGTGCCTAATGCTCACCAGATTTAGATTTTTTTTTTTTTTTTTTAACAGTGGCATTTGTGTCCATTCTCTGCTTCCTATGATGGTACTGACTGATGGGGAGGGAGAGGTCAGGCTTGGCCACTGCTGCAGTGCAGCAGTTATCCCTCCATTTATTTCACCTTTCAGGAACTGCTGATGTTTACAAGCAAGGAAGATGTAAAGAACTGCCTCATTTGTGCATCACTGGGATTTACGTATAGCATACAGCATCACTGTGCACTGATACTGCCTCCAAAGCAATACAGACATGTCAGTCCTGTGCTGTACCCAAGCTAAGCAGCCCTCATCTCTTAACCTATATAATTATAATTATTTGTTTTATTCACATGTGTTTGAGGGTTTTAGGTTTGCTTAGATATCTCTCCATCACGATTCACTGCACAGCATGGACTTGGTCCAAGCAAGATATCTCTCAGCTTTTGCCTGTGTTGTAAGAGCCCTTGCGATGGACAGTATCTCGGCTGAACTACAACTGAGAGTCTGTGCTACAGCACCTTTTCCAAAGAACCGCAGGTTTGTAGTAGCAAATTGTAACACCCTGTTGCCAGTGGGTGGCAATTATATGCTCAACTCTGTCCCTTACTCTGATCCTTCCTAGAGATACAGGGCAACCTTAAAAGTATAGAGGAAAGAAAAAGAATAAAAAAAAAAAAAAAGAGAGAGAGAGCGGAGAGCTTGAAACACTTACACAGTCTGGAAATCAGGTTTTAGGAGCAAAACATTGCCTCCAGGAAGTGAGATCATGAAAACTGCACTGGGAAGTCAGCAAGCAAGTGCACATTATTGCAAAACCCTGCTGCACCTTCCATCCATCTGTTGATGGTTTTCACTCAGGCAGATACGTGATGATCGGAAAACTAAAAAGGTAGAGAGGAAAGTGGAATAACTTTAATCCATCAGCTAGATGAATAGCCTAGAGCTTGCAATATGTGACAACTGTTTGGAACATTAAATGACTGGGGGCACAAGCCTCATCCTTCTGAAGTTAAGAGGGAAGCTCCTGTTGACTCCATGGGGATATGCCCAGTGCTCCTGGTCACTGAGATGTCCCGCACTTTTGCCTGCTGTCCCTGTGCTCAGGAAACTCCTTGGGAGGGCATCCCCATGCAGCTCGGAGGGTGTTTCACTCTTCATGCCACTCCGGTGAGTGACCTGGCTGTTTGGGTGATAACCGATCCCAGCCACGGATGCCAACGTATGGCGCATGTCTCTGCAAGAAACAGGTCTGGCACTGCCGGCTTGCTGTGCCTTCCCCACAGAGCAGTTGCCAGATGGTAGGCATGGCTCCTGTCCACCGGGGCTGGATCTGGATCCGTGCTCGATTCAAAAATTTCTGTGTGGAGACTGTGCTGGGAGTGTCTCTGGGTTCAGATTCAAGTGCTGACTAGATCCTATGGGAGAGAAAAAAAGAAAACTATGTTTGCAAAGAAATCACTTTCAGTTCCCAGCTGTACAGAATCTTTATGAGTTAGCAGTAGGTAATGAGAAAAAAGTATGGAAGTATATATACATGCATATATAAATATATAAATGTATATATGTATACTTATACAACCTACATCTCAGAGATTTAAAAGGGCTAAGTATTTTATCTAATTCATTTCTGTTTCTATTTCGCCTCCTTCAAAGTCTGCAGTATTTCAGAATTGTCAGTGATAACTCTGAAAGAGGAATGGAATTATTTTCTGCGTATAACACAAACTGCCCTGGTTTCTGGGTCATGATTAATGAGGCACAAACATCAAAAAAGCTTTGCTCCAGATGGGTGTCCAAAAGTTCAAGTGCTTAGCAGAAGCTTGTCCAAAAATCTGCTGCAGAAGGCTGTTGGTGGGTTTTCTGTTTTTTTTTTTTTTTTTTTTTTTTTTGGGTATTTTGGCACCATTTTGCAATATATGTTTATCAATATTCCCCAGCTGATGCTGGAATGGATTAGTAATCACATTCAGCCCTTAGTTATAGCGCTATTTATAAATGAGTTTCAACAAAGACTACAGATTTTGTTAAAAATTTCTAAAGAGTAGAGTTTCCCAAAATTCCCTCTTCAGGTACTTTGTGAACTTTTCAGGAATTTCTTAATTTATGAACAAATATTTAACCACTCACATTTCTAGAGCTATTATTATTTTAGATCTCAATAGTATATAAAAGCTCAGCTGCCAGTGGAATTAGCTCATATGAAACTATCTTATTAGCTGCAATTAAGAGTTATAATAAGAGATATCCTGTCCCCTAAAGAGAACACAATCAACACAGACGGAGGCAGAGCAAATGAAAGTAGGAAAGAATTATTACTGTCCTGGTTACGAATCTGAATTTCCATGCTGTGGACAATCCCACAAGCCAGGAAAAAGGCTAAAGCATTAATATTCATTGTCAATACAAAAATTCTGAAAAGATTTGATGTGGTAATGCTGGAGCTTTTTGGTGTGACATTTTCAATTGAAACATTATGTTTTTATCATTACTGAAACATTACTGAAACTGTTTCAGCATATTGACCCATGTGAAAGGTTTTATTTTATATGTTTGCTATTAAGCACCATTTTCTTAGGCTAGCAAGGAGTCTTTGGCATTCAGTGAGGTCAAAATGTTAACAAAAACTTTGTTTGCTGTTATGCCACTTAACAGTGCAGCACAGTCTAAGGTTTCAAGATAGATAATGGTTTCCATATTTGTAAAAGCGTCTGCTAGCTATGCAGGGATAGTTTGTTTTTGATGCCTATTGTGGAAGACACAGGCCTAAATTGCAGTGAGCCAGATCCAAGAGGGACAGGACTGAATGACTTTCTGAAGTCCCCTCCAGGATATTTCCAGCTTGCTATTACTCCCATTTTATACCCATTGCAAAACCACCAATAAAATCTTTTGGACTTGTTATTAAAGCTAAAGAAGGAAATAAAAAAGAACAGTTTTAAAATATAAAAAGTAAAGTAATAAAAAAGGCTTTAATTTAACAATATTTCTATTTCCTCTTGAAATGTCAAGACCTTTTAAAGTGAACTTCTTCCATCATTTAATGGACTTTTAGATAGAATAAAAAAGGTAATGAAAGCCATTTTAGTGGAAAAGAGAAGAAAGCTGGTTGAGATGGGCTAAAAATATTGCTTTGCCTGTTATATTTGTTAGATTATGTTTCCTTAAAGATAATTAAAAATAAAGAAAGCATAAAAGAGTAAACAAAAGGCAAAGAGAAAATGTAAATATGGCTTTGATACTGACACTTTGGATGTGCTGACATTGAAACTAAGAGTCAGCCATGAGTTTCCCTCAACCAACCAGACCCAGCTCACAACCCACAGACCCAGGAGGGGGTCTGTGGTGCCCAGATGCTCAGTGGAGCTTCCCATGTTGAACTGGACAACTAAGGTTCTACATCTCAGATCTGGCTGGCTATGAGCTTTGAGGCAACCTGAAGAGTGGCCACAGGCATTTGTGGAAACAAGATAACTTAAAGCAGCAAGGGTAACTCTAGGAACCCAAACCTGACTTTCTTGAGGCATCGTCTTTTCTAGGTAAATCTTCCTAAATGTGGGTATATTTTCTATACTTGAACTCTCCTCTAGAGTAAGAAGATAGAATGAGTAAGGCATTATAAAAACTGGGAGTTCCACTCAGCATTAGCTTCCCCATCTTATTCCTAGATGTGTCTATGGAAATTACGTTTCATTCTAGAAATCCAACATTGCAAAAATCGGTTGAGTTAGAAAATTCTCAGTGTGTGAGTGACACAATCTCTAAAGGAGAAAAAAGGGAATGTGTTTTTTTCTAAGACATGAGGCAGTTAAGCACTGAGCCACTGGGGACCTCCTTCCACTTGGACATGTAGAAAAGAAGTTCACAGATGAATAGATATTAAGAAAGCAAAGAAAATTCAATGCATCAGCACATTGCAAATATTTGGACAGTGAAGTGAATGAAATGCCAGATGGAGGATTTATGACACTGTAAAAGATCTCCTATGGGAACCAGTAATCTTTTATCATCCAGAAAAAGTATGTTCTGGGTTTTTGTCCACTAATAAAAGTCCAGGTTGACCTGTCAGCTTATTTATATGTGTTTTACTAGAACATCTGGTTACCTCCATATGAGCAGGAAGCAAAGTCAGACTCATAAAGTTGTTGGCATTGATCATTCAGCCCTACTGCAAAGTTAAAGTGATGTAAAGCAGATGAAGTAATCTACCATATTTTATGGTGCACAAGTCTGATATACAGTGCAAGTCTGCCATAGGTTCTCTTGTTGCTACTGTGGCTTCTTTGCCTGCTGCTATCAAGGGCAGATTGCTGGTGGTGGTATCATCTCCGGTAGGAGTACCACACATGATCGTAGGTATTAAGGATATTTAGGATGCGCTCTTATTTTCCACTCCAGACCCAGGGAGAAGGGAGAGAGAATAAATCCTATATACTAAAATATACAGTAGGACTTGCAAGTACTATGCCAGCCCCTATACTGTCCAGCTCTGCTGTATTCTGCTTTAGAAAAAAGCAACAAGCACATTCTATGAATCTAACTAGTTGTGTAAGAGGAGAAAAAAGTGTCCTTAATCCCAGCAAGAAATTCTGTCACTTGTATTTTAAATGTTTATGAATACAGATGCAAAGGGTTGGGCCACTGGTCTCACCTGGGAGCAACTTCAGTTCTGTGAAATGATTCTTCTGCACACACCATTCGTTTGACCAAGCAACTCACTGCCTTTAAGATAGGAGAGGGCATTAAAAGGATTTATAGTTTCTTTTCTTTCTTTTCTTCTTTTTCTCTTCCTTTCCTGTCCTGTCCTGTCCTGTCCTGTCCTGTCCTGTCCTGTCCTGTCCTGTCCTATACAGTCCTATACAGTCCTATACAGTCCTATGGGCACTGAATCCAGCTCTGGATCCCTCCCCTGAAAAAAATAGTCCACGTTTCTGCAGAAAAGGAGAGCAATTCAGGTACGTGGACACAGATGTCTACTGCCACTTCAGACACCATTTTAGAGTACCTTGCCCAGCCTTGAGATGCTGCTTCAAAAATTCAGAAGACAAACAGGTCCTGTGTTGTGTCTGCTAGCCTCATGAACAGTCTTGGGTAGTCTCGTATGTCTAGAATACATTAGACACCAGTTATTCCTGAGATCTCTCTTATTGAGTTTAATAGGAGAAAAAAGTGCTTTTTTTTTGCCCAAAGGAAAAAGTGTGGCATAGCTGAGTTTCAGGTTTTAAAGCACTTCTCCCTCCATCCCTGATTCTAGCCATCTGAGGCCACTTAGGCCTCCTCTTCTTGACTCAGTTCCCCAGTATGGAACAGGGGATAATTTCCTGAGACTTTCTCTGTACAGAGTTACAATATCCCGAGGTAAAGACACTGTGTGTTATATGTTATTATTGTTTAACCTGAAGAATTGATCATTTTCTCTTCCACAGCTAAGTAAACCTTACAAATCTTTATCATGGAAAAAATTGTTATTTTTGTCTGTTTTGCTTGTTTGCTACTGTTTGCTGATGGATAACGTTGAGCTCAGAGTCTGATTTTATGAAGAACTGTGTTTTTTAATGCCAAGGCTAAATATGGTCTACCAAATTCTGTGTGACTACAAAGCTCTGATGACATGCACACTAAATAGTAGCTTCTAATCATTTCTGCTTCTGTCATGAGGCTGAAAACTGCAGGGTTTTAGTTACTCGGTAATGCATTGGCTGTTTCCAGAATTCCAGCTGGAATGGGTAAAACGAGTGCATCAAAACTGTCACAGAGTCATTTTGGATAACAAAGCAACACAGAAACGTTTTTGTGTGAAAATGAGGCAGACAAACTGGAGCATATGAGCAAAACAGGGAGAACTGAACACAGAGTCTCAGCCTTAATCACTCGCTAGAGCTAGCAAAGTGACAATTATTTGCAATAGGAAGCAAAGCTGCATAACGAACAGTTTGTCACATTTCAGTGAAAATCAGAGGAAAAGCCAATTTCTGAAAACAGTGTGCAAGTCCATAAAGCCATATTTATGTCCTTCATGAAAATACACATGTGCCTGGATGTGTCACGAGTTTAAAGTGAAAAAATGGTCACTGGGCATTGTGTATATCATGGGAGCTTTTTTCTCTTACTATGGAGGTGTGAGCATGCTGCTATTTTACTCTACCCTTGCCCCAGGGGAGTGTGTGGGGACAGCATACATGCTGAGCAGGGTTTGCTCACTGAGCAGACCAGCCACAGCCAAAATGCTCACTAAACATTTAAGCATTAATGAAGAATAATTCATTCTCTATTCTAGAGCCCTCGCTGGAGACCTGCTGTTAAGGGAATCACTTTGGGGTAGCCAATGCAACATGTTTTTTTAAATCTCAGAGTAGAACCTAGCTGACACATTTCATACCTCACAGAGGAACATCTAAAATGTGTATTAGCAAAACTTTTGAATAAAAGACCAATCTTTCTTGGCTGAGCTTCAGGTTTCTTTTCTCGGGGAGGGAGGGTAATAATAATGATGTTCATCTCTGGTGAGTTATTTCAAGATTAATGCAGAGAAGTTATTCAGCCACAGTTTAGCATTATTGACTGTGTCATTATATGAGGCATTGCTGGTTGACCATTATGTCTTGTTTGCAGTTTATAAAGATGCTGAACAGCGTGTGAAACCCAATAATGCAACAGCAGCAAATGTAAAGTAAACTTCCTGTATTTAATAGAAAGGAGGGGAAAAAAACTACCAAAAAAACAAAACAAAAAAAAGGAAAAAGAAATTAGGGCATGCTTTAATGGTTTTCTTTGGCTGCCTCCCTCGTTTTGCCTTGCCAGATCTGCTAAGTTGACAGAAACCTCCACAGTGACGTGGCTCCCTCCCAGGTGCCCCCTGCCCCAGCACTGCCAGCTGCCACTGTGGAGTCAGTGACAGGCTCTGATTTCTCTGTGAAAGCCGAGGGGCCAACTCACGGCTCCAAACCTCCCTTTTCCAGGTCACAGCATCTTTCAGGGATACAAATCCTCAGCTGGGATGTGGTAATTGATATTCCTGACAAGATCACAACTGCTGGGAATCAAAGACCACGGTTGTTTAGCAGCCGTTTTGCAAGAACAGACTTTCAAAGTACTCCAGTCTTCTCGTTAACTTTGCAGATAGCAGGCATCCTTACCTGTTTCATCTCCATTAGCTAGAAGCCTCAGTCACTGTAATTATGAAATGGCTATGCTGATTCAGATCACAATATCACCTCTTTTTGAGAGAATGTGTTACAAGGGAATCAATAGAAACTATATCTATATTGCTTTCTGTTTTGTAGCTCTTTATCCCAGTGCTTTGCTACATTTTGTACTTTGAATTCCTGAATTCCTGAGCAGCACGGTGTGCATTACCTCCTTAAGGAAGAAATGCACATCCAGGTTTCAGCAAAGAGTTTATAAGCTGGGAGGAAAGCACACGTATTATTTCAATTTAAAATGTTCTGCTCAAATTGGATCATTTAGAGCATTTATATTAGAACATGTGGCTCTTTTGTTTGGTCTCTTTCTAAAGGAATCCCCTGACTGATCCCAAATTGCAGTAGAATTTAGGGCAAGGCACAAAGAGACGATAGGTCATAGTTTCCAAATGTGCATTTGTTTTCCTGCTGCTTCTCATACATAAACATCTTCCCACTCTGCCCATACACAGACATGCTAATTTATCATTATTTGCTTCTAAAACTACCAGATTTGTCCTTTCACCTAGAATTGACAGAGTTCAAGTAAATCCATGTGCCAAAAATAAACAATGAGCTTTGGTTAAATTGGTAATTTTCCCGATCCAGCTATAAATCGCTATATCAATAATCAATGTTATAATTAGGCTGTATGTGTAGAGAAAGGGGATTTCTATTTAGACTGGTTTTCCATCATGAAATAATATACCACCATTACAGGTTTATCTAAATCTCTTCAAACTGAAGTGTGTTTTAGCAGAATCTCAGTCCTGCCTTATCTATTATTAATTTAAGGGAATTAATTCATGGATTCAAAAACAAATTTTAAAAATTTGATCTGGAAATCATGCAGAAGTTGAATACTTGGGAGGGCAGTAGTCAATTTTAATGGGTCAAATTAAATAGGGTCTGATGTCAGCTTTCGTAATGTGGGGAACTTATTTCACTTGACTTCACACATCCTAAAGTTTCACACTTGAGCAGTAAGGTAGTCATCAATGCTCTGTCAATAATCAGTGGACAGAGACGGACCTTCCAGAGAGCAATGCGTCCCTTTCCAAGGCACTAAGTTTTGGAAGCAGAGAGAAATCTCTTCTGAGTAATGTTTCAGTGAATATCTTATGCTTAAGGGAAGGAATGTGATTCAAATTACGATGCCGGTAGACACCATTAAACAGAGAAAAAAATCCCCTCCTATACTGATAACCTTTTTTTCTGTAGATATTCTCAAATCTTAAACTAGGAGTAACCCTGGGAGGAATATTGTGTTCTTTTGTCTGATTTAATTCGTCTGGTGGGTAAATATCTACCTGCATTCCTTTCCATGTAGCTGTGAATTTTGCATAAAGGAGGATGAAAGAATTACTTTATTTCAGTAACATTGTGCTCCTGTGCTAAACAATTTGAAAGAGAAAATAACATTGTTATAATAGGTAAATAAAGTAAGAAATAGTGTACCAGCTGCAGCTCTCCCTTCCCCTTCCCCCGCTCAATTGAAAAACACGAGACTATGAGAAGAAACAGCCTTTTTTTATTGTCTCCCAAAGGCAAAAAACTGAAAGTATGAAAGCTGTGTTTTGAGGGGAAAAAAATAGGTAGGTAGTATATATTATGAAAGAAATAAAAACATAACATCATCTTTTTCCAACCTTGAGTGTCTAAAAGGAGACTAAACCGCCGGATAACTCTCTCAGTAGGATACAGAAACATTTCCAGGTGCATCCATCCATGTGCATATCCTGGGCACAACCTACACCCGTTCTGAGGAAGGAAAATTGGGGCACACGGGCTCAAGAAGGCCACATTGGGGTGACAGGAGTCCTTCCAGCGGGGCCAGTGGAGGGCCAGGACTGCTGGAGATGCCGTGGCGTGTGCATGCCCTGCCCTGTGGACAGAATCGTGTTTTAGTAATCTCTCTTAGGCTTTCCTTGCCTGCAAATGACTGAACAAATCACACAGTTATGATTATGGGAAAAAACACCCCAAAGAAATAAAACCCAAGCAAAGCCTCAAAGCAAGCCAGGGACACCTGGTTTTCTCCTCTGGAAGTTTCTTGCACATCCCTTCTCCCTGACCTGTTCTTGGGGGTCTCTGAATCGGTGGTGGTAGCCATGGGCTTGCTTTCCCCCCTGAATATTCTGTCATTTTGACACAATCTAAAAGCCGAAACACTGACTGAAGAACGTTTAGCTGAGTTAGACTATAAGCAGCACTGGTCCTAAGAAAGTCATTCCTACTTGTACTTACCGAAGTTCACCTTTAGGTATTCTTTCATCAAGTTATGGCTTATACATCGTTATTGCACTCTCTGCTTGTTGTCTTCAGTTTATTGGCAGGAACAAAATAGATGCTTCTCTGCTCACTTGGCTAAAGTATTGGTTCTTTCCTCTTCTGTCTTTTGATGGGTTTGACTCCAATTGTGCCCATTTTTGAAAGCTGTGGCAGTCATCTGGTAGTAGTCCTTTAGGAAGGGTATCCTAGAAGCAAGAGAAAAGATCCAGGAGCTGGTGAATCCTAAGAATCCAGTATATTCTATTTACCCCGTGTCTTCTCTTCCCTTGCCCAGTTCTCTGAAGCACCTGTTTGCTTCTTTACTTGGTTGTTTTGTTTAATAATGCTTTCTAAAAATAAATAAGGGCCAGATAGTTATTTACATAAAAAACTCTCAAAGCCATCATGAATGATATGCAGAATTCAAACCTACTATAACGTTTCTTTACACTGTAAGGGCATCAGTGGAAGCAAGGACCTGACTCTCTGTATTTGCTGAAACCCACTAGTAGCAAAACACTTCCTGAAGCATTCATGGGCAACAATAAATACATATAAATATCGTTTACCCAGTTTTAATACGAACAACTGAGAGCTGATGCCTTTGTCTTTGCCCCAGCTGGAACACCCAACAGATGATACACTAACTCACCTTTTTAATTACCTTAACACAAATAACATGCGAAACCAAAACTTTGTAATGAGCTTAATGCTATTTATATTATACAGCATTTCAAGAAGAACATTAGGATAACTGAGATTACTGACTGCTGTGTCTTAGATGCACTCTCACTTTGTGTATGCTTGCATATAAACATGTACATTTTCAGTTAGGAGGTAAGAAATTCATTTATGCTTTTTCAAATGCTTCCACTAGAAAAAATAAAAAAAGCAAATTTAAAAAGCGAATTTAAAAAAGTGTTTATTTTGCCACTTTCTAACAGGAAAAAACAAACAAATCTGACTTACTAAGGTTTGTGTCACATGCTTGCTTTAAATTCTACAATAATGAAACAATATTTTAAATAAATAAGTATTTCTCAAAGAGTTCTCCAAGCACTTTGGTTAAGGTTCAGCAGTGTTACTCTGTGGTATGCATGTTGCTTACCAAAATTCAGTTTTGACTCTAGAACAAAGACCACAACAACTGAAAAAAATCTCTTAAAGACAATGAGGTCGAAATCTTCAGCCAGCCGACAAAGTGCTAAAAGATATTGCCAAAGATGCAAAAAGGCCTTCATGTGGACAAATGACAAACAACTTCCCCCCCACAGCAGATCAGGAGAATTGCATCTCCAAAAGGATTTCTGCAGCTCTGTCTCCCACCTACGTCTGGAGCTGGGCAGCCAACCATCCCACTCTGCAAAAAGTACACCGGTTATACACAGGATGCACGGTAAGTCCAGAGCAAGAGTGAGAGAAGGCTGTGTATTGGTAAGGGTGAGCTGCATCTAGTTTTTTGCCGAAAGCAGGTCAACTGCCCTTCCTGAGCTCCAAGAACTTGGTAGGAGAACAGGCGCATCAGAGCTCTAACTGCTGCCTAAGTGGCTCACAATGTGTTTTTATTTCAGATTGCCATGCACTGCAGAGATACTGCTACGGACTTTAAATATCTATCTCACATGGTGGGCGCAGTTTAGCTAAAATAGTATGGAACTCACCATAGACTGATTTAAATGAATTTCATTTATTAAATATTGAAGAGCAAATCGTAGTCTGAAAACAGTTACATGGAAGAAAACTGATGATAAAATTTCTTTGATATAGCTAGTAATGCCATGTCGTGTCAGTCCAATGGATTCAAACAGATGTTAAACAAGTTCAAAACAAAATGTGGCAGTTTTGAGCACTGAGGGCAATTTGGCCCAACGCATTTGTACTAGGAACATGGTAGATTATCCATTCCTTTATATCTGAGGACTGTATTGACATCTTTTCCTGTTCTTGGCCTTTAGTGACAAAGGCTCAAAAGAATGAAAAGTCCCTGACAAATAGAAATTTCCCTTTGTAAAGAAAATGCGCAAGAATAGTGGTCATTCCCTGAGATCCTGTCCCAGGAAAATGCAAACCCTGTAGTGAGGGATTTACCAGGGACAGGGGTGCAAAGAAAAGAGACGTTTTAGGTATTTCTCGTACTAGCGCATTCTGTATGTTTATATATAGAACAGACCATCACCCCAGGCTCTGTTTCTACAGTAGAAATGATGAATTTGATTCAGGAGCCACTTCATGAAATTCCTTGGCCATTTTTTTGCCGCAGGTCAAACTAGAGAACCATTATAGTCTTAAAATTGTGAGTTTATAGGCTCAATTATGATATTATGGTCTCATTATGGTCTCAAAATTATCCAAGCTTCTTAAGAGGCAGCACAAAGGTTAGTAAGACTAGAAAAGGAAATGACAGTCACAAAGCCAGAAGTTTCCTTGTTAAAACAGATTTTTGACTGCCTCCCTTTGTGTGGGGAGGGAAAGGGGGGCACTTCACAGTTCTCTTGAAAGGCAGCACAGCATTGAGTGAACTGAAAAATCTTTCAAGGACAGAAAAAGATGAGTAACTGGCCTATGAAGGACTTGTCTCTGTAAGATCCACAAGAGAAATGGGGTAAAGCTTCTCTAGGAAAAAAGCAAGTATCATTCTAAACATTTTCTTGCATTAAAAAAAAAAAAAAAGTCATTTTATTTTCCTGACCCTCTTCATCTGTGGTCTGTGTAGGTAAAATCATCTGATCTCAACCCTTTCTTTCCTCCCCTGTCAGCACTCAGGAAAGTGAATGGCATAGAGACAATATTGAGAGACTGATGGCAGTAGAGCACTGATCTGTTCTGCTTTACGGACAAGCTGTGATGATGGTAGAACAAAAACCACCCTCACTAAAACAAAAAGGATCTGACTGACAATACTTTCCCTAAAATATTAAAGTCCCTTTTCTCAAAACAGATCATAAACATTTTCCTGAGAAAGTGTTTACAAAAAATGCATTGCCCAAAATTTCTCAAAATTTTAACAAGGAGAAAAACTTCATGAAACAAAAAAGATAAACAGTAATCCAAACTCTTTCATGATTTATTTGCATTGCCATGGTGTCAGAAATACTCAAGAACCACAGGACATTGTACTAAATGATGAACTGAGTTGCTATTTTCAGAAATCACTAGTAATTTAAAATGCTAGAGTTCAGTTGTACTAGAGGGATCTGACTTTCAGAAAGGAGGGTGCTCAGCATTACCAAAACAAATCTCATTGAAGGTGTCACAAGCTAAAGCAACCGAATAATGAGGTTATTCCAAAATCACTAATGGCTTTTAGAAATATTAGCCTTGACGCATTCCCACAACCTCCCAAAGCATTCCACCCGTTGTTTTAGCATGCTGCAGTTTGGAGCAAGGATCTTGTCTTTGTTCCTGTTTGCAAGGCCTCGGCAAACAATCAATGCCATGCAAACAAATAAATAAAGAAATAAATAAAACATAGTATCTCTCTATCAAGAAAAGAGATTGAGTCTCAAGATAGATAGCTTAGAAGGTGTTATACTAAGTTTAAGATTGTTTCCCTGTCTGAAGTGACATTCAATAAAATATCAAAAAATATTGCAGCTTTTGCAGTTTGGCTGGCATTGCTTTTGGCCTGCTAAAACTTGTGTTTTTATTCACTACCTTGTCAGTCAGTCCTTGAGGGCCGAGAGATTTCTAACTTCTTCCTTGAAACATGTCATGATGGATAGAAGATGATTGTAGCCATTTGGGGGGAAATATGGAGGTGGAATCCTCCTCTTTATCAGCGACCTGAACTGAAGATAAATGGGTCAGTATAGAAATATACCTGCGCTCTCCTGTCCCCTAATAGCCTCCTTTGGAGCAAACTCCATATCCTTACACGGTAAGGCTGCCAGTCCTGTTAAGTACCTTAGCACAGTTCGAGCTGGGAGGGCAAGGATTTTGCAGAGTTTATTTGTCCATTTAACAGAATTCTGTTTTTATCGCCTGAATATCCCCCAGGAAAAGATTGCTTTCCTTAAGCTGATTGACAAACATGACACAACTTGTGGACACAAGAGGCCACATTTATGTTTTTCAGTTTAACAATACTAGGAAATGCTACCACTCTGAAACTCAGTCTCCCACTTCAAATTGTGGGAATCGTCCCTGGCACATTTTTTGCCTGGGTCAATTAACATCCTCCCAGACAATTCAGTGCCGGTGTTAGCACATGCCAGACACCATACACAACAGGAAATTTGGATGCAGCCATTCCTTTTCAGAGGTTAAGAAAGTTTAATACTATGGATATTGATGTGTCTGTGTCAAATGGCTTCAGTGCCTGGGAATGATTGTGAGCACATGGGTGTAATCTTAGAGTGACCTAATTTTGTTTCTTAGTCCCAAATAGGGAGTAACATTCAAAGAACTTCAGTAAGGTTAGAAAGGTATGCCCTCTGAAAATTGAAGATATTAGAAACATGAGTGTCCATTACCACCTGTTTCTATGCCTTCATTTGAATGCCATCTTTGATTCAGTGATCACACAGAACTGACTGCCCAGGACATCACATTTCATGATGCACCGATGAGGATTGCCACTCATTTAAATAGCCTTTGTCCAGTCCCAGTTCTAGAGAACTGTATATCCATTTAGGACTCTTTCCCTGTTCCTCAATGTACCCTGGAATAATCCGTTTTCCTTTCATCTTTATAGAGATTCCATTGTTTTGATGGATGATTTAGGAAAACTATACAAAATACCCCCTAAAACCTCCTGAAACTCCCCTAGAAGAGGACACCTTATATGTAAATGTACTCCAAATAACAAAAGTTAAAAATAATTGAGAAGAGTTTCTCAGAGTGAGATTGTTGGCCACCTCTCACTAACATACATATTGATACAGACCTACCTAAAAATGTGCCAAATATAGTATGACCTTATTTGCTATGACCCTTAGGAGTTCCATGTCAATTCATGTTAACTACACTCACATAGGAGGTAAAGGCTCCTCTGAACTTTTCCTTCTCTGCAAAAGGAAGACTTTCTCCATCCCGGTCTTGCCAAGCATTTGTAAATAACTGGATTTAGTCATCTAAGGAGGCCTTATCTTTGTCCCATTGGATTGCTTGCATGAGTAGGACTTCTTTGATCAATCCCTCAAAGTTCCAAAACACTCTATACTTTTCCTGGATTGTAAAGGAGCCTAAAGAGGCTCTTCTTCACATAGAAGCTGCTACTTTTCCTCCTGCTGTTGCTATCTGCTCAGTTCCTATGATTTCTAGGAGAAAACCACATGCGTAATCTCCTAAGCAGACTTCTAAAGAACTGAATTCTAAACTTACCTATCTGTATTAAAAGTGTTTGCACAATACGATTGTAACAGTAAGACTGATATAGCAGTGGTACATGATAAATAAGCGTATTGCTTCAACATTTATTTTACTGATATCACTGAATATACACATAATACACATGAAGGTAGAAAGATGTATGTCATATTGCTATCAAATGAATCAGAGTATTTAATGACAGAGAAAATATAGAAAGTCGTATTGTAGCTCATGGTTCATGTAATCAGGGTCATCCAGGCCCTCAAAGTCAAAGATTAAGCTTTTAAAACCACCATAAATGGGTCAGAAACCTTCAATTAGATGCACTAACTTCTTCAATAACATTTGAATGAAAAGTAAGTCTCATTTAATAGTGAAATAGAGGAAAGACAGTGACTGGTGTAATATAGTATAATAGTGAAATATAGGAAAGATAATGACTAGTGTAGTCATTAACTGAGAGCACTGAATAGCTTAGAGAGAGAAGGCAATGGCAATAAGAAATAGTATCTTACCTTCCTGCAGGGCTTTCCATCATATGATCTCAAAGCATCTTACAAAATAATAGCAGCGATTCGCATCACTTCTGGGAGGGAAGCTGCTATTACAGCACTATCTGATTATCTCATTCAACATTTAGAGCTCTCACGACCCGAGACACTGAAAAACCTGCTCACTGAATATTCCTAATATTCCCTCTGGCTAGCATCCTTGCTTTCTTCCTGTCAGGATACACTTGCCCAATTTTTCTCCAAGCTTTTCTCAACAAATAGGGAAGCTATAAACTTACTTTTAAAAGACGAAAGTTGAAATCCTCCGCTCATTTTATGGCCCCTTGGAGCCAGAGCTGAAACAACAAAAATCAGCTATCACAAAAGCTGAGATGCATCAGCAAGCAGAATCACTGAGGAAAAATAAACTGTTTTCAACTTGGGTGTATGTAAGTCTGAGCACCCAAACAAGATGAATGATATGGCCTTTTTTACCTTTGTTGGAAAATTCTGTTTTGGGGATCAAATTCTGCGAAATGCTGAATTGGGAAACAGTATAACTACCTGGGCAAAAAACCTTGATATACAACTGTTATGTAAACCCTAACTCAGGATGCTGGGTGAAAATACAGGCCCAGAGTAAGCTGCTCGTTACAATACTGTATTCAGATTGTATACTGCAACACTTAAGCTTTTCAAGTTTTACGGACAGTGTCTAGCCCAAGCAAGTGATTCAGATCACGTCTTACTCTGGAGGCACCTGAAATCAGTTGGCATCACCTTGTTGGACTGCCGAGCTCCCACAGCACTGACATGCACACTGCCACGTTCATCCAGGAAAGTGACCCAGTCTGAGCTGGGAGCTGCTTAAGTTCAGTGATAATTTATACGCTCCCCTTTTAGACAAGCTCAAAGGGATAAAGCGCAGTCAGTTTGAAAAAAGTTTCAACATTAGGTCTCAAGATCCACTGTCTGACCACGAATCTGTTTTTTTGCCCTGGAATAACAGATGCTAACATAGCTGAGACAAAATAACTAAATAATTGCAGAAGATATTTACATAAGTATCTTTTCCCAGCAGAAAACTAGGTAGTTTTATATTTGGAATTTTATATATTTATTTTTTCCAATTGGGGACTACACATTTTTAGTCCACAGAAGTTGACTACTTGACTAAGCATTCTTCCTTAATGAATTAACCTTATGGGTGCTTGATAATTTTACATTCAGAGTATTTCTATATCCATGTATGCAGACATTTACATATTCTAACACAGGGCTTTGAAAATATAAATATGGCAGACAGTGTTACATGGTTGTTGATAATGTATACAACTTAGCGATACTAGATCAATTCACATACAGTGCTCTTGGCAGATAAGATCCAATTTTAATCCCAAATCAATGGTGCATTAATTAGCAAGATGGTAAACAAAGGTTGCATCTAATATATCACTAGGGCTGCGTCTGTATGGGAGCTACAGGGTTGATTAACCCACTGATATTGCATCCCTCCGTGACTAAGGTCTTACCAGGATGCAGGCAAACCTGTTCCAGTATCTATGTTGTGAATGCAGTATAATTACTATGAGCGCAAGAAATGTCCTATGGCTTTTATAGGCAAATAAAACTATTTTTTTATAAATGCAGTGTCATGAATGTAGTTTATAACCTTAACACCAGTTAAACTAGGTTATAGAATTCATTACAAAATCAAAACAGCAGTGTATTTCTGTGTATTTCCCTATATACCTATAAAAAGAAGGCATCCAAAATGAGGGTGCATATCAGTATCATTCACACAAAAATTCTTGATTAATTTATAACAACATACTCTCGTGTTTTGCTTTCCAAATGCTATTGCCAGAAGCAGAAGAGAATAAATGAGATGTTTCCTATGTGTCAGTTGGTCCTAAACTAATTTCATGGAAATGTTTTGTACAGGTATAAGAATTCAAAGGGATATGGCATCATACATAACCAATAGCATCACAGCTACTTCTGCTGCATATTTTTTTTTCTCATTATAGAATCATCTATTCCCTCTCAAATTTCCCCGTAAGTCCTTCCTCCAGATTGCATAACCCTTCTGCTCAATTTGCAGAAATTCCTTAAAATCCACAGATATGGTACTGATACAGTGCATTAACCTTCATGGGTTATTTTAGTCCAAAACTGTGGGACTTTGACTTTTTTCTACCTCTTTAAAACTTAGAAATATCCAGTTCAGGCACTTCTCATCTGTGTTGTAGTGCTGTCATGGGAAAAGTGTCTGAGGTGGACTTTTATGGGCCTCTGACTTTATTTTAATTTATGATGAAGATGATGATGATGGTGACGATGATGATTAGTGACATTAAGCAAGTCCTGGTCTTGGGAATAAGGGTGTGAACAGGTTTTTGTAACCACCCTATCATGTGTCACAAGCAGATCCTGGAATATCCTAACCTGCATTAGTCTGGGTTTTCTTGTTGTAGAACTTGGCTTACTTCAGTTTGGCACCTGAGAGCAAACTAATATGTACACACTATGGACAGTGTAGGGGACTAGGTTCTGGGCTGCAAAAGAGATTCAGCCAACTTACAGAATGGACACGGCATAAGAGCTTCACTGATTAAACATCACCCTAAAGGCTCATAAGAGGCCAGGAGCAAAGCAGAAGGCACTGGTATTCTCTCAAGAGTGGATATTCCATTTCCGAAGTGACCTGACAAGTTATATATTTGCTTTAGTCTTCCACTGCCGGCATGATGTTATATTATGTCCCTGTGGAGGAAAGTTTGGTTCATAGGAAAGCAAGTATAGAAATTCATTTGACATAATGTATCGTAAGTATGCTAACATACAGATTCTACCCTATTCACAGAAATGTCATGTTGACCTTATTATTAAATGAAAAAGAAGACAAAGACTTGAAATATTTAAGTTAACTGTGAAGTTAAACTATTTGAGTTTGGATTTATCTAAGCACAGTCACCTAAAGCTTCTTTTTGTAGTAAATAGTTTCTAGGATGTAGTTCATTATTCTGAAGCAGATGTCCTAAACAGGTTGAATGATTAATGTCACAAAAATGCCTGGTTCTCCTTGTAATTATAGAAGAAGCCTGGAGTGACCAGCTCAAATATAATTGCCTGTTCTGCAGATGTCATGTCTCACCTTTTGCATCAGACTACCGGCGAACAGCCCAACTGAGACAGACACACAGTTCTCTCTTCTGCTAGCTCTTTCTTCTAATGTTTATTTACTTACCTGTTCTATTAAACACTGGTCAGAATTATATTCTCATCAGTCACAGTCTTAAAACTCTAGAGGTTTTACTCTCATTCATTCCAAGCTCAAAACTGTGGAACAGCCTTTGCCTACCCTTATTGGGAAGCAAGAGGTGGAGGTGAAAAATATTATGGTACCAGCTGGGTGACAGCAACAACTCAGAAGTGGCTGATGGAGCTGACTACGGTTACGATGAAATAACATAACATTAAGGAACATCTGAGGTGTTGGGATAGAAAAGACAGCAAGCAACTTTGTCCTCGTCACTGCTGCCAAGCAGATGCCTTTTTGGAGGTCCAGCACACAATCTAGTGTAAGTGTGAAAGGCCAAAGGGCAAGAGGAGGCTTCATGGATTTCAGGGAAGAGCAGTGCTGGAAACCAGTCCGAGTGTCATAAAATTAAAGAGATCCTATGTTTTAAATGCACACATAAAGATCTAGAGTCCTTTAATATTATGTTCACCCACTAGAGAACTAACCTGAAATAATCCAAGCTGTGCCTCATTCTCTATTTACTCCCCTAAGAAGTAAACACACAATTCCCAATCAATAGATAAGTCTTCCAGGAAGATTTTTTTTTTTTTTTAATTGGCTACACAACTGTTCAGGATAGCTGAGAGTCATTAACACAAGCCCTCCTTGTAGGGGGAATGCTGGTACAAATGTTCTGAGATCCAGAACAGAAATAAGATGCTGAAAAAAATCAATATTTAGTATTTAATGCAAACCCTTCTAATTAGCCATGAAAAAATCAATTGGAATAGAATGGGAAGGGAAGGCTCGCCTCTTTCTTTTTTCCTCCTGTGGAAACCACTGCAGACATCGAAATAAAGCTTCCCCTTTTTATACTCTTCTGACATGATTTCTTTTCAGTTTGAAGATAAGTGAACAGCAGGCCATGTGCCGGTGTAGCAAATTTGTACTATTATTTGTCCTTGGGCAACCGAACTGATCTAAATCCCAGTTTCACTCCTGTACACACATGGAGAAAAAAAGACATCACTTCCTCACCCCCCTTCCTAAAACCAAGACCTCGGGTTTTGACAGTTCCCTCTGTTCCCTAGTGAAAGAGTAGAGAAGGATATAAATAAAATTGACTAAATACATAAGCCAAACTGATATTTACGGTATATTTTAAGATCCTTAAGAAGCCTTAAATGAATACAGTTAAGTGAAATAGCGGTGAGAGTGAGCGCAAGACCATTTCTGAAGTAGTCAAAAATGCTTGGTTCCGCTTAAATGATGAAGTGGACAAGGAAATCTGAGAGGAGCAGTGCTTTGCTGAGTAAGTAGAGAGGCCAAAATCCCTGCCAACGTTTGAAGTAACTACACAGACTGTTGAAGTTAAGGAAGGCTCCCCCAAAAACACCCTGCCTGCTTCTGCGCTGCAAAGGAAAGCAGTCCCTTGCAATCTCCTACTTCCAGTACAGGAGAGCTATCTTTCATTTTCCCTGCTGAAGGCAGCTAAGGATAGGATATAGATCATGCAAGATACCAATTCTTTTGCTTATGACTTTCTCCAAAGACCCTAAACAATTCTGAAATGAAGGAAATTCAGTAGATGATCCAGTCTTCTTTGAGGGAGTTTTCTTGATTAGGCCAAGTGAGTCTTTGCTTTGTATTCAAGCCAACCTGATGGTTTATATAACCAGTAAAAATACTGGTCTGAAAACTGGATTCCCTTCATGGAGATATAGGTTCAATATTTGCTTGCAAAAATGACTTCCTGGGTGACTTTCATAAATTACTTTCTTTTCATTTCTATCATTTTCCTAATTATAACCTAAAATAAAATCTGTCTGGAATGAGATAGAATGAATCCTATCAGTCCTTTGTAGTATTTCCACTGTTCTAGAAGGAGTGAGGACCACCATCCTCGATACACTGCTTTTTCCCCTCCTCAGCCCTCCCACTCATGTATTTGCCAAGGGCTGAAGAACAGAGCATTCTTCTGAATGGAAACCAGATCACAAAATTGTCCCCGTGAAAGGTAATACCTTCTCTTAGGATGAGTTAAAATGCCCAGTCACGGCTAAGATGATGGGAAAGAAAGAGGTACACAAAGACAGGCAGGCAAAGACCACCGTTCATTCCCAGTTCAGTGGCAGTGCCCCCAGCAGCACCCCAGCAGCGGCATGTTGCCAAAAACAACTGAAAATCACTCTCACAGGTTCCCATCTCCCCTCTAAATTTAGTCTCCCCTAATCTTAGTGCAGCTTCTAAATTTAGCAGACCCATTTCTCCATTCCAGTCTAAGCTGGCTGCTTCTGTGGCATCTGCTTATACCATGTCCTCCAAGACACTTAGTCAGAAGCTTTCCAGGGGGTTGAGTAGTAATTTAGGCTTTTCAGGCTTCCTAGTCTCTCTCGTTCCATTTACTGTACATTTTCTAAGTGAGTTCTCACCTAATTTCAGATATCTAAATGGCAGACATCTAACGAAAAATTTAGCTGTTACCTTAAAATTCTGTTACAGGGGATATGATAGTGATATAGGTACCTCCAAAGGGTGGTCCTTCTCACCTGTCTCTAACATCTCTTTTAGATAAAACGAATCATTGTCTGCAGGTGCCTATACCTGTTAACTGAGTTTAGGGTGACTAGTTTAGAGACTGATTTCTAACTCTAAGATTTAGTTAAGTTAGGCAAATTAATCCCACCCTAACAGCTCAAATCCATTGGTTGTATTTAGTCATCTGATATCATTTCTTTTTACCTTTGGATATCTGCTGCAGAGAGCTGGCGAACATGTAAAACATTCTGTAGGAAACCTGCTATCCTCTAGGGCACCAGCTAGAGGTCAGGCAGGATGACTGTCATCATCCCAAATGGTGCCAGACATCTACATGTGGCAACTGAATTGAGCTTCACGTTTCACTGAGTTTGACTCTTTTTGCTCTGTGGTTATCATGATTTCCCTCATCAAACAATATAATTGGCTGCCAGACAAAGAGTTGGGTTTCTGCAGCTGTTTTTGGCATATGAGAGTTTTCCAGTAACTTGCGAGATGGCAGGAAGTTAAGGCTGGAGTTCGAAGCATTATTTAGATGGAAAGTCCTTGCCCTGAGCACTTTGATGGGAGGCAGTTAAGCTGGACAAGTCCTCAGAGGTTAATGCTTTGCTCAATTGAATTTATGGAAGAAGGTCTGGTCGTTTTGTTGGGTGGACTGGATAGTCCTTTTAAGGCCAGAAACCCATAGGGCTGTGATGTGGCATCTAAATTAAGCAGACAGAATTTCCACTGTCACTTCTCAGGGGCAAAAGATACTCAGGGTAGTGTCAATTCCAATATTAACCTCTCAAAGAAAAATAGAGATGACTTCATAGGTTATATTCCTGACTCTGCTACCGATTCAGTTTGTGATTTAGCTTCTCAGTTCTTGCAATTGCCTATGATGTGAAGGTAGATAAAAAAAGCTTAACTACTTCCCAGGTTTGTACTGAAGCTTAATTACTAGATATTTGTTAAGAGCTTTGAGGCATTTATAAACATAAACTGCAAGTACACTCTCTCTCTCATCCTGCTGGTTATTAAGGGTTATTATTTTCTCTTGGATGTTTAGTTCGTTTGGTTTTCAGAATGCTGAATAATCTCCTAATAATGGCATTATAAATGAAAGACAGACTAGAGACATTCTTCTTCAGTGACATTTACACAGAAACTGTAACTCATGCTGTTTGAGAAAAAATCTTGTCTTTCTTCATCAAAGATAAAAGCCACATTTTGCCTCAAGGCCTGGTCTTTCTATGATAGCAGGACATTTCACATCTGCTTTTGTCCCTCAAAAAGAGATTTGCTTTTACATAAATTCTCTCTCTCTCCCTCTTGCTTTCCCTTTCCCTTTCCCTTTCTCTTCCTTACACATACACACACATATACTGGTGCACATGCACGGTCTTAGGAAATAAGTCCACATATCAAGTAAAAAATAAACTTGGAGAAAGGTTCCTTTTTGAGTCCTCTACATGATCCTCCTTATCTGTCACCCACTGAAGGACCCTCAGGGCACCAAACAAATTTGAAGTTCCTATTTTAAGACTTACAGACCAGGTGGCTCTTAGTGGGTAGTTGATCAGTTTGGCACAAAATGAATTGTAAGCATAGGTTAGTGTGTTCTGCGAAGAACAAGCTTTTCACTCATCATCAGACGGGGTCTAGAACCAGACACAAGCAAAGACAAACAAGTGGAATGATAAGCTATAAAATGGATATCTTTACTGTATAAATAAGTTCTGCTCTCTATTTCATTCCAAATCTTGGCCCCTTGATTATCTACAATGCATACATATTAGACTGCTTCAGCATCTCCTCCCAAAATGAGCCCAAATCTTTACATAGTTTCTAGGGATAGTTTATGTCAGAAACCCTTCCTTATTGATAATCCAGCTGAGTCAGATATACAGATGGCTTCCCTTACCCTAAACAATCTTTCTGAACTATCTGCACAAGCCCTTTGACCCTAAAACACTGCATACCTTCCTGCCATATACCACAACACGCTGTAAAAATACTATTTTAAGGGCTGCAACATCTCTCACATTCACAAAATAATACCAGTGCTTTAGGATTATGAAACTACCACTAGGTCTGCAACAAAAGCCACAGCCAAATACTACGCATTGTGGCCACAAGTCAGCGTGGATGAGCCTGGGCTGCTTCACTTGATCTGAGAGTGAATCCTGTCAACTGCTTTTATGTAGGCTAAGAATACTATCTTCAGTGTTTGGAAGAAACTGTTCGGGTGTGGGGTGGGTTGGAAAATCTAAAGAAGAGAAGTTGTTATCTGTTAAGAGTGATATCTAGAGGCATAACATAACGATTAAAAAAAAATGCATCATTGAATCAGCCTTCGTGTGGAGGATGGCAAGTCCCTGGCACAAAGGGGGCATCAAGGAGATCTGCAGCTTTGTGAACACAGGGATGCAGTGAGGTTATGTGAGGGAGCATGCCATGAAGTGCCCTTAACTTCTGATACCGAGTGTTGTCTAGAGTAATAATACATTGAACATGGCAAAGAGTGTTTCCAGGCAAATCATTTGTCTATACACTAAATATTTAGGACAGTCTCTGGCACACTTTTCACCTCTGGCAACAGGCACTATCTCAATTTCTAGGTGTGTTTCAGCACTTACAGTGGATCAGAGCCATTGCCAATAGAAACTCTGGATGAAATCCCTTGTCTCAGAGGCTGGGAGAGCTTAGTAGCACGGATGAAGGCCCTTCCATGTCCACAGCCCTCAATGTCTGGGAATGGTCTGGGACACGTTCAATTTCCAACATAGGTACAGCTTTATTTGCTCTTTCTAGCCCATGCTCCTGGGAATCATTTTCATACAAGCAAGGATATGTGGGGCAGAAGGGGACTAACACATATCTGTACTTTCCTTTCTTATAGAATTGGGATGCTGTCAGAGAACATAGTCAAGCCCAGGGAACAGACTGGGAATAGTCTGGCTACAGGATAGTTTCAATTCTAAAACCTGAAAAACTCAAGTACTTGGATAAAGCCAAGATGTCTCCTATATCACACAGCAGTAATAAAACATAACTGCATCCTTTTATTATCTATCCCAGGAGGATGTTGTAGGTAGCAGGCGTGATAGCCCATAAGTAGGTCTAGATAAAAAAACAAAACAAAGTCATTCCTTTTTTCAAGGGCAAGAGACAAACTGATACACACTTAATTTCTAGGTTTTGGATGGTGATAAACTCAAAGTTAGCAGCTATAAACACCAGACTTTCTTTATTTAACAATTGTAGAGTTCTTAGGCCATAATAAAACAGCAATTTTGAGGCTTCTGTATGTTCTTTGGTAGCAACAAAATATTCCTCTAGCCTCCCATAAGGCTAACACTGGGAATTCATAAGCCATCTAGACTGGCCAGCATAAGAAAGATTTTGCTTCTTGTATTGTCTGGGAAATAACAAAATACACCTTTATCTATATGTACAGATACCTCTGTCTGCATGACTACATAAGACGTATATGCCAGGTTGTCTCCTATGCAAATGATGCTCACAGCTGTTTGTTTGCTGCACAGAATTCATCCTATTTGGAGGCTGGTATCACCACAGACAGTGGTTAGGAACATATGCCAAACCTCTGTGCTTGCCGGCATTGCTCACGTCATGTACAATAGGGGTATGTTCTAATTGGTGATAAATTTTTTTATGCTCTGGGAAATCAAAATAAGGTTACCTTGATCCTGAATGCCTTCAGTAATTAAAAAGGTATCATAGAGGAATATTTTTATTTCAGAAAAAAAAGAATTTCTCTTTGGTTTGTGCCAAAATTGTCTGGGCCTGTTAGCAGGGAAACAATGCCACTTAGAGTCTAATGTTCACACTTCATTAGGCGAAGAGCATGTTGGAAGTCAACTTTGCAAGTCACTGAAGTGAATAAAGCTAAAGAGAGATCCAAGATGACATATTACTTGGAATCATTTCTCTGCAAGGCTGGCTAAAGAGGGCATTGGCATACCTGAAACAAAGGTCCTTGAAGCAACTTAAGACTCTTACCAAAATGTGTTGTATACAGACTTCAGCCAAACACTTCAGACTTGTGCCCAGGACACATAAAGTCCTATTTCAGGCTGAGTATGGCACATGCTGGTGGTAAAAGCTCGGATAATTTTCCATATGAATTATTATTAACAGCAGCACCAACAGTATAGTGCTACTACCAAAATTGCAGGCTCCTTATATTAGGACCTGTACATTTACATTGTAATTGCATAGACAACGAGTAAATCAGGTTTGGTATATAATTGAATATATTGTCAATTAGCAACAACATAGGTAAAACTATGCCTTAATTTCATGCTATTATACAGGGGTAAATCTCCCAGTCTTTATTTAAATCCTAATTCATCCAAAGTTTTGCTAAAATAAATGATCTGTGAAAACTTTTTATTTCTAATTTTGTTTCTATTTTCAGTTCGTGTTAATTTTGTTAAATTCCTTGAAACAGGGAGCACCTGAAGTTCTTATTTATTTCCATACTGTAACTGTATTTTGCATGACTTCTCATTGATCTAAACCAAAACAACAGTGTGGAAATATACAGACTGGAGAACTAACTATGGACAAGCAGTAAAAGAAAAAAGTAAATGCACACACATAGACCTTATATAACATATCTTTCCAGTGATCTCTTGCCTCATACCCCAGCACCTTCTTAGCAATCCCCTGTTCTTTTCACTTACATATCTATACGTACTTTTAGAAGAAAGAGACATTTTCCTCATGTGAAGGAATATTTTTAAGGTTTGTCATTAATCTTATAAGGAAGACACTCTTCTATCGTCTGATACATCAACATCCCAGTCTTTTAAAAGGGGGACACACAGCTCTTTTATGCTCTAAGGAGCAGCTTTTTTGCAGAGCCAAGGACAATCAATATCAGTTTCTATACTGAGAAAAAATATCATGCAGCAGAAGTAGCTGTGATGCTACTGGCAGTGTATGATGCTATATCTCTTTGAACACTTATACCTGAACAAAACATTTCCATCAAATTAGTTTAGGACCAATTGACACATACGAAACATCTCATTTATTCTCTTCTGTTTCTGGCCATAGTGTTTGGAAGGCAAAACATGACAGTATGTTGTAAATTAATCAAGAATTTTTGTGTGAAAGATAACAGCTCACCCCAAAATTACAAAGTTAACATAAGAGAAACCTACCTCCTTTCTATGATTCCTTGCCTAAGTCAGCTGGCAACATCATGCCCTACCAGTAAACAGTAAATCCCAATCTCATTTTTACATTGTGAAGACCATATAAGTATCTGAAACGGATAGATCTCTTATGCCTGATGTAACTGTTGTCAAGAAAGCTTTGAGAAGGTGGATCGGTGTGTATTGCAGAACTTAGTTACCTTTTACCTTTTGCTGTCTTTATGTGGAATTACGTATCTATGGGAATAAATACTGAAAGAGCTGGGCGAGTTGTAGTGAATGTCCATCTATGGATATATGCCAAGGGATCAGATACTCAGTTAATGATCAGTGTATCGAATCATAGAATCACAGAGTGATTTAGGGTGGAAGGGACCACAGGAGGTCATCTGGTCGCGCTCCTGCTCAAAGCAGGGCCAGTTTACACATTGTACATGACATATCGCTTGCTCTTTCTGTCTCTACCCACACACACACAAATACTAGTTCTCTGCCCTCTCTCTCTTATACACACACACTCACACACACAGTTATATATATATATGATTTCTAATATAAGACCAGGAAGCGAAACAGCATCTCAGAAACCGGAAGAGGCTATGGACAAATAATAAAACTATGATGACCCTTACATTTAGCTATTAAATTTCCAGATAAGACAGATTAGATGATTAGACATTGTAGCTGCTCTGTGCTCTGAGTGGGAAATATAATGTGTTCTGGGGAGACTGTCATTAAGTAAAGCTTTCCATTATATCCCTCCAGGTGAATGTATAGCTTAAAAGAGAAGGTTCTCACAAAGAAATGTGTTAATTATTCATGTGGGAAAGTTGCAACAATCCCTGTGGCAATAAGGTTCAGAACAAACAATAAACGGCAGAAGCATACATTGGATATAGGGTAATGAACTGCTGGAATAGTTCATTTGGAAAAACATAAATTTACTACCTGAAGTCTTGATATAAGAATTTATAGATATTTTCAGAAAGATTTTGTAATTCTTGCATGAATTATGATCCAGAAGCAAAATTTCCTGGGTGATGCTTCTGGCCACATGCTATGTAAAGATTCAGAGTAGATTACTACAATAGGCTCTTCTGGATTTGAAATCTATTAATCCATGAATCTGCTTCCACAGCGCAGGTCATCAGCTTCTCAGATTATATAGTTTAATTGCAAATATTAGATAAAAACAAATCTTTCCCCCCTTACGATGTCATGCTTTGGCGATCTTATGTAATAGATTAATATCCATTAATGAAGTTGTTTCCCATGACAGCGAATTATCAAGTTATTTCTCAGATTTTAAATACAAAGAAAGATGAAGGAAAAGAAAAAAGGACCAGCTTCAATCAGTAGTGCAAACAGGGCCTCACAGCTTGGTGTGAAACAGTTACTTGCAAGCATTTCCACTTGCTGTCTATGCAGGAGCCCAGACTTTTTCATTTTCCTTGGCTGCTTTCCTGCTGGCTCTGGTTGATTTGATTTCAACAGATCCCTCTTTAATATCCCTCTCTAAGTTAATTGTTATGTTAAAAAGGATCAGCAGATCTCCAGAAAACCTGTGGAAGCCAAACTGGTAGACTCTGAATGATGTGAAAAACTGGCAAGATTGGAAGTAGATGTGGAAATGTGTGTTGTGATAAGCCTCTGGTCTTAAGCATGCTCCTAGGACTCTTGACTCAATAATTTGACCCAATAATTTTTCAAGTTATGTCCATTAGACATCACTTCAAGTTGACACAAGTAATTTCAAAGCATTGCTTGGAGTCTGAGTGTGGGCTTAGCTGTCTGTGTAGATGAATCTATCGTAGCTATGTTCTCTGGCATCCATAGCACTGCACTGAGACCACAGCTCAAGATAAGGGAAAATGGCTGAATCCAATCCTCCTGCAAGCAAGTCACTCAACAAGCATATGCTTCAAGTGCAAACAATTTCCATTCTACAGTGGAGAAACTTTGATGCGGAGGAGTGATTTGTCATAAAAAGTCATGATAGGCCAATAGCAAAATCAGGAAGCCATTTATTTCATTGCAAAATCAGAACAGCGCTGACTTAGCTGCGTTTTACACAAAATATGCACTGGAATAAATAACTATGTAGTGCCAGGCAATAGTGCCTTGAAGCTGCATGAATTCATATGAAATTGCTGCACTGATAGATGGAAATGCCAGCGAAGTCATAATTACAGCAAAGGAAAGGGATATGTTATAATTAGAAAAATTATGTGTGGCCTTCACAGCTCTTGCTCTGTTTCTGGAACTATACGTGTTTTTTAAGCAATCACATAGCTCATTAGTTACATACTGCACGAGGATTTTGTATCCTAGATGTGTATCAACTAGATTTCCTAATTTATGTCCACAAGGTCTTTAAAATTACCCCTTAATTTATTCAGTAAATTTCACATCTTTTAGTCAAGATGTATTGAATCTCAGGGCCCAGGATTTGATTGATCCCAACGCAGAGGTAATATGTTATCTTGTTGGAGCAATATCTGACAGGCATTTATTATGGATTTTTAAAGGATAAGGAGTCTTGCACAAAAGCTACAGAAGTTTGTGAAATCCCTAGAGGTCATATCCAGAGACAGACTTTGAAACAGAACAAAGCCATTGTACTATTAAAAATAATGATCTGTTGCAGAAGAGGAAAGACCATGCACGGTCTGATTCAAAGCCCAGTAAGTGGGATGGGAGTCCGATAACTGTGAATATATATATTAACATAAGGAGGACAGCAGAGGGGTTCAATTATAATGCTTAATTGGATAGGAAATTTCAGAAAGTGCTGGATTAGATTGCATTGGGGATATCTTTAAAATAAGTACTAAGAAAAATAAACTCAGATGAGGATCAAGCAGGTAGGGAAAAGCATAGAACTGGCAAATTAGAAGATGGTGATTATTTATTTGTATAAGATGCAAGTGATTATTAGCCTGAGTGACCTGGCAGCTTTCTATTTCAGATGGTTATATTTTGCTCAGTGAAAGTGTTATGTAATTATCAATTACATATGTCATTTTTATTCCTTGTTGAAAGCTGTTGTGCAATTTTAATCTCTTATGCAATAATGAATAAAAAGTAAGCATGCTTGTATGCTTGGTGTACAGAAGTATATAAGTAAATGGTGCATGGCCCATATCGGAACTGGATAAATTTGGATTACCGAAGTTTAGCTGGATCACTGGTTTTCATTGGTGTGCTTATATTCTGAAGATGTAGATGCATTTCAGTTGTAGTTGAGAGTTTTGCTAGATAAGCATGTTTCTTATGCCACGTGGTCAGTGTAGGTCTTGAGACAATAAGCTCTGAACTCTGAGTTAGCTACTACTTTGAGTCACTGAGAAATTTTTGAACAGTTTAAAATATTTTGTGAACTATATCTGAGAATTTCAAAGCCACCTCAAGGATACAGATGCAACAAATCCTATGCACTTCTGAGATAAAGTGTTCAAATCTTCACAGCAGTGTTACAATCTCAGTCTATATTCAAAACATACTTTTAAATAAAACTGCACTTCACAGACTGAAGTGTGCGTTAACTAAATCACAGCTTTGTTTCTGATCTACATAACTCACACTGAATTGCCTGCTCTTGTCTCATGCCTGAAATAATTAAGGTGCCAAAAGCTTACTTTTTAAAAGTGACACTAAGCAGGAGCCAGCTGACTTTGTACTGAAACAGATGAGGAGTGCTTCCACAACCCCTTCTACCAACTTGGTGTGTAAGTCGAAACCTCCATCAGAGGTGTAACAATGCTTCTAAGTTACAATCTTATACTGTCAATGCTCTCTCTCCAGTAACCATCTGAGCTGAACTTTTAACCAGTCAGAGAAGATATATATTATGAAGATGTTAGATATCAGGAACATAATTACTTCTGAAAATACATTTTTGTATCAAAGGGCATTACTGGGTGTACCTTGGAGTATCTTAACTTAAAAATCTGTTCCCTAAACTTTGCCACATTAAGCAAATAAATTCTTGAATACAACGAGAAGTCTGTACTTAAGTGATCTACAGTCAGCCTTGCCAACCTGGTTCTTTGATATAACACACAAATTAGCCAGAGAAAGTATGGAGTCACACACCTATATGCTAATGAAAAGTAGCACATAAAGATTAGATCCTAAATTTTTAGATCACTGTTTTCCTGAATGCTTCCTCCTCTACAAGTACATCTCTTGAAAATCAGTAGCACCATTCAATGATTAAGCTACAGTTCAGCCCAAAAAGCCATAAGCAGAGCAGCAGGAGACAATTGCACAAAGCTCTACTAATCAGCAGATGTGTAAAAAACCAAAAAGCATACACAAACAAGTGCTGGGCCAAAGGCTTTATGCAGCAGGTAATGGAAAAAGTCACACTGGCCAGTTATTGAATTTTATTATTCTAAAAGGGCTTATTTTTTGCATTACGCTTTGAATGGTCAGAAACATGTAGAGGAAAATGCTCCTGTAGGGTTACTGAGCCGGCCACCATGCTGCTAAACCATATAATGTATTCAGTTTTATTTCTGAAGTAAGTGAGGTAAAGTCCCGCAGGGCGTGAAACAAACAGAGCAGCAGTGCCTCAGTTTTAATAGTGTCTGACACCCAGCCCAGCTTGCCACCAGTTCTTCACGGCTGGAAAACAGCTGGTCCAGAAAGAGAGGCAGTGCTGGCTATTCTTAGGCTGCTGTAATAACAACTATCCCATTCACATGTCAAGGCGTGCTCTGCGATCGCTGCCAGACGCAATCTTATTTGAGACAATGATGAGCAAGTTTGAAAGATGAGAGTGTAGAGACTACGCTAAACTTTTGCATTGCTGCTGTGCAATGTTTAGGGAAAAGCTGAGGCCAGCTCAATAATGCTCTTGCTGTACACATCACCAGCTCACTATGAGCTGGGAGTTTACTTTAAGCTGTGATTTGAAGTGATTCATATAAGCTGCTTGAAGCCAATTAGCACAATGTAATCACAGTAGTGGTGGTAGTACTCTGCCTCCAGCAACTTGAGCTGACAGCTTGCTAAAGGGTTACAGGAAGAAAGGAACCTTGGTTTATATTTGGGTCAGCTTCTTACCAACACTTTGGGCTGCGCTTTGCCAGGGTGCAGTGCTGAGGTGAGTATTCATCTGCTATCCATGGTGCACAGGCATCCACAGACATAGTGTTCATTAAAAAAAAAGAAAACCTTATTTATTGGGTTCTTTGCACAGAGCAAAGCTCACATGGGGAATCAAATCCCTCAGACAGGTTGGTTGGTCGTGTCTGGCTGGCAAAGGGAGTGTCCATTGTCAGGGTCCTTGCAACCATGCTAGATCGGGTGGGACTCCACAAAATGTTGTTCTTCTCAGTTCTTATATTCAGCTGGTCCATGGTCCTATGAGCACTCCAGCACATGCACAATCCATTACTGTGGATCATCCTACACTGTGTACAAATGTCTCCTATCTATCTTCACTATGTACTAAAGACTGTCCTATGTGCCCATTACTGTATCTGCAGAAACAGTTTCTACTGATTCTTTACAAATGTCTTATCTTTACAAATATCTGATCTGCATCAGGAACTGCTTGGGGAGTCTTGGACAGCCAGATGATAACCAACACTCTGAAGCATGTAAGTAGTGTCTACCATTGGTCTGGGGTCAGCACGGGCTGCCTGGGGAATCACCAGGACTGTCCAAAATTCCCACCTGGAAAGCTCCTAATTCCCACCTGGAAAGCTCCTGCACCAATTCATCAAATGCTTTGCTATGAAGGTGGCTAGGAGTCCAGTCAATCATCTAGCCTCAAACTGGCCCATTGTCTCAAACCAGTCCGTTGTTTCACCCATGAAGAGACTAGCTGGGGAGCTCCTGGACCAGGAAGGGGATTAATGACTAGGTGCATTCGGTGTGCTCACAGGTACACCCCTGATACTCAGCTGCACCACAGCTGTAACTACAGGAAAAGCTGAATTTCATCCTTGTATCACACATATACCTGATATTTCATATATCTTGCCCCATCCACTGAGCTCGTTAAAGGAACAGGACTAAGAGCCCCCCCTAGAGACTACCATAGGATGAGGAAATGTTATGTATTTTGCTGTTATCAGCTTCTTTTTAGGAGTGTTTCCAAACTGCCAGACCTGCTTAGAGACCCCACATAATGCATTTTACCAATGCACCGCCTGCCTTGAAAATCTGAGTGTCTAAGGAGCTCAAAGTGGGACAAGGTTTTATTATTCCCTCTTAACAGATTGGGAGGGGACAGGGATTAGGTACGTAGGGACCCAATGATGGAAGCTTTTGTCTCTGCTCTAATCAATTACTGTTCCTTATAACAAGCAAGATCACAGAAAAGAAAGAAACATGTAAGACAGCTTGTCACAGGGCTACTGTTTCAAAATGTTAGAGATATCCCACTGCATTATTTGACTATATATGTTAATTCAGGGGGAGACAGAGCAGAAACCCATATTTTAAAATTGGCGCTCTCTCTTTTCCTCTTTCCATTTTAAAGAAATTTCACAAATTTTGCAATATACATCATGTTCTTTTACAAAATAAAGGAAAGAAAAAAAAGCTGAGTCATAATATTATGTAATATATATGAATTTGGAAAAAACAATAAATTACAGATGGCATAGGGTTGTTCATTCCTATTTGGAGGGTTGTGAACCAAGCAATTCCCAAATCCTATATTTTCTCTTCAATCTCTCACCTCATCTGGTAACCGTTGTACATGCTAACTTGTGTATGGACAACAGCTACTACTGTCCAATGACACTGAGACTCAAGCATCCAAATGAAATGCAGTGACTTAATCTGTCTGTCAAGGTGAACTTTTTTTGCTCCATCTGTCCCTTTTCCCTCAATAGGGACCTTGTGCTAACTGTTCTGCCATGGATCTTATTCTTTCTGCTGCCCGAATCTTCCTCTACCCACCAGGAGCCTCTATGGGACCTAAGAAGATACTTTGGATATAGCACTTATTTGTTCAAATTGTAATTCTGTTTCAGAAAGCTTTACTTATTCTCCTTCAGCAATTTGTGTTAGTTAAAGAAATGCAGTCCCTATAGTCTCTGCAGACAATTAACCCTGGTATCCCTAGAAACATATGGTTAGTATTCCCCTGCAGGAACCACGGATAACTTAATTAGAAGTTCAGCCTAGGAAGTGGCTGCCTAATAGTAACAATGTTAATTCTTCTTTATGGTATTTCATACAAATTCCTTCCCAAAATAGTTTACAGAATTAAAAAAAAAATACATATCCCAGAGGAAAATAAGTTTAAGTAAAGATGAAAAGACATGCTGAAATGAGAATTAAAAATAGATGAGCAAGCTGATGTGGAAAGAAATATGTGAAGGCTAGTTCACATGGCAGGGACTGTAGAGGAAAAGGAGCTTATGACAGTAATGGTTGTTTCTCACATATTCATATATTCATTCAAATTCCTAATCAATTCTGTCTGTCTCCTTCAGTACAAATTTTCCGTAAGTGTGAATGTCCTCTTAGTGTACTTGTTTGGGCATGTTCTAGAAAAATGCTTTCAGTGCTATCAGATTATAAGAATTTGTATTGAAAGACCCAGCTTCATCCCACTTAACCTTAACATACCAGAATATTCTCAGCTGGGTGCCTAGTCATCCTACATTTGCTACATTGGAACCGTGAGGTAACTCTGAGGGCTGCTTAAGCTCTTAATCAGGCTAAATTCCCCCAGAATGAGTGAAAAATTTTCCTTTAACTATACAGGGAATCTTAGTTAGGTACCTGAAGTTAGACAAGTGAATCCACATCAAAGTGATCATACATTTTCTCCAATAAAGAAACAAAAAAAAGCAACCCTAAACTATATGACTAATAATCTCACATAACTTAGACATTACACATCATGGAAATAACCACCGAAGACCAAAGCACAGTTTCGAAACAGCGTGCAAATTATTTGTAGAAAATGCAAACAGGCAATAGAAATGAACCTCCAGATACGTAGTTAGCCAAAAACTCTGGTTCTCAGTGAAAATATAGGATGATATGTGGTGACACTCTGCTCTGAACAGCATATTAGCTCTAATTAAGAAAGTAATGAATATTAATACATCTTTAAATGTATATTAAATTACTGAATATAAATTAAATTATATATAAAAATAATACATTTAAGAGGTCTCACTGTCCATTCTGACAGCAGAAAAAGAGACTAAACATATTGAATTTTCTACTAAGTAGACAGAAAAACAGGAACGAAGCTGGTCATAATCAAGGTGGAAGAGAGGAGAGAGAGAGAAAGACTGTGAGACGAGACACAAACCCTGAGCACAATGTCATCCTTTTCTCTCTGCATCAACATCTGCCCAAATTTTGCACAATGCACAAGAAGGTGAGAAGTTGTGAAGATAAGCCTACAGCACCAGTCTCGGTGTTAGTTTAGCTAACGTAAAATACTGAGCATGATACTCTTCGTCGAACTCAGTGAGAAACTTGGGTGCCTTCGTGCTGAAGAGAGGAACTATTGCTGTTACTGTCAGCCAGGTCATAAATCAGCAAGTTATTTAGTGAAAATGCGATTGGCAGCCAGCCACCAAATCAGCAATTTGGCATGCTATTTCACTGTTTGATCTTCCAATTAAATGTTGTCTGTTTGACTCTTTCTAGGCTTGCAGAGATGCCTAGGACACTCTGGCATGTACCCTGCACAAAGAGGAACTTAGATTATCTTGATCTATCGCCCAGATCTTTGGCTGTCTAGATCTCTGAGGAGACTATTATCAGCTCACACTATGTAAAAATATGAGCCAAGCAATCAGTAGGTGTTGTTCTGACTTACTTACAAGTCTTACTTTTTAATTTAAAGGGTCCTTTTTCTTTGGGTTCTTTAGGTGGCTGTCTGGCACAGATCCAAACTCTTCTCGACACCTGCTTCAAAGAACAAAAAAATTCAGCCTAAAGCTGAGATTTTTTCCTCAGCATTTGATTTCAGGACTTTGAGGATACTGAGATCAGACTCATTAAGAGTTCTAAATTTCATCAACTCCAATTTGACAAAAAGTATTTAATCTTACTGTGATTTACTGTGACTTTATTTAGAGGCTTACAGTACTAAGATCATAAGGTCTATATCCTCCTGATTAATAAGGCAACTGATTTGTTTTGTGACCAATGAGAGCTGGATAAATGCCTATGGACATCTGGGATAAAGTGGCTTTTTGAAGACAGGTTTCTCTTCTGTTGTCATGTAGGAATTTTTATCCCATGACAAGAGATCGTTTATCCAATGCTGCTCAGTACTTGCCTAAGAGATCTTCAAGGAAAACCTCAAATGCCTCTGAGAAAAAGAGACTATTGATTCAATGCAGAATTTTGCTCAGGTCATTTTCTAATAACAGCCATTTTGAATCAGACCAAAAATGCCTACCCTAAAAATCTAGCCTAAAATCCTATGTCTTACAGTAGGTAAGAACAGACATTCAGGCAGAGGGTATAAGAACAAGGCAACCTGTATATCCTGGCAGCTTCCAGAAATCGTCCGTGCAGGGATTTCCTGACCCTGAGGTTTTACTTCTTGATTTCCTGTTTAAAAGAACTTTCCTCTATTAATTTGCCTAATTGCAGTAGAATCTATGCTGCCTCTTAAATGAACCACTCACAAATAGAAATGAAGTTTCCAACTTGTCTGAACTGTCAACAAGCTAAGCCACTGCTCCAATTTCAAATACATTAAAATCACAAACAATTGGAAAACAGTTGGAATAAGGGAGAGGTATTTTGAAGGAAACTGCCTTCAGGAACTGCAGAAGATGCAGATGCTGTTCCTCTGTCAGGTGTGTCATCTCCTGGTTTTCTTGTACAGGCTTTGGAGCCCTGCTTCATTACGCCAGTTAATTTACTATTGTCACTTCCCCTTACCAAAAAAGGGAGAATACTGTGCATCATGGAAGATGTAATCCAACATTTATTTCTGGACTATAGAAAAGAGTGAGAGCATATAAGACATCAAAAGAATTCCTAGACCACGCTTTCTTATTTTTGGTAGAAATACCCCTTTTTAAATGAAAAGATGAATTTGTTCACTGAGGTCAGAAATAATAACTAAATAACTAAATAAAATCAGCCAGGTTTACTTATGTCAGTACAAATGGCTTTGTGAAGATACTTAGCCTGGAATTCGGCTGCCTTACCTTATGACATCACACGCACACTTGCACTGAAATTGTTACCAACATAGATCAAAACTGCTCTTTTTTACTGTAAATTCCGTATCTTTCTGATGTTTTAATTTTGATATATTACTGTCATAATAGGGCCGAAGTGGAACCAATGAGATCAGACACTTGTAGAAGCGTAATGGGAGACCCCAAATGAAAAAAAAAATAAGTAGTTTAAAAAAAGAAAACAGCCAATATCACTTCTAGAAAGTACTACGAAAAAAAAGCTATCTTACAGTCTTCACTATACTAACGTACAGGTGAAACAGCCTTTAAAACTCCATTTTGTTGTGTTTCCCTTCAGTTTTCAAGTGTAGGATTCAGTTTGAGTTTAAAAGTGTATTTAGGTGCCCTCATGTATGTGTCTAAGTGTGAATTGGGTGTCTAAACTACTGTTACAGTCAGTGGAAATCTGCTCAATATAATGCATGGAGTCACAAAAGCTATAACCAAAAATAGGTATCTGCTTTAAGGTGGGCTGCATCTCTCTCTTTAAGCTGTATTGCCTATATTAACTTGGTATCCTTTGACTAAAACAGAAGTTTAGGACTTAATTGATTCACAAACACTAACTGAGATGTCTCAACCTGCAGCTGAATCCCACTATTGGGGCTTAATTAATTTGTCTAAATATCATGCTGTTTGAGACAGCTTAGGGCATCTTTGCCTAACCAGCACACAAGCCCAGGGGACATAAGTCCCATGTCAAAGTCTGCTGTGGATGTCTCAGTCATTCCAGCTTATCTCAGAAACCACTGGGTGTTGAGGCACCCACGCAGAGCCCTGAATGTCCCTGTATGATAATGGAAAGTATTCTGAAAAGGGCAGTTCATGCAGTGCTTGGTAATGGGATGCCACAGGATATCAGAGTATTGGGAAATGCAGGGACCGCAGTGCCTGGACAGTTTTATGTCAGAAGACTTATCCCTGATATCAAATTCTGAGGTCACCATGTTTCCCTCCAACCCTTCATCATCAAAGCAACACAACAGAGAAGGAGGTTGCAAAAGTCTGGGAGGAGGATAAACAAACTCCATGCTTCTTGCTTGGAAGTGTTTCCATTTAGATCTCCCAAAGATTGCAACATGAAAAGGTCACATAATTTACATGGTGGCTCTGTTTGCATTATCTCCAGGATGTCAGGGCAGGCTGTAAATAAGCTAAACAATGCAACTTTCCAGGCTTTGCAAAACTCCCCTCTGTTATATCTATTTTAATGGTTTCTATTCCATTGCTTTCCTCTCCCCACCCCTTCCCAGGGTGTATTCTACCTAATAAATTTTATGTAGTCATAGCAATGTTTGCAATTTAAAAATTTAACAGATTTGAGCCACAGCTGCACTATCCTGGCAAGCCAGACCAGCTTTGGGTAACAAGATTTATTTTCCTTGTGCGCTGCCAAGTCAACCTGAAGACAATGTTAATAGAAAAGGTCACAGACTGATAAGCTGACATGTCTCTAATTCTTTAGGACAAATCCGTGGATGGCGAATTGAAATGCTACTCTGCAGCTCCTCAGGGGCAGAGGCATTAAAGTAAAATGTTACAGATGTGAAGGAATGGCAGCAAGCATGTTTGGCTTGCAAAAGAGCTTTTGGCTGTGGTGGTAGAAATGCAGCAGACACCAGCAGAATTTATTTTCTGGACTAAAGGATATTTTAAGGACACACTGCGACCACCTCCACACAGGGCAAATCTATCTGCCAGGATGCAATTGGTAGTGTGGTCAGAAGGGCACAGCTCGCAGAACAGGTCACTTCAGTAAAAGAAAGATCTAATTGCTCTGTTTACGCTAATATATGCTTTGTAATGTGTGGAGGAGAAGGAGTGAAAGGAAATGGAAAGTTGTTCTGCTCCTCTCAGAAAATTGGTTTAAGGCTTCAGACTTTTCATCTGGAGCCCGATTCCTTATTTAATGTTCCAAAATTCACTGATATGAATGAAAAGTCTCCTTGTGGCCTCAGTGGCTACACTTAGACCAGTAAATTGAGCAGGGACAGAGAATGTTCCCAGGATCAGAAGACCATTATCTATACTGTTAGACGGTTGGAAAAGCCCTTAGTGTAACCTGCACTCTCCTCAAAAATTTGCAGGTCCGGTTTGCAAATGAGAGCAACCCAGTGACCATTCCCAACAGGCATTTTAGGCTTGCTTGGAGAATAAGGGAGTTTAATAGGGTGGAAGTGGAGTGCCCATTCTAGCTAGTCTCAGCAGGAGAACAGTCCTGAGCTTTTTTAATTTGCTAGTACAGGTTAGTACATAAGCAGGTGGCTTTTGGACCACCCCTCTTTCTTCAGCTTGCTCATCTGTAATGTAGAGGTTGGTAACATATACAATGGAAATTACTGAAGAAACAGCCTATGTTTGGTTTCTACAGGCTGATACAGAATTTGTGATTTCAAGAGGTCTTTCCTGCATTCTGACTGGAAAGAACGTTATTTTTCCCATTTCTTCTTATCCCATGAAGGTCCTGTGGGGATGAACTCAAATCTGCTACATTGACCCAGTTGGTGTTTTCTTCTAGTTCAGGCAAAAATCTCAAAGGCTCAAGCACATCATATCCTCAGAGAACATAAAAATTCAACATGAGCAAGAACAGCCATGCCTTTCTATGCATTGATTGAACAGGTTAAAGAAATGTGAGGTATTATTACCGAATGATATGACTAATTCATGTAAATATGGAGGCTGCTAATGATACTTTTGCTTCCTGTACTATGACTCAGGGGCGACTAACAAGATAAATTCTTCTTCTTTTTTTTTTCTTGCTCTCAGTTTCAAAGACTGACACATTATAAACAGGATAATGAAATGATTCTGCATTCGTTATTTCCATTGTTTTCATGTTAAGAAGTCCCAGTAAAGATCAAAGTCCCACTGTGCCCCACGCTGTATGAACACATTGTAAGGGACAGACACAGCTACGAAGAATTTGCACAGTAGCAGAGTGCCCGTGTGGAAAAGATAAATAAATGCTAATAACTGACTTCCAGTATGAGCTTTCAGGGGGTATAATCTATCATGTTTTATTTCAGGACATTTGGGGAATTTGCAATCATCTTTATAAATACCAGCAGATTGTTCAAATATTTGAGGACAACATACCATTGCACCTCTGAACCATTATGAATTAAGCCTGGCACTTTGATTCATGAGAATATTTATTGCTGTCAGCTTGCTTTCTGGTTCTCCTTGGTCACTGTGGTGGTTGTTTACAATTTCTTTGTGTGTGAGACTTTCTACGGGTGGGCAAGAGGTATGTCACCTGGCTGTGAAATAGGGATGTTTCAGGCAGAATTATTTTTCTTCATCCCAAGCTTGTTATAACAGATTTATTAAGCATGTGAGCTTAATTTATCAGAAGCAACTTATACCACATTCATCTCAGTTGGATGGCACAGCCTGTGCTGCTGCCACACTTCCACTAAAGATTCAAAATTCAACAAGCATTAGAAAAAGGAAGAAACAAACAAACAAAAATCTGAAATAAAGAGAACACCACAACCTAAAATGAGTTGTGGAGTGAAGGAGCTATCTAGCCTTACATCACTTGTTTTTCTTATTATTTGTTTGTCATCAGTTCTCACATGTCTGTTTTCCATGAATCTTGATAGGTGCTATCTAGCCAAAGACCTCTTTTGAAACCTGAGAAATCCTCACGCTGTGCAGAACACTGTTCTGGTAGTTACAACGAAAACATCAAAGTCCATAACAAGAAAAAGAAAAAAAACCCCTATAATCTAACACTCATTGCAGAAAAAATTTTATAAATATCCATATGTGTTATAAAGTATTTAGGTCAAATTCTATTTGGATATAGATAAACAAAGTAAACTAATGGAACTACCTATGAATTTTTGAAGGAGTACATCAAACCTGAATCTTTCCCTAGAGTTCCAGTTTCAAGTCGCAAGCTTATACTATGCTTATGCTCATACAGTGGTATAGGTAGATAATAACCTCTGACCTTCTGTGCATCTTCACTCCTGATGCATGGTATCTGCTGAACACAGCACTCAGATTTTTGAATATGTCTCCTCCGAATCATTGTTTGTATATAATTCTTTCTTTTTAAAATGCTATAGCTGCAAATCATAAGGTACACCTCAGTCTACTACCATTTATATATTATAGGATATTTGCCAGTCAGTTTGACACTGACTTCAAGAATTACCAATATGCATACAGCGGGAACTTGACTGCTAATGTTTAGTCTATTTTCTTCATCGTTTCTCAGTTTGTTCCTAAATTGGCAGGAAAGGTAAAGCTCTTGTGAGCAGCTACTGCCTTCAGGTTTTGTTGTCATCGTCGTTTTTTCGAAATGGTATGGTCATCTGCTGAAGCTATGACTCAGTTCCCATTACTGCATTAGTGTTAGTCATTTCCTGTGCTTGTCTATTAATTACACTTGCCAGGTTTTATCAAGAGGGCATTCACTTTCACTTTAAAGCTGGAAAAAAGGGAAGAACTTCAGTGAGTTAGAAAAGGTTTAATTTGTGGATGCATATGTGTGTGAAAGAGAGCATGGTTTGATCCTGTCTGGAGTCCTGCTATAATTGTAGTCTACTGTAGTTTTAAATTATCCAGTACAAGAACAGTCAATACTGTGTAGTCATAACAGCATATACAGCAAAACCTCTCTCTGTGGCAAAAACCCTATATTCAGCTGCATGCTTTATGCCTGAATTGTACGTAAGCTTGCTAATTTAAAGCTAACGGTGCTTAATTCTACAGAACAAGTGTAGTCCACCAATGTGAGAAAGAACTAAAGGTATTTTGAGCAGAACGTAAACATTATTATATGTTCAATTTTACTTTTTTTTATATGTAAGTGAAATGATACATAAAAGCACAAAACTCAGCATGGGTCTCTGTGCTCTGCAGATAAACCAAAGTGCTGAAGCAAGGCTATACAGAATGGGAAACGATGCCAATGCAGTGCCAGACTGTGCTCACAGACTGGACTTTGCAATAAACTTTCAGGACTTTTCTGGCTTTTCCAGAGAACTGGGAGCCAAGACAGCTATTTTCTGTGAACTGATCAACCTCTATTCTTTTCATATGTCACCTCTTCTTACCCATCACAAATTCCTTTTGAGGCTTTACATTGACCAAAATCATGAAGAGTTCTTCTGCGACTGACCATTTGTTCTATGCTATTTAATATCTTTGTTAATGACAAATATATATTTATGCATATATAAAAATCACTAATTGAGTTTGCAGCTAACACAAAAGAAAAAAACAGACAAATAGGAGAAAACAGAAAGGACACAGCATTCCTACAGAACAACCTGGAAAAGCTTGTGATAAGATAAAATATATAGCTATACGTCTAGGAAAGAAAGCTGTAAGCAATATTTACTGGCCAAAAGACTTTTCCTGGTGCAAGTAGTACTTAGGACAGTGCTGAATAATCTGTCTGATAAGGTACTCCAAAGTGTCACTTAGGGCTATGTCGTTAGATTATAGAGTATTATAGAACAAAATTAAGGATATTCCATTCTCTCTGTGCTTGGTGCCAGTGCTTGCTTGGTAGCAGAATATTACATCAAGTTCTACCATTCATTCTACATCCCATTTGTGGACAGTGAAAGGATTGCACTGTATTCACCATAAATAATATTAAAAAAATTAAATCAATTTTTCTTTTCTTCCTAAATGTATGTTTTATCTGACCACACAGATGAAAGAGAAATTAATTACAGAATGTCCTTGTGTTATGCTAACTACAGTGATCTCTTCTGTTCTTTAAACATGGAAAACTATAAATATTTTTCCCTGGTACGGACCACTTACCCATCTCCAAAGCAGAAGTGACCAAATCACAATAATGTTCTCTACTCCACGCCAGCTAAATCCAGCGTCTAATACAGTACCATCCTATAAAAGCTTTGAATAACTGGCAAACCATGGATCTCTCGGCCAGGATCTGAGATACTTCCTCTTTCACTTGCCTATTTTATACCAGATAGACAGACAGAACAGCTAAAGTCCATGGAACAATCTGATCCATTTGCTTATGAAAAAGAACCTGCTGTTGTAATGCTCTTAGATGAACACTGTATGTTGTATTGGTAGGAAATACAAGCCTAAGACAACCTTTGTACACTCCGTTCTTATACCTACCTGCCAACAGACTTTATGAGCTTTATGTCAGTTCTGGCTCTTGCAATGTACCTAACACCCACGGCTTACCCTCGCCTGCTCTTTTAGCTCTCAACACCAGTTCAGGCTATTTAAGACTTGAACACCTTCAGTGCTACACTGACATACTTCTGATGAAGAAAGGGCAGAGAACTGTATGTTTGGTTGTTTAGGCGATCTGTGTTTTTCTGCTGTTGTAAACTGCTGCTGTAGATCAGTGATCAGTTCCAGGGTAGTGCCTCTAGACCACATGCAGGAGGAAATGCCTGAAAAAAAGAAGTCAATTAGATAAATAAAAGTGATCCTGGTGAATTTAAGAACAGGCCATTCCCCAAGGTGTATCTTATAGTGGTTACTAGAGAAGGTAACCAATGATATTCTAAGAAGACCATTCCTATCTAAAGGAAGGGGAAAAGCCTTTTTTCCCCCTATTTTCCTACCAAGTCCACATTCAATGAAAGCAATCAATACTCGCAGAATGTGCGCAAGAATAGACTTGTGCAGGCATGAAATGGTAAGAGACCGTCAATTGCTGAGTTTACCCCCATTCCTTTTCAGCTTCCAGAAAAAATGCACAAAAGGAAGGATCAAGCTGGAGTACAGGTGGTTCCGCACAAATATGAGTCCCTCGATCAGTATATTAAATATCTAGACTATCTTCAAAATAGTCTAATCACTGATGGTCATCACAAGAAAAAAATACAAAATATTTCCTGCTTTCCACTCATCTAACAATTACTGACTTGCTAGTACTGTTTAGCCCACACACTACTGAATATAGCAGCTGCAGGGGATTCAGGCTTGAAAATTCTGCCACTGCTGGAATGCCTAGATTGAACACTGAGTTGGGGAAACACCCCCCAAGTGCTCAAGACTTGCTACAGCAGCTCGCAAAAGTTTGCAATTCTCATTGGGGTTCACTGTAAAAAGTGGCAAAGAAATTTCATCTGAACCTTAGCCTTAATTTCTTCTTGCTCAGCAGAAGTACAAAACAAAATTACATTCTTCATTTACCTCCAGCCCATACACACACCAACCATTAGGTCTAGCAATGCTGCCGGCTAAAAAGGACCAGGCTTTTGTCTCATAGAGACTTGCTGCCCTATGAGGTAGCAGTGAGTCTCACAAGAAGCCATTGCAGAAATGGCATGCACCAAGCTGTACAAAGCTTGAGGCACCAGTTTCTCTTTAATTCCATTTTCATGACGTGGTCATGAGCCCTTGAATTGACTTGCAATGGCCTGGGGCTGTCACCCAGGCAAGTGAGGGATACCTGTACTCTGTTTTGGCCAGTCTTATTTCCTGAAGAATGATGGTGTGTCTAAAAACTGAGAACAAATTATGTCTCATTTGTTCTGTAAGATCATGCTGGCAACCACCTTTCACACCCCCTCTGCCTCTGTAAGCTATATATACCTCAACTGAGATATATAGGCACTGAATAAATATAAAGATATATATGTACATGTATAATAATATATATGCAGACACAAAAATGAACAAGAGCTCATGTCTGTGCCTCATCCACAATGCAGAGTGCATAAGGAGCTGAGTGCCTCTTACTGCTGTGTGAAGGGACTAATTTAACACTACTGAAAGAGGATATCAGGAAATGTCTCAGCACAACCACTCCTGGAAACCAGCTCTGCGTTCTTTCAAGCTTTGCTCATTGACAGGCTGGCTAGGTTTGGCTTGTGCGATTCAATATGAGATCACTGATTGAATGGGTTCAGCAGCTGATGATAAATCATATGTATCCTGAGTCCAGAAAGTGGGTGTCTGAGCAACTCTACTCAGGCTCATGTTGACACACAGGGGAGACATTCAGGATGTAGCTGGATGTGAACCGATTTACACAGAAACATCCTTAACACTATGCAGTAATGTCCACTAATGGTTTGCGGGCAAAACTTTATTATAAATGGCAAATCATTATTGCCTCCTTTGGTATTCGATGTAATAACATTTATCATGTTGAATTATTTTGGTATTCATGGGGACTTCAGATGTAATTCCATAGGAATTACTGTTAGAATGAATGCCCACTAAATTACAATGGAATTAATACGAAATTAGATATTACAGTAACATTATTATCAAAAGAGGTCATTCTGATTGATGTGCTGTTAAAATGAGGATACCAAAAGGAATTACAGTCAGACCTGATTAATCCAAATCAGTTTGCAGACTCCATTTTTATGCAGTTTACAACACATTTTTGAACTGATAAATCAGCCAGAAGTACAACTAAGGAGGTGCAGACCACTGCCAAGGTTTTCAGAAAGCTTCACTTTGATGTACTGTGGAATGGGATATTCAAGAAGCCAAACATACTCTTAACACCTAAACCAGTTAATGGAAAATAATAATTATTCCTATCTTTCATTTGAATAATGGAAAGTGTTTTATGTCTCTTGGTTTCAGGAGGGAGGCAAAAGCATTGCTATTCTGTTGTGTCTTCTGGAATAAATATTATTTACCTAGTTTCCTATCAGTATATGCTGAATTCAGTGATCCAGCAGGTCTCTTCCAGTCTTACATTCCCAATTTTTCTGCCACAAAGTTATGAAAGGTGTATGATCTTCTGTTTCATTCTACAAAGAGAATAGGAACAAATAAATGAGCCATCAGTCCACCAGCAGACAACCGGGACAGGTGGGCTGGATGCAGATCTGCAAAGATATTTAAGCTTTCAACTTCAGTTTCACATCATTGAGAGTGAGTCACATCATTGGCACCTATGTTTTACACCTAACTCTTTTTTGAGCTCAGCTCTTAGCTCCTCAAATGCCACAGCTGTCGGCCTGTTCTTCGTTTACCAGGCGCTAGTAGCCTGGTAGCCTGGTACCATACCAGTAGCTTTCAACCATACCCTGGTTGAAAGACATAGTCATCCCTGAATGAAGCTAGTGTTGTACACTGATGGAAAAAACATACTTATTGCCAGCTACACTTGTCCCATTGTAGTCATCATAAGGTACTTGTCAGGAAATGGTGGATTTGAACCAAGAAAGCTAATAAGAAAATTAGACTTGCTGCTCTGAAAGCTGATCTGAGCATTTTATTTAATAACAACAATAGATTAATCCTTATGAATATGAACCATTTATATATTTGGTCCACATCACTCCCTGCCTTCCACTGATTTTGGATGGGATTTTTTCTTTTTTGGGATCACCCAAAAAGAAGCTACTTTGTCTAAAGTTTCTTCTCATGGAAATATATTAAGGACAATTACAGGAGAAAATACTAATATTTCAGTGCTCTGAAATTATAGTATAAGTTACGTCTTTGTCAGAAAACACATATAAGCAATTGTATCATGAATAGCCTATGTATAAAAAAAACTGTAAGGTGGGGGGGGGGGGGAAGAGAGCTTTAACCACAGCTTTTTATGCTGACAAATGACTCCTTTGAGCAAAGATTTGTGGCATGGAGATGAGAGAAAACGCATATACTGCAAAATATACAGATGGCAGAAGACATTTTTAAGCTCTAATTATGCCAGGTGTCTTATACTTTGATTATCTTTATCTGTCCAGCCACTGAATTAGGGGTTAATTAGTGAGAGCAAATAAGCACTTTTCAACGAAGTGCCCCATCATTGCTGTTTCAGCTGATCAGCACTGTAGCAGAAAGAAAAATTAACTGGCTCAGGTTGGAAAAGACTGAAATATTCCCTGTTTATTGTTAGGAATTCAATTGCCTCACAAAACTGCATGTCTCTTAGACTGAGACAACTCAGGAAATCCTGCTTTTGTTCCACATGGCTAAAGCCCATTTCCAGAACAAATAACTGCACAAAGTATTGGGGTTCCCTAGCAAGTGGAAGCAAGTCTCAATATCTCATAGCCTAAATGGTGACAGATAAGCAGGTGCTACTCCTTCCTTTTTCCTCTCTCATTCAGTATATGATATAGTCCAGATATAATCTCTTTCTGGGACTTGCCCTATTTTAAAACTTTTTTCTATTTTTTCTATTTTTTTTAAGCAGAGTTTCTATCTCCATTTTTCCTTGCTGGTTTCTCCATCCTGTGTTTTCTCAAGATGAAAAAAATCTGCATTTGTAGATCTGAGAACATAAAATCTGACCTTGAAGATAACAGCAGTATGGCCCTTTATTGTTCTTACATAGCTAAAAACTCATGTCTAAAAACTCATGTCCTCTTACTTTCTCATTATAGAAAGCTGAATTATATTCCTGACAAATGTACAAGAGTGTTGGGCTGACTGTGCCCTGAGTAGAGGACAAGTGGACTTGCACAGATGTAGGCATTGCCTGACTGCAACTATTCCAGCTCTGCTGTTTGCTGACCTTACACAGTGTGGTAACACATAGGGACAGCTAGTGAGAGAGAAGTACATACAGTTTTGCTGTAGTGACCCCCTGTTTCATCTTTCCTTTCTCTCATTTTTTTTCCACTAGGAAGGAACAAAACTTTAAATATTCAAAAAATACTTTAAATATGCAGAAAAGTAAGACAATGCATCCCTTTTTCAAAAACAATGAAAATATGATTTTTTTCTCAATAATGCAAATGTTGCTTATTTCTTTTGGAATGGTTTGTAATAAAAATAAATGTAAATAATCAAGTTTAAGATTTATCTCATGTAACTACCACTATGTAAGAGTTAGACATAGAGATTTAAGGCTCAGTTCAGTCACCTGAACACAGGTGCTTAGTATCATCTGACACTACACAGGACCTGAGGGTAACCTCTGCTGTTTTAAATCAGCAGCTAGAGACCAGGCAAGTTTCTGCAGACCATCTTGGATAGCTCTGGATGCCTATGCTGAGGCAGGTTAATCAAGCCTTCATTCCACTGGCTATAATTGGAAATTAAATGTCTAGCTCACACATGGACACATAGAGTGTAGGCACCTAAACTGAGGTATTTGAATCTGGAGCTGGTTCCCAACCATTAGTTTGGGGTGGCTAACTGTAAAGAGATAAACTGCATCTAGAGTAATGATAGAATATTTTATACCAATCCTGAAAAAATCTTTAGTAGGATGTCCTCAATAGCACCAAATTCACATCTGTTGTGTGAGATGACAGTAGTAGGTATACTGCTTCCTTTCTTTCACAGAAAAATCTTTTAGGGGTTTTTACAAGTGTGTGAAATCTGTACGGCCCTGTAGAAAGACTTCTTGAGAAGTTTATAGTCTGATTTTCATTTGAATTTATATAATTTCTGGTAAACTGAACATCTTTAACACATCATTATGAAATGTCTGCAAAAGACCTTTAATGTAAATGAGAATATGGTCCTTAAATTATATATAGAATTATGAAACCATAGAGTGTAATAAAAGAATTAAACTCCTATTTTAAAATTCTTTTTGTTCATTTAAAAATCCTCATTAAGGTTATAGTTCACTACATCTCTATAGTATTTTTTCATAGTAGCTAATCTTTTTGCTCTAAGCAAAAACATACCCTCAAATACTTTCATGTATAGTTTAAGGTTTATTTTGTTAATAATAAAAATAAAGATTCAAATAAAGTAAAGTAATGAAGAATGATATTTATTTTCTAAACCTATGTGCAGATAAAATGATCTATTAAATACAGAAAGGTTTAATTTGCTACTAAATTCTATAGATTATTAATGGGCTGTTTTTTGTTTGCTTTGTATTAGGAAATTCTGCTGTATTTCTACAGAAACCTATTAGGTTTGTCCCCATTAAATTATGTAGCAACTTTCAGGAATCATTTGTAGATTATGTTCAAATGTATAAAGGTTTATATAAGGGATAGATAATGCATAACTGAGATGAAAGCTATACTCCTTGATTCAATAATTTTGTACTTTGAAATTAACTTCTTATTTCAAATCCAGCAAATAACATCCAGTTGTATATTCCTGCCTGCAAAAATAAATAAATAAATAAATAAATAAATAAATAGAAGTAATACTACTATTCCTCAAGAATACATAAGGCCAAGGATGGCTTTTTTTTGAGCCATTTATCTTCCTGCTCTTTGATCACCTCTCTGGATCATAGCAGGGTTTGGGAGCTTATTTGCAGACATTTGGTTTGTAGGAATAGCAAAAAGGAAGGCATTATTCTGTGCCCTCTGACTTATGCAAATTCCTGTCTCACAGCAGATGGGAAGCATGCCCCAAAGTTTGTCAACAAAAAGAAAGGAGAGAGATAAAAATTCTTATAGGTCATGCTTCTGTATTTATCTGCAAAGCAGAGATTAATTCTTATTCACAACAAATCCTTCGTATAGAAGAGAAAAACAGTCTTCTGAACTTCTCTGTCAATTCAAAAGGATCCATAATACATATAGCAAATACAAACTGAATTATCATTTCCCCGGTTAGTCTTTACTGGCCAGGTCCATGAAGGTTCAAAGAAAGAAAATGTATTTCCAAAAATAAAACTCAAAAAATGAATCCTGTTTCAGGGCTACATTACTTCAATTCTTTCACAAACAAATATATATATATATATATATATAAGAAAGCAAATTAATCTTTTAAAATTATTTGATAATGACTAATGTCTCCAACCCTGAACCCTATGCCCACCATAGCAATAGAAAGTCATTAATGTCCAAAAAGCAGGACCCAGGCTTTGCCATTACAATTTGATGAACCCACAAAGGGTTCTTGGATCAAATGTCACGGGAGTGTTGCTACTGCTAAATAGTGAGGTGACCTGTTTCTCCTTCCTTCCTTCCCGGGGTGCAGACAGCTGTGCTGCCTACATCAGGCCATGTAACGGAGGAAACACTGTCCTGCAGTGAGCTACATGTGGTGGGAATGTCCTCTTTAGCCACAGCTGTGGTTTCTGCACTCCTGATGTGTCCACTGGACACCTGGGACAAAATAAGATGCTGATTCTTTTTGTTTTGTTTTGAACACCAGGACAGTCCCTGTATTCTGGGGCTGTCCTGGCCAAGCAATAACATCCAATCGTTATTGCTCACTACTGACTGGAGATCAGTGTCAGGATATAAGAAGCAGCTCTGGACCTCAATGCAGTCTCGACACAGTGGCTTTTTTATCCTTTATTTACTTATGGTCTGTTTGATGAACTTCATCTAGGCCATGCCAGGTATCTGAACTATGTTTATTAAAGCCAGGCAGGAGATTTTTAATATATTACAGCGTGTGCTTTAAAAATACCTTTGGTGGTCTGTGTTTGTGCTTCTCCTAGCATAGGTGGGCTGTGCTTCTGCCTCTCAGCTGCCAAATCTGGTACCATAAGGCACTTAAGCCTCGCTGGGTTTGTCTGATTGTTTTTTCAAATGGACATATATTTCAGTTAATCCATGAGTCTTTTCACCTTTAATAAAAACGATGACTTGACTCATCTTCCTTGAAGAAAACAGAAATCAAAAAACTTTTGGGTCTATTTCTGGGAATGTTTAATCTAAATGTCTCTTCTAACAAAGTGGCCTTTTATTATTATGGTTTCCACAAAATTATATTTGAAAAAAAAGACTGTGATATTATTTTTCATTTATAAGATTATAAAAAGTCTCTCAAGTACTTAATTATTTCTATTTTGAACCAAGTGAAGTAAATAGAAAAAAGCTTCAGAGTTTTTCTTTAAAACATATTAATTTGAAGGATTTTTTTTGTTTTTAATCCACCTCTAATTAGCAAAACGTATTCTCTGTTGCCAAGTGCAACACAGAGCAGAACTGCAAGGCCTCTGTGAGTTACTCAGAATAAGTTTAAATAGACTGTCATAATAAACAGATGCGATTGCACATCAAAAGCTTAGAGCAAAACCAATGATTTTCTATACCATTTCACCAGATAATAGGTTTGATTCAAAAAGCCTGCATGAAATTGGTTTCACTCCTACCTATCCGGAACCAGTTATTTGAATAAAAAGACCAGTTTTACCAGTTAACTATCCCTCTAGCATTTTGGAATAGAGAAGTGAGCCCATTTTTCACTACCTGTAACAAAGCTACTTTTAGAAATGAAAAAAACCTGCGCTGAACATTGAGGTGATAATTCTGCCTCTAATACTCATCTGATCCCTTTTACTGTTTCAGAAAAGTTATAAAAAAGAAATCATTCTCTATTCACTTCTATATATTTTTAAAGGAAATGCTACATAACCCCTACATTTCCACACCTGGTGAAGGACACACTGGCTGCCTTGGTATGGGATGTAACTTTGCTTTGTGTCAACATATACATGCCAAGTGTGGTATGTGTGCATGTTAGTGGCAAATACTGCTTATGATGAATTAGTGTGTGGAAAGAGTAGGTGCTTTGCATATCTGTATGGTGGTAAATGATTAGATACTATGTAGAGGGCTCAGATAACGTTTGTGGGAACTACACGAATGAAAAGTGCAGTTCTACCTTGGTATTTGGTGCTTAGTTTCAGCTATTGGGGGAAAAAGGTCAAATATTTTCTGATTGAAGCATTTAGACTCTTCATCCCTCAGTGTTTCATATTGGAACATAGCTTTGAAAGATGTGTTTAAAATTTGAACAGAACATTTTGTTCAGCATGTAATGAATGTTTCTCCTTAAAATATGCATTTCATTGGAGAAATTTCTTTTCCTCTTCAGTTTTTCATAATTCCCATGCTAAAACATCAATTAATTTGTATGTGCAAAGTTTTCAGCATCTTCTCTGGATACTGGCAAAGGGGCTGAAATACCAGAGGATTTCGTTTCTGACCAGGACCATTTAATCTAGCACAGGCTGTAGGAAACACAAGTCCCACAAATACTCATTCATCTCCACCATAACCCATAGCAGAAAAGGATAGGTGGGGTCATACAGAAAGGTAAACCTGTTTTAGATAAAATAAAAAGCACCAAAAAGAATAGATGGGTTTACTAAAAGAGCTGCATGATTTAGGATAAATTTCCCCTCAGAAGTCAAAGGACAGGTGCTTTCAAACCCAGATACATGATTTTGAATATTTATTCAATTAAAATAAAAGTAACAGCTGATTGAATTAATTTCAATCCTTGCATTTTCTAGCTTCATTGGGATTAAAAAGAGAAAGAACTGCTCATAAGAGAGATCTGCTGTGTGCTATTTATTTCCTTACTAGCATTTTTGCAAGAACACTTCTAGCAATGTCCAGCGGAGCTTTGCAGATCCAAGTGCTCTGAGATGACTTCTGAAGGACCTCATGTATTTCTGGCCCAATATCCAATGAGGTCAAATTGCTGAACATATTGAGTGTTTACCTGTTATGAGCTAAAGCGCCCTGAAGGCAGATTTCAAAGTGGTATATAGAACAGAAGGCAAGATAAAAAATAAAAACAAACTGCTTAAAAATCATAATTAATGTAGAGAGACTACAGAGCCTCATAATTTCCGACGGCTTGAACAGCTTTGCTAAATCCAACATTCTTGTAAGTGAAAGGAATGGATTAAATTCACTTCTGTCCTTTTTCAGGACTGAAATTGGCTTCTTGCTCAGAATACAAAAAAAAACAGGGAAGCAGAGCTTTTTTTCAGGTCTACATCTTTTTTACAGGTATCAAAATATGGGCAAATCTTTCTAGCATTTATTGCATTGTGATTAGAACTAGTAAGAAAACTCCCTTCCTTCTGTGGAAAATGCTGACTTTTAGCAGAGAAAGGAAAAAAAAATGTTCACCAAAACCTGAAGATATTTTGCTTTCATAATATGGCCATGGTGCCACATACATTTGGGTATCTCATGCTTTTATTGTCTTCCACCACTAGAATTCAGACATAGACATTTTTCCTACCTAAGCAGGGTAGATGCTGTATTTAATAGACCTCTTCAGGGCACCATATCATGTGGCCGGAAGACATACCAAATGCAGTATTTTAAGATCACAAAGCTCCTGAACTGTAACCCCATGAGCCATAAGATACCATTTCTGAATCAAATATTTATCCGGGTGGCCTAGGTATCCTTCATCTTGCTTGCAGTACAGGCTGGACTAGATATCTCCAGATCTCTTCCAGGTCTACATTCCTATGATTTTATTTCTTCGGAGTTTTTCAGCAAAACAATATAAATCAAAAAACAAAACAAAACAAACACTCCCCTCAAACAAACAAAAAAAAAAGCATTTGCAGGTGGACGAGGTATTTTATAAAAAAATACTTTGTTTTCCAATAACCAGTTTTTCATTCAAAAATGAAATCATTGCACTAGAACTAATGGTAATGCCAGAACATCTTGGTGAAACCTACAGCTCAGATGATACAATGCAAATTTAGAGAGAAGGAACATAAAATCTACTAGACAGCAGTAAGAAGATCACAAAACATTGTTCTGAGCCCCCAGTCCAATGCTGGAGAATTAATGGTCAACCTTTCTGATGAAGAGTCTTGCAAATTACTCCACCTGGGAATTTTTGTTTTGTAAGGTTTCCTGTAAGTGCTCAAATAATACACCAATATTAAAGGTTATGAAAGTTGCATATGTAGGTATACATATAAATATATATACCTACATACATATAATCCTCTGTGATCTGCTGTGAGAAACTAGAGGTGCCCCAGAGGTCAGACATTTTCCTTTGAAGGGAATAGTTGGCTCATCTTTTTGTGAATGTGTAAAATCTTTTTTTTTTTTTTTTTTTTTTTTTTTTTTTTTATGGGTAATGGCTATAATCCTTGTCTTCCACATCACTGTTATTCACCCTGTTTCCCTAGACACATTTAGTTAAATGGCTATCAACAGCAGACGATTAACATAAGGGGACAAGGGGATGAGTCAAAACATAAATCAGACAATAATGCTGTCTTCAGCAGAGAAGAGAGTATCGACCAGCATGACAGCTTTTGCAAACTAATTAGCAAAGCAACATTCCAGTGTAATTGTGAAACAAGCAATATCTTTTTCCCCCTTTGCTACTTTAGTTAATGGCCATATATTAAAAAACAGGGAAAGGACAAAAGTAATAATAGTAATAATCCCAAGCGTGAAAGCAGCCGAAACAGTAATTCAGTTTCATTGACATTGTTCTTGTTTATAGCTTCCATCTGCCATAAACAAATGATGCAAGAAGTTGGAATTGCTTCCCTGGCCTCTTAACCCCTCCAACCCTCCTTTCCTTCCGGGTTCTTCCACTTTTTTTTTTTTCCTCCTGGCTTCTGAGGAACTATGGTTTATGCAGTCACAATATATCTGTGGTTGTCTGTCTTCAGGTAAGAAATTTTTAATGTGTTGACTAATTATAACTAGATATCCTAGGGTAGATAGATGGGGACAGAAGTGAATCAAGTAGGTGCATTTCTATGTGTTTAATGAAAAGAAAGGGCCAGATAGAAGAGACATCATGCTAGTGGTCTCCCAAATAGGAAAACTATTAAGTTCAAACTCTGCTAGATGGCAAAAAGATTGAGACAGAATAAAAAAGCCTGGCTTCATTAGTGCTACTTTACTATTTTTTCCCAACAGTAACAGTGGTCCCCCAGTCCAGACATGAATGTATCAATGCTTCTCACTCCAGTGCTGGCCTGATACACAGATCAGGACTGAATGCCATGTAAAGTATGACTGCAGATGGGGTTATACAACATTGTTCCAGCACAGGTTTCAGTTCAGGAATACAACCAAAGCAAGGGTCATGATCTCCAGCCATCACACACAGGAGACATTGCCACATCTGAAGCATGACATTAAAGCAGTGAGGAGAACAGATAAGAAGCTGTATTTGGTGTACATTGTAACACCTACTTTCAACATCGGGGTTGCTTGCATATTAGAGATATTCGTAGATGTCCTGAATATGCTTCAGTTCTGGTTTTAATATACAAGCAAAGCAATTTGGTTTCTGGTGGACTTTAAATTTGGGCCAATGCAAGAACTGTGAAAACATGCACAGTGAAAACATGCATGAAAACATTTATAAATAAAGTATTTAACATTTGTAAATATATTTATATTTATTTATAATTATATTTATAATTTATATTATAATTTAAATTATAATTTATAATTTTAATTTATATTTATATATACTTATAATATAAATATATTTATATATTTAACATTTATAAATACAAACATTTATAAATAAAGTACGTGTTTCTAAGGTCTGATGCACTGTATGGACATGGGGGCTGAATTTGGAATGGAGGTTCCACTTCTGGGAAGACTTACACATGCTCTGCTGACATGAACAGGACCATGACCCATGTCTGTGAGTACTGTGGTTAGTAAGCTTTAGCAAGCAACAAAAGAACGTGCACAGTTCAGTTGCATACTGGTCTTTGGTTTGGACATGAGATTTTCTTGGGATCTATAATTTTGGATGGGTTTATCTACAAGGAACATGAGAAATATATCATATTTAATGGCACTGGGCCCCTGAGGATCCTGAAATTCAAAAAACTACCTAAAACTGAAATCATTATTCATGTGAGTAGCTATTACTCTGAATAATATCAAATGGGAATACTTGTCTGTGCAGTGAGTATTTCCACCTTCCAAGCAAAATACAAGATAATTAGAATTGTTCTGGTAAATACAGCTACTCTAGCAAGAATTCTGATGGCTTAAGTTAGGCAACTTCAACCCTTGTGTGAGTGTGTATCAGAAGTTTCATTGTCATGCCATCCCTTACTCTGACTTTAAGCAGGCATTTTCATTTTTACAAAATAAAATGTGGCAAGTATTAGTTAGCATACATATGAAAAAGAGTGTCTAGATTCATTCTTGAAATTAGGAACATTTTATTACTTCCAAGTTAAGTCACAGTTCTAATATTCATAAATTGACAACTGACAGTCTCTAGCAGTAATAAATGACACAAGGAAGTGGCTGAAGACATAGAGCCTCAGAATATGAATGCTGCTCTATTTTAATTATTTTTGATAAGAATACTATTTTTATGACATGAAAAAAAGTTTATTTTTCAGCCAGCTGAAAAACTCTGATAAAAACATAATGGACAGATCATCAATTAATATAAGTTGGCGTAACTCCACAGATATTAAGAAAACTTAGCCAGTTTATACCAGTTGAAAATCTTTTCCTAAAATGTAAATACATTCAATTATTGTGCAGAACAAAGAAAATAACATTGTCTCTTTATAAATACATTTATTACAGTTTTCTAATCACACACCAGATTTAATAGCAGTACAGTCACAGCTAGATTTATCATCCACTCCCAAATTACAAGCTATAATGCTACATTAACATGTTTTTTATTTCAGAGATTCTAAAAATTATATTATTTCAAGATTTTAAAAAAGAAACGTATTAACTTCCTCCTTAATTAGTTAAATGAATTTTCCAGGCAATTCAACTTGATAATGAGAAAAACATGGCTTTGTATCCATTTGCATCAACTCCCTGGATTAACATGCTCATAACCTCTTTTCCCAAAAAATGTTTCTGTCACACCGGAGCTATCCATAGACCTGGAAACATCATCTAAAACACTTCAGGAATAAGCAAAACTTGTGTTGCTGTCAACCTTTCTTTTCCCCTGTACCTTTTGTTATTGTACTTTTTAATCCCTGTGGAATCTTCCTGCTCCATGTCTGACCAAAGGGTGAATTTCTGTCCTGAAAAGTACGTGGCCCTCAGCAAAATAAAATGCTGTCCCTAACAGCAAAGGCATCAAAAGTGAAAAGATGTGTATTGTCCTTGTGCTGCTCTAAGCTTTTCACAAAAGCAGCACTGCTTGGGATAAGGTTTTCTTTTGGGGCAAAATCTGATTAATTTACACACATCAAATAACACTGTACCTCAGCAGAGGTATCAAAGACTTTGTTAGGACCAGGCCTGTCACACCTGGCCCACTGAGTCCACACCTATTACTCTATTTTTTCTTGCTTGTTTGTTATTATTTCCATATGGATGTCGATCAAGTAAAAGCTTGACTAAGTAAAACAGTTCATTTCACACTGGTCAGTGGAAAAATACTAGCTAGAAACATTATTCAGCTATTATTGACCTAGTTCCCCATTCAAACTTATGACCAAAAGATTCCATGTTGCTATACCAACCCATGACATCCTCGGCTCTTTCCAGTAGCTAAAGGATTTTATCTGGCTTACCTGATAATATCTGAGTCTGTAGGCATAGCTCTTCATGAGCACTGTCCTTATTGACAAGCCCTTTAAAGATCAGCATCTTATTCTCTGTGCAGGATCATGTCACTTCTCGATGTATATCAAAAATTATAAAGGTTGGTTTCATATCAAATTCACTGCACTATCAAATCCATTTTAACTAAGCTGGACAAAGGTCCTATTTAGCTAGTTTTGCAAAGAGAAATCATGCAAACCATCTTACAAAGCATCCGAAGGAAGCAGGCAGGAATCTTTGGAGAGTTATTGCAATAGAAGAAATAAAGATAAGAAAGAGGAAAGGGAAAGAGAGATGAAAGGTCTGATTTGGCTCACTTGGAAGTCCTTGGGAATTTTGCAGCTGACCTAACTGAGCCCTAAAGACCCATTTCACTGTGAAACTGTTGCAGTTTCCACAGGCTCTTTCAGTTAAAGATTTGCATGTACAGTATTTCCACTGAAAAAGGGAAGAATCACAGAAACACAGAACAGTTGAGTATGAAAGGGACATCTAGAGATCACCTCATCTAACTCCCTGCTCAGAACAGGGTCAGCTAGACCAGACTGCTCAGAACCATGTCCAGTCAGGTTCTGAGTACCTCTGAGAATACAGACTCGGAGACCTGTTCCAGTGTTCAATCACCCCCACAGTAAAAAACTTCTTTACAGGGAATTTCCGATATCAATTTGTGCCCATCACCTCTTCCCCTGTTACTGGGCCTCACTGAGAACAGTCTCAGCCTCAGCTCATATGTCAGATGCTCCAAACCCTAAATTGTCTTTGTGACCCTTTGCTGAACTTGCTCCAGTAGATCTTTCTCTCTCTTGCACTGGTGAGCCCAGAACTGGACACAGCACTCCAGATGTTGTCTCACCAGTGCTGAGTGAAGGGGGAAGATTACCTCACTCAACCTGTTGGCAATGCTCTGCCTAATGCAACCCAGGATGCTGCTGGCCTTCTTTGCCACAAGCACACATTGCTGGCTCATGTCCAACTTATTGTCTACCAGGAACCCCAGATTCTTCTCTGCAAAGCTGTTTTCTAGTTGGTTGGTCCCCACCTTGTAATGGTGCATAGGATTATTCCTCCCCAGGCACAGGACTTGGCATTTCCCTTTGTTGTCCTTAATGACATTCCTGTTGGTCCATTTCTGTTGGCAAACACACTTTTGCCCCACTTATTCAAGTGGATCCTGTCTCTTCCTAACAGTCCTTGATCTTCAAGGAGGGTCCCATGGTCATGAAAACCAAATCCCTGTTACCGACACCAGCTCTGCAACTGATGGTTGGCCTGCAGGATCCATCCAGCTCTCCTTATGCCCTTCCCCCTCACCAGCAGGACTTAGGAGAAAACCATCTGGGCTCCCATGCCCCTGACCATCGCTCCCAGAGCTGCATAGTCATGCTTGATATGCTTCAGGTCTCCCCTGGCAGTATTGTTGATGCCCATGTGGAAGAGCAGCAGAGGGCTTGTCTGAGGCCTAGATAAGCCTTGGCTGTCTCTCCATAGCATCCTTGATCCAAGCCCTGGCAAGCAGCAAACCTCTCTAGACGACAGGCCAGGTCAGCAGATGGGGGCCTCCGTCCTCCACAGCACGGAGCACTACTATCTCACTCACTGCTTCCTTCTGGTGCTGCTGTGAGGCTCAAGCTCTGCTGGCTCTGATGCATCAGATGGCAGGAATGTAGCATAAAGAAGCAAGACTTCACTCTAAACTTTCAATCTGTTATGAAAGCCAATTACAGTACAATTTTCAAAAGGGCTGAGGAAAGTTCCAGTGGAAACTGAACTCTCTCAGATTTTTTACTCTACTTTTTCAGGTTAGATACCACAAACCGTATGTGACTTGCCTGGAAAGTAAGACTTTATAACCTAAAACAAACCTCTCAATACTCACCTATAGATCAACATCTGCAAGTCTTCATGTAAAGCAGCTATTCAGCAAGAAACATAATGAAAAAGTAGTATTTCCTTAGTTCTTAGATGTGCTGTGGAAAATTTACAGTTGAAATCTATCAAAACAGTTATGAACTGAGATAATTTTGGAGACAGTATGGAAATGTCCCTTTAATATGAGTTATTTCAAACAGTGGAGGCAAATGAAGTTTCAGATGGAGAATGCACAACTGTAAATTAGCTCTTTTTTATTAAAAGGAACCAGAGATGAGAGAATAATTATTATCTAATCATTAGGTCTAAATTAAGACTGAAGAGAAGGAAAAAAGGTCACAGAACACATGACTAGTTCACACATGGGAATGGTGATGACATGTATTTCTGGTGAAAAGCTCTGAGGTAGCTTTAGTGCGTTGTAACAATCATTCATGAAGGAACTAGGAGGTAGAGGGCATTGTCTCTTCCTTACCTTATTGAAGATTAATCCCAGCAGTAAGATTTACTGAGAAGAAATCACTATGCCCAAGCAATTTAAATATGTCTATCTATATCTAATATATCCTGCTTGGTTGCATTTGCTATTTTATCATTCAAAGGCAGTGAAAAATCCAGATAGGTTCCCTAAGCTATGAGCATGTTCAGTAGCAGAATTTGTATGTATGTGTGTTTACACACACACACACACACACATATATATAGATATATATACATACATACGCTGTTCATAAAAACTGTTTTACTATCAGGCTCCTTCCAACAAAGTCTGTGCCCCTCACCAGTCTCACCAGGATGACTGCAGCCTTTCTCATGCTCTCAGCCATGTGCCGTTCATTCATACCCAGACTTGCTCAAACACTGGTTGTTCTCTCCAAGCACGGTGAGAAAAATGTACAGCTTACAGCCACCAGTACAAAGACAGAAAATGTCTCCTTAGTAACGACCTGCTCCTGCTCCTATGGTGTTGCAATTGATTATAGGAGGAGCCGGACTTGGTTCTCAATCCCTACTGGCCTGATATGCACATTGAATAACACAGAACAGATGGCTTCCCAGCCCTATTTATTAAAATAATACCAAAGGAATGCAACCTAATCTGCCTAATGGAAAAGGTTAACCGAGAAAGAAGTTTGACAACTGCAAAGTGAATAACAATATGAAAAAACAGGAAAATAACATAGCAGCAAAAGGTTGTTGTTTCTCCCTCTCATTCTTAAATAGCACATCAGCTGTCACCTCTCCTTATTCAGAATTCCTAAACCCCAAGAGATCCTCCTTACATGAGTAAATTAATTATTTAGTGAGTGATGGATTACATGACACAGAAGTAGCTAAAATGCCCCAAGGATTTGATGAAAGAGTAAAATCTGTGAAACCATCTTTGGATGAAGAGAGCATAAAATAGACCAGTTGTTTCTAAGCTTAGTCCCAAGTGAAGGCTAAAAAAGAAATGTTTCTTAGGGCAGTCCACTGTGTACAGTAGTTACTGTATTTTGGCATTTTATATTCAGATCAGATTTCTCCTTCATGTTCTGTTCCCAGAGGGATATTACTTTTATACTGAATAGAGTTTATCTGCTTGGGAGATAATGTCCAGAGTGAGTTGATGACTGTAAGATTTCTCACATGCTGTTCCAATTTCTATCTGGTTTGAAGAATGCACTCCTCATTTTGCTTGATCAAAATTATCAGTGAATTATGATTGTTTACACTTGATGTAAGTTACTATGTACATCCAAGAAGGAAGCCAAGCCAATATTAGGTTTTACCAGTTGCTTTGCTGTTGAGTCTGGTTAAGAAAAGGTATTATTTCCCTCGAGTAACTTCATTTCTGCATAAATAAAACCAACAGATTATAACACTGAGCATGTGCTATTCCAAATCACTTGAATGTCTCAAAGCTGTAAGAAAATTAGTTCCATGACACACAAAGCTGGGAGTATTTCTGGTCAAGATGACACTTTGTTTTTTTGTTTTTCTCAGTGTCCTGCAGAGCTGATCCTGACAACACAGGCTGATTGTGCCAAGAGCACCGAAGAAGCATGGGAGAAAACACTGAAACAGATGACTCTTCCCTGCTCAGTGCCGGGCTCAAGGACTCCAGTGTGCCTTTGGAGTCATACATATGGTGGGCTGGTAACTACTGTTTGGAAGAAGAGAGCAATCACTGAAAAACACCGATTAATACCTGCAGGTAATTACTCTGAGATCACTACAGGGCATGTCACTGAATGAGCAGAGCATTTAAGGAAAGTAACCACAGTCTTCCTGTAACTGGCAAGATCTTTCTGAGACCTGATGTGGGCAGAGAAGGAGAAGCATCTCTGGATAGAATATGAAAAGAAGCAGGAATGATACCAGTGACTTGGTAAGAAGTCTGGAAGAGGTCTGTGAAAGCAAAATCAAGAAGCTAGTGGCCTGTATGACTAAATTAAAATGGAGTATTCAGCTGGGCATATGCAAGATTTATTTTATTAAAAGTGAACTCTAGGAAAGGGAACAACATTTGATGATACTTGTGGAACAGCTGAAAGGAAATGGTGGTTGATGACTGCTGTAAATTGCCACTGACCTGGGATCAAAAACCGCGTCCTTGGCTCAGTTCCTCTCGGCACCACAAATTCCTCTGGAGCTCTACTGAGATCAGAGGTTCAGAATAAAGGATCCAAAATATGAAAACTGATGCATCCTAGAGTTAATTCCAGGTTCAGAAATTGAAACACTTTGTGTGACCTTGACGGTACAGAATATAGCAGAAAATGGGACAGATGGAATTGGTAGGTGACATTTTAGCAGGAAAGGCATCCCCAAGGTAGGGGGAAGGACATTTTGTATGATTCTAGTTCCACGAGAGCACGGGCAACTAAATATGTACTTTCAGGTCTGTCTAACTGGAATTAGAAGTGAAGGAATATTGTTCCATGCTAAAGTGATTCATTGATAAAATGTTTACTGCTAAGAAGAAAAAGGGAATCTTAATCAGAACTGTCCTTTCCAAAGTTTATTCTTATCTGTATGTCTCTTTATGTGGAGCCTGCATTGTTTTGTTGATGGTTTCTATAGGAATTAGCTGTGCGACAGCGTTAGGTAGTTCATTACCTCTTCATCATGATCAGTGGATAGCATGAAGAGATATTAGGAAGTCCTATCTGATGGTAGGACAGATGATGGTAATGTAATTGTTATTGTTTTTATTTCCTGTTAGCACAGAAATGTAACTTATATTTTGTCTCTTTTCTCAAAGAATAGGCTGGAATCCCAGCAGCATGCTCAGCTCTATCCTGTAAGGATGAAAGTTATATGGAAGAAAGACAGTTCTGGTGAATAGGGTATAGTGGAAGAAAAGCCTAATGATCTCCTGTCAGACTTTGCACCAGCAATGTTCTGCTAGCTGTTTACTTTTTTAATTTAAACAATGATCTGTTCTGGGATCTTAATACAGATGCATATATTTTTCACTAAAAGTCAGCAGTTATTTTCATGCCCTTACTTTCATATATAAGATATGAAAGCTAGTAAAAATAAAAAAGAGAGGAAAAAAAATAGCATTTTTTGCCCTAGTGAAATATCGCAACAAAACATTATGATCAGGTTAAGCCCTTCTACCTTGAATTGGACATGAATAATTCAAGCCTTCAAATTATTGCTCAGCCACATAACCTTGTCTGTCAGTCAGCAAAGGCTGTTCTTTCTGTCCCTTTCCAAATTTAATAGGTGTTGATACCCCTCCTCCACATTCTGCCTTTTCTGTCTGAGACGTAAATCTACATGGACATGCTGCTTAGCTGTGGTGACTTGCATCTTTGGGGGTCTCCACCTGAGAGAACTTTGTCTCTTCCTATTTAATCAGTGGCTATCAACAATCAAGATGCATGAAAGCTTTGCTGATTGTGCACTACCGAAATAATAATGAAACACCTCATTTGAGCTTGCTTCTTTCATGAAGAAAAATCCAACGTAAAATTCTCTGCATACTGTAACATCTCCAGATGACACCAATTGTAGTTGCAAAATACACAAAAGGAGATACACACCAGTTCATAAACACTTTCAAATGATTATCTGATTAGCTCTTTTGAAACACTGTTGAGGTCCAAAGAATAATAGTGATAAAGTGATCTTCTGATTTATCATTCTTCCAGATTTAGGTTTTGTACAAAGTGTAAGCAAGAAAAATAAATGAAATACAGAAAAAGGAATTCACATTTTCAGTATTTGCACTGGCTTAAACTGAAGTAAAAAATCTGATCCCATTTATGTGCTTGTGCACATAAACTAAATAAAATACCTACTTTTTGGCTCTTATAATGGGGTCCTGGCCCACAGCTGGGGTTCCTAGGCGCAAATGACATAGACACAACAGAGGACTTATCAAGAGTAATCTCTTGCATGTCAGAGCAAATTCACAAGAAATCAAAGGCAAGGTATCAAATCTGTACTACAAACTACACCCAGAAACAAGTGCTTACCTCTTCTATCTCTTTATGTTACAGTATATATAGCATGTGCTCAGATTTCTGCATATCAGCTTTAAAATTTCTTAACACAGTTATCTCCTCTTGCATTTATAGTGGCACAAAGACAGGAGGGAATACATCGAAATATGTAAGATTTCTGTGATTTTGGGTCACCAACCTGGAGATTTCAAGGGTCCTCCAGTTCATCTCATTCAGTGGAGCAACATGACAGAATAGATCTAGTTAGATTGGGGACACTTTTTAGATCTGCTTATCCCAAAGTTTAACAGAGTAGAGAAATACAAGCACTTTTTCCTTGTTTTAGGCAACAACAAATTCCAGATGAGCTAAATCCCGAAAGGTGACTCAGCTGCCTTTTCCTGATCCATTTAGGTCAGTTGTATACTGTCATTCCCACTATGAAACCTGCAATTCCTTCAGCACTGCAACCACAGAGTGGTTTGGCTCGTCAGACTCAATGTTGTACAGCAGCAAGGCCATCCTCACTGGCATGAAAACATGAAGTTTTTGTAGCTTCCCTTCACTGCTTTTACTGGCAAATAAAAAAGGAGACAATCTCTGTTACAAAATACTTCATAGCTCATTTAAAGATCCAACAGAATTATTAGGCCATAAATACGTGTTTAACTTATATTATATGACATGTAATAGAGGTTGTAAATTTATCAGGTTATTTGGAATCACTTTAAGTCAGAAATGTGGAGGTGAACAACATGGGAGAGTGAGTACAAAAGTAAAATGCTTGGCTTGAAGTCTGAACTCCTCAAAATTCTGCAAAGGACACGAGGAAAGAATAATAAAAGAAATTGTTTTTTCATGATCTTCTCACAAGTTGGTTAATGAAGATTAGCCAGATAATCTACAGACTTATGTTTTTAGTTTGGGACCATCTGTTAAGGAAAGTGTTATGTTCATCATGTCTTAATGTCTTCAAGTTCAAGCTGGGTGTTCTTTTGTAAGCTAAACTTTAATGAGATTTCAGGTTGACAACAGAAGACAAATGGGGTAAGTTTTTTGGGGGTTTTTTTGTTTTTTTTTTGTTTTTTTTGTTTTTTTACCTGTAGTCCTAGATAATCTTGTGATTCCCTTCTGGATTCAAAAATAATAATTTTGGAGTCCTAACCTTTGGAGTCCTTGATGTCACATGCAAGACTGCTAAGGCTGTTATCTAGGCTGTTAAATATTCTGGCTGAAAAGTGAAAACCAAAAGCTCCATCTGATCTCAGTGAGCCCACTTTATTCTTGAAGTAGCTTCTTACCCAGATACTAGACTGCCATGTTCAAGGCCAATGGAGTAGTCCACCTTTGCATTATTGACTGCAAACTCAGACTTTCAGTATAGACCTTTAGATTTATAGGCAATTCTCAAAGGAAAAAAAAATGCAGACTATGATATGGTACTGATGTCGTGTTTCTAAATGAGAAGAAAATGCTCAGTGTGTGTCTTTATAGATAAAACAGAAAAGCTCATCGCCATGCTTAAATAATAATGAGAGCGCTTCATTTTTGGTTTCTGCATGTCATGTTAGACCTGCAGATTTAACATGAGATGCAAGAGTGAATTTTCTCTAGAGAAACCAAGCTTTCTTTATGGCTTCTGATAATGTTCAAGGTGTAACTAAACGTAGACACTGTTGTCAAACAGCTGTCAAGGTGCTAGAAGCAATAAAAATTAGAAATCTGGAAGTTGAATTAGGAAAACAGCAACAACAGGTTACCTGCCTTTCTTTCTTTCTTTCTTTCTTTCTTTTTTTTTTTTTTTTACTTTGAGAATAGACAAGGGATCAAGGGAAATAATTTTGATTTGCATCTGAAAGAGTGGAAAAAGAAAAAGAGAAAAAACATAAAAACACAAAAAAGAGTAGAAAGACAGAGAAAGGAAAAATACAAAGAAATTTTGAAAGTGGGAGTAGGTAGTGGAAAAAAGGAATAGAACAAACATATTATCTGTATGACCCAACCAAATAACCCAGCTATATACCACAGAGCTTGCATAAAAGAAAAAATGTCCAAAAGGGGAAAAGTACAGGTAATGAAAGTATGGAAAGATTTACAGTTACTTGTGCAAAGTCACAGAAAAGCGTAGGGCAGAAATATAATGTAAAGCTAGTTCTTTTGTATATAAGAAACCCTCACACTAGCACAGCTTCCACAGTCTCTACTATTTCAAGAAAAAGTATAGAAAAAATGTTTTGTCAACAAATTCAGGCAGTGCACCAAAACAAGGAAAAAGCTAACAAAACCTCAGCTCCTGAGGAATCATCACCTTTCAATGAAAAGTAAAATCCTGGAATAAGGGAATGTTCTTGGACTGGAAAAATAAGCACTGGGAAGTCAGGAAACTACATCTCTGTAGTATCCAAATGTCTAGCAGAAATTCATGAATTTACCTGTGCAACCCCTCTGTGAGACAGGGCAGCATTTTTCATTCTCTTTGAATGTGATATTGAGATAAGCCGAAGGCAGTTTACACATGCACAACACCTTCTGAGGGCCTGTTTCAGACCAAGATAGATTAAAGGAGTTTCACTACTAACTTAATTGGGCTTTGAATCACCCTGTGTATCAGGAAATTGTCATAGCTTGATTTACATCAACTCAGACTACATCTGAGTTGGCCCCTAGAATACTAATCCTACCATCTTATGCTGTACAATAATTAAGAGAATACTGTAGGCCATTTCTATAATAATAAAGTCAAGTGCATCTGTGAACTTTTCTAAGCACTGAAATGCACCTGTTTATGATAACATACTGTTAGATTATTCTCTAGCATGAATCTGACCTTATTTTAAACCAGTACACTGCCAAAAGATTTTAAGGAGAGGAACAGTTTGGCAGTTAGACTGGCCAGGGACCCTTCCCAGTAGGTAGTTTGCATGCAGTTACCTGTTTTGGAGCCTAAGACAAATTAATGACCTTTCTGTTTGCTGGACCCAGCATGTTTGATTCACCTTTATAGACACAGACTAAAGACAATCGCATCTAACAGCAGAAGTCTGAATGTCTTGAAAGAAATGACAGCTCACAAAACAAGGCACCTGGTCATTTATGACTATATTGACTCTTTAGATGTTGTAAGACAGCTGTGAATCATCTTACCTAACTATACGTGTCTAAAAGCTGGTTATTTAAGCTAAGCCAGGAGTCTGGTGCTCTCCCTATTGTCACATGAAAGAAAGGCGTCTTGGGAGGGTGATTCATCTAAAGGGTAGTGCCTCTCTTTCTCCGTCACAGCTTCTCTTAGCATGCATTAGGTGAGATATCAGTCCATTATAAATAATATGAATACATTACTCCAAAGCACAGTTTTGTCCCTTTTCATTAAAACCTCTTCCTCTTTTAACAAGACATTTTCTATGCTGCTCATGCAAATAGAAAAAGGAATGAACAAACAAACCTGCATGCAGTTACATAAAATACTATTCTCTGTTTTGATTAGTGACTGCTTTAAAATATTGATTTGCCCATGGCTAGTGATCATAAACTTTCTGTGGAGCCTGTTGTCTTCAAGGAACCTTGAATTTAGCACAGGATGGTTTGCACTTCTAATTAGAGGATCTCTGGCATCTGGTCAGAGTTTAATTCACATATCTTAAAATAGTTCATATATAGTGGCATTCAAGCTGAGGCTAATCATCCACAGTCTGCACATAGAAATGCTATGAGTAAAAAATGTGTCACCTAATGAGCCAGAATCAAAACCCAGTTAAATCAATGTACAACATATGCAAACAACTGTCGCTGACATTAATAGGGTTACTCTGGATTTACCACCAGTGCAACAGATTGAAATTTGTCCCATTATATTGCATTAATTATGTATTGCTGTTGCAAACTAATTATCTCTCTGATTGTCTTCTGACCATTACAAAGGTATCTGTACTCCCAACCCCACTCCTCCTTGCTATCCATCCTCATTAATATTAGATAACAGCAGAATGTAAGGACAACCTTACATCGTCAGAATATCAAGCCACCGAGCCCAGTATTCTGTCACCAACATAAGCAGAAGTCTGCAAAGAATGTGAGCAAACATATTTGATACAAAAAGCTGAATACAGAGCAGGAAATTCAGATAATTCCATTTGAAATGAGAAGACTATTCTGAAGTTCACAAGGGTCTCTTCAGGCATTGATTATCACAGAGATGAGATTTAAAGCTGAAGTAATAGAAATAGTCCTCTTAAAAAATAACAATTACTGCTTTTCTGACAGTTTGTAGAAGGCAAGAAATGTAGGTCAAACTTTGCAAATGCTTTGAAAAGGAAGAATAAAAAAATAGAAATGTAAAATTTTCAGGTTTTTTGAGCATCTCAGTTTAAATTGAGCATTTTGATTCTTCATTTCATAATGCAGCTGCTTGCTTATAAAACTGTGAAAATATAAGGTTTTCAGAAAATAAATTAGAAAGAAATTATAAACATTTAATGCAATAAAGTTTTTCCTTCAACCTGAAACTTCTTCTTCAGTTTCGCCAATTAAAAAGAAAATCATTTGAGGTCTACTGAAAACCATTCTCTGTTATTATTAACACTAATATTCTGGGGTTAGATGCCAAACCAAAGGATCACTCATTCACACAGCTTTCCAAAGAGGTAGAACATGTAAATCTTTAATGTCCCACACTGGGAGTTACTTGCTTCTGATAGATGGCAGGTAGGAGAGTGAAGGAACTGGACAAGTAAGCTCATCATGTAACATAGCATTGGGTGTGTGAAGCTAAAAATGTCAAATCTGGAGATAAAATTGAATTTCAGTGCTGCCCAAGCACTTCTCTCTCAGCAGGTAGAGCCAATGCCTGCCCAGCTCCTTGGAGGAGACCAGAGTGCAACTCAACCAGCTGCTTTCAGAGCTGGAGGACACTCCCAGGGACTCTTCAAAGAGCACAGGGGAGCAAAAGATTTTGGAAAGACCTAAGAAATGCGGAAGCAAAACGCTTCTAAGTGGTTATATAAACACAAAGGGCAGAAATGGCAAGTGCTACTCTCTCTGTGCCTCAGGACATCCACTGGAGAGGAAAGTCTCCATAGAACAGCATGTGAGCAAACACAGAAATGTAACGCAGCACAGATTGGCATTGGGTCTGAAAACAGGGTAAAGGTTTCCATCTTTGCTCCTGAGGAAAGATCAGGATCTCTCTATATACTTTCTTTACACATCGTTAAAATATTATTCTTAATTATATGAAGCTTCATAAGGTCTGATGCATGTGACAGTCACTGTTGGAATGAATGGAGCTGTGCTGGTGTAAAGCTGCGTTATCACGGTGGTGAATAGGACTTAGGTTTATGCAGTGATGGACTTTTAAGCTCACAGAAGCAGGCAAATCAGAGCTCAGCAAGTTTAATGAAGTCTTTTTGTATATATGTTTTGAAATGCCACAGCTGGTCTTATAACTAAAAGAGCTGCCTTAATGAAAATGGGGAGGGAAGATCAGAGAAAGATTTATTTCCTATACACTTACTGTATTTTTCAGTTATATACATTTAATTTCATAATCTCAAGAGTAATAGCAGGAGCAAATATTTTGCTAGGCTAATGCATTATTAATGGTAGAATAAAGTCAGGGAACCAGACAACTTTGGCACCTTATTCTAGGACCACATGAAAAACGTTGCACATAAATGACAGGCAAAATAAGCAACCTGGCATCTTATTGAACACAGAACATGATGTGTTGCAAAGCCAGGAAGCATCCTTGATTTATCCAGTGGAACCTGACATTTCCTACAGCCCAGAATTGGCTTAACATTAATTAAAGCTTTGCATGAAATTGTTATCTCTTTTTCCCCCTTATTGTTCTCATGGTCTGCAACCTGTTTTTTTTTTTGAAATGCTGCAGTTCATGGATATGAATAAACATGAATGACAGACCTGAAAAGCTGAATCCAAATGTCAGAACATGCGTATGTCCCTAGTAATCAAAACACACTTTTCCCTTATTAATAATGTTATGCAGTTTCTTGGAAATATGTTAAATGTGTGGCCCTCAGAAACTCACTACGAGGTTTGGAGAAAGGCAGATTTTGAAAAGCAAAGCAACTAAAAATGAGAAAAAATTCATAGCAATTTTTTTCCTCTGACAATTACTTCTTCTTCTATGAAGAGTCTGAAATTCTCTTTCTTTTAAACATCAGTTGACAATATTATGACAAAATTTTGCCAAGGTCTTTGAAATTCAAAATACATTGTTGTACTGTTAAATCACACATGTGCACAGTGTTGCCACTGTTTCTTGCCCAAATAATTAGTGTTCTTTGTATTCTTGTACAAAGGGTTAAATGGTAACTTCATTTTCTGTGCACATACAGCAGCTAGCACAATGAAGAAAAATCCTAAAAACTTGCAAGTAACATTTATCTTGTCTAACTCTAGCCATTTAAATACTATGTGTTTCTAGTCTTAGCCCATTATTTAGACTGTCTCCACAGTCACTGGAAAGAGCAAGGTATCACCAGAGGGGAATTCATCCCATCCTAAAATATGTAAGAAGTGTGAGATAAAACACTCTCTGAAGTGACCTTGTTCCATGCTTTCATTAGGGAGGAAATTTAGCTGACTACTGTAGTTAAAGACTAATTTTTATATGGCTAAAGTTAGGTGAGATGAATCTCAGATGAAAGAAAAAATGTTATAAAATTAATTTTATCTCCCCACCCCCCCTTTGTTTTCCTTTGTAAACCTGGAAAGAAAAATTCTGTGATTGGAATCCACAGGTATTTGTGCTGTCTATGAAAAGTGATGCGTGATAAAATGAGTTCTGTAGGAACAGTCGCCTCAGGAAAAAGAAAGGGATAGACATCAAAAAAGTGATTTCCATGAACCTAATACTACCCTGGGACACATATAAAAGTTGGCTTATGCTACAAGATCCATGCCATACCTGTATTCGTCAGAAATTATTTTACGTTTCTAAATAAAAAAATATTTTGGTAGGATTCCCTTTGTTAGATCTCAGATTCTCCTCATGGCTTTGAGAATGGACTCTGAGATGAATTCAGACAATCTGAATTCCACTTAAGTGCCTGTACTAGTCAATAGAGAAAGCTTCAAATATCTAATTCAAAGTGCTTTTGGAAGGTGCTGGGTGGATTGTGACATAGAGCAATTTTTGTCACCAGAATATGGCCCTCACATCCTTCATGGCCCAATTTCCCCATCTATAATATAAGCACTGTGATATTTGTTTGTCTTGCAAGGGTACTGAAAAGCTTATACCCTAACAGTTAGCATTCACCTTTTAAATACTTTGTATAGGAACTGCAATAAAAGTAAAATATACCATAAATCATTAATGCAATCGTATTTCTGGAGCTTTTTTAATGGAAAAGGTATCCATATAATTATCTATCCATTATCTTTTGAAATAGTTCACCAGCTCTGAGAAGAATGATATAAATATCTTTCTTATTGGATAGAGAATGATAAAATATAAGGGTTTCAGTTTTCAGTGTATTTTATTTGTCCTGCAGTTTTGTTCACATAATATTTATAGAAGATTATGTGGCTATTAACAAACATTTTTCTGTGGCAATAGAAAGGTTTCATGGTCAGTGAAGAGCTGAAAGTAAAAAGGAAAAAGGGCAAAGGTATTTTCTTCCTTACTTATTCTGAGAAAATAGAACTGGTATGATACTGTCAGGGATGGCATTTTATTCCACGACACAGCAAATTTGTTTTCTTGCAGTGACTCTAACAGACTGCTTGGTCAACCTCACCTCTAGTTACCACATATGTATAGTATATTTGAAGAAATGAAATCTGGCCCTGAGAGTCACATTCTTCTGTGGTACAAATGGAGACTCACAGATAAAAAATCAGCAGAATTTTAGCATGCAAATTCAAGTAAGAAATTTGTGACATTTGTTTCTCATGATTCTATTTCTGTGTTGTCTTACAGTATGTGATATGCGAAGTGTTAGTGTGGAGATTTATTTCTGAGAAAAATATCCACAGGCATGACAGGACAGTTTAGTCTCTTCCTTGGATTCCGTTTAATCATTTCTGTAATGTGGAATTCTCTCTCCGTTCTCCCCAAGAATGAATTGTTTCAAAATGTGTAGTTAAACTGAAAATAAAGTATTATCCTGCAGGTGGTTTGACTGTATTATTTCACTAAAAAAAAGAAATATTTAAATATAGCAAGTTACACATTCATTAGTGATTTATCCTCCTTTAGGAGGCTTTACCAGTAAAGACTTCAGCATCTACTGTTGCTTGGTGGAGGGAAAACAGACATTTCACATAAGCATCTCAAAAAGATGCAAAATCACTGAACGTGTATCCTCAGGAATTGCTCACATCAAGGACTAGATCCTTGTTGCTAACTTTCGTATGAACAAACAGGGAGATATAATCCTGTCTCACAAGCATTTATGATTTTCCAGTCTATTTTACTGAGTTATGATGACCCTTCAATAGAAATACCATACATCTGTGAATGACTTTGGAAATATTAGTTTAAGTAAGTCTGGAAGTACAAGAAGTCTGACACTTGACTGATTTTCCTTCTTACTAGACCTTGTGCTCAACTACAAGATTTCAAGTGTCCTCTTCTACATCTCTGTTTTCATGTCTTATACATTTTTTCCCAGGCTTCTCTGGCAAAACCTTACTCATTCTTGTCAGCTTTTCCCACAAAGGTAGTCTTCTCTCTCATGACACTTGGTACAATCTCTGGAGCATCTTGACTTGATATATGCTTTCCTCCATATTTAGAGAAAGGAAAGAGACACGCTGAGGGAACATATTTAAGGATCTCTCAGAGCATAGAAATTAAGATAAAAATAAGGCAAAAAGATCCTTCTGGTGTCTCCACCAGTAGTGAAAACTGGATGCCAATGCAAAAATACAGTGTCAGAGCAAGCATATGTGATCCCACCTGTAATCACTCCCCCAGCATTCAAATGAGGATAAAAGACTTCTTGAGCCAAAGTGCTTTCAGTACATAGAATTCAAAGACTGCATTCTTGCAAACTTGTCCAGTCTCCCATTGACCTGTAGTCAGATTTTACTATCTGCAATACCCTTCGGAAAGGAGTTCCACAACTTAATTCCTCTACTTATGTCTAGAAAATCCCAGGAAGAAATAGGCATTAGGATTAAATGGCAGTTGTAAAGCCTATTCAGATGGAATATATTGTTCACACACTAAAGATTCTGTTTATCTCTAACTTTCTAGGTTACTTTAAATAGATATATTCTTCTGCCACAGTGATATGTTTGTAGATTTTCTTATTTTGAATCCACCATATTTGCAACAGAGACATTACAAAAGATTGTTCCAGATTCTACATAACATAGCAAAAAGGGAGAAGCCACAACCAGAAAAATGCAATAAAAGAGAGATTTAAGCAGAAGGTTGGACTGGTTAACTTCCTGAAGTCCCTTCCAACCTACATTATGCTAAGTCCTATGTACAGTTGAACTATAAATAACCAGTAGCCATTCTTCTAAAAGTTGGTAATCTGGAACAAATGTATGGTATTATGTAGTGCCAGTGGAAAACATCTCTCTGCTTGATCCCTGAGTGAGTTCTGAATTTTCCCATAGTGTAACTGAAAATGCATGAAGCTTGATACTACTCCACAGCTCATAGCCCCTAGGGTAGACTCGGGGAGCTGCCTTGGCAACACACATTGCTGTCTGGACAATGGTCGCTTTCTCAAAAGTTGTATTCTTCAGGTTTCCTGGAGAACATTTTCCTCTCCACTTCCCTTCACATAGAAATGTGCATGTAAAGAAGACAAAAAATGAGTATCCTCCAATTTTATAATGTCTCATCTATACTTCAGTACTGCTAGGAAAGAAAATGATTCCACTCTGCAGTGCTTTCTGTAAACTGGCACCTCTCTACCAGTAACTAGCAAGATTCATCCTTTAAGCACAGATTTAAGTCCCCTTGCTTCTGTTCTTGTTCTTTGGATGTGCAAGGAGTTGAAGCACCCCTTTTACTCCAGAGAAAAGCCATGATCCCTAAATTACAGTCATCATCAGGATTATCCTCAAAATAGGAACAAATAACAAAACAACCAGGCTAACATGGAATCTGTGTAATAGCTATCAGATGTAAAATAAAATGTCTGCAAAATAACCTTGTGATTTTTTTAGTCAAAGGATCACACTTGCTTGGAATTATCCCATTAATACACATTTACAGGGCAAGAGGCCTACAAATACAGATGCCAAGGGAAAATCAGAGCTACTGAAATTTTTAGCTTACAGTGGAGACTGGAGGGGGGTCTTTGATAAGAGAGATAGAGCAGAAAAAAGAAATGCTGTCTTGGTTTTAAGGTGATGTTTTCTGTCACCCTTTTCCCTCCCTCCCCTGACTGAATGTAACCATTAATTGTATGAATTGAACAGTTGCTATGGCTAAATTGGACAGGAACCTCAGGAGGTCAAAGCATTCCTGCTTGTTAAAGCTACTGACACATTTTACAGTTTTACAGAATGTCAGAGTCCATCGTGCTGTAACTTTGCTGCTGAGGATCCTGTCTCTTGTAAAACACTTGCGGCTGCTTTATGAAACTTTCAGGTACATCTTTGAATCTACAACTGAGTCAAAAATTTCGTCCTTCTCTTCTTACTCCGCTTCATATTTTTGCTTACTATCTTGTCACGGGCCTGTGGAAGCTTCTTTCCTTTTTACTGCCTCTACTTTTTTTTTTCAGGCAGAACTGTAAGTTCAGAGAGCTTGAGTGACGGCAACCTCTACTGCTTTCCTACCATTGCAACACTTTAAATTGGTGGAAAGGGGCAATTAAACTAACCACTAGGGTTTGGCAATTCGCATTCAGCATCTGCTGTGCCTATATGGCCATGCACAGCTGTCTTCCTTCCAAGGGAAATGTACAAGTGAGTTGCATCTGGAATCACAATGAACTGAGATGTCTCTGAAGCAGGCTGTGATGGCAACTTCATTTCATTCTGCTTTTTTCAGCTCCAAGATAACACAGCTGCAAAGAGGGTTCATAGAACAGAAAGACCAGACAGGTATTTTAAGCACAGTTCTAAATAATGATGTCGCTGATCAGTATCGTAAAACAACCAGTTTTGGAGTAACAAATCTTGATATTTTTGTAACTAAAAACTTGTAAGATTTCATCATATACAAACTCTGTTTATCAATGTCTGGAAACATGTTTAGTACACTATTTTTATTATGGCTTGTTTTGCTAGAGTTTAGAAGACTACCAGAAGATGGAGTTTCACGGTTCAAAGTGTTGTTTTCACTCATGTAAAAAGTACTCTCTGACATCCTCCCTCCAAGACAGAGCTTACCATATAGACAGAAAAGCATGGGAAAAGAAAAAAGTCAAAGAAAAATGAAACAAATTTTGCCAAGTTTCACTGCAGGTCAGTCACAGGAACCTTTCCTTTCCTAGTGCCCTATACTCTAACAAGCTGTGACACCTTTTGTGCTTTGAAAATCTGCAGGACATAAAGATCTAATTGTTATTATATTGGGTCCCCTATATTTTTTGTATTTAACATTTGATTAACAAGATTTTTAGTTTTAAAGACACTTTTATTTTTACAGGAGAATATTTTTATTATTTTAGTAAGCCTGGAAGTTGACAGTCTTCATTTTTCTTTGTGCTTCTTCATGATCATTTTAGGAAGAAATTTTTTCCGGAGTGTGAACCAGCACCCCTTTAACAAATATCAGAATAATGTGTCATAAAAAATGTCTTCACTAAAACCTCACAACTTCTAGCCAAAGAGCTAAAAGGGCTCTATAGATAATAGCGCCTTCCTCACAGTCACAGCGTAAAGATATTATTTCTGTTCTGATAATGGAAAAATAAAAAAGGAGAAATGGTTTGTGATAGTCCCACACCAAACCTGGTGTAGAGCATGGAGAATAGGAAGCAAGAATTTTTTTTTCCTCTCCTACATGTGATTCCTTCTCTTTCATGCCTAACACAGGGACAGCAATGGCTATATGTTTTCAGAAAGATCATAACATGACCTTCAACATCTTTTAGCTTTCAAGCTGAGTTTGGGTGCACTGAAACATTATGAAATCAAGTGCTGATGAAAGAACCTAGAGTCCTCTGCTATTGGATACCCTTCTCATTAGTGTTTGTGGGAGCACCTCTAAGCCAAATTCTGGACCGGGGCTTCATTGTTCTGAGTAATAAATAACAACTACAAGAACTCTAACATCCCTTCCCTAAAGAGCAGGACTCTGGAAATCATCCTGTCCATGAGCTGAGAATGTTCCTGTAGCCCCAGGAGCTGTATCTACACTAGTAATCTACACAGGACCACAGTATGGGCCTGAGCACTGTGCTGTGTTCAACTGCGTTTAATTAATTAACAAAGGCTAATTGTGAGCATGCTTCCTGGCACAGTTTCAGCCCATGACAATTTACCCCAATCTGTCTGATATTCAGACACAGCACAACAAAGCTATGTTCCCGATAGGCAGCAAGAATGAGGCCACCTTGCTTTGGTGGTGGAAGGAGACTTAGCCATACAGATGCAAGGCGCTCCAAGGGGCTGTTCTCAGGGTGTGGACCCTTGAGAATGGGATCTTTTAGTGAATAGTACAGATGTAGGTGGTGCTTCCAGGTACTTAAGTAAGATCCAAGGGTGCACTTAATAGAATTAAAGGATACCTTTTCACCAGTCACCTCATATCTAGGGATAATCAGTGTTGAAAGGATAAGTGTTTCTCCAGAAAAATCTCCTTAAAATGGTGACCTTTTGAGAAGCTCCAGTGAGAGCTAATCAAGGAAGAGCTATGGAATCAATCTCTGGTCACATCCTTTCCAAAGCAGTGGATGCATTTTTTGGATTCGTTGATTCACACTGACTGGGAGAATGAAGAGAATATACAACTTTTTCATTATTACTGTTTTTAGGCTGAGCTTATGTATATGCACATGGTGGATGAGTTTTTAGGAAAAACATCACAATACTTTGTAATACACATGCAAAAATAGATCTGTAGAAGAGTGCATCTTTGTGCGGAAGTGTGGTAATCATAATCAGTCACACTGTATTTCTGCCTTGGGGTACACAGGCTGAAAGAAAGGTAGAGAACTACTGTTATAGATAATCCTCTGTAATGATTTTCCTTTCTTCAGGACAGTCTTGACAACAGCACCTTGCCCTAGGAAAGTTTTCTTTGATCCATTTTGTGACTGAAATACAAATTCCCTATTTTGCGTTTCCCTCTCTTCAAACTAATGTTTCCTGCAATAAGGATGCCCTGCTTAGAAGTGTTTTTTCCAAACAGATTAAAAGAAATAACAGAGTTAAAACTGAGGATCAGGAATTGGGTCTGAAAGATGGGAGGGTGCTTGCTCTTTATTTGCTTTTCTTTCTGCCTTTTTGAGGATGCTGTCATGTCCTGTTACACATATCATCTATTTGATATTATTTCACTTATCAAGAATACAGGCAATCAGCATTGTAAGCAGGAAAAGAGGTCTTTTTTTAAGGCATAGTGTTTCATTGTGGAGACAATTTTTTTTGAAAAAAAAAATGCAGACTACCATACAATTTTCAATGCATGTGCATAAGAAAGCAAGCTGTTAACAGATCTCTAGGGCATGTTTGGTAAAAAGCATATATTTTTGTGCCTGCATTAAGGGATCTGATAAATCTGTGCACTGCTGTTGTAATAACCCAGAAGTCAGAATGGATTGCAAGGGACAGACAACCGAATCCCAATCAGGTATCCAAAATTGGTGCCTCAGGACATTGACCAGTCAGGTTTTGAATATCTCCAAGGATGGAGACTCCACAATTACTCTGGCCAACCTGTTCCATTGTCTGACCACCCTTACAGAAAAAGGGGTTTTTATGTTTAAATAGAATTTCCTGTCTTTTAATTTGTGCCCATTGTTTCTTGTCATGTTTCTGGGCAACAATGAGAAAAGCTCTGTCTTCCTTAGTCCGTCCCCCCCATCAGGTACTTTTACACATGGATAAGATACCCCCTGAGCCTTCTCTTCTCCAGGCTAAAAAATTCTAGCTCTCTCAGGCTCTCCTCGTATGACAAATGCTCCAAGCCCATAATAATCTTTGTGGCTCTTTGCTGGACTCATTCCAGTACATTCTTGTCTCCCTTGCACTGTGGAGCCCAGAACTGGACAGAGCAATCCAGATCTGGTCTCACCAGCGCTGAGTCAAGGGGGAGGATCACATCCCTCAACCTGCTGGCAATGCTCTTCCTAATGCAGCCCAGGATACCATTGGCTTTCTTGACCGCAAGGACACATTGCTGGCTCATGTCCAACTTGTTGTCTAACAGGACCCCCAGGCCCTTCTCCACAAGGCTTTTTTCCAGGCAGTTGACCCTCAGTCTGTACTGGTGCATGGGGTTTTCCTGGCATTTCATCTTATCAAACTTCATGAGGTTCCTGTTGGCCCATTTCTCCTCCCTGTTGAGATCTCTCTGAATGGCAGCACAACCCTGCTGAAGTGTAATGCCATATGGTCAATAGAGTACTCATATGCCAACAGGCTTGGTGGTAAGCAATTTTTAAATAAAGTAAATTCAAATTGCTACTCTTGCTGTTATTACTATTATTATTTGTCTTTATCATATGGGAATAGGCCAGAAATGTATCTTGAATAAGCCAGATATAACTCAGTAACTCAACTGACACTTCGATGGAACAACAGTACAGAAAAATAATGTAACCCTGTCTGAGACTAAATTCCTCCAGCCTGTACAGTACAAAAAGAACTAGAAGTGAAAATCTTCTAGCTCTTCCAAGAAATTGATGTTTTTCTATTATTATAAAGATTTCACCAACCTCTTGATTATTCCTTCTGGACACTAGACAATCTGTTTCCTAAATGATCACACTGATCTCCTGATCTTAAAGTTGAAAAAGAGATCTAGACATACCTTATTTTTGTGGTATAAATCTAGACCTGGCACAAGTGGAGGTGGATTTAGCGCTTTTGTCTTAACTTCACTGTTACTGGCACCAAAGCTAAACACACTCAGCAAGCTTGGTAAACTCTTGAGTACAGCACTTTTGCAGCTTTCAGGCACATATTGAAGCAAAATCACTGTCTGCAGGTGAAAGGGTAGAGCTGTCAGTTTTTTTCTCCAACCAGCACATGCTACCAGGTTGTTATTATTAATAGATATATGTATTTTTAAGTCACAGCTACTTTGTAGTGTAAGACAGTGACACTTCAATGAGATAGATACACCTGATATTGTCTCTGGCTTCACCAGAGCGTATCAACCTTTAACTAGAGGACAGTATATTGTGAAGCTTGTTCACTTGCCACGCTCAGTTAATTTTAAACCTCTCTTTGGAGCACATGCTATCAAATGTGTCAAACATATCATGGTTTTCTGATGTGGATTCCAGCTTATTCACTTTTAACTGGGATCACTGAACTTATTTTATCAATATTTTTATTATTGTTATAGCTATCTGACCTTCCTATTTTGCTGACTTTGGTTGGGCTAAATTCGAACTTTGCTCTCCATGGAAGAAAATGAATGACTAATCTGGTGAATATGTTATTGCTGTTTTATTATGTAGCTGAAGTAAATGTAGCTTTCATGAAGGCTTCCACTTTATCGCTACAGCAAGAATGTCAGCCACGCAATTAACTGACTTTTAATTTTTTTTAAGCCCCTTCTTCCAGTGCCTGGCTTTGCAGATTAAAATAAGCTTGCTCCAATATTAAATTCAGGAATATTTACTGCCCTAAATGTGAGAAAACTAGAGAAAGCAAAGAAATTTAATGTGGCAAACAAGTTAAATTACTATTGCCCTAGGCTTTCATATAAGTGTGCAGAGCTGTAATGACGGTTTGCTGCACTTGTAATACGTTGTTTAGAAAAAAAAACGTTATGTTGATATGTAAATAATACAGAGAATTAAACCATCATAGAAGTTGTGGCACTGATTCTGCATTCTCTTACTCTTCCAAAATATGAGACATAGATGAATCTTAGGGAAAAGAGTGATCATAAAAAAACAAAAAACAGCCCAACATTGATAAACAACATTAGAGGGTATTCAGCTAGGGCCCCCAAAAAGGAGATGAACCAAGTCTAGATTTCAGGAGTAATTTATGCTCAAATGGCTACTCACAGCATGATTATCGAATTAGTTATTCATATGATGGTAGTAAATTAGAGGCAGGGTTCATGTCATGGGTACCACTCATAGTTAAAATATACACTCCCGTGTGCTTGTGGATTTTTGCTCCAAGTCTTGGAGGTGTTTTTTTGCAGAAACGCCTCCCACTCCAACCAGCTCACTCTTCCTCTGCTTTCACCAGAGCTGCGAGGACATGTAAGGAACCAGCCGTAGAGCAGTTGGCAAAGGGGTTATACATTTAGCTGATGACAGTAAACAGACAGCACACATGAGCAGACATTCAAGTCAGAGAACTGTAAAATGATAAACCAGATATATTTTAGCTCAGCAAAGTTAGTAGCAAGCATGTGAAAATACCAAGACTCTGTTATGACCATTATGAATAACCCCAGGTGTGGAAGGCTGCCTCTCCTTAAAAAGATCAACTCATTTGCCTTTCCCTTTATATGCTAAGACATCACTGGAAAACCGTTAGAAAACAAAGAAACAAACAAAACTCCTAGTACATCATTGTGAACTATCACTCTTTCAGGTATGTTCTATACGCATGAAGGGAGAAGAATTGTATTTGTATTTTTTTGTCAATCTATCATGAAGTTCATATGAAGTGTATTTTGTAGATTTTGTAACTGGGCTGGTAAGTTTTTAAGAATACTTTGTAGAGCTGAAAAGGTAAATTAAACAGTACAAAGGGAAGCCAGGTTGAAACCCAAAATCTAGTGAAAAGAGATAAAGGAGTTCTATGCATGCACATATTAAAAGGAAGAGTTCTCAGAAGAAGTCAACCAACTCGGGGAGCTAAGGCTAAGACTCCTAGGACTGTAACACTTCTGAGCCTTTTGTTGCCACAGCAGTCTGGACAAGAGGCAGTCAAGAACTGAACTCTTTGTTTATGATTCATACAACCCTCCTTTTTAATAACCCTTTGACTAGCACAGGCAATTTGACTTCGAAGAGACCTGCAGCTCAAGAGAGCACCTGGAAGTGTCTGGGCTGAATATAAGACTATTCATAAAGAAAGAAGAACATAACTCATCACATAGGAAAGGAACTAAGCTACATTACTGAGAGAGTGTAGAAACCGATCTTATCTCCAGGTGCAGATGCAATATTGTGATAAGGTGCTGCAGTCCCTTCCTCAGCACCCGTTCCCACTCCCCTATCACAGTCCTGGCTACACATAAAGCTTTCTTCCAATATTCCAAGCCATAGGACAGTTTTGGCGCTCAATATAGCAACCAGGAGTGTAAATGCAGCACATGCTTCTGTGTCCACTCCCTTCCCACAGGAAGCTACCTGTGAGTAGAGATGCGGGAGCTGCCATCACAAGATCCAATGTGAAGGTCACGCCCCACGATTTGTCCAAGTGTGAAGAAACTGCCATGTGTATGAGAAGAGATATTTCAAAGCCTGTCCCTCCTCACTCACAGCTGGGAGCACCTGTCTCCATTTCTAATGACTTATCATCAGCCTTTACTGAGAACCTTGTATTTCTAGGCAGCTGAAATATGGAAGAGACAGTCCCTACTTTGCAGAATTTACCATCTGATTAGATAAGGGGCAGGAGGGGATTTGGTGGCAGAGATGTGGCGCAGCACTTGAACTCAGTTTCCAAAGCCTCAATCCATTGCTCTTCCTTGCAGGAAACTTCACTTTTCCTGTTGTGTCAGTGTAGGTGCATACAGAATGAGACCACCTCACAAGAGTTTTGGAGATTCATTAGCCACTCAGATCCCAGAGAGCTTGCAGAGGTGCTTGAAAGTGCTCAGATGGAAAGAGCTACAGCACTGCAGATTTCAGTTATTAGATGATGCCTCGGACATCCTTCTACTAGGTACTGCAGTTGTTCCATTCCCACCAGGAGGCATTTAATCTTCAACCTCTACTTACAGATCATATAGAAATGAATAGAGTGCAGGAGGAAGTATCCAGAGCATGATCAAATATATGCACTTCTCTGTCACTCTGCACTATGGCAATTTTACTTGCAGTGTGAGAAGGAGAAATATGAGTTACTGTCTTTGCCAGTGCTGCAGTGGCATTTGTGGACTTACTTCCTGACAGCCCGTTCTGCCTCCAGGATGGTTCCATGCATGAAGGAGGAGGCATGGCATACATGTGGCCACCAATGCTATGGTTCTGCCTGGACTATCTCTCAACTACAGGAGAAACAGAGGGGCTCATTGTGCCTCCAAAACAAGGAACAGCAAGAGGCACTTAATGAGGAGGAAGTGCTTAATTAATTGCCTTTTCAATGAGAGAGAGGTTAAAAAGCATTAAATTCATAAAACGATGGAGAAAGTCACAAACTCACTGAAGAAAAATCAGCATGACGTTTCTCAGCTATGACTGAACACCACACGTGCATCCCTGTCTTACTGTAACTGCTCTAGGGCTGACATCTCCAAAAGTTGTTTCAAAATTAAATTAAAAAAAAAGGAATAAATTGAGAGACAGAGATGCTTTGATTTCTTTGTTCCCTTCCCATAAATATTAATGGGTTTCCTAGGTGCTGCCATTGTGACATGCTGTGGACGGGGGCAGAACCTGTACTTGCTTGGCTTGGCTTTGCTGCATACAAATGAGAGCTTTCAGAAAGGCTGCAGGTGAAACTGCACGCACAAAGTAAAATTATAGCTGCCCCTTGTCAAATGCAGGAACATGGTCCAATAATAGCTGCTTATTCTATCAGCAGATAATGCAGTCATTGTGTCAGAGACCTACTCAACAGCATTGTAGTATTAGGGGAAAAAAGGGTAACATAGGTTGCCAGAGAAAGCATAAAACTGGCAGTTTATCACTAATACTTCCTCACTGTCTGACTTCAAAAATGTTTCCCCTCTGTCACACTGGTCTCTTTACAATTTTCTATTCATAGTCTTTGTCATTTTTATCAGAAAATGAACAGGCTATGTAACAAACTGAAGATGCATCTCATATGAATAAATCAGATGGCATGTGTAAAAGCACAGATATAGCTTTCGCTGCAAGAAACCAAGAGAAGAGAGACTAGCATCAGAAAAATTTTCAGCGATTATGCTTTCCAAAACTGTCATTATTTTGATTAAGGTGATACAATAGTAAGTTTTAAATCATGACTGAATTGTAAAAACTACTATACAGAAATAGACAAATGACAATCTTGCCCTTGACAATCTAAAATACAACAAATAAGAGGAAAAAATTATTAGATACAGATAAACAGGTTTTCACAGGGAAGCCCAGAGACAATCTGGGTCTTCATGGAAATGTAATGGACCTTTTAATCCATTTATTAACATCACAAGCAATTTCATTCCAAAAATGTTTTCTCTCCACTCTTAAAAAAATACCACCTTCAACGTAGTTTGATAAGCAGTCATTTCAACTTATATATGAGGAATTTACTTCAGCTTTATTTATCTCGGAGATTTAGTGTACCTTTGTCATTTAAATAACCTATGCAGTAAGTTATTTAGAGACAGGTAACACAAGTGGGCAAATCATCTACATCTCAAACTTGATGAACTGTATCCTAGAAATGTCTCTGTCTTTCTACTAACTATAGAGGGAGCCTAGATTTGTAGCTAAGACTTCTTCATATGGCTAAAGTGAGGTGAGATGAATCATATCTGATTAGACTGGGTTAAAAATAATGACTCTGAAGAGATTTTATATGGAAACATAGAAGCTAATTCAGTTGATATGAAAGGGCTCATACATTTGTGGGCTATCTAGGTATCTGAATTTCCATCCTAGGATCAAATCCATTTATCATAACAGTGTGAACTTTGTGACACTGATTGCACAAGCACTTTGTATAGAAACACTCCTAATCTGTTGCCTCCTAACAGCCAAGAATTTTTAGCAAACTGCCATCTCAATAGCTGTGTGTAACTCTCGGGATGTATTTTTTCCACTGTTTCATCGAAGAATTTAAAATGCCTGAATGAATGCTTGAGATTATGGTCTCCATACCCTTCCCTTCTCAGCTAATGGAGGGAGATGGACAATTCCAAAGTGTAGTTCAGATCGCAGAAAGGTACCATACTTACTCAGCCCTCAGATATTTCCATCAAGTTGCACGTATATTTAAATAACAGTTGACAGAATCATGTCTAGTGGAACTGCCCAAGACACACTTGCCCTATTTCTAGAGCCTTCTTGAAGAGAAAGTGATATTATAAAATCTGTGCAATTGTATGGAGAGCTCAGCTAGACAAAATGGCAAGGTAAGATCCACTATGAAGATTTGTTAACCACAGTATAGAAGTTCAGGCCTTGCTAAAGTGCCAGATGAGCTTGTCAGAGATACGAATTCTGGGACAATCTTCAATTCCTCTCATCTAGGTCCTGCATCTACTTCTAAATGTGAGATGGCTTTATTTTTTATTCTGTTTTGGTGGCAAAAAGATGGCAAAGTAGTGCAATATGTGTGAGCTGCTTTAAATAGGCTCTCTGTAGCAGTAACAAATGATGTTCACACTCTTCATATGCTGTTATGCACATAATGAGTGACTTTGAGATAGCTTTGTTCACACAGTCATTTCTGATTAGGGAAGATTTATCGTTTACTTCAAAAGCATCTACCACATCACTCAAGGTATGTTGTAAAATATATTGTCCAACTGCACATTTAAGCACACAAGGACTCATCACTGAAATGTTTCCCTAACTAAACTGAAAATATCTCATCCATTTCTGCCCAACCTCCCTGAAAAAGGAAAAAAAGATCTTTGGGATCTGACTATTACAAGTACTGCATTTAAAACCTGGGCAACCACAGACAAATGCAAAGTCTACGTCTCATGATCAGCCTTTTTTCTTACTTAAATATTAGATTGTTAGCTCAAGTCTTTTGACAAATTTTAGTTAAAAACACATGAAGTAAAGAACTAGTCTGTATGACATCTGAGAACCTTACATTTTGGGGACGTTTTTCCTTTAGGTACTGAATAGAGATATTCTTTCCAAAGTTAATAGGATCTTTAAAGTCATGGTTTCTAAGAGGAACTGAATTTAAATAACAATGCATAGTAACTGATGGTAGCATAATAGGAATACTAAATACACAATAATTTCATAATTACTAAGTGCTAAATAGAAAACCTTTGTATATCCTTTGTTTGGATCCACAGAGCAGTAGTATTTCAGTTAAGTTTATGCCTGGCTTTGAGATGAGAAGATTTAGATTTATATGCAACAAAATGAAATATTGGAAGCGACCATGCATTTTTCCATGTATAACAACCCAAGGAACCAAATTAGTTCCTTCAGATTTTGCATATCTCTCAAATGCATTCTACAATCTTAAAACATGAACAAACGATTATGAGTAAGTAAGTTGCTGCAACATAAAAAGTAGGTGTTCCTCAGACAAGTTGAATATGTGTCTAGACTATACAACATTGAGTAGCTGCTTTTAAAAAAAAGGCTCTACTTCTCTAGGACCTCACACATCTCAGTTATTAAGAAAACATGCTCAACCAAGGACTCATGACCCATGGTCACTTGATTCGCAGTGTCACTTGATTTCATTTGATCTGATCTGCCCAGCCTCAAAATATATGGGTTTTGATAGACACTGTCTCTTTCTTAGTCCTCCCCATTTAAAATATAACTATTTTTAAAATGTTCAGAGTCACATCTCCTGCACTCCTCTTTCTCACACTGTTTCTAGCACTTTTAAACTTAGAGCACTTCACAAAGTCTAAGATGGAAGCAGCTTGTGTGGTGTTACTGAAATCAGGTAATAGCAGAATTAGTAGCGATCATCAGATGGAGGTAATATAGTTGGATCTTACAGTCCTGGGACTAATAAGCACCTAATGTGTTTCTGATAGCTTTCTCCTCACTATTAACGTCCACGAAGACCAACATAGCAATTTTTCATCTCTACAAGCAGATGTATCAATCCTCTGAACTGCAAGTGAAAATCCTTCCTTCTCATTTGTAGTATCTGAGGACCATCAGCAGAATCGCTAGTAAGTACCAAGGCAAAAATGGATCACAAGATTAATTTCTTCCATGTCTGGCAATATTTTAGGCTTCAACAACAACTATATGAGAAAGCTCAGAGAAGATCTGTCCTGCCCAGTAATGACCTTTAACATTAAAAGCATAAGGTTTAATGTCAAAAAATTACACAGTAAGCAGCACTGAAAAACCTCTCAAAACATCCAATACATAGACACACAAAGGAGAAAGGAAACTAGGTTGCAAAACATGTGCTTAAGACCCACCAGCTTACACATTGTCCATACAACTTTTCCAAGACTCATTTGCTACTTAATCTGGCAAGGGATGTGAAGGACAGCAAGAAGCTTGCAGAGATACCCAACAACTGCCTATGCAAGCAAGAAGGGCTTCTTCAAATACATCAGTAACAAAAAGAAGACTAGGGAAAAGGTGAGCCCGCTACTGAATGGGGCAGGGGCCCTGGTGATGAAAGATATAGAGAAGGCAGAGATACTGAATGCCTTCTTTGCTTCAGTCTTTACTGCTAAGGCCAGCCCCCAGGAATCCCAGACCCTGGAGACCACACAGAAAGTCTGGAGAAAGGAAGACTTTCCCTTTGTCAAGGAGGATCGTGTTAGAGATCATTTAAGCAAACCTGACACCCACAACTCCATGGGCCCTGATGGGATGCACCCACAAGTGCTGAGGGAGCTGGTGGTCATCATTGCTAGGCCACTCTCCATCGTCTTTGAAAGGACATGGAGAACAGGAGAGGTGCCTGAGGACTGGAAGAAAGCCAGTGTCACTCCAGTCTTCAAAACAGGCAAGAAGGAGGACCTAAAGAGCTACAGGCCAGTCAGCCTCACCTCAGTCCCTGAAAAGGTGATGGAACAGCTCATCCTGGATGCCATCTCTAAGCATGTGAGGGATAAGAAGGTGATCAGGAGTAGTCAGCATGGATTCACAAAGGAGAAATCATCCTTAATGAACCTGATAGCCTTCTGTGATGGGATGACTGGCTGGGTACATGAGGGGAGAGCAGTGGATGTTGTCCACTGTCACTTCAGTAAAGCTTTTGACACTGCCTCCCATAACATCCTCACAGAAAAGCTCAGGGAGTGCAGGCTAGATGAGTGAACAGTGAGGTGGACTGAGACCTGGCTGAATGGCAGAGCTCAGAGGGTTGTGATCAGCAGTGCAGAGTCTAGTTGGGAGCCTGTAGACAGTGGTGTATCCCAGGGGTGAACAATACTGTTCACCTTAGTCATCAGTGACCTGGATGAAGAGACAGAGTGCACCCTCAGCAAGTTTGCTGATGATACAAAACGAGGAGGAGTAGCTGATACACCAGATGGCTGTGCTGCCATTCAGAGAGACCTCAGTAGGCTGGAGAGATGGGCAGAGAGGAATCTCATGAAGTTCAACAAAGGGAAGTGCAAAGTCCTGCACCTAGAGAGGAATAACCCCATACACCAGTGCAGGCTGGGGGTTGACCTGCTGGAAAGCAGCCCTGCAGAAAAGGACTTGGGAGTCCTGGTGGATGACAAATTAACCATGAGAGAGCAATGTAGCTTTGTGGCCAAGAAGACCAATGGTATCCTGGGATGCATTAGGAAGAGCATTGCAGGCAGGTTGAGGGAGGTGATCCTCCCCCTCTACCCAGCCCTGGTGAGGCCACATCTAGAGTACTTTGTCCGTGTCTGGGCTACTCAGTATGACAGAGATGTGGAACTACCAGAGAGGGTCCAGCCAAGGGCTATGAAGAAAATTAAGGTACTGGAGCATCTCTCCTATAAGGAAAGGCTGAGCGAGCTGGGACTCTTCAGCCTGGAGAAGAGAAGACTGAGGGGTATCTTATCAATGTGCATAAGTATCTGAAGAGAGAGTGTAAAGAGGATGGGGCCAGACTCTTCTCAGTAGTGCCCAGTGATAAGCCCAGATGCAATGGACACAAACTGAAACACAGGAAGTTCCATCTGAACTTGAAAAAAAGCTTCTTCACTGTGAGGGTGACTGAACACTGGAACGGGTTGCTTAAAGAGGTTGTGGAGCCTCCTTCCTTGGAGATATTCAAAACCCTCTGGATACAATCTTGGGCAACATGCTTTAGGTGACCCTGCTTGAGCAGGGGGACTGGACTACATGATCTCCAGAGGTCCCTTACAGCCTCAACCATTCTGTGATTCTCTGTGACTCATTACAGTCCTTTCTACATATGCACTAAGAACTCAGAAGCTAAACAAATTTCACAGGTCGTCTTTTTTTTTGAAAAAAATTTCTTCCTGTCAGGACCCTGACTCAGTCGTTGTGCATGATGGCATGAGTCCATCCAGTTGGCTTCTAAAATGCTGTAACCATTTATAACCAGCAGTAGTTCCAGCATCAGATATTGTTATTTTCCTATTTAGCACTTCCTCATCATGTTGTGATATTTTGTAAACACCTTTCATGATTCTAGCTGTTTAATATTCATAAAGAAATCTCCAAAGGAAAGTCTCCATTTCATGAATAGGAATACTTACGTAATTTCAGAACTGAAGTAGCAGTAAAAAAAGAATAGCAACTTCTTCATGCCTCAAAACAGAAAAACAATGAAAAAAAGAATAAACTTGCAAGATAAACCTAAATATGGGTCAAAGCACAAGCAATCAGAGGAAATGGAGACAAAGAATATATTTTGTGTGATTATTAGATCGGAAAAGGTTAATAATTTAAAAAGTCTTCCCCGTGTGATGTCCTCTACACCACACCTGCCTACCTGACAGTCTAGGGCTGTACATTTAATTTAAATAATGTTGTTCCTCAGCTTCAAAAACTTATATGCTATTTCATCCTTGATCATTCACACTGGAATTGTTCTTTTTTCTTCTCTTCACATGTGCATCTTCTCAACTCCATTTATGTCTTCAGTATTCCCCCGCCAATATTGTGTCTCAGTTGGCTTGGCTTACAATGAGAAAATGAAAAGTTTTTCAGATATTGTCCTCTTTCTTGTAAATGAATAATAGAGGAAGAAAGTTGGAAACATCATTTCTTGGAGGCTTTTAGAGATTATAGAAATAGAGGCTGTTCCAAAGCCCACGGAAGTCAATTAAGAGATTCATTGACTTCAACAGGCTTTGGAGCTACGCTTAATGAATGTAGGTTTATCTCACTATCTGATCAAGAGCCTCAGATCAATCAACATTGCAGCTGCTCAAGAGAAGAAAACTATTTGTAAATAAATGGTTCACTGATTAGTTATGATACTCTCCCCAAAGCATTTAACTAGTCAATTGATAGTGTACAGAACTGATTACATAGTGGCAAATTTTACTGGTGAGTAAATCAGGGGAACATAAGCTCTCTCTGTCACAAATGTATTCTACAAAGCAGATTCTATAGCCTTGGATAATGTATCCAGCTTGTACTTTTCGTAATACATTTATCGGCTTTTTTCATTATTACATCTGAACGCTTTACAAGTCTTAATAGATTTATCCTCACAGTGTCCCTGAGGCAACAACTATGTGAGCAAAGTTGCCCAAGACTAGGAACCTCTAGGCACAAGCCTGGAGGAAAATACTTGAAGCAATCACATGCAAAGGAACAGCTGGCCAGAGAAGAAAATATTCTGTGTCAGGAAGAACTGACTATGAGACAGAACTTGGGTAGCATCCCTGATTAGGTCAGATTTAGTTCAATTTAGGATTATGTGGCTCCAGCTTTTCCTTTCTTCATTGTGATAGATGGGCTTTTCAAAGATTTCATGTGTCCATTTCAGAAGTGACAAAAAAAAAAGTAAAATTGTATACTAAAGTTTTTGATGCCGTCATCTTGAAGACTAGATCTACTAAAATTGGAATTATTATAAATTGTTGTATGTTGTATGTGAATAAGGTTTGTTGCCCTGTAAATATTGTACTGTTATTGATACTAACAGGTGCTAAGAGTTTGCAAGGCCTAAGAAACGAGGCTCGTCAGGCTTGCTCTGCCTGCATGTGTTGATGTGACTGGAGCTTTATCTTAGCTTGTTTAGCTTAAATAAATTTTCTAACTACCAGGTTGCTATGGCTAATCTGTTTTGTTTGTATTTGTATGGTACAATGATAGTTTTTAAACAGATAGATGCAACAGGCATTTATTTTGTGTATAATGAGATATTTATGAGTAATGTAGTGATTTAGTGTATAGAAACACAGACCTGGTATGACAGCAGAGGCCTTAAGAAGTGGAGGCACAGGACATGGTGTGGAGGACTAGGAGCATGGGATGGTAGAAAATGGCGTACGAGCTGGCCCAGAGCTACAAACAAGTCACCAATTGGTCAGTTAAAGAAATGTAGACCTGGAGCTGTGCAAAACCACGTTTGACAGTAACAGAGAGCACAAAGAAATAGCATCTGACCTACGTAAACTGCATTATATACAGTAAGTTTGGATGTAATGTGAATTTAAAGACCAAAGAAGAAAAAGATGTAAAACATGTTAGCAAACATAGACTGAAAAGAAAGAAACCACCATTGTCAGCACCATAATTTTTCCCTGCAAAAGACTATGGATGCTGATGACTCACCTGCCAGACTGAGGCCATCAACGTTAGGACACTGAGGAACAGTGGAAGGGATAAGCATAACAAAGAAAAGGGGTAGATCCTAGGAAGTGTGTGTATGGCAATTTTAACTGTATTGTTCATATTGAGATTTTTTTTCTGTAATAGTATTCCTTTCTTTTTCTGTAATAATCATATATGAACTGGTTTTGATTAGATGGTCAAAATGTCAATTATACCAACAAGAAATTCTTTATTTACATATAATGTGTGCTGCTTTTTTTGCCCCGAACAAGCTTTTGAACATAACTAGTTAAGTTTGCATATAATGTAAAGCCAATAACATTGCAGTTGCATCCTGGGCCTTCTGGTGTCAAACGCTGTAGAACTCAAAACAGTAACATGTTTTCTGCCCACAAGTTTACAAGACCAGAGCTTACTACAGACAACTGGAGGAATAAAAAAGGAGCAATCCACACTATTAAAAATGTAGCCAGTGAATGAGACTGAACTAGCGGTGGATGAACATTAGGTGACTTCTGTACAAGTGAAGTGGAAAGTGCAATTTAATATTTTGTACTTGCATCTACTTAGGCATTTGAATTTGGTGGCAATGTTAGTAACTTCAACTTTTTAGGTACTAAATGGCTATACCTATATCAGCAAATAGTGGGGCTAATAAGAGTAGATCTGTTTCAGCAGTTTTACTTTCAACCAGTTCTGTTCTGGTCCCACAGACTGTGAGCCCACTAGTAAACTGAGGCACAACTTCAGGTTTAGTTTCATCCAAAAGTAATCCAGTCTGCATGTTCCACTATGCCATGATGTATGATAAACAAGGACAACTGTGTATTCTCTGCAAAAGCACACTCCTGATCTGGTCTAAGATGTACCCCCATAGAAAGATAACTTCTCCAGAGCATCAGAATTTGAAGTTTTCTTCTCTCCAAAGACTATGATCACCCAAACCAGTCAGATCCCTAAAACAGACACTGTTAATACTCTCCTGAGTGTTTTTCATGATCAAACTGATGCATCTGAAGTTTTTTTGTAAACACTCCCAGAGGGGGTTTTGAAGAGGGATTTACACCTGCTCAGACTCTAGCCTATTGTCTCCTGCTCCCACTGATACCCAGAAAACTTTATTTTCCTTATACAGGGCTACCGCCTTTTAGAAATGGTACTTCTTCGCAGACAGGGATTAGGACGCTTAGTACTCTGCCAATCTAGTCTTCCTCCTTTTCCAGAGCACACTGCTTAATGGACTTAGAGGTACTAGGTATCTCCCATTCTTATATAAATCTGTAAATAGTGCAAGACAGTAATCAGTGCTGCAGTGCCAGCACAACACTAGATGTTACCATTCAATAGACTTTACAATCCATCTTCTTCTCCCTGTCTTATTGTCTTGCTCATTCCCTATCAGCCATCCTGTAGTGATCTTCCACTGTCAGCTCATACATATTCCACCAACTCCCCGGAAACCACATGTGAATAGTTTCTTTTTGCAGCCATTTATCTGTTGATTAGCCTCTTTAAAGAAATAAAGACCATTTTGTTGCCCTCATTTAAACTGACTCTCAAAGCCAACTGATTGTATTTTCTCTAATTTGTAGGGCTATCTTCAGTAGTATTGCTATGTTATATTGTTCTATTAGTTTGTTAAGTGCACAAATGCTGAATGGGAATTACGCTTAAATGATTTGTTAATACTGCAAGTACCAAAGGAAATGAGAGCAGAAAATCTTTGTCAGTCTTAGTAAGCTATAAATTCTGCACTCTTCAGAGAGATAAAGTGATGCTGTGCAAAGCATTTTAGAGGGCATGGAAAGGTTTCTGTTGTAAATATATTAAATATATCGTTAAATTAAAAACAAAGACAAAGATCACAGATGCTGACAAATTTCAGCAAAACAATCTTGTACTGCCACCTCAGAGATGCATTAGACAACAGGTTACTGTAAAGCTGTTTCAGTTCCAATGTCTTGGGGAGTGTAACAGGATTAATTGGATATAATTTTATCCCTTGAAAAGAAAAACCCTTAAAAGGTAAAAAAGGGGTTGAAAAGAACCTTTATGAATAAAAAAAGTTGATTGTAACAAAACAGACAGAATTCTAGCACAGAATACAATTTATAGTTGTAGAAACTATACAGAAATGTTTCAGTCTGCTATCATCTCTGACTGAAAGCATTATGAAAGAGTTCAGGAGCCAGGAAATGGTGAGAGCTGTTTGTGTTAACTATAACGTTTCTTAAAATTTTGATATCGCTCGTGATACTTTTAGGTGGCACAGCCTACTGAAGTCTCCTCTGGGATATCTAAATGTGGAAGCAAAGACACTGAGGTTTGCCACTGATACCATCACATGTATAACACATTAAAGCTTTCTTGTTAAGGATTCTTTAAAGTATAATTCAAAATTCCTTTTCTGAGATGATTTAAATGCATTATAAGACAAAGTCAGTCTCATAAAATTCTATTAAGTGTTCATGCTAAGTCTTTTTTAGTGCTCTTGAACAGCAATATGCCTTACTTGAATATAACTTCAGTTATTCAGTTAGTATGGTGTAACTTTCACTTAAATCCCCAGGCCTACTTAAATGTCCTTAAGCTTGCAGAGATACTCAACAATTGCCTATGCAATTCACATAGACATACATGACCTTACTTTAAACCATTAACTCGGGTATTGATAATAGAATAAGAGACATACCATAGCTCATCTGACACTGTCAAGCCTGCACTCCATCAGCCGGGGCAATACCTGACAGTTAACCTAGTGAGTTTCATGTTTTCACAGCTGCTATGTTACCTTACCCAAGCTATTTTAAATTCCTGTATGGTGTATCTGTACAAACTGAACTCAGTGCAATAGCTATAATATACATAAAACCATCTTGAAAAGAGGTCAACTTTCATCACCTCATAACTGCTGGACAGTCTATTACGGTGACTGAAGAGCAATTAAGCATGTATGGAAGTTGAGGATTTGCTTTTTCCTGACAATCATCAATTACCTTTAACATGGACAAACAGAAAACAATATTCACATTACTTTGTGCTTCAAAAGATCTATTTTCCAAGGCCAAAAGAAAGTTACAAGCAATACTGATCAGAGAAGAAAAAGTAAAACTTGAATGGAATTTAGGAGTTCCTTCAGAATAATTTAGTTGACTCTAAATCTATGATTCGGCAGCCACTGAGTGAAACAACTTTGGCTACAAGCTCAGTGGCAGAAAAAGGAAGCAATTAGAAATAAGAGCTATGTAACAGAAGAGAAGCATAAGCAAGATGGCAGTGCACATTAGAACTAGTAAGTATCGTCCAGATCTACATAATGTTTCAGCGCAGAGACTACTTTCCATTCACTGAAGTAGCAAAGTAGTCCCATTAGATTTGCACATAACAAATACTACTCTTCATATCCAAAAAGAGAATAAATACATGGAAGGATGACAGATATCTTCAGGTAAAATGCATCTTAAGTTTGTCCTTAGTTATAGGGTTTTGCTCATTAGACCGACTGGATGCCACAAGCTACTGTTTTCAAGGAGACTTAGAGAATTTACTTACCTGCGAATTCAGGCTCCAAGATCATCAGCAGTCACTTTTAATCTGTTCCTTTCCTACTGGCAGCAATATAAACAGCTGTGTTATCAGAATCAAGAATAGAATCATCTGTTAAGATTTTTGGCAAACATGAATGCAGTATCCATAATGATCTCTTAATAAGGCATTTAAAATCACAAGGAAATGACACTCAACAAAGGGATTTTTATTTCCACTTTTACCCATCACCTTTTCGGACTCACTACTGCATTCTTCAGCTAACTGAGCGAAATCATGCATGAAATAGTATCCTATTTAGTTTAATGGTTAGCAGAACCTGAATGGCTACATGCAGTGCATTAGCTTAGTTCTGAAAAGACTCAGTAATTTTTAATACAGTGCAGAACTGTTCAGTGTATAACCTCAATGAATAGGCCAGCCTTATTTCCATTATCAGCAAATATATTCCAGAAGGCTGTTCCATAATATTCATTCTTATATAATTTTATCTTATACAAAAAGAATCCTAAAAATAAGACTCCCAAAGCTTCACATTTTCTGCTGCTCATTATTAAATATTACCTCTGGTAGCAAGAAAATCTTAGTTTTACTTTTTCTATCCTCACTTCCTTTGATAGAATAGCAGCCTTTATCACCATTTCCCCAGTTATCTCAAAAGCAAATTTCTGCCTTTTTCTATGATCCCTCTTTTGATAGAATACCTTCCTTAAATACTGCATTTTCCTTAAATACACTGCTATTAAAGATACTTTCTTTAAAGACGCTGAAGAAAATTTCAGCTGTGCACTCTATCATCCCTCTCACACTTCAGATTAACGTAAAAGAAAACAAGATCAGCCATAGGATGGGAAACTGCATAAATCCCTGTATTTATCATTTGCATTGCAATCCAATTAGAAAACTGGTGATGGAGAACAATTTCACTGTACAGGGTACTGTACAAAGATTAACAAGAAGATTTCTGCCCCACTGAGCCCGTACAATAACAGATATGCACGTAGCAATCACATATTATTATCCAGGAACTTTGTTTATTCAAACGGATCAGAAAATAATGGAATTCCAGAAAACTGGACATTTCAAGTCAAAATATTAATTTTAGGAGTATTTCTGAATTTGAGAAGACTAGGATTTAAGAACTGGGACAGCTTCTTCTTGACAGGATTCCATGTCTTGACACGCAATTCAGACGTGCATAAATATGCCTGTTCCAGAACACTACCAAAATTTATTTTTCTAGATATGTTTCTGTATACTCCTACGAAGCCTTACTCAGCACAGTTAGTCTTACCAGCTATGTTTCAACCACAAGCACAGAAACCACCCAAGTAACACTGACAAGCTATTCTCAAGTGAACTTTCTTTGCAGAAAACTAACGCTAATTATCCTAGTTGTAATGTTATGCTGATGTGGCTTTACTGCTTTAGGGTTAGACCTTAATGCTTCTGTATGACTTCTTGGCTCTTGTTTGGCCATCTCTAAAAGCATTCCGTTTTACCACTGACTTAATATTTCTTCCCATTGCCCACACTTAGAGGGCCTAGTGTTATTTGAGATGTCGTAGGGTATCCAAAACATCTGCATGATACTGGCATATCTCACACAGGATCTAAGGGAGATTGTGTACTTCTGGAGCAACAGCTGGAGGCCACACAGCACAACACAGGCTATCTCAAATCATACAAGACACTTAGATGAGGGCAACTAAAACAAACATAAGCCAGACATGGCTTATGTTTTCTGTTAGGGGTGCAGACACATACTCTAGAAAACTTTAACCAGAAGACAAATTCAGTAAACAATTTGAACATTTCTCTGAGTAGACTTCCATGTCAGTTAGGGGTGGTAAGGCTTCGGCCTCTAAATCCTATGAAAGTGCAATGAAAAAAGCTGTGCTTTTTCCGTCTTCTATTGCTGACAGTGTATTTATCCTTCTATTCTGCTCTTCCCTCAGAAATAGCCATTCAGCTCCTTTTGAAACAAATGGGCTTAGCTCTAAGGTTGATACCTGACCTCTTCAAAATGATTTAAGATGCCCCTGGGCTTACTTGTTCATTTCTTGACTTTCAGCAGCAGACAACCGGAAGATGACCTAAGTAACTGTACTTTTTCTATTATTCCTATCTCTATCTTTTGAGAATTTTATTGCCACATGAAATAAAGCCTTTAAAGCCTTCTAAAACAAAATACTTAAGCCTAGCCTTATCCAGCTTAACTTGATTCATCCCACTTACTTAAGAGTCAAAACTTTTCATGGAGTCAACTTTTTTACCTGTCTCCAGTTGGCAACAAGATTTCTAATATAGAAATTTCAATGAATTCAGGATGGAGATCCATACTCTAAGTATTTAGTAAGGACAGGGTAATAGGCTTCAAATACATAAAAAAACTGCAGCAGACAGCAAGGGAATCTATGTTCTATGTCCAAGGTGGAACAGACAGGAAATAAGGAACTTCTGCTGCAGACGTACTGGCCATGAGGAAAGTCTTTCTAACAGAGAGTGAAAAAGTGGAACTCCATGGAAGTTATAGAATAGTATTCCAGCACTGGAAGTCTATAACTAAAAGTTTGACATTTACCAAAAAAAAAAAAAAAAAAAAAAAAAAAAAAAAGGAACTTAAGGCAGACAACATGACTTGTTGCAGTCTATGCCAGCCCTCTGATTGTGTTGAATTGCATTTTAATCCATGAAGTGCTCCACTGGGGGGAAAAGGACTACACCTACAGTGACATTTCTGGCCATCTAAATAAGCTTTCATAATTTGGCTCTATGAATTCTTTTTTTCCAGTGCTAGAGAAACTTCTAGATCCATATACCATGAGCTCAGGAAATCTAACACATTTAACACAGTAAGAACTATGCTGATACCTAACTCCTTTGACAGAAATTCAGGAAACATTTACAGAAATAGAATTCAACCATAGCTGACTACTAACTAAACAAAACCTTTCAATTTCTTCCCTTTTCCTTACCTGCCCCTGACCTTGAGTGCCTCTTATACCTGACAAAGAATGAAAATTTTTCATCTATCCTAACTCTCATTTCTCACACTCATGATTGGAGGGGGGGGAATATAATAAACATGAACGTTTAATCAATAGCCTTGTATGAGCAGAAGAGTAAAGCACAGACTGAATAATGAAGAAATACAATTCTTACTCCTGTCGCATATCTAATTAGAGCTTTGCACATGACGCAAATTACTTCAGTCCTGTGATATTACCTGAGATGTTTAAATGTTCTACAAAAGTATTGATTTTGTTTTGAATGTCAGATCTTAGGCTTGGCAGCTTTTTCTGTGCAACAAACGGATTACACTTGGAATTCTAATTAAGCCTCGTTTCTCAAATGAGAAGCAGACAAACAGCAATATAAGTGTACAATTATTGGACTACAATTATCGACCTTCATAGGAGCAAAATGACCACAATTTTGAATAGTAATGAATAGCACATGATATGCCTTGAATGAAAGCTTTTACAAAGATGAGTATCTGACTTCTCAATATATAATAAGCTGTCTGGAAAAAGATTGGTTAAATAATTCAAATGGAACTTTTTTTTTTAAAAAAAAAACAGGTTTGGTGACTTAGCAGTGTGAAGTATTAACCTTTAGAAAATCAATTGTCTTCTCATCTCCTCTGGTTAAGGAAAACACACAGATGCAAGAAAAACTCCACAGAAATCTGATAGAATTAGTCAGCAGTGAATGTAAATCTCATTTTAAACTAAGCTTTCAGCACATGTGTGAGACCTTTGCAGGAGATGCGGTACAGCAAAGAGTTTAGAGACTGAAACTGAATAAGAAAAGAAACCGTCACTGTGAAAAGCTGGAATGAAAGATCTGAACTGTTCTCCAAGACCGGCGAATAGCTGACGTGCAACACTTGCAGTTCACTGGCTTCAGAGCTACAGGCTGCTCATGTCACTTTGAGGACACTGGCTTTGGAAGCCTGCTGAGACTGTACAAGATGAAGCAGTTAGGAAGTTCCACCTGACATTCACAGAAAAGAATCACATCATTCTAATTCAATCTTCAGGTTTTCATTATTTGAAGACATCAGCTTCAGGTTTCAGTTCATGCCTATTGTTGCTACTAGCTGCCCCCCCCCCCCCCCCCGCCTTTCTGTTTGATTTTTCACTTCCACCTCACATTCCTCAAATATCCCATCATTCCTTTAGTCTTAATAGTGAAGCAAAGAAAGAAAACAAGTCTTTACCAAGACATGGTTAGTTCAAAACTGTTTCCTACAGCATATGGACAAGAAACCTAAGTAACCCAACAATCTAGTAATGGCTGTTACTAAGTAGTCAGTTATGTAATTTCCAGATTCAGTGAGATAACATTTCCAAATTTTAGAAGAGATTTTAAATTTCAGGCTCCAGGTTTTAAAACAATAACTTAAGTTCTCATGTTATTCTTATGCCCCTAGCTGGTTCTTCTCTGAATCATGGTAGGTTCTCATCCTACACACACACGTATGCATACATACACACACACACACACACACGTGCGCAGCTTCCCTTAAATAAAATCTCTGCATTTCAAGTATCTGCTGAATGAGGAATTCAATCACAAAAACACTGAACTCTATTTGGAAGCCATTCCAGACATTCAGCCAAATATTTGTTGTTTTGAGTTCCCTGTATTTTTCCCTGTATATAGTTACTGTTAATTACCATCCTCTAAAGCATCAGTGTCATGACCTGGTTGTTACAATCACCACACAATAAAGAATATTACATTGTAAATGTTCAAAAACAAAAATATATCAGACAATAAAATAACTTCTGTCATGACATTTAACAGAAATGATTTTACAACAGAAAAATGTGGATGTTCAGTTTTCAGGAAAGGTAACAGGCCTCAGTACTATGTGTAAAAAATTCCCCTTTAAGAAGGGAATTTTCCTCAGCTCCTATTTTGGTGGTTTATGAAATTAAGTGGCAATAAGTTCTCAACCCTGTGGAAAACCCAGATACTCCTGAGACATGAATATCTATTTTTGGGGGGGGGTTTTTGTTTGTTTGTTTTAAAGCCATCTTCAAGGTCTATTTTTTCCTTCAACATCCATTACGTCACCAAGCTTTTTAATTCAGTGTTATCATTTTACGATAAGGCTAGTAGAATACCTTCCTACAACAGAACACGTACACCATCTATTTAAATTATTTAACTGCCTCTGAGTCCAATGTTTGTAAACCTCCTTCTTCCTTGCCACACTGAATCATGTCGACTGTTGTAGAGCTCAAAGGGATAAGCAGTGCACAGCAGGCCCACAGAGAGTAGCAGAAGCCAGAGAGAAAGTCAGGAGACTATAGGAGGTTCTACAGTAACTTTAGAGTACGTGACTGTACTGCTCTATCCACTATATTGCTCCCACTTTTATCTCAGGGCATATCCCAAAGAAAAGCTTATAAATTGGAAAAGAATTATTCTCTGTTTATGAATAACCTATTGTTCTGACCTTTTTGCTTTGAAGTCAGTACTTGCTCAAGGGTGATTCAACGTTATGCTTTGGCTTTGATGTACAATCTTAAAAGCACCATTACAGGCATTTACTGGAAGGGAATACCTTGTTGCCATGACTACTAGTGCATCACTTGAAATAGTGATATAGCTGGATTTCATCACCATGACACTAATTTTCTCCAGTGCAGCAATGAAGGGCCTAGATCATAATAGCATTAGATGCAATAGTGTTACATTTCCTTCGTTTTGCTTCTTAAAGTTTGTATAGGTGAAATCCACGCCTGCAAGGGAAAAATCTGTAAACAAGAGAACACCGTGCCAACTATTGTTTATAGGGGTAGAAAGAAAAACAGTATTTTTGGCTTTGTTTCTTACTAGGAAAGATGAACTGCAGAATCCTGCAGGAAATCAGCTGTCAGGCTTACCATAAACTATATTGCTATGAGATACTGACAGTCAAATTAAAGTGCTGCTCCTCATGACTACCTGGGCCTAATCCAGTGTTCACTGAGTTTTTTCAGCTGAACACAATATGGTGATGTGTGGCATGAAGATCATTTATAAGACTCTCTAGGGCATGCCTTTGTTTCATACAGAGCGAGGCAGAGGGGACCTTTACCAAAGAGTGAGAGTACAGAAGGCTCAGGTGCAGAACCAAAATGAAGCATCTGTGTGACTTTTGGATCCCAAGTGATTCATATACAACCAGCTTAGTAACTGATGAAGCTGCCTCTAATTATGTTTGGAAATAACCTCTAGTTCCAGGGTTACCACAAATCAGACCAGTTCAGTTTTCCCTGTCACAGAGACGTACTCTGAGACAGCTATGAAGTCCCAGATATCATAGGACTCACCTATGGAGAAAGATGGGGCAAATGCATGACATTGGTTTTCAACAGGGCTGAGTGGAAAGTAACAGTTCTATATCAGCTCCTGTTTTCACATCCCACCAGGCTGAAAACTAAACCTTTAGAAATTAACTGAGATGGAAACTCCTTCTACAGCCTTCTAGTTGAGAGATTAAAAAAAAACCTAAATTCTTATTTCAGTCTGATTAAGGAAGCTTTTCAGTCATACTCCCAAACACTGAATCAGCACATACAAAGGATCTAAACTGAGATTGCTTGCATCTTTCTGCCGTCCTCACTTTACTTGAGCATCCAGGTATCGTGGGAAAAAAAGTCTTGACTCTGGGAATTTCACTGTATTTAATTAATTGTCAATCAACGTAAACTTTTAATTACTGATTTGGGTATTTAGAAACAAAAAACAACAAACAGCTAACACACACCTAAGGAAAAACCTTTCCTCTCCCTTCCCCAGGCTCAGCTTCAGTCCAACACCTCTCCTGGTCTCCACCTCGCTTGTTTTTGCCATGTGTTACACTCAGGCCCTCCCAATCCCTTTGATGAGGCACCAGGCAGCTGAGATCACTGCCTAATGGTTTTTTCTGCCAGTCCTTGCTTCTTACTCTTTTCTTCTACTGCTCCTGGCTTCTTACTCATTTCCTCTGCTCCAGCATGGGCTCCTCCAGGACCGCAGCCTTCAGAGTTGTACCTGCTCTGCTGTGAGTTTCTCCACAGGCCGCAGTTCACTCAGAGGTGCATCTCCTCCAGCATGGACCACCTCCTTCCAGAGATGCGCCTCCAGCCGTGTCCCCAACAACATCCCTTTCTACTTGCCTCCTCTGTTTCGCTTCTCCAAACTTCCAGATATGACATCCCACCAACCGTATTGGAGGGGCATTAGTAACTGCACCTAGCCAGCTTCTGGGCCATGGTATCAGTGATCACTACCTTTCTGAGGGATCGGCAGGATTGGGCCATTGCTCCTCATAACCCTCCACCAGCTGACCCCAAAGCCTTCCTCTGTGCGGAGAGCAGAGCTGTATCCCAACGGCTAAGAGAGGTGCCCCCCCCGGCATGGAGCGCTTCCAGCCGCGGCCCCTTCTACCTGTCTCCTCCGCCTCGCTTCCCCGAGCTCATCTTGCCGACACGCCCCTGTGAGGGCAGCAGCTGCGGCGCAAGGGGCCGCGCCGGCTGTTACAGAACCGGCTGGAACCTGCTGTTACCGGCACAGGGCGGCTGCCGGCTGCCCCTCACACCAGGCAACTTCACCACCGCCAGCCGGTTGTTTATGCTGGATGCGGCAGGTAAGAGCCGCATCACCTACCGTTTAAAGACAGAGGGAGGGAGGAGGATTCAGGCCTACCTTGCAAGCACCAATGTTGTTGAGCACTGGAGACATTTACATTGAACGCCGCTCTAAGAGCAGGATTCATTTTCTCGCAGATAGAAATCCAGCGCCATTAGAGATATCTTCAGGTATGAAATATTGCTACGCGCTGCTGGCAGGTAAAACATAGGACTTACGGAAACACACATTTCAAGAGGGATCTGGGCTCCCAGCAGGATGCACAACCAGCAGATACACACTGCACTGCTCCCTAAATATCTGGCCCAAGGTCATCATCTAGGTTCTCTGTGTAATATATGAGAGAAATTTACACTTTCAGGGTGTTATTAGTACCATTTACCTCAGTCATCAGTATTAGGACAGGCAGAATTGATCTTGAGGGCAATTGCTTCTCAGCAGTGACTATGGGAAGGAGACTAGACGGTCACTGACTTTGGATGCCTTCTATATAGGCAGCTACAGTGAACCAAGGTGATCCCATCCTCCATGTCTTGTCTTCATACACTTTAACAAATTATCTGCTCATTTAACTTAGTATTTTTCTATGAAATAATCAACTGCTGCAAGGAAAAATAAAAAGTACCAGCTTAATCTGTTTCACTTTTTGCATCATTGCCACCTCTGAGTAGTCAGTGACTCCCAATTCACTCCAACTTTGATGGAACGCATGAGGGGCAACGTGAACTCCCAACATCTTTAAGACTTCCAATCTTTAGCCTTCAGCTGCCAGATGTTGTAACAAAGTGAAGATTATTGTGTCTGAGAAGTTGCTAAGTATGTGTTTACATAAATTTGTGGTTATTAGGAAAGTTTGGTCCACTGCATCCTAATATGAATTCCAAAATGACTCATGTGGGAATGGCTTTCTCTCTGGAGTTTGGCTCAAATCTATTCCTCATTAAAAAAGCCTGGTTTTGAATCGACCATTTGTGCCACCTTTTCTTTCTTCTTTTGGCACATATACTCCCTTTCTTCTGTTTTTTCTGTGATGTTTCGAAGACCCCATAGCTCAAAGGGACTCCAAGATGTGACTGGCTTACCTCAGATGGCTGTTATAATGTTTAAAATGATATTTGAGACTTACAATCAAGTGATTGCAGGAATTAGTGTTCTTAATTTGATATATGGATTCACATATATATTCTAGTCATACAGCTAAAACCATAAAAGTTAATTTCAGTAAAAAAAAAAAAATCTTATTAAATTGCTGTGGTGTCAAAAGTTTAAAGAACAGTTTTTGTAATGAATTCTCTCTTTAAGGCAGACTGGCTTTGTCTTTTGCTTCCAACATTTAGATGTAGATATACCAAGCAGTGTTTAACAATTCAAAGTATTTATTTTTGTATCTAAACATGCCCATTTGCTATCACTTAAACTATAGCATTTTTTTCTTGCAGAAAAACAAAAAGACTCTTAGTCTTTAATTAACCCATGATACACAGCTACCATTAACCATAGAGAATGAGAATTCTGAATAGCTCTTGTATAGATTTTAATTCATGCTATAACAAAATCCTACACAAGATTTTGAAATACATTCCTCCCTTTTGCAAAAAGCTGGCTGTTCAGATTTTACCAGTCTTTCGTATCTCTTGGAACAGGACTTTGGGATTAAGTGATGGCTATTTGACACATTTATGCCACAAAGAGCCTAACGTCATTGATGCTTAGGCTATTTAACTGCATCTGTTGATAAGGGATTTGATATACATTAACCTAGAAATACGTTTTTAAATGAAAAATATGAAATTTTATTGGTCTTCATTTTGTAGCAAAAATGCTGTGTTTATTTTTGACAAAAAAAGATATCTAAATTTTAGGTACTTTCAGTTATACCTTCCAAAATGTCATCAAAAATCACTTTAAAATATTGGAAATAAGATCATTTAGTGAAGAATTTTCATAATCTCTAACAAGATCCTTGTCTTCACTTGCTATAGCCTATAAAACTACAGTAAGATGTTGTTTTGATAAGATTTTAGTTTTCCAGACATGCTGTAAAGTCTGTCATATTTCTGCACATCCCTCTCCATTTAAAATTTGGCAGAATGCGATGAAGATGAACAAACATCAGTGGAGAGGGAATGGAGGAGATGCTAATTCCTGGAAATCATTCAAACCTCAAAAAAGGGTCAGGTTCAGGGTGCCCATTTTCTTAATTAAAAATCTGGTCAATCAATCCCAGTGTCTCTCTTGCTCATATTAGAGTGCCAAACCATGTCAGACCAGATATTTTTTCTGTATTTACAACCACATAATTGGAATCTGAATCCATACTGTATGAATGTTAATGTGTAAAACAGTATAACTGTAGGTGCTTAAAATAGATCTTAGTGGCTTTTCATAGTCCCTATTTTCTGATCTTCTACACAATGGCTCAAGGAATATAATAAAATGGTAAAAAATAAGGCTTAGTCTGGGTTCATTTGGGGAGCAGAGAAGGCTTTTAATTTTACAGGGGAAAAAAAAAATAGTCTGTCCATTCAGAAAGTAGTGATATAGAGCCAAACTCTACGGGGTTGCTGACTGGATTTATTGCATGTCACACAGATCAAAAGTAAGTGTAGGCAGCTAAAGAGTCTTGATACCCAGCTGGGTATGGTGGTTTGTGAGCGTAACAGACACTGACTGTGCCACAGCACAATACTTCTGCTTGCCAAGTTAATTAAGTTAGGATTGAATGCCCATGGATAGGAGATAATAATATCAGGCACATACAAAGGATATGTGATATTGTAGATTAGGTTTATAAGAAATGCTTTGTCTCTCTGACAGGGAGACAAAAACGTGCTGCCATTAAACTCCAAGAGACTAGACTCCTGCCATATTCAAGAACATGCTTTAGTTTGTATTTTTCTTTTATTATTATTTCTGTTTCTCCATTTAATAAAAATCTGAGCCTTTGAGCTAAATGCAAGGAAAATGGCAGGAAAGGTGACAAGCCCAGGAAACTGCCAGAGGTGAACTTTTCAACTTAGAGCAGCGTCTCAAGGCAGGCTGTAAATAGGATTACTTTTATTAGACTGCTGCCTGCTACAGCAGTTCTCGTTAAGGGTCTGTCAATCTGCCCATTATGTACAGTGAGTGACAGGCAGCCCAAATGTTGGGGATCCACCACAGGGACATTACTGCAATCCTCTGCTCGGTTGGAACAGTCCCTTTGAGTCAATAACAAGAATGTCAGTCGAAAGTATAAAACAGCCAACTAAAGGATTTCAAAGAATTAACAAAGATGGGCAGATGCTGGGATTGCACTCTGAACAGAAACAGGGATTGTCAGTAGAGGACCAGGGGAACAGCAGGGAAGTCCCCAAATGGATGTGCCTCCGTATAAATTGAGGCAAGCACCTGCGCGTCACCATATTGATCACATTGGTGGTTAAGCCTTTCACTATTTTAAAGATTCCCCCCACACCCATTATCACCTCCTAAGACAATGCTCAGTTTCAGCAGAGGCTTTAAAATTAAGCCTTCACTTAAGATCCTATGCCTTGCCAAGGTCTGGGCCTCTGTGATGCAAGGCAGAGGTGTGAAGATAAAACAGTTGTGAAGGTGGTGAAAGGATTATGGGGATGTCTGCTCCTCAGACTTACTGCGAGGAAGAAGAGCAGATCACAGAAAAGGAAATAAGGGAGTAGCAATGGAGAGGGCCTCCTGGAGAGACCAATAGTGGCAGAAAATTTTTTAGGAAGTGGTTGTTACAATAGCTCAAAGTCTCCAGACAGAAAGCCTTACATATGCAAAACTGCTCGAGTTCCCAAGAGAGGGGAGAGCTCTTGTGAAATTACCTTTTCTCACCATTGGAGTCTTAATATATATATGTTTAAGCACTTGCAGCTTTAGTTTCTCCAAGCCTCTCCAGTTTCTGTAAAAGCCCAGTTCAAGCTGGTAAGAAGGTCCCACACAACAGGAGGCTGGAAGTGTAAATGAAGTGCTCATCTGAAGCATTTTACTCCATCTAAGCAATCCTCCATTTCATAGGAGGATGTGAACACTAGACTATTGTTCAAGACAAAACATTGCAATTAACATTAAAACCAAGTGTCCTGCAGAAGCTGAAATATCTTCAAAATACAAGTTAATCTGAATTCCTGACTTGTAACCTGATGTAGCTACAGAGGGAAGCTGAAAAGCTGTAGGCCAGACTGGAGAGAAGATCTAACAGTGAGAATTTTGCCTCATATACTTGCCCTGACTCTGCAAAGGCATATGTCAAGGACTAGCACAAGTTTAGACGATCTTTTTAAAAGAAAATATACATTACTACTTTATTCTGTTAATTTAGATTAGCATGACTAAATTGGGTGGGTTTATACAAAAAATATTTGGGGCATTTCCAATACCTTCTAGTATTTTGTTCCTCAGAGAAGAGGTATTTCCTAAAACATACAAACAAAATGCCATTAAAAAGATACTGTGTTTTGTGGTCTGATTATAGTTATTCTGTTTCAGGACATGCAAACTATTTAGAAAATTATAGTCTTAGTTCAGTCACCGACCCTCTTGAGAGAATTCCTATTTATATTCCTGACTGGCATCTCTTATTTCTCCAAGTGATTTTGCTCAGTTTGCATGATACAAATCATCATCTATACAGAAGAAGACCAGGTCCAAGTTTATTCCTGATTTATCTCCTCCAAAGTACAAAAGGGTAAAGAAAATCCATTAAAAACAAGGTTAAAAAGAGAAAACACATAGCATGAACAGAATGGAAGATAAATGTCAAAGGCCTGATTTCATTTACATTAAGGCAGAATAAAGAAACCATGAATGGGAACACAAGAGACAGGTCATTCTTCCCTTTATTTCTAGTTAAAAATGCATTCTTGAATTTTTGGTGGTTTCTCATTCGTTTGTGAGAGAAATCTTTCTTCATAAACTCACCCCCTGTTAATTCAAGGACTAGGCAAAAGGTTCAGTGTGGAACTGATTTTACAAATCCTCCAGCTCTTCAGGATTCACTTATCTCTCCTCTGAATGGATCTGTCTATCTCTTTATCACAGGCCTTGCAATCACTGGCTAATATGCAAGGGTCAAGCCTGCTCTGAGAAAGGAATATATACTAAATTAAGATGTATAAGAGATTAACTAGCTCAGGTTAATTGTGTTTTCATTTCCTCAAGAATTTATCAGTGCAGTAAAATCTCTTTATGTTTTCGCAGTTATTAGAAGAAAATGGGACACTGTATAACAGTGATAGTCATTATCATCAAATCTGAAAACAAGAACAGAAGAGCAATTTTACCCAGTTTGAAATATTACCCTATGGCGGTATTTAACACTAGTTCTATGAACTCCCTGCTATTTTGCTGTCTTCCTTTTCAGTCACCATTCAGGAAGAAATCTTGTCACTCTTGCTTACAATGCCATCAGGAAGGCATTTAGGTGTCTGTTCAAACTACTATTCCCATTAGCTTTCTTTCTGAGCCTCATAACATCTTTTTGTAACTGACTTAGAGATAAGCAAGCTTCCCTACATAACAAGTCTTTATGCGTAGATAATAGAAAGCACAGAGAAAGTTAGACAGTGGCTGAATTAAATTAAAGAAGAATCTATCTCATTGCAAACTAAAAAAGGGGGATACTTAGACACCCACAGTCCTATCTGAGTCTTAGAGGTGGATCTGAAATTTAGAGGAGTGGTCCTCCATTAAGATTAATCAACTCTCTTCAATATACTAGAAGTAAGCAGAGAGTAGAAACAATGTATTCTTCAGATCAGGATCTTCCTAGTGGTTCACTCTGTCTGAATGTAGTCCTTGAATGAAGCAACTACATTCTAGAAACACATCATTAAATACCAAACGCACTCAAACAGCAGTCACAGGATTTCTCCCTAAATTCTACCTTACAAATGAAAGATGTGACCTCTACTCACAACAGTACTGAAATACCAGTATTCTGCCTTGCTGGGGAGTTTGGTATTGCTGCATGCTTTTGTAGGCAGGCCTGATTTTTCTCTCCACTTAAGCTCCAACACAGCAGAGTATTAGCCAACTCCTCTCTAAAACCCAGGTATCCCTCTATTGCTGCTGCCCTGCTGTCTCCAGGTATTTTCGATGAGCTCATGTGGGGCAACTGATTCTATTTGATAGGATGAAGCATCACATGCTCACTTTCATTATAGAAACTACCATAAAATACATATTTGATACTATTTAAACTGTTGTAGGAAGCACTGGAGAGGAGGCTGTGCAACCCTCATTATGGTGACTGAATGTTTACAGCAGCAATCCTTTTAGCAATAATGAATTTCCTCATGTGAATGAGGGCTCCCCAGGGTAAAGGGAGTATTCAGCAATCAAGGGCCTTGAGTTTCCTTTGTGCTCATTAAAATGAAACAAAAGGCCTGCATAGGAGAAAAGAAATAGACATGGTGTCAATTTGAACACCACAAACCACTGTCTAAGCTGCAAAAGCTGTGCAAGCACTCTGTGATTTCCTTTTTGCAGAAGATAAAACAGGAACCAATTTGGAATCAATATTAGCTCAATCTTGATTGATCTTCCTTAACTTTAATCTTCCCAGTTCAGTTACCCAAAGGACTCTTTACAGTTAATACTAGATAGGGATGCTTCCAGATCTGAAGTCAACGGAATCATTTTCAGACCAAGCTGAATGATCTCCATATATTGCCAAAGGAGTCTAGAGTGATTATAATAAGAGTTTTATTTATAATAAGAGTTTATAATAAGTATAAAAAAGAGTTTTATAATTTGATTAACTCTTACTTTTTTTTTTTTTAATGTGACTGACAATATTACATGGCTAAAAGAACTTAACTTACAGCTTAAATGTAAAAAAGGAACATAAAGATTTTCTTATGCATAAATGATCCTCTGTGGAAACATAAACTACGTTTTTTTTATTTTGGTTTGGTTTTTTTCAAGTGAATGGAAAGATATACTGAAGTGAGAAAGTAAAGTATTTTAATAGCCCTGTCTAAAGAGGGGTTCCTTAAATTGTAAAAAAAAATCAGGAGATGATTTTAAAACTGTATTATGTTGCTTTGTGATAAACACAGTATTTCACAATTTCAGAGCATAACGGAGAAGAATTAATGAACAAAGAAGGGCTTGCTGTGGTGGTGTTTTTCCCATACTCTCCTAAGTAAAAATTATTATTTCACATCATTTTCATGGTTCTCACTACTTTAAAAAGATTTTTATTACATTAGATGTTCTGAAACTTTGAAATAAATAGTGTTTCAAAATGGAAAAAAATGTGAAACTTAAGTGATTGAAATAGAATGTCTAGATTTCACCTTTATCTCATGGCTGAATTGAATCACTTGATGTGACCCAAATTTGAAGAAAAGCTTCCTTTGTGGTTTAGAGAGTAGCAACCATTAAATAAATGGTGCCAGTAAACCAAACTGAGTAAACCGTTAAGCAAATACACTATTCAATTGGCTTTTCTAGGGGAACCTGAGCTTGATACCTCACTCTGCATATTATCTTGTCATTTGTATCTCTTAGGGTGCTTATGTCTCACCTAGAGAGAGATCTTCATCTTTGAAATGGGGCTAATACATTGACAGTACACCAGAACAAGTATTTCAGAAATTGAGATGTTCAGATACTGTTGCAATGTTAATGAACAGCAAAACCTCAAAATTTCCAAGGATTTTTAATCAAAATCTGTGAATAACATTGCTCATATGAGTAAATGTTTGCTCCAACATTTTTGAAGCCCTGTAGTATTACTGCTACCTTACTCCTTAACAACATGTTTGTATATATTTTAAGAGTACAGACATTCCAGCTGCTTAAATTAGAATTTCAAATTTTTTTTCTGTTAATATTTTATGTGGTTTTATCAATCATTTCCCAGCACAGAGATAGATAGATAGACACAAAAAACATCTAAATCAAGTAGGGTTTTTCCAGATGATTTGTAGTTTTGTGACTCTTTCAGTACGGCAAATATTTTCATCTATTTTTTCATTTTTTATGAGTGGCACCTTCTGAAAAAAGCAATTTATTTGGAAAGAAATCTAAAATGTACAAATTCTACCTAACCTCCTGCGCCCAGTGATAGAAAGGAGGTTGTATTCTTTTTTTCCCTGATCCCCACCCCCCTTTTTAAATAAATATTTTAATCTAAATTATTACTCATTTCTATGGCCAGGAAGAACATTTCTTAAATCTAGTATGAAGCCATACAATTGTCAAAAATGATGCTGAGCATGACTGAAAGATAAATTCTCTCCAGAAAAGAAGAGAAAGAAAGACAAAGAAAAGAAAGAAGTGTATCAGAACTTTTCATGTCATGTATTTCTATTCTGTCATGGCCTGGAGCTACAAAGCAATGTCTGCATTTCAGCAGAGAGTAGCGGATGGACTACCTAAGTTAAATATCAGTTTTTACTTGCTTTAGGGGCCAGCAATTATAGCTGTCCATAATGTTTTGTAATGGGGCAGGCTCATATATCCGGGTGACAACTTTCCACTTTCAGGAGCTGGAGGAACAGGCCAGACTTAGTCTGAGGTTTAAAACATATTGCCTAAATAATTGCAAGCGGATGATTTGGAGGTTTTTTTCTTTTCCTACATTTCAACTTTGGTCAAAGATTCTTAGTGGAAACACTTTGCTGCTTGTGTTTTTTAGCCAAGGATACCAAAGCACTTCTGAAAGCATTTGTATATAATCCTCCCATCACTCCAATAACAGAGGAAGCCTAAAGTTATTTGTGCCTGAACCGTCAAATCTGAGTATTTGAAGTCAAACATCTAAGACTACTGAAATGTACTTGCAACCCAAATCTGAATTTCAGAGGGGTTTCCAAGGCATTGCCAGGGGTATGATTTCAAAGGTGCCTCCAAGATGAGCGCTAGTAGCAACACTCTGAAGTGGCTATGCTTAGGTGCTAGAATAGCAGACTAAGCACAGGGCCATCCAAGGTGTCTCTTGGAGAGTGGGACAGGTCCTAGAGCTCTGTGGTGCTACAGCACCCTGGGCCACGCTCACTGCTGGCTGCTGTGGGTAGGTGGTGGGGCAGCGAGCAAGGCGGGTCTCTTACAGACCACACCACTCCTCGGAGAGATATTAGGACAACTACTTCCAGAAGAGACAAGGGTACACATCAAACTACTCAGTCTCTAAAATATAACTGGGTATCTGCCTCAGCAGTGCTGTTCTTATTAGCTACAGTTTCTGCATTAGCTTCTGCTTGCATTTTCCTGGATTATCAGCCTATTTCTGGCTGTGACTTGTTACCCTGATGACTGATGTTCTCTAACAGAGAACAACCCCAGCCTTTCAAACAGAAAGGAGCAGGGAAAGAGGAATTGTGAAAAACTGGTATTTTAGGACAGCAGGGAATTTATTGGAAAGCCACAATACAGTAATGCATAGCACTCTTATCAAAGGTATTGGTCCAATGAAATCAGGGGTCTTACCTTCCCAATGAAAAGTCAGGTGAGGATATAGCAGCCCATACTTAACTCCATTTTTTCTTTGTCTAGGTTCCTCTCATTATATCTGTCTCTTTTTTGCTGTTTTCTCCCCTCTTTTATAAACAAAATTCACTTCCACATTAGGGTAGTATTAGCCTAGTCCTTATGTTATTGGCTATCTCTACTTTTTTCTTCCTTGAGGTGGGGAGAGTTTAATGAAATTCAGCTGAAATTGAATTCTCCCATTAGTCTGTTCTATCAGCTTGCCAAAGTTTTGTCACAGTCTTTTGTCAATGTCTTTTGTTGTTACGATAGCAATTCTGCCCTTATTTAGAAAGGGTAGGTACAAATTACATAACTTTGCTCTCAGTCTGTTATTGAGTCTGTTATTGATTTAAATATCCACGTGTACAAAGGCAAGAGAAGAGGTAAGAAGCTAGCAAATTTTTAGAGACTCAGATTTATTTCAAAAAGGTGTATTTCTTTCTGCAGAGGAAATAAATTAACATCTCAGGGCTGCCATGTTCAGATGTTACAAGACTGTCAGGAAGTCTTGTGAAAAACTGGCCCTTAAGTGCTAACAAACTTGATGAGCAAAGAGTGGTCTGTGAGCATAATGAGTGGTTTATCTACCCAGCGGGTGTATATGGGACTCTTAGTAGGTCTTTCTTACTGTTTCTCAGGCTGTATGATAGCTGCTGTGATGCTCAAAAATGGTCCTCCTGAAGCCTGGTCTCTTGTTCTTTACTCTATTTTTGGTTTTGCTTTGCTTTGCTTCCCTGATTCATATCCTGTTTCTCCTTGTCCTTTAGATCTCTCTATTGTATAAGCTCTCTTCTTCCTTTGGTCTTCATGATTTTTTGCTGTTCTTACTTGGGTGTATACATACGCTACCAACCATTAAGCCTGTATTTCTTCTAGAGAATTGCTGTGTAGCCTCTAATGTCTTACTTGGTGATACAGCTTAGCACTGAATTTAGTCATACAAAAAACTAAAATTTGATTCTTTCACTCATCAGCTTAATGGTTAAATGGGAACCCAGCAGTCACCAAGGGAGATGGCTTTGCAATAACTCTTGCAGCCACTTCAGCAGTGACACTGATTGCTCTAAAAGATTTGGTGATGCTGATCTATCAGCATTATATTTTGGTAGAAAAGGGAGCAAGCCATAAAAATGACAAACAGAGCTTCCAGTGAGGAAGTTTCCTGAAGAACAGGAGTAAATGAAATGAAGAATACAGAAAATAGAAAGTACATACTTTGTTGCCTGAAATATTGAAAGTAAAACCAGTAAGCCTATAATTTGCATAACTGGTGATACTCGTATGGAAACTTTTTCAAGAATCTAGAGACACCAAATTTATTGTGCACTTTCAGCATCATATATAAATAAAAGAAGTATATGTATGTAGGAAGAGAAGGTATCTGTGATAAGGAGAGGGTTGAGAATCACTGCTGCATGCACTCTGCTTCATGAAAGCAACATATGTCGGCCTTAATTCAAAACCCATCCTGAACCTCTGATTATTGGTCCCGACTACAAATTGCTTCTGTGGGTGTCTGTTTATTCCATGTGCAATGCTGAGTGATTTAGATACAGCCATAGTCTTCAGTCAAACTTTGCTTATAAGACTCAGAATTGGTACCCGTGTCAGGGATGGAATGCTGTTTTTGTGGAGAAAACATAAGGAACAGTGGAGAAAGCCAGCAAGCAAGACTTTCCAGAATTGTATCAAAAGGATGTCAGCTTTTTAAGTGAAAACCCCTCTGTTTGGGAAAAGGTCAAAGCCAATAGAAAAATGAGAAAGCCAGAACAAAATTGATGTAGGAAGAAATAACAGACTCTCAATATAATAGATTTTAAAGAGTTATTCAATAGTGATGCAGACTATTTAGTATTATGTGAAATAGACCTGAGTTGCACCAATGGCAGTACTATTTCATGGGAAGCCACTTTTCAGTGAATTGAAGTCAGAATGGGTGAGTGTCCTAACCAAAATACCCTCCATTATTCTAGGCAGCTTTGGAAAGCACATTTAAGAGAGAAGAACAGCCTCGAAAGAGACATAGCTTCCCTTTCTTAACAAACAGGTCTCATCTTCAGCAGCTTATTGTCTGTATGTGGTATCTGTTCTCTGGATAGTGTTTAAAACTGGTGATGAAGTAGAACACTCCTGAAGTAATCTGGTTTAGATTAATATTTCTTAAATTTTTCATTGGCAGCTTAACCAAGCTTAGCCAGATCCCTCTGCTCTTTTCAAAGTGTTTTCCCCCCAAGCCATGTTGACTTCAAATTTATTTTAGCTGTTTACCAGTTATATAAATAAAACTACTTAATTATAATCTTTAACTCAGTCCTCACAACTTTCACTTCTTAAGAATACCTCAGCTGATACAAGATAAGAGAAAAAAAGATATATTATCAGAGGAAAAATGTTCTCAGATCAAATGGAAAAGCTAGATCGTGGATAAAGAATGTTATATGCAACAAGAATTTTAGACAGTTTATGGGAAACTTCGATTTACTGTCCAACACATATAGTTAGATGCCAGTCTCACTGACAAATCATTTTCTGTGCCCCAGAGGTCATATTCACCAGTTGTTATCCCATATTCGTAAGACCAGAGTCCCACCATGATGAAGCCTCTCTTGTAGAAGATTAACTAAATCACCCAACTGATACCCTCCTATACACAGTGTTTCCAGGCAGTATGTGCAGTGCTTAAAACTTACTCCATAATTTTGGCAGGCTGACTTACATGGAGTATTTCCTTGGTAGTATAAAAACAAGCTCTATAATTCATCCACTCAAGTCGAAGTTTAGGCCAAAGTTAAATGGTCAAGGCACTTGCTCTTACTGAGGTAGTGAGGCTATGTTAAAACAGAACTTTCTTGGAAGGTCTGAGGGAAATACATAGTCTGTGCTGAATCCTAAGTATTCAGAGTTCTGTTTTGTGCTGGAGATCTCCCTTCAAGTTTGATCCCCACTCCCCCCACTACCCCAGGGCCCTCTACAGACTTTGCTGAATGCACAGAGGTGCCATTTTATAAGAAGCAATCATAAAGCGGTCGCTAACTGACATTACATGGATTCTCTCAGCCTGTGATACCCAGAAAACAAACCTAGTGTTGCTCTACTGCCAGGAGATTCACCTTCAAAGGGTGCGCTCTGCGGTGGTCACCCATCTTGAGCTGACACTGTGCGCTCTTCCTTACCACTTGCAGCGTCAGCAGCAGCTGGAGCAGCAGAGGTCCTGGATAAGACACTTCTAAATTGCCTTCCCCCCTGCTCCTTTTTTTCATTTTTTATGTCATTCCCTCCAACATTTTCTTCATTGCCTCTGTCTTTTCCTGTTGGTGGCAACTTTGTTTTCAGTGAAGACATGTCCCCAGGGCAATGCTGCAAGGTGTGCTAAAGGACTCCTGGGCTTGTCATGTAGATATGTGTAACTTATGAGTGTGAGCAACTACGACAAATGAAGATTATAATCACTGAGGACACTGAGGTCTGGGGCTTGAATTTAGGCTTGATTTTCTTCTCAAAAAACAAAACCAAATTTCCACCTATTTTGGAGAAGTGAAATTTTTCACTTTTCCTCCTCAGATGTCCTTCAGTTCTTAAAATTGTGTTCATTTTTCATGCCTCCGGCTTTAGTGGTTCAGCTAAAGAATAGTCTTTGCTAGAAATCAACCCAGATCTCCCTTTGCTCCCACTGCAGCCTGTATGGAACACAGCCCTTCCTGTCATCCAGAAGAGAAATACATATTTTCCAGACCTCAATTATATTCTTGCTCCCCTTTAGGTAAGTTCCATAAAAGCTAATTAATTTACATAAGGGATTTAACTTGAGTGCTAATGACAATGGTGATGTTAAAATAATAATAATAACTGCCAAAAACAGGTGAGATTTTATATAAATATGGTAGGAATAAACCCCCAGCTTCTGCACAGAAATTAATTATTTTTTTTAAAAGAGAAAGAAGAGAACAAGAGAACTAGAGCCTTTGCTGCTTAAAAAAAAAAGAGAGAGAGAGAGAAATATTGTTTAATTTATCTTCATGGTCTTTTGTATCTTTCAGGATTGAACATAAGTCGTTTTCCAGAAACAGGCTACAAATTAAGGGACTGGAACATGACTTGTTGAGAGACAAAAACATCAGACAGTAAATAGGGGAATGAGAAATAGAATTACAGGTGCAGAGTAATTATTATTGTGCCACTGCATTTTAACCGCTAACCATTTTATTCCTGCACATTCTATCAAAGGGATCAGTAGTTTGCTTGCACAGTCACTGATGTTTTCAAGGTCTTTGCATTCATTAGAATTTTGTACAGTGAGATTTTGCTCTGTTTTATTTGTTTTAACCTCTTTTATTCGATTCAACACACTATGAAAGAAATGTTTGTGTTGAAACACTGCCTATGAAAATAAAGCACATTGGAATATAATGCATTTTATTAATCAGTTCCACTTTTTATTTTAAAATTAATTCTTTTCAGTCTCTGGAACACCTTATATACTTTTATACATAAAAACTGTGTGCAAAGTTTAAGTTCTGAAAGCCTTTCAATGCTTTTGCTATAAATAAGCCTTAGAAAGTATAGTTTGAAACATAAACAGTGACTATTTCTCCATCTGAGACTCAAACTAGAGTTTAAAATACAGGAAATTTAAATTAGGAGAAGCTATAAGGATGCCACCTTGAATAAAGCATAAAACTATAGTCACATCATGATCATAGGTCATACCTGAGACTTTGCTAGATACTTTAAAACAAGGATTAGCTACAAGGTAATATGGCATAAACTTGATCTCTTAACGCCATAGAAAGGTTCAATTTTAAAGGACAATTCATACCATTACGAGATAAGCTTCTCCAGGGACTCATCCCTCTGACCTATTTCTCTCCATTGACAAAAAAAGAGCCTAGGGTGACCAGCTCAGATTTGGATGTCTAACCTTTAGATATCTCAGTTGGGATAAGACAAATCCCACCCATAGGATTCCTTGCTGTTAATGGTGATAGATCGACTTCTCCAAAGGCAACAATCCAAAAAGCTGATGTGCTGCGTGGAGAGCCTCCTTGGGCGAGTTGGTAGGGGAGGCAGATGACAGAGATGGCTCTAAACGACTACCTTCCTCCACAGCTAGGGTGCCTGCAAGGATGGGGCCTAAGTGCTTCTGTCCATACAGGGCAAGACACTGAACCTTCCTCAGGTTTGGTACAGCTTAGCAATATTAGCAGTGCAGTTTGTTCAACAGTTAGATGTGTCAAAACCAATAAATGTAAAAGGACATATAATAATGTTCTATAGTAATGATGTTCTGCAATATAACTGAGAGTCCCTTGGCTTTAACTTCTTGCTATCTCTCTGCTTAACATCAGACCAAAAAGGGAATGAAAAACAAAACAAGACTCACCTGCTTTTAAGCAGAAGCATAAATTTTGAAGTGGTGCATAACATAACAAAGTATTAGGCTCACTGACTGTTCCAGGCCTGTGTTTGGTGGGTTTTTAATCAAGTGGGAGAATTTGATTGGACTTTCATATACCCTAAAGAATCTTGCAGCAAGCATGTATTTCCCTCCTCTATAAGATAGTTAAGCTGTGGAAAATCATTTCCAAATATACTCATTAGGACTGTGAATTTTGGGGAGAATAAATCTGACCAGCTGAGATTTGAAAACCTATCTAATTTTGGTGTAGATTACGAAATTTAACTGTGTTTCCAAAATACAGTGAATGATCCTGCACATGTAATGTGAGCCTGAGATACCAGATTTCTGGAGTAACAGCACACATGCAACAGATCCAGGGAGGGACATGGTGAAGTTCCCACTTGTGGACCTGCGAACAGAATAAAGAACCTTGTTCTTTATTCCAAGCACTGTGCTGACCATTTGTTGCCATCTGTGAGTGTGTGGATAGGAGATCAGGAAATGGGGATGCTAGAGGGATCTCAGCTCAGTTGCTGGTTTTTCTGTTGGTTGTTTTTTTGTTTTTTCCCGCAAACAAAGCCTCTTGCTGCTCTGTAATGTGTGGTTGTGATGGCATTTGTCCTCTTTGTTCTGGGCAGGCTGCAACTGTCACACTTCAAGGTTGACCAATGTGTTGTGACAGATACGCAATCTACTGAGCAATAGTGCATTTCTCTTTCGTGATGTAAACATGATGCTCTGTAACTCCCTAGGGATCACAGACAGCTCTTATATCCTCAGCTTCATGGAGCTGTGGCAGAGACACTCCAGAAAGGAAATATTGTCATGGCTGGTAGGTTCACTTTTCTAGTGGGGCAGCTGATTATTTAACAAGTGTTCTGCTCTTCCAAAAGAGCTAAAAAAGTGTAAAGTATTGTTTGTCTTCAAAAGGCTTTAGCCCTGCAGGTAAAGTGGAATTTGTATTCTTAGGGAATGTAGTCCTTGTTAGAAAATAGCTTTATTAACTAAACCTCAATAACATTGATGCAAATAAAACTTAGACTTTTCTCTTCCTTGAGTCTGCTTATAAAACACCTGTTGTTCTAGGATCTGAGCATCCCTCAGGACCTTCATCTTCACTTGTCCTCCCCAAAGCAATTGTTAAATCCCCTGTTTAAAAAAAAGGAAGGGGCTGTTATTGCAGGTTTCAGTATTGTCTTTGTTAGAGTCCCATTTATACATCAGTTACCCTCTACACAAAGAGATTTCTCTGCTAAACTCTCTAGGAGCCTGACCTTTCTTTTGATTCCATTCATGCCCTTATCTCTTTAAGCACTTTACCCTTTCAAGCTGTTTCCGTAGCTTTGTACACACTAGCATGTCTCCTCAGCTTTTCTTAAACTTCCTGTTAAAAACACAAGCGCATGCACAGGGATTGTTCTGTAAATTGGTACAGCCTCTTCATGCAAACTGAGAACTGCCTGCAGTATTCACCCAATCTAACTCTTATTGGACTGTTAGTGGAAAGGGAGTTGTGTTGCTTAAGCATGCTTTAACTTTTCTATTTTCGTGGACCACAGCTCTGAAGTTCTGTACTGCAATGTAAAATAAACACAGAAGTACTAAGCTAGGTTTAAAAAGCTTGTGTTCTTTGTTGTTCTGGCTTAGAAAAATGCTGGAAGTACCAGGCATCTCCAAAGGAATCATATTTCCACATTTATCTAGACATGTTGCTGTTAGCAGCTGCTCTTTGAAAATTATTAGATTTGTTCACGTCTTAAGCTGATCATTGCCAGTGATCAGGATGATACCAGATTGGATCAGTTATCTCAGTTCTTTCCCTTGAGTTCTTGTACTTTCCCTGATGTATCTGATCTTGGTGTTTGCTAACGAGATAATACGGTAAGATACAGGTTTGGATACTATAAATCAATTCTTATGTAGTTAACTCTTTTTGTCAAGGCTGGTTCTTGTAAGTTCTTAGTTCTCTGTCTCTTTCCTCAGCTTCAAAGGTAATTTTGGTCCAAATGAGAATGGTACAATGATTCTCTAATTTTGTATATTCCCAAGGTACATACTTCACTCTAGCTCCAGGGAAAGTTTAAAAATGGTGTGTGCCAGCTCAGTCAGACTTTCAAAGTTGACAGTCCTTTATTTTTGTTTTCAGATTGATATTGTTGGATATATTTTCTTTTTTTTAATGCTGGATTTAAATTGCTGGTATGATGGCACTCTAAAAGGAACTAGCCTTTTGTGATGATGATATCAGAAACAGAAGCAAGAAAGGTGGGTTTCCCATTAACTAGATGTAAGCTTCACAGTTCTTTGCAAATCCATATCCAATACATTGCATCTTTTGTATGTTTAAGGGCACAGGAGCATTTGCTCTGAGTCAGTCTGTGTTTTTCCCCAGAGTCAAAATACTAATCAAAAATACTGAACACTGAAATTGTAAGCAATGTGAAAACTAAACATGGAGTTTGAGGCTTCTTTTCAGGATTTAGTGCCATTTGAAACCAAATTTCCAAGAGAAACTTGGTCAGACAACTGTGAATCAAAGCTGAAGAAAAGGTGTGTGTAAAGCTGTGTGTTATTGAAGTTAGGGCAGCAACTGATAGTGTTAAGTAAGTCTATTAAAGATCAAAAACAAAGCAGAAATTAGTGAGACATTTCAGTGAAAAGAATCGAGTCCTTGACTTCCACTTCCATGTAAAACCTAGAAATCAGATTGAGATCATGTACGGTTTGCTTTATACCCACCTTTCTGCCAGGAAATGTTTGCATTTTCAAGCCTATTTCAATCTTACCATTTAAACTATAGCTCTTAATCCCCTTTTTCCTGTATACTTGACAGGAATGCAGTGATTTGTCTTTGTTAGTTGACTGTATGATGAAGTGACAGTGGCTAATGCAAAAGCCCTTAGTGCTTGGGTAGAATTCCTGGTAAATTACTGAGAACAAGAACTAAGTGTGACAGGAGGATCTGACTACTTCGTAGCTATTTCAGATTAATGCCAATTAATCCCATAGGGTATTTTTTTTTCTCCCACTTTCCTTCTAATATCTTATTCTGGTTGCTTATGAGCATCTAAAAACTTATATTCTGTAAGTATTAAATGCTAACTGCTTCTGAAGCCATGAGCATCTCTGTGCTTCTCCTTGTACCTCTGGTTTTCTAACAGCTAGCAACTTCAGCAGGGTTTGACTAAGGCACCTTCTTTCTCTCTGTTCTCTGAAATGAAAGCAGCTTTTTTTTCCTATCCTCACAAAGACAACTTCCTCAGAACTGTGATAATAAACCTTCTGTATTACTCTGAAAAGGTCATATTGTTGCTTGCAGATTTCCGGTCTTCTAACTGGGGCAGTAACACAACAAATATTAGTATGGAGAAAATAAAGAAGCTTTAGTTTATGAACAAATTATATTGAATCCAACATTTGAAACAAGGCATTTTAATCCATGGACTCCAGAAACAAAACATAAAACATTTAGATGAGTACACAGCATATCATATCCTTTAGTATCTTGAGGTAAATACTTTTGGTAGCATTAGGCACTTCCGATAATATTAATGCTGCAAATTTTACTAACTTTACAGTTATTCACAAAAAATATTAATTGTCTTTTCCTTTTGCTTGGAGGAGTGATGAGAAGAATTAGAAAGCTGAAAATTGGAATAAGTTTTGTCTATAAATAATAAAACCAATAAAAAAGTTGGCATCTGAACAGATGTGAACACGTTGGCAGCATAATTGTCATGACACAGTCAATACCCTGTCAGACTTGTATGGTCCCTGTAAATCAAATGCAAAGTCATTATGAATTATAATCATTGTTATGGGAAAGGACAAAAAGCATGAATCTACCTGCTGTTACCACAGTGCACACTGATGATCTTCAGAGGTGGAAGTTTATACTAATTAAAAAAAGGAAAGGCACCCTTTCAACAAAGGCAGATAAATGTATTTGTTTGTCAGATACATCTCCTCCACTCCCATGTGAACTAATGATGATGTCTGGAAGCAGAGTTCATTGTATGCAATAGTAATTTGAGACTAATCCTTATTTTCTTCAGACATATTCATCATTTGCCTGTGAGCTGGAACCAAGCATTGTGCTCTGACCTTGATTCAAGGCGTCAAAGTTATAATCAGCTTCAAAGATGACTAACAGCTGGATAAGCCTTCAGCTTTGGGGGAGATTTCTCTCTTAAGGAATCCAAGTTCTGGTAGCAATATTCCAACTGATCAATATGAAATGCGGTGAATGGCTAAGGTAAAGCAGAGGAAGAGACAAAACGAAGAGCTACAGCAGATTTTAGTATTTCTTAAATATTTAAGATCACCATCTTAGTTAAATTACTACTAAAAATAGATAATCAAAGTCAGATAAAATGAATAAATTAATCATAGGGCTTGAATTTCAAACTGAAGCAGAATTGTATATATTTTGTATGTATACACACATACATACACTAGTGCTTCAGTCTGAAACAAGGATTTTCATTAATGTGGTGGTGTTTCTGCCTGGTTCTGTTTTGTTTTGTGTTTCTATGAGCCTCCATGTCTTATTTCCTTGTGTGAAGACTAGAGGGTTCATGGTAGATTTATCAGAAAGGTTAAAAGAAGTCACCTACTGCATCTCCCGGTATCAGGCCAGTTTTAAGCATTTAAGAATACATTCGACATGCCCAGTTGCTAAACTAAGGCTCAGATAAGTATTTTTCTAACTACTGAACACAAACTAAACTCTGTAGCGCAGTATCCATGACATGCTATTCCAGTAGATGAGGCAGAGAAACTTCCTTCATATTTTATCACGATAACTTGTGTTCAGTGCCACTTTTAGCGCAATATGGTCAGCTATCTGATGTAGTCTGGTGGTTTTCACTTCAGTAATTTGTGTCGTCTGCCTTTGGGATGGCTTAAGTTGTGCTAATCATGTTGGGTTCCCTTTCCCATCCAGGCAATTAGGAAAGGTCTTAGATAAGAGCAATTCCTCTCTGGAGGTGCCTATTTGTCTCCTCTGGCTATAGAAGGAGCTTAGTTAGACTGTCTGGGAAGTAGACATTTCATTTTGGACACCTGTGTCAGGACCACTGAATGACAACTGTTGCTTCTGATGTTGGCCTAAGCCAGTTAAGGGAAGTGTCTTTTTGAAATGTGGATTGTTATCTGGTTAGCAGGCAATAAACAGTTCAGTGCTCCGAAACAATAAACTACACAGGAGGGTGCAACTCCCCTCCCTCCTAAGAGGGGAGGGGATTCCACGCAAAAGGCCTGGAATCAGAAGCCAAATAGACAGACAGGGTGGATTACTAATGACTAAGTGACAGCAGGTTTAAAGACAGCAGGTGTGAAACCTAGGGAGAAAAACCTATTAATTGCACTGGAAAACAGACAGGAATCTAAGATGAAATCTGAACATGAATTTAAATGTGACAGTGTACACCAAGAAATATTTTTCCATCTTTTTTAAAGTATTTCCCAATTTCATTTATAAGGGCTGATTTGTACACAACAAACATCTCCAGCCTTTGTCCAAAGAAATGGCAAGAACAAAAAATAAAAGTAATTGAGTAGTTTAACATGGAAGTTAAATTCCTTTTTTAGCCTGTACTTAATAATCCTTTAGCATGAAGACTTGTCTGAAGAGAAGTGCCAGAGAGAGCAGGGGGACTAGATTTTATTCATGTTTCGGCATCAAAGTAAGTAGTTTTGGACCATTCTAACAATATTGAAAATGGAAGATACAGTGTCAGAAAAAGGTCACAGGAAATGTAGCTGTCTGCTACTGGTCATGTATATATGGATTGATATCCAAATATGCTATGAGTAGAATGAGGACAAAGTGCAGGTTAGCATAAAGTCACCATTAGTAATGTAAGGTGTGCTGCCACAAAGCATTTGTATTCAAATTATTCAATATTCATTTTTTTTTCCTAGCACAGAAGAGAATTCGTTCTTACTTATTGATACAATCTATTTTTTAAAGGTAAATTTCCCATTTTTTGTGCATGATCTATAACGACTTGGAGGGATTCAAAGAGCAGATTTTTCAGAAGCACCTGATGCCTCAGTAAGGATACACCCACAGCTAATGCATTCCACTGGGCCCTGGCTGGGCTATTCTAAAACGTAGGGATTTGGGCCTTTGGGGATTTATTCTAGATAACCATGGACAATTACATTACAATTACATGGACAATTACAATTACATTACTCATCTGTGTGACACTTCATCTGGACACAGGCTGGAGATTCAAGCTGTGTCTTTGTTCCTTAATCCTGCCCATGAGAGTTGAATCCCATGTCTTCCCTTGAGTAAGTTTATCATACGTAGAACTGAAGTCTGACTGTGATTCTCTCTTCCTTTCCACATAATACTGTGAGAAGTAATACCTTGTTTACAGTGCAGCTCTATCTCAATCAACCTGATAGTTATTGTTACTAGAATTGCCTGTTGCAAAAGTTACGTATTTAGAGAAAGATTTATCCCAACTAGCCCTATGTGCATAAAAGTCTGGTGTGTCTAGTTTCTAATTGGCAAAGAGGTGGAAGTTCTTCCAAAAGCGATTCATCCTGCTTTATATACTTGTCTTAGGACGGGCTGAGTCACCCTCAGAAAGTGCCTATTCCTTTCAATTTCCTTTAACTACATTGATGTGGTTGAATATTACCATGACAGCACTTACTGGGCAGAAGTCTTCTACAAGAAAATTACCTGCCTGCTGGCAATTGCACTGGGACATAACAGATTGCCATACAAGAAAATGGAACATTTTAGGACAGTGCACTACAATGGACAAAGCTCCAAGGGTTAACTGAACATCCTATATTAATCTTTGTAAGAGAAGAGGTCTATGTTGACTTTTGGCCTGAGCAAGACTTAAAAGATGGGGCCTATTAAAGAACGTCAAAGTTTTCTGTTGTCAAGCAAACCCAGAAGTCTATTCTCAGAAACCAGTTTCCAGACCTCTGCTTCTGGGACTTTTTTATGATTTCTGAGTGTGTATTTCTATTTTTTCTTACAGTAAATGGTATCCAGATTACTTTTTAACTTTATGGAGAATGTAGGTAGCTTCCTTAAAGTGTCTTAAAAGTGGGCATATGGAAACTAAAATAGTTACATTTACATCATAATGATCCAACCCAATAGCCTAAACAGCTGAGAAAGATAAAACTGCAAAAATGCAGAACCATATACAAATGCTAACTATTTTCCAAAGTTCATTTATGAAAATTTTAAATGGATGGTGCAGATTTCACTGTTTTAGAAGGGATGAAGTGACCATTGAATGAACAAAGAGAGGCTGAAATTGTAAGAAAATAATAAGAGTCAAGAATGTTGTTCACAGGCAAATGATAATACAGATTATTTCCTGGAATGGAACTCAGGTATTGCTGAGCTATTGCAGCAGTACTGTTCAGTATTACAGCAATACACAGCAATATTACAGGAGCTCTCAGATTTCAGCTGTCAGTAAGCTTAAGAGCTCACCACACTGGTGCTGTATATTAGGTAGTGCTTTGAAATAGGCAAAGCTGGAGTATGAAAACCTGGTTAAGAGATGGCCCTCTGTGTGATCAGCCAAAGTACAATCCCTTCTCTTGAACAATGCTATCACTAGTGTGGGAAATGAGAAAGAGAGGATGTTGCTGTTTCAGCTGAGATTTTAAAGTAGGAGAGGCAGCACCTAAGGCTAAGTAAAATCCCTTGTCCCTTAGAGGTCCAAGCAACTTATTCTGCATCCTGGCCAGTTTGCAGTTTGGGTAACTAGAGTATGGCCTAAAAAAGTCTTTCTAGACTTTCCACTACAAATATGGAAGTAGCTGCCTAGGATTAGGAGGTAAGAGAGTATAGTGTGTAGAAATGTAGCTGACAAAATGGGGATAAGGGTTTTAAAGAAGCTGTAGTAGCAGCAACTGAAAGAAACGCTCCTTGTAGTTACCAAGAAAGATCTCTCTTAACTGTTTCCTGCGATTGGCTGACTAGAGAGACTGTAGGTTTGATGCTTGTCATTTCATGAACCATGGGAGAGAAAATCTCTTCTCTGATGGAACAATACAGATCTCTGGCAGTATCTCCATGTGGCCATGGTCTCTCTGAATGCCTCTCTTCCTTTGCTGAATACTCCTAAAATTGTTCTGTAGACAGAAGACCTTAGGGTCAATACATCTGTAAATACCCAGGAAGAGCACTGAAACAGATTTTACTGAAACTGACCTTATTGCAACTGTGGTTTCTAAGGTCATATTAAGCTACCTATGAAAATGATTTAAAAAAATTACAGATTGGGGGGTTTCATATAGTAACATTCAAGGTCCACAGGGCAATTTAATGGCTGACAGAGGCTGACTAGTCAAAAAATACAGCAAAGACCAGTGATAGGGATAGTTTTATCATTCCCAGCTTCTCCCATCACTACAAATGCAGATATATTTATGTGGGGCCAGAGGATGAAATATAGTGCAGTCTATGGAAACAATCGACGACTATATTTTGCAAGTGTTTTATAACATATGTCATATAGCATTTGTCACAGGTCCCTTGTACTGTAGCCGGAGCACAAAGAGGTAAAGGAAAAGGAAAAAAAAAATTAACTTTCAAGTAGTTATTTTCATGTAATTGTCTGGTTTCAGCCCAAGTCTCAATCAGATAAAACCCACCAAATTCTCCATTGATCAAAGTCTCTCCAAGAGGCAGTGTTCTATTCAACATTGATCTTCCATTGATCTAGTGTTATATAAACAAGGCTAGATTTAAGCTAGCATTTTCAGACAGATAATCAAGAACTGAACCAGGCTTATTGGGCCTCTTGATAAATTGCAGTGAATTGAGGAACTCTGTTGTTCAAAGTCAGCTATATTCTTACTAAAAAGTAAGCCAAGAAATGGTGGCAAAATAGCCACTGGTAAGATCTTCCAAATACATTTCGAACAATGTGACTCTTTCTCAGTGTAGAAATCATTGTTTATGTTTTTACGGAGGCATTTGTTTTTGCCATCAAGAAGTGATGAGGGCGAAAAAAATGAATGTAGTAGAACATATACAGAAAAATCATGGGCTAGACATCTCTTCTTCTTTACCTCCTCCATAAATATAAATCAGATAATAGAGACCAATTCATGTGATGTACTGTAAGTCAGGTGCTATTAGAGTCAAAGGTGTTATCTGCCTTAGTGAATAGTTGCAATAATCTATAGCCTAATACACTCTAAACCACAGTAATAGATAAGGAGAAAGCCAGGAATGCTACTTACAAATAGTCTGTACTGTTTATTTGAGTTTTCAGGAAGCAGTATGGAAACACTATCCTGCTCCATCACAAACCAAGGAGTGATTTATATTTCAACTTGTGCAAATTATGCAAAATAAATAACTCCTTAAAAAAAGATAAAGAGCTAACAGTCTGGAGAAATCGGAGTCTCTCAGAACTATTTCCATAATAACTCATCTTTTATGATACTAAGAAATGAAAAATAAGGGGGAAGGGAATGACAAAAGTTTGCCTTCTTCTCCACCCATTAAGTTTACAGGAAGAGGAACAATATATTTAGGCTCTGTTTCTAAACCAGATATCCCTAGAGAACAATGCCAATGGGTAGCAAACATTAGTGTCAGAACCTGCTAATTCAATAGCCATGCTGAAGCTTCTCCTGACATTATATTGACACACCAGGTATTTATCCTGCATATCCAATATACTGACAAGTAGGAAAGCACTAAAAATGATCCATCTGGTAGAAGAGTCAATCTGTTAGTGCTTCATGCTCTAATTTTGAGTTTTACAGGAAAGCTTTCAGACGTCTCTAACCTGAGTTGTTTCCATTTATTCATACATGGAGGTAAGTTTTCTAAGCATTCGTAATAGATACTACTTTGCACAGAAATCGCAACTGTATTGCACATATTAAATAAGCCATTAAGCAATTAATGATGAACCTGGTCACATCAGAGGCAACCTAGTAATACTAAAACATCTATGAACCTCTGATTAAAAAAACAGGCTTCAAGAACAAATAGCATAGGACTAAACTCAAGAGTGTCTTGTAGATTCTATTGAGAAGCACCATTTCTGCACTGGATTAACTGCACTTTTTTTCCCCATGTTCCTTTCTTATCTCTTCCTCAGTCCATTCAGTAGATTTCTGCATTTATATTTTGATTCTTCAGTTTGTAAATCTTATAATATGTACCACCTTGAAATTTAGACAGTTTTCATTACTGGTTTCTCTCTTGTGATAATTTGAAAATTAACTTTTTGGGGAGTTCTGATACATTTCTCAGCTGTGATGTCTTTTTTATGAGTCAATTTTGATTGTCCGTTAATAAATTTCTAGGTATTTTGTGTTCTGTTCTCTTATTGGTAATTCTTCTATCTTTCATATAGCTGAAGTTAGGCTCACAAGCTAGCTGTTTTCTGCATGCTGTGTTATTCTCTCTGAAGTGTCCCTCATAAGTACTAAATATCATATTGCTGAGGATACCTGTGAGCAAGATAGTGAGAGGTCAGTGGTATGGTTGGACTTATTTGGAGGTCACAGACACATCTTCAGTAAGGAAAGATTATTTTTGTATTGAACTCAGTGAAAGGACAGGAGAAAATCACAAGGAGATGAAGTTCTTTTATTTATATGTCCAAGTGACAGAAGACAGAATTCTTACTATAATTCTATTTCACAATACTTTCTAGAGTTATTTGGGCTCAGGGATGCAGAACATCTCCAAACATAACAATATCTTTCATCCTATCTTTAACCAAGATACAAAGCAGCCTCAGCCTCTGCTGAGGTTTCACACATTCAAATCACTTTGTATAATGATTGTAAGAGCGTGGCTTTTAATTATCTATTTGACTATGCCTTTTTTTTTTTCTGAAGTGGGGACATGTGGCCGTGAAAGGAAAAGCCGAACAGAAAATGCCAGTTAAGACATTCCTTAAATCCTGATTAGACTAGAAAAAGAACTAGAAAAAACACTGTAATTCTGCTTAGCTTTCCAACTTAACTTTCCAAATACCCCAAAATCAGGTAATTCAGCAAAATATCCCCATAAGCAGGAAGATACTTTAAGCAGAACTGGATTGTTGCAAGATTCCTTCTGCACTAATTGACCAGCGATGTTGTTGACCACTCTTGTTTATCAATAGTGGCTTTAACCTCTCTTAACGCACAGTCTCATGATACTACATTTGGACTAGTTTTGGTGAATATTGCATTAAGATTTCTCAGCAACTGTGACTGTGTTTAATTATCTACGAGACTTTCTTTTGAAGCTGAGCCAGTAAGTGAATAGAATATTGTTACTGACATGCTATGATTTATATATCACAATTTCAGAAGTTTTAGACTGCTGTTTGTTTTCAGTTACAATCAGGTATGGATGTTTAAACTTTGTTGATGTTAAACAACAACAAAAATGATGTTTTAGTACTACAAGAGCACCGTAAAACCTAGAAGAAACTTGTGTGAAATGCTATGAAGTGTGGCTTGAGCAGCATGCTCTTGAGAGGCCCAGCTCTGAGCAGAGTCATTCTGCACTAACTAGGCTAGAGACATTTAAAGCATCTGTTATGGGATGAAATATCAGTAACTCAGAATACTTAACAAAAAATGACCAAAGCTATTGTTTAATCTTCACAAAAGAGAGGAGGGATTAGTTGCAATACAATTCTTCCATGATCATGTACTTCACAAAAAGTTCAAACCTTATCTGCAGACTCCTCCTCTCTCATCTTTTTAGCTTTATCTTTTATTTCTTCTCTCCCTTTTGAAATGGGGGTTTTTTTTCTTGTTTTGTTTTGTTTTTAAATTTGAATTCCTCCAGCCCAGTTCCGATAAGGAGAGGAAGTGACCAAACTGTTTGTACCACCAAACACATCTCTGAATTGATCTAGTCAGTGGTAACTGCATGGCTAATGTAAAAATGAAAGCCTTCATCATCTTTCCACTTATTTTTCCTTTCTAACATATTTCAAAGCCTAACCAGTACATTCTGACTTACATTTGACAATGGTTACTAAACCTGCAGGGAAAAATCAGTTTATGTAGGAGGCAATCATGCAGTTTACCAGCATTTCATCTAACAAGCAAGCTAAAATGTTGAATTGGCCAACATTTGCTAAACCTGTTGGGGCTGCAGTGGTGGGCCAAGAAACAAAAAGAGCAATGAATACAGTGTGTGGATGGTGAATCTCCCACACAGGTCACGCATGGCAACTAATCTTGTTACAGAGCTTCATTTTCAATTATTAAGACGATCTTCTCATTTGACTGCTAATTTCAGTAATATCATTCACATTACCAAAATAGGAAGGCAAACATAAATACTAAACCCAAATCTGTATGTAATCCCCTATGTAGTCACAATTTGCATTTCAGTCATATTAAGAGGTGTCAGTTCACTTGTTTGAGTGGATTAAGTTCCTTTGTTGTGTTGTAGAGTGTGGGCTGCCCTAGTCTGTTCTTCCCGGCTACTTCTGCAGCATTATGCAAGCCACATATCACAAGGATTCTTAATGCCTGTTTCTCCTTGCTATTTGCATATGTTTAATGGAATCTGATTCACTTATGATTTCTGACTGGGGTTAGCTAGCCAGCAAGATGAAAATGCAAGGCAAATGCATTTGAGCAGATATGAATGTTTTTTAAAAGAAAATGTCAGTTTTTTTGTTTTGGTTTGGTTTGGGTTTTTTTTTGGTCACCCTTATTTGTCCAACACAACAGATTTCCAGGAAATCTTTAGGGAGCTCCAAGGAAGTTAGAGTAAAATCTGTATAACTGAGTTAGAATAACTAGTTGATTTGGAGATAACTGGAAAGGTATCTCTGCTATTTTTACCCTAAAACCTGGAATGTCCTTATTGTGACAATCATTTCATATTCATCAGAAATGTAGTCTTAGGAGATGTCCTTGGAATATTCAGAGAGCACCCACATCTATGTATTTTCTTTCTAACATGCCACTGATTTGCTTTTCCCTTTTATATTGGTTAATCAAAAGGACAAGCCCTTTTTTCTAAAGACTTTGACCCAGGTTTTTCATATAAATTATGTATATGAAAAAGAATGAAAATGCTTTGATAGCTTTATTGAAATTCTGTTTAAAACAAATTGTTATTGTTATTAGTATTTTTTTCTGTTTTCCCATTTTTAATTTTGATATTGTAGATAAAATTTTGAATTTTTATATGTTTTATTCTGATCTTCATTAGCATCTGCTGTGCAGTGATAGTGTGTCAACTGCTTTAGAGAGAGGCTTGTCGCATGTGGCCTTGCTTGAAAAACTTGTAATGTTGATAGCCAAAATGAACAGCTGATGTGTGAATATGAGAAAAAAGATCAGAGTTAAAGAGTCACAGATGGGTAGCTTCTCTCTTTGTTTTTAAGGAAAAAAAAATAGATGTACTTTTATAGTTTCTAGACATTCTTTTAAGGATGAGATTGAGGAAGAAAGGACTTCAAAGTTGTTCATGAACAATGAGTAAATGGAGGTAGGTGTCGATCTAGCCAAAATGACCGGAGCCTTAATAGGATAAACTTTAGAGTGTATTGTTGGGGCTGAGGTCGTATCAGACTCATATAACTGATACAGGTGATCCCAGGAGGCTGTTTACATTACCACCTTGGGTAATCCACTCTCCCCCCAGTGGTGGTGTCCCCATACTTGGAAAAAAACTCAAAAATAAAAAAAAGAAATAAAAGCTCTCTTGGGTTTTATGTAGAATAATTACTTTTAATAGCTGATGTAAATCTTCTTGATTCAATATAGTGACTTCTGATTTACTTTGGAGTGACTGATGGGACAATCGAACCAATTGTACGTTAACTTTAAAAGGCCAGTGGCTTCATTTTCCTAAGTAAAATAGAGAGATTCCCAGGAACGAGCTGCATTTTCTTACTTATGGGTGTTTGTGGGGAGGCACAAGAAACTATACCAATGTTGCAGAGGAGACCAGTCTGATGGATTGCTAGCGTAGAGTGCCTTTAATGTGAGATGTTCAGCTTTGCATCTCCTCTGCTCATATGTTACCACTAACTTGGTTTTATGCTTCATTATTAATCTGTAAACTGCCTACAGAACAACAGGAGAGGAATGTCCAGGCTGAAATGGGCGGGGGTAGTCATTGATCAAACTGCTCAAGACAGTTCCCATCGATTTCCCGAAGCTATGCATCCCTGCTTGTCTGCAATAATATGAAAATGGACTTTGCAATACAAAACAATAAAAATAATTTAAAAATCCCATAAGTTTGGATTTTCCTTAGAAAATAGCAGGTTTTATAGTTGTGTATGTGTTATGGCTTGCTTACAGGGTGCATCGACATCAATAAGTCCCATAGACGAGACTGTTAAGAGCCTTTTAATTGTGTGTAAAAAAAGTCTAAATAGAATAGTAACTACATGTAGGTGAAAAATTTAGGTGATTGTTGTTATTCTCTTAAAAGAAACTCCCAAAGACTAGCATTTTATTGTAATGTTGCAAATAGGTTAATTCAATGATTTGGATGAACAGATTGTATGAGTCATCAACATCTATATCTATGAAGATTTGTACATTATATGGCTAGACCACAATGCACAAATAGGTGTGGTTATCTGCTGACATGTTCTCTTCATCAGGGAAAAAAAATCTCCACAACTTTAGAATTTTCCTGGGTGATCCTCCAGCAGCTATCTTTACCTAAAATTTTTGAGCCTGAATAATTTGGCTAGAAACCTCTCAGGGGAAATTGAGTCCTGCTATGCTTTTTTCTGGTCCTCCTGCACTCCTTCTCCAGGAATTAGACTGAAGTTGCTAACAGGATGTAGGGTTGGCTGGAATATGAAAACATATAACTGAAAAATAGACTGAATTGAAGAGAACTATGCAACAATCTAAAAGCATAATGAATTCAGCTTAGAAGATGTCCAGGTGGGTTTTAGTAGAGGAAATATGTGTATGGACATACATATCTGTATTTAATCATAATATGATAAATTATTGAGAATTAGCACTGCCTTGACAATTACTTTTGATGAAAAAACACTGACTAGGATTAATCTGTTTTATGATACTATTCATTTCTTTCTTTTGGTAATACCTAATTCAGAATCTGATACAAGGTTAGAACAGGAAAAGTTAAATATTTCTCATCAAACTTTTATGACTTGCTTTGTTAAATGCTGCATCTTCAAATCCTGAGGAATGAGGAGTGTTAATGCCTGGCAGAGACAGTAACTAGCACTTTTGCCAAGTTCCTCCAGTCTACTGCAGAACAAGTGTTAATATATTATACCTTCTTTGCAAAGAATTTATGTTTATTCTTTCTCACCTTTTGCCCCCATCAAAACCAAAGTTAATTTGGGTAGAAGAACATGCAAAGCTATGCAAGGATTTCCTATCATGGAAGAAAATTTGAATCTTTTTTATGTAATGTCTAATTGCCATGAATCATATAAACAACAGTGAGGAAAACTGGATGTGTTCATGTTATGATGCCATTTTCATCTTCCATTTCTTCCTCTTCAGCAGCTCTGTTAATACAAAATTTACTGGAAATAAAAAATTTCAGCTTTGCCTTGCAGCACTGATCTGAAGCACAGCTGAACCAGTTATTAAAACATAAAGTCTTCTGAGTCAAAGAAATAATCAAAATTCCAATTAATGCTGCTGCAGCATTACACTATTGTCATAGTAACAGTGGCATGAAAGTTTACATCAAAAACCTTGTTAGGAACTGCTGGTCTAAAAGCAATCAAATCCCAGGGAAAGCATTCAGAAGTTCAAAAGAAACTAATGAAAGAGGCCTTTAGGATGTAATTTCACTGACAGTTATTCTTAGTTAAGAGAGGCAACCCAACCAAGGTCTTATGATACAAGGAACCTCAGTGGTTAACACAAATGTATGAGAGCAATGGTGCTAAGACTGACAGAAACAAGGCACTGTTCAGAAGCAAGAAAACACAACTTTGTGCTTTTAAAAGGTAAATCCACAAAACAGGATCAGCAGTAATCAGGAGAAAAGAGCCTATTATGGAAAGTAAGCTATTAGACTACATGGACTGAAAAAAGTGTAGGTAACTTATTCCGTGGACTGGAAATATGGTAAAAGATCCTTTTCATTTCCTCAGATTATGCTATTCTAACACATCTAAGACAGAAGAGGGGTCTATTAGTCAAACCCTGGACAGAAAGTCAGATGCCTGTCTAAGCGATCTGTTCAGCGTTCATATAGAGCTGATTCTTGCAAATTTCTCCCTGTTAAATATTTTCAGAGGACTGACCAATATTGTTCTCAATGACAGAGTTTTCATCTAGGTTGTAGTAGAATTGTTTATGTCATCTTCCATCTTCATTCCTCTTTGACTGCTGTATATTTCTCGCCAACAACGCCAAGTAAACCACATCATCGGCTTCTCATATCTTGTGGCTCATTTGAGAAGTCATATTGAACTGTTACTTTGCTTCCTTGTCACTACTGTCTTTGCTTCTCTTACGAAGATTTTTTCCAGTCAAGCCCTCATTTTCATTTTCTTCAGAGTTCTGTGTCTTCCTGCTGTTTGTTCTTTCTTCTTCAGAGTACAAAAACCCAGATAATCTAGCAGCCCTTTATCCCTGCTGTTACAAATAGATCTATATGTCCTTTTCTTACTATATTGTAGTATCAATAACTGAGCAAGTTTATTTTTTAGTTTAGAATTTCACCATGGATAAAATAGCTATCTATTGTAATGCTGTAGCTATCTTTTGTATTGCTGTTCTTGTATTGCGCTGTCCTATCCTTCAGACAGAAGCATACTAGAGATTTTTAGGTCCACACATGTCACGGTTTCTTGCTGTTGTTTCCTACTACTGACAGGTTAGCTAGTGTGATTGCCTCTTTCCATTCTCAGCTCATATTTTGATGCAAAATCAATAGTGTAGGTTTATTTTTATCTGTTGTATAGGATGGTAATAGAGATTGCAGAGAGTTTATAAGGAAATTGGGTAGATTCCTTTTATAGGTGTGAGATTTTGTAACTTTGCTTGCTTGTTGTTGTGTTCAGTTGTATATTACAGTTTTTTCTATTGTAAAATATTGCCACTGCACATTCTAGATCTTTCTCTGTATGATGAAGACTACAGTTCATGCACTGTTCACCTTCTATACTCAGAGTGTTGAAAAATGAATGTGCATGCATACTGGAGAGCTATGTAGGGCAATTGTGATTCAGTCAGTTTGCGTTTATAACTCATAGAAGAGATGACTTCCAGTCTCTTGGAGACTGACCAAATGGCTTAAATGCCTAGATGAATGGTCCTCAGTGCATGACTTGTGTATAATATATTGCCTGAAAGACCCTCTGATCTAACGGCACAAGGAAAAAATTAAAAACAAAAAGTAAAACAAACTGGGTGAGCAAAATCTGCTGTTTCTCAGTATGGTACTGTTTTATGTGATTTCCAGCATACATCTAAGGAATGTGTACTAAAAGCTATTTACTATTTTATGCTTTGAGTGGGATTTGGGGGGGGGGGGGTGGGGCAGGGAAGTGGATTGTTTTCTGATTGTGGTTTGAATGCTGTTGAAATCCCACAAGAAAGAGATTCTTTCACGGCATTCCAGGAAAAGATAGAGGCATTGTCATAAAGATGGATAGTCTCATGAGAGTTCTGCTTGCATGAAGGAAAAAAAGAACACACAGGATCAGAAAGTCATTCCAATATCTCATAAGCTTGGTAGGCTGCCATATTCAAACTGAGACACAAGTCTTGATTTGCATTCTACCACAAAACTTAGTCCTTATTTTCCATCAAATTTGGGCTCGGTGATCAAATTTTGCATGCCTGGATAGCTAAAATCAAGAAAATGTGACACATTGAAATAATTGTGGGTCCTATCCTCAATGCAATCCTGTCAAACCAAAAAGAGACAAAAAAGAATAATAGATATGAAATAGCATCTAAAAGCAGAGAAGGGAAAAGAAGTGAGTCTTGGAGGAAAGGGGGAATATAAGAGAACTGTGCATATTCAGGTAGTGTTCTTTTGATCTTCCTTCACTCCTCTATTTCATGTTAGTCATTAATGCCTGCACAGAGGGGAGGAAGGACTGAAAATCAGGTAATTAGTTACACATGTACTTTGATCAGTATTGCATTTTTCTTTTTCAAGTTGTTTGCCGAAGTGCTAACAGACGAGAGGGAGGATTTCGCTTATGGCAATTGATCAGTCAAGCACATTTGCGGGGATGTTTCTGTAATCTCTCAGTTTAATCCTATACTTCTATAATGTTAACTGAAAGGTGATTGGGATTTGATTTTATTTCTGCATCATCAAAGCTTTCTATGTGGTAGAATTTCTCTATAATATCTAGCTTTCCATGTCCTTGGTTGCAAGCCACTGTATAGAGACTAGTATGATTTTGCAGATGGTGAGCACAAGGTCTGGAGAGTTAAACAAAGAGCAAGAAATTTCTAAATTAGAATTAGAATCTCCAGAAAGAAATCTTGTGTTTAGTGCTCAGATATTGACTTACCACAGAGGAAAAACTTACTCTCTTCTTTCCTGTTGATAGTAGTTGATGCTATATATGGTTCCACATTAAGTGCTATAGGGCCAATCATGTAGGTCCACATCACCTTCTGCAGCTCATCTCATCCTCTCTTTACATTTCACCATAAGAGAGAGGGAAAAGAAAGGAGTGGGAATAGACCGTTCTAAAAGAGTCCTTTATTTCAAATATTCTGCTGGAATGAGTGATGCAGTTCCCAGCTGGATTGGGCAAGGTAAAGATATGCCTTCAAATCCTGCGACCATGCATAGCTCCGTTTTTGTTCTTCCTTAACGCTGCACCCAGGGAGTTGATCAACTTGTGAGATCGGACTTGTGAGATTAGCATCCTGGCTGGGGGCAGTGTTCAAAAGCAGGTTTGTGTGTTAACTATGACAGTTCTCTATAGAAACTTTATTAGAACTTTAAAAACGTGCTCTGTAATAGTCTTAGACAGCAGTCAGCATGGGTCTGGCTTTATGATCCCTTTTCTCTCCATCACAAAGTCCCAGGACACCTGCACACAGAGCTCCCCACATCCTCTATAATTAATGAGGTTGTGGAGCACAACAGAGCATCATAGGTCACTCACTACCAACAGTATGACAAGTGTTGGTTCTGTATAAATTACCTTGTAGACATGTTTGGTAAAATATTTCATTATTTTGTGTGGCAGCTTCAATAGCAGCAGTATGGGACACATCTCCCATTAGTAGTGCACAATATATTTTCTTGTCAGTTAATCTTGAAAGCTGGCTACCGTTCCTCAAAAAGGCTGGATCTTTCATTTCCTTGTAATAAATACTTCACACTAAATGCATTATTGCTAGAGAGATGTCAGTAATCGAATTCTTATCATCACATTTTCCTTGTGGCCTGTGACAAAAATATTTTCTGTAGTGGATGCAAAAGGAGAATAAGAGAGGTGACAGCAGTAAATGAAGGGAAGGAGCTCAAATCAGGCTTTAGGTGAGTGGCCCTCTAAACAGCTTAATTTCCCATAGAATAGGCAAAGATTGTCAGGGCTCTTAAAACTGAAGAAGGCAGAGAATATGTTTTAGTGACAAGAAGAAGCTCTACAGAACCACAAGTGTGTAAGGTATTATCTTCTTAAATATACCCTCAGTCTTCTGTGGTGCTTTGTCTGTTCTATGTATTTTATAACCTAGCTACAGGTATCATGTGTAAGTAGTTAGTTAATCATGACATACATATGCACCTTAAAAAACAATTATTGGAGTCCTGGCTCTGCTAAAATTGTTGCTATGAATTCTTTGGTAGCATAAACATGTAGGCCAAAACAATGACCCACTATTTCTCTTCCATCATTTTCTGTAGCTCTTGACAAAGACTTAGCACTTCTAGATGTGTTGCATACTGTTTCAGCTTCATATTGCATTCAGCAAAAGAGCATAGCAGTTTGTGTTATTTTTATTCAAAGCAATTATGACAAAGCTCTCTTTTGAGTATTGGGAACATAGACTCCTCAGAAAAGTGAAGGAAATGAAGGAAAACACACAGGACTTCTGCAAAAACGAATGCAGGGAGGTGGAGAGTAGGGGAATGAGGATGGACAGGCTTAGGGGATATTTTTAACTTAAACCATTTTGAAGAACAGAGATCCATGTTGATTTTGGTTTCTGAAGAAATGTGTCTGCAAATCATATACTCTATGAAGCAAGATTTTGACTGATGACTTCTTACTGAAACCCATGTACCTTCTTTCTACCTTCCTCTATAGTTAGAAAAAAGTATCTCAAGGAATACAATACCACTACCTAAAACAAGTCTGCGTTTTTAGCCAGCTGTTTGTGGCACTAACTCACATGGGCCGAGTACTCTTACAGGTTGTTTTGTAGCTGGACAAATCACTTAATCTTTCTATGCCTCATTGACCCTATATGATGAAGATAAAATCTTCACTTCTATACTTTTATACTATATATGCACTCTTATACTCTATATACCTTTTCTTGTGTATATCATGTTTATATAAGTTCTTAGGCTGAGCTTCTTATCAATAATAACATAGCACTTAGTACAATGGGGCTGGTTTCAGTGTAAGAGGTCTTCAGAGAACAAGCTGTATGGGATATTAATGAGGGAGTGAGGTGAAAAGTGATTCTTGGTATATACTAGGCCTCAGAAATTCCAAAACTGATTAACTGGAGAAATTTAGGTATTTTTTTGAGCCTTGAAAGCCATTGATATATTTAAGGAAAATAAAAGTGAAAGTTCCATCTAATCTACCTGTCTATCTATGTGATGCTTTTGCGTTACTGTCTATCACAGTATCTGAACAGTTTCCAAGAAAAATCAGTAACAGTGATGATATCTCTCTCTGCCTGTGCTGGCTTTTCTCCTTTTCACTCCTTCTCTTAGACTCTTTCTCAGTTTGTTATCTCCATGCTGTGAACACCAGCACTGCCCATTAGCTAGCTCGATTGAGGAAAGGAAGTGATTTCATTTGAAATCAAGAGTCCCAGCAAGTGCAATTTCTCCTTTTTACCACAACCGCCATGTACCCTGCTGAGATGCGAAAGTCTTATGTCTAGACATACATTGCATTTTTGGTGGATGGGAAATGTATCTCTGTGCATGCAGGAGATGTGCATCCTAGCAGGTGGAACATGTCCTCACCTCTTCGGGAACACGACAAACAACCAACATTTACATCTGTCACTTTGCAGCACTCTAGTGAGGGATTTATCTGCTTGGTTTGATTTCAGTCACCTGTTGAGCCTAAGCAATCTGAACAGGCTTTTTTTTCCTCTCTTTCTCTCTTTTTTTTTTCCCTAAAGCTTTTCTGGCTTTGCATTCTCCCTGTGTGCGATGAGGGTGGTTGTTTGAGTAGCTAGGAGAATAATTATCCTTGCTGAGACCTGAGGAGGCAATTCATCATGTCAGACTAACAATGGCTGTGTATAGCACAGGGAAGCCTACATAACTAAGCATTGAAAACTAGGCACAGAGTGCAGTGAATTTCCCCTGTGAATATAGAATTTGGGGTCATTATCTCACGTTTTTGCTGAATGCCAGTGGATGTATTTTGAGGCTAACAGATGCATCTCTTTGGCTTTATTTCCATCTGTCAGGAAAATAGAGGATTTATGGCTATTTCACAGAACCCACCAAGCAATGACATGAATAGTATAAAATAGTATTTTTGCTAAATTCTGCTTGCCTTGGGGGTATGTGTAATTATGTGTTCTGATATACTGCATATTGAATTGTATTGATTTTTATTGTATTGTGGAATGGTACGTTCCTGTTCCATTTATTGGCATCTTGTTGATAGATGGCAATTTTGTATAAATTTGTTATTTGTTCCAGAGAAAGGCTGCAGTCTTCTCTAAATGTTTAGATCTGGGCAAATAAACTCCATTCACAGCTCTTGTAGTGATTTCTTAAAGTCTTTGTGGAGCCCTAAGCAGAAGTGGATGCTAGCTCTCTTTTCAGACCTGTTGTACAGCAAGAATACTCACACCAGTTACATTCCTGTTATTTTGTATTTCAAAGCCTCAAACTCAATGCCTACTGAAATCAAGGGGAACACTTCCTATAAACTGAGAGAGCTTTGTTTAGGGCTCTGCGGAAGCTCGGTTTGAATTAGTTCCGTCTTACTGATAGCACTGGAAACAAGGTAAGCCAAGGCCTGCCAGAGATATCCTTATTTTATAAAGGTATCTAAGTCATACATACATAGAAATATGTACCTACATACATACATGTGTGTGTGTATACATTTAATTGTGTTTTTGTGTGCTTGTGCATTTTTATTTTTCTTTTACCAAAGCTTTGATGATTTTGAAGACATAAGCAGATTTTGATGATGTTTTCAACCAGATTTTCTGAGAGTAAATTCTTCTTTGTCAATAAGGAGGGAGGATGGGGAAATCAGCTTGAAAATATTAGAATAGATGTTATGAGATTAATTAGAAATTCTTGGTCAATTTGATTTCAATTTATTACGAAAAGAAATTTTGAAATAAAGAAATAATAACATATAATGTAATTAAATGTTATGAATTTGTAATTGGACCTTAAATCCGTGAACTCGCAAGAATCTTGTTTCACATGTCCACATATGCTAATGGTGACAGTTAGGACTTTTCAGTATCTCTTTTTGCAGGCTAAAGAATATTTTAACTTCTTTCAGATGAGGAAGTAAGTTTGAAAAGACTAAGAAAATTCTTCAAAAGCTTAGTGTAAAAATTTGAGATCCAGATTTTGAAGAAAAATTACTTTGTTTTGTTCTCAAACGAAAACTGTATAAATACTGCTAGAGAGAAAGCCACTTTCAAAACATGAATTATGGCCCAAAGAAGTTCAGTGGGGAAAAGCTAAAATGTGAAGTGTATTTGAGATTGAAAAATTAATATCTGCTCTCAAGGGTGGTCTGTTTGTAAATGAGAGTTGTGCCGGAATAGTATCCTCAGAAAAGCATAAAAACAGAAGAGGGAATTTCTGTAGCCAGTCTCTGTGTTTCAATACCCATGTAGGAGAATTAATCTCTAAGGGTTGGGTTATAACATAGATTATCTGTCTGTGAAAGAGAGAGCAGGCATGTAATAGCTCCCTCATACTCCTCTACAGGGTATGAATAAGAAAGGTGAAGTCTTGGGTCTGTCTCTCCTTCTTGCTGCCTCATGCAGAGTGCTGAACAGGCTAATAGTAAATCACTGAACCACAGAGGAAAAAGAAAGAGTGATGTCTTAGAATGGGACCTCTGAAGCAGAGCTTTATATTTGCACCTTGTTTTAAGACTGTGCCTGAAGTCGACGGCAAGTTCCCCTAGCGTTTCTCACTGTTATCACGTACAGAGTTTGGAAGGTCAGGATTTCATTGTGCCAGGGAGCTGATAAGTGTGATAGCCTACATTTTGGCTGGGCTGAATTGGAAGCCTTCAAGACTGTGTAACTTTATAAAGTTTGATCTGTAGATTCACAGTGTAACAACTCCTTCCCATTTCACTGAACTGAGAGGTTTCTACACCAGCTGGTCAGAAAACATTTATCTGAAATTTGCAGTGATTTTTATCTTTTGCAAGGCTTTATTATTCTGTCTCTTGGTAAGTTCAAGAGACTGGACTATGAATCTTCATAAAATAAAATCAGACCTCATCTGCTGCTAGACTAGAATCCTCATTCTCTGGAAAATTTAGAAAGCAAACTAAAAAATAAATCGTATTTCCTTACAGTAGGCTTATTGGAACACAATAGGTAGTTGATTGCTCATAAACTATGTTTAGAAAAAAAATGTAATAACATTCCCTATCAACATGTTAAAATGTGTCTGAGGCTGGGTAGGTTCAGACAGCCCACCAGCAGCTGAATGGCATTGGGAGTCACACATTGATTTACTCTCCTTACAGGACTAAGGAAGAATGAGAGTTTCTTTGAAGCTGTTACTTTCAGAGCCCTGCTTTTCTTGCTGTGAGGTTGCTGATTTAGAAACTTTGGAGATTTAGCCAAGCAGGGCAAAGCAAACATTGTCTGACTGCTGGTACTATAGCATAGTAATCAACAAATTTCCGTAGAACGTCTTAACTTTAAACAAAGTGATTTCTGACAGAGTAGAAAATTCTCCTGCTTATACAAAAGGGATGGACTCAGAAGTAGACTAGTAGGTATTCACAGTCATTGGTTAGGATAAAGGGACCTGTATGTACTGTATGTACAGATGGGTTCTGTGAATGGACAGTCTCTGTCCAAAGAAGCAGAAGTTCTAAAATTCTTACGCTGAGCATGTGATTTGTGATATTATTTCACAGTGAGAGAGAAGGGAAAGAAGCTGCAGAATATATACAACTTGATATTAATCAGGACTGAAATTGTAAGAAAAATGTATTTTAAAATTAAACTACATAGCTGTAATACTTCAACACCCTTCTCCATTCTGTGACTTCTGAAATTGCCAGGATAGTATGAAAAACATTGTGAATTTCTGTGGTATTTCTAGTTAGCTGTGATGCAGAAAATGTAGTTTAAATCTTCCAATGATGTTTTCAGACCACCAGTTTAGAGAAGTTAATAGTCTATTGTAATTTTGTTCTGAGCTAAGCTGAATCTCCATGCTTTTGAGATTCTCAATCCTAGGGTGAATTCTGAGTTTCCTCTTATAGACAGTAATTTTGAAAAATCAGGATGATGCCCAAACAGTATATGAAAAAGAGAGCTGAGGCTCTTGTTTGTCAATTCATGCTCTCAAATACTTCAAAGTTAATGTTTACATGGTTATAGTCTAGTTCCTATCAAAGTTCCGTATATGGAAAAAGGATGATTTTCTTGGTATGTGAGATACTTTATTGTAGTGGAGAGTTTCTTAGCTTCAGAGAGAACCCCTCCCCTTCCCAACCCAGGGAATTACTTTACACAACAATCCCTCTCATGATCATTTACAGGCATAATGAATTTTATGACTCAGTGTATCGAGTATTTGCTGCTTGACTGCTAGAACAATACAGCTACCAAGATGCTTTGGAGGAGTTTGAGATTTGGGGGATATTTTACTAACATATTCCCTTCAGTGAATATGAGCCCAATTTTATGATAAAGAAACAAATTTCCTTTAAGGAGTAGACTTTTTATCATGAAAATATCTTCTACATCTATGTGACAACTCAACCAGTTTTAGGCTCCAAAAGTTGCCTTAAAACACATAAAAGTTGTATGATGTACATTATACAATATATATATCATACATATATAAGTTTCAAGTTCTGCTAAAATAGGAGTTCATTACTGAAGACCTGGACATTCTTGTATATTGCTCCAGCCTTCATGGTCAGAGACTAACACCTCACGTAGCACTGCTGAGGAACAAAAACTATCCAAAGCTTTACTCCTGAGCAAAATTGTCCCCTGTTCATGCTTTATTCATTTGGAAGTCTCTCAAACAAGCAGCGAATGTTGCACTGCTTTTCATAGACCAGGAGTCATAGTCCTTAGGAAAAGCATTCATCCCTGCCCTGTCCACAGCATCCCTCCTCTGTGCTATCCATCCTCCTCTGAGAATGCACCTGTTGTTGTAGATCCTGAAAATAAATGCAATAAGTGATATTCCTTGGTCAATGATGACTTTAGTGATCTAAACTGACAAATGGAGCATGATTATCCAGTTTAACATCTGGGGAAATTGGGACAGCAAGACGTTCAGTGCCTTACCTAAAGCTACAAAGATAGTCAGTGGCAGAGAAGAGAGAGACAAATCTTACACACCAGACAGTCCTTCAAGATTGTAGAAGTCACACTTAATTGATGAGCTGATTTAGGCTGAAGCAGAATTTGCCATCAATTACAGAGTAACATTATTGTGTCTAACTTTGCTAAACCCCTGAATGAACAAAGGTCTGGCAGGGCCAAAAGGGCCCCAGTCAATTCTGCTAACTGCATAATTCCTAAACAGAGCTGAATTCTCCTAAACTGTATTTATGCTAAATTTCATGGCACCTGATGACCTCAATTAAAACCTTTCAGAGGAAATCAGAAGTGCCAGCAAGGTCCTGCAAGATGAATGTCTATGGCTTTCTCCTGCTAACTGCTGATATAAACTTGGCGATTTTAAAAAAGGTTTTATAGTCATGCTGCTGCTGTTTTTATCGAAGGTGTCAGAATGCCAGTAGAGATAATGTCTCACTGAATGAGCAGCTTGCTTTCCCCAGTCCCTTTCCTAAAGCACATAACAGATATCATTAGCATCTAGATAAATCTCCCTTTATGGTACATTTGGTCACAAAGAAGAATAAGGCTGTGTTTTCCTAAAGCTCCCAAGATTACACCTATTATGACCACTGACACAGAGCTTAAACTTTTGCGACTTTAATGGTCTTTACTGGCCAAGCCTGTAATGATCAAGAAGGAAGGAAGTTCTTAAGAATGGGCATAGCTTGGCAAACAAGATGAAAGCTTGTGTGTCAGTGGTCTTTATATACATATACATAACATGACTTGGAAGGTACAGAGAACTGTACAGGCCAAATTCCAGATGCATATGTGAGCACCAAATTCCTTGCAAAATGCCATGGATTTAGTCTGTTTTTATATCAGTTGGAAATCTGATCTGAACACTTGAATGTGAGACAACCATGAGTGTTTAATTGTAAAAAAAATAATGATAGACTCAAGCATGTGTAGTTTGCACTTGTGAATGCTGGGAGTGGGTATACATGGCAGGATGTTGGGTGTGCAAATAGAACCATTAAGTTGCTCAAAAGCTCAGCTTTGTGCAAACATTCAACGTAGTTGTGTGGCAAATTGTCTTCATCTTATCGTGTACATTTTTGTGTGTGCAGTTATATCAGACTGCAGTTTTAAGACACAGCCTTCTATCCTTTTAAATTCTCTTATCACAGCTTGCTCACTCAACTGAAAAAATATACATGCAGGAGTTCAAAAATAAAAGGTCAGATGATTAGTGTTCCTGAATATCACCTTCTTGAAAACATAAATGTGTGTATCATCTCTTTTTCTTCTTATGACTTAGAGATTTTAATTTAATTTTTCTAATGAATAAATAGGAGTTAAGAAAGTTGCTTTTTCATTTGAATAGGAAAGAAACATTGAAATGACTATAGAAATGGGTGTTTATTTGAAATTCAAGTCAAGAATTTTCGAAGGTTCAAATATGTTTTCATGGGGGTAGTTGCAAAGAATGATATGTGAACATTTCTCGACATTAGTGATAAGCAAAAGCTTCATAAAATATCCTTCATGACAGGAAAGTTTTCTGCAATGATGGGATTAAAAAATATAACTCTGAGGAGAATATATTTTTAATTGCATGTCAGTTCTAATACTTCAGACTTGAGAATTAATTGTCTAATTAGGAAGAAGTTTAGGCATATTTTTAACTGCACTGACCCACAACGTAAATATATTTTGGATGTATGTAGGGTTTGCTTGGATGATTTTAAATCCCCACAATCACAAGTATGCAACAACTGCAGTCTCAAATTGTTCATTTAACGTTAATCACAGCCATTGCAATGTGGAGCCAACCAGCTCTAAGGGACGTGACCTTATCACAGTGGACAGATGGCAAAAAATTTTCAAGCCATGTTAAACCTTTTTCTTCAGCACTTTTTTGTTCTTAACATATTTACTGCTGACACCATATATCAGTGTTATAGCTTCTGTTCAGGTGAATACAATCAGTTGGTAGTAATAGGTTCAGTTCTGGAAACCTTTCAGTCATTGCTTTTAGAGCTGCTTCTGTAAACTTGCTGTCTGGAAAAAACAAGGAAGAAACAAGAAAGGGAGGGAGAGAGGCTTTTGGAAATCCTTCAGCTTGGCTCAATTCCCATGCAGAGAATAGAATAAATTAATGCAGATACTGTGTTTCTCTGGTTCAGATGTCAAGTTTTCTCTCGATTGGAAAGATCAGTGGCAATGTAGAATACATGGTGGAGAAAGGGGGGAAGTGGAAGATGCAAGAGAATTCAAATATATTTGAGAATGCTGAATGCCACCCTTGCAAGATCTTTTAACTGTCTCCTGCATTTGTAATAGAACTGTGTTCCCTTGCATTAGTGCTGAGCCTCAGCTCCCCCACTGATGTCTGTGGTCCTAATGAAAGAACTAAATAAAGTTTAAAAACACAGTCATAATAAATGCATTCACAATTATATCAAATGACTTTATGAAAGACTTCATCAATAGAAAAAATAAGAACATCCCGTCCAGAGAGTCATCACTCAAAGGTTCTCAGAGCAGGTTTGCTGGGAATAGAACGCAAAGAGGTGGGAGAATTGTGTCTCTCAGCAGCGTGGAGCACTCATCTCTGATGAGAAAAAGAGTTGCAATGTTGTGCAGTTACAGATGCATCAAACTGTGAGTGCACAGCATGTGTTTTGAACTGGAAGCCTCCAAGTGCAATCTAATAGTTGTATGTGCAGCTAGACCCAACGCCCAATAACTTTGAAAAATGCAAAGCACTATGGTGGCAGGAAGGAATAAAATCCTCAAGCTCTCTTTACCGACTGATAGACCTACTCTAAATGCTAACATCTAGAGGCCCATATCTTTATATGATGCTAATCAGTATTTCCAATAGCTTCAGTGCTGACGAGCTGGTTTCTGTTGATCTAGGATTTGATCACGAAAACTCTAAACAGTGCTCTTGTGACATATGAGAAAGAAAGGTGAAGGAAAGTTGGTTACATCTTGGGAATCAGGGACCAATTTTTAATCAGTTCTAAGTGTTTTGCGTTCCTTAGGACCTTTTACAAATAGAAAAAAAAAATTTTAAATTGTTAAAAATAATACCATAGTATTCTTATTATTTAGAAAGCATTACTCTTAACTATCCCGCTGAGCATACCTGAGAAATCTGCCAGAAAGAATGTCTAGAAAGGGTGAGATTCTTCTAACATAATTTTAGACCTCTAAAAATTAGTAAAATTAAGAGTGTGGCTGACTACAGAGGGAACCAAAGCACTTATTTTAAACTAAAGACTTAATGTTTAGACAGAGGCACCTAGTGCATATCTTAACTGTAAAAAGAAGCTCACACAAGGAGCTTAGATTGGTTTGAGGCATGTATATTTAGCTGAGTTGAATGTGGCCTGAGGAGAGATGGAAGGTGAGTTATCAGGGAAAGGCTTTCAAGGGTGAGGTTGGTAAGATTTACACCTGGGGAGCCTTCTCACTTCATCCCAATGATTCCAGCATCCCAGGGTCCAGGGAGAAATGCTGGCAAAGACAAGCACATGTGCAGGGCAGGGAGTCTTGGCAGTGACTGAGTGAGGCCTGTAGTTTTTTTGTCTGAGCTGCCTACACAAGAATGCTACTTTTTCACTTTGTTCCTGATGCTTCTTGGTGAAATAGATCTGGTATGAATGACAGAATTGCAATAAAAAAGACTGATCTCTTATCTTTCTGGCAAGTAACTCCCTCTCTTCCCTTCCCTGCCCCAAATTCTGTGCTTATGCAGCTCAAAACAGTGACCTGCTGACTAAAGATCGCTCTGGCAATACAGGTGTATCAGTATACATATTTTCATTATTTATTGTTTTCTCATACAGTTCTTACTATTTTCATTTTTCCTCTGTGTCTGCTGTGTTAGGTTTAGAATGCAAATTGTCAGGAACACGAAGTGTCCTTTCATTGCACTTCCAAAGACTTCCCAGGACATCTGAGCCTACATTTGAACAAAGACTTGACTATCCACCTTATTGTGCTGGTGTGTCTTTGCCTGCTTGTTTGTTTGTTTTCTCTTGGGTATGGAAAATAAGAAACATTCAGCATCCCCCATAAAACATGGTGAGTGAATTAAATTAATATTGAGACAGACAGTGCACCAGACCTGGAGCCTTTGCAGAGTGGTTTCCATTGATATGAGAAATCAGTGACCTGGGATGTGGAGGTCTGGGGTGGGGGAAAGGGAAGGAAGAAATTGCTTTCTCATGGCAATGCCTTCCCTGCAGACCTCTTTCCTTCTGCTGGAGCAGTGCACAGCTGGGATTTGGTGTGACAGTTATTAGCCAGAAAACACAGCTGAATGTAAAGTGGCAAGACAGACTGAGGAACTGCAGTGTTACTGAACCAAAACTGAAAGAAAAGGTGCTGGTGAGTGAACTGGAAAGATGAAATGCGTACTTGGCTGGAATCTATAATAAAGCATGCTGCATTCGGTTTGGCAGCAGAGACTAAGCACTTATCAAAAGCAACATATTCTCATGTAGCAAAAGGCAGTGTTGTAACTGTGTGATTGCCGAGTAGACCTTGTAAACTGTACAGAAACTTTCTTACCGTGCTTCAGTCAGAAGGAGAAATAGATCCTTGCTGGGCTTGCAGGAAGAAGGGAGACTGATAGACTCATCTTGGCTTACAGAGGGTAGGACATACAGCAAATGGGGATTTCACAGAGAAAAAAATTTGCTTTTTTTCAAAGAGATTTTGACAGCTAAGTTCAAACTATGATGACAAGAGTCAACTCTCCAATAGGTTTTATAAAAAAATGAAGCCAGTAAGAGTCCATAGAAATCACAGAATGAAAATCTTTATGGTAACTTTTAAGTCAACAAATAATCCATTTCGAAGATGTATTTCCACAATGAAGAATTCATGGGTAAAATTGTAAGTGGGTAAAAATCCTCCTAGCCTCTTTTAAATCAGCATTATCTTCTATAATAATTTAAAGATTCTAAATGAAATCACAGGACCAGCTACAGATTCCATGCTTTATCTTAGATTGTGGCTAAGATTAGAAAGCAATTCTTCATTCAACATTTTACGTTTTTCCATAGAAGGAAGTGAAAAAGAAAATACAAATAGAAAATACTGGTTGTCATTGCTGAAACCCTTTTTATTCAGAGGTACAAAGCAGTTTTGATTTAAATTTGGTCCAGTGTAAACAGGAACAAATGTTTTGGTACCTACTGGTATTGAAAATGAGCAAAAGATTCAAGGATCCAGTCCTAAAAAGCAGCCTGATTGCTTCTTCAGTTTCAATGGAAATGAACTTCTGTTCTTTTACTATAATTGAACCTTAGTCTAACCCTAGCCACAGAGATTTAAAACTATACCACATATCAGCATATACATGTATATGCTTTATAAACAAATATGCACAATTTACATACTCACCCTACAGTGCCAGGAACTTAAAGAACGCACTGACTTGCCAATACAGAACAGCACTAATTACAAAGTGGCGATTGTCTGTGATTTCATTACATGATTAATGAGTCTGATTTTCCACTGTGTGACTATTGATTGAAACTGTGTCTAGTAATTTTTTATGGATTTAATACTCCAACTATTCCAACTTAGACAAAGATACATATGAGATATGGGAATAACTTTTTGCACAGCTGTTTAACTCACATGCAAGTAATTACATGGCTGATATTGAGGACAGAGGACAGTTTGTTACAGTGCATCCAGTAGAGCGGTCTGCAAGAACCTGGTTGTTGAGCAGTTACAGAAGAGACAGAATCTTCAAATCCTTCAAAGCTGCTATGCAGTTACTGAAGAACTACGGGATTTTTTTTCATCTTTTGCAATACAAGGGATGGCAGTAAAGATGAAACTGGATTGTACTAGCTGTTTGCTCCGTCAGGAATACAAGGTGAATTAGAAAAGAGAGAAAGAAAGATTCTTTCTCTGTAAGCTAAGCCAGATGGTTGGCAATCCAGACTCCTATCAGAGTGGAAAGATATGGCCCATTCATCCCAGGTATTTTTGATTTAAGTAAAATTTTCAATGGAATAAGGACAAGTGAAAAATAGTGAAGTGAAAATAAAAATTAATATAAATATATAAAAAAAAGAAGTGTATCAGAGAAGATAGTTGAGCTGTTCTGGCACCACATGCAGCCCAAAGGAAGAGATGCTGTAAATTGTCAAAAAAATGTGTTAAAAAATGGATATGCAGCAGATTTTAAAAAGAAATCGTATCAATGCCTCAAGAAGACAAGCCATGCCAGTGAGATTACTATAGGAAGAAGGAAGCTAAAAAAAAGTGGCAAAGAGATAAAAGATGCTGCAGATATGGTAAACAGTGAACTGCATAGAAAGAGACAAGAGAAGGAAGGGCATCAGAGAATTGAATGGAATAAAAAATGTAGGTGTAGTGGAAAAAAAACACTAGGAAAGCATTGTGTTCTGTGTGTCATTAACAGTTTGATAAGCTCTCAGGAATTGAGCTCGCTTTGATACAGCCCACACAGCTACTTGTATAATGGGAAAAAGAGTAAGGAAAAAAATGATAGAAGGTATTCAATCAGCAAGAGCTACATAGTGAGTACTGCATTTGAGGTGAAAGTGAATGGAGAGAAGAGGTGTTTGAGCTGTAAAAAGGAAGATGTTTACAGAGAAAATCGGTAGCAGGATTTTGTAGTCAACAAAAACTGGTTCAAGGCCCAAGAGAGACATTTTAGACTGAGCACTGATAGAAACAATCTCATTTGCTAGCAAGAGAAAAAATAATGAATTGTACAAAAGGTGAGTAATAAACATTGCAGTGACTCTAGGAGGGATGTGGTAGAATAAAGAGCAGGAACAAGATGCCAGAACATGATGATGATGTTGATCACATTCTTGTAAAAAACATGGCTGCGTATCAGAGCAGGAACAAGATGCCAGAACATGATGATGATGTTGATCACATTCTTGTAAAAAACATGGCTTTGTATCACTGCCCTTAACAATCCAGAGCCAGTGTGAAAAGGAGAGGTGCTCCTTTCATGACAGTATCATCTCTTGCACTGGGGATCCTAACAAGCATAAAACTGGCATGACTGGTTTCTACATTACCTCCTGAAAGGTGAACAGAGTGCTTTGAAAAAAGAAGAAAGTACGTAAAGGATGTTGCCATAGCCAAATGCACCTGAACTCTCCCCAGCAGACATATGGCCTTTTGATTTGGACTCTAGTAGAGGACCCAGCAGCATTAATCTGCTGCTGGTGGCTTCTCCCTTTAAATTTGGAAGCAAATCACATATCCTAACTGGTAGGTAATGGTAGTGTTTTTTCCCATCATATGTATTTTCATGGTCATCTTCATAAAACTATCACCTGCATTCAGGACCATACTAAAACGATTTCCACACCAAAAGACCACCATTATGTCTGATTATCTTATGCACTATTATAATTTTAATAATCTAGTATAAACTTTACATTAGACCTTGACAGGTGGGAGAAGTGGGCCAACAGGGATCTCATGAAGTTCAGCAAAGAAAAATGCCACATCCTGCAAGTGGGGAGGAATAACCTCCAGCTGAACAGCTGGAAAGCAGCTTTGCAGAGAAGGATCTGGGGATCCTAGTAGACAACAAGTTGCACGGAGACAGCAATGTGCCATTGCAGCAAAGGCCAACAGCATAGAAAGACTATCAGCAGCCGGCTGAGAGAGGTGGTCCTTCCCATCTGCTCAGCACTAGCAAGACCACATCGGAGGTGTTGTGTCCAGTTCTGGGCTCCCCAGTAGAAAAGAGACATGGACATGCTGACATGAGTCCAGTGAAGGACAACATAGATGATGAAGGGACAGGGGCATCTCTCCTATGAGGAGAAGCTGAGAGAGCTGGGACTGTTCAGCTTGGAGAAGAGAAGGCTTGGGGCGATCTTTTCAACATGTATTAACACCTCATAGCGGGAAAGTAAAGAGGATGGGGCCAGACTCTTTTCAGTGGTGCCCAGTGACAGGACAAGAAGCAATGGGCACAAATTGAATCACAGGAGATTTCATTAAAACATCAGGAAAACACCCACCTTTTTTACTGCAATTTTGGGTTTGTTTTGTTTTGTTTTATTTCCTCATGCTGCCTCACATACTTAGGAAAAGCTCAACATAAGGAGACACTTCATTAACTTTCTTGAAACCAGCTTAAACCTGATGTAGAAAACTGAGAAGAGTTCGACAGCTACATGCTGAGTAGTGAGTAGCCTCACTAGTGTCCTGTATGATTTTAAGTAAGGCTTATCAGTAGTCTCTTTTGTTCGGTGACTGGCATTTAAGCTTTTGGGGGTTGATTACTCTCTCTTTTCCACACTTGAGGCAACAGTAATTATACTAATCATGATCATCATAACCATAACTTTTTTTTATTTTTTATTATTTTTTGTAGTTTTCTACAACTGTGCATGATACAATTTTAAGTGTACTGTTGAAGACACTCTCATTAACTTCCCAGGAGCTTCCAGTCAGGAATGTGAATATTTGTATGGGAAGGCACTTCTAATTTCTCTCCTTCATGCACCAGTCTGCTTTCCTAAACCTACTTCTCTTTTCGTGTTAGTATTCCAAGACTCCAGGGGCATGTTTACCATGCAGTTTCTTTCTGGCACTGCTTTCTCCCATGTTGGTTCCTGGGGGTTTCTGAAACTGTAAGAAATGCAATTTATGATGATTTTCTGATGTCAGGTTAAAGCAATGTTCTCAAGGTTAAAAGTGTTACTGGATTTTAACATCAGAACTAAAAGCTCTTGTTTCTCTTGGTCTGTTTCATTTAATTAGAGATTCTCTGAAAGCCTCTCCATAGGTCATTGTGCATTTAAAGGCTAGATAGGAAAGTGTGCCTTGGTCTTATACAAAGACATTGAGTCTCTCTTGTTCTTTGTATGGAATAAACCCATGGAGGAGGTTGATAGTGCTGATTGATAGCTCCACAGGACCGTCAAAAGTCAAAAGAAAATCTGAGAGAGTGACAATGATAATGTTTGTTTTGATATATGCAGATGAGTCCAAAGTGAAGTTGTAACTAACTGCATGACCTGAGGGTGAATAAGGAAATGTGGATGTCTTGCAAAAGATCTTAAAATCTCCATAGCAGGAAAATTCAGAAGGCAGGAAAGCCTGCTGTGGTAATAAAAGGCTTCTTGTGCACTATTGGTACGTAGAAGAGTTTTTGTACCATGAAACTTTAGAAAGGGTATATATATATATTATCCTGTTTTTAATGATTTTTGCTTCCTAGCTTTTAATCAAGCTGTATGGTCTTAAATCACTGCTGGGAATGCATCAAATTAGAGTAGGAGGATCACAACTGATGCCTCTCTTAGGCTCTCTCTACTCTATACTGATCTTCAGTTTGAGGAAGACACAATGAAAGATTGTAGCATTTTCTGCTCTGGTAAGGGTGTGGGATTTGTTTGTTTGTTTGCTCTTTTCCCATAAATGGAGAGCTTTAATATACTGATGTGAAAAGTCGTGGCACTTCTGTCATTTAGGGAGCAAGCAGGGAGAGCGAACCCATGAGAAAGTGGAAGTGAGGGAAAAAGCTTTCTCTGAGGGAAGATGAGTGAAACTGCAAGTCAGGAAATTGTAAGATTTAGTTCCTATTGTTTGTAGGTTGTAGTTTTCTACTCCTATTGGTAATTTTTCTGTTTCCATCACAAGCCTCATTCTAAGTAAATTCTCCTTGGTGCTCCTTTTAGGAGAAAAGTACCACCTATCAGCTTCATAGAGAGAACATTAAGTCATTTCAGTGAGAAGTGGGACTAGAACCCACGTGGCTAATAAAATAGAGTTACAGCGCAACCATTTTATCACCCAGACTTTTGGAAGAGTTGATGCAAATTGGATGCTTCAGTAGGCTACACTAACACAGTACAATGTTTCTGCATTAGCCACGTGCAGGTAAATGATAGATAGGGACTTCCTTATTGAAGTATCTCATGCATATGCTTAGATGGCAGAGGTTCAAGAATCTGCTTTTGTAGGCTAAAATTCATCCTTCACAAATAATGTTTGGATGTTTTCCATCTGGAAATACTTGATCCAAGTTTGCTTCTAACTTTAAGAATGGCAGAGGAAAAAGGGGAAGGAAAAAACAAAAACAATGAATGTTGTGCTGTTCTCCTTCAAGTAACCTGGTGAGCCTGTCCCTTATGGAACATGCTTTCTAGCCGATGAATTTTGACCTTTGTGATTTCATTGCACTGAGAATAATGTCTGGAGAGTATGCTACCAGAATATTTTAAATCTAAAGGCCATGAAGTTTACCAACAAGTTCTCCAGAGGAAAAAAAAAAAAAAAAAAAAAAAAGGCAGCTTTGAGTACTCAATTTGTAGATGTCTAACTTGAAATATAGCATTTTCCTGTATCACGTATCCTGTATCACCAGATATCATTTTTTAGTGCTGGGTGTCCCTGCCTGCATTCTGATACAGACAAAGACTTGATGGTTACAGAAGAACTGTAAACTCATGTTAACAAGTTATAAAGACAGAAAGGAAAATTGTAACCATCTCATTTAAACCTCCTGTATTAACAATGACCATAGACTTTCCCTGAATTGACCCTTGTGTGAATTAGAGGATAATTATTAGGGAGAAAAAACAAAACAAAACACATCCAATCTCCATTAAAAATTGCCAGTGATGGAATCTGAGGCACTAAATAAGTCTGCAAGTGAGGCTAACTGTAGAAAAGATCAATCTTCTGCATATATTTCTCAGGATAAATAAGAATGCAAAATGCCTTACTTATGTAAAGAAGGTACAGTATGACTTGAGAACAAAATAAATAGCCATGCATTTAAGAAAAGGGGAAAAGTTACATATTTTATACCAGGCCATAGGCCTGGTAACTTGCCCTCAGAGATTTAACAAATAAGGACATAGAAAGAAACCTTATTTTAATATTTAACATCACATTTGAACCAAGTTGAACTAGCTGGATATCTTTGACTGAGAAGATAATTGATTTCCTCCAGGGAATATGTTAGATGTCCTTTGTTTGGACTTCAGTAAAACATCTGATATGGTGCACATAGGAAATGCTAGTGATATTTGAGAAGAAAGGGAAGAATATTTTAATTGCATGATGGATAAGGAGCTGACTACCCAGGCACCTGTTAGCTTTTTGAAAACTGAATTATATTGCTGGAGAACAGGTATTAATGGTGTTTCTCCAAGACCAGTCAGGACAAGGATTTCTGCTATTTTTTTAAATTATTTTAATAAATGACTTTAGTATAAAACCAATCAAATTAACAATATATCACTAAGTTTAGCAAAGCAGAAGCAGATACTTTGTACAATTACTTTCTAGTAGCACATAAATGTGACCTCTGGCTGTTATGTCTTTTTTTAGAGTAAAACTAGTTTTGCAATAATCACTAATTAATTCATTAATAACAGTTAAATCTCTAAGGAAATAATTTAATAACATTCCTACTGATCTTAAATATAGCCTTTGACTACCCTTGGCCCTTGGCTCGTGAAAAATGTACCCTGCAGCATACTAGGAAGGGAGAAGAAAGATTTATGCAAACAGGCAATGGTGAGATGAAAATTAATGATAATACATTAGTATGTTTATGCTGAAAATTAGAAGAAGGTTTCTAGCAATTAAACTGGTGAGATTCAGGAAAGAACCACCCCTCTGGGGAAAAAAATAACAAGAAATATTACCTGTTTAAGAGGAGGTTGTGTCATGAAAGGGATTATATGAGATGACTGCCAGAAAACCGGGTTTGTGGTGATCCTTGGTTATCTCTCACTATTTTTCATGCCTCTATATCTTACAATTACTGAATTCTAAAGTGTATCTAAAGATATTTATAGAGGCCTTTCCCCCACTGATTTACACCTGTGAGAGGTTCTCTATAGTAAGTTACCTGCCACAGCTGCTTGTCAGAGAGTGAATTCTCATGAAGTGATGTTGGGATCTCTGCTCTTTCACTGCATGCTGGTCAGCATTTGGCAAAGCCATGTAGGTTAGTTACTTTCTACGGAAAGGAAGAAAAGATGCGTGTTTTTATTTTCATTTGAGAAGAGATTAGAAGGGTTTAGAGATGGTAGGTAAGTTAGGCTCTCAAGTCAAGGTAGCTTTCCTGCCTCTGAACTGTGGCTCTATTATTCAAATGTTTTGCTTCAGCAGAATCCAGCTTTAGGATTGGCACTAATATATTTGTCAGCATGCATTATTATCTGTTTATTAACTTGCAGCTTGTTTGCAACAAAAATTCAAATCACTATAGTCAAGATTATCTCAATAAATTTAACAAGTTATGGATGTAATTATTACAGCATGTATTTCAAAATGCAGTCTTATTTACAAAGGACACAGCATTGATTAAAGCAGCTTGAATTATGCTAACTGCAGCACTGAACTATCTTTATAAAACCATCTGAGAAGCACAGTAATTTGAGTTCAAGGGAAAGGCAGTATTACAAGAAGGCTAATGATAATTGTGTTTAAGGTCACTGGCAACTAAAGTACTTACTGTACAGGAGCCTTCTGTCAGAGACAATTATGGTGAAGGGCCTTTGAATGGGGTCGAAACACTCGGAGTGTATTTCTGTGACAGCTTTGTTCTTACAATATTTATTCTGTTTCTAGTTTATCTGTAGCACAGTATTACATTTAGAGTGTCATGAGCCAAGTGATTCATGCAAAACTAAATTGACAGAGTGCAGTGATGTTGTAGTTACACCACAGTCTTTCTAATAATGGCAATGCCTTGTTAGATCAAAAGCATCCCCCAGGACCTAGAAGACAGTGCTGGTAGTACTGTTCACATGGGTTATGAAACTACTGTATGCTGTGCAGAGAGTCTGAAATAGAGAAAGAAATTCTAGTATCTCACTTTTTGTACCTGGTCTTCAATGCACAATTGAACATTGTAAAATATTTCCTTTTCCTATTTATTGCACATTTATTTTAATGAGTTTTATTTTAATTTTCCTTTAAAGGGGGAAAAAGATGAGTTATTAACTTCACATACTTGGCTGTATCAAAGCATCTCACAGTCTTTACTTTGTTTAATCTCAACACAAACTTTGATGGTACTGTGAATATTGCACATGGGAAATTGAGTCACTTGGCAGATCAAGTAACTTGTGTATTGTTTCCTAAACAATGTGGTGAGGTAACCAGCCACCACTGTCCAGCACTGTGGTTTGGTGATCTAACCATGCTGCTATCCTAAATGAAATTACATGGGTCTCCTGAGGGGTAGCCTTAGCACTCTGAAATGGCAGAGCAATTGAAATCACTGTAGTGTGTGTGAAAACTTGTTTCACGCAAAGAGGACATATCACCAACCATTTGGGCTGCGAGTCAAATACTATCAGATTTTGAGTTAACCACATTATACCTTTGCCTGGTGTTGACAGCAGGTATGCTGTTACCTGCCCTCGCTCTCTGTTCCAGTGGGTTCAAGATGGACACTCAGACTATACCTTAAAGCTCATGACAGCTCTTTCACAGTTTCCCAAGCACTAAACTCTGGAGATTATTGTTTATAATATCAGTTGTCTATTGAATAATATTAATTACCTATAAATATATTATTATATTATTGTCTGTAAGTTTCAAAACCTGAGCTGGAAAACATTTTCCTTGGGGACCTTGTTAGACGGCTGCTTCTCTTTTCCCATTTTTATGGCAGACTTTTTCATACTTCAGGCTTTGCTATTTTCCTGAAAAAATTAACTCACTTGGCTCCTGTCTTCTATGAGGATTAGTTAGAATTGAAAGGAAAGGTTTTTTTTTTTAAATCTATCATTTTGACAACAGTTTTTTAATTAACACCTGGATTTACAGATTAAAAAACCCTTAATATTTTAATGAAAAAATAATGAAACTTCCACAATAATGTTGATTCATCTTCAAATAGGTTTAAGATTTAATTTTAAACAAATAACAGAGTTGGTCAGATTTTTGAAAATGTCACTTTTTAAATTTTTTTTAAGTGATCCATGCTACCTAATATGGTTTGAATTCCTTATGATTATGCCATGTTTATGGGCCAGGCTGTCCTACCAAGTGATAATTTTCATTGTTTCACCCTTTTAGAGAAGTGAGAAAATTAACAGTTGATGCCTTGGCTGTGGTATTTTCTTGAACAGGTAGTCCTCCATATACCACAACCAGTGAACGTGTGGAAACAAAACCCAATAAAACTACCATATCCAGAATGCAATTCAAAATCTTACCGACTTTGTCACCTTTGCTCTTCAGAAAGACTATTTCATCTTCATTTGAAATATTGCCACAAGGGTTAGAAAAATGGTATTTTTGCATAATGGATATTTTCAGTGAAGAAACTGCCCTTCATCAAAACCAATTTTCCATCAGAAACATAGTAATGGTTATTTTGTTATAGAAGCTAATGTGAATACTTACCACCTATGGCAAATACTGATGCTTTTAAACATGTGGATATGGTGGATTATTCAGCTTATTTCATTTTAAGTGACAGACAAGAAAAGTAAAATATAAAGCTGATGCAATACAGTGTGTATGCACTGCACATGCTGCAGCTGACCATCTTGAAGGCAGCTTTGCAGAGAAGGACCTGGGGGTCCTGGTGGACAACCAGTTGACCATGAGCCAGCAATGTGCCCTTGTGGCAAAGAAGGTCAATGGTATTCTGCGTTGCATTAGGCAGAGGGTTGCCAGTAGGTTGAGGGAGGTGATCTTTCCCCTCTAGTCAGAGGGGACATCTGGGGTGTTGTGTCCAGTTCCAGGCTTCCCAGTGGAAAAGAGACTTGGACATGCTGACATGAGTCCAGTGAAGGACAACATAGATGATGGAGGGATGGGGGAATCTTTTGTATGAGGAGAAGCTGAGAGAGCTGGGACTGTTCAGCTTGGAGAAGAGAGGGCTTGGGGCGATCTTGTCAATGTATATAACATCTCATGGGGAGGGAATAAAGAGGATGGGGCCAGACTCTTTTCAGTGGTGCCCAGTGACAGGACAAGAAGCAATGGGTACAAATTGAATCACAGGAGATTTCATGAAAACATCAGGAAAATATCCACCTTTACTGTGAGGGTGGTTGAACGCTGGAGCAGGTTTCCCAGGGAGACTGTGGAGTCTCCATGCTTGGAGATATTCAGAAGCCCACTGAGCAGAGCCCTGAGCAACCTGCTCTAGCTGACCCTGCTTTGAGCAGGTGTTTGAACTAGGCAATCTCAAGAGATGCCTTCCAACCTTAACTATTTTGTGATTCTCTGATTCTGTATTAAACACAGACATATCATAAACCAGCCATTCCTACCTTATCATCAAATTCATACTGGATACTGAACAAAAAAACACTTTTTTTCTTATGTACAAAGAATAGAAAATTCAGCTAGTTTTACTGTTCCCTTTTGAATGAACAAAATTTCACCGTATTGAAAAATCTGAATACTTTTTACAATTCCTGTGCTTTAATGTGGGCCCATTTACACAGTTCTGAACAGATACTAGACTTCAAAAATAATACACATGGCAACAGGCTGATTCTTTCATAGTGTGGTCCATTTCCTTCTCTGATAGGGAAAAAAGAGGGGCAAAAAGAAGAAAAGAGAGAGAAAGGAAAAAAAGGTATTTTTGTGCTTGATCATAAAGGCTGGCGTGTGAGGCAACAGCCATTCAGGAAGGTAGTTCTGTGCGGTTTTAAGCAGCTCTGGGATGCACATACAACTAGTGGCATTTGATTTCACAGTTAATGGTACCATCTCCCTGGCACTGACTGAGGGGCTTTAAATATTCATAAGTTTCTTAAAGGCTTTTGGAAAGAAAGTGCTAGAAAGGAGCACTAACATACTGATCTTTTTACTAGCCTGTGTCAGCAAGAACATGTTAAATAATTAAGTCAATTTAAGCCTTTTTCCACACAGGAGGAGGTTAAGATCAGCAGTCCCAGTGTGCTGGGAGAAGTTACCTTTTCCACTGAACTGGTACTTTTAGGCCTAGCAAAGCAAAAGCATAATGAAAAACCAGCAAATTTATTGATTCCCAATAAAAAATGCATTAAAACACTTTTGTCCCATGTCACAGTCCCTTTGTTAGATTAGGAGTGCCTTTTTACAGCTGCACATGAAAATGTGATCTTGCAAAAGACTCTCAAAAAGACTCAGTACACAATGTTCTCTAATCTCAGACTGTGGAAAGGCTTATGTAAAAATTAATCGTACTTGTGAAAATGTTGATTTGTGAAGGTATGTTCTACTGATTCCTGCCTCTTGACACCCTATATGTTTCCTTTTGTACAGGAGCCTGAGAGAGCTGTGGCAAAGGGCTGTCATCAGCTGAACATCCCTGAACCTGAACCTCCAGGTGAATATGTTCGCCTAGTGATATTTGAAGCACCAGAACAGTGGGAATTTTAACTAATTCAAAACAGGCATAAAGTGCACATCTAAATCATGAGAACATATTCAGAGAGACACAGAGGTTTCAAAATTCCACTTAGAGTTGCTGAGTGGTGTTTGCTCATATACGCACAACACACACACACGTACCAGAGGTCAGAAATAGTTGTTGTAAAAAAGCAGACATTTGGAGGAACATATTTTCCAGTTTGAAATTTTTAGTCCAGAATGGAATTGAGGTTAAAAATGTCAGACTAAGTAATAGTAAGTAATAAAAAATGTCAGAGTAAGTAATTTTCAAACCTTATCTTACATGGAGATCAAGGTTTAATTTCCATCTCTAATTAATATGTAACTGTTTGTGCAAACTGGGAATGTTCCAGCTGGGAGGGTTAGAAACCTCTTTCTTCTGCAGCGTGTATTTAGAGAGTTGGTACCACGCATCAGAAGGTTCAAACCTTTGATCTGTAAAAGGCAGACTAAAAATGTAAAACATTTTTCCTGCTGGCAGGTGATGGTTGGGCTATTAGCTAATAGGGTAGATTCAAGCCTCTCATCCTCATTTTTCATAGCAAATTTGACAGCTTTTGAAGCAGTCTTGATAAAGACTGGAGGAAAAAACTTCATTGGATGGGAAATTTGTTTTCCACACAACTCTTCCAAATGGTGTTCAGTACCTCCTGATTATCACAGAATAGCAAGCATTTCTACTCAGATAACACATTTTTCTCATATTCATTTTTAATGCTTATTTTATTTATAGCTAACTCATTAATTTCCACATGTAGAACCCCAAACACAACAACAAACGGTGCTTACAGGGTGTAGTTTTAAATTAGTTTACAGTAGAATGGATCAAGAACACAAAACCTAAAAAAATTCACTGTAATAAAAGCGACACTGAGTATAAAAAAGTGAAAAACCCCTGTTTTAAGTAAGATCAGAGCCAAGTTTGTGATGTGGCTGCAGAATCAGTCTTTTTATAACCAGGCTGCTTCCTGAAGAGATTCTTTCTCTGGGTGCTATTTTAACGTTTACAAAAGGTGAGGTTATGTCCACAACAACCACAGGAGTACAGGTGCACGTTAATAAAGAGTCCCTTTTATATAGTTTACGATTTTTATGCGGTATTGTTCCCTTCAGGTTTTTTTCATTAATATGTAAGGAGAAAGTCACTTCACTATGAAAATTAAGATTTCAGTGAGATCATTCCTAAAATATTTAGAATGGATAATGCAAGTTTCCAGAAATAGTAATAACCTCAGTCTCCTGACCCCATTATATCTGCAGGTGGGGAAATATACTGGAGACATTTTAAAAATCCAAATGCCAGACTGACCCCATTTTTTATATCAGGAAAGAGAGAAAAACAAGGACAGACCATCAGAAGGTTTTCTGATCTATTCTCCTGGCCACAGTGAAGGTCTTCCCAATCTTTTCCTGAGAAAGCATCTGAGAAAGCTATGAATGAAATCCTTTGCTGTGACATTGGGCTAATCCCTCTGTGCTTCACTTTTGCATCAGAAACCAGGGATGATAACTAGATCACTTTGGGAAATGTGGATTCTTTTTCTCTTAAAATTAGAAGAAAATAATAAACATTTTCATAGATTACCTTTCTTGGAAGATTTTCAAAGAAATTTTGAAATATAGCTTTTGGTTATCAGAAAACCTTCCTTCCCTGCCTCTTCCACCCAGAGAGAAAAGAAAAGGAAGAAAATATTTTATTTGCCAGTGCTACTTTTTGGTCCTCTCTTATTTTAATTTCCCTCATATGTGTTTACAGTAACTATCCCCACATACCTTTTTCCCTGATCATGGTTGGGATTCCAGATATGTTCTTTATGGAGCCATAAATACAAGTCTTCAGAGATGACTCACAGCCCATCCTAGAAGGTGTAAAGTGAAGTAGTAGAACTTATTCTCAGTGAAGTATGCAAACTTTCAGATGACATCCTGAAATCTAAGCCTCACAAGCTGTCCTAATGGGAAATATAGACCACTTCCTAACATCCTTTCTGGTTTATGTAAGATTAAGACAAACTGTTCAGAGACTAAACAACCTGCTTTAAAACTAACTTCACAATTGAAAAAACAAATAATATTTTTAGGCTTTTTGCTTCCCCTGTGGCTAACCAAAAAGTGAACAAAGCTGGAATGAAACCTATATAGTGCTATGGTGTGTCTGCAATGAGTCAAAGAATCAAATGGTTAAAGACAAGAAATTAATTTCCTCTATCACTCTCTATCTCCCTTTACCCTGTTTCCATCTCTTTGATCCCGGAGTCTTCTGATTGCTGGGTTGTGGCTCACTTTTACCAGCTGCAGGTGTGAGATGGTATGAAACCTTTAACAAACATATCTTTGGCTAGTGACTATATGAAGTGTTTTGTATTCAGCAACAACTCATTTGGCTGAATAAATAAGAACCTCACAACAAACATCCTTTCCAAAGGCAAAGTGCTCCTTCTATTTTGGACTCAGCACTTACTAAACTTGTAAATATGCATCAGCATGGTTTGTGGTATATATGATTAGATGCTACATGGGGAGTTTTATTGTTTTATACTTACTACAGCATCAGCAGCAGAGCACAGAGTACATGAAATACAGATAATTGTTGAGGGGAAGCAAGTAATTTCAGTTACAGCTATTCTCTTACCCTAAGTGAATCCGTGTTATTTTCCTATTTTGTTTGCAACAGTAGTTTTAAGCAGAGTATGGCTGGGACTCTGTGCTACTTTCCCTTTCTGCTCTTTTTTCAACATGTAGTCATATCCTGTTGATACGAAAATATGGGTCACTCCTGTCATGTAATATGAAGTTGAGAAACAACCAGATACATACATAAATCCATTGAATGCCTAAGGAAAGCTCATTTAAAACTCTCAACTGACATCCTAATTACTGCTGTTCAACACAGGACTATTCATGCAATCTGGCTCAGATACCATTGTTTGAAAACCATCAAAACCACAGACAGCCACACACTGAGATACAATAAATGTCAAGCCTACAGTGCATATTTTCTAGAATTGTTTAATGCTGACACAGTGTGTGTGCCAAAGAAGGCATAATCAAACAGGCAGTGCTCTTCTTTGTGGCCATCCTATTGGGATTTGAAAATTACTCAGATTTGACCCAGTAGCAGAAAATAACAATGTGGAGACACATTAGAACTTTAGATAGGAGTTACCTAGCAGTGGGGGGAAAAAAAAGAGCAAACACACTGTTATGTAGGAGGTTTATGAGCCATATGTGTAAAGAGTCATCATTGTAAACATTGTACATCCATGAGATAAAATTCCAGAAAGCAAGCCTGAAAGAAAGTCTTCTAAATTTCAATCTCTATGTCTGTTACAGGGAACACAGAAAAGGCAGGGAAAAGCATCAGTTGTTGTCGCAAGTTCCCCAAGATGCCTTGGTCAGGACTTTTTGGACCATTTCAATGATTAATACCCACTAATAGCTGGTATTACTGGCTCTGAGCAGATCTACCTGGGTTTTTCATTCAAAAAATCCACCTAGATTGGTTTCATCTTTCTGGTTCCTTTGTCCAGGACATTTCTAATGCTTAGTTGCAGAGCATCTCAGTTTACTCCTCACCTGTTATAAAGCAGAGAGTAGCATTCATTGTATTGCTCTCCTTTCAAAGATTGTCCTTTCTGTAATATATTCAAGTAAAAATTGAGAAGTGTGGCATTTGTTTATCCAGTGTGTGCAAAATCTGAGACAGGCAGAAGAAGCACATAAGCATCCTTTCCCAAAGAGCAGTGTTGACTGATGGGCCCCAGAAGTGTATAGGATCTCTGGAAGAGGAGGAGCAGGTGTGGAGTGGGGATAGGAATTTTACTGTGGCACAGCCTTATGTCTGGGCTTCTCTGGACCTGTATTTTCCCTACCTGGAAATTCTCACCTGATGTAAATGGAGATTCTACCATTTGGGTAGATTTTCCTTGGGAGGAAAAAATTTCTTTGATAAGTCTGCCAGATATGTAGGAATCTGGGACATACGCACAGCATGTGTGAAAAACAACTCTCTGTAAAGCACTTTCACAGTTAGTCTGACACATCTGGGAAATGTCAGACCTACAGAATATATTCCACAAATGATCTGTGCGTCATGGATGTCTTAGGTTGACTGAACACAGAAAGAACAACTAGCTAGCAAGTGCCCCGCAGGTGCAATGCACTGAACTCTCTGAGTATACACTATCCTATGAATGAGCACACATTTTTTCCTGGGAGAAAAAATGGCAATTGTGTGTTAGAAGAAATTCAGAAACACTATGTGCCAGGATATAGCACCTGCTGGAATATATCCGACCAAGATCCTGCCTCAGCATAACTAAAACTTCATCCATCCCTTCCTGATCTTCCCTCGCATTCAGCCTATTTCCTCTTTTGCGATATCAGAAATGTGAATTGGCAATTACCATCAGTATTCAGCGTCTCAACAAAGTGGCTATTTTGAAGGCCATTTGTCTATTACAGTGACAACGTGACCTCTAAGTATTTGGCCTAGTTTCTCTCTAAAGTATAAGGTTGGTGACTTGTAGAAAGTGATAATACATAGGCATGGAACAACAGTTGGAGTAACTATTGTTAGTATTAACCAACAAATCAATTAACAAAAGGTTATTCTGTTTAGTAGCTAGATTTTATTTTTTTAACAAAGAAAATTAATAACTTTCCATGAAGATGGTAGAAAGTAGAAGCAAAAATATATTTACTTGTTCTGGGTTACTCACAGTAGGTAGTAGAAGGTCAAAGATTAGAATCACAGTGTCTTCAGCATTGTTTCTCAACCTTTTAAAGCTAAGAACCTTCTAGTTTCCAAAAAAAATTTTTAAATGTCCAGTGACTATCCCGACAGCACTGCCAGACTTTTGTATATCTGTAAATGAGAGAAGGAAACAAGGGTTACACTTATAACCACAAGTATTTCCCTCTCATAGGGCAGCAGCTCTACAGTAATAATCAGCACAGATGTCTTGCTGCAATTGTATGTATTCATTCTTTGCACTAAGGACTACTACAACTGGCTTGGTGTAAAGAAAAAGAAAAGTTCTTTTGCAGTTTGGAACCTTTCCGAAAATTCAGAAAACACTGGAACACAAGGGTGTATTGCTATGGAGGGGAGAAATTAAAGTGCCTGCCTATTCACCCATGTGAAACCTAGAGGTTAATAATTTTCATATACTCCACAGAGTCAGTGCAGTGAGATGTGATTAATTGTTTATAAAATACTTTACAATCCTTGGTTTGCCAGAGCTATACTGTATATAGATCCAACTGATGATGGATATTACTCTTATTAATTTACTACTGCTGGTCTCAGTGTGTGATCTCAAGAATCTTCTGAAATTTTTATCTCAAAATGAAATGTTAGTTCATCCTCTGATTTTGGCATCTCTGCATATGATTTCATCACTGTTAGCAGAGCACCAGCAAAACAGACATAATTCCAAGAAGCTGAAATGAGTCATGTTAACACTGCAGTCGCAGAGCATAACAAATCTCTATATAGCCCTGTGATAGGATGTTAAGAGTACAACAGTGTAATGAAGTTACTTGTTCACTCCACTATATTCTACATCATTAAACTTCATAAATGATGTTATCCAGGATCAGAAGTCAAAGATGTTTCTGAGCTCCAGTTGTGGACCTTCACAGGAAGATAAATGACAGGGTGAAGTATTTCCACTGTTGTTTGTTTTTTAATTGTTGCTTTATGGGCCACAGGCAAAAGAGGAGCTCATAATTCATCAGCAACATGTTAATTTTATGCAGATAGTTAATGAGATCCTTAAAGGTATCATCTTGGAAGAAAAGATTTTGAATAAAATAGGTAAAAGATAGTACGAGGAGTTGTCCTTGACTGGATTTGCTGAAAAAAACAAGACTTGTGTGATACAGCTCTGCACAAGTATACAGGTGTACACAGGTCTATGTGCTAGTTGGTCTAAGTGCTGTTCTAATAACTTATAAATCAACTGGTCAAATTTTAACCATATTTGACAAAGAGCAGGCACCTTAGATCTATGAAGTTCTAAGAAAATTCATCAAAACAGGTGGGCAGGGAGAAGAGAGAAAACCTGCCAAATGTTTGCTATTCATAGACACCAGAGAATTCACACAAGGAACAACCATAAAAATGATTTATATATGAGAAATTTTCAACTCCTGCTTCTGTTTTCTTAATGAAAGAAATCAAGAAATTAATTACCAACATCAAGTAGCATCAGAATGTAAAACTACAGGACAGAGAGACTCCTTAGATCTGGTCCTTCCTCATAGAATAGCTGTTTGCTTTGTTTGGTTCGTGTGGGTTTTGTTTTCTTACAAGATCAAGTATTATTTTTTCTGTATGATAAAGTGTAGGTACAGAGAAAGATTTAAAGTCAAGAAGAATACAGAACAAAGGAATCAGAGACAATACTAGTAAATTAAGTGTGCATGGGAATGCTCCAGGACATGGAGGTCAGGTGGAGTAAAATATCCCACGTCTATGCCAGGAAATAATTGCTTTAACTTTAAAAACTGCATGTTAATAGTTTACAGAGAATGGTCCTTGAACTATTCTAACTGCCAAATTATGGCCAGGAATTTTTTAGGGAAAGTGCTGGTTGGAACAGGCCAAATTCATTTTGGTAACTGTTCTGTCAATTTAGTAGCATAAAAAAAAATCATATTCCAGTGCCTATGAATGTTTCTTAGCTCATTTCAATTTACTATTTTAGAAACAGTCACATTATATTAAAATATTTTTAAGTTAATCTAACATTTATCAATCAAAATTAGTTTGCAGTGGAAATTTCCTTGCTTTTGGCTAAGTATTTTTGTAAAGTTTTATGAAAAAGAGCAAAATAGGAAGGGGGAAAAAAAGGAGGTGTTAGGAAATCAAGATTTTGAGGTTCCCACTAACACAACAATGGTCCTCCATGGGAATTGTAATTCTATTCCCTTTCCCTCCTTTGAGGCCTGGTTCAAAGGCCAGACACACTCAGGGTGTAGACTGGGTGTAAGCAGAGTCTGCTTGCCCCACTGAAAAAATATGCAAACCAGGGACCCAGCACACTCTCGGCAGTCCTATCAATCCAGTGTTCTAGATGGGGATATGCTGTAAGAGTGATTTATTATGTGATGCCTTAGACACAGACCCCCTGCTGGCATTTAATCAAGGTTATTGAACATTTTGGACCCAACAAAATGAAGCTGAAATTTGGAAGTCCTAAGAGATCTGATCCCCTGTAATTATTTGTATCACCCTTGAAGAGAGTAAAATATGTATTAGGGTGTTTCTGGATTGCAGCATCTTGGTCTGCTTGGATGAGGTGATGAGAAAGCTGAATTTTCTCTGCATTTTTCGATTTATTGTTAATTACTATGATGTTTTGCTCTAATAAATTGTATTCACGCTCAGAATTTTCAAATAGATGCCAATTTTCTATAATAATTTATCAGAAAATATGCAGAACTGCTGCATGGAGTGAAATGATAAAACTATTTGGAAAAGATTTATTGCACTGCTCACGTTGTAGCATCTATGACTTAAGATCATTAGTATTTTGCCTTCCTATTCCCAGATCTGACAATACATGAGGGCAGATTTAGCAGTGGATGTTAAACAGCTAAGGACTATAAGCCACATATATCATCTGCGAAAGGCTGTTTTTGACGAAAAAAACAAAGCTGAAAACCAGCTCCTTTCCCCCACAAAATTCCTTGTATGTTCTCACATGTAGGTGCTCAGCATGACAAGGATGCACAGACACATGTAGACACACACCTGAACCCCATCATACAAAGAACCATACTGAAGCAATTACTTAGCCATCTGCTGTGGTTGGAGACAGTATTTCTAAATAGTATTCATTTTTCCCCTCAAAAGGATGAATACAGAAATATAACAATTGCATTAAAAAGTTAAGGAAAGAACGATAATAATGCTGGTGAGAACAATGAATCCTAACCATCTTCCTCAGGATTCACTCATTTTTTACCCAGAAGAGGAAAAATAACAAGAACAAAACATGGACAGAATTGGTCCAGATGATCTGATCCTCAGAGTGTGGATATTTAGAAATAAAGGGTGAGTTTGGGATAAAGGCTTTAAGATGAAATACAGAAAATTTAGATGGATTTTCTATGTAGCAGACTTTGCAAAGCTTTCTGACCTTGGCAGTCATAAACATTAAGTTAGACACACCCATACTGGTTTTGCCTCATCTTGCAAAGGGATGTGAAAATATCCCAAGACTGCTGCAAATCTTCCTTCCTTAATATATTTCCTGTGCTTAGCCTAGCATCCAGCCAGGCAACCTGAGATTTTTCTTCTATTCCCTCAAAGCTGCTGTTCCCCTCATGCATTGTCCTATTTCCACTTGTGGCCAAGCTCTGCTACTTCAAAGATGGATGATAAATAGAAAATAACCTTGAAATTTAGCCACTCAAAGATGAGCTTTGTAGGGTGTGGCTGTATAAAACACTTGCCTTGATTCTTTTCATACTGATATCAATGACAAATCACCTATTTACTTCAGCAAAAACAGAGTTAAACCAAATACCACTTATCAAACCCTTATTATGGGAGCACAAAATATTTAGACAACATAATCTTCTACCAAGTGCTTGGTTTAGCATGTTGGCTTAGCCATAGGAAGTATACTAATGAAATTATTGTCATTTGGGAAACGGCCCATTCTCTGGGAGCTTGCCTGGTTGATTTGATCTGAATCCAATATAAATTGATTTTTTTTTTTAATGTGAAACATATAGTAATGCAAATATGTTAACTAGCACTATCTTCATAAAAACCTGCTGCTATGTTAAGATATTCCAGGCTGTCCAAGAATTTTTATTTTGAAGTGTAGGAAAAACAATCATTTTTGGCCCTTTTACCTGAAATTATCATAGTAATGGAAGTCCCAGTTTCTCAGCTGAGGGAAGAATTATAGCCTTTATGCCCAGCAAGATTTAAGCCTTTGTATTATGTCGTTTTTTTTTTTCTCACCATGTTTAGAATATCACAAAACCCAGCATCACCTTGGCAACATTATTTCTACTGTTCCAGTGAGATAATGGTTTTATGTAACTGTTAGTACTGGTCAGTCTCTTCACTGCAGCAGAGACCTAATAAAAATGAAGCAAATTTTTATGGCAAACAGCAGCATACTTACGAGAAATTACTAATCTTCATCTGCATATCTAATTGTTTATGCTGTTTCATTTAGAAGGATGCTCATCCAGATAATGTATTTTTAAACTTTGACAGAAACGATGTGATAGAAACAAAACACTGCAAATCAAGACATGAGAAACAGAGGGTAAAAATACCCCACCTCTAACATCAAATTGAAGGGACGTGCATGCATCTAAATTCATGCACCAAAAATCTCTGCCCGACTTCTTAGTTGCATAAGAGTCCAAAAACATCTAATTTGTAGTAATGTTCATAGCTCTGTTAATTCAGTACATGCCCAGACTTCTAAGATGCCAAATGTCAGAGGCCATTTCAGATGCATAAACTCGGGTCTATGGATGGATGAACTGTCTGTCTTCCAGCCTGGGAATCCTGAATTCGTTTCTGCAGTATGATAGTGTTTCTGTAGGATAGGTGGAGAATGCTTGTTTTCTGGCTAGCTGATTACAGAAAGAAGTAAGAAAATGCTTTTGAAGTCTGCAGGCTGACAGGAGTCCAGAAATGAGGTTGGTAGGCCACTATTTGCACTGATTACAATACGCACTAATTATTTAGAGTATTGAGTAAAGAATGATCTTCAACTAGTGTCCTAATCTACTTTTTTGGCTACTTTTAAAGAGAAAATAACCTTTTCTATATACCTAAGTACAGAGGAACGCACTAGTCCAAGAAAGGTGTCTAACTGAGATTTTCAAGTAGTACCAGATTGTGAAATAAGGATATCATCCACTACCCTTGAACATTGATTTCTGTTGGCTAACTCAATTATTTATCGGTGCTGGACTGTAAATCCTGTTGTTCACCTCCCAACGCTCCTTACACTTTGCATAAAGAATTTAGAAACCCACTTTGGGCACCTCATTTAGGAGACTGTGAGTAAAACCTTGTCGTATGAGGTCTGATTTGTTCCAAATAATGCCTTCAACCTTTGGTTATATGTATCCTTTTTGTTGTTCTATTATTTTATTTTTTCTTAGATAGCTGCTATTTTTCCCACATCAAGAAAACTCAGAGCAGACATTTTTTGCTCCAGCCTCTTTTGTGGATTCACCTCCTTTGTCAGCTTTAGCTTTCTTCCTTCATTTCTATAACTGGGCACTGAGAAATAACACATGATTGAGCCTAACAACATAATCCTTTTCTCCCCCTTCCTGGTGGCTTACATTTTCAAGACCATGTTAAAACTTACCACACATCCATACATCCTGAACATGTCATATATACTTAAACAAAGCCAGTGTGCATACGCACTGGTGACAACTACCACAGCACTGCAAGATTCACATGGAGTTTCTGCATGATCAGTTAACAATGCTGAGGACTTATCTGACGTGTGTGGGTGTGCTTTTTCCTGAGAAGTTTTTCATTTCCATCACCTCATAGTACTTGTAGAAATTGTGTGCCCACGGATGCGTAGCGTCTTTTTCTTTTTAACTAGCATGCATGAGTTACAGCAGAAAGAAGAAGAAGAAAGGATTGAAGCATATTTTCTATCACAAATTTCCTTTTTGTGATAAAACTAAAATATTTTGTAAAATGGTATCACATTTGGTTATAAAATTTAAATTAGAAAGCCATATTGTAATTTAGCTTCTCATATTCATTAGCAAAACTACAGATGCCATCAAGTAATGCAGAAATATATTAATGTGCATTTTGAAAAAAAATACCCAACAAACTATCATCTGCTGTAAGTAGGAGGCTCCTAAAGATGTTTTCAAGCAGCAACGAACAGAATTTTGGTGCGTATTCTCTTTCTCATAGTATTTAACAAAATATCATGTGCTCTTAGCGAAAAGACAGTGGGATATGTGGGCCTTCATCTGACTTAGTAGAGAAATGCATCTGTCTTTCTACAAATAGCAGGAGTTCCCATGAATTTTATGTTATCATTCTCATTATAACTAACTCCACTCCTCTTGTCAAAAAATTTAAGAGAAAAATTTCATTACTGCTGGATCCATTTGACTGCCCCCGTACAGAGTGATGTCCCCCATACAGAGACTGTTTTGAACAGAAGCTATGAATTGTAAAAAATAAAATAAAAAAAGAGAATTGACCCTCTTCAGCTTTATCACTTCCTTTTTCCTTCAATATATGAAGCTGAAAATGCAGCTACTGCAGTGGAAGATCCATTATAAACTCAGTCAGTTACACTCTAGATGTCATAGTTGAAGGATAGTGTGTGATAATAGCTATGCTGTCCTCCTGGACAATTTATAAAAATGTAAGATATATAATATCACTAATGGAAAAAAAAGAGCTTCATAATTAGCTTCCACACTTCTCTTGCATTTCAGATTGTCATTTTACTATATTTTAAGCCAAATTTCTAACAAGCCTAATTAAGGCAGATAATTATTTGTAGAAAAAAAATACAATTTCTTCTTCTTTGTTAATGTTTAAGTGCATTTGCCAAGCACAGAATTGCTTAGGGCCTGAGGCTGCATTTCTGAGAGGATTGGAGTTAATCAAGTTAAAACTGCTGTAGACCTGCCCTCCTCCTTGTCCTGCCAGATTTTGGGTGTTAAACAGGCAGAAAATGCATCATTTTGCTGTTGGTGCTTTGCTGGGTGACATTTCTGCTCCACAGGCTCAGCTGTTGTGGTTCACCAAGGGGGTCATTGAATATTAGTTCTGGCACAAAGTAGGAGGCAGTACCATTGCCTTAAGCCCTACCTGGCTGTGTAAGAGCATGGGCAATGTGACTGCCATAAAGAAAGACTGTCAGGACAAAGCCCTTATTAATATGTAGACAAGTTCTTCTTCTCTTTCCTGGAGATCATCTTGGATTAAATAATAAAAAAAATAGGAAAGAGAAAACAAAGGAAAGGAAAAGAATTGAAGGTTTATTTCAAAACTTTTAAGTTCTGATGATTTTTTTGTTAGGTTTGCCATAAAAACTCCCTTCAAGGAAACAGGAAAATGATTCTTCAGTGTTTACTAAATAAAACTTGAACTGAAAACAAAGTACAAAAAAAAATGCCTTTTAATAATCATAATCATTATTTACTATCAAGAAGTTACAGATTTGTAGTTATTGTATTCATTTTATGTATAAGTAAGCTGAAATGTATGTATTTTTTGTATAAAATTATTTATGGCCTTGAATTCCTGTACTATAGATATCCCAAATAGTGCATACTGCAGCTATGTTTAAACAGAGGAAAGCCTCAGTGAATATAGTATAGCCAGGGAAAGCCTCCAGGAAAAGAATTTACTGCTCTTAAAAAATAATTTTAAAACCCTCTTTTTTCACCAAGGATTCCCTAGTTGAAATGGTTCTCAAGTCATCAAGAGTTGATTAAACCTGAATATTTCAGGTTAATTCCTATTTTGCCAAAGAAGTTTAGAATTTTTTTAAAAAGTCTTTTTGCTGTGTTCTGAGACTTTCATGTTATGTAGATGGGTTTTTTTGTTTTTGTTTTTGTTTTTAATCAGGAGGAGGAATTCCCATTAAGGTGACTTTATTGGGCTGTGGGCTTGTCCTCTATGAAAAGTGATCAGTCCAATGAATTTCCTGATAATTTTATAACTGACCTTGAAAAAGCACTAGAACATATGTTTCAGGGAAGGTTTTGGAAACATCCCTACAGTGCAGATTATATGACCTGAAAAGGTAATGCTTCATTTTCAATTTCTGTGATCAGATGAGGAAAATAGGACTAATGTAAAATAAATGTAAGTGGAAAAAGCATGTAAAGTTACCTAGAGCTGATGTGGAACAGGACAAGCTTCTTTAAAGTTCAGATGCCATTCAGGTAAATGAGTAACTGTTTTACACAGAAGCATTTTTCTCCTTTTTTTTTTTTTTTTTTTTTTTTATGAGTTTGCTCAGTGGATTGGTTCTTTTAGGCTCAATAGCACTCATTTTCCCTGTGAATCCAAAGGTTGTTCATATTTCTTTCTCATGGCCCATGGAAGCTGAACTTCTATCACATCTCAGAACAGCTGCCACAATTCTCGGGAACTTGTTTTTATATTTACAAGGCAACAAAACACACATAAACATCTTTGACATAGTCTAGTGTCTTGAAAATATGCCAGTAGTAATCTTGCTGGCTGCACTGGTCCTGCTCTACTTTTCTGTATCACACACAGTACTCGGAATTGTTTCAAGCAGCTGCTGAGACAAATGTGGAACAGTTTAGCTCCTTTCGTGGCAGGAAATTGCAGATTTTTCATTAGTGATTACTTGTATTGCAGAAAAGCATGAGAGGCAGCATGTCCCAGAGTCTTTATAGTAGAATTTGGGAATGTAAAGTTTAAATGCAGCTGAGAAGAATTTTTCATAGAAAATTAGTAGTCGTCTTAAGATAGCAGTCATCTTAAGGCACCACACTTTCACTACAAAACATCAGCGTGTTTGAAGTTCTGCTTTTGTGTACTCCTACAGGAATCGGTATCTTGACTCAGTCAAACACCAGCACGCTACAATAGCAATTGAAGCATTTGCTACTTTCCAAAATAGGTCCAGCAGATACAGAACAAAACCTAGGGTAGTTTGCATCACAGCGTAGGAAGCCTGCACCAGAATTTCCCAGAAAACCCTTCCCAATGCTCTGAGCATACCTAACATGTGCAGGGTACTACATTCAGTCGCAGGAGGTTGTGGCTATGCCTGCAGCAGTAAATGGCTACAGAGGGCCAAGACATATGCCCAGGCTTGGTGCAGAGTTACCTATATAGTGGTATGAGTATGTGCATGTATAGTGAGGTGTGCATCTACATATGTATATGAACATATTTGTAAAATGTATATATCTAATATGTCTGAGAATACTGAGGGTGGTACCTCAATCTGTTCTCATTCAGGCCAAACACAACTTGCCACAGTCAGTACTTTGGAACATCTTGGACATTGGTACAGGCCAGGAATCATCCCCAGTAGGTAGTTTGCAATGAGACATCTTTTTATGGCGGGATGGGTGAAAGGTAAGTTTTATGGCTGTCAGTCATGTTGTGACATTTCTCCTCAAGGATGAGGAATGTCCCTTGAGCGGTTAGGTTCTAATAGTCTGCTTCACTGGCACAGTGCTTGATGTGACTGGCAGTGATGTGACTGGCTTGGCCTGAGGTGTTCAAACCATGATATCAACATCCCCTAATAGTCCCTTAACACCCAGACAGATGAGTGGGATAAGTGTGTCTCTCACAACAGACTCTTTCTCTTTGGTCTTTTATACTGGGGGACTCCCAGCCAGCGAATCCCATTCTTAGATGCTTTTCTCTTTATATTCAGTACATAGGAAATTTATGTGTAAACTCTAAGCTGTGAATTCATCCTGAATCAGACTGCTAACTTTTCAGGGCACTCATGTTCAACACAGCCTGTTAAATCCCTTTCTGAATCTGGACCTGTGTTACTAGGTAACACAAATTCAGTTCCAGTCAGTGGAACAGCTGTATACTGCCATCCTCAAACTCACAGTTCCAGAATGATAGAACATCTGAGGAGAAAAGAGTGTTTACAGTAATAGTCAAATTCTGATTTTGCTTTTGCAATTGAAACAAATGAGAGTAGGCCTTCTTTTAAAATTTTGTTTTGTTTCTCAAATTCTCATGAATAGCCAGCACCTCTTTAATAGAAAAAAAAAAAAATCTTTCCTCCTTCAAATATGCAGTTGTTCAGCCAAAACTGAAGAAACTTGCCCTGGATACACAATTCAAAAAATCCAGTTCTGAAACAAGGGTCATGGTTAGGTTGCTCAAGAAACTCTGGTGCCATTTGAGATGGCCCAGGGCTTCCTGCAGGGCTTCCAGCTGCAGCTGCAGAAGGGCAAGGGTATCTCATATTGTGTCATATTCATGACGTGGATGCTGCAAACACCTTAAGATCTCTCAAATGCCAATAAGAGCCTATTTTTAGGCAGTGGAATCAAGCCCTGAATACTGCTTTCTACAGATATTGTCCAAAGAAAGGCTGAGAACTTGTTTTAATGACACTGTTAAAACACCCTTTCTGTCATCGGAAAAGAGAAAGCAAATTGTTCCTGTTCCTTCAGGTTTCTGAAGAAGGTCTTATGCAGCATAGCCTGGAGCTATCTTCTTATCTGAAAGAGTCTGGCAGATTGTTCTCAAATGGGGGAAGTAATTCCTTAAGAATTCACAAAAGAAGAAACATTGACTCTACCTTGAAATTTTAGAGTGCTAGCCAGTGGATGTTGTGGATGTAAAAGTTTACAGACCCAAAGGAAGAGTTCCACTACAAGTTCATGAAAGAGAAATCCATTGAGGATCACTAAATTCACAGAAAGAACTTGTGATTCAGGAAGTTTCTGATGACTGGTGTCTGAGAGAGTGTGTATATATATATATATTCATAATACATTTTAATCCTCTTTCCTAGGACTCCGTTTTGGCCTCAGGTGTAAGCAGAATATCTGGTTGGCCACAGTATAACAGATGGTATGTTCTTCTATATTGTAAATCTGTAATTAAAATAAAGCAATACGAAATATACCAAAAAAAGACTCTGCCAAGAGTGTTGCCTTCTGCAAGAAGAAGGAAACCTGGTATACATGCTAGTCATGTTACCTAAGTCATGACAAGTGATTACACTGAGAAATGTAACCAAAAAAACACCACAAAGAATAAACTATGAATGAAACAGAATAAAGTAGATTCTTATCCCTTTCAACTTATAATTTTCTAAAGATAAATACAATTTGTTTCTGGATAAATAATACTCATGCTCCTTTCAAATCCAGTCAATGTTTTGTAATCAGCAGCACAGCAACCCCCTGTAGAAATGTGAAAGCTGGAGAGAGAAATGATCTATTAAGCGAGCATATTTCTTAGTAGGACACAAAAAAGTGCTTTATCTTGTCTAAATATAGATGACCTAAATGTAAAGGCCTTTACCTGTTCCCTTGGAAGTCTTCTCTGCCATTAAATACATCTCGCCAATTGGAAGTTAGCCAAATATTGAATCTGTATTTACTTCTGATTTCTTTCTGTTATTACTGATTAATGTGTCTCCCCAAAGCCTTCCTCACAGCCTTCTCTTTCTCTTTTTCTCTCTTTCTTCATGTGGCCTACTTTTATTACATAGATTGGGAATTTCTGACTAATACAAGTCAGAAAAGCACTTCACCAAGTGCTGATAGCCTGCTCATACTTACTATAAATTATTAAAAGCCCAACCACCATCCCTTGCACAAATTTAGTACTTCCTTTATGTAAATATAGCCACATAAAAGTTATACATCTAATTTAAGATAATTTTCTTAGCTTTCTCTATCATCATTGTAGTGAAAATGAGAACATTCTGGTGTGTATGTTTAGGAAAACAGTAACTGAAAGAGGCCAAGTGAGTGAGGCAATCATAAAAGACAAACTGTAGGTGTTAGTTGTAATGCTGTGAAGAATGCAGTCCCTCTTTGTTTTTTCTCCAAAGGCACAAAGGCGTGGATGAGAAAAATGCCTTTGTTTTTTTCACCTTAGCTTTCCTTCAGATACAGGCTACAAGGTAGATGGCGGCAAATAAAATTCTGGGGCTTGAAAACAATGTGTGTGTTTCTGCGTATGATTTTGTGTGTCTCTGAGATTATTTAGTATATATATGTATTTTCTAATGACAAAGCAGTCAGATAGTGCCTGCCCTGCTTTATAAGATGAAAAGAATATGTATACCTCCAAAGATATAAAAAGCATTTTATTTAACTCCAGCATTTTGACATTTTTTGCAGAAAAAAACTGTCAAGAAGACCTGTCATTCTCCTGCTGTTTGATCAGCACAGCTGAGGAATGGTTTAGGAAGCTACATCTGCCTCTCATACGTATTTTCCAGAAATGATTGTGTGAGTGTTCCTGCTCACATCCATCCCTAGGAGGGAAGGCCTAAAGGCAAACTGCAGATCATAACCTGTCTCCTAGGGATGGATGAAACAAGGGGAATTCCTCATCCAGGCTCCATTTCTGTTTGCTTCTGCCTCTAAAGTGAGACACACTGCTGGCCATGGGCCCAACAGCAGGCTTGCTAGTGCAGAGCCTGCAGCTTAACACCCAATATCAACACAACTTTATTTGGGAAGCATATGGCAATGAATGAGTATCAGGCTGCAGTTTATGTATGGTATCTGGAAGATGTTGCTCAAGGAGGACAGTTTGCATTAACGTCAGGCTGAAGATCATCACAGACATTTGTGGATCAGTGAAATTATTGGCACTGATATACTTCCTTAGTATCCCAAGAGTTTTTAACAGTGGTCTTCAGACCTATTCTTGATTTACAGAATCTGACATCAGGTAAACAGTCTGCAAACTGGCCAGAATGCCTTACCCATTAAAAATGAAGATGCTTTTGCATCACAGTGTGTCTTTTCCTTTCCTGTCTATCTGAATCACTGCGATTGCTGATAAGAATTTTTATCAGTCAGTGGCAAGTGGATTGAAAAGTCTCTATCAGGTGAAAGAACTGATGTGGTACTGACTGTTCTCAAATTTCTCAGCAATCCCTGGAGGTCTGTCCTGGCTCAGATGTTTTATCACGGCAATATTTTACAGCTTCTATAAGTTAAGTCTTTCTGAAGTTTATTGTTGGCAAGTATAGCATATTCTCCTAGGCTTTGTGGTTTCATCTATTTTTCTTCTGATCTTTCATCCACACCATGATAATCAACTCTGCATAGGTCGAAGAACTCTTCAAAGTACTCCTTTGAACATCTGCCTCCGTAAAGACATCCCTGCTGTATTCTCTGATAACTTGGATCTCATCCAGTTTTGCTAGATAAAGACTTAGGAGTATTTGGTGAACACCTTATTAACTAAACAGGAGAGCAAAACCAGGTTCCTACATTTTTCATTAACATCTGGTCTGAGAACAGTGGGAGGGAAAAAGCCAGCAGTGAATGTTCTGTATGCACTGGTTGCAAACTGGTAGCTGCTCTCCCAGATGAAGCCACATATTTGAAGTACCATTTAAAATCTTCAGCAGGGAGCTATCATTCCATCATTTATGTTAGTTATGAGGCATTTAAATGAGGTTTTGCTACTCTCCTTCCAAAATACAGAGCTGAGCATCCTACTTTTTCACCAACTGTTCAGTTGAAACCAGCTGCTTTCAGTTTCGAAAGCATACATAGCACTGGGAGTCAGCAGACACCACAGAGAGACTTGTTCTCGTAAGTATCCAAAGAAGCTTCAGTGAAGGGACAACTTATTCCATAGTCAGATTCTCATTAGAAACCTGATGTATTTTCCAGTGAAGGAAATGCAAGCTTTCCACTGACTTCACTGGGTTTTGGTATTGTTTTTTCCTGCTTAATTTCCCATTATTTGACCTGTTCTCCATCATTTTATTATTAAAATGTGTTCCCAAATTAACTTGCATATTCACTGCAGTAGTACTGTAATTTCTCTCACCCCTTCCCTTCACTTTACAGACCAGCCAAATTTCAGCATCCTGAGGACAAGGCAAATCATCATAAACTTCTGTTTCTTCTAGTATGACCCTGCTCCTGTTAAAAAATCCCTTCCTCAAACTCCTGTAACATGTGCAATTGAAGCAAACTTCTTGAACTTGTCTTGTGTCTTCTTCTGTCATTATATGTACTCTTGTTCTCTTCTAGAAGGCATTAAGATGCATCCAGAGAGAAGACTGGAATAAGCCCCGTTCACCTGATTTTCATACATTTAGTCATCTTTGATTCTTCTCTACTGCCTCTGCCTGTCTTTCTTATCACTAACATCCTGTTTATTCTGTCTTCCTTAAATTGTCTTGTGCTTTGGGTTATGGCAAGTGTAAGTTTTCAGGGACAGAAACCTCAGCTTCCCAGATTGAAGGATATTCATCATCATGAGAGTGAATGTGTAAATCTTTTCTGGAAATGGATGTGGATCAACTGTAAGATTTTCCATTGCCTTCAGAAGAGCTGCGCACTTACACTGGCTGATTACCTTAAGTGCTTACTCATTCAATGTCCTGGAAAAAGAGGCATCTGTGATTAGTCAGCAGTGTCTAGAGTTGGAGGCAAAGACAGTCTGCAGGAACCCTCAGCTTGTTATTCAGAAAGCTGAGTGTCTTCACAAAACTTCGTCATAAAAGATATTGCTCATTCTGCTTAGTAAATACATTAAATTAATGGGAAGTTTATGACAGAGGCAGAAGATGCAGTGTTTTTAGTATGCCAAAAGCACCTGAGACCATCGTTTATACTGCTGTGAGTTATGCAATAGAACAACTGAAATAAAAGGGAAAAGGCAAAGTCTATCTGGATGGAACTTAAAACAGAGGGGTCAGCCTTGATGTTTTGGGGTGGCAGAGAAGCTAATGGAAGAAACACTGAAAGACAGTCCAGGAATCTTAACCAGGGTAGAATGCTGAAGGGGACCAAATAAAGTCTTCACACAACCATAATTTAAAAAAACAAATCTTGAATTTACTAGTCATTCCCTACCACCTCCATCCTTATTGATTCTTTCCAAGACAAGGAATCCAAAATATCTTCTTTGCAGAATGCAGGGAAAGCAGAGAAATACAAGACTTTTGTTCACTGAATTAAATAGACCTGAAATAGAGTACCTTTATCTTCTATTAATTATAATTAAAATATCCATGTAAAACAATATTGTTTTCTTTTATATAAAAGAAGTTGATGTAATGAATTGATTATTAATACAAAAGACCTGCTTTGCTTTACTCTCCTAACACTGTTCTTTATTTGGAATATTGTTCCAACTGCAGCCATGAAAAATAACGCTTCTTTTGAGCTTGGTCATGCAGTTGTTGAAACAGTTGTAAGGCTGAAAGCACTGTGAAAAATATGATGCATGACAAAGTGCTAGAATGGGAAAATCTCATTGTCACATTAATTATCTATTGACAGAAGATATACAGTAGGTGATGCAATGGCTTTGGATGTTCTTGTCTTTATTACCTCTTGGGGGAAGAGTTCAGATCATGAAATGAGTTTGGTGCTCTCGAGTGGACATTTGTCCTCATCACAAAACAACCTCATAATTCAGAGCGATGTAACAAAATTGGAGAGCTCAAATTGAGGAGGCTTAGAACTAGGAGCATCAGGGAGTTATAAATCAGCCTAGAGGTTCAGGGCAATGCCTCTTGGGGTGACTTTCACAGCATCTGTGAGACAATGCCATCCCCATTACAAATCACTTTACCAAGCAGACATCCTAAGGAGTTCCACATCTGAAGAGACAGATCGCATTAGAAATGGTGCTAAATGAGAGATTGATCAGAACCAGTCTAAGATTCTGCTCTGTTCAAATGCCATCTAATTTTAGGAGAACAGAGATTTTAATACTAAATTAAAGCCACATTCTGCAATTTTGCTTTTTCTCTGCTAATTTTTAGGGATGTTTCACAGAGTTGTGAACAATGAGTAGTGTGGGTGATGCACAATTGTATACAAATAAGAGTCCCTTAGGGGGATGTCTAAATATGGCTATATTTGATTGCATTGTATCAGCATAATTGTCTATGACAGACATCCATCTCTCAACTGCTAGTACAAATTCAGGCAAAAAAACGGTGAATTCCTATGGCAGACTGTAAATTTTGAATGGCTTATATGAAATGAATTGGTGGTCTGTAGTTTGATTTTTAACAGATTGGTGTCATCCTCTTAGTATCACCTGTTGAGGTGGTTGCAGCAGGCACCTTTGATTGCTGTTTCTACAAGCCAAGAAGGCCCACCAACAGCTATTTTGCTTATAATGATATCACAGCCTGGTTCACAGAGATTATAAAATTTTTTATTTTCAGTTTGGGAGAAAGTGTTGGCAGTCGTGGAGTGTTATCCAACACCATGGGACACTAAATTCTGTAGAGGGCCATCTTTTGATTCTTGTCTGTTTTATCTGCCATGATCCAAGGAAGGGTGAAATGTCTAAGAAAGGATCAGAGTGAAAGCTATATAGAAACGTGACAAACATCAGGCATATTCCCTCTTTGAGTTCTAGCTATGCATTCTTACAACTCAGTCTCCAAATACAATATTTTTCATGTAAATAAATGATTTACAATCATTTACAAAGACATCAGACTTACGGACCATAGTTCATAAGCTGACAATGCGAGGGAACACAGAAGGTTTCTGTGCTTAAGGACTAGGGCCTATATGTAGAACATGTGAAAAAGGAAAACTTAAATACTGTGAATATTCCACCTTGACTTACAGCTTTCCCCAATTACTTCACAGTCAGATACAATGTGTGAGCTGCCAAAGCTGAGAAGAAGGGTAATTAACTGCCATATATTATGTATTTGCAAAAGACACCATGGATATATTTGCAAAGAGGTATTATTTTATTTTATTTATTAGTTGGCTTTAATTATACTCACAGAAGAAGCTGAATTATAGCCCAACTGCAACACAGTCTGACAGTGGAGTAAGTTATAGCTGCCACCTTCATGGTATTGTAGGCAACATAGCAAAGTAAAATGATCTGCTTCCTTCCTGAAATTTTCCAGACATGATTAGGAGAGACAGGGGGACTAGTCAGAGATGGAAAAGTCTTTACACACAGAGCTGCTGATTTTTAATTCTGTCAGCTAGGTTTGACAGCTAAATACAACCTTCTTCTGTGATGGAATCATAATGATTAATTAGGTAAAGCAGCTGCACCAAGCCTCTTTTTCAGGTATGACTTATGTTATCCTCACTGACTATAACCTCCATAAGCTCTGCTCAATTAACTGAGGTTAAGTATTATAGATTATTGAGGAATTGCGTGATGGTAAATCAGAATGACATTGCCATTTTAAAAATAAAGGATGGTAGGTGTTTCAGAGGCAAGATTCAGTGCCAAGCAATCTATAGCATCCTTCTCTTCTCTGCCACAGATATGAGGTAGACAAATCATTAACAATGAGATTTATCACACCTGAACTTAGCCATCACAAAATTAGGACTTAAAACCAAGCTGCTCATTAATTAAAAACATATAGTCATTGAAAACAGACAGCCATTTCAGGAGGTGATTCATCCCATGCTAAGATAGTACCCAATCTAGATGGGAAAAATCACCAACCAGAGGAACCCCTTTCTCCTTACTGACCAAAGAGGAGCTCTTAATGGCTAGATGTCATTCTTAAGTTTCATATGACTGAAATGGAGTGAGATAAATCCAGGCATTTCTGCCCTATACCTCTTCAGTTGCCCAAAAATCCTGATTGAAGCTCAGTGATGTAGAAGTGCCTCAGAAGGTCTGACACCTCATTCTTTTTGAAGTGCCTAACCTACTACCAAATATCTGGCATGTATGGGCTAGCTGTGGAGATAGTCAGAACCTGGAGGTTTAGTGTGCTTAGTACACCTAAAAGTTTGACTGCTATTTTAAACATACCGAGGGATGTACCTGAGCACAGGAACTTCAACATCTATACTGTTAAATTGCTAAGATGATCCCTAGCATGGTTTTATACTGTATCAGCTAGCACTTTCCTAAACAGTTCCTGAGCATGGTGCATGACTTGGCATAGTCCAAGGACCACTTCCAACAGGTAGTTTGTCTGTGGTAATCCTGTTGTGCAGGGTAAGAAAATTTAATAGTGTGGAAAGGTGTTGCTCTGTACTAGATGACTTTAATGCCAGATAACAGTCCAACGCATGTTTAATTTATTAATTCATGTAAGACATCATCTCAGACTGTATCTATACTTTCTTTTGCAACTTTTTCTGCATTGCAAACTGACCAGAAGCAAGGTACCCCTGAAACTACAAAGCATAGGGTTGATATAATATGCCGCTCAGTAGTGCAGGTGAAATGACATACTAGTCAAAACTAAATGGTTTTCAGTTGTCTCAAAGTTTAGGCCTGAAAAAAAGACCAATAGGTATCCCTTAAGGTTTCTCAAGGGACTTATTTCTATGGTCTCTTATGCATGGAACGACACCTACATTCCCCTCTATTCAGTGTGCAGTATTGAGATAGTCACAGATGTTTCCTTTTCTTATTTATTGTCTCGTAGTTGCCATCTGTTCAGTGCAGCCTCCTGTTGTCTCTGCACTGATACTTACCTCATAAACTCTTTGGGCAAGCACATCTCTTTGTCTGTAGGAAACTTGACCTAAAATTTATGTGGCAATACAGGTAAAATAATAATAGCAATTATAATTATATAAATAGTCTTCAGGTGTTGGGGGCAGCAAACAAAAAATTTACCATAAATCCTCATTTGTGTTTGTATTCCTCAGAAATAATCTTTCCAAAGTAGAAATACAGCCACATATGATTTAACCATATACAATAATGTGGTGGTTTTGATGGAAAATTTTTGACAAATCAAAAAATTTCAGTGGAGTTTTTTTGAGAGGAAGAGAGGTAAATGGATAACAAAATACCAGATTTTAATGAGCTGGAATTCTTCACAAAAACTATATCTATTTTATACTTGACAAAAGAAAACATATTGGCTGCCTCCCACCCCCAACCCTCCAAAATGTAATTCATTGGTCCAAATCCTACAAAATACCTAGAAGAAAAGTGAAAAAAAGAGAAAATTTAGTAGGGAACATACGTATTTCTCTAATGAAGCCAGCTATAAACTCATAAGAAACACAAATGACACTGATTGCTAGTACATTTTCATGGAAGTCATGATCTTTATTCTTTGACACAATGTGTGCATGTTTTAATTGTAAAATTTATAAATAAAGTCAATATTAAAAGGAGAAGTCTGTTAAAAAAAAAAAGAAAAGTCAATGAGGCTATATTCTACTCCATGCCAGCTTTAAAAAGGAATTTTTAAAAGACCTGTCCAACTGATTGCTAAAATGATTCACTTGGATGGTCAAGGACTGCGAAAGAAATGGTTTCTGGCCTGATACAATTCTGTAGTAAGCAGAGGGTTGGCTGCTACATCACAGATGTTATTACATGGTGGGACAGAGCTGCACTGTTCTAGGGGGAGCTCTGGGAGTTATCAGGTGGATAATGCCTTTGTGCACTCCTTAGTGGGCCGTGGGAATGTGGCCAATGCACTGCATGTCCATGGGACAATGCACCTCTGTAGCTCGCCAGTTCTGATAAGTAATAAGCTGAGGAGGCAGAGCCATAGCCCTGCACCCTTCCGAACATCTAGCAATGCTTGACTTGTGCTATCCTTGCCAAGCCTTCATGCTAATGGAAAGCAGAGGATGAGGATGAGCCTCTACAGGATCAAAATCGGGAGCCCCTGGTGTTCCCTGTGAGCCCAGTTCTCACACGTGCATGCACATACACATATACATAACAGCTGAGCACAGTCTAACCCTAAATCTACGTATGAATGCGAAGCTGCAGGTCAAATTCTAAAGTCCTTAAATTGTGAAAATTTCCAGTGAAATCAATAGTATTCATTCCTGGGATGGTGAAGTGATCCATGCATGAGAAAGAGGAGGCCATAAGTGCATCCATTGTTCTAGAGCTGGTGAAAGCTGTTTCTGCCCTGGATGCTGGCTTAACTCCTAGCATTTGAAGACCAGCCAGGGACTACAGGGAAAAACATAATATTATCTCCACTCAGATATGGGGAGAAGGGATAAGAGGGTATGCTAAGTGACTTTATAATACAGAGGAGCGACAGGGCAACCATGAATTGGGCCTTCAGGGAGCTATTTCTGCATGAGGGCTGGCGGAAAAGAACTCCAGGACCTGGTCTGGAAGATGCGGTGTCAATGCTGCCTTTTTGAACTGTTGCAGGTTACTGTGGTCAGCTCCTGAGGGGTAGCTCACAGGAAAATGCCATCAAGTTGTACTTTCCCTTTTCTTCTTCAGTGACCCTTTCAGTTTCCGCCATAGACTATCCTTCCTCTTCATCTTCTTCTCCGCCATGGGCAGTGAAGACTCTTTCCTTCGGATTTCCCTCACTAGTCCATGGAAGACGTCATCAATGTAGAAACGGAGGGCAGCTGAAGTCTCAAAAAAGGAGCAGGAGTATTCTCTGGCTAAACTCATTCCTTCTTCAGTCGAAACCTACAAGGAATAAAAGGTCCATAAATATCAGCTAATCAACAGGACACCATTACAGCATGTGTAGTTTGACTTTCTGTATACCACTGGAGTGCCACTCTTGGGGCATTTCACCAATCTTTAATTTAACAGGGAAATATTCTAACAATACCACATAGACAAGATCCATGAGTGAAAAGATCAGTCTGAATCCATGAGATGTTTGAAAAGAGTATAGTGACAGTATTCATGCATTCCACCATATCTCTCTAATTCTGATGCACCGACTTTTCCAAGCATTTCGTTTCTTTAGTGCAGTAATCATATGAGGTTTGGAAGTGCTAATACCTTTACTGTATAGATTGGAACTGATGGCCAAAAAGACTTCAGTAGAATTATGGTCCTGGAAAAGCTCTATTTACCATTCACCTAATCCTGTAAGCAACTTGACTCTTTAAACACAGCAACTTTCATACCTTAAAATTGTTCAGGTACGTGAATTTCCGAATAGGCTTTGAAGTGTTTTGGTCTTGACAGGCCTGCAGTCCTATCACTTAGCTCATGCCTGAACTGCACAAAGATCCAAAATACATTTGTTTTTCAGCTCATCTTTCTTAAGTGGCCAAATGTACTTACTACTCTCAGAGAACATCCAGGAAATGTTTTCTTGTTTTTTGAGAAAAATTAAGGGAAGGAATTACTACGAATCTAGAGGGAACTGAGGCAGCTTTCTTTAATTTGCCTAAGTTTTGAAGAGGGCATGTTATTCCTAAAGTTTCCTCATTTGCTACTTCTTGGTGGTTGATCCATCAGTCTGCTAAGAACGGTGCTCAGTATGCGGATTATTGTGTGGCTTAAATAGAGTGTAGATGCTTATCCTAAAGAATAATGATTTCCTCCCACTTCAGGGATTTTTTGCACTTCAGAAGCTCACCCAACAAGAAGTAGCAAGTCTACAGCAAAACAATGAGTGAATCCTATGAGCTTTGAAATTTCAGGCTAGCTTCCCAGCCAGTAGAATAACCTTTCTTCTCCATATTTGAATATAAAACTCTATGGATGAAACATAAGATGTGTATTCAAATTCAAGGTTGGAAATTCCAGCCTTTGTTTTTATCAGTATTTGAATACCATGATTATTTGAGTAACATTCAAACCATGTGGAAAATTAGATGAAAAAGCTGTTTGAGATTCCTGTAAAGAACAACCTAAATCCTCAGCTGTGAGAAGTCTCAATTGATACTGCCTACTGCAAAATGAATCTTGCTCTTATTCCTAGCTTCATGCAGCCAGTGTGCCATTTAAATTTATTAGAGATATAAACCCTAATGTTTCAGGGTATAAGCAAACCCTGTCATACCTACCATGAGGAAGAAAATGTCTGTAATGATCAGATTATGACCTCACATTATTGTATTTTTTGCATCTACCTGTAAAGCCAGACACAGTGGGAAACAGGTTTTCGGATGAAGCAGAACATCAGTCTGTTCCATCCTGGAAGTATGTCCACACCTGCTATGTGCCTACATAACACAGACCACAGAATTGTGCCCCAGCACCTTTGCACTGAGTCACAAACTTTGCAACAAGAGGATCATTCCTCTACATTACAGCTTTAATCTTAATTTAATTAAGAATATTGTAAGAGTAAGCACTGAGGTTGTATGCCAACCTGAATAATACTCACTGACACAATGAAAGATTGTTATTGTTTTCCAACTGCTATAATTGCCAACCTTTAGCAAAAGGAGATGGGTAGCAATATGGTCCTTGTTTTTCTCTGGGCAGCTGTGTAAGCAAAATGTGTGATTCAATATGTCTATTGGGCACCATTGAGAAATTGATTGCCTGGATAGAGGACTATTTTAGTCTACTTTGGACTTTTTAATCATTTTTTCCTGTTGCTGTACCTTGTTTTAGCTGAAGGAGGATTTTTTGTTTTATTTCATTTTGTTAAAGATACCGCAGTTCTGAGCAAACCATTATGCAGAGCTGCAGTTTCAGTGAAGATTTTATACATTCAATACCTAAAAGAAAAAAAAATCCACAAAAATTGAAACATCCTTATATTAAAAGGACGGTAAGGTTGCAAATATAATCAGAGTGCAAGCACAGCACTACTCAAATATCAGAAATTGCCATTCCCCTTTGCTCCATGGTTTTCCAGTCTTTGTCCATCTATTCCTCTTTCTTTTCTTTTCAAGGATCAAAATTACATTTTCTCCCACCTTCAAGCAAGAACAATTGCAAGGAAAACATGCTAAGCTCCATAATGAAAGACAAGACAACTACTAAAAGCTGTAAGAACTGGAGCATTCTCAGGAGAAATAAGTAGTATAGAAAAACTTGTTCCCATCTTCTGTGTGGCTGGTGGCAAAGGCTTGTAACTTGGCCAAATTTGTCTGGCTTTCTATAAAGGTGTTTCCAGAGTTTCCTGCCAAACTATGGAGACAACATTAAAGTCATTAATAGAAATAATTAATTCACAAAGCAAAGTAATTCAGCATGAGAAGGACAGCTGGCATAAACAATTTCAGGCCATTTAGTCAAAGTTTTTTAGCTTCAAGGCTGAAAACAGGCTTTTCTGAAGTGCAATGCTATCATAATCACAGCTAGTGCTTCCAGCACCACTGAAAATACAAGTATAGTAATTTAATCTGTTTGCTGAAGAAACTGTAAGTATAGAGACCTGTTTAGAGGAAAAATACACATTTTTGCTTTCAGTTTGTAATGTGTCCAAGAGACTAGACACCTATGAAATTAGAAACATGGGATGAAGCCCTTGATAAGGTCACTGATGTTCCACATAATTCTAGGGATTTACATTGTTCACACCTTATTGCCAGAAGAAAAACTGTATCACAGAAAACCAACCCAAATCGGCACAGCTCAGAGACTTGTTGACAAACCGCAGCTTCCACAGGAAGATACGATCTGTCAGCGTGACACGGACAGATAGGTCAGGGAGTGAGGTCATTCTATTGAATATATATCTGGGAAATATAGCTTTATATCTCGTCTTCAGAGTAACCCTCTGTGATTGAATCTGGCATTGTTTCCCTGAGTATAATTCTGGTAATATTGATTCCAATTTAGCTCATTCTTTCACTGGTAAACCTTAACAAGAGAATGAAGGAGGAAGGCTGAGGTAGTGAAGATAATGAAAGATGAAGAGTAAAGGGATGGCACAAGCTTTTCGTGTCTGATCCAACCTTCATTTGAAAACCGCAGGAGCCTACGGGGCTTTGGATCAGGCCTTATAGAAGCACAGCATGAAGAACGCCATGTAACTGAAGAGCAAGATTGCCTGAAGGACAAGTCAGTGAAATGGGCAGTGGAGCCTTGTGAGCAGGATGTGTGAACCCTGGGGTAATGAATGGGCTTCTCACATCTTCCTTGCAAAGTGAATGGTTCTGAGAGTCCAATTTGGTATGCGTGAGGTGAGAGGGAAGGTACACCAGTTATAGCATTTGAACTGTGGACAGCACACAGGAACATAGGCTGAATTTGGGATTTTTTCCTCTCTAGATAGTCCAGGGCAGCTGGAACGCAGCTTTGGAATGAAGCAAAGCTTCATAAAGACAGGAAGTATTCTCTGTCTGCAAACAGCATTTTACAGCATTAAGATTCTGTTTGTGGCTTTTGCAAACCTCCTTTGGAAAATTACAAGTGAGATTAACTGCAATGCTGACAGCCCGTGAAAGCAGTGATGGATGAGATGCCATCTTTAAGACAGCCAGCTCCCCACTAAGGTCAGCTCCTGCACAACCAAAAGGACAGCGCAAAGCCACAGGGGCTAGAGAGTGGGTGGGTAGGCACTGGCAATCACTGGCCCCCATATGCAGAACATAAAAATATCTGGACCTGAGAAGAGAAGCACAAACAACTAAACAGATCAATAGTCTATCTGTGCCCTTGGATTGTCATTAGCTGGAAAGTCTCCATCAGGATCAGCCTATTTTCTGTTTAGATTTGTCTCTCCTTTGGTCAAGGCAGCAGCAGCAGCATCTTAAAGTAGATTTCATTCAGAGAGCCTGTATTAGCAGAATCAGCAGAATCACCTTGGCTGAGCCAGTGTTGGTCATCACGCAGGAAAGCAATGAATTTCCACGTGTGCATCTCACCCTGCAAGACTGGGAATTAGCGCTGCCTGCCTGAGATGGCTTTTGCAGCTGTCCACCAGTGATTAGGAGCTCCAGGTTGCCATGGAGAGGTCTGGAGGCTGCAGGTGAAGTACTAATGGTTGCAAGGATTCACCTCCATATTAGTTACATAGACTTCTATCCTGGCAGCCCTCATTTGCTTTGCGATGGGAAACAGAGTGGTAATTTAAGACCAAAAGCTTCATTCTGAGAATGGTTGCTGCGGGAGACATGGGGGCTCACTCACAAATCAGAGCCAGGAGGGGATACAAGTTGCTCAGCACAGTGCTCATTTAATCTTGTTGAGGCTAATAGGAGGAATTCCAGTGGATTTTGATCAAGCACTGTATAGACAGTATTTTTGATGGGCAGTAATTTATATGAGCTGTAAATGATTTAGGAACTTTTTATAAACATAGGGAGGGAAGTAGCATCTTAATCAGCAGGCCCTATTTGTACCATAGCAACTAAAAAGAGGAGTACGAGAAGCCACGGGTACTCTGAATGATATCTAAGAAAGATCCCTGTCCCCTCCCTTCACTTCTGGATGTCGAAGCCATACCCCAGCAGGAGCCCCATTCTGGAAAACAAGCAGCTGAATAGCAGGTCATGAATCAGAGAGAGGCAGAAATTCCAGAAGAATCCATACAGAAGTCCATGTCCATTCCCATCACAATCCCTTTCTGCAGCATGTCAGAACAAACATAATACAGAAGCTCAAAACTGGTAACATGCCACAGGAAAAGAGCTTGAGAGATCAAAGGTATTGACAATATCCTGGGTCTACAATAAGAGAAAACTTACAAGGGAGAAAGAGAAAAATAATCCGAGTGAATCTCATCCTGTACTATGAAAGGGAGCAAAAATTGGGTATTGCTTATCTGACATGAATGACAATTTGTTATTAATTTCAGTTCTGAATTTATGCCTAAGGAACCCCCACCTAGCACCTGAGAGGTTTCTCAGTACTGATGAACAGCAATCAGGATTGATCAATTTTTACTAGTCATAGTTCCTCACTGTCTAAGGTACCAGGAAAATATAGGTGGTCCCTGACCTACCCAGTAATCTGGACGGGGACAAGCTCTATATTTTGATAGGTAGGATTGGGTCTAGCGGAGCTTGAACTGAACTTTCTTATGTTGCCACTTTCCTTTCCTAGAGTCAAGCACTTTGACTGTAAGTATTTGATTGCTGTTTTAAGAAACATTCAGCCCAATCCACTAACCAAAAGCACATCTATTATACCTATGTCATTTCTGACAGTTGTTTATTTTTTCCTCAAACAAATGTTGCATCAACACACATGGTGGCAGAGGCTTTGTACAGGCTGGTTTAAGGGTCTTTCCAAGTGTGAAATACTATTGTTCAGGTCAAAGCTGAAATACTTGGATATTACAGCAGTAGCTGGAGTTTGAAAACCTGAGCAGAACCAGATAGAAAAGAAAAATCAATCTTTCTGTCTTTTCAAGACAAGCAGCACTGTTGTTATTTGTTCACATAATATTTGTCATGGAATATTTTCTGAAAAAAAGAAAAAAATGCTCCAAGCCCTTTTACCCTTCTGCTCTTTTTTCAGATATTTACATTTATAAACTGTCTATCATATCCTTGCCACTGAACAATGACATTCCTGAAAGTAGGGGGAAAAAGATCAAGTGGAAATCAATTCAGGATGAAAGAAGTGTTGAAGATTAGGCTTTGTGAGTAACAAGTATTTCCTCTTTGTGGCCAAACATTCAATATGACTATGTTTCAGATCTAAAAAGTGCACATTACTAAAGTAAAACAAAAATACTGGGGGTTGGTTAAACATTCCAGTTTTCATTCCTTCAACCCAAGCCTTCTCTTTTGTGTCAGGATTTTTAATTTCATTTCAAAGTGAATTATTGTTTGAAAATATTATCTTGAAACTTCTCCTTCTGCAAATGTAAAAATTAAGCATTTTAACTTTTACCTATCATCAAATTCACAAATGTTTAAACTGCAATTGCCAATTTCTTTTGGCCAAAATTCCACTAGAATTCACAACTAGTTTTACCTGACAAAGTTCTGCATGTTTCACTCAACAAAACATGTGCACATCACTTTTTCCTCAGTCCTTGGGGAAGTAGACACCGCTTTTCAACAGCCTGAGCAGCAAATGAGTAACCTGCTGCAGAAATGTGAGAGGAGAATTTCATGTCAACACCATTGCTCTTAAATCCATCTGAAAGTCTTCAGAAGTAATTAGTTGAGCAAACCTCACTCCGACTTTGTGGCAGGCAATTCTGCATGCTCAGCTTTGCTGGTTTTCTAGATTACAAGGCTAGATGAGATAAAAGCTGCCATACAATTAATCATTATTGTGAGTCTGTTGCAATTAGTTCAGTTCCTCCTTCTCCCTTCCCAGAGTTATGTGAAAGCTGGTGTCTCATAAGACTGCCCATGTTTTCCATCCTACCTTGCCACTTTGTGATCCTCTTTACTGATTTCACACTTCAGAATTATTAGTGGTCAGAATGGGATATAGCATGAATGACTGACCATTAACCACTGGATCCCCAGGTCAAGTGGAAGTTTGAGGGTAGGGAGGACTAGCAGAGTGGGTGAAGGAGAAGATGTGGTCTTGCTGTGCAAACTTATGCCCTACTGGACATCCAAATGGCATCGAAATGGCACAGGGCACGGTACTGATATGTCTCATGCCCTCAGCTGTTCTAACCTCTGGCAGCACTCCTGCTCAGATATTCCTTCCCTTCTCTTTCTTTAACTGGCCTCTGCATATGAACAGGAATGAATCCATCTGGAAAACTCAGCTTTAGTAGTGCAGAAAATAATAGGATTGTCTGGGAGTTCTGCAATAAGCTTTGGGGCTTATTTTTAGGGGATGGAGGATGGGGAGTGTGGATTGTAAAACCACTTTGCACAGTTTTTAAGGAAAACTGTACAATAGTCTCAAAAAAAATTAAATTTCTAGTCAAAACCAGAGAGACTCATCTGCAGATTATCTGCACCCCAGCTCGTTAGTCACTAAGTTGGGACATGAAACACTAAGCTTAGACTCCCTGTTCTGAACCAGGAATAACCATAGTTTCATTTGATCCAAATGAACTGCAAATTGTTAAGGCTAAGAAAGTATTCTGACGAAACATCAGTGCTTTGTTCTTATACTTTTTCTTATTGGCCACTGTTAGATCAGACTGACATTTTTTCTGACCTGCTATGGTCATTGCTAATGTTCTTATATAAAGACTTTAAGCCACTATTAGCTTTTTCATTATATGAATCTCTCTCACACTTTGTTATAAAAAAATTTTCTAGATCCCATGTTGATTCTCACTTGCATTATTTCTTGAAATTGTTTATGAATGTTTTGGGATGGAGATTGTTTTATTGCCCAGCATAAACAAGGTAGATTTCTGCCTACTAGAGAAATCCATTCCCTCCCTTTTGGCCTGTTTTTCCACATTTTGGATCCACAAAGTCATTTTAATGGGGCAGTTCTGCCTACAAGTAATTTAGTTCTTTTTTGCAACATTCTTGCTAATGTTCTTTTGAGTAAAGAAAAAAAATTTCTGTGTGGCTACCTAGACAGGCATGAAACAAGCAAAACACAGGAAGCTCCCAGATCTAGTGTTTACACTTTCTAGTAATGTTACGTCATTATTTCACAGATTAAATGTTAAATAATTAGATCAGCATCTCATTTCAAGTAAATATCACTAAGGAGTCAGGGTGCTGTCTGCAGGTTAGGCTCTAAAGTTGTTCTTCTTTACTACAGACTGCATTCTTTTGGCTTTATCTTGTGAAAGGCAAGATTGATGAGTGAGATAAGACAACTTTGTACTAGGAAATGTTTCCAGAAAGATGGCCTGAGGACATGACTGAATTGGATGCTCATAGCCACATGATCTTGCATCAGTCAGAGATAGCTCTGGGTCTAATTTGAAGAGAATCTGTGAGTGTTAAATCTTTAGCATCAGTCTTCAAGATGAACAAGTAAGGGTCAATTGCTCAAAGCAGTTTTTCAAAGATCTGACAGTTTTCTAAATTGTCCATCATCTTTAAAGGTACTCTGATTGCACCACTCAGCAGAAGATAGAGATGGTCATAAGATGACAAAAAGAGGACGTTTCTACATCAGTTCAGCCTGTGAACATTCACAAAAAAATCAAGGAATTAACTGTGGTTTTAGGTTCACAAGAGAGGAAATTGTTTCAATTTTTTCTCCTCAACAAAGAATTTCTTAATTATCATCTGCTAAGAACAGATGGCTATCAAAAGATTTTCATGTAAAGGAAGCTGCAAATGTTGCTTATTTAGACTTCTCAGACTTTTTTTAAAGTAAATGGTAAATTAGAAGTGTTGAACTCTTACTTATTATAACACTGAAAGTCATGTCTACTGCTTTAGGGGCACAAAGTATAGCCAGCTCCCAATATTTTTCTCTCTCTCTAGGCTACATAGGCCATTTTCATTTATGTGTTAAAATATTCAGGTTTCACTAGTCACTTGAATTCAGCTCTTGATTATGATGGAGATGCTAAGCAGACTGAGTACTGAATAAATCTCTATAAAAACATAATATCCTATAAAAATCGCTCTGTCATTATATTAGCACTACTTTGAAGATAGAATAAATATCGCCTCCAGCAGCAATGCTTTGTTCAGAGAGCACTCAATTGACATGGCAAGATAACAAAACAGAGCAGAAGCCAGTGAGGAAGGCAGAGCAGGATGCTGGTTTCAGCATGCTATTTTCAGCATTGTCTACTGAAGACTGGGGAATGAGACTCAAAACCTGAAGGAGATGAGAGCAAAGTCTGGAAAGCCACACAGAAAATGAGGGAAAGGCAGAAGCAGCCGTGTCTTTATTTGTGTGTGTTTGTACATACAATCACAAAAGAGAACTGTAAATAAAAAGAAAACAAAAATATTAGTGATTCACACCCTTGAATCTGTATAATCTTTTGAGCAAACATATCCAAACTGTTTGTCCAGTTGAATGTGTCATTTTAAGACATATAATTAGATGAGTGGAACTACCTAAGTGCTGAAAGTTCCCTTTATGCTTAAATATCTTGTTCAATGTGGTTTCCAACATTGGACTAAAAGGGTCACAAAGATATCTGTTCCAAATGCAGCAGATAGATAGGGTTGTGTGTCCTGACACCACATATTGCTTCACACTATGTGGAGTGCAATGCACATATTCTGGTGTACAGTTTTCATGTCTAAACATACTCCTAGACACAGCTTCCAAGCAGATAGAGAACATTATACTAAGCTCCTGGCAATGAAAAGAAATTCACAACAAATCTCTCCCTTCCCCCTCCACGCAATTCTCATATGCTGTGATCTGGCGATTCTATCTCGTCTGCTGAAGTGGGTATTCTACAGAAAGGAGACAGGGAAGGAATTTATAATGGGTTTATAGAGATTTGGACTGCAATGGATTTTTTTTTTTTTTCCAGAAGTCCTTTGCTGAAGTAAGGAAGCATTGCAAATGTACGAGGTATCAAACTGCCATTATGCACTAGTTACGGAACAATGTTTCACCTTTCCACCTACTACTTGAGTTGCTTTTCAAAGTGAAAGTTAGTGCAATGATAGGGGGAGGTTGTTTCAGGAAACAAGTTTTGTTGTTGTTGTTGTTGTTGTTGTTGTTGTTGTTGTTGTTGTTGTTGTATTTTCCTGAAATCTGTAATTTAATTTTCAGGTTTTAGTAATTTTGGAGTTTATTGGGAAGGTTTTATCAAGCCATCTTGTTAAGGAGGACACTTGCACAGTATCTTTATTAAACTAATGACATTGATCTTTCCCATGTCTGTATCAGTAGAGGCAAAATATTACACTTTTGCAGAATATGAATTAACTATGGAAAATTCATAGGTGCTTCTCTGATGTGCTGCTACTTAGCTCCTTTTTTATATGTTGAAAAGAGGGCTTATGGGTAAGCAAAGGGTCTTCTCTTGGTCACAGGAACACTGGAAAAGTGTCCCATGACACAGGAACCTTAAAATGGACATGACAGCTGCATAAAGGGCATCTACTTAGCTCCATTCATGGTCCCAGGAAGATGTGATCTGCCAGCATGGAAGATGCATAATAAAATCCTGAGTCTGAAGAACTGCATATGAAGGGGATAACAATAAGAAATCAATGTGCTGAAGGAGGAAAATTAAAAATCTTAAATGGCCAGTGGGTAGGAAGAGCTGTAAGAATGCGTTTAACTAATTAGACATAACAAGCTCTCATATTGCCTGCTAACCCAGCTCGAATTACCTCACTTTTACTGCAGGCTAAGAACGCACACTTGGTAGTTACCGTGATAACTTGTTCATTTATCTGTGGTTAGCTTGTCCTATTGGCAAGCTCCCCATTCAGCAGGCAGTATTTTTGGATATCCCTTCTGTATTTGCTGCCTCTGTGGTTTGATTTTTATATGGGAGATCAAACACTTTAAAGTGTGTGTGTGTGTGGTGGGGAGGGGGGGGTAACAACTAACAGCTGGCAGAATCTTAACTGTGTTGAATATGGCCCCAAACTTTCTTGAGTACATCCCCAAGACATCTGAGAGACTTTACTAACAGAAACTTAAGGAATGATGACTGTCTAGGATTAATCAGCTTTTTTTTTTTTTTTTCCTAGAATCTTAGTTTTGGACTAAGAAACCTAAAGGGTCAGCTGGGATGCTAGCCCAAGTAGTTCATATTTATTGCCACAGAGAACAGGAAACAGTGGAGGGACAAGAAGAGATGAAGGTGGAAGGACAGTGCTGGGGAGGAAGCACAGATTACATCTGTATTACGCTAGCTTGGGAGTATAATGAGAGAACAGACTCTTAAAAAACAGAATGGCAGAAAGCCCATGCTAGAAGTATCTGTTTAACCTCCTCAATGCATGATGTATCTATCCAGTTATGCACATATTTTTATGTATATATATGTATAAAAGACACTCTTTTAATACACCCTGGGAGCCCTAATCACAATTACAGCTGATGAACTCATATTCTTATCCAGTGTAATAGGCTTTTTATTCTTCTGCTGACAGAGATGGAGCACAATTTACCTAGAGGCGTGTGTGAAAATGCATATACACACACACATGCATTTGCTTACAAATGCTGCTGGGATTTAGCCCAAGCCTCTCCAATATACCTGGCAGAAAATGTTGGCCTTACAGCGAAATTTGGCTGTGGATGCTGACAGAACACTGCTTTAAAAAGTCCCTTTGATATCAGGAGGCATTCAGCATCAGCTCCTCTGTGGATTACAGCTATTTTCTGACATTTATTTATTTCCTGTGTTTTAGTCAGCTGGCTAGTTCAAACCTGAAGTCTGGCCAGACTCTGGAAAAGGCATTGAAGAGCACTGAAAAGAGAGTGCATGTACTGCAGACACCACAAGCCAAAGTGCCCTCCTGCCTCTTCTGAAGACTTTGCAGAAAATCCGAGAGGAAAAGTGATGTGTCATAATGTGGAGTACAGCAAGCCAAGTAAACTGCTGCTTCTCTTTTCTCCCAGACAGAAAAGATGGAAAATAAAGGACAGAAAACAGTTAATAATTTAAGATTAATATACAAATAATACTAAAGGGGAAACAACTAACATAAAAATTATTCTGGGGGTGGGGGAGAAAGAAAGGTAAAGCTTTTCAGGAGTAACCTAGTCTGGCTGATGAAACATTAACAATATATAATCCTTGATAATCAGGGCAGCTAGTAGGTAAATCTAGAACTGTAAGAGATCATCATGCATGCCTGGATGAGCATAATCATGGTTCATATTACAGGTAGAATGAAAATGTAACTCAACCACATAGGTATAACAGTACAACACAGGCATCCAATATTTCATTTGACGTCACTGAAGAAGTTTGCTTACAGTTTCCTAATGTCTGTTTTCTCAAAATACATAAATAAGTCTGGAGTTAGGGGAAGAAAATTGCTGGTACTAAAGCAACAGCTGGTGAAAAACAGTGACTGCTTGAAGCCTTAACAGTTGCTGTCACTAGCAATTCAGGACACGTTATCACCCCATTATTTTTTTACCCTTAGGAATAAAATGGGTGTTATTAAATGTTTTAGAAAGTGCCAATTGCCTGTGGTAAAGTTTTGTTATACTCGATGTAAGGAATATTAATAAGAAGACAGGTATGATATCTGTGAGTCAAGCTCAGAGAGAAAATAATGTGAATCCCATTTCACATAGAAGAGAGTGTTACTGTCGTTGACACCACAAATACTGTTTAAAAAAATCATTTTCCATAGAGAAATCAGAGAATCATAGCATAATTTGGTTGGAAGAGGCCTCTGGATGTCATCTAGTCCAAACTCCTGCTCAAAGCAGGTCCAACTAGACCAGATTGCTCAGGACCTTGACCAGTCACATTCAGTCATTTTGAACATCTCCAATGATGGAAATCCCACAGCCTCTCTCAGCCATTGTTCCAGTGTTTGACCACCCTCATGGTGCAAAAAAAAAAAAAAAAAAAAAATCTTCATATATAATCAGATTTTCCTGGGTTGCAGCTTGTGTCTTTTGCATCTCACCCTTTCATTGTGCATCTCTGAGATGAATCTGGCTCTGTCTTCACTCTGCCTATTAGGTGGTTGAAGACAGCAAGATACCCTTTCTTGTGGCTGAATAAACCTAGCTCTCTCAACCTCTCCTTGTATGTTTTGTGCTCCGACCAACTTGTCTGTGCTCTGACCAGCTTGGTAGACTTCTGCTGCCTACTGGAGATTCACTGCAGTACATCAAGGTATTTCTCGTACTTGGGAGCCCTAAACAGACAGGCTACTCCAGATGTGGTCTCACAAGTGCTGAACAGAAGGGGAGGAACACTTCCCTGGACCTGCTGGCTATGCTCTTACTAACACAGCCTGGGTGCAGTTGGCCTTCTTCACTGCAAGGGTGCATTGCTGCCTCATGGTCAACTCGTCATCCACCAGGATACCCAGGTCCTTTTCTGCAAAGCTGCTTTCTCTCCAGTAGTGCCCGACTGGTACTGCTGCATGAGGTTATCTTTCCCAGGTGCAGGTTTAGCATTTGTTTTTGTTGAACTTCATTATGTTCCTGGTAGACCATTTCTCCAGCTGAACAATGTTCCCCAGAGTACATACCCTACCTTCCAGTGTACCAACCACACCACTCAGTTTGATACCATTCATGAACTTGATGAGGATACTGTCTGCCCCACTGAGCAGGTTAATAAAAATATTAACAATGTTGCCTCAGTATCAAGCTCAGGGGAATGCTACTAGTAATTTGCTGCCAGTTGGAGTCTATACTGCTCATTGCAACCTTCTGAGCCTGGTAGCCTGCCTTGTAGTCCACTTATCCAAACCACATCTCACCTGTTTGGCTAGAAGGATCCTATGAGAGACCATGTTGAAAGCCCCATTAAGGTAAAGGGTATCCACTTCACTCCACTCATCCACAGAGTTAGTCATCTCCTCACAGAAGGCAATCAGTTTGGTCAGGCATGATATGCCCTTCCTAGCTGTTCCCAGACACCTCCTTGTCCTTCCTGTGCCTGTACATGGCTTCCAGGAGGATTTGCATAATAAATATATCAACCATGTTTTGCAGGGAAACTGGGATTGAAAACATATATGAACATAATTGCTTTATTTTTAAACTAGCTAGCTCAAGTATTGGTATTTAAAAATACAGAGATGGTCATAGACTGTACAGTCTTATCCAGGAACTTGAGTGTGTACCCACTCTCTGAGCCCCCTGTCACTTCATCTTCACTGAAGCTGTCATCCAAGGTTGCTCAAGGAATAGTTTACATGAAGATGCAATAGATGAGTTGAGATAAACATAACAAAAGATTGCCCTATCCCATTCACATAAAGACAAAAATTACCAGTGGGAATGGAAGTTTTTGATAGTTATAGATTTGGAGTAACTATTTCAATTTTCCACCTGGTGGATTTCTGCTTTGTTTTTTTCATTTTTTAAATTAATCTTTTATTTTTAATAGCTTGATTAGATACTTCCAAACTTTTTTCTTGTCCCAACTGATATTTTATTGAAAAAAAAAAAAAACCAAAACCAAGGTAGACCATATGTTATCAAGGAGGGCAAAACATAACCTCATGGCCTGGGAAAACAAAAAAGACAGTAGAAGTATTCAATTCTCTTGCCATATGGGCAAGGTTAAACAAATAAGCCAAAATTACTGCGGTAAATAGAAACATTCCTATTATGTCTCAGTTCAGGCTCTAAAGAAACAGTTTGGTAACAAGCAGTCATCCATCTCTGAACAGGTGGTATGTCTGAGTATACAAAATAAAAAATAAAGGTGGAGGGAGTCAGTGAAGGAAGGGAACAGCTTAGACCACAGATGGCTTAAAATGATCCAAAAGCATATTTGTTTTTAATCCAGAATGACAGTACCTTTTCATATGCAGCTCTGGACAAGGAAACCTATGTATGAAAAAGTTGGTTTGCTATTGCTTTCCTACATAGATTTGACATTTACAGCAGTGGTTTCATTTCTTTGATGTCTCTAGTGAAAGATAAACTATTTTGATCTATATCCAGTATTCAATATTGCTTTCATTCTGGAACATATGCTGAACTTTGCACTCCATAATCTGATGGTGGGGCACACTGCAGGCTGCAGAAAAGCTATACCTATGGGATGAGTAAATCGCTTAAATGAAAATTACACTATAGCTCATCTGCACTAGGATTTAACAGTTTTCAATTTCTTTAGTCTTCTAGGGATTGTGTATCTGATGTTGCCTCACCTTCTGTTCTGTTACTAGTGTTCTGTGCATTTGTAAGTCATGTAGTCCTGTGAAATCAATAGGGTTGCTCATAGACCATACAAATGTTTAACTTTGCCCCCTCAGTTGTAATAGTTTTCTTGTCTTTAGTAATGATCTCTGCCCTTCCAACTTTCTTGGGAACAACTAAAACAGAAGTGAGCTGAGCTGGGTGTTAGCAGGTTGAGTGCATTAACAGGAGAACATGAGGCATGTCACAGAGACATTCCCTCTGCTTAAGTGTCCCTGGCTCTTCGTATGCGCAAATGAATGGGTTTGAAAAGTTGCAACTAGAATGGCATGTAGCCACAGTTAAAACATTAACTTTGTGGAATTTATAGCTATTTTTGTTCCCCAGCGCACAAAAAGTCAAGTGAAATATGCCAACTATGGCATCTCCTTCTACCTCCTTCTCTCCCTCTTTGTTAATTAAAAGTTTGTAGCTTTGTAGTTCTAGAGCAATTATTTTCAGATGTTATAGAAGTTTATTCCAAAGCCTAAAAAAAACCAAAGACAAAACAAAGTACAAGATGAATAAAAATAAAGAACAAAAATTAATTACTGAAGATAACAACCTCAGGCTTTTAAGGGTAATCCTAGTCATAGAACTTGATTTATATTTTTGACTGATTAGGAGTGGTGGTCATGGGGTTATGAAAAACTGTATTTAGAATTTTAGCACTCATTAATATAATCCAGAAAACAATGAAGATGCAATACTTTATCTGTCAAATCAACTGATATAACTGAAAAAAAAAAAAAAACATGGAAAAGCTTTAAGCTATACAGTCTTGTCTTCGGATCTAAATCGGAAGCTGCAAATTTCAAGTTAAAGTTGATTAGGAGCAATTGCTTTGATTTTAACTTAATGAAATTAATTATTCACACACTCTAGAGAAATAGACACCTTAGCACCTGTGGAGGATGTTCACAAGAATGACACAGATCTTTAAGAGATCCTTGTCATTATTTCAGTACTTGAATTTTTCTGACAGACATATAGGTAACTTCATTCAAAAACAGAAAAGATTAGAAGCTTGTGCCCCACTTCATTCCTACTGAAAGGTTGTCCTGCAATCTCTGTACTGTGACAATTAGGAACCATCTCCTAACTTCCAGACAAAATGTGATCTTTGTCAGTTAATACCCATTTGATGTTACCCTCTCACTATTCTTTATATACATAAAGTATACATAGTCTTCCCCACAGCTCTTTATATCCCTTTGCCTCTTATCAATATATATACAGTGCTTTTATCACTTTATTTTCATTTACCTAGGCTAAAGAAAACAAGCTCTTATTAATCTCCCATGGTAGGACTATCCTGATACACATTATCAGCACCTCTTCCAATTTGAGTTTGTTATCATCATGCATAAGTAACCACAACTAATCTTAGTTGAGATTTCACCTGTATCTTCTGTAATACCTTTGATGCTTCCATGTCTCTGTTGCATATATCACTCCAAATACCTCTTGAAATGACATTTCCTTGGGGAAAATTGCCTGAACTCCATGGTTTATAATCACCCTGTAAGTGGTGAATATATCCAAGACTTTCCCTCCTGCCTTCCAGCTGATGTGTTACAGCAAACAGTCTTGCTATTAGTCCTTAAGGGCATGGCCTTGCACTTTTTACAATTACATTTAATTCCACTTCAATCACTCCTCTGGGTCATACAGCTTTTCCTCTGCAATAATCCTGTCTCTTCTGGATAGAAAATGCTCCCACTTTGTGTTATCAGCAAATTTTGTTAGTACACTCCTGCATTTTTATGTGTAGGTCATTAATGAAAATGGTAAAGATCAGCAAACAGAAGGGTAATACGTAAAATTTGTTGGGTGGTAGATCCAGTTCCAACTAGTGGGGTCAGAATCAAACTCTTCCTCTCTAAAGTGTTATTTAAATTTAAGCACGTGTTTGTGGATGTGTGTGCAATCCAGCTGTCACAATTTTTTTGCCAGTAAATCACACATCTCTGTTGGCCCATCTCAACTAACCCATCTGTTATGGTTATACAGAATACAGTGGAAAAAAGGCTGATTTATGAAATGTTGGATGATTGTTCCTGTTTTTTTTAATGTGCAATTATGACTTCGCGAGTACAATGAATTGAAAATAGTCTAGTGGCATTCCGTTCTATTCGAAAATACTGAGTTGACAGACACTAAATGTTCCATGGAAATGAGCCATGAAGCTGTGCTTCTCCAGACACCTCACTCTGCGAATGGTCTTTTGTACAGCTCCTAGCACGATGGGGGGCCCTGGTTCATGACCTGTGCTGGGAGGTGGCACAGTTATAATTCTAATAATCCAATGCCTTGAGGTTTCTATACGAATTAACTGCACAGACTTGCTTCTAAGTGCCATTTTTTGGAGATGGGGATAGAGCAGATGGGGATTTGTACAGGCCAAACTGTTGGAAGCCAGAGATAAGGAGGAAAAAAAAAAGAAAAAAAAAAGCTGTGAAAGACAACCCTTTCGTTTGTTTGCTTTGCACTGCCACCTGCCAACCTCAGGCCTTCTGATCTCCTCTCAGTGAACCGTAGAGGCAGCAGTTGGAAAGATCAGATATACGCTCAGGGCAATCTGTCAGAAACTACTTTGTCACATTCCCCAACACTAAAACACGCAAAAATAAAATCTATGTGTTTAAAACTGTAACTGTCCCATATAGAGAAGAACTACTCTTTTAACACAGAAAAAGCACTGAACACAGCTCCTGACCTGACATTTTTTTTTAACATCAGTAAAATATTAGCATTTATTTTTTATCTCCCTTAAGCATTTGTACCTTGCCTGTGGCAACACAGTTGTAATGTCATTCTCAAGAGAGTACGCTGAATTCCATTATACAACAAATAAAATAAGAAATGGCTGAACAAAACAACACATAAATTCAACAGTTATTATTTAAGTCATTTAAGGATATTATTTGTCTATGTTATGTCACAGTATCAGCCTTAATTGGGCCACTACTAGGCTATATTTTGGTTTTTTTAAGAGATGAGACACATAAATGGTAAAACTTTTTTTTTAAGTTAAAAAGAACTTAAAAAGAACATTATATTTAAGGATGCACAGGATGTGCTGGAAAACACACAAGAATTTGGGAGTAAATTTGTAACTTTTTTATTCTATAATACTTCTGTATACCACATCTAATAAGCTATATAGCACATCTCATTTTTAGCTCACAGCTTTCTGCCAATATCAAATAAGCAAATGTGCCAACCCTGAAGGTAAGTATAAAAGCATATTTGGATAATGAGGAGTAGATTGGAGGAAATAAAATATTTTTTCATCCATATTATTGCCTTTACTATAATTAATAAGCTGTATTAAAGCTGAATATTCCAGCTGGGATTGTAACCTTACACCACAGAAAAAGCATAGTATAATGTCATACCTGTTCACTGGTAGAATTAAGCATAGAGCCTCCATTTCTTTTGATATTCTGTCTACCTTACCATGAACTAAGTGGTCTGTTGGAGTATTTTCTCGTTATTAAAAGATAGTTTCACATAGGTGATACACAGGATTAGACAGATTGGCATCTCGTCTGAGACTGTACCATGAAACCACCACACATTGGCAGACTTTGGCAGACTAGGCAGTTTTTGCTGGAAAGAAGCTAGGCATTACACTAGGCTCAGGACTGAATTGTACTGGCAAGGCTATATGCTGGGAAGTTTTCGCAGCAGTTCTCCAAACTGCTCCTGATTACAGATGTTTCAGTAAGTTTCGCTGCTTCCATGAGGCCTAAATTTACTCATATCTTTTGAAAGGTAAATTTAAAAAGGATTAAGTAGTTACTAGGCAATATAATCTGTTTGGTATTCCTCACTATATGATGCTCTTCCATGATGCTCAGAGATTCATAAATGTACCGACTGACCAGTCTGCCTAACAGAGTCTCAGTAATGTAATTTCTTTCATTTTGTGCTAGAAACCAGCATGTTGTTAAGACAATTATCAAGTTTAGCCATCCGTCAGAATAATATGGCTTGTGAATAATGTAGTTTCACTTAAATTTTTGTAAGACGAGTTCAGCTCTGTGACGACCAGAACGTCCACTCACTATTAAAGTAAACTTAACATACATTTTGAGAATGTATCTTCCTTTTCCTTTTCTCTCCATGTCTTGTTGATATTTTCAAAACTGAGTATCTGTTTTAAGTATCTACATTGTTTGGCATATGTCTAGAGAATCACTGACAGATCCTAATTTTCAAAAGTCAGCTTCTATATTTTTTTCTGAATAGCAGATGCTTTTAAAAATATTCCACAAAAGAATCACCTCAAATCTACTGCTTTTTTCTTTCATTTACTCATCAGTCACTTTGCTCTACTCCCTCTGGAACTGCATTATTGACCTGTAAGAGTTAGAGCCAGGCCAATAAGAAGTGCTTTTGAAAATCAAGCCACATATCACACATATATCATCATCAGAGTCACTTTGAAATCAATGACAGTCATCAGTCACCCAAAGAAAACCTAATCAACCAAACAAAGGTTAAAAAGACACTCACTCATATCTGGCCAGTTCCATGTGGTGTCATGCATGTTACAAAAAATTAAAAATGATAGAAGTAATTAGGTAACAGTATTATCTCAAGTCTTTTACCAGAAAAGATTTCATCTTTACTGTATTTTCTTTTTATTTTGTGCTGTCTCTGTGGTGTATTCTACTACAGTGTTCTGATTTGCTTAGTTCCCGCCACACCCATCTTTTCAGATATATAGAGGTATGGAGCATAAGAAAAGAAAAAAGTATATTGAAGAAACGGATTTGTATCTCCAAGGTAAAGTAGATCATCCTTGGAGCTGGTGAGTTCTGCTAACACAGAGACATGTCACCCTCTATCTCCTATTGTAAGTAATTGTGGTTATCAGATAGAGCAGTCATCAAAAGGTGTTTTATGTACCATTGTGCTTATATAAAGCAAGTTCCTTCTTTGTCACTGAAAGAAATCCGCAATCATTTATTTTATATAACTAGTCTGAGTAAGTTTCTTCACAATCCATAGATCTGTTTTTTCAGACTTGCAGATATTTCTATTAAAGCAAAAGCCTCTCTCTCCCACAAAGGCAAATGTGGCGAATTTTAACCTCTGTCCCTGTGCTTGCAGCAATAACAATAATAACACCAAGAAATAGCTCTTTCTATTGCCACACCTTTCACAATTTTGGACTCTTTAAGCCTCAGATTGCACCTATTTATTTGTAATGCTTACCTATATTCAGAGATGAAGAAATAAAAGTACCAATAGGCATATAATCTACTTTGGCATTTTTCTCATTACCACAGTCATTGAATGCACTCATAATATATAGAACACACTTTTGGGTAGAAGAGTTAATTGCATTTTATAGATTTACAGATTTTAAGGGACAATTAACTCAACCAATCTGACCTCCTCCAGAGTAATATAGACTATAGTGTTTCATTTGGTTTCTCCTCTACTTGTCTCAGTACCTCGTATTAAAAAGCATCAACAAAGGAAAGTATCCAATTTTGGTGGGAACGCAAACGAGAGGGAGAAGCTCTGCATCTGTGACAGCATGTTGCAGTGGTGAAGCACTGCTGAAAATGTTTAGCCTCCTTTCTAATATGAATGTGCTTTAACTATAATTGAATGTAGCTCCCAGCTGTTGCTGGTTGTTTCTGTGCTGGATACAGTAAACATTAGTACTGCTGTTGCCCCCATCTCTGTTCCCCCTGGGGTATTTAAGTTCAGCAATCAAGTCACCTCTCAACCTTCTTTTTAATAAGGCAAACAGATTGAGCTCTTTAAGTCTCTCATAGTAATGTGTGTCCTGCAGGCCTCAGCTCTGGGATGATATATATTTTATGAGATGGAAAAAAAAAATCAATTTTTGACCTATTCTAGTTCAATAGCAGGATGATACAAAAGCTGTTCTAGGAGTCAAAAAACAGGGAGACAGTAGTACATCTACAACATTTTCCCTCACTCCTTTGGTACACTATGTCAGCTGTTTCCCCTGCTTGATATGGCCTTCTTACAATGTACTTCTGTCTTATACTCACCCTCTTATGTAAGAGCAGGTGCTGAAGGCTTAGAGATGTGCATTTTACAACTATACTGGATTTGATGGCTGCTCTAAGAGATCCATTTAACATATGAGTCTGAGCAACTCTAGTAAAAACCAATATCCAATAAAGCTGATAGAATTATTATTTGTTGCACTTTTATTATGGGAAAATGCTTCACAATGTGTGATATACCCTGATTCATATCCTGTCATTTATCAAGAGACATCTTGTTATTATACCTTGTTAACCAGAAAAGAAACCCTTTTTTCAACATTATGAGGAGTAAAACATGATAAATAATAATGGGAGAAATAACTGTCAAGCAATTTACAAATGATATGTTGTGAAAATACAGCACCTTGACGGTTTCTCCTAGGAAGACATATACTACAGTGATACCGTGATTCAGGAGGTGCTTTGCTTGTTACAGCTAAAATGAATGTGGATGGACAAACACTAGCTTAAAGTTCAATTTCAAGCTGAATGAGTTTAATGTCAAACTTGGCATTAAAATGCTGTGCTAGGTATCCAAGACAAGTTAGGCAAAGGACTGAGTCCAAGGGTGGCTGTGGTAGCTTTGTGCTGGATGGAGCTGGATGGATGTAACATAAGTATTTTTGAATTCCTCTCTAATATGCAGAAGCTACTGCAGTCTGCCCTGTGTGCCACCAACCTGCCTCAGATCCCAGTGCGTTCTCAGTGATCTCAGTCTTTTACCCAGTCCCTCAGGGTTTGCATGGTGTCTGGGAAGCAATATTAAAGCTGTTTTCTTCAGCATCAGAAAAAAAGCATTTGCTTCTCACCACATTACAGGAATTTTATACTGTCCACCCCTACTTTTACATTGCATTAATTTCTCTAAGACATACAGTGAGCCAGAGTGAGAACCTTATTCTGGACACCTAACCAAATTATCCAACATTTTTTATTACGTAAATAATGAGAAATAATGAAGAAAAGCATTAAAATAACTGAAATATATGAGGAAGGTCAAGATAGATGTAGATTCAGGCTCTGCTTTAGATTATCTAGAAAATGATACAGGTATTGGAAGTCTTAAAGATGTTATTTAAATATAAACTCTGACATATTCTAGGAATTCTGCAAACCTGTCTTTATTAAAAATGCAATCTACTGGCATTTTTCAAACACACATGCATACACACATGTACTTCCATAAGCATTTCTCTTTTGTTTTGAGGAGGGAGGGGAAAGAAAGGGAGAGAAAATGGAAAGCAAGGTAATGAAAAGCTGTGAAAAATTAACTAAACAGAAAGCAATTTGGAGTTTACTGAAATGTTGGAGGTTCTGGTTTCTATCTTTTGATTGGTTATATATTATCCAAAGTGGATATGAAAAATGACTTTTCTTCTATCCTGTAGAATGGTAATTTTCAAACCAGACTGAAGATAACCTGAGTTCCCCAAAGCACTTCCAGTCCTCCCTTCCAAGCCTGACAATTCACCCTTATAAGCAAACTGTGTCCCCCAAAAGGGCAAGAGTGAAATTAGAATCCTACTAGAGACTTGGGAACAGTTTGGGATGTAATACCACTCCCCCAATTCTCTTATTTGCAGGATAACAATGAAGTAATAAAATACTATCCATTGTCTTCCAGACTGTAATACAGCAGAAGGGAGAGAAACTCAGCATGAACATTGCTATAGCTTTGTTTGAATATAAAAGTTCACATAGCTTTGAATACTTGTAATTTAATACGTTGAGTAAAAAACACCTAGATAGTAAAGAACGAAACAAACAAAAACGCCTCTTCCACCTTAGGAATACTCAACCTGTTATTTAAGTGTCTTAATTTTAATTGGTGTTACATTGTTACTTTACACTGTTTTCCTTTTTCTTTCTTTCTTTACGAAGATCTCATTTTCATTTTAGGCTTGAACTTCCATATTTCCGTCTTACATATGAGAGGGTTTTTTCTGTCTACTTTAGAGCTGGACACAGAATGAACCTCAGATCTTTATTTTTTCAGATAAGGAATAATGAGCTAGCAAACAAAAAATTGAGAATTTTCCTTATTCAGTATACGTATTGAATACAAAGGTCTGGTTTCATCCCATGAAATTTAAGCACTTAACTACCTCAATGCCATAATCATCTCTTGCTCCCTGTACAAAAGAGGTGTCAGTACATCTAAAATCTGAGTTGCTCTGTAGAGGACCAAAGCTTCCTCTTTAGTACTGAGGAAATCACAAGGACTTCATCCTAAACTATGTATGTTATTTCAATTATCTAAAAAAATGGATGACCAAATCTCACTTGAAGACAGTGGACTTCTCATTTTTATTTGCATCTTTATGAACACACATGAATGTAGCCACTGTCATGAGGTTATACTGTAAAATTTGGACCCATATGCTATTCATGCTTTGGACTGTTATCGTTAATCCCAAATATCAGACAGTACATACTGATGCTGTTCTTTGGACTTTGGGAAATCAATGATGATGAATTTAAAGTGGTTCCAGATGAGTTTCTTAACCTTCATTTGTATGAAAACATCACCTTCTAAGGTTTGTCTCTAATTCTGTTGCAACATTGCTGGAAACCTTGTGAGTAGGTATTTGCATTTCATTTACAAGTGATGTATTCAGCAGTAAGAAAGAAAAATTTTGGGTCACCAATAAAAATTGCATGACATAAAAATAAATAAATATATCTTCTTCTAGATCAGAGATCAGTGGCTATAAATTTCTAAGATCGTTATCTCAGAAAGGGAATTTTTAGTTTTCCACTCTGATTCCTGGAACACATTTGTGAATTGGGATTTTTAAGCTAAATGAGGAAACCTTTGCACTGACATCTGATTTGAGTTTTATATAATAGTAATTTGTTTTTCAATCTAATCAGATGGAAGGAAGTGAAGGGAAAGGAATACGAAAGCTCTTTAGCTAGGGAGAGAGGGGGAAAGCTAGGGAGATTCTATACTCTGTAATATTTTTAATGTCTTTAATCAGTCAAGAAATTCATATGATAATCTATGTGGCCATGTGACTTTCTTTGCCTTTGAAGCTCCAGTCCTTCTCTTCCATTTATTACTATCACTCACTATACTTCATGTAACATCTACTCTACAGGAAAAAGAAGACAGAATATATCTATGTGAAAAATCTAATATACTTGTAGGGGCTAACTAAGTAATGGGAGAAATTAAAATAACACATGCAACAGTCTTGACCTGGATCAGAATATACTAGACTGGAAACTTATTACAAATGTCCTTTCTTCTCCATTTTACTGCAGAATCTACTAAATGAAACAGGTATTAAACTTGATTCGAGCTTACAGATCTTTTCTACTGATGACTGTGGGAGGTGATGAACTTCTATGGTGCCTCTGTGCCTCCATTCTACATCTATGCAATAGGAATAATATGTCTTTCTTGTCCATTTGTGGTTAGATTTCATCTATAAATCTGCTATAAATCATATTTATGCTTGTACCACACTTGTGTGTATCTTTGGTGTATATCAGAACTGTTATTAATTTTCAAGTTCTTCAAGATATAGGTTGTGTTGTAGTAAAAGCATGTATAGTACCTAAACTTGATTGAGTTTTCACATAGTTATTAAAGATTTGGCATGGGTTTTATATAAGAATATAATGATATCTTTTTATCCCATCATCTCTGCAATATCATTCTAAACTAAAATAGACTGGAATTGCAGTATCATCTGGAGTGATGAAGGAAGATTATCAATGTTGTTCTCTCAAAAATTGCACTGACCACTGAAAAATTATATTGCTCCTACCTTTATCTCCATCTGAACTTATTATTTATATATCTGAATCTGAATGAGTTCCAGTTAAGCATAGGCCAAAGCATTTTGACTGTGAGGATGGTCAAATACTGGAACAAGTTGCCCAGAGAAGTTGTGGAGTCCCTATCCTTAGAGATATTCAAAACTGGACTGGACTTGGCCCTGAACAACTTGCTCTAGCTGGCCCTACTTTGAGTAGAGGGGTTGGACTCGATGATCTCCAGAGGTCCCTTCCAACCTCAATTGTTCTGTTATTCAATGATTCTATGTTTCAGTGATTCTATGAATAAAATAAAGTTACATTTTATTAAATTAGCCACACATTCATAAATAATATATTTTCTAGTAGTTCATTATACTACTCTGTTTAGAAAAATAAATTGCACATACCTAAAATTGTAAGTTGTCCCGAAGGTAATTTCCCAAAGGACAAACGCCTGTATAACATCTTTATTCCAGTTGAGAAAAACTAGCTTCAACTATATTTCAACATACAGAGCTTAAATGGTTCATTCACAGTGGCAGAGTGAGCAACAAGATTCAAGATGCCTGAACTACAGTGGTTCTCATATTCTGAGTTTTATTTGTTTTGTTTTGGGTTGGGTTTTTTTTGTTTTTCCACCATGTAAATCTGCTTTGAATCTGAACACAAAAGGTAAGTATATGCAGAACTGGAGACAAGTGGGCTTACATAATACATATTTGGATAAAGGTAGCCCTTCAGGTCTCAAGGTAGACTTGAAAACAAACTCCCAGAGGACAAGGATCATAAAGAACATCCCATTAAAGCGCTGCATCAGAAATTTACAGTCGCTGGTATTATTCATAATCTGTGTAGCATGTAAAATTAGGAGTGGGCCACTTGCAAAGAACAAAATTAATCTAGTGTGAACAAAGAGATGGATGTTTTTGGATTCACAATGTAAGATGAAATCTCCCATTAATCTTGTTAATTTATTGCAGTAGTAAGTATCATGCATCTTGGTTCACTTCTACCGAGATTATTGGGATGTATGGCTTTGACATATTCAGTTTAATTTGCCTGTATAAAACAAAGCAATGGTTCAGATACAAACAGCAAGTAAAACACAGCAGTGGTCCAAATGTAGAAATTACGTGAGGTAAAAAGAGCTGAAGAACTATATCCTGATTTTCAGGAACATATATGCAACATCTCAGAGAAAATCCTAGTGACATCAGTTCAGCTAACAGGACAAAAATATCCCACAAAACTTTGCCCCTCAAATTAAAGATTTCTGTTTCAAAGATCTTGTGTGACTATGATTATTGACAATGTGTAACACAACAGTTAATAGCGATGTCCAGTTCCACAGTTTGAGTTTTTTACCTGTGCAAGGCACTGTACACACAAAGTGGATGGATGGCCCCTGCCCCTGAGAACTCACACTTTAAGTGATACCAGATAGAATGAAATAGAAAACTGAAGAAATGAAATTAAGAAAATGCTGTACTAAGTGTAAATAAGACACTGACATTTTCAGAGATCTACTGCATAAGCTTCCTTGTTCTTTTTATTGTTACCATTGAGTGGAAAAATACTGAGATGAACACAGAAAGTTTATTAAATATCTTCTATGTTATTGCTTTTCTCTTAGATAATCCATTTCCCTGTGCGCTTTGTGTGAGTAATGCCACCATTTATCCTACGCAGGTCAATTTTGAAATCTGTTTTCTCTTATGTATCACTTTTGAGCTCCCTCTTTAAATCTCTCTTCACCCTTTATTTTACATAAATGAGGGATTTACATTAGCTCAGCACTCAGCAGCACTGTTCACTAGTAACACAACTTTTCTCATCATTCATTTTCCATGAAACAAAGTAAAACTGCCAGGATATTACAAGAATGGTTTCAAACTTTAATTTTTCAAATTACCAATGTTTAATATTTTAAAAATTTATGAGGTACATGGTACTGTATGAGCTACATATCAGAAAAAAAATCAACTAACACAATGTCAACTATGTTTAGAACTCTTTGAAAAAAATATATTTGGTTAAATAAATTAAAAGAGAAGAACATATTCCCCTTTTATAAAAATGTCAATATGTATTTTGGTCAACAAAATATGCATTCAAAGAGGAAAATATTTAGTTTTGAACTACATTTTTTGCTTATGAATTCCCTCATTCTATATTTTCTGTTCACCTGAGAGTTTTATACTGTTGGTATCACTGATTCATTTGGCACTATGGTGGCATTTGAGGTTGTATATTCATGGGGGAGATAGCCATGGTATTTTCACTTCTACTGTGCCTGGGATATGAAGCTTCCTGATGGAGGGTACAAATGTAAATGATCTGGTTCCAAATGTGAATTTCCAGCCCCAAGGTGCATTTGCACTTCTTTTTGTTGCTAGTTAAGTGATCACTGCACTTTCATGCAGGGAAGATACAGCCCCAGTGACTTCTTATCAAAGTTAACAGCGCTTACTGCCCTTCTCTCACCCACGTGTCTCCCATTTCTTGTATCTTTCCTGCTGCTCTTCTTATTCTTCTGCATGTTTCAAACTTTTCCTTCCCCACATCCACTCCCAAGCTTTATAGCCCTTCTTTCTCTCATATTCTATCTCATTCTTTTCACTCTGTGAGACCACTAATTCCTTTTTCCAATGTTTTCTACTTCCTATTGACTACAACCAGTCACATTATTCAGTGCAATTTAAGTGTCTGATGCATGTAGTCCTTCTCCTACTTTTCTGTTTGCAAACATATCCTGAGCAGAGTCATCATTTGTCATTGTTCACCAGCAATCTGGAGCCATCAATTTGCAAGGTAAGGTTTGTTCCTGAATTGTTTATCTCAGTAATTACTTACTTTGAATTCAGGGAATGTAAATCCTAATTCATGGGGAAGAAAACTGAGTTCCAGAAAGAGAAGTTTTAGGGCCCTTGGGCTAGGATTCTGAGGTCTTTCTGTGGGATTGAGGGAACATAAGTTTTTGCTGTTGCTGTTTGTGTTTCTCCTCATTCAAAGTGGTTTGGCTGAACCATTATTTTAAACCCTGAATCTTGGCAGAGACAAGGTACAGATCATTTTATTTTTCAGCAATGTCAGGAGAGTTAGCAGTACTTGTTTTCATGAGGTTTCCATTGACTAGCTGTGAGAAAATAAAAATTCCTATTTCATTAGGATTTCATATTTTTTTAACTTTTTTTTTCTTTTTAGCATGAAAAGCATACCCATCATTAACAATTTAACACCTCAAAGCCACAAGAATGTATCGACCTGGAGCTCAAAGCACCATCTAATGTGAGCAGCTCACATGACAGAAACAATCTAAAATTATGACCACATTGTTATTAAGTAATCTGATGTAAATAAAATTTGTTTAGGGAAATGTAGATTTGATGAAGAAAAACCTACTTCTGATTAACAGCATTAATTTTCCTCTGTTTTCTCTCCATTTTCATAGGACACATTGTGAGAGAAAAGGACATACTAAAATTAACAAACAAATGAGTAAATTAATAAATAATCTGTCAAAAAATGGAATCTTACCAAAATGACTAAAAATGCCTTTAAATTTGATCCTAGTAAAACAATTCACAGTATTATTTTGTTGCCTGACTAGCAATGCTCTCCTTAAGCAGCTGAAGTCAGGATGCTGCTGCATACTCAAAGCATGCCCTATTATTTGCCCTATAAAATGTAAATTCTTGTCTAATGGCTTAAATTAAGTTTTGTTACCATGACAAATTTTGAGTCATTTGTGGTGGGATTCTTCTCATTGCATGTTAATCTCTCTGATGGGGATCTCTACATCAGAACTAGTCTTACAAGACTCCCTCTCTACTAAGAGATACAAATACATATTTCTAGGATGTGTCTAGGTCAATAAAAGGATGTGTAGCAGTGCTCCCTTCTTGCCAGTAAACTACTTCAGAAATTTCCCCTAGCCTTCTGTCCCTTGAAGGTATATGGTACATGATTTGTGATGCTTTGTCGTATGGAAATTTTGATACGTAGCCCAATGAATCAGGACTATTGATCATTCCTATTACAAGCAGAGGTAAATCATCATGCCACTTCTCCTTTTTACATCTTTGTTTGTATACTGCCAGTCCCTTATGCACTGCATTGTTCTCAGAATTCAAGTTTATATGCTTCTTTAGGTCCTCCAATTTTTCTTTTCAGAAATGTTTTTCCAGACTATTTTCCCCTGAAGGCCCCTTCTGTAGCTAGGTCGTCCATAGCTTTGCATTTAGATGCAAATTCATGATGCTTGAATAAGGCTGTTTTCCAAACAGCCTAGATTAAAAAAAAAGGAAAAAAAAGAAAAAAAAAAAAGAAAGAAGAAAAGAAAAAAAAGCCCTATTCTCAGCGTTATCCACTATTCCACCAAGCTTTCACTTATGAATTGAGGTTCAAATATTTAAGTTTAGGTTGTAGGTTCAAGTTTCTCCTCAACTTCAGGGGTTCATATCTACATGTCTTACAATCCCTGATCACCACACCATAGGCAGTCCAAGAGGACAAGCGTATTGCGCCTCCATTTGAGCACTCCTCAGAGGCAAAAAAATGCCAGCCAGAAGTAGGTCACAAGTATGCATCTAAATTTGCATGTTCAGGATCCAAAGGGGTTTTTGACCCCATCCTGAAGACTACATTAAATCAGACAAAAATGAAACAGAAATAATCCTGTAAGAATGGATCCATGGTGTATGTCTGCTGAATTTCACAATGAAGAGGACCTCCTTGCTGCAGGAATCCCAGAAGAAACTCCCCTCCCCTCACTTGTACCTTTACTTCCACTAAGCAAAATTCCCTTCGGTGTACAGGAGAGAGATACTTCCATATGAACCCTGCAGTCAAAACAAATATAATGATGTGTAGATTTGGATCAGACTAAGCAGAAGTGAGGTTAATTTCCTCTTCTATATCAAATCTATAATACTCTGTGTGGGTGGTAAATGAAAATAGCAAATATTTTTCATGTGTATATACATATATATATTTAAGTATTTAGTAGAATAATCAGATGTGTCTTGACAGAAAGAAAAAAACATTTTAGTTTTACAATACTATCAGGCTTCTCTGATGAACTTCTAATGTAATCTAGGAAAGACATGTTCATTAGAGTCTCATTACTTGGTTGGGTAATTGCTGTTCGTATCAGAAATACAAATCATAAGAAAGGCTTATTAAAACAACCTATTAAAAATCTCAGACAGACAGACTGCTCTACAGTATCTGCCACTAAGTCTTGTAAATAGTACCAAGGAAATTACAAAATTGGAAAGCCTTGTTAAGGTTATTTTGTCTTTCTGCTTGTAAGAACAAGATTTTTTTTCTACTATTGTCTGTTTATGAATAGCTTATCATGTCTAGTGTGCACTGACTTAAAAATAGAATATCTATCATTTCCTATGGCAGATAATTTCATATACCAATAGATTTTAATGTTAGGAACTTTATTCTTGATATTCAGTCTGTCTTTTTCTCAGTTTCATCCTCCCACTTCTTAACCCTTTTTATCTTTACCTATCTGCATGCTTTAAGCTGATCATCACCACAGCTAATCATTACAATCAGCTGCCCTTGCACTTACCTAAACAATTCTCCTTCCTCATCCTCCTTGGTACATGAATAACAACTATAGTTCTGATTCAGCAAAGCAGATAAACACTGACTTGATATTAAGAAGATGATACTTTCAACTGCCCCTCATCATCAAAGTCCTAAAGCAAGTGCTATCTGTCCGCTCACTCAATAATCACATAATGCAGTTAGTTGTCCATCCCATCCAGTGTTCCTTCCCCCTGCTTCCCCCACACCCGGATATTTTCATGGGTGCATAGGACACCTGGCACTTGTGAAATCAGGCCTTTAACAAGACAGAATACCTACCCAGAGAACATGGGAGGGACTTTTCTCTTCTTTTTCCTTCATAGAAATGGTCTAGTGTACAATGGCAACATTTCTAAGGAATGTAATGAATTTGTAGTCAAACATAAATATACCACTGTTGACAGCATTTTAATGTTTCATCAGTCACATACCAAGATTATGTGGAAGGACACATTTGCTAAATACTTGATGAAGGTCACCAAGACAAAGGCAGTGTTACACTTAAAAGAATGTTAAAATTAATAAGAGAAAGTTGTAGGGGTTTTTTCTTCTGTTTCCTAAAAGTTCCTACAGCGTACACTAGGGAATGTATATAAAGACAGTCCTACAGAACTCAGTTCATGCTGTTACTTTAGGAAGAAATACATTATTATTTTAATCTCACTGGACATTTTAATGCAATTTAAAGCCATTGAGATAATATATACTCTTTGCAATTTCAGGATAAAAGGTTTACATGGCATTATATTTATCAAAAGTCTAGAGACAGAATTTTATTAATGCACTGTTACCATCCTGATGAAAAATATTAAAAGATATATATAATTTCCTTTATCATCTAAAATTAACCTTTTTCTTCTATCAAACAAAATATTTTCTGTTATTTAAATATCAGACTTTACCATTTGCTAATAACATTCATTATTTGTACATACATCATTTTAATAATGACTATAGCAGATTATAATCCCATCAGTAAAACCAACAGTGAGACTGAATTCAGTTACTGCAGAATAAGGTTAAGAACCTCAACATGTGACCAAGAAAATAAATTAAAAGATACAAATTGATATCCTTAAGTTATCGCTTATATTTCTGTATCTCTGCAGCTTTATGTTTCCCTTTCCCAGTCTCTGACCACCTATTATGTATGATTTTATGTATATAATCCAAAGAATCATCCAAAGAACATGCTTAGGTGAAAACTGACCACTAATAAAATGCTTTTTTCTCATATATTCATTTTTGTATATAATTATATATAATATCACATCACATTTTCCATGCAATTGTAATTGTGCCCATCTATCTACCCAATCTTATTACAGAAATCAGAAATACTTTCTTAGCTAGATCTTCCACATTCTTACTAATTATACTGGACTGTATATTAATAATGCTTGTACTGTTGTACAATCAGTCTTCCTGTAGTAGTACCTCCCTACTGCATGTGGGGATGCATAGAAAGAGGTTCTCTAGCTAGTAGAGAAGAAGAGAAGAAAGATAATTTCTTCTGTCATCTCTAATCCTTTGATCCTCTCTCCCATTGTCCAGGAAAAGCAGAGAGAGAGGCTTCTGACAATGATTTTTATTTTGTATGAAGAAAGAAAACCCACCCAGGAAAATTTCATTCCATTCATTTTGATCCCTCTGTCTGCCTTCATTCAACAGCGAGCAAGCTAAGAAGGGGAAAGTGCCTGGCAGATTCACCAGCACCCTTGAGAGATGTATACTTCTGCTTTGGAGGAGAGCCCAGATTGGTCACAAGGGTTAAGGAAAATATGGGTCAAGTCTTGGGGAAGTCAGGCTGTAGGAGGGAGACATAATTCTCCTGGAGAAATGTCTCTATTGATGAGAAAATACAAATCTGGCGGTGAACTGTTCTTCCTCAGCTGCAAGCTGAGACAAGGATCTAAGCCTTACCAAGTTGGGTCCACTCCTAATAAGGAAAGGAACCTGAAAGGTATCACCACCAAAGATATCCAAAATATTAGGAAAGATGAATGCTCTGTGGCACGGCATGGATCTGCCTTGGGTAGCTTATGAAGGAAGTTCATGTGAATTTTTTCTGTATCTGTACCTGGATGCAGAGTTAAAAAAAAGGTATCTGCAAACTGTTATTCAGTAGATAGACATTAAATTTCACCACAAATGGTATTTTGCAATAAGTATTTGACTAACTTGAGCAGTTACTGTATATAGTGCCCATGGCTGAAATTAAAAAGAGACAAATTGAAATGAAAAGCTGACTCGTAGCCAAAGCTGAAGGGATACTGCTGATACCATCTGCTAGTACAGCCCACAGGAACCAGGAAACCACAGAATTAGCTTTATGTGAGGAATTAAGTTTCATCTGCTTTTTAGGGAAGATTAACATGAGCCTCTTGTCCAATTGCAATATTAGCACCCATTTAATATTGCTTCAGATTTTGCCTAGGTGTTATTTTAGATCTCTAGTGAAAAGCGTAAATACTTTATTCAAATGATACAAGCTTTGCTGGTTTGAAAAATGGGGTGGAATCATAGTCATAACTGGTTTTCTTGTGCATTTTCCAGATATACTACCAATGATCCAGTCCTAGGATACCAAGAAATATATATATATATATAAATATATGTATATATTTTGAAGTCCTAAATGCTGCTCTTTTTCTAGTGAACAGCATCCTTACATGGGGAGAAGCCTTGAATATTTTGAAGTTTGTTACATTTGAGAATGAAGGAGTGGAAAGGTTTTTTTTGCTTTGTTTTGTCCCTAACCCAAAATTTCTGTTTAGATATGAGATTCACTGTTAAATTAAAACACTAAAAGAAGAATTTAAAAATTACTTGATAGACTATAGTGAAGTAAGAGCTAAAAACCAAAACACTTTCAATAACTCTCGCTTTCTGCTATATGAGAAAATGTCACAACTCTGAGAATCGGGGTTTCAGATGTGGCACAGAGTACCTGCTGCAGATGGAATAACAGCATTCTGGGAGGGGATAGAAAACATCCTCACATATTCTTGGAGCCTAGCAGAACATTAATATAAAGAGGATGTGATATAAATAGAACAAAGATAGCTCTAGCCATATCTGTGAAATGAGTGGGAGAAGTGATTAGAAGAGAGTTTTTCACTAGCGTTATTATCAAAGATGTAAAATTAACCGTGCCTGGGCAGAATGCTTCCGACTACATACTTGACGTACAGCCTGAATCCTAAATCAGTTGGTTCTCTTTCTCGGTGCAACGAGAATTTTTCCCGAGGAAGACCAGGGTTAATTCCGTTTCACCTTAGGCACTGCAATGAATTTAGGACAACATGATATCTACAGTTGTTTGTTTCTCTTCATTGACTCTAAGGGAAGTGTGGGAAGACTCAAAGGAGTATATAAATATATATGTATATATATTGACTCCAGGCATTTAAGTCAAAGGCTCAGTGATCTCCTAAGCCAGCGGAAAGAGTGAGGCTTCTCCAGGAGGTCAGTCAGAGAAGTTGAGTGCAGCAATCTGAATCATGTTCTGCACGGGCAGAAGGTGATTCAGAGAGAATTCAGAGACAACAAGAAGACAATTGGTCTAAAGGGGAGCCTGAGTGAGGGGCAAAGTTGGCTATTGTTCTTGGCCTTAAGGCTACAGAAAAGCTTCTGCATAGTTTGACTCCGGAGGTGAGCAGGGTAGAGGGAGAGATTTATAACATTCAACACCGAGTTTTATGTTTTTCTAACTGTGTTAATATCATGCAGTTACCAAAAAAAGTAACTGACGCAAGGTAAAGTGAGAGCTAGGCATTTTATATCAATCATTGCCAGATGCTGGCTTCTCAGCTAATGTGATTTCCTGCTAGTCCCACAGCTGATTTTGCTAACTGCAATACCAGTATAGATGATCTTTCCTTACAGGAAGAGAACCTAAGGCTCATTTTGTTATTCTTTTTCTCTTTTGTTTGCTTTTATCTAAAAAAATAAAATCCTTAAAGCTAACCTTATTTCTCAACGTATTGGTGAAATAGGTATGTGTGTATGCCTGTGTGTGAATATGGGTGTGTGAAGGGTTTCAGAAATCACATTTCAGGGGGGTTTCCATCAGGAAGTGTCCTGAGTCTTCATGGAATATGGAATAAAAAAGCCACATTCCCTCTGTGATGCTCACCTCTCTTGATCTGGATGTGGAAACCCTAGTAGTGTTGGTATGGGAGAAAATAGTTTTCAGTGAAGAACATAATCACTGTTTGTAGAATCACTTTCTGCTTATCTAATAAATTTGCACATAGAAATCCCATCAGGAGTTTATACATTTTCTACACAAGGGCTCTATTCCCTGTGCACTAAACTTAGAGCAAACTAGGACAGGTGCTGAAGGAGAATATTTTCTCTAAAGGAAATGAGGACTGAAAGAAAGGGTTATGTCAAGAACAGGATAAATTCAGAGCTCCAGCAAAGTCAGTTGCCAAATTTTGCAGACTATGAATTAATCAGTGCAGCAGAGGTTTTTCTGCTTATTCTCAGTGTGAATGGATCTCTAGCAGTAAGAAGCAGGCTCCTGACTTCCATACTCTATGAGAACAACTACATTTCTAGCAGTCACTAACCCCATGATCCATCACTACCAAAAAACTGCACTGCCAGTGATTTTGTTCTCACTGCCCAGCATCAGGTCAAGATTTTGTTCTTATCCATGAAGCAGTTTTACTTACTATATGACCTTTAGGATTCAGATCTTTGTGTTCTTTTACAGACAATAGGTTGTCTTCAGTTTATTAATAGAATTTACATCACAATGACTAAGACTCCTGCTGAAACAAAGTCTTTGTATTATAAATTATTTCTGATGTATCCAGTTTCTGGGCTTCCATTAAACAAGAAATGACTCTTGTAAATGAAACTATTTACCATGCCAATTACTAACACTATGATATCTTATTTCAGATTATGCTAATCAGAGAAAATGTAACCTTGAGTGTTGTTCTCTGGGCTGGAAATCTAATTGTAATGGTAGCCAGAAAATTCTTTTTTCTTTTCCTTTTGAACCTATTCTAGAAGCTGCATAAAATTATATAACAATCTAAGCATTAAGCAGGGAGATAATAACTGACATTTCAGGTCTACTAATACATAGTTATAAATCAGATAATTTTATATCTCAGCAGATTTATTAATCTGAAAAATCCATTTGAAGCAGTGGGATTTTAATAATGATATTCATATTAAATTACGTTCTGAGACTAACCTCTTGCTAACACTACTTTAAATCTTTTTTCTTTTTTTTTAATAAGTGGGAAAGCTACACAAAGAAAAAAAATGAAAAAAAAAAAAACCTTAGAACATCACATAACTACAATGTTGCCATTTTTATGAATAAGATACACCCTTGTTTCACCATGCTGTCTGTGCTATTTTAAGTGCATGAAATATTTGGAATGGATACTTCCCAACACTCTGTGCAAATGCCAGGTGTGAAATATTGGTTCAATTTAAGCCAGTGGGACTCCTTTCACTGACTTCAATGGGACTAGGATTTCTCCCCATGAATTTACAGTATCTTCTTGTTTTGACTTCATATATAGCCATAAGCAAGGGGTGATGTATGAGTAGTACCTAGCCAGGAGTAGCCCTAGGAAGTACCATAACACATCTAAATCATAACATCTTTCCTATTTCTTCTTTGCTTTCAGGGGTTGTAATTTTCTGCTCATCTACAACAACAGTAAACTGCTTTACCCTTCCTACATAGCCTTTTAGCCACTCAAATTTTCTACATTGAATAGGGGAGTTATAGATCAGCTTGAAACTTATTTCCTGCCTATTCCTCATATATGTTTTGCTATTTGGGAAAGGAATAAGTGAGCTCTACTTACTTTACACTACAAGAAATAAAAGAAAATCCTCCTATTTCTCAGTGAATGTCATAATGGGACACATCGCCTGATCAGAATCTCCTCCCACAAGATTAGAACCATGATCCTTTACCATCAAACAGGGAGTACGTTTCATGTAAAAGTAAAAATATTTTGTCTTTAATTTTTTGCCAAAACTTCTTAATCTTTCAGGCAGTCCCATTTTTTTTCTTTTTTTTTCTTTTCTCCAGAAATTTTTTAAAGGAATGGGGAAAGAATAGGAGATAACAGCATTTCTAATCAAACTTAGGGTTTAAATGATTATATTAAATTTCTTATTTCATATTTTCTGTAAAAAATGATTGCTGAAATCAGTCAGATTGACAGCCCTAGTACCAAAGCTATAGGACCAGCAAAATACTGAGACAGGTCTTAAAGTTCTCTTGTATTTTCTCTCCTATGTGTTTTTTGACAAATGTTTGGTGTATCGATATTGATATCAAGTAGCTATTTGCCTAAGTATCAGTCATGTAGAACTTGGTAAAAAATATATATATATATATGAAGAATGGAAAATCTTCAAGCCAAATGAAGAATTGGGCCAAAATATTCAAGAAGCATTTTTCCACATGTGGATCTCTTCCTCCTACTGTCAAACAATTTTCAAAATCTAAGAAAACAAGGCATTCTAAACAGTCTAATTATCTTGATGTCATTTCCTAAAGAAAAGCAAACAAGAAAACAAAACTAACCTTGCATTGATTTAGAAAATGTTACCGAGACTGAAAAGCCAGTATATGGAAATTTTTTAGATACCCTTACCCTTGCGGATCTGTATGTGACTCTTGTTTCTAAAGCAAATTAATGAAAATACTTCATGTGATAGGAACCTGCTTCAAAAGAAAGTAGGAATTCTTATTCTACTAGAGGATTTTTTTATCTGGTAGACTGTCAACACTAAAAAATTACCAGCTTCAGAATACCAGAATTCTAATTTGGTATCTGCATCTAAGATGGGTCATAAGGATCAATAATTTCTAATGCAGCGCACAAACACATGACAATGTTTGTCTCATTTTAATCCTTTGCTTCTGAAACCTCTCCAACCTCGATGACCCCTACAGAAGGTGACAGTGGGTAATGCATACACTACATTCATGCGTTCTGTTCAGTATTGTGTTGCAACAGCCAAAGCCATACTGACGAGAAATATTTTATTCAGTGCTGAAGAGAGGTAGCTTATTTTAATGGCATATTTATTGAGCACATTGGTCTAAAGAGCAAAGGCATAATTTGAAGCCAATGCTGAAGTTATCCACGTTATATCCAATAGGGAAGAACTAGTCTGAAGAGCATCAGATTGTGAAGAATGACACAGTACTCCAAACATCAGGGAAGTCTCAGAGGCACTGTACCAAAAACGGACCTAGCGTTCCTCAGGCTGTTTTTGATGGCACTGTTTTATTACGTTTTGATATCTAGCATTACATCGATAATAAAGTCCTCCATTGTTTTATAATGTCATGTGAGTAGCTAAGAAGGAATAAACTACTTCTTCTTCTTCCTCTGTGTCTGTTGTTCCCTGGGTCTTATGGAAATGCTCCTTTCATCGTGGATCGGTGAGGGATGGGCATCTCAGTGTGAATTAAGCACCTAACACGATCAGATTTTTTTAAAAAATTCTGTAAGCTTGCACATGCTTTTTTAGGTATTTTAAAATACCTAATACTCTTTGAAAAACCTCTCTTCTGGAAGCCTTCATCTTGTTGTATGACAATTTTTTACAGATGGAGCTTAAGCCTTTAGGTCACTTCAGTGTTCTTGCAAATATTAATCATGGCTAGGAAAGCAACCATGGTCCAGTAATATAATTCACAGCTGAGTCATTGGAATATAGCCCTGGACTTCATGACAATGACTACATCATTATAAATGCCATTTGACAACTATCTTACAAATTGGAACATGCTCATTTCATAATACTTTCCAAATTTTCACGAGGCTCTGTCTCCTCCCCTGCCTGAATGAGAGTAAATTTATGAGCTGATTTTTTTTGCACCATAAAATAAAGTTACAATACAGGATGTTGAAAGACAAAAGATTACAAAAAGTTCTCAAAAAAATCCACTTTGTACATTGGAGTGTTGCCATTTCTTTGCTTCTAGTGAAACACTAAGGCCTGATAGATATATTTAATACTTTGTCCACTTAGATATGCACCTCTGTATTGAACAGCAGCTAGCTGACGCCATAGTAGATGCAGTGCATCTGAAAAAACAGTCTTGACATGTTTGACATAAATTAGTCATATAAAAGGCATCATTGCTAAACTGTCTGAACATAAAACAAAGTTCACTTAATATTGCTGAATGAGCTGTTCAGGCAAGAGTCCTCTAGCTGTCCTTATTCCATCAGTAAATGCAAGTAGAAAAAGAATTATGGGGAGAGACCAGGCAAAATTTAATATGCTTTTCAGCTGGGCAGAACTTAGGGGACCCAGTATAGGGTTTGATCCTTCATTTTTGAAGGTCCTCAAAATCAATGGTCATTTTGGCCAAGAAGTTATCAGCTTCTTCATTGCTTAACTACATCAAACTCATAGGTAAGGCTGAATAGATATTTTTTCCTAAGTAAAATCTAGAGTTTTAGAAGCATGCTCAAGATAATCTGGTAAAAGATCATAAAATGAACAAGGCTCCATTTGAAAACTGCAGTTGAAGACAAAGTGAAAAGGTCAGAGTGGCTGAATCAGTTCAGCTGAAAAAAAAGGGGGTGACGCGAATATTTTGAAATTATATTACAAATCAGATAATGTCTCTCAACTTTAGCCACCTGGAATTCAGGAAACAACACTCAACTGGTTGTCAACTGGTTCCTTTTATACTCGAGAGAGAGAGAGACACTCCTTGGTCATGCACACCACCTACACTGACTTTCTACTTTTGCATGGGTTGAAATAGCTCTCTGAAGGTGTTTATCGACATTGATTATAGAAAGGGCCCACAAAAACAAATTAGTTTAGAAGCTTATTTTTAGACTTTGTTAATGAAGTGGGATGAATCTCACCCCGAGCATTTTAAAATTACTTTCTTAATATGACAAAAGTGTAAACTAATTTACTAATGAAAGACAATGCAATGAGACTGATAAATCACTCTGGAAATTTACAGTTAGCCAGCATCATGGGCTGATCTTTTCAAAACCACTTAGCAAGCTGAGACACATTCCACTTTGTAGCTCAGCCCTAATCCTAAGAGAAGTTCCGAACTGCTGACCTCAGCCACATTTGCTGATTCTCAGCTCCTTTCAAAAACTGTTACAGCCAGGATGTCAGCTGACATCATATGTAAGCACAACAACTGGAAAGCATTTTCAGTGTAATAAAATCTGGTTTATTTTATAGATGACATTTCCTTCTATTGAGTAGCTCTCTGACACCATGCACTTACTTATTCATCTCTTCCCTATTTCTACTTTTGTTTTATTTACTTAAGTTTCTAAAGTTTCTGCCTTCTTTTTTTTTCAGGAATAATATTATTACTTTCATTAGAGCTCATCAAGTCCTGAAACTAAACTTAAGTAGCAGCATCTTACTATTACGCAAAATGTACAGGTCTGATTCTACCACCCCACAATGAACAATATTACCTCTGGCCCATGCATTTGGCATGAAGAATTGCTTTATTATCTGAAAAATATCCCATAGGCATGTTTGATTTGTTTTTGCAGAAGACTGTTATGTAACAACAGACAAGGATCAGATTGCTAATGAAGAGAGTCATACACTAATTTTGTTCTTTTTTGAAATAGCAAGGCACAAATCAGCTCTGGTCTGGAAAACATGTAGCTGTGGGCAAAGTTTCTAGTTAATGTGCTCTCTCTAGAGGAATTTGGTTTTACTTTAGCAGCTAAAATCATCTGTCTATTTCTAGATCTGTAGCTGTCCTCAGGGGATCAGAAATGTGGCCCTTCATGCATAACCGTACCATGGTAAAACTGTATCTTTAGATACATGAATAGGGCAAGTTGAATGGTACAGTTTTATTTAGGGCTACAGTGGTTTAGCTATGTGAACCTCTGTGCTAGCAAACAGTTTTAAAAAAACGAATCATGATTTGTTTTGCTTTGTTTTGTACATAGTACCAGCAATAAACACTTGAAGTGGTTTTCATAGCTTTTATAAGAGACATTTTGGCCTTCACAAAAAACGCATTCTCATATGATTTGTCATGTCCAAAAGATTCACAAAAGGCATGACATGGCCTTAAAGGACAAATTAGGAAGAACTCAGTTTGACTGACAAGACAAAAGCAGCTTTTGTCTGCCTGACCCATGTCAACTACGGACAATGAGCCAATGTAAAGGTCAGTGTGAACAACAGCCATTGGGAATTTAAGATTTCCAAAGCTGGAGTGGTAATGCCAGTAGCTGTGAAGTCCACAAAGCCTGAAACAAAGAAGCACTTTCTGAAACTCATTCTACAGACAGCAGAGACTCAAATGTCTAATGTTTGAGCACATTTTATGCAAACTTTGCATCTCTACTGATGCACCTCCACTTCGCGTCTTTACTTTGCATCTCAAACTTTTCTGCAAGACTTTACATCTCTAATTGCATCTTAGATCAAAGAATACTTACTAACAAAATGATCTGCTCCATTTTCCTCTATGTGCCAGATTAATATCTTATACAATGGATAATTTTAAATGTGTGCCTCCTAATTTGTAGATATGGATTGTATGTTCCCAGAGACATGTTCAAACTGCTTAGTCTCTTGTTACATTACCAACAGGATCACTACAAATTGCCTAGAGAAGCTGATAGTTAGCATCCCACTTGTTTCAGTATTTATGTGAACATGTTCATAGCTTAGTGTCAGACAAAAAGCAACCAAGAGAAGGAAAAAAGTATCATATATTTTATGCAAAAAAGCATTTTAGGGGGATTCAAGCAGTTTTGGGAGACTTTTCAGATATATATGTGCTATAAGGTGTGAAACCAATAAAAGCTTCCCGTATATATGTGGGCATGAAAATTGACTTAAACACAGAAGCATTTAAAAAAGCAAAATATTAGATAATAAACGTGGTTGCCAACAGTGTGTTTTTCCTCCAAAATTGTCTGTTTGAATGTAACCCAGGTTTGTTGCAATTTGATGACTGAATCAACTCTATTACTGCTCATTATTACTTCTGCGGCTATGCCATCCCCAAGACAACCTAAATGAGCATCAGCCCCCTATTGTGTATTATGTATTAGACCCCAACAGTTCTGTCGAAGTGCACTGGAAGATATGACCTCTGCCTGGAAGAATTCAAGATTCAATTTAAGACATAACAGAAAAGCATGACAAACAATAGCCCCATCTCACAGTTTCTTCTCTACTTCTTTGCTTGCAGAGAACAATAATTCATTGTGGACCTACACTTCAATAGTAAATTAATACTCCCACTCTCTGTGCTGGCTCAGCTACTGTGACTATAAAACCAAAATTAAACTTCTGACCAAGGTTTTCAAATGTACTTCCATCCTACTCACACTCAAGTAGCTTCTACAAGAAGGTAAATTCATTATGCATTCCAGAGAGGAGTTCCAATCTGAGTTACAGTCTACCAGTGTCCCAAAGGGAAAAGAATAAAAACAGTCTTTCTGAAGATGTTGCATTTCTTATACTAATTATTTCCACTTTAGATTTTACCCACAAAAATGTATATCATATTCTTGCAGACTAGCACATAGTAACAATAGAAATAAATAATCTTTAGACAACTGATAAATCTGAAGGTTCTTCACAGCTTATAAACAACTTAAATATTGCATGGACTATAAAAAGGCACAAAAAGGAAATCAATTCCAAAACTGAAAATGAGAAAAACAAAATCCCAATAAACTAAATTAACAAAAATCAAGAAGGGCAAGTTTGTACCAGTGACCTTAGCTGACCTCCATTAGAGGGTAATTACTACACAATCAATAGTCCTTACGCACAACTACGGACACAAATGGTCAATGGAAAGTGATAAAAGAACAGTGATCAATAAACATTACAGTCTGGCATATAATCATCCAAGAAGTGGGGGAAAACATACTACTTTTGACTTCTTTGAAAGCCCATATAGGAGTAAGGATTCACCAAAGTTTGGGATTTGAGCAATTTCGATGATATACTAAATCATTCCTTTTAAATTCCTTCCTGTGCAATTAAGTGAGTTAAGTGACGTGGTTACAACATGGTTCTTTCACGATTATGTTCAGTGTAGCTCCATTTCGTTGGTATATGGAGAGCAATGTTCCCAAATAACCCCTATAAATCATGCAGGGTACTGCTGAAAATAAACAGGCCCCATTTAGCTGTTTGAGGTCAGAATCAAATCCAAGTATTGTTTCTTTGCCAGGACAACAGAAAACAGACAGGCAAGACTCTAAGCTTCAACACTTTTGCTGAGTTACTGAATCTTCTGTGGATGAGGGACACAAAATTTCACAGACCTAAACAAAAGTGTGCTGAAATATCTGATGGAGTGGAGGAAGCAATTCATATACTGATTCCAAGCAATCTTGAATCAGGCCCTTGATGAAGACCCATAGTAAAAATAATTTATAATCTTTCTCTGATCACTAGCAGAAAATCAATCACGAGCGGTCCTTAAGATTTGTATCTTATATTTCAACAAATGTTTCTGATTTTTAATTTTTCAGTCTAATGTAGTATTAACATTCATCACCAAGAGACAGCAGCCAGTCAGCTGTATAATATAAAACACGTTTAATGCAGCTTCCTACATATACACTCCTCCTTCTGCAGTCAGAGAGTATTGATAAAATAATCCCTGGGACATAGTTTCTACAGACAGCACATGAATTTTTATACAGGAAACATTTAACTGTTCCTTGTGATCCTAGCCAAGAACGCCCAACAGTGTAGTCAATTAGAATCAAAAACATAATCCAAAATGAAAACATGTAAAAGAACTATGATTTCAGTAATTTAAAATTGGATCAGGAAGTCCCTCCTCACAAACAGAAAGACAATAAGCTTACCATCCTAGAAATACGGTCCTCCATCTCGTAGTTATTCCTAAGACCAGTTCATGTACACTGTCTTGAAAGCAGTTTAGATGATTTCAAATCAGATATACTGCTTTAAATCAAGCAAATGTGCAACTTCCTGACTCTCTCAAAAAGTCATTTTTAGAAGAATTTGTACCTATTCTAACGTTACTGCTAATATTACCACAAATATACAAATCAAATTCTAATTCTGTTGCTGCTACTGCTTTTAGATCTCACCCCTTGGGTGCCCAGAGCACATTACCCTGATTATTTAGTGATGCCAGTCTATGGCCATATTACATATTCTTTGTTGAAGTTGGTGAGTGTTTACCTACAAATGTGGTTCCAAGAACTTCATCAGGATTAGTTGCATGAGTAGGTGCTATGAAATAAGGATTACAATGTTCCAACATCAAACGAAACAAAACAAAGTTACTTTCCTCCTCCCATCTTTTTCTGCCCATTTTTCACTAAATGATAAGACTGGTCAGTGTGGATAAATCTGGATTTTAGAACATGACTGTACCTGTGATGGCTGTCACCCCATCCTTTTGTCTTTCCATGATTAATTTGCTATTACAAATAGTCAGTTTGCATCTGGACATGATGCTCAGAATGACACCAGCCTCTGAATCATTTTACCCTGGGGTACTGATATCGTCTGCTCCACCATTACCCACATTATCTAAATTGCTTGAACATGTTTATGCACAGTTAATGGATTGTATTGTAAGGAATAATGTTTTGACTAGACATAAATCTAGTTTTAGACCTTCTCATTCCATGATAAATGTGTTAATAGCCTTTACACATGATTTGTTTATATCTCCACACACCGCACAATTGGCAGACAGTATTGTAGGGGGCTGATAACATCTTTATAACATTAGATTTAGATGATTGTGGCTTTTGATTAAAATACATTAAACTTTCTGCACATGCTATTCACTTCTTTGGGATTGATTAAAGAGATTATGATGCTCTCTCTTGTGTAGGGCTGCAAGTCTAATTACTGGTCCTTCTCCTTGCAACAACCATTTTATCATACTGATTGACTACACTTCATGGACCTCAATTCTGTGACTTTTAATAAAGTAGAACTTACTCCCGCAAAGCCAGTGGGACTGCTCGCATGAGTAGTTTCAGATAGTTTCATAAAAGCGGAAAAATCCAAGCAAATGATCCATATCCACTCATTCTACTTTCTCCAGATAAAAACTAGCAAAGGTCTGTGTGAGAGTAACATACACATTTTATGTCTTTCAAGTAGCTCATGAAAGGACCTGTGACTCTTTAAGAAGTACTCCTCTTTGCTCTCTCCTTATCCCAAAGGTAAACAGTCCTTCTAGCACCTGCAAGATTTCCCCAGCATGTTAACACAGTTCTGCTGATGGAGAGGACTTGTCCATTCTTTAGGCAAACCACTTACAGAGTAACAGGGACATATCTGCATGAGCCATGACAGTTGGCCTGAGGGCCAGAGAACAGGCCACAGGCCATTTTTTTCCCTGCTATAGCTATGTTCTTTACCTTTCACTGTGAAAGCTCCTGCTTTCAGCACTGAAGTCCTCTGTCTATTCCCTGGTATTAGATTAAAGCATGGGCTCCAATATCCTATGTATCTTTCCTTCACTCTGCACCTCACATGTACATCTCACATGATGGAGCAAAAGCTCTGATCCCTTGCAGTTTCTCTGTGAGACAAGGAGCAGATGCATGTCTTACAGTAAAGCTGTGTTAAGATGATGTTACCCATCCTCCCTCACACATTGGCAGATGCTATAAAAATAGCAAAGTTCCAGATGTTTGTTGAGGAGCCAAGGTGGCTTTGAGCTCCTTTGTTGGCACTAGCTACTGTAGTGTGCTTCCATTACACTTCTGTGGCTGTGCAGCTTTACAGGGCCTTCATTTATATTGGGAATACATTCCTCCCTTCTGTCCTGTAACTTGGTTATTAGCAACATTTAATAGATATTTATGACTTATTTGTATTTTAAGTTGATAGACTTAATGTAATGGCTGATATTATCATTACTACCAGAGAGAAGAGATTATCTGTAATATGGTAATTATCTGTAATGTGTGAGGTGCTCCTTGAACATTCCTAACACAAAGTCAAATCTCCCTTCCTCACTCCCCCAAAATTCAAAATAATAGGCCTAGCTGTAGATGAATGATAGGGGGAGAAACGATATATTTAGACTGCTAAAATGTGCCATCTGCTTTCTGCTGCCCCTTTTTCATAGTTATTGTAATTGGATAATATTCTGCAAAGTATTCTGATGGCAGTAGAAAAATAGAAGGTGATGGTCCTCTTGACATATGATCTTATCAGAAAATCATCAAATGCCAACATGTTTCTCCTCAGCAATAACACCCCCTGTCCTTGTTAACATTTTCAACACAAAGGCAAAGGACCAAACACCTTGCAGAGAAACAACATCCTGGAGGTCAGAACTGAAGCAAGGTGAGAGCAATTACTTTCACAACGCAAATGTTCTGAGTATGCTAAGCACTTCTGCAACTACAGCTTGGAGCATTAGCTTATCTTCCTTTAATTTCACAAGACTTCTGCATAGGGACAGCATTGTTTGATCATCATGTGCACTTAAATATAACTGAGCTTTGTTTCTTCTGGTGAAAAGAGCCATCTTTGACTTTGTATGCAAAGAAATACTGCAGTGAATTCATGTGTACCACCTTCCATGCTCAGGAACAGTTAGTCAGTCAAGGAACACTATATTGAAAGGGGTTAAATGTCCTCAGCACACTGTCATAATTCACCAAATATATCTGGCAATAAAATCCCGTGATAACTCACTTTTCATGACAAACCTTGTAATGAGAAGTGAAAATGGGACAAATTCATCTATTCACTTGACATAGATTGTAACTAGAAAGAGGAAAACTAGCCCAGAATTAACCCATTCTTGTAATGATCACACAGCTGAAAAATGATGTTTCTCCTTGGCTATATTCTTAAGTGGTTGTTCTCACCTTTACCTTCTTTCCTCTAAAATACCTCTCTGGCAGCCTGACTAGGGAGCATTAATTGTAGATAAATAAAAGCAAAAAAACATTTGATAGCTATCTCATGCCTATTTCTATGGAAGTGTAGAGCAATCTAGACCTCCAGTGAATTTAGCTGGATAACTGAACCATTACTATCTAATAGCTATTCCCCTGTTTTAGAAACCTGACTTCTTTTTCTTTTATAATTTTAACTTCTTAATCCCAAATATGCTCAACTGCCACAAGTAGATAACTCCTCCCCCTTTTCTGGAAACACTATAGCTACAGAACACATGATTACACTTCATAATAAACTGCAAAGTAATAAGAAAAAAAAGGGAATTAATTAGTCCCATCACCAAAAAGGTGGTGTGATCACACTTCATGATAAACTGCAAAGTAATAAGAAAAAAAAGGGAACTAATTAGTCCCATCACCAAAAAAGGTGGTGCCGCAATCCAAGAGTCTATAGCCAGATTCCAAGCTTAATGGAGTTTTACTCCTTGAGTAGATGGTGGGACTAATAAAAGTGAGAAATCAATGGACACAAGCAAGGCAAATTCTCTGTATATTTGCAAGAAGTATGGTAAGGTACTACTGAAATAAGGCCAATTCTGAAAACTCTGCTGAATCAAGTATTCAAAGACTCCCATGAGGGGTCTGAAATGACTAAAGGGATTTATGCACCTGGATCCTTGTAAATCAGAACCCTAAATACCTTAGACATCTCAGAGGAATACAGTAGAATAGTACAGAGCTTATCACCAAAATAAGGTAGTGGAAGGATGGCTCAACTATACAAAATAATATGAAAGCAGATAGGTTAAAAATATTAAGATTGTGACATCACTGACATATTCTGAAAAACTACATCGTGTAGAATCAAAGTGACCTCTGCCCATCTTGTCACACCACATCAGCCTGTCTTTTGTTACGATGTCTGTTGACAGCACATTATGTGATGAAGCATGACATAATATGGAGAACAATATGAAATGAAAAGGTAACCTTTTGTGACATGTATTGCATTAAAACACCAATAAAACAAGTAACTGGTAACATTTCGATCTTCTTGGAGGATTACAATGAAAGCCTCTCATTCTTCTCCAGAAAAGTTTGTTTACAGATTTGAGTTAAAATGACCTTTTGAGTAAAAAGACTAGTATCCTATTACTTTGAATGAAAGTTAGATCCTCTTACATTGAGGATGATTTTCCTTCACAATATATGCCATTCTGTTCTCTTTTATGGTGTCAGTAGCAACATCTGCTCCCCTGCTAGCCCCTTTTCAGAAGGGAATAGAAGTGATTTGGTAACTATTGTGATGTGGATAACAAATTTCTGAAGTAAAACCAGAGTAAAAAGACTTCCACTCTCCAGAGACTTGGAGTTCTCACAGGAATAAAAGCAATCCCCTCTCCCCTTCACTGCTGAGTTTAATAGGAGTGTCCTTAGCTGGGAAAGAGTATGGACATAGGAAAATAGAAGAGGAAAGGAAGATGGTAGAGGGAGCAAGACAGAATAAAGGACCAGAAAAAAAATGACAAAATGGGAATAAGAAGGAAGAAAAAGACATCAAAATTTGCTGACGAGAATGCTGAAGAATGCTGAAGGGACATATAATGGAGATTTTGGAAACCGTGGAGAAATTAGCTTGGAAATAGGCAATTCAAAGGAAAGAAGATGTACATCTGAAATGAAAGCCCTGATACGAAAAAGGAAGCTGGAAAAGAAAAGGAGGAATTAGAAAGACTTGAATATTCAAAAGAGAAAAGAACTCTTATGGTATGCAGCCCCGAGGAAGGCCTTCTGTTAATATTTCAGCTATTACTTACACTTCATCACATCTCTGTAACAGAAAGTAATACATTATTTTTAATTTCTGTGTTTCTTGTCTCTGAAACAGAACACTGAGACAGAGTATTCTGCGATGAAATTTTACATTTCTTACTAGACCTTTCCTGACATAGTCTACCAGAAACTGCTTTGTTTTTTTTCTTTATAGAGTACCTCTTCCAGATAGGTACAGCTAACTACCTCGTATTTATAACCTTACATTTCATACATCATTATTTAGCTTAACAACTAGACTATATTTTTGTCGTCTTCTGTTTCTGAGAAACCTAGAATGCACATTTTTTCATACTTCTTAACTTGCCCTAAAAAGGCATGCATCAACATTCCTGAAGAGCTGGATCCTTTGCTGCGGCAATGACACTGCTTCTGGGATCCAAACTATCTTTGTGTTTCTTGTTTGCACAGTCAAGCTTATCTCATGTTAGCACTGTTAGTGCTTTGGCACTACTAGTGCCATATGATAGAGATTTATAAAAATATGGGTGGTAGGAACAATGGAGAATGATATTTTCCTTTCCTAACATGAGAACTAGAATAAAAATTAAACTGTCAAGTTCAAAAGACAAACAGAAAACAAAAAATAAAACAAGATACTTATTTTCATAAGTTACAATCCATGGCAGAACTGAAGCTCAAATGTTAAAAAGTTTACATTAGCCTAAAAAGAGATCAGGTAAATTCCTAGAAGAAAAATTCACCAAGGACTAGTAAATAAATAAATAAAAACCCTCCACCTCTGGCTCAAGAAGCTTTTGGGCCAGAAAATGCTGGGGGCTTGGCGAGTATCCCTGAAAAAAGGTCACTATTTGTTTTCCTACCTCTTTAAGCTCTGCTTCTGGGCACTGTCAGAGGCAGAAGGCTGGATGAGCGTGGTCTGCCTCAAAGGCCACATTATCATGACTTGGTAGCAGCGAGGAGCGCCCCTTCTCTCTGCAGTGGCTAACACTGCTTAGGATGCAGGAAAGACACATACCTTGCAAGGCAAAAACACCCGTCTTAGATCCTAGGAGTTAGCTCCCGAGCTCGAAACAGTATGGCTGTATCATCAAGATTCTGAGCAGTGTCTAATTAAACAAGATAGATCGCAGTGCCTTCCAGAAGCAACTAAAGCACTTCTGGCCTCCAAATTATCTCCGTATTTCTCATTTCCACAATTTTGCTTATTTTATGTTAGCTCTGGGATCTGTATATTATACCATGTAGAGATATATACCGTATCCTTGTCATGACAATTTTTTTGAATTTTTCTACCAGTGCTTAAAAAAGACATTAAATGAAGAAGGAATTCATTTAAAAGTACATATCTCTATATCTTAAATTATATGTACACTTAACATTATTTTGTATATATTCCTCTTCAGGCAACTTTCCAAGCTGTATTAACTAAAAAAAGCAATCATACATCTACAGCATTTTTCATCTGTTCATTCTTATTTACACTATCAATCAAACTACTTATCAAATCAAGAATAGATCCTTTTTATGTCAACAAAATTGATGTTATGTTTTTTAAATAGACAATGGATTCTTTGAAAATTGTTTTCTTTTAAGGTTCAGTTTTAGGTGATAGATTATTTCATCTGATATTTTTTCTTCACCTGTTTTGAAAGTCTTCTTTTTATTAATTAATTAGTATTTATTTATTTATTAATATGACATAGGCAGGCATGAGCTAAAAGTCATCCTCCCTCCAATTTAAGGAATTAGCTGCCATTTGGAAATACATTCACCTACACTTCACGGATTCTTTAATTCACAGTAAAGGGAGAAAAGACATGCTGTTAAATTATAATGAACTTGGCACTGTCATTTGACAAGCTATAACTGTAATTTTATAATTTTATTTTTGTTTTGTAAAGCAATCTTCTCTAGATGCACAAGAAGTGATGGTAAAAAGTATAAGTATCAGTCACTCTAAAAAAAATACCATCAAGAAGTAGAGCACACTTTTGCTGAGGCTTTTGCTTAGAGCAAGGCTCCTTTACTTTGCATTTCAAAGCAAAACCATGTGGACTAATATAACCTTTTGCTTTGAAGAAAAGAGAAATTGTTCCCAGCAGGAGAAGAGGAAAGAACATATTTATTCTATATGAGTTCTATGCCTCCACCTTCAGCATTTTTTAAAAGGGATCCCGTGTTCTTTGGTAGATCTTCCCTCCTCCTTCCCCCAAGAAGTCTGACTGTTTTTGCAGCTGTGGTGTGCAACTAAAGAATTGGTAGCTCTTTCTTAGTGTGCATAAATCCATTCAGATGGCTGAGAAGTTTCTAATTATATTTTTACAAAATAAACTGAATTAAAAGCATCTAGAAGGAAACAAAGCCACGGTGAATGAGAGAACTGGAAAAGGGCCAGTCAATCCAACATTTATTAGTGAAACAGCATTGCAATAGCATCTACTGGCCCCAACCCAAGCCCAGGGTTTTTATTACCCCAGGCCCTTAGCATTCACGTAATATGCTAAGCTATGTAAGCTATTTCAGTCCTTATTAAGTTGTTTTCTTGTCGTGAAATAAAGAATTATTATATGTACTTCTTTCTTAAATTGTGAGAGAAGGGGAAAGAAGCAATTATCTATGGCTCCCTCTAGTACAGCATCTCCCCTTGTACACACAGCAAGAATACTGCGCTTTGTTTTTCTTTCTCTTCTTTTCCTCCATATTACAATAATGAAGCAAAATCATTCCTGGCATCAACCTGGAAAAGACAGGATTGATGGGGTAGGGATATACAGGCCTTGTGAGCATAGAGATTTTTGAAAACATAATTTAGTTCTGAGGCTCCTGTTCTGCATCATTAAGAATCGGTGCTTGGGTGGCATTATCTAATCAATGTCCCTCTCCAGGTCGTAATTAGTGTTATAACTGAAGGGAGCAAACTCAAGTCATCATAAAACTCAATCATCCAAGCTCTCATTTTTTGTAAAGACACAAAATAGATGGTTCTACTTTTATTCTATATAAAGCTTTAAGATGAAATTTTGGTAAGAGACTTTAGGCACTGTCGGCAGCTCATTTTAATGTTTTAAAAGAGACATTTATTTTTGTACTTTTTAAAAATTAAGTGATGGTGAAAGTTTTCAGACTGACAAGCCTGAAGAATGACATACTAGCACCTGATTCTCCTCTCTCTGTAATTGCAGTAGCCCCACTAAAGTCAGGGGACATAATCCCAAGCCATTCTGAGGAAAGAATCAGGCCCTTTGTTTTTCGTGTCAGTATAACATAACCAGTGACTTTTTGCTCTTGCTGCCTCAGGTCACTGTTTTTCTCTCTCTGCTGAGGTAGTGACGGGCTTTTACAACTTTGCTGTTTACCAATCTCTTTGTTTACAAGTTCCTCACCATTTAGATTCTCCGAGGACAAGTATACTTTCAAGGATGATTTCTATAAGGCAAAGGACTCTCCATTAAAGTTTTAATGGTACCATCATCCCATTTCATATTGGTTAATAAAGCATTATCAAATTCTTTTCTGCAGGATTATAGATTTGCATGAACTCAAAGTGTCTTATTCTAATTTTGTTTATTGTCTCTTCCCCCTTGCAAATTATTTTTTATGATTTGGTATATGTTTTCCCTTTTTTTTTTACCCCTCTGTTGCTACAGTTCCATACAGACCCAGGTATTTTACCTATTATGGCATATACAGCTATAAGCTTACCAAAATATATGAGCTCTCATCCTCATGTCTAGTGGTATCAGAGGAAATGTTCCCAGTTACTACAAGGGTTGATGAGCAAAAATGTATTATTTTTTAAAAAAAGCTATACATATATTAAAGCCTTATGGAAGGATATAGGTATCAGTCTAAACCTGGGATGGCAGAAATCTATCCATCAGCTCATCAAAATATGTTTCATAGATCAGCCAGACAACAAAACAATAAATATGAACATGGTATAATTAACTGATTGCTATAACATATTTGAGCTTGACTGTGAAGCTGTTTACTACCAGACTCAGGGTATGATGAAAGTCAGTGGAAGTCTTTTCATTTACTTTGATGAGCTTTCTGTCAAATTCATAATATTTACAGTGCTCGAAATAACAAGAGTCAGTCATAACTATAGCTGGTCAGAATATATGGCTTTGTTTCCAAATAAATTTTCAATTTTTTTGTAAAAGCTTTTCACAGAAAATCCAGCTTCTTATCAAAGTATTATAAATGGAATTCTTTTCACTTTTTGGTGTATAATTTTTCAATAAAATACCAATATTCTGAGAGTAAATGAACACTTAAAAAAATTTAGTTGAAATCCCAGTTAATGTAAAAATATCCAGTCATGCAGAAATATTCTGACCATACCTGATCACTGTAATAGGCAGCAAACTAGCAAATAAACATATTGGCAGGACTAGGCCCCAGAGGAACTATTAGCAACCAAGGGAACATTTGTTACTGGGTTAGAGAGCTTTTAAAATGATCTCTGAGCTTTTCACTAATTCCCTGGCCTCTATCACATGAATAGACCATGCTTCTTCCCAACCCAACTGTGCTTTTCTGGCAGTCTTTCTCTGCAGATGCCCTTTGTCTTAAAACACCTGCAGTTACAAAGGAATCCAGCCACATGTCTGTGTAGGTGCATGGCTAACAGGAGTGGTTAATGGGATTTTCAATTTGCTTTTCAATTTTCTCTTTTCCACCTTATGAATCTAAATAATTGAAAAAGTTTTGTGAATTACAAATCCCATCGAAACTCCTATACACAATAATCATTTAATTATTCAAGCTTTTCTACTCTTATCATTGATGCAGTAATTGGAATTTCTTTTGCATTGTGTAGGCTCTGATTGTATTCCTAAGAGAAGGAAAATCTCTTTATTTCACATTTTTTCTGTTCTTTACCATTATTCTTTTATCAAATAGAAGAGTAGTTGGAATCTCACTGAAGTTTTTGGAATAACTAACCCGTATTATTATCTAGAAGGCTAAATCTCCAGCCATTCATCGGAAGAACAGCTATTTAGAAATACGATAGTGGAAATGTGGTTTCTGCCTATTTTCTGAGGATGAGGGAATGCAGTGTCATGGGGTTTTTTTCTGCACTAGCAAGCCTTCTACAGTTGCCAAAGGTTGTCTACATAAGATAAAGAGTGAGAACAGGCCAGACAGTATCCTCTGGATCAGCAGACAGAAGATTATCAGTAAATGTTGGTACTTCCTAGAAAGATGTTCTTTCACACCTTTCCATAGATGCATTTTCTCTTTCCCTTGACTCCATAGGAGACACTATATAAGTCTGGAACATGTGAACAACTCTAGACAAAGAAGTGCTCAAAAGATACATTAGCAATGTACAATGGGTTATTCTGAAAAACACTGGCTGTATGCTACACTCATGAGCTCCCTGAACTGACATCTTAATTAGCTACTTGTATTTATGTACAGTTATCTTCCATTAATACTGGAGCCCTGTAACATAGTAATCAATGAAGCAAAAATTGATTGCAAAATGAGTAAGACATGGAAAAGGGTATAGACCTGAGAGAGATGGTAATGTGCTAATTTAGTTACTGTTACACAGTAATATGATCAACACTGACTGTTAATGGAGGAGATGGAAAGACCTACCCCATGCAAAGCATCACAGAAAGCAGTGACTATTCTATCACAAAAACAAGAAGCAATAGAGTTGCATCACCACAGTCTCTGCCTGATTTAGTCAAGTCATCTGTTGCTAACAGAGCAACATGCCTTGCAAAATCCAAGTTGACTATGTCAGCACAGTGTTCCACGGAGTCCATGGATTGAATTTGTGCACTCCTGAGTTCCCTTCCCTGTGTTGCAGCGTACACTGCAACCTATCCAGTGTGTTCAGGAAGGTGATAATAATAGGAACAAACAATATGCACAGTGACTACCTGAAGTAGATAATCTTACTAAGACTGACTAACTGAACACCAGTATTTTTTAAAAATGTGTTCTTTTGCGAGATATAATAACTTTAAGAGCTGAACTACACAGGATTTCTATGAGGGAAGGAAAAAGAAACTTAAAAATGAAACCCTACGTGTATGTTTGATTGATAAGAAATAAAATTATACTTGACATTTAAAAACAGAAAGTATCCAACTGAGGGGTGAATATATTAAAAACATGTAGAGCATCATAAGACTCTATTAATTTGTGAAATCAAAACTGTCGTGCAAATATAAGGAAATTGCTTTTCTAGAACCATATAACATGGTCTTGATCTCCCAGTGGTCTTGGAGAAAAGCCCTTGTGCAAACTGTGGTGCACAAACAAAAAACCTCAAAGAATTATATAATTAAATGTGTCATGGAAATAATAAGAATAATGAAATAACACAGCCTAGATACCAGCGTAGATGGTTCCTAAGCAAAAATTTATTTGTGACTCTACACACTTCCTATTTCAAATTTTCAAATTTTGCATTTGAGACTGCAATGGGCCCAGCTTTATCAGACATCAGTAAACTCTCCTAAAACTTGGTAACTGTCTGTAAAAACTCACAAGACTAAGGTGAGATTGAAATACAGGTTTTCCACTTCCCACATTTGTGTCTACCCAATAACGCTTTATGCAAAAGGTGAATGCCCACCTGTTCTGTTACAAAAATGCAAATAGAAAAAAACAGTGTGTTGAGAACTATAAAATAATTGCTCACTGTGGAACAAAAGTAGCCACAGATGTTTCCAAAATGAAGATCCTGAAACAATCAGCAGGAGGGAAAAAAACCTCTTTTCCCTGTCTTAGGTGATTTGAGCAGAAAACTCAATTATACGTGGAACAGGGTCAAGTTTGGAGACTGGTTATTTTTTCCTTTCAAGTTCATGTGTGAAGAACACAACTTCAAAGAAAATATAAAATGAGGCCAGATACTGTACTACAGCATTCTCTGCCTGGGAAAAAACTGATGGTAACAAATTATAAATCAACATAACCCCAGTCTCATCATCTCTGAATTATTGAGCAGGAAACTAAAACGTTTGAGAGGCTTAAATAATCTATCACTTGCTAAGCTTTCATTAGAAAATTAGCTCATGATATGTAATGATCTTTCCTATACATTTTAGTTCCTTTTAACTGTTTAAATAGAATTTGAGTAATAGCTTCTTAATGTTCACTGCAGAAGGTAACTAAATCTTTAATGGATTCCTGGTGCAACCAGTTTAATATTGTAATTTAATTGAGGTTTAGGCAAAAAAATAAAAAAATAAAAAAGGAAACAGAGAAAATATATCTTTCTTTAATATGTAGAATATCTACTACAATTTGTTTTACAAAACAAAAAACATTTTTAAAGACAACTGTGTTTTCTAGATCCTCAAATAATGTAGCTGTAGTAAATCCATTTTGTGAATCTCTCAAAATGTTCTACTTTCTTAAATACACTAATTGAAGTCAGACTATTATTCTCGTAAGTGTATAGAGCTTTCTCCCTTGTCTCTTTTTCCTTAAATACAGACACCATGTTTGTTATCTTTTGGTCGTCCAGTAAACCTATATTTTAATATATTTACTAAAAGCCTTTTGACCTAGACTTGCAATTCCATCTTCTATTTCATCAAGAATTCTAGGATGTACATTGCCCGATTCTTCTGATTTAAGTATATTAAACTTTTAAGATTCACTTCCACCCTGACTGTGGCAATTTTCACTTCCATTCCATCACACATCTTGCCACTGCTCATTTTCAACACAAGCTCCTTGAAAACGTAAACAAGGTACTAGTTTAACTTTTGGGTGCTTTATATCAGTCACAGCCTTTGACTGACTGATCTGACTTCTTCCTTTCATATTATTTTGCCTTTTATCTTGGATTAGTATTTTTTACTGTTTGCTTTAATTTCTTTTTTCAAGATCTAAAAAATATGACTTTTGGCAGTTCTCCCTCTATTTATTTGTTTCTTGGCCTCTTCTCACTGATTCCTGAACAGATTCTCATTTCTGAATTAGTTTTTATTTATGAATGACTCTTCCTCCTCCCCATCCCCACTCCCTTCACTCATTTTTGAACATCTGACGTGAAGAAATTCCAAGCTTTTCCCACATCTTTTAGCCAACTAGGTTTGTTCTGTAGCTCCCTCAGAAAACAGCGTTGAGGTAGCTTTGAAATACCTGGTAAATCTATATGTTGGGGGCAGGAATAGTACAGATCCAGAAGCAGTACGCTTATATTGCTTTCTCACTGTTGTAGACAGTGAGAAACTTTTCCTACCATTCACCCATTTAGGTTTTCAAGAATATCTCTAACTGTAACTAAATCTCAAGGTTCAGTCTACCCAAGAGCTAAGTGACGACCCACTGAGTGTACAATCCCTGTAACAGCTGCCATTCAAAGACTTGACAGCCCATCTCATACACTAAATTTGACAGATCGGACTACCTGTTAAACAAATCTGTGTGATTTCTGATTGACCATACACGCTGATCATTGGAGAAATCAGTTTTGTAAAGGGACAGACAGGTTTTCATAGCTGAAATTCACGTTCCCACTTCATGTTTATAACGCAGTAAATTTTTATGTGAAGTCATCAGTCATTAGGCTCTGATCAGTATGGAATGTGTTGCACACCTTTCTTGTATCAGGATTACATTAGACCTGGTTCCTAGCATGTGGCATTAGCTTACCAGAGGAGTTCAAAATCTCTGGTATGATCTCCAAGGTACTTAGTGGCCTAGGTTTAGAATATCTGAAACATTATCTGAAATGCCTGAATAAGGGCTCTGGTTCTCAGAAGCAATAAGGATTTTTCTTAAAACTAACTCTAGGAATATTTTTTTTTAGCATCTAAGGCTGACAGAAATCTCTTGTTTCACTCCAAGATCAAGATGCTTTTTCTTTAAATTACTTTTTCTAAGATAAATATATAGTAGAAAGTATTAAAAAATCAAATAAAACAAAACACTCAGCTGATCATATATCACTTCTCTTATGGTGAGAATGAGCCACATGTGACAGATGGCAAACATTTTGCTTATTGTACTCCAGGAAACCACTCAAACAATGTACCAGTGAGAGTCATACAAATATGTACTTGAATGGAATGAAATTAAATATTACTTAGTTAGTACATAAACTCATGATTATTGAAGAACTTGTATTGCTTCAGACACAGCTATTCTGAGGCTCATCCAAGGCTCAGAGTATATTCTGGTAACGGAAAAAAAATCCTTGTGATCATTTTGTCGCTGTGGAAAGTGTGAGATCTTAAGGTCTTGTTCTGAACTGAGCAAAGAAAGAATCTGAATACAAGTCATCCATGTTTCATATAGGGATCCTACCAGGACTATGAGCAGCAAAGGGGATGACAGGGAGGTTGAAACACCACTGATATCTCCATAGCTTTACTTTAGTTGCAAATGCAACGATTTCCATTTTGGTAAGAATGTCTCATTTGATATACACTTTTGGTTGGATGAACTTTTTAAAAAATGCATTCATTTAAGGTTGCTCTAAAGCATTTATTCACCTTCATCCACTGAATAAAGAAACATAATCATTATTTGCACAACTATATCACAAACAGTTCAGAGAAGAGAAAAATCTGTTGCTTGGAAGGGAGGTTTTCACTGGCTAAATCTTCTTCTTATTAGAAGTCCACACAAACCTCAGAAAGTTCAAGGATCACTTTAAAAATTAACAGATAAATCTAATATTTCTTCTACTTGATGCATAAGTTTTCCTAGTTCTATTATTCAGCTTTGTCACTAGGATTTTGAAAGTTTTCACTATATATTTTAAGTACTTGTGATTCCCAAATGTTAGACTTAATACAAGTATGCACTATTATTACTATTACTATTATCCATATCTATGGGACTTTTCCTAAAAACTGCTTCTATCTACAGCTAATGGTTGACACTGAAAGAAAACCCTATAGGGAAAAAAAAAGTAATGAATAGCATTTTCCTAACTGTTCTTCTTAATACCTAGGCGCACATGGTAGGAAAACAGCCACAAAGATTTCCAATTTACCATATTATTATTTCTGATCCCATTTAACAGATGGTTTCTGTATACCATTCAGAGTCTCCCTAATTCATCTCTGTCTATTATGGATGCCCTTGATTAAACACCTATTGTGTCGTGTTCTTACAGCTGCTTTGTATGAACACACCACACACACAATCTGAAAATACAAATACAAAAAAACACAAGGAAGAAAATAACAATTTCTACCTGTAGACTCTGACAGATGGGCTGCTGTGAATTTCATTTTCACTAGGGTTTCATATGGACATAACCTAGCTTTTAAGAATAGTTAAGATAGATGAGATTTTCAACTGCTATAAACCATAATAATCTTACATCTGAGCTAGTCATCTTGACTTTATTTTCCCTTTATCAGTGAAAAGAAAGGAACATTCTCAAATGTGGTTCTTTTAGAGATCCCCTTTAGGATGTCATTCATCATGCTCCAGAATTCTACATTTTAGGTTTACAAAGCTAGGAGAAATGAGTCTCAGTCCTAAATGATGCTAATGGATGCCAGTTTAAGATCTGACCCTATGAGCAGAACGTAGGGGATATGCCTACTCAGGTAGACCTCAGCTTCTTTCTGTGTTCATCTCCAGCTGCATGAAGTGAAAGAATAAAGATTCGCCTGGAAGCTAACTGGAGATGTTAACAGAGTGGGACATAGTGTCATATTGATGAAAATATACAACTTCCAGAGAAGAGCTTTTGTCTAGCTATCTCATAGCCAAAGTGAGCTGGGTCACTTTGAAACTGCACAGTTAGACATGTTCTGTTTATTTCTTATCATTCAAGAGAAGAGAGGGGAGATCTTTGCTACTAGTAATTTCATAAATGGTAGACAACCCACTGCTTAGTGCAACCACACATAGCTATATTTCTTTAGCTGATTACATCCTTACAGTTTATCACTTTGATAGAGTGTATATAAGAGAGTGGTCTGGGGTGCAAGCGAGGAAAAGAGTAAATAGGAGACCCAGACCTCTCATGTTGAAAACCTGATGGTTTTCTGTAACTGTAGTAAAACCAAATGACTCTTTGCTACCATTTTCTTTGTGAGAACTCTGTAATAGTAATTACACTACCCTGAATTAAATTTTATATGACAAAGTGCTAGTTCTACCTCAGTGAAAAGCCCTTAACATGCAGTATTGACTTCAGAATTTGCTTTATTTTTGCTTGTTTTGTTTTCTTTTTTGAAATGATATGAAAAGTAACCCTCCTTGTAGAGAAAATGATGTATTCCTGTGAGCCTGTGTTAAATATGATGTGCCTGAAGGTCTAATGGGTTATCTTATTATATCTTTTAAGACAGTTACAGAAAAATGGAATTGTGCAGCCAGAGTTATTAGTTATTAATTCAGATCTTTTCCAAATTCCATTTCTGCTGTCTAAAAAAAAAAAAAAAAAAAAAAATCCACAAAACACCAGAATTGACACTATTAAGCCAAAGAGATAGAAATCTCAGAGAGAATTGTGATTATGAAGATAACTTGGAAAAAAAGAAGAAAAATTCCTTCTGGATGGTTTTTCATAGTTCCAGAGACAAACAAGCAAAACTATGCCTAACTCTCACAGTATTTGCCCAGATACTCAGCTCACTTCGTAGGTACATGCAATGAAAATATACCCACCACTATAAACAACAGAAATTATAACTTCTTTGCAAAGGTTTTCATTCAAACGTAAGTAAATATGGCCATAAAAAAGGAAACAATCCTAGACATTACAAATGTGGAAAGTGAAACCATAAAACAAATATGTTTTACACAGACCTGGTTAGTATTGAACCAAAAGCCCCAAGCGCACAGTCTGAATTACTGCTGATTGTGATTATAATGTACTACTTGGACTGTTTATATTCTATCATATTAAATATGCTTGAGAATAGAGGAAAGACAGACGATATGACTTCAGATGATTAAGATCCTCTTCTAAGCTTCACTAGCCATTATGAAACCCCTCCAAGATCCTGCTGGTTATGAAGTGCTCTGAGGGTTCTCCTCACCTCCAACACTTGTATATTAGAAGTTCTCATTAATTGAATGCTAAGATGCTAAGAGAATGTACCCTAATTTTACATTCTTCAAAGAACTGAAGAACACCAAAAACTGATCAGAAAGTTGGGACTGGCATATTCCTCTTTGGAATCTGGTTTTACCCATAACTTGATGCAAGGTAAAGGGACAATCTCCATTCAGTCTCTCTGGAAGAGCAAGTCTCTTTGGTCTAATCTTTCTCAGGTTTGGTTGCTGGATGCAGGGTCAGCTTAGAAAATGTCGCAGGCATCTAGCCTTGAAGAGCGCCCTTGCAGAAAGCTCTGATAGCCCTGTCTGAGGTATGTTGCAGCTGAGTGGCAGCCATGGCCATGCATGGCTGTGTGCCGTGTTGATCCAGACCCTGACTCACAGGCTTGAATTGCTGGCTTGACCTGCCTCATCCCTATGGACTTGCTTGAGGATCTCTGGACTGCAGCTGACTCTGGTTACTGTCACCGGACCTGATCCTCACCCTGACTTACTGACTCACCATCCTGGCTTGACCTCAGACTTGCCTCTTCACCACAAACTTGTTTGAAGATTTGGGCTCTTGGCCAACCCTGGTTCCTGGCATGGGACTGGCTCTGCTCACCTCACTTGGGCGTTGTGGGACTGCACCGTGTCAGTGAGGCCACTGCCTCCAGCGGCCTTGTTATCATGCTCAGCTCCCAGCTGCCCTGCCCTTACAGAGCAGCTGGCCCATCCTGCTCTCTGGCAGTTACACTAGTAATTTGCCCAGTGCTGTTTTTTAAACAGAAGTCACTGATGTACATAACGATCTTTCATTTACCTCAAGAACAAGAATTTGTTCATGGGTGAATACCTTCCTCGCTTTTAGAAAACTTATTATCTGCATACTCATCAGCTTAGAAAATGGAGGGAATTGGCTGGTAATCTCCATAGTGAGGCTTCTTAAAATGAGACAGGAGCTGAGTAGGACGTATGTCCCTAGGCCCCAGCAGTAGGGGCACGCATGCCTGCTTCTGCTTCGGCTCCTGCTTATATGTCTCTTAATGGGGAAATAAACAAAGAGCAGAACCAGAAACTTGTGAGTGATGCAATCCATTAAGCAGCATGAATTGCAAATTATGATGAGCTAGTATTCTTTGTAACAATCTTGGAGGAAAATTGATGAACAATCTCTAAAACAAACTGCATTCTTATCTTTATGGAGATTTTGAATAATAAAGAGATTCATGCAAGGAAAAGCTTGTTCACTGATAAATTACAATGAGAAAGAGGGATAAATTTGCTGAAAATTCTACTGTTGATACAAACTGAGAATATTATTTGTTGTGAAGATGATATATGAAACAGAAATTTACATACTGGATTAAAGCAACAATTTAAATATGAAGATAGTCTATCAGTTGCTACAGAGGATGGGGTAGGGACTTCTGTAGAATGGTTCTGAAAGAACATTTCATTGGCAAAATTTCTACCTAGCCCTACTGGTTTGGTTACTAAATCTGTATGACTCTCAGGACATATAACACTTTTGAAAGTCAGACATTCCCCTGGTCCCAAGCTAATATCCCCCAGGATATATTTCTTATCCATATATAACTTTAATTTAATTTAATTCAATTTATTATCCCTTTCATTGCCTCTGTTCTAGTTCCAAAATTATATGCCAGAAAGAGAACAAAGTCTACTTTGTGGCCCATGTGCTCTGTATCTGGATGTGAAGTGCAGGGCATTTGTGGCTAGGGGTAGTCTAGTTGTTCTCATCTGGAGAGCATTATGAAGGAGGTTTCCTACTAATTAATACCTTTGAGTTTTCCAACACATGATTTTGGCATACAACAGTGATGCATCAAGTGGCTAGTCCTTTTGCCTCCTCTCAATCATGTGATATTCCTACAGGAAGATGGATTATATAAGATGCAATCGTAAGTGTCTGAAGTGTCCAAAGGCCTCTAAGTCTGAATCAGTCATGCACCTTTTTATAATCAGCAAGAAGAAATAGTCAGTGTCAGACAGTTACTTACCATACCTCTAGAAAAGATCCTGAAACAGGACAAGTGATTATCTCATCTCACAAAGCATCTCTCAAATCTGTAAAGCATCTCTTTAACAACAGACAAATGGGTGAGCAGATCAGATTTAGACAACTGTACTGTTGTTATCTTAGGGTAAATGAGGTGAATCCTACCCAATGACGGTATACTTCTGAGGGTCCCTTTATATTGCAGGTGGTGATGTGCTAGGTGTAGCAAATCCCAACTCTTCCCCCACAATTCTTCAGCATGCCCTGAAATTTTCGTAAAGTTCCCAGCTGGGAGAATAAGCTTGCATTCAAACAGCTTGTGTATGAAGCAAGTTTGCGTTCAAGAGTGGCGTCCAGTTTGTGCCCAGACTATAACTACATCCATCCACTGATTCTCTGTGGTAATTACTAGTTCCATGGGGATCATTTTTTCAGTCATGTTCTTGCCTTCTGAGATGCATGGAATACAAATTTGCTTAACATTACTTCTACCATAAAACCTAAATAAATGCAGGGACTTTGTGTCATTGCTTCTCACAATCTAGCAACATATTTCATTTTGATTTAGAAGTAAGAAATAACTACTTCTTTGAGGGGTTTGTTCTTTTACTGAAAAGTAAATGACCATACTATTTCACGGAAGCGCAATCACAATGTAACAGCTAATATTCATCTATACTAAAACTACTCCAGCCCAAATGATTTTGGTTTCAGCCAATCATCTTTGTACTATTAGCCATAGGATAATTAGAATACAACCAATCTTAGGATTATAATTACTTGCAGCTTAATTCTCACATTGACCTGATATTGCACACCACTATGGCTCATTACACTTGTTTTATTAACACAATGTACCAAAAATTATGTTAACATTCTTGCTAGCTACAACATAATCTTCTGGTTCACCCACACACAAAATAGCCTCCATTAAAGGTGAAATAATAATAATAAAAATATCACAGTAAAACTTAAATGCTTAGTTAGCCTCTGCTTTCCAAGAATCACAACAGTTTACATAATTGTCTAGACATTTTTCACTGAATATTCCTAGCCAGTTCTGTGCAGAAACCTATATTTCTATATGCTTCTGCAACATTCAAAGATGCTGTATTGTATGACAGCAGGAATTGAAATAAAATGAGTTCATAAAAACAGTGATGCCAATGTATTAGTAGTTTGTCCTCAATATCTTGGTAAAATGGTTATCAAAAGTACATTATTCTTTCTTATTAAAATCTATTTATATGCTCCTAATTATCATTAAAATGCTATTTTGTCTTCAGCACAACAAATTAATCTTCTTTTCTATTAAAAAGAAATCATCTGATTTTTTTTCCAGGCTCTGCCTGTTAATGATGCTTCTGTGAAGCAAACACAAGAGAAGGCTCAAAGTAAAAGAATTAAAAGGAAAAATAAAATGAAGTACTAGAAACTTAATAGAAATTAAAGACAAGGTTATTCGGTTTCCTTATTAATGCTCCGTTGTTGTTGAAAGCTTTTGAAGTGTATCTTTTCCAGTGAAACAGCCCCAGCTATTTACTGATTCTTAATGAAATTTATGAGAATGCAGGCCACAAGAACAAAGTTTGTGGATCAATCATGGGAAAAGCCACACTGCCCACGTGCCTGTCTGAAATAGGACTTGGGCAGAAGCTGGGTAACAACCCCCCCAAAAAGTGATCTAAAAGACCATGTTTTAGTTATTCCTGACATCTCCTGATTTGGTTTCAAAGGGTAACTTTTGTTCTGGTAACTCAGACAGACATGTAAGTAAGAATTAAGGTAAACACCTTACCATTTAGACACAAACTAAGAGTCTAAAATCAAGAAAGCCACTCAGAAAACCCTCGCTTAATCTGCCAATGATACCTAATGCTTGGGGCAAGGCTATCTTAGGAATCTGGAACTGTATGAATGACATACATAGAAAGAAACTTATTTTTGTTGAACTGACTTGTGTAGATTCTGGAGGATTCCTGATTCTACCAGAATGTATGGGACTCAGAAACAAGATTACTAGGTGTAATTATCACAGGAGATCCAAAATATTAGTTCATTCAAAAGAAGCCCATTTGCTCCTTGAGATTTTTGGAGAAGGAGACAAGATTACAAAACAGTTATATTATCATAGATATCTCATTTACATTGACTGTAAGACCTTTCTGCTATAGATACCACAAAAACACTTCACAAAGTCAGACACTGATCTAAGAGTGCACAGTCTCAGTAATGGCATTAATTTCACAGCTTATTAAAATTCCAGGCTACTAGTTTAGACTTATTTTTAAGGTCCAAGTCATGAATCTTGACTGGATTTCCAGCTCTTAGTTCAAGAGAGGATGTAAAATGAAAAATGGTGAGATACAGTATATTACAATACATGACAGTACATCTTGTGCATACTTCCAATTATTTAGTATGATTTAGGAAATCATACTGGATTTGAATAAACAAATAAAAGCTGCAATACATATCTGGAGTTTATCAGATAAAAAGTTTACAGGATGGTAAATATTAGGAAAATAAAGCAGCATGGAGAGATAAGTAGATAGACTGAAAGGGTAGAAACAGCTTCTAAACTTTGACTAATATTAATGTTTATTCAGCAAAAGTAGTCTGCTTTTAAAATCACAGTATTTCACACCAAAATAATACGACAACTGAAATTATATAGGATCTTCCTGAAAAATTGAATGCAGTGACATTGTTTGCAGCTTTTGGAAATGAGAATGAAATGGCAGTTGACAATTGTCCCTAACATGACACTGTAGTCAAAGGTGCAGCTCAAAGAAAATGAAACACATTTTTATCTTTTTAATGTTATAACGATATGCAGCTCACTATGCAATATGATACTAATGATCCAGTTCTGCTGACCTTCTTTACTATTTCTCAGCACATGACTGAAGGAGCAGTAGTGTTGTAGCAAATAACTAGAATAATTTCTGACTTACTGAGGCTACATACTAAAGTATACAGAGGAAAGTCTACATGAATTTCATTGTCTTTGCAGAAGGCCCTATACAAAGCAGCAACACTAAAAATAGACACTATACAGTTTACTAAAAGGAAAGACAAAGAAATTGCTCATCCTTATTTCTAGATGTACATGTCAGCAAAGTATTTCAAATTCTGGAGAGTGAAACCTTGAACTTGCAAGGTTTTCAGTTCAATAACGTTGGTTCAGAAAGTTCAATCAGCTCTCAATATGCAACAAAAATCAAGGATTTTTACTTAAAGTAAACACAGATCTAATCTTTTAAGATCCCCCCCATCACTAAACATTGAGTTTCAAGTGCAAACTTATCAAGGGTCTTCTTGTTGGCAGGAAAGTGAATGTAAATCTGACAGCACAGGAAGTATGCTTAATTTTGCCTTCGTGATATGTCAGATAATTGAGATAATAGCTCTATCTATGAATCCAGTACTTTCCCAACATTGCTATAAATGTCTTAGTTCTGTGCTACAGAAAATGAACACTTTTCCTGTTTCCCTGTATTAGCCCTTGGATTCCAATTCATCCCTCGCTATCTTAGACAAATGGGGTCATGTAGATCTTTTGCCTTCTATTTGATTAGTCCTAATTATTTATTTTCTGTCATTCAAGTTTATGGCTATGCAATAAAAGACAGGTTTAATGGGCCAGTAGTCCAGGATGGGAAATCATCCAGCTAGTGAAGCATTGAGGACATCAAATTAGTGGCACTGCTGATCAGTTTTTTCCCCAGCTTGACATCTGTTTGCAAACTCTCACAGCCAAAATTATTCTGAAAGGCAATGTCAGCCTTAGGCTTTGGAGCTTGCCTCCACAGATGCATCAGTGAATCTCTCCACCCCTTACTACTTGTCATTTTCTGCTGTGAAATGACACAAAGTATATAATCATGCACAAGGGAGACAATATTATTTGATGTTCTGATCTGATGATTAGAAGTCAGGATTCCTGGGCTCTGTCTCTGACACCATTCCTGATTCTCTCGTGACTCCTATACTACGTGCATATTTAATATGCATATTTAATTAGAGAACACAATCACACATGTAAGAAAAGTTTCTGGAAACCTCTAGTTTGAATTGAAGTAGCTGTCAGTATGTGAAGATTCTTCGCTTTTCCTTTCCAGAAACTATTCTAGTAAACGTGACTACTATTAGGAATATCCCTGCACTTAAAGAGCAAATAAAAGAATTTTAAAAGAATATTAAAGAATATTAAAAGATTCACAGACTTTAGAAAGGAAGGGACTCTGGGGGTCATCTGTTCTGGACTGCTGCATAGCACATACTAAATAGCTTTATCCAGTGATTTCTGCTTTAAGCGAAGGTTTTTCTTGGAAAACCAAATATGTTAGAAAAAGAAAAAAGAAAAAATAAAGAGTCTTGGAGGAAAGCAAGTGACATGCATCGTAGGCAGTGATTATCGTATAACAACAATGATTACATAATAATCATATAATGATCATAATATAAGTGCAGTGATTATCCTACATTAACATGCTAATATTGTTGTACATCTGAATGTGTAATATGTGAGTGTATGCAAATGTAAATATTAATGTAAATGAATGTTTTCATAAGACCTGTGTTTGCCCAGTCAAACTGAATGTTACATATTCTCTATATATGCTACGGCAGAAGACCAGCCATGCTAGATCAGCCCACAGTTCCATCTCGCCCACTGTGCTATGATCAGCAGCAGCAACTTGCTTAGGGATAGACCTATCCCTCCAGGCCAAGCATAGAGAATACTTCTCCCAGTATATCCATGCAGCTTCTGGGAATCTGAGGCTTAGGCACTTCTTGAGCTGGAGATTTCATGTTTTTCTTTAATATTCTTTGCATGGCTGGCGGAATTACCTTTCTGATCCATCAAAAAACCTCTTATAGTTATAACTCCTGCAGCGATGAGTTCTGTAGCTTAATTATTCACTGTGCAGGAAAGTATCTTCATTTTTTTTATCATAAACTTGCTTAATTAGATTATAATTTAATTCTTACTAGTTCCTATATTGTGAGAAGCAGTGAATATTCTTTGTCTATCTTTCCCATGCCACTTTCTCACCATGTCAAAATTCTCCCTGTTTTCAGACTGAAACATCACAATTTATTTGATATAGCCACATATGGAAGCTGTTCAGTAACCCTGATTATCTTTGTCTACCTACTTTTACACTTTTGAATGGACACTACTACTCCTCACAGTATTTAAGCAATGCTTAATGACATGTTGCTATGTTCTCCTGTTCTTTATTCCTTTGCTAATATTTCAGTTTTCTTTCTTGACTCCTACGAAGCATTGAGCTGATAGCTTCATCAATCTCTCTACAATAATCCTAAAATCTCCTTCTTCAGTGGTGATAGCTTTTTTACAGACCCTTGCCAGGTATTTATGACCATGGCTCTCCCTTTACTACTTTCCAATCTTCAGCACTGAATTTCATCTTTCATCTTATCATCCAGCCTTTAAATATATTAAGAATTACTCGTATATCTCATCAAAGTCAACTTTCATTTTTACTAACCTAGCTAAAATAGTTAAGTAACATCAAAAATGTTCCCCTATATTGTCCAAATTACTAACAGATATATTTAAGTCAGGAATGTCTATACCTATATGGAGTTACATTGATAATCTCTGTTCATTGTCGATCATTTATTCTTGTTTTTGTTTCCTATCCTTTTGATGCTTACTAACACATGGCAGGCCTATTCAATTTTATTTTTGTTATACAGTATATACAGTTATAGAGTATACTTTTTGTTATATATTTTTGTTATACAGTAAGACTTAGTTTGCTTAACGCCTTAAGTAAAGGATCTTGTTAAAGGCTCTTTGAAAATTCAAGGAAAATGTAAAAACTGGAACCCTCTTCCCTGTATGCTTGTTGACTTCATCAAAGGACTCTTAAAGATTTGTGAGGCCTGAGTAACCTCTATGTAAACCATGATGACTTTGGCCTTTAAAGTCATGTTTATTCATGTGCTTGTTATTTCTGTTCTTTCTTATACCACCAACCAATTTGCTCAACAAAGTCAGATTTACTGGTCTGTAGCTCCCTGGACTGTTGTGAAGTATGCTCTAAAAATTAGCATCACACTTGCCATTTTCCATTCCTTTGGTACTAATGCCATTTTAGCCACAGTTAATGGTTCAACAGTTTTACGCTCAAATACTTTTAGAACTCTTGGGTGACTATCATCTGTTCCTGATGATTTGTTACCATTTATATTTTCAGTTTGTTCTGAAACTTCTCATTTCTAATATTTTTATAAGCTACCCTAGTTCTGAAATTAGAACTATTAGAGAAATTCCAAAAACTGAAGTCCCAATTCTAAGTTTTGGGGAGCATTATGTTCAGACTGAAAACCTTCTGTAACCATCACTCTTATTCTGATATAAATAATGAGCTAAATTTAATGTCATAATCCCATTTCTCAGTTTTAGGTACCCACATTTCAATCACTCAAAGTCACCTCATCATTTTCAGTCTTTTCTGTGGTTGTTCAGAATACAAATATCAAAAAATCTGTTCATTTTGCTATATTAGTCATCAGGATAAAACCACAGACATGGAAGCAGGTAAAGGCAGAACACTATTGACTTTATTGAGATCTCAGAAAGAATTTCAATGGGAATCATACTCAGAGAAAGAAAGACATGATATAGCTGTGGTTGATACTCTCATCAATATAGAAAAATGAAGATGTCCTAAATTATCAATCTATTTTCAGTCACCATCTAGACAAATAAAGCCATATAGTGAAAAAGCAGAAGGTTTAATCCATTTTAATGCAAAATGGCATCGAGGAGTTTCTTAGTAATAGCTTACTAGTTAATTTAATGTAGTATATATTTTTTATTATTACTATGTGTTAATTTTCTTTTAATATCGGCATCTTTATACAACTATTTTCTGCCAGAGATTTCAATACTATGAAGCTTTCTAGTGCTTCTCTTTTTGCTTTTTGAAGGAAAATAGCCATCCTAACCCTATTTTACTTTAATGAAACACACTTCATGAGAAAAGCAGACACTCTATTCACAAGTTTAAGGAACTTGCTAATTAATAAATAAAGAAGACTTCGATACTGCTGTATAACTTCAGCATACCATTAAGCCTTTAATTTAAGTGTGCAGGAGGATTAAAAAATTCCTAGCAGAATTATCCTATAGATTTTTTTATGAAAATTTATATTAATTATCTTCTCTTTCCCTTATGGCCATTTTACATGTGCTCCATAAAAAGCAATTATTTTTTCTTTTATGGACACTCCATATTGAAAGTGTCAGGCAATCAGAACAAAAATAAAATTATTTTGCTGTACTATGGTTAGTAAAAGTAGGATTTTCTTTCTGTTTTTTTTTTTTTTTTTTTTTTTTTTTTTTTGGTGGTAAATTTAAATGGCATGAATGGTGTTAGGTTGACAGCCCGGGAGAATGAAACACACTTTGTGTCCATGTAACAGTGGTATAGACAGTGTAAGCTTCTCCAGTTGTTCTAAAAAACTAATTGCACCTCCGTTATAAAGAACATTGGCATAGATGGAAATTCCGTTCTCGTAAGTGTTAACTCCCCCCCCCCCCCCCCCCCCATTGCTAAGTCTGCCAGGAAAGAATTTTAGAATCAAGTATAATGGCACTTTTATCACTGTCCTGTCTAAACATGGCTTCATACTCCAGATGTCACTGAGGTCAAAGGACAGAATCCAACTGACTTCCATGGATTTGTGAACATGTTGCATGGACACCTTTCATTAAGGAACAAACCTTACACACAATTCTCTGATACTGCTTCTCTCCCAGTAAAACAGAAAAGACTGAAACACATGCTTCCAGATAGGAAAAGCAGCAAATAATTAATTTATGAGCCCTCCCCACCTTTAGCTTCCACCTCCTCAAAGGCTTAAATGTTTATCAAATGGTGTGCAAAACCCTAACACAAGAGGGAAGACATCAGATGTGTTAGTGAAATGCTTTTTGTGTCAAAATTCAGAATGGTGATAGCATTAGATACTTCTAAAGTCTTATACAGCCACTATTCAGGGGCTCAAGAAAGATTTTCTTTGCATTCACCACCATGTCTGCCCTGATGTCTCAGGTGTTCGACACCATCGTGTCCTGCCTGACATTTCCAGGCTTCAGTCTCACTGACCACAAAGTGTTGCTGATCCATGATCTCTCGAACTTTCCCATTCCCTTTCCCATTCCCTATCTCATAGATCTCAGGGACTGTCACAATTGCAGACTCTCAGAATTAAACTATGTTCAATTCTCTCCTCCTCCTGTTTTTAGGAATATCAATATGCAGAAAGGGACAACTTGCATCACGTGACTTGATCTTGCAGTCACAGACAATCATCAGTGAAATCACGAGGGGGAGAGAGAAGGGAGAGAAAATGGGATTCAAAGGGAATATAACCTCCCCATTAGCATCTCTTCTTCAGTGGGGAAAGTAGCTAAACAGCTATGTAGCCCAAATCAACAGTCAGATGCAACCGAGTCTGCTTAATACTCAATACACATTTCACCCCAAGGAATGTGCAGATCATCTCCTTTATCCCCTCTTCCAAATTCCTGCTCTTCCACCTTCTTTTCTGACTCCAGCAAGCACACAACAACCTGAAAAGCCTTCCCAACATATAACATATTTAACATTTTTCATGAAATACAGAAAAACTGCACAATCTCCTTCATATGAGATGCTAAGAAGGAGAGCAAAAGAAATCAAGATCACCACCTGAATCCCACATTCCTGTATCAGTATGCAATGTATTAAGGGAAAATGCCCAGATAGATAATTATGAGAATCTGGTCATACCTCTCAGCCTGAAGTCAGTGTAAGTCTTTTGCTTGACTTCAATGGGAGACAGATCAAGATTTCTGTGACAATCTCTCTTATATGGTTTGACACAAACAATAATGTACAATGATCGGAAGGTGATTAGCTTTGGTCTATAGTTTTAGTTTATAGTTTAGTATAGTGGAGTAGGACTCAGAATGTCTGGGATAATATTATTTGGATTTCAGAGGAAAAAATGTCATATTTTATGCACTTCTCAGATTCAAAAATTCCCCAAAATTGTGGGCTGCAGAAGTGAATGGAAAAAAAGACAAATGTTACATTTTTAATAATAAGGAAAAAAGAAAGATTGTATGAGTCACAGCTAGAAAAGAAATAGAAGAATTGTCCCATGGTTTCAGTAATGACAAGCGCCATTAAATGTAAAGACACTGTCTTCCCCCCTACCTCAGAGGAGATATAAAACAAATTCCAAATTTCAGTGACTAACTATATATGACAGGAACACCCAAAGGGTGCCCTGTGGTGCTGGCGCCTATCCTATACTGAGCACATTGTTGATGCTAGATTATAATGTTAAAACATACAGATACACATGAGCGTGTATAAAAACCTGCACATTTTTGACAGTGTTAGTAGCAGACAATTAAAAAAATTGACAAGACATATTATTTTTCTCCTTATTAATCTTTTGGATTGTAGTATGTGGTAAAAATGAGACAGGGAAAAAGAGAGAGAGACTATTCCCTGAGCAATAGATGAAATAAATGCAGCAATGACACAAAGAATTCCAGTCCTTTCTTGTCTTTGAAATAACAGGAATTTGATGGGGATACACGCTGTTCCATCATCCATTTAATCAAGACATTAAACACTGTCAATCCCTATACTGACCTCTGGGAAACACCACTCACAACCTGGCACCAGCTGGACACTGAGCTGCTGACTGGTACTCTGTGACCCTGGTGCTCCCACTAATTTTCCACTCGTCTTGTAGTCAACTCATCCAGCCCATACCTTCCTGATCTGGCACCAAGGATACTATGGGAAACCATATCACAAGCCTTTCTGAAGTAGTGTTGAACTCAAAAATCAGATTGGTTGCACATTCGTGTCACCTCAGTTCTCCCCAGGGCATGTGAGGAATGAAATGTTTCATCTGAGTGGGTTCATTCATTCTCTGACAACATATATTAAAATAAACCACGCCACAGTAACCACCTCACACTGCATCCTATTCCTTTTTCAAGACACAAAACTTGTGCTGTGCTCTAAATGGATGTCCTGGTAATTAATTCCAAATAAACAAAATATTAGATACCCTAGCTATGAGACTGGGTCTGGGCTTCTGATCAATATATACTGCATGCTTAATGCTGTTCATGACTTTAACACAGAAACCCGAATTCTGACATTTTATAGACGTTTGACATCTTGAGTTGCAACTGTAGTAACATGTTTTTAATGTCATTTTATCATAGGCAATTTCCTGGATCTTCTTGAATTAGCTATGTCATATCAAACTATTTAGACAGATATTTAGAAGCTAATAGATAGATTCTGTAACATAAAATTTGGATACTGTATGACTGAGAGATTGGAGGTTTCCTGTATGATATGGAATGGATAGAAATAGATAGACAGATTAGACAGAGATATTTTCCACTTCCTTTTCTTTTTCAGATTTGTTTTTGAGAAGCGGTTTTGGGGTTCTTTTTTATTTGCCTGTCATGACTGCACAGCTTAAACAGCATCACAGTGTGTGAAGTTAACATGCAGCTATTCTTAGCCAAGCTGTTAGATCTGGTTAAAAACAAATGTCTCTAACTTACCAATTTATCTGAAAAAAAGCAAGTCAATAAGACAAGAATACAAACAAGTCTTTAAAAAAATAAGATCATTAAACTGATTAGTTTTCTTTCCTTTAAATGCTAGGTCATGCTCTTATTATTTGTGACACCATGATGGGCTGTAATTAAATTCTGGCAAAATTTCTTCTCTTAAGGAATTTGAGCTACTACTGCAAAAACACACAGGAAACTATCCTTGCTACCAGAAATTCACATTTTTTTAAAATAAATAATGCACTCAGTAAATGTTGCCCCTTATGCGAATCTGCTGCTTTGCCAAGGGACTTCCATTTTTACAAAGTTGCTCATTACTGTCTCAGTTTCAGGACAGCATCTTTGCTCAAGTACAGATAAACTTGAAGAACATGCATTAGTTCTACTCTAATTAAGTGTATGCTTAAATAGTTTCCTGAACTGGAACTGTAAGAGTTAGGCTGACATCTTGATTTCACTCATGTAAAAATAGCAGCATGTGTATTAAAAAGATACCTTCCCAGTGCATGCCATTCTATTTTACATACATGTCCCTCTGTGGAGAAAATGAGAGGATAAATCTTGAGAGATGGGAGGTCATACTGTTTCAGGCATAGATGGTGGAAAGGCAAAACTGTCCACCAATTAGTACTGCCTCATGTGGTATGTTCATGCCTCTTCCCTTTCAGCATCAAGGTCAGGCTGATGCCCGGCCTGTGCACAATGTGCAAGGAAGACTCACAGACAGGATAATCAAGACCGCAGCAAATGAACTGAAATAGAACAAAATGCAATTTTGCAATCAGATTCATGAAACACTGTCCCTAGAGTAGGACAGGAACCAGAGTGTGAGTCATAGACAGCTCCTTCCTTCCCCCTTTCTCTGCTGGTGAAAAATGAGCTATGGAAGTCCTTCAGGGACAATTAGCTTCCTCAAAAATTTTGCTTTCCAGCACAGGAATCTGCACAGGCTTTTAACCAGCCATCAAAAAAATGATACCACTGTGGATTTACTTGCAAGCTGTACCTCTTTCTGTGGTCACTGTATAACCAATGGGTTTCCCTCTGAGAGTGCTGAGGTATCCGATAGCATGCGGAACTTACTTATGAACAAGTACTACATTAGGCTGTTTTGCAGTAGGCTTGTGTAGGTAGTTTTCCAATTGCACTTGCATATTTCAGTCAGCAAGAAAGATTCCTCTAGAAGAGTTGAAATGAATGAAAAATAAAAATCACATTAAAGTCTTCAGAACAATTAACCTCCGTATTTACAGATCAAAGAGACAAGTCCAAGAGTCCAAAGTTCACCTTAAGGGGCAATCTAGATGAAGACAACAAGTGATGAGAGGCGCTCTCTGCAGCTTCACACCTCTCCTCCAAAAGGTTCTCCCACAGGAGCCAAAACGTGGCCACACAAAGTGTGGATTTGGTACATAGGGAGGACAAAATTTCTGAGGAGGATAGTGAAATAAAAGCAGTAGGAAGTACTGGGAAACTTTTAAAATAAAAGAAAAAGAGTGTTGCTGTTTAATATCCCCATACAATATCTGACCTTGCAGCACCATCCCTAGTATAGATCTCTCACTAAAAGTGTTATCCTGCTTTGGTTACAACCAGTTAGTTGTCTGTTTTTATCTCTGGCTATCCAGTCCTGCTACTCAGCCTTTCTGCTATAAATTTTTTTTTTCTGAAGCTCAGCTATTGCTTCTCTGCTGTCTCTTCTTTTACAGAGCAGCTTATTATCTGCATCTTAGCCCCCTTCAAATGTCTTCTCCTCTGTGTTCAAAGGATTACAGGGCGTACTGGATGTTTCACTAGAGGTTAACACAATTACAAATCCAGAAATGCGCCAACAGTTTCATTACAACTGTCTGTGGGTCTGATTGCATTCACTGCATCCTGGGTAATATAATCACATATTTCTTTCTGAAATATAAAAGCATTGTAATGACAAAGAGGTAAACTATGTATAAATGAATATCTGTTAGAGAAAAGAAAGTTCATAATAATAGAATTTCCTTGTAAGAAACTATAACTGCCAAATTGACTTCTACAATTGTTTTGGCATAGAAAAGCATACACATTTTGGGGGAATATATTTTAATACTGAAAGATTTTATTTAAATGATGTAAGGAAGATTTCTCAGGATGATGAAGTGTATGAAAGAAATTTCTACATAATAAAAATCAATTAAAAATAAATAGAAATTAGAGGTGCAGAGGAACATGACAGAATCCAGATACATATTTCTGGTAATGTAGGAAAGTGATTATCAAAGGTTTGACAGTTTTCTAAGATAATAAAACATCCCGATAACTTCAGTGGTTTTAGTTCCAAATATTCAGACAACTGTCATAGCTCCATCAAAACAGCAAAAATGACTTATAATATTCAGAACTTGAAGTCAGAACTTGAAGAGCAAAGGAAGAATATGATGTTATGTCATATGGGAAAGGCAATATGTAGGCAGCTCCTTTCAAATGCAATTCGTTTTCAGCATGCATTCATCCTAGCAAAATGGAACTGCATGAATGTCCATGGAAAATGAACAGTCAAGGTGACATCAAGATGGATGAATGAATTCATCTAAAAATTCAACCCAACATTTATAAATCACACAAAGAGCTTTGTAGAACTTGCTTTATTCTGCCGTATTCTTCTCTGGCTTGTATCTATTAAAGATGCTGCTAGGCCTTTGTAGTCCTTGTTATTTAGGGTAACTCTACCTGCATGCAGTTGAAATATAGTAAGATCACACCTCACTGATCTTTGGAAGGGATCATCACCTAATAAGAATGACTATTAATTAGATTTTATTCAATTAAAAAATCATAGGCAAGATGAATGTGTTTTAAGTCTAGTCTGTAGATAGCAACAACAACAACAGAACAAATCAGTAAGTTAAGATTCTCAATGAAAGGATGATCACGAAAAATTTTGTTAGACTTCCTCTCACCTAAATATTGCTGTATAAAGGCAACAAACCTAGCTGTCACTGTCTTCCTCTACAGTCAACAGAGAGAAAGGCATCTTCAGGGGCATATTTATCTCATTTTATGATATATGTCTAAGATAAGTGATAGTTCCTATTTTTCTCCATTGACTACATAGAGAATCTGGCCAATTCCTTTGGTCTCATCACTTCTACATGAGTAAAGGTAACTCAAATGTAGACTATTCTTTGTCAGTAAATAACAGAAAATGCATATCCCTTGACTTGAAAATAGAAAGTTGAGAAGAAAAATGAAAGCTTTCACTCTGTGTAGCACACTGGCCTGACAAATGAAAATCAAGAGTCCCTTGTAGAGGCACTCTTCCACCCAAATGTCTTTAAGAGAAAATGGAATTGCTTGTGGTGAAGAACATTTACAAATCTGAGAGCAATTTTTATCCTGAAAGTGAAGGACTTCATCCTGATGCTAACATAAGAAGTTCAGAATGCTGCAATTACATGGTTTATATGAATAAAAGAAAGTTTAGCACAGTGTTTCTTAGTCATGTACCAGAAAATGAAAATAAAATAAAATAAAACAAAACATAATATAATATTCTATAAGTATTTTCAGTGTCTCAGCCAGGCACCAGAAGGTATAGACTGGCAATGTTTGAAATATACAGAACAGTTATTCATATAAAAAACAAAAACAAAACAAGTGAAAAAAAGGAACATTAGCTGTCTCAGACTTGACAAATATTTCAAGGTTTTAGAGGCCAGCATGAAAAACTGAGCAACTGTCAAAACAAGAAATCTAAAAGTTGATACTGACAGTATCTGATAACCATTCAGGCCACCTTGAGCAAATTCCACAGTAAAACCTTACCTAAGTGAGAATGTTCTACAGGCAGCTGGTCCAGATCATGAGAATGTACTTAGCCACTGCAATCCTGATTTGAAAATTATATGTCTTAATAAAACCTAGAATGTGAATATGAATGTGAAAACCCCTATAATTAACTAGCACTCCAAATAAGACACTATTCCATGTTAAAGAAAGATTTCATAAGTTCCTACTGAAGGAGGGAGGGGGGAAGGAGAGGAAGGAAATGCTTTCAAAAGCATTGGTCCTGCTCAGATAAATGCTTGACAGCTCGGGTGTAGAACGGTAAACAAGTGCCTATTTCTCCTCAGGACCAAGACTGTACTGGCAAAACTAACAATTTTGATGACAGCCTTCCCAGAGAGGCCAAGAGCTGAAAGAAGCGTGAGCTGCCCTCATAACCTTAGACTAGATGGATATCAACCTGTTATCTACGGACTCCAGCGAGCCCACAGTATATTCCTTTGGGGGTCCAAGAAAAGTATGTAGGAAAAAATGTTTCACGAAGACTATGCAATTTCTATACAGGTAGAATTTCCAAAGGGCTTCTAACGTCCACATGAAAAATTTGAAAAAGCTGCTAGAAAGTATCTATTCTTTCCAGCTCAGAGCTCAGAGCTCCAGTTAGAAAAAGCTTATGTAGCTCCCCACTGAATTGCTGAATGCAATATATTTGAATGGTCAGTGGACAAAGGCTTCTGGATAATTTTTTTCAAACAATCCAACAGTGCTGCATGTTTTTATTTAAAATTTTTTTCAACTAAAAATTGAAATTTAGCAGGGCATGAGTCCAATTGGACCAGTTGTTTATTGCATTTTTTAAAGATTAATATGTTCTAATTGTATAAACTAAATATTTATCCATTAGATAGCTTTTAAACCTCATTAGGAACCAGATTCTTGTCTGGGTTAAAGTGACAAAGCTTAGCTGAAGTGGAAGTATCTATTGCACTTTGTAAGCTGGTCCTAAATGTTTCTTATACTTTAATGATACTTAAAACACATATAGAGCCTATCTGTATTAATCTAATGACTTTAATGTAAGAAGGCACTGAAATTAGATTGGTATCTAATCAGGCACTTAGTGCTCTATTTTTTACATCAAACAGCTATGGGATAAAATACATGAAATATTTAAAAGGTCCTTAGAGCAAGGACTAAAACACAAGGACTGAACACAGATGAACGCCTCAGCCACTCATGTGCATTTACTATCCAAAACGGAACAAGGTCAGAAAGGACAGGATGCAGCCACAGTACGAATGGGTGGAAGAGAATGGAGGTTGGAGGGAAGCTTGCAACCAGAATGGATGCACACATCAAGATAATGACTTAGCAATCTTTTTTTCCCCACAGTTGCTGCATTGTTTCAGAGAAAATGGAAAGTGTTTATTCCTTAGGCTGATACATGTAAAAAAAAATTTTAAGAAGGAGTACAGATAAAGCTATTTCTTAAGACATACAAAAATGACAGATGTACTTAAAGACAACAATAATTTCTCTGAAACCATCAGAAAATAAAAACATTATTTAAAAAATAAGCTTATCTTTTGGGGTTTTTAGTAGTGTTTCACTTTACACAAAATTTTAATTAGAGATTAGTTTTATTCTTGTAGTTCTGTTGATAGATTTGAGGCAAGCGACATACATCATTAATTGTATTGTACAGGGGATCGCATTTCAAACAAGAGTTTTGTCTGACCAAGCTCCTACAGCCTGTCTGATTGTTGTGGAATTGTCATTAAATGGAAATGATGTCAGAGTATTGAACCTAATGTTATGTTTCCAAATACTATGAATAATATTACAGTAGCTTTAATTAATTTCATAGCAAAAAATGTCTTTAAACAAAGCAATGATATTAGTCCTGGTGCCCTGGCCAAATTCCGATCTGGTTAATTGCATTCTGCTTACCTACTATTTCTCGGTAGTTTTAATCGGATACATTTGTGTACCTTACTGTTTGTTCAAGCTGTACATTGACATTTTGATGCTGTACATTGTCAGCTCGTTGCTGTCTGTCATCCCAGAGTCAGCTGTCTTCCATTCCTGACTATCAGAGCACTATTAATCAAGCCATGACTACAGTACATGACCTTGAAAAGATTTCTTTCCCTCTTCCTTCCTCCAGTTCATCAAGTTACTTCAGTACTGCTTAACCTAGCAGCTGAGCATAGATACAATTTATCTCACTGTTTCTTAAACACAGAGTGCTCATTCAGGTCCCAGCCATGACAAAACTGCTGCCGGAGTCCATTAGCGTGTGCTTCAACCTGGGTACAGAGATGACTGCCCACACACTAGTGTTTCAGCCTGGGTCAGTGGGGCACTTTGAAGAAAATCTCCTAATCAACTTCACTTAGTGTGCTTTGCTTTGAATTGTGGACTGGTCTCTGAGATCATGACCTGCACTTTGGATGAAACTTAAGGGGAAGAGATGCTCCAGGAGCATATCTCATACACTTCAGCACTAGCTGAGCATGCAGTCAATGGTCCTGGAGTAGAGCTAGTCCAAAGTGAAAAAAAAAAAGACATCAGTTTCTCAGAGTAAACTGTTTTACTCTACAGCTTCACTCCTCTTGGTTCACATTACTTGCTTGTGTAGACATAGTCATATTCAAATGCTTTATTCAAATTAGCAGATTTGAATTGTACTATCTTACTAGTCTTTGACGTAAGGGTGTTCCATAGCTCAAAATCTGGATGGCAAATCATTTGAGAAAAATGTTCTTCTAACACTGCAGCATTTATTGACAGTTGCAGAATAGTTATGGAGGAAAAGGTTCTGAAGACCTAATTCTTGGCTCATTAAAGGGTTTTAAACTAATTATGACCTTGATTTGGGATTGCCTTTATATATGTTTAGGCAGGATCTTTAGTGACAACAATGTATAACAATTTTATTGCATCTGTCACATCTCAAAGATTCATTTCTCTCATTTCTACTCTCTCTCTCATTTTTACTATCATTATCAAAAGCTTCCTTATGCCCTTTGGTCTTGAGGGTCACTTGTGATATTCAACGCAGACATTCATGCACATCAGTTTTCCTGTTTGGGATACCAGACAAGACCATTAGGGAGTATGGAAAACATTTAAATTGGGCATGCACTTTTGTTTCAACTGTCCCCTGAAGCACATAGGTGAAATATTTGATTGACTCTTTATAAGATAGGTAATTGATAATAAGTAAAGCCTTTTTTATTCTGAGATATACAAAATTACTGCTGTTGGAGCCGTTGCTTTTCCCAAGCCAATGATGTAATATTTTAACAGATGGCTCCAAAACTTCAAAGCTTAACTGATGGGCTATCTTTCACAGTGCTTATAGCAGAAGGGGCTCAACATGAGATTTTTCTTGGCCTAATACTGGCATAAGCAATCATTGAAACACTCAGATCTAAATCTTAAGTCTCCTGGAGTAAACAGAGATTTCGATGTCCAAGTTTAATTCAGTCCCAAAACTTTAAAAGTTTTGAATCCAGAAGACTAACTAACAAGAAACAATTATGTCAGAGATCTGCATATTTTGTCTACTATCTGCATTGACAGCGATCAAAATATAAATGCCCAATAAAACATGAGATCAGAAAATGATACTGCCAAAGATAACTGGAAGAGAGCCTTCATATCACTTAATGAATACAAATAATGTTGCTGGAAACCTGATCTGTAGATAACAGTAGATAAAAACATCATACTCCCTCTTGGTATCAGGTGCAATGTTCTATTCTCTCAGTAGAACAAATGAATCCACATCCCTCCCGCATCTCGTATATAAAGTATCTCAGGAGCTACACATATTGTGCTGAATGCTGCACATGATGCTTTTTTTAAGATCTCAAGCTAAGTGTTAAGCTAGAATTGGATTGCCACCATTAAGGTTTTGTCACAGTCTGATTTAGGGAGAAAGTCAATGGTCTGGAAACAGATGTGAAATTCTTAAAATGTACTTCATCAGATCTTCAAAACTGATTTCAGGCTTAACACTGCCTTGGATTTTCTCAAGGCAAAAGGAAGAAGATAAATAAAGGCGGAGAAGAGTGACAGGATAAGTGGTAAAAGAGAGATAAGATCATGTGAGCACAGATGCTAATGAACTGAAAAATACCACTTTATTAAGCTGTTACATATGTCTGAACAGAAGGTAAGTCAGTCATTTGAAAGCAACTTTCGTGTGTATAAAGAGCCTCTTAGACTTCCACACAGAAACTTTTTTATTCCTCATTCAAAGTTTCTGCTTAAGATTATGGACATTTTCCATCTTGTATTAGCTCACAACCAAGCCATTTCTAAGATGATCTTTCTCTCATTCACTGTCTTGCACACATACATACACACACACGTGGAGGAAAGGGAGAAGAAGCAATGGGAAAGGTGAGAAAATTTTACTCCAAATTCTAAAAGCCACAGTCAATGCCCTCATAGTCAAAGAAATCTATTGCTGTATGGGTGGTGCCAGCTGGAGTCTTGCATCTCACCTTCTTACATGGATATTCTAATAACACAACTACTGGCTTCTCAGGCAAAAATAATCTTTTATGTATTTATCTTAAACTAGAATTGGTTTCAGTCTGGCTTAAGAAAACTTTAACTGAACATTGTACATTTACAGAAAAAAATCTGGCTTTAATGGAACTTCCAAAGAAAACAGTTTTTTTATCACTAAGATCCTGGCTGAATCTTTTTCTACACTTAATAGATAAATAACATCCAAATAGTGGAATTCATTTACAAGTAAAAAGCAAGAACATTTGGATGCTTGGCTAAGACTACTTAAAGATCCATATTATCTGAATCAAATGTACTGCTAAGGCTTTATTTATTACTGATCCTAGCGTGTTGCTCTTTGATTAAACCTCATTTTGTGCTACTAATTCTCAGTAGTACTGCACAACATATGTTACAGAAATCCCTAAGGTAGTCAAGGGAAAACGAACCCAAAACAGCAGAGAAGTCACTTACCTGTCTGAACTCTTCAAGATCTATTTTGTTTCCCACCAGCACCAAGGGGATGTCATAGGTGTGCCGGACACGATAAATGAGTTCCTTAAACTCAGCAGCTTCTTGAAAAGATTGGCGGTCTGTGATGGAATAGCAGATAATGAAGCCTTCTCCGCCTCGCATATATTGGTCCCTCATGGCTGTGAATTCTGCCTGTGGAATAAGAACATGCACAGCAATTTGGCAGACAAAATTATCCATCTGTAAACAGTGGACTTCCTGAAAACTTTCCCCATTCCCCAAATAATTGTTTTAATGTTTTAAATATTGCTTGCCGACACTCGTGCATTCTTGGCGCTCCTCATCGTGGATAATACACCACCAGGATTTCTTTTAGGACATTTACTCCTTTTTCCCCTCAGAGGAATCTGTCCTCTAAGAATATCAACTTCCTGTACTGGTTCCTGCATATAGCAAATGCTGTCTTATATATTTCTTGAACCTTCTACAGCACTTCTGGTACACGCAGATGACTTGCAACTCAACGGATACTAACAAGTGTAAAAGAAGAGCTATACTGCTGTCTAGGGATAGGAGGCAGGTACAAACTCCTTATTATGCACTTGATTCAAAAGCCCAGTAACATCAAAAAGACATTCACTGACTCCCACCAGCTTTGGAATAGTGCCTAGAAAAACAGGAATGTAATCTGCAAAAAAACCTGCTCTTTTAAATGTTTCCAGAGAAGCTGCGGTTTTCAATTCAGTGTGGGATAATACCACTAAAATGAAATGAACAATTCTGAATAAAGAGAGAACTACCTCAAAACTTCTACTCTTGCATTTTTATTTATTTGTGTATGTATTTATTTTCAGAGCAACATTTTTGGTTAACATTACATTTTTTAAAAAGTATTTAAAGAGTGCCACACTCTAGAAAAATGAGTTTTATTTTAAAAAAAACCTAGTCTTAGATACTGTGGCTTGAGAATATGTTTTAAAGCCAGTTTCTTCTTCAAGCTTGTTTGCTCTTCTTGATCACAGCCCACAATAACCCAATGTCATGGCAACAGTCGGTCAGAATCAGAATTCTCCTGACAGAATCAGTTCTCTAGAGATATTAAGATGCAGGAAGGTCTGATAAAGCAAGGAATACACATATCAATGTTGGACCATTCCTAGGAGCAGCAGCATACAATATCAAGTCCTGAAATTTTTACTCTGTTGAGAATTTAGCCTAGGATTTTTTAAAACAGTTTCAGTTTTTTAAATATATATATATATATATATATATATAGCCTCAATTCTTACTGAAAATTGAAGGGAAATGGATCGCTCATGCTGTTTTAAAAGTCTCGGCCTTAAATCTCTTTCAGTAGTCACTCATGTTGATTGATAATGCTTGCTGTGAATAGACTTTCGTGTTGACCATTATCATTTATTCATGATGTATCTTTTACCCAAGGGCTTTCTTATATATCATTCCAAATATTTCACCTGCTATGGGAAAAAGTTAATAGACTAAGCTCCAAAATAGCAGACTAATAGGCAATTTAAGGGTAGGATTCTGCTTTGAGACTTACTCAGAATTTCAGAATGTCTAAGCTAACACCACCGGCATCCCAGGAGAGTTTATTAACTGTGGAGCTACATGATAGTGTGGGTTAGGCCATGCTCTACCCCATCCTGTTGAAACTGGATGTGTAAGAAGTGGGGTAGTGGTGGGGAGAAACACAGAACACATCAGACAAGAAGGATGCTACAGTCTGTTGGTTAGGGCAAGAAAATGAACGGAGAGCTGGTCTTTGTTCTCAGATCTTTGCCTGCCATTTACATTAGATAGCCACTGGATTAAGCAAAGCAATACCAAACCAGAGACCAGACCCAAAGTCTCCCAGTTATCAGCAGAAAGTGTTAATGACTAAGCACAGAGACATACTCTCTCTTCCTTAATTTCCCCCAGATCCTAGGCTTTCCTGCCGGAACACGGATCTCTCCACCTATCCCCCAATTTTATTTTCTATTTGCATCCCTCACCTAGAACTATTCTTTCCTCTGATTAGAAGGACACTCTCCTCTGTTGTAGGAGTTGAACAGGGCCAGGATCCCCTCAGGCTGGAGAGACAATGGAAACCTCACCTAGAGTTAAGCTTGCAGATTAAGGCTTATTGATTTAGTTGCCTGTGTGCGGTTGTAGGCTGGTATCTAAGCTCCCGTTATATTTAATGGAAAACCAGTCAATACAATTAGCAGACTACAAATTGCTTCTACTGATGAAAAATACTTACGTATTTGAGGGTGAGCTGAGCATTTAGACAACTAAATCAAGCCTGTAGCTCCCATGTAGACACTTAAAAGTAGATATATTGGTCTGGAACTTAAATCCCAGCCCAGATGTCCCCTCTTCCTGGGTTAAGGCTTTCATATGTCAACTACTATAACATTGTACTATCTTGCTCAGCCTTTTACAAAAGATGAGCCCTGCTCAGTGAGATGATCCACCTCTAAGAAGTGCTCTTAACTTTAGACATTCATTTATAGCCCTAAAGGGCAAACAAAGAAGGAATTCAGACACATATTTCTGCTTAAGCACTAAGTCACTTGCTGCACCATGCAGACTCCCAGGATCACTCCCCAGGAATGCTTAATGGCTTTGCTTTACTGCCAAAGAAGTCTGGGTTCCTAGTTTTATGCACCGTGAATCATTCCAAAGGGACAAAGTGCTCCACTTTTAGCCACTGACATTCTTGAGTTGGAGTCACCTATGTAGGTGTTCTGGTTCATACCTGGGCATAATTATGACTGCATGGATTGAATCAATTTACTTCTGCAATTTTTTTATTATGACATGTTATTTCAGTTGATGTATTACACTAAACAGCCAAAATACTTTAGTGTCATGCTTGCAGTGATCCATTTTTGCATGCACTAATTATCATATGCAAAGTGGACTGGGGACACCCACATGTATTTTTTGTTGTTGTTAACTCAATTAGTCATTTTCTTTCTTTTTTTTTTCACCTTGATTTTCACCTAATAGTTTTTTTTCCCTTGGCATGATGGCTCATTATAGAGTCAAGGTTAAATATAAAAGAAACAGAGGAAATATAAAAATAAAAACACTGAACAATCTCCAAAACCTTTGGGTCCATCTTGAGCCCTTTCTTAGATTTCCCAAATGCTCCTTTTTTCTGTTTACCAAGAACCCCAACATAATAATATATATTGAGAAAAAGAATAAATACAATTCCCAATAAATATAATATAACCCTTGCAATAATATATGTATATTAAACACAAAACACAGGACTAAGATGTAATTAAATCTCTCTGATCAATTTTTAGTTCAAGTCCTATTCCAGATTTCACAGCTTACAAGCATCTCTACAGCAAGCAGAACCAAAACATAAATCCATGTTCACCTGGATTTTGTGGAAATTCAGAGGTAGATGGAGATGGAACCAAAGGTTTTGGAAGTTGCTCGATGCTTTTATTTTTGTATTTCCCCTGGTTCTCTTCTAAAAGAAGCAACTACGTATCTGTGCAACTGGCACACTAGTATCTTCTTCAATTTTTTCCTGCTATTATTGTGGCTTTTTTGTTAATTATTCAGGAATGGTACTAGATGCCACTTGTTACTAATAGGAGAAAAAACTAAAACATTTCCATGTCAGTAAATGCCAAAGGGAATAGACAGGAGGAAATCACACCTCCTCAAAATGAAATCAATTCTAAGAATTAAAGTGAAGATTTGTCATGCTTGTAACACTTTGCAGCTTGACATTAGTCTATAACATTCTCTTGTGTATTATGACTAAGACTTAACTGAAAAGTGTGATAAGAAACCTTTTGAAACAAAAGCGTCTTCCTACTGCTGTACTTCAGAAATAGAAGCAAATTTTGATTGAAACAGAATAAAACTTTTTTCAAAGTTGAAAGAAGGCAGCATAACTTTCTTTTCTTTTTCTAATAAATAAAATTGATTGCAGAAAAAGCTGATACTTATCCTTGTATGACAATATGTAAGTCAATGTGTTGTTCAAGAAAGTTGGCAAGAAAATCTCCCCATGATTATTTCATTCCCAAATGGATGTAACATTTGCCTTTTTCCAGCCATCTCATCTGATCTTTCAAAGAAGACAGTGGCCTCACAGTGACATCAAGCAGCTCCCTCAACATGCTGAGATGCATCCCATCCAGCTACATCAAATTGCATTCACTCAGCTTAACTAACTTCTTCCCAAACGACTCCCACCCCCACCCAAGGGTAGTATATCTCTTCCTCAAATTTTCCTCCTAGGCATGAAGACGTGGGAGGTCTAGTATCAAAACTTGCCAGTAAAGGCTGGGGTAAAGAAGGTCCTGCATGTGTTAGTCCTTTCTGTCATTAGGCCACCCACTCCTTTCAGCAGCAGGCCCACATTTTTCCTGTTCTTCCTTTAGTTACCAGGGTACATTTGGAAACCCATTTGGTTGCCTTTCACATTTCTCAAAAGTTTCGACTCCAGCAATGCTTTGGCCTTCCTAATCCCATCTGTTCATACCCAAGAAAGACTTCTATATTCCTCTTTGGGAGGCTGTCCCTGCTTGTCAATGCCCTCTTTTCGTCTTAGATTTTAAGAGAACAACTTAGTGAGGAAGAAAATAGTCATCCCCTGCTTTATCTCTGTCATCCTGATCTATCCTCTTTTATCCTGCTTTTCATAAAGAGCAAGATGTGTATTTTTTAATTAGCTTTTAAGTTCATTTTGTTTCCATACAAATAGAAAAACTTTTGCCCAGCTCAGAATAGCAATTGTCATGAAATAACTTCTTCCACATCACCATTTTACACCAGCAGAACTAAGAACGGAAGCCAAGTCTCATATCCCAGTCTTACACGTTAGGCAATAGGCAGCCCTGTCAGCACGTAAAGGATAAGAGAGGAAGGAGGGGAAGGGAAGAAATAATAATAAAAAAGGACATAAGCAATATACAGGGGGTCACTGTATGTTTCTCTTTTCCATGCATGGTGGTATGCTTGAGGAGGAAATGTGGTGCAGTGCTTAGAAGTGCAGTGCTTGTCTGCACTCCTCAGAAGTGTAGTGTTTAGAAATTTAAAGATGCAGCACCTCAGAAACAAAGGTGTCATGTTTTTCAAACTACACACGCACTCCACACATTTTGATGTCTGTTGTTTTTTTACGATCTTGGCTTGTATCTCCGGAAGAGGTCAGTGCGTCCCCAGGGAGGCCATCCTCACAGTTTGAGAAATGCCACTTTCTGTATCTTCTTGTCTTATGTTCTGCTTGACTTTAGAAGCGGGAATCTGCTAACAGATGTTCTTAATCAAAGCTGTCTCCCTGATTACCACAGGGGTCATTCTTATTATGAAGGCTTTTTTTACATTTCTAGTGAACACCAGGGGGGTGTTCCTGGAAACAGGCAGGATATTGTTCGTCTATGACAATGAACAAACAAGGATAAAATGAACCAAAAGGACACAGGAAACTTAGTGTGGAAAAATAAATCCTTCAAAAAGTGAGAGAATCAAAACTATATGTCATATATCATAAAAGAAGCACATCAAAATATACCAATACACTGTTTTTATTCAGAAATTTGTTTATGAGACAAAAATTTCTTCAGTCTCAGGAAAGATATTTCCAAGATGATGAAAAGTTAATTTTTAGCTGCAAATGCTGTTTCAAAGCCAAAGTGCAATCCTCCCTTATCTCTCCGTTAATAAAATCTCTGTTAATAAATATCACAGCTGACTTCACTGGAATTACATATCATTCATCTGTCACAGTTTGATCATGAACTGTGCTTTTCCTTTACTTTCTGAAACATTTAACTAAGGAAAGTTTATAACAATGACTGAGAAGTGTTGTGATATTTATTTGCTATTTTACTACTTTCTTAGTCATCTTTTTGTGTGTAAAAGCAAGTAGCCTTTAGAAGCTTTTTAAAGTTTCTTTTCTTGCAAGTAGCAATAAAACTGCAGCTGTTAAGTTCAGAATAAGCAAGCTTCCAGACAGGAAGTTGCATGGCTATTACATCTTAGAATCACCACCATTCAGCTACTAATATAGACAAAAAGGACAGGACTTTTTTCATCTGACTTCTGCCAATGAACAGGTGGCACCTATTCTACATCAGTCTTCAAATTGCTGTCTGCAGTCAACAGAGATGACCAGCTCCAGAGAGTGATTCATTCCATCCTGAGAGACGTCTTTAAGACATCAGGGATGACTTTCCCTCTTACCTCCCTCTCTACTTTAGCTGTACAGAATTAGCACAGACTAAGTGCCTGTTCCGCACTCTGAGACCTACATATGGGCCACAGCCCCCACTCAGTCATATCCCTCATACATTTGGATAATAAGATTTATCTTCCTGTTCATTTTTAAGTTTTCATTTGGCTTCTGCAAGGCTGTTGTGTTTCCAGTGGAGTTCTTTAGGTCAGGAAGAAATAATACTTAAGCACCTAGACATAATAGATGATTTTTCCCATCATGGCATGCAGTAGTGGGAGGTGCTATTCCTCAGCAGGAGATGAGGTACATTAGGAGATAACAAATAGATATCAAAGTTTCAAACCTGCTACCTTTGCCTGCACAACCTTACCATGCACCAGCTACAGGTTACCAATGATGACGGAACAGAAAACAAAAAAAAGCACTGAATGGTATCCGCAACCTATCACTTCACTTTTCTGGCTTCCCTCCTTTTCCCAGTCATCCTTTGCAAACAGCACAGACAAAAGGGATTGTACAGCAAAATGTACAGAAAGAAGTTTGCAGCAGGTGGTACTAGGCCACCTGTGCCACCCGAAACCATCTGCCACATCACTGAGAGGAAGGAGGAGAGCTGCGGACAGCTCAGACACAGACTAAAGAAAATGCCAGGGCTCTGACTTAAATACTGGAAGGCAGAGATTGATTCTGCCTTGCACTAAGTCTCCACACTCTTCTAGCTGTATATCAACCCCCCTCTCAAGATCCCTTTTGCCTGCTCTAGCAATGATCCAGAAACAGTTCAAAATGGGATTAGTATAAACGAGAATTAGCCCACGAGCCTGCAGTAGAAGTATATTATTATTATTATTATAATCAGTCCCTTGATTAATGATCAGTCAGTCTCTCTTGCCTTATAACTACAACAAGGAATCCTGTTATAAAACAGCAATATCCCTCTTCTTCTTTGAATTTGTAGTGGGGACAAAATGCACATCACAGAAGATGGGAACAGTACAAAGATAACATGAAAGATGCAGTCCATGTTCCTAGCAGACTAATGTCTTTCTGAACTTAATCTGACAGCCTTCCAAGGCAATATTATGAACTCCACATTGTACAAAATCAGTAGCTTCTCCTTAACTCTAGGAATGTAGAACAAATAAAAAGTTGAGACGGATATTGAAATTAATCCGTAATTTGGAGGGCAACCGACAGCAACATCAACCCTGCTGAACTCACTGCCTATTTATTTGGCCATTTCTCCACTTTCTTAAACTACTTTATTTATCTGGAGAGGGAAACAGACAGGAAGAAGGAGAATATTTATGACAGGCAATCTGAGCTGGAAAATGTAGGTATGATTTTTGGTTTTGTGACAAACAGTAGCATCACTTCTTAGCTGCTACTTTTCAGGGTTTTCTGAGGGCAAGTGCACACTTTGAAAACTGAAGAGATAAGCTCACCCAGGTAGATCAAATGAAAGGGACTCTTCAGCACCTCAAGACCTGGCCTATGGGGAAGAAGACACTCTAAACTAAGCGTGTCAACTGAATGGATAGTCAACAAGTTAAAAAACAAGGTAAGGCTCAGACTGAACATGCAATGCAAACATGGTTTTATTGCCCTAATTTTGCAAAATTTGGGCTGAAAAATTCATAGATTTCCCTCTCCTATTCTTCTTCCACACTTACCTTCTTCAGCATCAATCTGATCCCTCTAATAAAAGGCCTTCAATCCTAGACAGGAGCTGGTATTACACTAGACCTCAATTCATGCTTATTTCTGAAGAAGACTAATGGATTTGCCTGGAAAGAGATAGATTCCTCCACACTGGTTAATACATCTTTAATCTCTGAGTGCTGGAGAGACTTTATAAACCTTTGAATTTGTGAAAATAAAGAATGAATTAATTAAAAAAAAAGTCTTTATTTCTTAATCTAAGTTACTATACCAGGTTCATTCCTGTGGGCATTAGCCTCATCTTCATTCAGATGGGTCTGAGACTTTGATTAGGTAAGTGTAAATTTTCACCATGTCTAAAAGCCACCAGAGTTTGTGGTGTTAGTTTGATACTGGCTTCTTTAAATCATTGTGAGAAATCTCTTTCTATCACTTGTGAATTCATGCCTTTTTCTAAATGAGGACTTAAAGGTTCAGGTTCCTCTTCGCTTTCCAGTTATGATACTTCTTCCCATCATATCTAGTACTGCTCCCATTCACAGACACTTCAGGATTAAGTCTTATGAAAGGCAAGTGGAGACGTATCTTCACACCCTGAACACTAAGGGATCGCTATTGCACAGCCCCAGTGGCTAGTAGCAGAATATCTTGTATTCAGTTGCTGCTCTGTATTCACACACTGCTCTGCTTTCACTAGTGCTCTGTTAGTCACAGAAATTAAACATCTTAGCTAGGTTTTAAAGTAAGATTGAACCACATCAATCTTGTAGAAAAAAATAAGTAAAGGAAAAACAAATAAAGAAAAAAAGACAAATCAGAAAAATTTTCCAATAAAATAACACAGCACTCTGAAAAATAACACCACAGAACAACCCCCTTTCCCACTAAAGACCTACTAAATAACCTGCTCTGGCACTCTGACTCTCTCTCTAGAAGTAGCTTCTCTTCATTGATGCTCCCACTCTAATTGCCCTCCTGCCCTCAGGTGATAATGTATTTGCCAGTTTGCTGCACCTGTGCTACAAGCAGAGCTTTATTAATCCTGCTTTTCTAAAAATGGCAAACAGCTTGTCATATCCACTAATGAATATATACAGTCCATCACTGGGAGTTCATATTGACTTTCCATTCACCCCAAAATATGGATGAAATCACCATATCAGTTCTCCACAATGCGAGTATAAATGCCTCAGTACTACAGTCCTAACTCATAGAACTGTCTTTTTCTTTCATATTGATGCTAATGGCTTCTTCCTTAGGGAAAAACACCTTAGTAATTTTCTCTTAAATGCATGCACTGAAGCAATCTTCATCGTTAACCATCTCTAAAACCCCCAACTGCATTTAGTTTATTGTGCCCCGTAAAACACTTTTTTCCCCCTCCTCATTAGTATGCAAGAAAGAATGAGGCTGATTTTCACCTTTTATCACAAATGCATCATAAATGGTAAAGGGAAAGAATTAATAGCTCGGTAATTACATTTTAGTAAACAGCAGGGGAAAAAAAGACAACAACCCACTAGTGAAGAGGTAATGACTGCAGCTGCAAGCAAGGGCTCACCAGGGATTCCAACAAGCTCTTGTCAGCTTACATGGGGATTGCTGACTTTCCATCTTCCTCATGGAGGCTGGTGCAGCCTTGCAGAGGTAAAGCACAAGTCTACGGAGTCAGACATGCCATTGCTCTGATAAATGTCTGCAAATGGTATTCTGGCTTGCATATATATTCTCTCATGATGACTTCCATAACAAGTTTGCTTACCTTAAAAATTTCACAACATAGGTACTTTCTCGCCCTTCCCTCATGCCCTACTCATCACCAGAGATACAATCTGAATGAAGAATCAAAGAAAAAAAAAGAAAGAAAGAAAAGAAAAAAGAAGCAAGCAAGCTGTGTGGTGGCTTCTTTTAGACATCTGTAGTATTTAGTCAATTGTGGACTCATTCTTGCCACTGAAATTTAGCTCAGTGATTATCTGAAGGATGTGATCCCTGGGGACTACATAAATCATCACCAATATAAATGCAAAACAGTTATGTTATAGTTGCATTGATTTTGTATTGCTCACAGGATTAAAATCTGGTATGACTGTGACAGAAAAGGCCTGAGTTGTCAGGTCCCTATGGCTTAAAGATTTATTCCAGTACAAAGGAGATCCTACCATTCTTTTTTCCTTGCATTTGCACTAATGTTTCCAGTACAAGTGAGCTAGCTAGGCAGAATTAAGTGCACAAAAATAGTCACTGGATTGGCATCTACAGATGTCCAACAGAACGCCACTCTCAGTGACCTTCTGGGGGCTTGTGGAGACAGAGCCCTAGCTGGAACAGCGGGAACATGTGCCACCTCAACTGTGCACAGCTCATAAAATGTGCCCAAGGTACATTCATATGCAGTGTAGCTATCCTGCACTAAAAGATGGTCCTGCCTCAATACTAGCGTATAGGACACATCTCAATAAACTCCAGATATTTACAATACAATTGCCCATATCTTATTTAGTTGCCTCAACTCCCTTCATAGTCAATGAAAAGACACAAGCCCAGAAAGGTGTCTGATTTATTTTAAACATTTATGTTAAACTGAGAGAAACTATGCCATCGAAATACTTCTTTCTTTTCAGCAATTATAAAAGCAATCTAAATGATCAGCTAAGATATAAAAGTCTACATTTTGGATAGCCTAAGCTAGATAAGGGTAGTCCCTCTTGGGACTACCAAAACACACATCACCAGATATGATGTGTGTCCCATACCCCTACACTTACTGCATGGCATGGCATGGCACTTGTGCCATGAGCACACACACCAAAGCCATGGCAGTTGTGCCTTGCACATCCTCGCATTTATAATCATTAAAACTTGCCACCAAAAAATGACTTGGAACAGAGCAAGTGTCATCTTGAAGAAATATATCCTGAAGCACGGTTGGGACAGTTTTCAAGTCCTGCTTGAAAAGTGGGACACGGAGATAATATCAAGTAAAGGCCAAAATAACAAAGAGAGTTACCAGATGTAGTAACTCCCTCCCTGAAGTGAGAAAGAAATAGTAGAAATTATAGAAATAACATGTTTTGGGATATTCTCAGCAGGGACACCCATAATGTCCCTAATTTCACCCTATAGTCTTATATCTGAAGAGGTAGAGCTGTAATGCAGAAAGAGGATGGTAGGCAGGTCTCCACTCCCCTGGATGCTATTCCAATTTGGGGATGGGGCTTCAACTCCCATAGAAGAGAGAATGGGTTTGAGATGAGATGACAGGAAGGGGAAGAAGGTAAGGCATACACAAAGAAACTAATGAAATCAGAGAATGCAAAGTGATAGTACCTGACCCTAGACTTTGGTACTAGTTCTACTGTATGTTAAGCAGCATTTTTGGGGAAAACATTAGGCCAGATTAGGCCACCGGGCAAAATACAATGTGCCTTGGATTCAGTGCAGTGAAACTGCCATGTTCTCTTCCCTTCCCCTTCCCCTTCCCCTTCCCCTTCCCCTTTTCCTTTTCCTTTCCCTTCCCTTCCCTTCCCTTCCCTTCCCTTCCCTTCCCTTCCCTTCCCTTCCCTTCCCTTCCCTTCCCTTCCCTTCCCTTCCCTTCCCTTCCCTTCCCTTCCCTTTCCCTTTCCCTTTCCCTTTCCCTTTCCCTTCCCTTCCCTTCCCTTCCCTTCCCTTCCCTTCCCTTCCCTTCCCTTCCCTTCCCTTCCCTTTCCTTTCTCCTTTCCTTTCCTTTCCTTTCCTTTCCTTTCCTTTCCTTTCCTTTCCTTTCCTTTCCTTTCCTTTCCTTTCCTTTCCTTATGAATGGATAAGAAACTTCAATGGGAACAATTCTTCTCTAACAATGCAAATTAATATCTAACTTTTTATGGAACTGATCTTCACTCAGCATACACATATCCATTAGCAAGATAGCTAAGTTTCAGAGTAAATCAGGGGCAGTTTAACTGAAGATAATTTACTTCCAGTGAGGTTAACGAAATGAAGTTCCATTTTTGGACCCACAGCCTGCCTGTCTGCCTGTAAAACAGGACAATGGTTTTCATTTCTTCAGAAAACAGCTGTGAGAATAAAGACCATGGTCCAAAACTGTAGTCATGAGGTATCTAGCTTAGATCAATAGATCCTGAAAGATGCTGAGTAGCTCCTGAGAGATACCAAGACTGTCCTATGCAAGGACACAGCTTGCCTACAATTTTGCAAGCAGAGTTTGACTTCTTTAGCTTGTTTAAAGGTGTAAGTCAAATGTCATATTGTAACTAAGACAGAAGATCTGATTTCTTACACAGGCACAGCCAATGTATCTACTGATGAGCTTTCGGTTTTTGTCTTTTTAGAAGGAAAGATTGCTGCCTGGCATGGTTTGTTTCACATCATCCTGCTGTTCTGGTAATGGCATGGAATTCCTGTGGCAAAAATTTATTCTCCTTAGCCATTAGGCACAAAACAAAACCAGGCACAAAAATCTATGCAAACTGAGGAAGCAAGAAAAATACACATCGGAAACATATCCAGTTAAAAAAAAAAAAAAAAAAAGTGTTCCATATTTTCATTAATTATTTTCTTGAATTTCAACTTTGTTTTTCACTTCCTCTTCTATGGACCTGCATAGCTGCAAGAGTGTTCTTAAAATTAAACATGAGAAGTGACAAGCAATGAAGTTCAAACAGAAATATTTACTGATTTATTTATTTATTTATTTATTTAGGAGATGCCACTTACAGGTTCTGCAGTACGTGCTGGAACTTCAACTGTGAAAGATGGCTTTTGTTTTTAGGCTTTTCCACATCTGCTAGTGTGAAGTAAAAACAATATCTTTAAAATGCCTTTTACTGACAGATTCCTCATGCACTTTTGCAGTTCAAAGTTTTGGATGATTCAGATAAAAACTGAATATGCAACTTCTTGCTCTTTTCTTTTCCTTTCTTCTTTTTGTCTGGAGATACCATCATTCAATGTACTGGTGTAGCATCCAAGAGCTACAGAATAGCTTGAAACACAAACAAGTTTTGTTGAGTTATGGTTGTTTGGGCTAACCCACTTTTCCATTTCCACCAATCCAAAGCCTGAGAACATCCTCCTTGGCAAAAGGCTCCTCTCTTGGTCTTTTGTTATTGTCAAGTCAAATGGCACCAGGTGGTGTTGTTACACGCACTTGTTTCCTTAGCCTGCAAGCCAAGTTTTTAGTTCTGGAAATGTCTTTTTAATGTGACTTTTGTGAAAATTGCTACAGGTAGAAAGCAATCTTCTGTTTGCTGGAATCACTGGTCCATGTGAAGCTCCTTCATAATAAGTGGCTTTTGATGGGCAAAACTTTGTAAAATGGGATTCCCTATGGGATTATCTAGCACATTCACATATGTATAAAGAAATTAGGACACACTTAGAGCATACCCAGTGTCTCCTGGAAGTCGACTTCCGAGGGCTTCAATGTCATTTAACAGTGAGAAGAAAAAGCATAAAATATGGTTTGTAATGTTACAAGAAAAGGCATGTTTACATAATCATATAGGCTTGTGGAAGACCTGGATAAGTTTAATCATATGGGATTTGCTTATAAATGTAGTGTTAGTACACTGTACACCAGAATACAATAGAAAACAGCAAATACCACATGGAAAGATCTGGAAAGAAAAAAAAATGCTACTTTTATCAATGTTTGTAATAGAGTATTTTCTTCTTTAAAAATGCTCTTATTTTATTAAAAAAATATAAACCAAACCCTTCCAGCAATATCACTAGATGTTTACCTACTTCTGGGAAAAAAGTAGATAAAGAGGGAGAGAGAGATTTCAAGAAAAAAAGAAGAATTTGTTGAAAAAGAAAGGACAAGAATGGAAAGTCTTCTTCCATTTGCAATATGGAACCGCTTGCACTAACTCTTCTACAGAGGAATGGGAAGTGAGGGGCAGGAAATCAGTACCTCTAGACTCAATAAAACCTGACGTCCACCCTAAATAAACACTCCTTACAACAGGTTATTATACCTCTTTGAGAGAAAGATAAATGTAGGACTAGAAATACTAACTGATTCATCCTTTATTACACCATGATTCATTCATTGACAGGGACAGGACAGGAAACTAGGAATCTTAGTTGCTAGTTGCCTGTTCTTGCTAAGCTAATAAACTCTCTTTTCACAGTATATGCCTAGATCTTTTCCCACTGAAGCCAAAGTATATTTTGCCAAGAATTTGAAGGAAATTGGAGTCAGATCTGCAATTTAATCTATGATATATTGGAACATTGTTTTCACTCAATATCTGTGCCAAATAAAAATTTCTTCAAAATCTGCCCTTCCCAAATCAAATGATCTGGTCATGGGAGTGATTTTAGTTCCCCCTATAAAGAAGGGAACAGCTTGACTTGAGAAGCAATCAATCAAGTTTTGAGCACTATGATTTGACTTTCTGAATATGTCATCATCAGCCTGTGAAACAAAAAAAATAAAAAGAAAATAAAATTAATGTTCTTCATCTAATACACTGTATTAATGTTTGCTACTGAGTTCACCACTACTATGCCTTAAAAATAAAATGGATTTCATTCACTCACTACAGTACATAGCAGAAAGTGCACTAAAATTATTTTCCTCTTAAAAGTACAAGCTGTAAAGGCCCATTAAAATATAATTACTGCCAAAAAGGCATTTTACATTTCCTTGAGATAAGCTGCAGTAGCTTAGTCTGAAATTCGACTTCCATTGATTCAGGATTACAGAGCAGCTTGTTTAGATAATAAGCAGAAGGATCTCAGATAACAGTCTGAGTGAGTCATCGGACTATAGTGTTTAGTCTGAGAAAGTGTGTCTTATCTGAAGGGCTCTTGGGACTAATATGGTTCCTCTTCAAAGCCTGAAGCAGGGGGCAAAAATCATAGTCCTGGAGGCTGGCAGGATAAACATGTCCTGTGATTTGCTAGCAATCTGAGAGATGGATTTCACTACAGAGCACACTGCTGTTGTCAGGTTGAAAGCATCTGCCTGAAAATGAATTCATGTGCACACAGCTCCAGACAAAGGAAAATCTCCCTGAAATGACATGCCATCACATTTTAAGACCAATTTTTCAAGTCTCTGACTCACACTTGGGAAATATACTGGTGCACTAAGCTTATCATAAAAAGCTCACATTTTAACAAGCAAAAATTGGTGCAATAATCTTGAAATGTACTATCACTGACAGGTACACAAATCCATTTTTCTGCATATTTGCCTGCTTTGTGTCTGAAAGCAAGTTTGCCTTTTCTACATTGGGTCACCTCAGATTGTTTTTCAGTGAAGGAAATTCTGTCTGATGCTCTTTTAAAGTTTGGCTTGAGGTCTAAATATGGAGGTTGGGTAATGAGTCATAAGGAGCAAACCTGGGGCAAGAATGAAAGCTCCTGTGTCAGTCAACAGTTTATAAATACAGCAGAAAAGATAACTGCTGTGTATGTTCCACAAGGAGGAATTCAAACTGGGCTCCAGAAGTAGCAACATATTTTTAAGTTAGAAGAGAGAACAAGAAAGCGTAAACGAGTGAAGAAAAGGTTTCTATAACTCCGTGTGGAGGCTTTTTGTGCCTGGTTGGAGCAGTTGGGGGTTGTCAGTCTGTAATGACAGTTGTGAAGGGAACTGAACAAGGAATAAAAGACTTGAGGGCTGAATGTCCTTTCATTTGCACCCACAGGTATACTAGAAGTCAAACAATTTATACTAGTTTAAATCAATTATGTGTATAAGCAGATGAGGTTTATGACTCATCGAAGAAGGAAAACTTCAGAACACCTTCCCTCTCTCCCCAAGTCTTAAGGGACAGAGAGAAGCACATGGGTGAGTTTCAAGGGAGAGTTACTGAAGAAATATCCCAAGAACAAAGTCAAACAAGACAGTCTGAGCTGTCTTTACAGTTAATAGTTTGCATTTGCAGATTTCACTTAAAGTTTTGATATTTATTCCATGTGCCATATGTATCCAGTTTCAGATAAGAAATCAGATGTGTATTTTCCAGTCTGGACTTGGCAATAATACAATTATATTAAGTAGTAACAAATCAAAACATCTGGTCAGTGTTTGACTGTTAGTGCATATGTGCAGCAGGGAAAGGAGAATAATATTTGGTGAAACATATTCTATAGAAGAGTGACAAAATATATTAAGCTCAATTGGTTTCTCTGTTGACTTCTTGTGTTTCCTAAATAGGGGAGAATTACAATTTTAGCTACTTGATCTTCTAAAGAGATGAAAATCATGATACAAAGTTGATGATGAAGTATTCATGACTGTGAGGACACCCAGAGACAAATGAGATTTCCACTAGATGATTTAGAACTTGTAACACCATCTCTGACTTCACATGAAACCAACAGAGATTATCACAGAGCACACCATCATCAGCATAACTAGATGCTTTGGGGTTTTTTTGAAGTCATAGGAGGGTTTCAGATTGAACTTGAGTGAAAGTAACATTAAGCCCTCTGTGAGGAAACAGGCTATTTTAGCTGTTGACTTCAATGAGATTTGGATTAGGCCTTGATTTCTTTTGGAGTTGTGTAGTGAAGATAGAGAGGCAGCAAATTCAAAAAGCCTAACAAGCATCTGCAAAGAAAAAACAGCTAAATCCAGGATAATTAGTTTCTGAAAAATAGGTGCCTAGGAAACTGGGAAGAGCTTCCTTCTAGAACACCTATACCTCTGAGACATTTTCTTTGATAATAGTCCAGAACTGGAAGTAAAGGGAAATTTAAAGCAGAGATTTTCTCATATCAGTTCAACTTGGAGCTTGAAGCAGTATAGCTATACCCATGCTGTACAATGTCGTGGGCTGATACACAGAGTATGGTGCTACTGGCAGGGGCCTCTGCTTGTGCCAAAATCTCTGCATCACATTTCATTATGCTGTCATTACATGCTCTAGGCCTCTAATTTTATAAATGTTTTGGTCCCTTCTTGAAACAAAACTTAAATAAAACTCTCCACCCTTTCTCAACTGTTCTTATCACCAGTTTTCACTGTATACATTCTTCTGATTTTCTCTACTTGCTTTACAGCTGGCAGTTCTGATAAAATTCATAATATTGGCAATACATTCCCCCCGAAAATCTGAAAATAAGGTTTGAGTGAAGTTGTTTTAATATGAACAAAATTCAGAAAGAAAAATTGTACTGTGTTCTGAGGAGTTTTTCCTAAAAATGGACTTGACTGACAAAAGATGAGCCTTCCTCAAACTGGGAAGTTTAGTATTTTCAGCTACTTATCAAAAGGTCAGTGCACAATGACACTTTTTCCCTTTCTAATCTGAATCCAAAAATCTTTCAAAGCGGTTGACCATTTACCTCCATTTTTTTTTTCAGTTTAAAAGAAGCTGGCAGAAAATCAAATGTCCCCCCTCTCCCTAAAAATACTAATTCTAATGAAAAGAAGGGGTGATTTGACTTTTTTTGGAAGAGAAGGAAATTCTGATCATCTGGTTCTAATTTTTTTCAACAGCACAACTTTAATGTTTCTAGTAACAAAAATACCTGGAAAATATCAAAGTTGAAGGAATGATTCCTCTTGGTTTTTACAACATGCTACCTCCTCAGCTCAACCCATTACCTTTCTAGCTCAAAATAAGAGCATATTACCCATTTTTGGTTTATTCATCATCCATTCTTTGCTTCCATTTTAAACTGTTTTGTTTCCTTTGTGTATATGGTATTTGCATGACAGTTGCAAATTTGGGATCAGATAGCTCATCTCTGCACAGCTCTATGAGTGGGAGCACAATGTAAGGAGGTCTGTACCTTCCGTACCCTCCATGGAATGAAAGGTACAATTGCAGTTTCTATGGTTGGTAGAGAATAAATCCTACACTCTCTCAGAGTCTCCAGGGAAATAAAACACCAGCAAACTGGGAAGGCACTTATGAGGACAAGGAAATCCTCTGGAGCATTTTGCTCCTCTTTCCATTAGCAAATAGCTGAGTAGATAAATTATGATTCATAATTACTCTTGATCGCTAGATAAAGAAGTATTTTACTTTTTAGCATTTTAGCAATCCTACAAAATCAGACTATAGTGAATTAGTGGACCTAAATAGTGAACTATAACAAAGGATAACAAAGAAAGTTCCTAAACATACAGAGCTTTACAAGAGTAAATAGCTAGAAATATAATTCCCATAGTAATTGCATACTAATGACAATATACAGCTGAAGTTACTAGGCTTAGATTTCCTGATTCAGCAAAGAAGATCCCCTTCTCCATAAAAAATACACCTAATTTCAGCCATGTTAATCAGTAGCAACTGTGGTGTTCCTTCCTCCCCTGCACGTCAAATCATGGCTGAAGCTATCCTAGGTCTACTATGCATAAGAAACTTCTGGGCCTGTTTTAATAACAAATTCTAGACCAAGTAAATTCATAGCTTTGGAGTGTTGCCTTGAAATTTAGCTTAGATTTTCTGGAGAATCACTTTCAGAGGAGACTCAGCAGCAAATCCCCGGTTAACTGCTGGGACTATACAATTTTGGGTCAAGGAAGAATAACTCAGGGCATCTTTTGATTCCTGAAATTGTGTTGAGTTCACTTTGAAATTGGCCTATATTTCATTCACAAGTAAAACTCATGCAGACCACAATCCCTCTGAACTACATTTGACCTTACATAACTTGATGCTGTTCCAGTTCCTGGCAGATGATTGCATTTCCCACAATTTGCAGTGCCCAGCTTAACTACGCTCAGATATTTGGACAGCCTAGATCAAGGTTTCTAGGCTTTTATTTCTTAAATATGTTTTTTAAGGACATATGGTACTTGTTGACTGACTCATTCTTGTACAAGGTGCACATAAACTATGAAAAGAGTGATCTCATGAAACTATCAAAGCCTTCAAAGAGAACCTGACACACATCAGAAAAAGATCAACCTGCTGCAAAATTTTGATTAAATGCTAGAAAAGTTTTAAGAGGGCAAGGAAGTAAATTGAATCAGGTAGAAGAACTTTTTGCATTTAACTCCTTCCTTTGCCTTACTATAAGCAAAAAATGTAGTTCCTTCACTGACGTTCATACACACACATATACATATTATAGGTACACTGTATGTTGCTTTTGGCAGTAAGACCTTTTCTTATGGGTGAACATTTGATGATAAAATGTAATGCAGGGAGAAGAATGGCAACAAAATACTTGATCTCTAACTACACCAGGATATTCCAATTATATATAGAAAAGCAGGAACAAAAAACATTTAAGACAAATGAACAACAGTCATTCATTCCATGATTGTGACAGATGTTTCTGCATACAACAGGAAAAGAAACAAATAATTTTTTACCTACTAGCTGATCAGTTCTGTCTGTCTCTTCTGGTCAGATTTTGAAGCTATATTATACCACTGAAGCACTCCTTTAATCTTCTCCTTTATTAATTCTTCAATGTTATTCTGCCACTGCTCCCTTTGTGTTTGAATAGGAAAGCTTGTTTCTAGCCCTGTGACCCATCTATCTGAGGTTAAGATCTTTCTTTTTATCTATTTTTATCTCTAGTGGAATGGTTTATATTGGAAAACTACTCACCTGTCCAGCAGTGTCTAGAATGTCCAAATAAGCTGGTTCGTCATCAATTCGGACTTGAGTTTTATAGGCATCCTCTGAAAAACACAGTGCAGTATTGCTAAGCATAGCAGTGGCTCAGAGAGTTGAAAATGAAACAGCTTTGCTAGTGTGGAGTAAGTTTTTCAAAAGCTCTCCAGTCTGACCTAACTTTGCTTTCTTTCAAGTCAAAGAGACACCTTTCAAAATCCTACCAATGCTGAAAAGCGTAAGCAAAAGGGAAGTCATCTAGCCTTCTCTGTGACACAGCCTCAAATATTAAAGCAGTAAATTTGCCTATGTTTAAAAGACTATAGGTGCTGCTTAATTCACAAAGCTTCAGGGGTCTTGTGCTCATTTATGCACCAGGGTGGTTTTTACTTACTTCAGTCATACTTCCACAAAAGCTTTCAAGCAAATACTCCTGTTCTCAGCTAAACATTGTCCAAGTTACTGGGAAAATCTCCCTTTGGCTGAGGGGGGCTTCTGTATCAGATTTTTAGAGCAATTAATTAAGCCTCGGTATATCTCTGCAGAGTATGCAAATGGATTTTTTTTTTTTAATAAATTCTGTAATCAGTGTCCTCACACTCATAAGGGCTGGGGGGGAGTGGAGGGATAAGCTGTGCTTGGTGGACCATTCCCTTAGCTCGTGATTTTGTCAAGTTAAATTTGGAAGGAGAAAAGCAAAAAAGGTGAACTAATATTTGCATAAACTATTTTCCTCACATTTCTATTTCATTCCCCTCTCGATATTTGTATTTCCTTCCTAAGGTTAAATGGAGCTTAGATATCAGGCCATGTTTATACTCAAAATAGTCCTAGAAATTATCCGTGTTTAATTAAACAATAATGCAAAGCAGTTTGAATGGTCTGGGTGACTGGTATTATGCTTCGGCTGTGCAGTGAGGCATGAAGTGGAGACAAGTGCATTTAATGCATCCGAGAAGTGTCATTAATCAGCATGAGCATATGGCTGGGCCCATCCGATAGCTCAATCCTGTAAGCGCCAACTACCAGAGAACCATCAGGACTAGGCTCTTGATGATATTATGTTGCAGGTAGCAGGAATTATGAGGATATTCAAATTTGTCCACACATATACCGCATTACATGACACATTATAAAAGCATGTAAAAACTTCACTTGCATCTACAGAAAAGGCAAAGTAAAGCATTCAGTTATGAAGAATTCTGGATGGCCTAAACTCTGCCCACTTCTGCGTACTCAATAGCAGGCTGTCTTTAATAATATAATCATATGCATTAAATTCCATGGATCCCCTGCTTCTTTTAGGCCTCAGTTCAGTAAATTACTTTGACACATGACATGCTTTAAATGAATATCTAATTCCATTGATATTAAGATGACCCAGAGGCTTAATTAAATGTGGGATACACTGTCTTGCTGAGCAGGGCATAGCATTCCAACTGGCATATGTTTCAGTCAATGGATTTCTTTCTTGGGATTCTTGGAGAGGAAACCCAATGCCAAAAACGGACTGTATATAGTGAATTAGGTTATTGACAGTTTAAGCAATCTATTATGACAAGATAATGTTCCATGTAGTAGAACTCTTACCTTTTAACCAAAAGTGAAAATCAAAATATACGAAAATATGCAAAATCAAATACTGGTATTTCCTTCATATAAATATTATTAATGCTATAAAGTATTACTAAATGTCTTGACATGCAGATAGGTGCCCATTTGCATTACATTAATGTATATATAATTAACATACAACTCACATAAATATAGCTTGCACTCTTGGCTCTGCAGCTGGATACCCTAAAGCCAATGTGCTGTGGTCCTATTTCTCACTTCACTTAGACCAATGTAAGTTTTAACATAGTAGCTTCAAAGGAGTTACTACAGAGAGACATTTGCATAACTAAATACAGAACTTGGACAAAAATGAACTGGAATCTAGAGAATTCCTGTCTTATTTGCTAAAGAAATGAATTAGGAGTCCAGAGTTAGTTATAACTAAAAGATTCACTGGCCTCTGTGAAAATAAGTCATAGCTTTCAGTAAATAAATGGGCAGGTATCTAAATGTCTAATTCCCTGCTGAGCTACTCCAGGTGTACCCTGATACCATGCCACTGGAATCAGTAGAGTTTTAACTGTGAAAAGCTGGAACAAGGCTATAAGACTGTGTTTACAGTCCTTTTCCTTTGCAAAGATAGCACCGAACATGCAAAACTATGTGCCATTTTTATTTACCTTGTTGTGTCAAAATACTGGCCCCAAAACACTTTATGAAGGTCTGCCAGAATCATGATCTCATTTTCATTCTTAAAATATGCTAACTTTTTTTCTTTTTGGTGAAACATATTCTACTGAACATTGACCAAACACATTAACTTACATGATTTTCTAGGCAGTTGTGTTTGGAACATGAGTTTTATTTGTGGGATTTGTCTTTGCCCCAAGAAATGTAGAGATGAAACAGGAAGGAGATATGACTTTCATTTGTAATATTCTCTCTGCATATGTGCAAAAAGCAGGATACGAGACAGAATTTTGAAAAGCTAAAATGTATCCTCAGCTGGGATGTGCTAAGTGGGGGTATCCTTGACCTGTATTTGAATGGGAAAAAAATGGAAGACTGAACACACACTTTTCTTATGGCAATCACCTAAGAGGATGCTCAGATTTATCAGGGGAAGTACTATATGCAGCCCACACCTCATACGAGAGTGCTGATCATTGCGAGGCCATCCCAGCCATAACCTATCAGCTTGTTAAGACTCAAACACAACCAGCCTCAGACTTTTGGGAAGCACTATCTTTCCATTTTCTCCGTATTCGCTGATGTCCTGGCCTATTCAGACAATTAGTATTTCCAGTGCAGGAGGTAGAAGAAAGATGCCCAGATTGAAAATCTTGATTCCATCTCATACCATGTGGACCTAGAAAACAAACTAAGAGATAAAATGCTATACTGATTAGGTTTTGGTCTACAATTAACTGCTTTAAACTGAGATTTCATCTCAGGAAGTAATGGAGGTAGAGCTGAGTAAGGGATTATCTATAACATCTTTACCTGACTTAGGTGGACTATGGGAAGAAGGCACAAATGTGGTAAACAAAAACATCCTGGAGATGCCAATATGTTGATTTTAACACTTTAGATCCCTTGGACCAAGGCAATGTATTTCTGTTTCATAAGTAACTATAATGCTGCTAATCAGAAACCATGGAGTCTTTGCACCTATCCTAAAGGATTTCAAAACAGACTACAATGTGGCTAGTCTTCTATAGTCCAGGCGACATAGTGCGCATTATGGTCACACTAAAGGAACTGAGAAATTCTGAATTAAGATCAGTGAGGAACATATTGTTTACACATAGACAGCAAAGAACAAATTTGAAGATGTCCCACTGAAATGCCATGTGAATCTATTTGAAACAAAACAGGAAAGTCACTATCAGGAGCACTAGCAAGCCTACTGTCTAATGTGCTGTCTTTAAAAGCTATTTGTATTATTACAAATGCTCTCTGGTATATTTAAACTATTTACAATGTATGAGTTCATTGCATTTTCTTTCACCTAATTAATTTATATAACACTCCCTGTAAAGTTAATGGGAAGCTGTTCAACCACATGTTTCTGGATTTTACATCCTACAGCTATAAGGACTGAACTTTCTAAAATTTAATAAAAGGCCAAACCCTGGCTGGAGTTTCAGCAAGCACTAAGATGAGGCACACACACACACACACACACACACACACACACACACACACAAAAGAAGAGAATAATAATTAGCCCTCTGTATTTCTTAAAATTGAATTCACTATTAGTCTCCTGTGAATCTAATTGTAGGGTCCCAGACTTAGGTTAAGCTAAAATGCAGCAGATAGATAGGATATTATAAGAAACAATTGAGGATGGAGCTCATTGACATTGCTGTGAGATGTACATAGTACATGCACATGGTTGGTATCAGAGAGAAAAAGGAAATAAACAAAAAAAAAATTAAAAAAATTATACTGTCTGCATAATAAATAGCTGACTTCCGAGCTGTATGGTTAAAATATCTGACAAAACTTAATTTTTATGGGAAATTATTCTCCTTATATATATATATGTATATATATGTGTGTGTATATATGTATGTGTATATATATATATATGCATATATAAAAATAAGTGCTTCCTTAAGAATTTCATTTTCTACAAAAAGTAAAAACTTGGAATGAAAACAGGTAAAACTTTCACCTTAAAAACTATACTATTTGGCTTGATTTATTACTGAACATTTTCTATTTTCCAAAGGGAAAAACAACGGATAGAACCCCAATTGTTTGCTGCTTGGCTCCAATTTTTTTTATTATTAATTCTCTCCTGCTTTAATGAATATCTCATTTAAACCAAGAAGAAATGTATTTTTCAAACATGTTTTCTTAATTGTACTACTGTCCTTTGCAGTATTATATTTTAAAATGAATTAGTGAAAAGAAATTTTTATTTGTCTTTTTTGTAAAATGAATACATTTTCTTTTTTCAGTTTTCCTTTTTAAAGGACATCATTCTGAAGACAGAAGAACAATAATTAATGCAAGCTGGTGCTGCTATCAATTATCTTAGCACTGGAGAAGCTAGATTCATAAAAAATATATCAAACAGCTTTTTCAGCTATGAGCAGGTAACTGCTTCATGACAAATAGACTTGGATGGCATACAACTTAAAGGGGAGCTGGAATGGACTTTTCATCTGCATGAGACATATTCCAGTCCCTGAAATCTAGGTCAGTCGCCTCATTCTTCCATTAGTTAATTTTGCCTATATTCCTTCCAACCAAATATTCTCCCTCCTTCTCTCTCTTGTGCACTATTAACTGCACTTAAAAACAATCAGATTCCCTCACATATAGATGAGCCAAAATATGTTTTATCTGGTTAAGGAGGTGCCAATCCAGCAGAAGGAAGTCCAGGCTCAGACAGTCGCACCTGGAGTTCTGCCTCTTGCTGTTCTCCTTGTGTGCCAAAGACACAGCAGGAGACACAGCTCTTGGTATGCTCAGATTATCAGCTACATACGCATTTTAATTCAGAGACGCTTTTGAACATAGGACTGATCATGAATCCGGGTGGGTGAGTGTTGTTTCTAGTTAAAACAAGGATTTTTTTAAGTAAGAAGGGAGTGGATGGATAGAGACTTAACTGTCTGAGATAAAAATTTGTATGTCATAGGAATTGCCCATCAAAATATATTGGTCTTATGATTTCCTTTTGCATATAATTATTTTCCTGGCGTATGACTGTCTTATAATTTGGGTAAGCATTGCTATCAGCATTCTGCAGACAAGGACAAGTCACAGAGGCTGCCTTCCTATGAGCTATGCACACATGATAAGCAATGAATGGCCACAGTAGAACTTAGATATTTGATTACCTTGTACCCTGAAAATACTCATATAGATAGAACTGTCCTTAAAAATAAGGCAAGTAGCAAAATTAGGAATGTACACATCACATCAGACTAGTAGTCACAATACTTAAATACATATTTTATTTCCTGTTCTGCATATTGTTACATAGTTCTTTACTATACCAGCAATTACGAATATTTCAGGCTATTCTTTCCAGTACTGGCTGCTTTTTATTTCTCAACATTGAACTGCTTTTGCCCCTGTGCTGCTGTTTGTGTAGCTTTGTCAGATCGTTCAGATTTTGCTCAGTTTTGTGTTATCAGCAAAAGTTGCCTACTCTTGTTTATAATAAACAACATCATTCCAGGCAGAAGAATCTTGCTTATGGTTTACAGAGCACAGAAAAGATGACCACTGCCTTCCAAAACCCACAGATGGAAGCTGTTTCTTCAGTAACTACACACACTTTGGGCATCTCTGCTGTTGTCTATATTTCAGTGAAAGAGAAGCAGAAAATCGATGGAGCATTCGATGTAGTTAGTACCTCTCTCTCTTAGGATTATTCTTACTAAAAGAATATAGTGTAGGCCTTGGGAAAATTAAAATAATACAAGAGAAAACAAAGCATTAGTCAAGTTAAGTGCTTATTATAAAAGGAATTCATACATTTATTCATTATACATAGAGCTACATGATGAGAAACACAGCACTTTATTTCAGTTTTCATTTTAGCATTCAGATTAGCATAAACATATTTTCAGATAAGATATTAAACCAAGGTCTTGGCCACATATGTCTTCAGAAAAGATTCTATAATGTTGTTTTCAAATGACCTTGCCAAATTCAAATGCATATTACTGCTATGCTCTCCAGCTCTTCTTACTAATCTCAACTGAAGATGCAATTCTCCATTTCCTTTATTTAGCCCTCGTTCAGCATTATGACATGTTTTTAAATAACTACCACGTTCCATTTTAGACCTTCCTATATTTCCAGTGATACTTAAAAGCAAATCCTTGAGTGTTCATAAAATACTTTATGATTTTAAAGAGTAAAGATCCAAATAGAAATATCTTAAGATATTTCTGTTCGGTAAGTCTGAAAACAGAAGAGTAGAACACCTTGTAATTTTTAGTCAATTTTGACCTCCTAAAATAATCAGTGCTAATACTTCAGTGGAGAGCAGAAGCATAGCCAGACTATGCCCATGTTCTCAGTGAATTTATGCCCTTAATCCTGCTACTGCCAATGAGTAGTAGTGCCTAAACACCTTGAAGAACAGGACCTAGATTACTTGTAAAACATCCAGAATTATTGCAGCATAGTAAAGGTTTGAGTTTAGGCCCAGTGAGTCCTATGCATTCTGACTATTTATTATTATTACTTTTTAACTGAGCCATCTTCATTTTCATACTGTGGTCCCACTCCTTTCCTAACTTAGGCTCCAGCTGCCATTGGCTGTACGCTATCTGCGTCTGGTTTCAATAATAAAACTAAAAGCTTCTTCAGCCTAATAGGCATTCTGTTTGGTTCTCACCTCACCGCAGTGCTTCTTTTAATGTCATTATATATCTGTCTTAAAACAGCTGCTCTCAAATTAAGTTTCTCCCTCTTATTGGGCTGCTTAATGTTTCAGATCTGTGTATTGCAGGGCAAGACAGCTGCTCAGGGAGCCTGATTGATTTTCAGCATCAGGTACTAATGCCACAGCTTTTTCAGTGACCTGAAATGCACTCAGTGCCTTCCAAATTGGGAAATGCATTATCCATTGCACTTTCTGTCTTCCTTTTTTTTGTGGTCATGTTTATAGACATGTGCAAGAATCTCTTCTTCAATGTCAGCTTGCTGTTTCATTATTGTGGTACCCTTTCATTCTCTGCTGAAAAGCAAGGGAAGCACAAGCAACTTAATCTCACTTAGTCTGTGGTAGGCACAAAAAGAAGCATTATTTGTCCTCTAAAAGGTGTGTGTGAACAGAAATCTGATAGAACTAGAATCTAAGTCAGAACTGTTTTGTCTTCTCCCATTGGCTCTTTATTGTCATGCTGTTTACTAACAAACCTGTTGGAAAAGGGGAAAACAATGACTTTGCACTTCCAGCTAACAATGGTCTGGCTCACTTTCAAGAAGCACCAAAATTAAGAGTTAATTTACTGTACAGAAAGTTGCAAGGGAGATGTTTCCATCTACAAGTCCTCATCAGGAAGGAGACAAAACACAACATCAAATAGAAAATTCAAGGTGAGATCAACTTTTGGGCAAATAAGGTTAAGCATGTGTGACCTAAGTGGATAGCAAGGCCACTGACTGCTACATTCTGCAGTTGTACAGCACCCCGCACAAAGTCAGACCTCTCTGCTATGGGGACACAGAAGTCTTTGCACAGTGCAAATACATTATAACTACAGTATATATGAAATAACACTTTCAATCTGTGTTTATGGTAGCATAGAAAGCAACTAAACACACCCACCATTTGTAACAAGACCAACAAGATCCACCTTTTCCACTAGTACTTGTCCTTGGTAAAGAGAAAACTTTCACACTATTGACTCGGATACAACAATCATATTTCTTTTACTTCAGTTCAGACTCAAATATTCTGATACAACAAGTAAACAAATCCTTTAATTGTGAGTACTAGCATTTATGGGGGTGTCTTACTATAGTGAGGTTAGACATATATGCTTATATATAATGTGTGTCTGCATGTGTGTGTGTTTAATTATGTATGTATTTATCTACGCATGCAAACACAGAGAAGCATAAAGGTTTGAGAGTATCTGAGAGTGTAAGATGACAATATGATAAATTGATCCATATGTGGAGTACCAGAAATGTATAAAACTATTTATCTAGTCCTGAAAAGACTTAGGGCCAGGAGCTGACTGAAAATTAAAAAAAATTCAATACAGATGTCTTCTGCTATGGAAACACAGGCTATTTTTGTACAAGTGGTATATATATATATATATATTTACTATTTATAATATTTATAATATTTTGTTTTCCAGTTGCAGGTTTTTTTTCCTTGAAATTCATGATGGGAAGAAGACCAGTTATTAGTAAAAGCAAAATACATGTTCACAAGAGCCCATGAAAAGCAAAATCATAAGAGTTATGGTCAAGCTCTAACTACAATTCATATAATGAAGATGAAGTCTAGAAAACAAGGTGTACCCCTTCCTTTTTTCTCATAGACATATGTATGGAGAAGCTGATTGCTCTATGATGTAACAACATACTGTGAAATACAGGAGTCCCTTGGAAGTGGAGTAGGCCACCCTCTATCAATAAAAATGGGCTTCTGACAGAGATGCTGAGGTACAGCAGAGATTTGCCTAGAAGACTGACAAAGCCTGTTTGAGTAATTTGGCCCAATGTAGTCACTACCAGTAGTGATGCAAATACTGTTTTCAACAAAGCCCCCATTTATGATTTTAATTTACAAGCATTTACAAAAGTGAATAAGTTTATATAAATAATTATAAAGGCTATGACTTGCTGCCCAGAAAACTCGCTCAGCACTTCATCAGACCTTGGATTAGAAAACTCACTCCATGCTTCATCAGACCTTGGATTACAATCCTTTAAGCAGGCTAAATTTTGCTTATAAATTGTCCTATGTGAATAAGACTATTCATGTGTGTCCTGAATACTTTTTTCAGAATCAGTTCTATACAAGAAAATATGATTCCTTACAAACGTTAATATTTTTGCAAATCAGGTCTAAAGATAACTCAGGCAAACCGTTGCTGTAGCACTTGCTTTTCTGTTAGAAACCACTTACAATATAGATAATACTACTAATATTTAATAAAGGCATATCATTACTTTCTCTGCTTCCAGGAAAAAGTCATTTACTTCAAAGATGTACATGAACAAAGTGAACAAAGTACTCCTGTTTAATCAAAACATGATAATTAACAGGAGTCCGAGTATCCTTATCTTGGGGAACAAGAATAGCAGGTAGCAATTTCACTACTCTTTCAAGTCCGTGATTGTGCTACCAAGTGGGAGGATCTGACAGCTACGAATTCACTTCTTGTCATTTCAGGGGGAGTAATTAACAAGTTGACTATATCTGCGTGGCTATTAGCTTGGATGGCGCCTTGGATTTAGTAAGATGTAGAAGGCTGCCGGCTTCTGTGAAAGAAAGGTTAATGGAGACATTTGTCCTGTGACGAAGAATTTTGAATAGAGCTAGATAAATCATCCACCTCTAGGATATCACACCATGAATGTCTCCTCCAAATTCATAAATCATTTTAGGAGGTATTTTTACAAATCATAATATATAGAGAATGGAAAACTACATCTTCCAATTGTGATCCTATTCAAGGGGATGCAAGTTTCACTTCAATTCAGCTTCTTTTAAGTTCATGATCCCAACCATATTTGTCATGATTGTATGTGCATTGTGATACCTCTTAAAGAACCAGAGGGCTAAGGGCACAAATGGCTTAGGTGTTCACTCCAACCTCAGTCACCTAGTTCACAGGATCTTTGAATCTTCTCCTCAGTTGCCACATACTTTTGGATAGGATGAATTCTGCCCAGCTTTAGCTCTGACTAACAACCTAAACTATTCATCTGATCTATTTAAGGTGTATATTTTGGTTTGAGATGAATCATTCTCCAGGATGTCTGTATATTTATATTGTGAATTAGAGACCCAAGTGTGACTTCACTGCAGATTGCAGTTCTGTATAAACACATAAACTCACCTGCCTTAAGCTCACCAGCCAGACTGACATTTTGCTCACACTTAAACTGTAGATTAAGAGCTAAATTCCCCAGATTACATGAGTGGCTTGATCCAATGCGACTTTGTATATCAGACTCTACTAAAAGCCCTACAGCAGCTTATAACTTAAGAAGAGCACAGCAGCTTATAACCTAGGAAGAGCTATTGTCCCAGTTTTCTATAATCGGTCAGTGTTTGGTGTATCAGTGTAGGCCTGAAGCAAGGCTTGAGAGTTCACCTCTGAGAAAAAGCTCTTCTGTGATGAAAAGAAGTACTCTCCAACAATTTTTGCTACTACAGTTTAATAGATTAAGTGGAGAATCAGAGCGGCTGAAGGGGAGGATTTTTGCATTGAGTCAAAGCAAAAACACAAGTTGCTGAGATACAGGTCTTCAGGCTGTTTCCCTTCCTGTACGCAGTTGATCTGAAAAAAACCCACAGTCTATTTTGTGTAGAACAGTCAAAAAGGTTTTAATAAAGATTTCTATCTTTGATTAACTCTTTCTATATTCTGAATATGCCCAATACCATTATAAAAGGATTCTAATCTAGTTGTTTCCTTATTACTAGTAGTAGTAGTAGCAGCAGCAGCAGCAGCAGCAGCAAGCAGCAGTAGCAGCAGTAGTAGAGAATATACCTCAGAATTCCTTTGATTTTGTCACAGTTAAGAGAAAAGGCTTTTTTTCTCCTCCCTAGACTTTAGTCTGGCTAACTAGTGCTTCAGAACAGCAACTGCCACAGAACACTGTTATAAACAGGTTTTGATTATTTTTCTTCTCTCTGTGTTTAGCAGTTACACCATTAAACTATAAGGTATCTGGGAGGAATACAGTGGCTATACACCATGCTTTAATCCTCCACTGACACTTTTCTCATTGCAGAAGAGAAGGTATCCAAAGCAGGAATGTATCTTAATCCTAACATAAAGAGAGTTAAGGGAGGTTGGATGATAATAAGTAAGAATCATTAACAGTTAAGAGGTAGGGGTGCTTTCTTCCATGTGACCATGCAGCATATGTGTCTCATGGCACCATACAGCAGAAAATTTTCTTGCCTGTTCCAGCCATGGCAGGCAGCTGTTGAACAGAGGTATTTGGGAAGTATAGGAGTCATTCATCCACTTGCTTGCTTTCTGAAACAGGGGAGAAAGGAATATCAGATCACTGGCTAGAGTATCAATTAATGTCATTTATAGCAGGTAAAGGCTCTAAATGAGAATATAAAGAGTAAAGCCACAGCAGATCAACAGTCCATCTAATCTATTTTCCTCTTTTGGAGAGTGATCAATAGCCCAAGGAAGCCCATTCAGTGACTCTTGCCTGGTATGCTCTCTCAGCTTCCAGTTATTTGCACCTCAAGGGCCCTTCTGAGCCAGAAACAGAATCTTTGTTTTAAATTGCCCTTGATGGATTTTTTCCTCCAATAGTTTCCTAAATGGTTTTTGAATCCATCTATACTTTTGGCACCAATAATTATCCGTATTCTCTTTGAGAACAGAGATCAGCTTGAGAAGGGATTTTGGCTCAGAGGTTGGTGTCCGAGTGAAAAGCAGGGTGAGATGGCTGACTCATTTTCACAGCTTGCCTCTCCCAAAAGGAAAAGGTCTCTTTTCTCCTGTTTCATTTTCACTTATCCTCATGTTCCCCCAATTCGTGGTTCTATGCCATCTCCTGCACCACTTTTGGAGCTTGCTAAATTGTTTGCTAAACTGATTCAACTCACTAACTTGGTCGACAACCATTTTACTTTGCGGTGGCTTAGTTTTCATCTGGACTAGTGTTGAATCAGCTCAGAAAGGAGTCTAATGTAGCCAATAAGGCTGGGAGAAGGGGAGACAGGTGTGGGACTTCCTGCTTTTCTGCAGGAATGAGATGTTAGATTTGGTTCACCTCATCTTGTAATATCAAAATCAGTTGTGAGCCTCTGAAGTTTGTTCCTAAGATGTGATAGCTCATGCATCCTTCCTTGTTCTTGGTTCAGGATAAAGAAGTAAGTTCTTTCTACACCGTGTCTCCTCTACATAGTATTTTGCCCCCTGAGAAGTCATAGCATATTGCAGATACTCACAGGTGAAGCTACTGCCTGGTAGCACTGTGGTTGAAGTGCATCTGCCAGCACAGCTGCCACGTCATGTTTTCTAAGGGCATGAGTGATGGACACAGACAGGCAACTGCACTTCCAAGCTTAGACTGCAGACCTAAATGCTAGCGAAGGATTTCTGATTAACCTCCCACCTCTGAGCAAGTGTACTGGTGAAATGATAGGGGGAAAATGACAGGTGTAGGAACAGCTCTCTGGGCCATCTACTCCAGCCTTCACTAGAAAGACACAGACTGCATTTGCCTGTCTGGTATAGTTTATATCTGAGGTATTAGCACGGCAAAATTACTTGATTAAGCACTGTTCCCTCAGCCTCTGAAAATGCTAAGTGACAAGTAGCTGTCACCTGCTGTAAACAGCTCTCAAATAATTGTATGATGAGTTGCATTTGTAAGAAAATATGTGACAAAAATGTAGCAGACTCTAAGTGTGTGTCCAGGATTTTAGATGTGATTCACCTTGAGTAAGCACCTAGAAATTTAATTGGTTGCTTTGGTTATTTCTTCCATGAAGTCTGCAAACTGTTTAAGTCTGAATAATTGGTGTATCAAGGAAAAGTCCTGAAAAAGAAAGTTTAACAGCAGGGCTATAGATCATGTATCTAAGTAACACAGCATATTTAGAATGGGTCTGGACTGTTTCATTAATGGGGAAAATAGTGAAGTTCCCAAGAGAGGAAGGAACAAAGAATCAAACCACCTTGAACTGAGAATGCATATAGCTAAAACTGTGGAGAGATGATCGAACTATCATTAATCTGTTCTTTAAAGTGAAACTACCACCTTTTCAAATATTTCTTTCTGAGGGAAATGGGAGGGTTTTTTTTTTTAATCAAATTTTTTCCACTACAGAAAGAAAGATCTGCTAGGATTTTCCAGTCTCTATCCTCCATGGCTTCAAATACTTTGTTTCCCATCATAGAAGGATGTTATAATAGTATTAAGCAGAGAGTTGACAATTTCACTGCCTTGTTGTAGTCTAAACTAATGGAACAGCTTACGAGCTTCTTGCATTCCTACTTTCTTTGATGCTACTCCTTTTCTATTTATACTTTTCTTCAACCTTACAATGGGAGCACGCATGATGCCACACAAATGATGATATTCTCCTTTGTCTGCCCACCATAACAAGGATTCTGCATGGCCCCCTCATCCTGTGTTTTCCTCCCTTCACTGATGGACATTTATCTGGACATTCATAGAGATACCATCAAGATTTGTGATGGCTCTTGCTCTGATCATCTACCATGGAAGGGTCTGTGCTTCAGATTCAGGCATCAAACTTTAGACCACTACAAAATAGGTGTCTACATGTGAGGTAGGTATCTAAGATCCCCTTATACTTAATGGAAATATAGGTTGTATCCAGTGGCCCACACACAGACGACTGTTGCTATTTGATATGCTCTGAGGTATCTTGCCTGGTTTTCAGTATCTATATTAGAAAGGCATGCAGCCTCCATAGGTCCTGTGTCATATCATATCCACAGGGGGCCAGATGATGTATGAAGAATGATAAATGAAAAGTAGTCACCACAGGTTAGCTCTAGATTATACGAAACTTGTAAAACAAAAAATAATTCTTGACTTCAAATCCAGTTTGAATGCATGAAATCTTGTTCAGTCCAGCACAAATATATTACCTTTTATGGGAAAATGAAAATGAGAATGAAAATAAGGATGGGATATAAACATACACATTTTAGACCATAGTAGAAATGATCTAAAAAAATCTGTATGTATCCTAAAAAGGAATCTGAACAGTACTTTTTTGGTAAGAGGCTTCTCGCCTGATCTAGTAGATGCGTCCCACCTCTGTCTTCTTTCACTCTATCTTTATTAATGGCATCTTAATTCCCTTGTTTTGTCCTCTTCATTATAGTGTCCCAACAACAAGTATAATATGCCTTGTTATACAGACATTTTTGGGATGTATTATATAAGCTTAGAATATTTGCAGTCACATTTTATCTTTTTTCTCAAATTCACCCACACATTTCCATCATCTTATTAGAGATGAGTTCAAATGTGTTTTATTTAATGCACTGGTGAATGCATTACTACATTAGGAAATCTCATGGAAATTCATGCGTTTAATGCTAAAGTGCCTCCCACCCCACACCCATTTCAATTAAAGTGTGACATTGACACAGCCTTAATGCCCTCAACTGCTCATTTGACACAATCTCATGCAGTGATATCTCACCAAAACAGGAAGCTGCTTTCGCATCTCGTTTGCATTATGTATTCATTTTAAGATTAGTCACATGGCTAATGAGCATCTTGGAGGCTGTCCAGTTTGCCACACTATGTCATGCTTCCTTTTCCTGCCACTCTACTTGCATTAACTCCCTGTGATATTGCCAAAGCATGTATGGAGTGTAAATTGCTCTTATCCATTTGCTCCAGAAAATGATCACATTCACTGCCATTTGGAAATTGTTCCCATTGTTGATTGCAATTAAATATTAAATGTGCGCTGAAATCATTTCATTTTCATGAAGTGCTAACCTCTGAAATTTTGCCCACAAATGTCCAATACTAAAAGAATTTTTCCCCCTCCCCTCCCCATTTACTTACAAAAAATAATATGTTCCTGGCTCGAAAATCTGAACTGGAATGGCTGTAGCAAGCCTAAAATACAGAAATTATTCCTGCTTTATCTGGAAGTGGAATTAAATTCAAAGTGACAACATTAAAATTAACACTTCAGATATCCTTTAACTTCTCAGCAACTTTGTTAGCAGATTTATTCAATATTTAAAACAAATATACAAACACCTAATCATATATTTAAGTGTATGTATATGTATTTATATTTGTATATAATGTCAAGCATTCTGAGTTTCTCAAGATCTTATCAGCTTTTCCAAACTATGACAAGGTAAGACAAAGAGAGGTTTCATACAGTAGAAGGGACCATTTACTGTGATCATTTATTCTGACAGGGTCAATAATCAGAGGACTTCTCTGAATAAATTCGCATTGTAAGAAAAATGCACCACTCAGAAAAACAGAGAACAAACAGCAGCCTCTTCCCTCAAAAAAATGCTCGAACTAGTCTCTAAAAATCTCCAGTGTTGGACTGTCCACCACAACATTCAGCAAGTTGCTCAAAGGTATAATTACTCCCTCTATAAATGACAAACACAGGAGTCTGGAATTCAGATGGGAGAAAAACATGCAGATGATTCTAAATCTACTTTCATAGCTCTTTTAGGATCAAAATTAGCATGTTCAAAATGTGTATATGTATTTGAAAAATACTACAAGTCTATGAGCATATACCTATAATATCTTATAATGTAGTGATCAAAATACCCTTTCAATAAATATGTTGCATTATTTCACATTAGCAGCAACTTTCTAAGATCAGCAAGATCTCCAGTAACATTTCCAATGTCAGTGGATAAGAGAAAGATGTTGTAAGCACAAAGAATCATTATATTCTAATTGTATATTTCTACTATATTGCTAGAGATACAAGTCACTGCAGAAAAACAAAAAACTAATGTGTAAGTAAAATAATCTCTAACCATAATGAAAAGGGATGATAAGGAAAATCCCTATTACTAGGGTCTATGACAAAAAAAGGGGGGAAAAAAACACCTCTGGATTTTTAATGATACATGATCATTACTGCACAATGTTCAGAATAAGCTCTTCAGTGTGTGTTTGGAGGCAAGCAGAAGTGGGAAGGGGAAGAACATTCGGCAGCATATTGAAATGATATGACTTGTTTGCATCTCTGGCCAGTAACAGTAAGAAGTTTTCACCATAGCCTTGTGTTGGAATAGGTAAAACACAGCAACATATTCTCATATTTAGACTGTCCTTAAAGCCCACTGTCTTACTGCTTTAGAGATGAAGTATATTTCCCTAAAATGAGGAAAAACATCTAATTGGAAGTGAATTGCCCAAGTGTATGCTTGTATGGAGCCAGGAGTAGATCAGTACATAAAATGTGTCCTTTATACCCAAAAAAATAACATGAAAGCATTGTTTAGAATCAACAAGATTTGGACTTTTATGAAATAAAACATGAAAACCAGTTGGCAGCCACTTATTTTTAAGTGTAAGCAAAGCTATTACAATTTCAACTATTAGTTTCCTGGTTCCAGGTTTTCTGTGTGATCCTAATAATCACAAACTGATCATACAAGAGGGTTTTGTGGCACTTTTGTATGGGCTGAACCTGGTTTGGTTTTGCTTTTCACCTACAGTATCAACCAAATTATATCAGTTCTGTCCTCAAGTACCTTGGGAATAGTTCATTGTCCCATCTTCTTTAATTAGATGCAAGTAAAGTTCACAAGAATCTAGAGATGAAAAAGCAGCTGAAATTATTATTCCACTCCCCTGTCAATGCTTAAGGTGGAGAGCAAAAAGTTAAACTGGGCCATAGGCTTATATAATACATATCAAAAAATGTCTGTATAACAAGGAATACTATACTTGTTTTCAGGGTACAGTATGAGGTCAAAAAGAGGACAAAACAATGGGGAAGTTAAATGGTTATAAAAGTTAAATAAGCAGCAAAAAGTTAAATGTTTATACTCATTTAATAGTCACTGGGGTTACTGAAGTTTTTCTTCCAAATTTTAAAGTGATTAGCCTCTCAGATTTGAAAGACAATGAGGTTATTTACAAAGGTACCTCCAATTACCTTCCCTCCCCCTCTCCTCCTCCTAGTTCTATTAGTACATGTCTCAGGAAAATCCTCAGCACAATGCAGGGAGGTATAATATCCTTTCTGACAGAACTAACCCACTTAAATCAAGGCTAAATTTGCATGGACAAGTACAGTGCTTACTGCTACAGCATTCTCACCCCATCCCCAAACATAGAGAATTGTGCAGCTAGTGCAAGAACATTAAGGAAAAACATGCAGGCACTTATTAGATTCTTATGCCCATGTAAAGCAAAGGAAATAATAGACCGTACCCTAAAGATTAACTGGAGCATAGTAGACTAAGCAGGTTGGTTAATATTTGAAATCTGTGGATTATCATTCTGTCACATAATACAATATTTTGGTTATTTCCACAGAATATCACCTTCTCAGTGTCATTCACAGAAACTGCTGTGGCTTAAAATGCCTTAAAATACCATAGGCAGAAGATGTTATTTTCAAAGAAATATGCATCTGAGGGCAGTATGTCCAGAAAAGTTTAGGACAGCTCATGAGTTCCAGAACTAGGATACAAACTGCTGAGAAATTAAACAGGGGCTTAAAATGCATGACACAGAAGAAAGGCAATATATTGATTTTTTAGAGAGGTCAGTGATCTCAGACATAGCTGAAAATCTATGTTCACTTTTGTGCTTTGCCACTTGCTGGAAAATGGGAGTGTGTATCATGTAAAGTTTCATTTCATACATGACCTGGTTCTATTTTCTTCCCTCAACATCTGCTGCTCAGTTACTGTGAAAAAAACCAAATCTCTGACTAGACAGATCACTGTTCTGGCTCAAAATGATAACTTTTCTGCTACATACAACTGGCTAGTTCCTTGAAACCTTAAAGGAATAATTTCCCCTCAGGCAACTCCTGTTATCAATACAGCCTTGGCCCTGGATACGCTAATTCTGGGTCACCATTTTTTCTGCCAACCCAGAAAATTCTCTTGAACTGTAATATCTTAGTACACATCTGGAAAATACCTACAGTATGCCTACCTGTACAAAAAACAGTGCGATGAATCCTACGATTTGAGACCCATATCTGAAAAGTACTAATGGTAATTTCAATCGTATAAATTTTTTCAGGGTACTGAGATTTTTAAATATATTTGTTATCACATTTCATGCAACAAATGATTCCTTCTATTTGTTTTTTGTCCAATTTTGAGTGGTCATACCAGAAATACACCCAACAGGAAACATACGTACTTGTAGCACAAGATTATACCCTGCTGTTTAGTACATATTTGGAAGCATGAATAGAAAACAGGCTTGTCTCAGGATGTCCTCGGCATGTTCTGAGACACAGAAGTGCTGAATGGATAAAATTCACAGTCCTACTTCCAGCTCTGCCCCTGGCAAGCTGTGTGAATTTGAATTCAAAATTTCACATCCCTTTTCCTATCTCCCTATCTCTTTTCCTATTTAGAGTGTTGGTTTTACTGTGTAGAAGCTGCCTTTTACTCAAGGAGACCTTCATCCTGATTAGGTCCTCTAGGCATTCCTGTAGTGTGTACTTATAATGCATCATAAGCTTTCTTTCTCTTTATGATTATTTATTATTCATATTGTGGTAGTGTCTAGAGACCAATAAGTTAAGATTCTGACAAGATACAATATATGGATAAATATAGATGGCAGGTGGATAGTTAATAATAAAGAGGGGTGTATGTACATAACTTAATGGTGTCAGTAACTACTAATTCTCTTCTCCTCTTTTCCAATTACATGTGATTAGATTTTTTTTCCTGAGTGCAACAAATGAACTGGTTGCAATGCCCTTGTAGTTTTGCCTTCTTTAGAGTTCGTACATTTAATTTTATTTTATGATTTTGCAATGATTATAAAATTCCTGTGTGTGTGAACAGCTTATAAATAGATTTGTCTTCTTCATTAAAAATCGCCATTCACCAGGAGCTAATATCCAGGGAATGTGGAATACTATAGAGAGGGCAAATTAAAAGAAATGCTACCATTGGCTGATCTACTTAGCCGTGCAGTAATTTTATAGAGGTTATACCATTCTTGACATCCACAACATGGAAGCTAACTATATGACAGGAATTACAAATATTAGACAGATATTTTCAAGGTAACCATTCTCTCTATCAGACTGGGAAGGTGAAACACACTTCTAACATATGTGATATACTCTATGCAAAGCCTAAGTCATCATCTTTCTTGAGTGAATGGTGAATGGTGAAATTCTTCAAGATCCTCTTGTCCGCCTCCTTTGTCAAGATATATTGTATATGGCACCTACATTTTTCAGGTCATTGGCAAACCATCCCAAGTGCTGTAAAACAGAGTCATATTCTTTCTTTTTTATTGCCTCTTATCTGGGCTTTACTTTTTTTTTTAATTTAATCCTCCTTAAAAAGCACCTTAGATAGCTTTCTTAAAGAGCTGTAGAGACTATTATACACCCAAACACTCCAAATCCACCTCCTTAGTTTAGCGTTACAGGACTCAGATGCTTGTACATCCAAAGGAAGTTCATTAGGATGTTAATAGATGGTGTTCAATACAGTAGAATGGGAATCCAGGGCTGTTCAAGGCATTAAAATTACTCAGTTTTTTACTCTGTTTATATCTTCCAAATTCGTACCTCATTTAGAATAGGGAAAAACATTTGATTTTTTTTTAATGAAATATAGTTTTGCTACAGCCACTGACGTAGAAATAGAAATATAGCTAAGTCAATCAGAATTCATCCTAGATTTCTCTTCCAGCTCACTTTCCCATTGTACTTCAGCAACACAGTCATTAGGCAGCGGTTAGTGTCTGAAGAAGGTGATTTTCATTGCATTCCAAATGCATGCAGTATGAAAATAACAAAACTCCATCTACCCCCCTCCAGATTGGTCAGTTTTTACCTTATTTAAATATAGTATGTTGAAAGACTGTTTTCCATCTTGTGAGATTTTTCTTTTCTTTTCTGTGACTATAATTACACAGCCAATATTAGTTATTGAGCATGAAACCAAAAATCTGTTGTTAAAAGAGATCTCGTACAAAGCATTTCAGGAGCAAATGACTCTAGTATGACCATGACACAATCTAATTGTCATCAGACAAATAAGGTTTACTCTAAAGTTCACAAATCTCGCTTCTAACCCCAGAGTATCTCAAACAGACAGAAAGATTGAAAGGGATGAAGGACAGAATAATCTTTACTCACCTATAGTCGGATCATGATAGTCAGGGAACCGATGGCTTATGAACTGCATTGTCATTGCTGGATAGGAGAAAGACAAAGGGAAGGGAAAAATGTCTTTAAATGACAACAGGCAAAAGAACAAGCAGAGAATTCATTTATCAAAATATCAGCTTAGAAAGTGAGTCAAAAGTATGTTCCATGTCTACAACTGCAAAAATGCAGTTGTATTACAATGATAACTAAGTATAGATAAATAGAAATAATATAAATTAAACATTTCTTTTGTAATTTGTCTTAATTTCTTCTTTTTTAAAATATCATTTATCAATTTCTGTATTAAAATGTTACATCTTTTCAACACTCTGTAAAAACTCTTAACCCATTAGAGTCTCTAGAGAAAAATCTAAACTAAACTAAACTAATTTTTTTATAGTATTTGCCCAGTTGCATCATAGTCCAGCCTAATTAATGTTAATTAGGTTCTCTAGCTGATATCTGCACAAAACAATCATAATTGTGAATCATATCTTCATTGTGCTGAGTACTATAATACATTAGGATAAAAAAATAAGATTCAGAACTTCTTTTAGAACTCCTTAATTTAAAAATTATATGTGGCCAGTGAACTGCCTTTGTGGCGAACATGGAACAGACTTTTTGGAAGACAACTATTAAAGTTGTCACTATGGCTTCGCTTAGATCACAGTAGTACATCAGTTATCAGAACAACATGGGAAGTTCTGCTGTCACTGACGTTTTTCCTTAAGTGTTTGAATACTAATCTCAGCTCAGTTATAAAGTACAAGTACCTCCCCAACACCAAGAGCTGTGAGGAAAAGAACTTGCAAATGTGAAATGGGTGAATTCTAATCACTCAGAAACCAGAAGTAAAATAAGAACCTAACATATATTTTAAAAAATACCATTTGATTTTAAGCCAATTTCCTGATTTTTAAAGGGGTATAACTTCTGTTTTTTTAATGTCTGCATTAAATTTTCAATACGGATGCTACGTGGCCACTTGTAAAAAGAAAAAAAAAGTAACCCAATCCCACCTGAATTATAACTATCAGTCCATACACATTAAACCAAACATGGGATTCTCTCTTATATCTTGAATATCTCAGACACCTTGAATAGCAGAAGTTATGAACAAAAAACTCCACATTTTGAAAATTCTGTGCATAAATTTATCCATTTTTTAAAAATGGCATTTTTTTTTTGTTTAGTATTGTCCTTTCATTTTAAAGAATCATGGGGTTAACTAGATAGTTTTATAAAATGATACAGACAAGGAGTATTAAACATTTATTACCATGTTAATAAATTATTGCATCTTTAGTGTAGACAAATATAAATGTTCAGGAGCAGCATTATAAATTCATAGTAACTCAGAGAGGATAGCTGTAGAAAAAGCTCATTCAGCCTATACATACTACAGGTGAATAAATCTATGTGCAATGACATTGACATTTCTTATATTATCTGTTTTCAGATGCATTACTTTTAAGTATGTTAAGTATGTTTGGACACTTCCATTTCCAGGACATCTTTTTTTTTTAATCTCGCCAGATTTTTAGGCACCTCCATCTGATAACTGTTTCTGAAGTATAAACTGATGCCTAATGTTATTTGCCTAGTTTGTTCTGAGACACAGAGGCAGCTAGAAGAGACACTGTTCATATGGTTTATGCCTACACGTTCAGAGCTTTCTGAGGGCCTGCACCACAAATGAATTCCATTTGTTTCCCTGTTTGTTCTTGCCAAGCTTCTTAAAAGCAAACCACTCTATCTGATCTGATTCTGTTTCCTTTTGGACCAATGCTCGCATCGCAAAATCTGTTTTCACAACTGAAACTGGAATCCTAGGAGGAGACCCAGAACTCATGCTAAACATTTTTCCTCTTTCCGGAGATGGATCCAAATCAATACATCATTTATATCCTCATAAAATTCACAGGAACTAAAAGGATAGAAATGATTCAGAAGCATCATACTGACTTTTTACTGTAATGTGCAAAAGGTTAGCCACTGGGACTAGTAGAACTTCTATCTTCCAGAACACTGTGTGGGGATACACGTCATTAAAATTTGCACAGCAACTTAGGTTGCACACAGTGATTTAGAGGCAGATCTGAAGAGTAATTTAGGTCTTTCAGCGTCAAGTGCAGTAATACTGATTTCTATATGCTTGACCGCAGGCTCAGTCCAGAGCTCTGAACGAGCTGAATTGGCTCTGTATAAAATGAATCTGGAGAGGTACACAATTTGAGAATGGTTTTCACAAAAGCACTAAGCATGATGAAATGAAAGCCTCTTACGGTCAGCTGCCTAGGGAAACAGTAAATGAAGAGCTCCATTTTACATGCATTTTGTCCCACAGCTGCTTGAGTAACAATCCTTTGAGGGGGTCTGGCCCCCAGATCTTCTCCTAACCACCTTGGTATGGAACCTCTTTGACGTTGTCTTTGTGCTTGTCATCTTTTGCAGGGGATTAGTACCCTCTCCAGTAAGCAGGTTATATAGTTTTGCTTGATGAGACAGAAGGATTTGAAGTTCACTTTTAGAGTGGACTTTTTTAATCGCCAAACTATAATGTAAAATGAGGAAACTGGAGTATAACGGGAATTGCAACCCATCCTCCCGTGTGTTCTTTAAAATAAAAAGTAGCAGCTTCCATAGCATTTTCTGTAAAACCCTATTGAACATTAATGCAGCAAGCATTTTCAGAGCAGACATAATAGCCCAGTCCTCCTAAAGGAAAGGAACACCTTGATTTTGGCTTCTAACAACAAACCTAGTAACACGAGGAGTGAGGACGAGGAAGCCTCAAAGCATCAGGCCGAATGCAATTCATCTGGTGTACAACAGTCATGTCCAGATTTACCAGACATTCCACAGACTGGGCTGCCAGACATGCAGAAATTAGTCCATAGTTTCTAAATGACGGTCAGAAGTTGGTAGAACACTTCCCAGACCAAAATGGGCTCATTCACTGCTGGCGTAAACCCACATGACTCAGCTGGAGCCTAGGGAATTAGACTTGCTCATACCAAATCTGTCTGGGCTCCCCAGCAGGTCAGCTGCCTCAACTGAAATATATGGGTTTCTTTAGTGGTACTAACATCAGCTCCAAAGTCATTTTCCAGAGTGAATTAATTTTGGAAACTAATAGGAAAATGGTATGAGTCTTTCATGCTGCTTTATGAAAATACTCTCCTTGGTCCCTTCTTTTTCCTTACCTACCATTCTTTTTTCCATTCAAATTAACATCCAAACCATCATCAGACATTGCAGACCATTTTCCCTTGGAAATCTAAATAATTAACAATGCTCCAAAATTTTACAGATGTATAAATTAGGAGCCTTTAAGCCTGATTTATGCCATGCACAAATCACTGTAGCAAAATGTGGGTTCAAGGCAGTATATTAAAACAGTATAGATGGATAAGACTGCTATTTGAATAAATACATATACATGCAAAAATGGAGCCAGTTAAAAAATGTTTATTGTAAAAAAAAAAACCCTCCCTTTTAATCCACAGCAGATATTGTGAAACATTTTGAATCGCAAGTTGCCTGAAAATTTTTAATGAATATTTTATAACGGTGTGAAGATCATTCCATTTAAATGGGACATGTACATCACGTGGCAACTACAATAAGTAAAAGGATCATTGTTTCAGATGAATAGCATCTTCTTTATACCCTTCTGTGGCTAAGTAAATGCAGATTGCCTCAGATGAATAAATGTAAGTCTGATATGCATCAGTAACTATGTAACTTTAAAGTTCTTTTGTGTTTTCAAACTAAAAAGAGGGGCTCAGATCCCAAACTTCCATTTTATTTGTTTCAAATTATGCTTATCTAATGTTCATAAACTAAAAACCATAATTAAATGTCAATTACTTCCCAGTGGCTATTACATTACTATACTTACAAGTAATCTGTGTATACGTGATACCTCTGTTGGTATTGAATTATATATAAGTATTTTCTATGAATAATAAACTTAGTCTTACAAGCTATTTTCTATATAATTCCTACTCTCTTCGTAATAATATTTTCTTTACCTCACGATATGAAATGCTACACTTAGAAATAGGCTAAGATTGCATTATTTATTTGAAAACATCCTTTTAACCAGTGCTACAATATTAAAGTTCATGTAAAAGGGAGTATCAGCTTTTTAAAATCTGTGTTTGTGAGGACACACAGACTTGTAGAAAAAATGCTGCTTCAATATCCACAGTTCTGAGAGCCAGTATAGTAGAATCCTGCTATCCTTCTAATTTGTCTTAACCGATAATTTCCAGAGTTGTCCTATACCTGTTTTTCAAGACGGCATAATAGGCTGCAAGCTTACACAATAGTCTTTACAGTAATAGTATCCGTGATGCGACTATCTCATCTTGAGCTTCCTCCACCTCCCTGTTCACCCAAGAATTTTCACATACTCATATTCTCCCCATGGCACTGTGTATGATCCTGAATTAGTCCATGTCGAAAAGGATCCTTTCGCTCATCCTACAATCCTACAATCTAAATATCTATGAAAACGATCACAGTAGTTGCAACTTAGAAATGTGTATTTCCATACAGTTCATTCAGTTCAGTTTCCTAAACAGATAAAATTCCTATCCCAGTGGATCTTTAGTTTAGCTTTCATAAACCAGTGAGGTTTTGATGATACCAGTGTAAAAGGGTATAAAAAAAATAGATATTGTTAGCATAGAGAAGGTGGGACACAAACTACAGAGTCTAAAAGCAGAACAGCAGAACATGATAACAAACTATGTACCATAGGAAGAGATTTGGTCACAGAAATGAAAAAGCTATAAATATGCTAAAAGTCTTAGACATCCTTGCTTCTATCAATTTCTAAAATTAAATTACTTTTTAGAAACATGGCCAGGGTATGTTAAACATGTCTGATTTTATTCTTTTGTTAAGTTATTTGCATATAACTAAATATGTAAAAATGTTACAATTATAGTCAATCGAAGTTTAACTATTTCAGCAACTAGACAAACATTTTATTACTACTCTTTTATCTATGAAACACTGGATAGTTTGAACAATTTTCATCTTTCTGATGGTTTCAACTTGACATGATCTCAGGTTATCATCTTTTCAAATGTTCATGGTTGAATATTGGAACCTTGACTTCTGTTTCATTGGCTTGGAAAAATGACAAACGTCACTATAACTAACCTTTCTGGAGTTCATTCCTGAATTTTAAGATTGACTTGTCAGGTAAGAAGTCATTTGCAATCATTCTTCTGCCCATTGAATCTTAGCAAATAGACTTTGTAATAACAATGTGCAAACACATTCATGAGGAACAGCAAGAGGCAAAGAGTACTTTTTTCAAAATCATTTCTAGTTGAATTGTACTAATGGAGCAAATCTAAATGGCTGGAGACACTAACAATGCTAGAATAAATTAGAAAAATTTAGAAAAAAATCAGAAAAAAGAATTCTAAATAGTTATTCTGAGAATTATTTCATGTATGTTCAGTTTCTGCAAGTATAATAAATAGTAAAGGACAGTAAGGACAAGTAGCAAAGGACAACAAAGAAAAAGAAGAGCAATTAAAGTTAAAGGACAATTTTGGTGTGAAAATAAATGGGAGAAGCTAGCTTAGAACAAATTAAGGCTAGAAATTAGAAAAGATTTCTATCCACCAGGTAAGTAGATTTCTGAAATAAACTTCACACATGGATGGAAGAGGCAAGAAACCCATTCAGTTTTAAGGTGCTTCATCAGTTAAAGGATGCCTGGTGCCAGTGACACAGAAGGTTCTTCTGGAGATTTTTGTACCATATTCTCAATTTCATGTGGGAAAATTCTAATTTAATGTATGATATTTTAATATAGATAGCATCTTTAACCAGGTCTTCAATGAAAATCAGCGATGGAAATGAGCAGTTGCTTTCCTAAGATACTATGCGCTTTTGATCTCAAATGTTCATAAAAAGCCCCTTGCTCTTCAGGGAGAAGTTTAAAGAAGGGAGAAGGGAAAACATTGTTTTGTAATAATCACGGATAACTTAAATGACCTTATGTTTACGATATACTTATGTAAGGAAAAAAGAATCTGAGAGAGTTTCATACACAGTTCACATAGTCAGAGCCATATCATCTACACCCTTTATTGCTTTAAGGAAAATGTGTTGCATGTTTGAGGTACTGCACTGTATCTTTTTTCCTATCATTTACAATGAGGTCTTACAGAATAGCAGACATCTTTATCAGATGACGGCTTTCCAGGTCACAAAGGACAACTGAATTTAAGGTATGGTAAGGATATTTCCTCTTTTTTTTCTTTTTATCTATGAATGTTGCATTTGACTCACAGTACATTTTAAAATAAATGACAGCAATAGTCATCTGAACCAAAACAAAAGCAGTCAGAATGATGAATTGATGTTGTTACATCCAAGTGCTTCACACCAGTGTGAACCGAAACTGCTGAAAGACATCTAAAATGTCAAAGGGAATACAGGTATTTTGACATGGGTGGAGAGAAGATAGTCCTAACCAGCAGCTTTCTGTGATGAGATGGAACTGGATTAGACGGAGACTAAAACCCTTATCTGGAGGAACATGAGTATGTGAAAAACTCACATTGGAACCAGTGGGGTTACCTTTTCACATTGTTTAGCTGCATGTTGAGTTAGATGTGGGCCTAGAATATCATACAGTAGTTGAAGGTTGTGCTACCAGAAGAATCCCTGAGGGGTACTTATTTGGGAGATAAAGATGAATGAGAAGAGCAGAAATGGACAATGTGGGGTATTACAGAGGTTTATGTTAAATAGAGCATGATTATTTATTCTGTCACAGTACAAGGTACAGAGAGCATTATACTATCAACTAAATAAGTATCTATCAATATATTTTTTTTCACATAGAGTATAGCTAAATCCTGGGAATTATTGTCTGTGACATGATAAATGGTAAAGGGTATTGTTTGATTAAAAACAATTCTAAAAATTCTTGAAAAAAATTGTCCTAATGTACTCAAAGATTTTACCCCGAGTTTAAGTAGCCCTTCTCTGCAAATCACTGGAGGATGTGAAGATGCTCAAGGAGAAGTTTTAATGTATTTTATTTTGTTCATACATTCTTCTCAAGACATCTACTATGGGCTACAGCCTTGTTTCAGTGACGGGATAGCAGCCTAAAGGCACCTTTGTTCTGACCCAGTACAGCCATTTTTACATTGTTATATTCTGCAAGAAAAATAGGACGAGAGCTTTGCTGCACAGGTTCATGAAGGACTACTGCAAAGTCTGTGAGCTGCACTTATTATTAATTTTTTAGGTATACAATGTATTATTTATTGAACATGGGCTGTGAAATGAAGGCAAGCTAATTTTATTTCTCTGTGTTAAATTCATTCTGGTATACTAGAAAAATACAGAAGCTTGCTATACAACGATCTACTGCATACACCAGCCTGCCAATGTAACATGGCTTTTACACTGTTTTTTTCCTAAGATAACAGGTGTTTTGTACAACTACTTAAGCTAAAGTCCATAGCAAGCAGAGTGTCAGAGAAAACCAAGATATCATCATGAGACAGTTAGCTGGTACCATATCATTTTATGATGAGAGCTCAATGACTAACAACCAGATTAGCATCAGTGACAACAGATAACAGCCCTTGCGGAACCAAGTGCTTCCTGGTGCTCCACTGATATCAACCAGATTCACGGTGTTGCCTCCAAGTGAGAAGTTCGACATCCCATTATCTATAGATGCAGCATAATTGTTAAACAAAATGATGTCCTGACTTAAGAGATGGGCACACATGCATACCCAAGACTTAGCTAGTAACTTATCCAATATTAGCATTCTGGAAGCTAGTTTTCTTAGAAATTGTTTCCAGGTAATAATCCTCTCACTTCTTGATATTTACTTGTTCACTGATCCTTATGAAAGGTTTGACTCTGCATATAATTTGTAATTTAGTAACCTTAGGTGAATAGATAAAAAGGAAGTCACATTTGCTGCACTTTTTTTTATATAACAATGTAATACAGTCTAATGTAATTATTATTGCTACAAAAAAGAAAATGTTCTCTTTTACTATTTATTATCCATGTACAACTGAAAAGACAAAAGGTGTTTGCTATAATGGTCCATTTGGGTTACAAATTATGACTGTTTCTTGGGAACTAGCATAACTTGTCCTTTTAACTTCAGAACTGCAGACAAATATTTAGCAGTAACTGTATGGTTACATGCAACAAAGAAGGCAGAGGAGAATGACAGTCAGAACTGTATGTGGTACACCCTTCCTGGTATCTGGGGGACCTGGGATGAGACACTGATTTGAGATGAATCTGCCTACAGCTTTCTCTCCAGAGAAAGCCTAAGTCTTTTAAGTTAAATGTCAGGTGTTTTTAGAATGAAAAAAAAACTAGGATACTTAAATTTTATATAGAGAAAATTCAGAGTTACCAGTACAGCCAGAAAAGAAAGAGGAAATTCTTCCCTCTCCATTGAATTTATAGAGATAGATCCTTCTGCTTTGACCTGGCTGATGTTAACCAGTGACTTTCTGAGCTGCAGAAAGCACTGCACGGGCTTCTGTGGCTTCCAGAAAATTATTTCGCAGGTCTATCCATCTCCTGCTTGCTCCTCATAGAAACCCCTCCTTAAGCTGGTGGCTGTCAGTTCTGACTCTCACTGTATTGTATCCTATTTGCTATCTAGTATCCACACTTTCTTATGAGGAAAGCTGTGATCTTTCTCTCACTCCAGAGGGTCCCAGCTGACCCCTGACTCCCTTGTTAAAAAAGCATAACACTCTTTAAATTGTTAGGTTAAAAGTAAGTCTCAAGAGAAAAACAAAACCAAACCAAAAAAGAGCATTTATAGTGTTTGGTTTAGGAGAGTTGGTTTTGTTGTTTGGATTGCAGAGCAAGAAGAAGGCTTGTTCACATGTATGTTCTATGCCCTAAAGTGAGAGCAGACTATAATCAAAAAATGTGGAAGTGGAGCTCATGGTAATAATGTAAGATAGGGAACAGCTGCCCTTGGAGAATTTTCAGTTTTAATTTTTTTTCACTCTTTTGTATCAGAAGGAAAGCAACGACTAGATGCAGAAATTTTGATATTGTGGCAATATCTGCCCCCAGGGTAAAAGCCAAGAATTAGACAGCAAATAGGGAGAAACAGAATAAAAAGATAAACAAACAAAAAGTTATTCTGTCTTGGGAGCCACCCAGGATGAATGAGGAGAAACTACCAATCTCAGAGTGTGTCTCAAATTGCTCTTTCTCACAAGCATTAGGTGTAAAGACATGAGTTCTCACTATTTCCCTTCTAAGTGTGATCAGTGGAACAAAAACAAATACTTAGCTTCCTCCAGTAGGGCCTGAAGGAGAGAAAGAAAGAAATTGAGAAAAAATTCATCCTAACTCGAGAAACTTTCAGGAAACCTTCAGCAAAAGCACTTTCACTGCAGAAAAGTTGCATGTCTTCCAAATCAGCAACTTATAGTGAAAAACAGTTCTACTAAAAATTCCCATTTAGCATTAATATTTACATCCAAACCCAATTCCTGTGCAATATAGGTAGGCAGAATGCACTGCATTGTAAAAATCATGTTAAAAATATAGTTCAGTGTTTAAGGATACAGGGGAGCAGACAAAACTTGTATTTATTTCCTGCGTAACAGACATCATTGTAATGTAATACAAATTAACAGTAATGATAAGGTAGATTGCTAGCACTTAAACACCATTTCTTCCATAGTATATCTTTGACACCAACCTAAAAGGTATCCCACAAAAATACTGAACCCTTACTACCCTGCTCAGCTTATGAGATTTGACAAGATGCATTAATAAACAGAAATTACTTCTGGCAAATGCTATTAGTGCATTCTCCCACTGTGTTTCTTCCATTAGGTTAAAAACAGTGAGAAAACTTAATGTGTCTTCTACCGTACTTCAGCTAGAAAATCCTATGGTACCTTAAGCATTTTGTTAGTGAGCAATCCAAAATGTAATGACATAAAAAGGTTTTAAACCAGAATCTAGTTTAATGTGATTTTTAAAACATATTCTTTCAGAGGACAATAGAGCCAATCCTCAAGTGCTACAAATAGACACACTTCCATTAAAGTCAATGGATAAATCTCCTAAATTTATAAATGAAGTACAGAAAACACAAGAAAAAATAGGTTAGTTCTTTAGACAGGAATGCCCTGGCTTGCAGCTACCAGAGTCTCAGGTATTATTAGCTCACTATAAAAGAGACTTAAAAAGGATAAAGCTATCTCATTCCATGGAAAGAAACCTCTCAGCAACAGCATATATTTCTCTTCCTTTTTTTAACTGCTGACATGTTTCTATATAATGATAACTTGAGATGCTCTGACTTGGTTTACTGCTGTTTCAGGTAGTGCTAAATTGACATTGTTTGCAGGTTTCCTAACATAAACTAGTGGTTAGCTCCTGTGATACCTTCTATGTGAAATTATACCCCATATGTCAAGCAGTGATGAATTGGCAGTGACAGCAGCTGCATTTTCTTGTGAGTGGGAGCATATTCGCTGTTCTGTAATGTAGTACCAACTTTTCTGTATTTCAAACCTATGGTCTGGAAAATTGATGACACTTCAAAGAGGAAGATACAGCTCTTCCATTTAACCCCACATTGAAGTTATACTCTTGGTAAAAACACAGTTCCACATTTTATTTTTCTTTTTACCAATGCTAGATTTTCTGAAAATATCATTTAGCATAAAATGAATGTCAGAGAATAACATCCAGATTCTCAGATAATATTAGCATGTAATTCCCTTTCTCTTAACAGTGTTTAGGTGCATATTTGTCCTTGCTGATCTGAACAATGACCATCTGTGTCCCTCTCTCCAAAAGTCAGATCTGTTTTTCAAAGGCATTGATGATTAAAACTATGAACTTGTTTCATGCCACTAAATGAACTTTCATTGAAATATAAATGTTTCATCAAGGCACAATTTATTTGGATAGAATTCAGGAGAGAAAACTAAACCAAGTAACAGTAAAATTATCGTTTTCATGGATGGCATCAAAATTACTCAAAATAAAGCACTGACTTCTTGATTTAACTGTTAGAAATTTTACAGAATATTACCTATATTTTACATATATTATAAATATATGATTTAGATATAGATCACTTCTATGATCTTAAAATATCACTTTCATGATCTTTATTTCCTGTGAAAGCTTAAATGCTGGCTTTTTATTTCAGCTTAAAATGTAGACAAATTTCCAGATTTAAGATTAGAAATCCTCTCATCCATTCTTTTAAAGTCAGAGAAATATTTTCCAGTGACAAAAAATAGTGTTTAAATCATACTTGAAGTAAATACCCTAAGAGAGAAACAGGTACATCTGAGGATATTTCTGAAGATAGTTATAAAGCCAAAGAACTGTCACCAGGAAACTGCTAAAATCCCTTGCAAATCCAAATTCGTCAAAGACATTTGATTATTCCCAGAACACTGTCCCCAACAATTTATTTGTGATTCATATATTTAAATTTACATTTATCTTACTGGAGATAAATATCACACGATTTGTATTATATGAGCTAAAAAGTATTCTTCACTATAGATATGACTTTGAACTGAACATATTTTCTTGTCAAATCTCAACAATGAAGTTCTCTCACCTAATTAGACAACACTTCATAATGAAGTCAAATCTGGCACATTATCCTTAATCCCAAAATGAGTTCTTAAAGCCTTTTTATTGCATTAGGAGAAATTTCATAGGATTATGAGAATTTTCAGAGGATAGGACTGGCTCTTCATGTGTTTACTCCCCTCCTGACATCTCCTTCGAGCTTCCTCCAAGTAATTATAAATCCAAAAAGCAAATCAAGCAGTTGAGAAAGTCTTGAATTGGTGATAACTAGCTATTTTCATTGGGAACAGGAAACTGTTTTACTAGTAGCACCACTCTAGAACAGATTTAGGCCAGGAAAGTGAACATCACAAAGGTAACAATATTACTAAGAAACTGTTGAAATAAGCCTCTAAAGTTCTGGCACCACTCTTTTTCATTATAAATCAACTCCTGGATTTATCAGTCTTACCTAATACTCTTACACTTGTATTAAAATATAAAATTTAGCTGCAATCCTATAAATGCATGAGAATGAACACCTATCGATTTACAGTTTGGCTATATGAAATAGTCTTTAGGTAAAATGCACAAACAGCCCTCAGGGCAGCTAGTGGAATACAGGTATTCCATTGTCTGAGGGCCTTTGCCTTAAGCACTAACTAACTGAGTGATACTCACATTCTCTCCTGGTCTAGTAGATCCTGAATTCATCTTCTCAGAGTGGTAGGATTTCATGCAAGGTCATTGCAAGAGGGGCATCCATCCCAAGTGAGGTGCTACGAGCTGGGAAAGCAGAAACACAGCAATTGGAAGTTGCTATTGTGCTGAGCTTGCTCACTTCAGACCAGGAGCCAGGGAAGCAGCAAGGAGGTAATAGCTATTAAATCCCTCAGCACTGCCATAGTCAAAGAGGTGGCAGGGAAGAGAGATGGGGATCTTCTTACTGGTAGGGTGAGAGAGGAAGAAAGAGTCTGCTTGCGATAAGAAGAATCCTGCTTCCGGTGTTTGCTTCAGGTGTACACGATGGCTTCGCTCCAGTGGTGGTGGTAGCATGTCTCCATCACTTCATTTGTGAGAAGGTGTCAGGAAACTCTCTAGCAGGAGAGGGAGCAGGAGGTGTGATTCACTGGGGTAGAAGTATGAACTGAATATGTTTCCTACATGAGTTCTGTAACTAGCTAGCAGTTAAGTGAAGGTGGAAACCTTTGCCAAGTGTATGTCAGAATAGACAAGCAGGCCTTGTTTATTCTTTCAGAAAGAAGCATCTGTCATTTGGAGGTGGATCTAAAGTGTAAATCCAAGAGGACAGGACTTGCACGTGACCCTGAGCACAAGACTGTTTTCCAGCAACACCGTGTCCTCAGAGTTTTGTATTGGCAAATTCTGAACAGCTACAGGTTTTGTGTGCTGACTTTAGGTGGCTCCTAGCCCAGAATGCCGCTTTTCTAATTCCTCTGTAAGACTCTTCCTGGTACTTGCTTCACAGAGCATTCTGGATATTGCTGAGAGACAAGACACCTGAGATACCCTACAAATTCAGCTGGTAGGATCTGACCTCTACAGATTTTAGACACACTGAAATGAGCATCCTACAGGTCTAAACATTGGTTTTAGCAATGTTTTAAAGACATGGAAAGGAATAAGGTAAAGAATCACCTAGCCTCTTCAGATGCTTAAGTTGATCTGAAAGAATAGTGCTTCTTGATCTAAGGAAACTTAGTTATCCAGAATAAAAAAAGCAGGAGGCATGAGATCAAACATCTTACACTGCAAATATGAGTAACTAGTAGAAGTGTTCAGTGCAGATGAAGAGACTACACTGTATTTAAAAGGATGAAAAAATACATAGTACCCTTTCCATAGCACATTCCCAACAGGAAGTTTACATCTGACAAAAGGGCATTCATACTGCCTTACACATGTACACGCTACATTATGATGATATATTGACAATGGGGACAACTGGAAGACATTTGGGGGTGAAAGGTAGCACTCCAGGCAGCAAAAGAGGTGATTTATTATAGCATTAATGTGACACTGTAAAGGTCAGAAAGCTACAAAACACATATACAAAAGTTCTAGAGGGCTGGTTATATTTTCACAGAGAAAGTCTGCATTAGCCTATTTAGGTTTGTACCTTCAGTATAAATAGCAAATGTTAAGGTTAGCGACACAGGAGGAGTTTGCGATGTTCTTTCTCTATAGCTGGAAGGGGATGGCTCATGACCCAAGCACCAGCTTTGAAATACGTCGGCTCCCTGGAATGGGCTGAGTCCCAGTCTTTTATCCTTCTGGGATAAATTTACTTCCATGTAGTTTGTAATGCACTTTCTGCCTTTGATGTTCTTGTCACCTATTCTGCTGTATTAGAGGATCTAGCTGTCTTAGAGGTTTATGCTGTATGTATCAGCTTAGCCTGATGGATGCACAGAAACTTTTTGACCCTAGACCTTTCCATGCAAAAGCAACAGCAGGAAAAAAAAAAAATACCACAGAGTGGATTAAAGGAATCTCCCTTCATATTAAGGTCAAAATTCTGCTAAAGATTTCTGGAGCTTAATTGGGAAGGAAATAAATTGGGATGGGAGTGAGGACTAAAAAATTTGTTTATTTATTTTAAACTGAAAGATCTTTTTAAAACAGAAAGATTTTCTTACCCAGGCCAGAAAAGACCTGGATATATTTAGCCATTTCTGGATTTTCCTGATTACTCTAGAAGGTTGTTCCATAATTAGATCTGCTTTTGTGCCAGGTTAGGAGCTATATTTCATCTGCTTCATTACAGAACTGGGATCTATGTTGTCGCTGTCCCTGCAGTAATTCTTACACTGAACTTTGGCCTTGGTGGAGCAGTGACATCATCACTGAGTTCCCCGAAGATCAGCACTGGGGATTCTCAGCTTTGGGAACGGACTCTGCTGGGAATCAGCAGAGGCACCTGTGCAAAACCCAGTATTCTTATGACTACCTAAAACACAAAGCAAGCACACAGCTTTAGCTTATAGGAACTGGAACTATGTTTCCTTATGTATGCTAATAAGGCTTTGGGAGGACTTTTAAGGGTTCAGTGGAGGAGAGGGTATTCCCAACAGCCTGATGACACAGTGCTATGCTGATTCAGAAATGAGTCAACAGTTACTGTAAAACAGGAGAATCAGATCTTTTCTGAAGGTACTCGCAGTGATATAAATGTGACAGAATGACTCATCCGTCATCAGCATTTGAGTCAGCAAAGTCTTTGGCTAAATGGCAAGTATTTATAACCAGAAGACAACAGGATGCAACAAAAATGAAGTAAGCAGAAAAAAGTTATGTTAAGCCTATCCTATAAAATCTACATAGGAGGTCATTACTTCTCTAACACTAAACACCATTCTAATACTAGTATCCGTCCACGTCCAGCCCACTGTACAATGTGCTTTATGCATTTCTGTTTGTTCATGATTCAGAGAGGATATGAGCTTGCTACAGCACTCAGCTAAGCACACAGAGATGAATAATCTCTGCCATTTCTTTGTGAAAATAATATTCTCCTGTGTGGTATTTCACTTAGTACAGGTTTTATTTTAGTTTTAAATGGCATGCGTGTTATAGCTTCTGACCTCTTTCTTTGAGAGATCCTTCCATACTGCTCTTGCAGGACATGAACCAACATCCACTGAAACCAATGGAAAGTGTTCAATTTGACTTTTATTTCCACAATGCTCTTTCTGCAATGTTCTTGAGTAGAAGCACTGGTCAAATAAAATACTGCTAAATATCTTTCAACGGAAATTAAAACGGGTGAAATCATGACTCCATTGAAATTAGCAGCAAACCTTTGACTTCATTTGGGTTGAAATTTCACTAAATGATATTAATATATGACTGTGGTTACTTTCCCTTACTGTAAAAACACATATATATTCACTACCCACACATTTTCCTTTGGTGCAAATATATTTTCACACCTTGATATTCTGATGAATTTCTAAAGAGGAAAAAAAAGAAAAAAAATCTACAAAGCACAATATAATTTTTTAGGTTTTAGTACAAACAGAATCAACAAGTGATTTTTATATACATACATACATACATACATATATACATATGTATATATAAAAACTCAGAAATGCCTTTTCTTGCAAAGAAAGAAAGACATATAAACATCCAGGTCTACCACACAGCTATCTGTGGGAAGTTGCTTTACTGAAAGTATCCATAAATTGGCTGAACTGAAGGGAGAAAGTAGGAAGTCTGAAATATAATAACATCTTTTGTTGGAGGTTTTAAAATCCTTTTTGAACTTTGCCATCCAACTCCATCTCAGATAAGTTCATAAAGGCTTCTCTATGGGGTCAGACCAAAGGTCTGTCTAGTTTAGCACCTTATCTCCAACAGAAAGCAGCAGCATGTATAAAGGGATCTTTTCCAGCACATACTTTCCTACTGCTCGTGTTCAATGGTTTAGGCACTTTCTAGACTAGAGAATCACATCTGGAGCACAGTGCTGCACCTAAATTTTATATGTGGACTATTGAATTGTATCCGGAAGTTCCTTTGCACCAACGGTCTATCTTCAATGAAGATACCTCTGAATTGGACAACCATAGTTACAGTCAACTAAGAAAAAAAAAAAGAAACATTTATAGGATCTTCAAATGAACACCTATGCATGCGTTAAACCCAAGCAAATTCATAGTATGCATGTCATGTTAAAATTATTTGCTGGCAACATGAACATAGGTTGATTTCACTTATTGACTAAACCAGAGCTGATAATGGAATTCCAGAGACCTTGATTCTCAGGCAGACTTTTTAATCAATTAATCACCTTTTTCCTCAGAAGGTCTCTAACAATGAGGCAGTAATATGTTAATATAAATAAAGACTATTTTTTGCTAAAGGTTAAAAAGTAAAAGAAAAGATACCTACGAAAAGACTTCACCTTCCAGTTTCTCATCAGAGTGATATAACACATTAGACGGTTCATCAAAAAAGAGCTGAGGAACTACAGATCTTATGAGTGACTCTGGGATTTTCACTTTTTTTCTGTAGGCTTCATTTTTCTCAAGTGTAAAATGGGCGCAGTGACTGTTCTTCTTTGTAACCTGAGTTTTGAGTTGTACTATATAAAGAGCTATATGAAACTAAATACTACAGAAAGGCAAAATGACATTTTTTAAATTCATACAACTGGTCTGTGTTTATGTTTAAAATATATGCATTTACGTTTAACATTTTCCTTGTCAGAGAAAATTATATTGGGTGAAATGCTCACTCTAGTAAAGCCAGTGGCTGTGCATACGAATATATCTTATTTTGTAAGTAATAGTGCTCCCTTTCCTTCCCTTTCTCAGAAGGATTTTGGTATTTCTCCTTACTCAATGAAACATTCAAACAATAGAAGGATTTTCGTATTTCTCCTTACTCACTGAAACATCAAACAATATGTTGATTTAACATTTTTTTCAATAATTTTTGAAGTTGACAAAGATATCTAGATAGCAGACAAAAATCAAGAAAGCAGAAATAACATAAAAACAGAACACAGTGTAAGTGAATTAAACAAAATTAGGACTGTCAATCATATATGTATATGAAAATGTATATGTTTTATGATAGATCTTCAGCACAACTTTCAATCATGTTTGTTTTTGACGGCTCTGGTCCAACTAAAACTGGAGTGCATGCTTCACTTTTAAGACAAAGAAGCTATTTGTGTGTATACAAATAAATATATGCTGATGTGAATTGCCAAATTTTGCCATAATCTGCTAATTTGCAAAATTCAACAATCTGCAATGAGTTTCTCTATTAGCATTTTGAATTAGCAAAAGTACACTGTTGAAAATCAAATCAAATCAAATGAGAAACAGTTCTTCATAGATCCAAACATTTAGAGAAACTAAGTATCAGAGAAACTAAATATTTAGAAAATAAAGATTAGAATATATTAAATAGATTTCTGTATTTTTATATTTTATATATTTAATAGATTTCTATTTAGAGAAACTAAGTATTCAGAGGAACTAAATATTAAAATACCCTGCCAGACCTATAAATCACCTTGATAAATGTTTAATATGGTGGCACTTTAGAAAATGACCTTTGAAAATAGTGGCACTTAGAAAATGCTCAACATAAAACTGACAGTTTTTTTATTTAGTTTATTATAGCATGAACAAGCTGGAGAAAATAAATCATGAAACCGAACAGAATTTCTTAAAATCTCCAATCAAGACTACATGTTATATCTCAGGAAGACTGACATATATGATGGGCTTTGAATTGGTGTACGGAGGCCAATGGTCCTTCAGGGCATTACTTTGAAGAACTAAATCCAGTATGCTATAAAAAAAGACAAGTGTATCTCCTCACATATAGGGTTCCTTTTCCCCTGTGTCAAAAACAAGCGCTTGCACAGCTGCACAGAGGACAGTTTTGCCTTCTTGGCAGTTTGAGCACTCTGAACAAAACAACTTTGCTTTTGTTTCCATGACAGAGGTTAGACAAACAGAAGGTCTGACTAACCAAAGGGAGATAAATAATCCAGGGAGTGTGAAGAGGAAGAAAGCTTTATTATTGGTTTAAAGACTCCTAGAGCACAGTTTATAGGGAAGCCAAGTAACAAATAGCAAACAACATGAAATGTTTATGCATGTCCGTGGAATCCAGTTATTCTTCTCTGTCTTTCCCTCTTCCCCTAATTTACTGTTCTAATCAACAGACCTATTTTCTGCCCTCTTGGATACTACTACCCCCCTTATGGGTTGAAGTAAATCACAAATAGCTCTAGCCCTTGGCTTCACCAATATGAAACACTATATACAAAATGAGTTACTGCAAATAAGGCAAGGGCTAGTGCCGTAAAGCTGTCACCTTTACCTCCAGGATTTTCTTTCCTAATAGACCTACACACTTTCTTGTTATCACCCACGGTAATTTTTTTAAAAATGCTGAAGTTGCTATTAGTCAGGTACAAAATCATTTAGGGACTGCGAGCAAAGGCATGTTTCCTTAACAGCAGGATAGACAATAACTGTCTGGAATTTTGGAGTGATTTCTGACAGAGAGTGTCTGATTCTGCACTTCTTGGCGTTGATAAAACTTCTGAATTCAGCTGGAGAGGGTCAACATCTGGCCCAGCACAACTGGCTGGACCCCTTCTGGGAAGAGACAATTTACAGACCAAACTCAAGTGACAAACTTCATCCTCTCATTATAAGTGGCCCATGCAGAAAACGCACAGAAAGAAACCTTGCAAAATACACTCACTCAGGAGTTAAAAACAACTAAGAAACACTAACCTTTTTGTGTCTTCTATACTAATTTTTACATTAACCCAAACTGATTACTCAAAAATCTTTTCAGACTTCCTCTAAACGTGACCAAACTTCTTCAAAATTTTATGACTCCTTTTATTCAAGAATCTCAGCACAACTCATTTTCCCTTCAACACAACGTTCCATTCCATGAACATTACCTAAGTTTTGTTTAATGCCTCAAAAAAGTCATACATGAGCTTTGCCTTGGCCATCAACAGCAGTTCAGTTTCAACCACATGTCTGGGAATAAGCATAATTTCACAATTTTTCCACAAAAAAGTTATTTTTACTCCAATTTTACCAATGCAATGCTGCAGCATCATGAAATAAATGTCTGGATGTGCAAGGAAGACTACAAGTAGGAGAAAGGTCAGATTTCTTATCCCTTACCATAATTTCACACTTGCCAGAAGTTTGCATGGTACTTCATGGTGACAAGAGTCTGAGTTTCAGTTTCTAAACATCAGAATGTCACTTATTTTAACTACTGCTGAAACTACTATGTGTATGGAACATTGCATATTAGTAAATCATAAAGAAGTAACATTTTTTGTCTTGGGTCTATCCCTTTTATATATTCAAGAAATGTAGAGAAAAATGTGGATTCCATTTTTTATCTGAAGTTCTTTAGCATTAATCATATGGTTTAATTTGCAATGGATGCTGCAAAAATCTAAAATGATGAATACTGAATAAGTAGCTAGTAGCATCATTGAACAACAAATCATACTTTTTCTACTCGCCCAATTTTGCACTGCATACAGAAATGTTAGCCCCGGAGTGAAAAAGGGTGCTTATCATAAATAACAATTTAATCATATGCTCTGGCACCTTTGTAAAGGTAGCTCCAAAGAGGACATATGGCCCAAATGGTAATAAATACACATGCACAGACACACACACACACACGTGCGCACGCGAGCACACACACACACACACACAAAAATATAAAGACACACACAGAGCATGTATACACACATACTCCAGAGGCACAGACTATTTACTTTTGCACTGCCATAATCCCCATGAACCACTAGCTACTGAAAAGAGATGTAAACTAGGGTATTCAGAGCAGCACAAGAGGACAGAATGGGAGACCATTACCATGTGACTAAAAGAAAAACTTGTCTGTCTTCAAATCCAATATTACTACAGCAATCCATATTGTCTGCCTCATGAGGATAAAGATGGTGGCGGAGCTTAAAACAGGGTTGATGAGACACCACCCACAAACATGTCTTCCTTTAAGATTCTGTAGAACATACACAAATTGTACACTAACAGTAATAACAATAAGTCCATTACAGTTTGCTAACACAACTCACTCTATAGGAAACTTCTTTCTTTTTCCTTAAAAAGGCACTCTCCATCTCACAAGCCAGCAGTTTCATCTACTTATTGCATTTTCTGATAAAGAAAGACACGATGTTATGAAAAATATTAGAAGAAATGAAAAATGATGAAGTTGCCTTTTATAATAAATGAAATGGAAACATTTTACTTTATTTGGTCATCTGGGAAAGTGTAAAATTTACATTTTAACTTACTGCAGAATATAAATTCATATGGGAAACAAATAGATTGATTACTGAAAACTAAAGAATATATCTTGTACGGTAATGAAAATACTAGAATTTCAGGTGAACGAGATCACCATCAATCTTTTACTTACAATATTTACATACCTCCCAGAGAAGTTTGTATTTTTGGGTAGAATATATGGATTCAACACAGAATTTCTCGAAATACACATGAAAGCAAATCTGCAGTTACAATATCATCTACTGACATGAAATAGCCTCTGAATAGTCCACAGGCTGCCATTTGTTCATTTATAAGGTCCTTTGAAGTCATACTTCCCAACTGCTTCATAAAACAAATGAAAAAAGTCCCAGGATAACGACATTTTGAATTCCAACTAAACATATTTTTACTGTTCTGCTAGCCTTGGAACAATGGCGTACCACTTTTATTTCAGTCCTAGCAAGAGTGCAGGTAGGCTGTCTGTAATTGTGTCTGGTTTTAATGGTCATTATATCTACAGAGCTATATACATCAGCAAGTAAAGAACAAGGTACATTTTTGCAGTCTGAAATTATGACAGAACTTGCCATAGTAGCTTGTTACTAGTTAATAATACAGGCCTTCTAAGTCAACAAGATTTATTTTCATTGAGTGCTGTGTCAAGGTAGTAACTGCTATAAACAATGACAGATGTGCAGTGATTTCGTAGTTTGTGTACCATTAAGTTTATTCATCAACAACTTTATTTTGTAGGAAGCATGCTGGCAGTCTCTGGTGAGTTTATAATACACGACCAATGGGTAAAACAGATTTTCAAATACTTAAAAGAGACAAAGAAAACTCTCTGATTTGCCATACACAACAACTTATCAAAACACTGCCTGGAGAAGGACATATTAGCACAGCAGAAGATGGTTCATCATTAGCTATAAACCTTTGCTGTATGTTTCAGAACATAATATCCACTTTGGTTCCTGTTCATTTTCTCACAGTGCTCGCTTGGCAAATCAGTGTTAATGCTGGAGCCAAAAGCTATGCACTGCTTGTTACTAAATATATTTGAATTTCTTCTTTTACATATATCTAGAATGAGCATGATTGCCTAAGAATTACTGCTGCAGTGACATATATGGAAAAATAACTCTAAAGATATTCTTTGTAGATGTCACAAAATAGAAGATGCCATAGTTAGAGTTACATATAAAAGCAAGGCTGATGTCATACTTTCACACTATGAGACTGCCAATAAACAGCAAAACATCACAACCTGAAAATGCCACCTTTTCATTTAAAGGATTAGTAGTTTATAGACATCAGACAGTTTTCTCATCTTAAGAAAAAATGGAACAGCATTGTAAAGGAAACTTATTACTAAAGAACACTTGTATGGGACCTTGGCTCATAGGAGCTGTAACTGCCCTTTTAATAAATTATGAAAAATGTACCATCCATTATGATTTTATTAATTGTTGGGTATTTTTTGTAGTTGTTGGGTTTTCCTAGCAAAGCTGGGATAGGCTTACTACATTTCCTTTACCTACATATTTCCATTTCTTGAGATACTTCTGTCTGAATTTGATACCAGCTCTTCAGACTGAGTTTTGAGAACACTTAAGCCATCTGTGTTTATTGAAACAAAATATCCAAGAGTAAAAATCATGCTGCAGATAATATTGCATTTTTGACCATTGCTTTCTGGGTTTCTCCCAACAGTGATACAAAGGGCAAGATTTATTTGACCAATCTTTGACAGCATCCAGGGCTAGCCATTTGGACTCCTCACACCCTCAAGAGAAACAAGCACTTCTAATATGTGATACCTCTCATTTTCACTGAACGAATGATAAAACAAATCTGCTGTATCCTATCTTAGAATTCCTATTCTCTCCTTTGGATGTAAGAGCTGTTAGACTTAGGTGTAGACACCTATATGATACACATTAAAAGTTAAGTGAATCTCACAGGGTAAAATTCTGTGCAAAGAGCCACACGTCCTGTTCCTTCAAATTCTGAACATTTTCAGTATTCTCACAACATCAACCTAAGAAATTACCTGACAACAAAAGCTATCCAGCCGCTGAAGGATCACCAGTGCTTACTATGCTTAGCATTACAGTCTTGTCGTTGCCTTTTTCCTCCACTTGTTATACCTTGTGTATTATTTAGATATTATTTATTTGACATACTTTTGCAGGCAGAGTTCCTTGCACAGCAGAGCCCTACAGGAATTACTCCAATGCAAAATTATCATGATCAGCAGTCAGCATAAAAATAGTGACACTATTTTGAGGAAAAACAGAAAGATTTCATGTGACTACAGTGCAGATGAATCTGCAAGAACTAGAATGACTGATTTTCACACTGTACTTAATAGGCTGATTATAAAAGGCCTGTCTTAGATAAAATTTCTTGTAAACATAAGGTAGATATTTAGCTTTGGAGAGACTTTTTCTTATCAGGGGAAATTGGAGAGGAGAAAAAAGTCTATATGCAGCCACTGATATGGATTTAGAAGAGTTATTAGGTCCTTATGCTATGACTGAGGGTGTAGTGTTAATAGGTGTTTAAGTAAGGAGAGAAATCTTCCTTTTATTTCTATCACATATCTGCTGCAAAATAGTGAGACAACTGTTGTCAGCACTGGGAGAGTTGTTTAAGCTGGAAAGGGCAAAGGCAGTTAAAACTGAAAAGAACAGTGGTGGAGCAAATGGGTAACAAGATGGCCAATATAAAAATGAAGCTTTAAAAATATATATTATATATATATAAAAATATATATATTGTGCCACAATCATATTGAAATAACTAAATGATTTGTTCTCCAATTACGAGTCCCAAGCAACATCAGGATAAACCTGTAGTACAAATTCAAAACTGGATGAATTCTGGACAAATTCTGGGTCTTTGCAAGGCCTAATCCTGGAAAGGGTCTTTGATATAGGGATTATTCAACAAAACTGCTAAAGGATTTAATTATGGAATACTCAATCACTTATTCAAAAAATTGACTTCAGCAGGATTTAGGAATACACTTACAGTTGAATGTGTACTTAAGTGTGTTGCAGAGTCAGTTCTGAAGCATGGAGAATTTCAGCCCACAAGAAAGTTTATAAAACAGTTTTTAACCACGGAAAACAGAATCAGAACAGACAAAATTTTAGGACATATATACTGAAAATTACAGTCTAGCCTTTTCAGGGTGAATCAGGTAAAAAAAAAAAAGTTTTTTTTCTTTCTAAACATTATTCTTTTTTCCATTGCTGCAACATTTCCAACAAACATGCTCTTTTTTTTTTTTTTTTTTTTTTTTTTTTTTTTTGTAGAGGACGAATGTTTTCTTACTTCCCATTACTAAATGATGCCATTTTATTCAGCATAACATGTGAATTAAATAACAAGACACAGTTTTAGCAAGAATACATGGCATCATCAGAATTGATAGCACTGTCCCTCTTGAGGCATTTACAGAAGATAGGCACATGATCCTCAGAGTGATTGCTTTCCTACTTCAGTTCATTCACTCTCACTTTAATGCTGAAATACATTTCAAAACAAGGTACTCACTGATTTCAGAAAACTGTATTTCTGCATGCCACTTTAAGATGTTTTTCTTTTAAATATAATCATATTATGGGTGCTTATAAGACTAACGTCTTATACCTATACAAAAATTTTCACACTAAAGCATCTCCAAACACACTATAGAACACACTACACATTCATGCATATCCTGCCATGCTGTTGCTTTATTGGCCACTTTATCAAAAAACGTGAGTATTCAGACACTGGATGTGCAGGTTTAGCCTAATATTAGTATGAACTACTTTCTGGAGTATACAGAACTCTGTATGCCTGATGGGTATAGCTAATCAATACCACCAAACAGCTTAGCATTTGAGTGGACATAGCTGGACTGGTGTTTGCTGGTAATTCAAACAATATATGAAGCCATTCTAATGCAGTTAGGTAAATGGATTGGGGCATATGCAGAACAGAAATACAATTTTGCTCATAAGTATCAGCGATAGCTTTTCAGTGGGCACCACAAACAGTACAGTGAAATCTGTATTTTTCTCTGTCTGTTATTTTCTTGAGTGTGCGTATTTGTGTTGTTCATATAATCTTCTTCTAAATTTATTAATAACACTTCCTTTCCAGGAAAGAGATGAGACCCTAATCTGAAAGCTGACTTGACTGGAGTTTCAAAAACAAGAAAAAAATACTACTTTTTCGTCTTCAAGGAGCTCACAGCCTGAAAATAAGATGACACATAACAAGTGCATAGTAAGAAACAAAGTAGGAGGAAACAATGAAGAAATAGCAGACTTTCTTAATGCATACAATACCGTATCATATATCTGGAAGTGGATATGTATCAGTTTTATACAAATTCATGCAAGATCTTGTGGCCATAAACCTCATTGTGGAAATCATGTTCCAAACTCAACTTTGTTTTTAAGAACCTAAGTAATAGATAAATGGTAAAATATATAACAATACAGCAAGTCTTTTGATGAATATCTCAATATTAAAAATAGCAATACAAGATGACATATGCCAATGCTGATTCATTTTGCCCTCCATCATTACTCTGTCATGATGTAGCACATCAATCAATGGAGAAAAGATATATAGGACTGTTTTACAGGTGATCAGATTGATCCGATATTGATTGGCATAAATAGAATCGTTGACCAAGTTATGTCTGATGGCTAAGCATTTGTCTGACTGTCAGTTTTATTGTGTATGCAGTTGATGTGACTGAATCACAGGGCTATCTGATTTATAGTCAACACAGTGTGCTGTACTTTGAGGAAAAAACAATGCTGAAAAACTAAGTAATGAAAAGACAAAATATGGAAAATTTCACACATGCAAATATAGACAGCATGTCTTAGGTAAGTGCCTATTCTCAAAATATGCCACTTTTCTCAATGATGCTCAGAAGTCGTAAGCAAAGTTTTTTCCTATTTTAAATAGTCTTTTTGCCATTGCATAGTAAGAACTTTTCTTTTTAAACAGAGACTGTAAAGCCTAAAGGTTTTTGGTACTAAATGAAATAAAAAGCCACACAGTAAAGAGAGGATTTGTACGCAACAGAAAGAGAAAGCTGGTAGTGTGAGGGAGGACACAGAGAGAAGATTTAGAGCCCACCTGCCTTCCATTCACCCCAAGGAAAGTCCAGAGTTCTTGCAGTATAAGCAGCAAAGTGTAGGAAGAAAATTAAGAAATTAGTTACACAGTCCAAAGGTAGACCAGCATATACAATAGTTACTATTTGCTAGCAACCACGTGGCTATTTTGGAAAAGGTTACAACAGAGAAAGTAGTTGGCCATTAGTTTGGGCTGGCAGCACCTGCACTATGCTTAGGAATAGCTGAGCTGAGCACTGCACATAGCTGTGATTTCTTCCCTCCCCGCCCCCAAGAATGAATGAATTTCCCCAACCAAATGGACAAAAGAAATACTTTTCTTCTGTGCTATAAAGAGGAATTGTACTCTGTAAGTTGATCCACTTTACATTTTCCACTCAGGTGTGCTTCACTACATGATTATAGTTTGTCCCCGTCTTAGCCTATGATTAGTCTGGGTTGTTCATACTCCTTCAGAATATCTCAAAAGGAAGATGGTGTGAAAGATTCATGGACCTATAGAACAAAAATAATTTATAGTTTTGCGAATTATTCCTGTGATCCTTCTAGGTTTTGATCTTTTTATTAAAAATGACATGACCATTTTCTTTACAAGATGTGATAGACAACATCAAAGAAGTAAAATCTTCAGCCCCACTGAGCTAAACAAGCTGAGGATAATTGCATAATTGTGGATGGCCAAGACTTCAAAATGTTGGGGATGATAGATAGCTCCATTTTGGGAAACACATCATAAAACAACTAAAAAAGGCCAATTTTTGGAAGATAATGAAAAACCTGTTTATGAGAGTGATAGGTTAAATGACTGAAAGCAGAGACATTTTAACTTATTTGCAGTATCTGAACATTTTAACCATGTACAAATCTTCCAGAAATGAGTTAGCTAAGCCAGTTTATTTAAGCTACATTTTATCTTTAAAAAATTAACATATTTCATGTTTAATGTACATGAGAGTTTTAAAGGATCATTTTAAAGGCTACTGTAATCCCAGATCCTTCCTAAAAGCCTACTGTGAAGATATGCAACATCTTTCTGTTGAGAGCCATAATATCCATAGATGAGTTTTCATACATTTCACTTTACTTGGTCTCCCACAAGATAACTGAGTGGCATTCTTCCTTCTCAGTACATGTGAAGAATCTTCATTGTAGGAGGTATATCCAAGGGGAAGAATAGGTGGACAACAACACACAGGCGGGGACAAACCACATTCCTGAAGTTGATCGGGGCTTTGTCCTATCAGGTCTGGAAAACCTCTGAGGAAAGAAATTCTACAGCCTTTTTGTATAGCATGTTCCAGCACTTCACAGTGATTTTTTTTTCTCTTGTGACAAGTTGACATTTCCCCTGTTTGACTTATAACATTGTCTCTTGTCCTCCCGCCATGCACCTTCATCTTCTCAATAACCTCTACTTAAATATAGGAAGACTGCCATAGGAAGGCTGCTATTAGATATTATTTAATTGAAAGTATATTCCTACTTGTAGTACCTTGCTGCTGCCTAAGGTAAAATGTTTTGTTCAAAGACACATTTGGGTTTATAGACTCTTCTTTACATCAGGAAACACTCACCTCCTCCTCTTGAACAAATTGCTTCAAAAAGCAGTTTTCCCTGTTCTTCTTCTATGTTTGTGCATGACAATCCAAAAGAACTGCTAACAAACTCCCTTTACATTTAAAGCAGAGGTTGTTGATCTTAAATTTTATTATTTAAAGTAGAATCATAAAATAATTTAGATTGGAAGGTACCTCTGGAGGTCTTTCATGCAATACCCTGCTCAAAGCAGGGATAGCTTCAGAGCTACATAAGATTGTTCAAGAATTTCCACATATACAGATTCCCTAACCTCTGGCAGAAACCTTTGTCAGGACTGTTCCCCTACGACAGTGAAGAGTTTTTTCCATATGTCCAATTCGAATTCCCTTGAAAATCTCGTGATTGCTGCTTCTTGTCCTTTTGCTGTTCTGTTCTGAAAACTCCATCTTCCCTGAAGCCCTTCTTTAAATAGTAAAGACTGTAATTATATCCCCCTTATCTTTCAAGTCCTCAGGATAAACTAGCAATGCCCCCTCAGTTTTTCTTCATAAGTCTTGTACATCAAACTCTGACCATCTTGGTGGCCCTCCACTGGACTCAGTCTAGGTTGTTCTCCTGTACTAGGGAGGCCTAAAACTGAAGAGAGTGCTTCAGATGCAGCCACTTGAATATCAAATAAAGGAAAATGTTTACTTCCCTCAAACTGCTGGCCTCAGTCTTGCTAATGCAACCCAGTATGCAATTAACCTTCATTCCTGCTAGTGCATTGGTGACTCAGGTTCAACTTGTCCACCACAATGCCCAGCTCCTTTCCTGCAAAGCTGATTTCTAGCCAGTTGGTCCCCAGCCTGTCCCAGTGCACAGAACTATTTCTGTCCCAGGTACAGGACTTTGGATTTGACATAGTTAATTTCATGAGGTTGCTGTTGGTCCACTCCTCCAGCTTGCTGCTGTCCCTCTGAATGGCAGTGATACCCTCCAGTGCCATCAACCACTCCCTGCAATTTGGTGTCATCCAGAAACTTGCTGCAGGTATATTCTACCCCAGCGTCCAGGTTACTTATGAAAATATTAAGCAGAATCACTCCCAGTATCAAACCCTGAGGAATGACACTTTTAACAGGCAGCAATTAGATTTCAAACTATTGACTGCTACCCTTTGCGTCTGATAGTACAGCCAGTTTTTCACCCACCTTGTGGTTCATTCATTCAGTCCAAATTTCAGCAGTTTGAGTACAAGAATGCTCTGGGAGAGCATGAAAAAACTTTGCTCAAGTAGATCAGATCCCTGTCCACACACACACTCAGCTCATGAAGAAGGCAATCAGGTTGAACAAGAATAATTTGACCTTGGTAAATTCTGCTGGCTATTCTTATATTCTTATTCCATGGGCCTGGAAATAGCATCAGTGAGGATTTGCTCTATTATCTTCCCTCTTTAGAGGTAATTCACTCACATTTCAGCAGGGTATTTTTATACAGCACAGGAGATAAGTGTTTAGCTCAGTTTGGTTTCAATTATACAAAGAGTGAGCAATCAGCATCGTAAAACTTTTGAATCACAACTGTGAACCTAATTCACAGTCTATAGGAAACAACAAAAGTCTTTCCAAGAATTACATTTGAGATTCAACCAACACATGAATTTCTGAAAATATTAAACATAAAAAACCCCCACAGATTTGAGGAAACAGATATCAACAAGCCCATAACCAAATGCTGTAGATTACCTATGATTTAGCTGGCAATTACTGGTATGAAAACTCATGCTGTATCTTTATTACTGGAGACATATCTGTAAAATTCCAGTTTGCCGTACTCGTATTGACAGCAGTAGCTAGCTCCTACACAATACAGCTCATTGCTACATGTTAACATCCTTTGTGTGCAGCATTGTATAATTATGCCTATTTTACAGATGACTGATTACAAATCAGGCAGTCTAGCTCCCAAGCATTATTCTTGAATCTTACCGATGTGTTCTGTTAACAATTATTACACAATTATTTAAGAATAATTCCTGTGATAATTAATTTGTTGTTATACAGAGTTTAGTTGAATAAAAAAAAATTAGAGAAATAGTTACTCTGAAAAAGTAAAAAGACCAGCTGGTGTTGCCCCTTGAAGATACTCATTGTTGTACATTTTCACCAAAAAATACAAACTTAGGACATTTCAGAAGAAAAGTATCATTAAAAAGAGTTATGAATAATTTAGGTGCTTGAAGACAACAGAAGATGCACAGACAGGCACTGTTTCATTAGATCTGTATACAAAAAACATCACTGAAGTCTTCAGCACCAAATGACTACAGCCTGCAAAGCTACTTTCAAACACAAGCAGCTTAGAGCCATCCATGGTTATGCTCTGGGCCAAAAGGTCCCAGATACTAGAGTCATAGGGTTAATGAGCTCTGTGCTGGTTATCCATGCCAGAAGCTAATACATCTCTGTCAGCAAGCTGAATTTTCAATGATAAGATGAAATAAGCAGTGGAAAATGCAATATCACCCTCTCGCCTCCTGAACACCTCAAAAAATTTTTTCCCTTTCACAATGAAAAATTCAAGTTTTAAAGCAGGGCAGACCAAGAGCTGGACAAGGGCTCCTGCCATACTACAAAAATGCTCATCAAAAACACAAACGCATTGCGCATAAAGCAATTAGCAAATCCTTGACTTTTACAGGAATCATTTTAATCTATGGTAAATTCGAATCAAAGAAAGAGAAGGCAACCTTAGCATATCTGATCAGGAAGAAAAGGATAAGTCATAAGAAAGAAAAGTTACCTTGGTTTCAAGGGCTGGTCGCTGCCAGTTAGTATAGTTTTAGTTTAGCTCTAGCTTGTTCATCAAAACACTCTAATCTGCTAATTCTCTACAGAATGGTGAAGTGGAATTCACTTCAACAGAGGGATGAAATCAGCTGAAAATAACAATTGCTCCTGGCTCACACAGAGCAGATTTATTGCCAACAAGGATGACCTGGGCCTGAGAGTATAGTAAGAGCTATCACTGGCCATTTTATTTATATGAAACATAATTCTGTTTTTTACTTATTACTACTTATTAAATACTTCAGTGATTAGATAGTACTTCCCTTACATTGCAACATCCAAGATAAAGTAGTCATGCTAAAATCACTTGGCAAATATTCCTTCATTTAATACTCTGAATAACAGAGATGGAAGTTAGCAAAGTAGGAGTTTATCTTGACTTTATTTCCATTTATTGTGTTGAGTACCTTACAGTAGGAATCTTTTTGCTTTCTGTCACATGTAGTTGGACAACTATCACTATTTTTAATCACACAGTTGCATTATTACTCAGCTTAGATGCTAAGCTGATTTTAGAGAGATTTCAACTGTTTTAACTCATAGGCTGATGCCCTGTCCCAAGCCATAATTTAGGACTAGTTCTTTGTCCAATGGTTACCTCTCAATACTCATGTACAACCTGTGTATGAACATGTATTCATAAGTAGATCAGCCAGCATAGATCTAAAAGAGCATGAAGGTTCTGATGTTTATTTCTGTAGAACTTCTACCGACTTTAAACTTAGGTAAGCATAATCAGCTTTATTCTCAGAGAGTTTAGGCCTGAATGACACTTTAAGTGGCAGTGCCCAAAATGTCAGCCTTTAATACCCTATCTCAATGGCTTTCAACATACCTGTTCAAACATATCTGTTTCCGGACCATCTCAGAAGTACCTGAGAATATGAAATTCATTCATATCTATGTCTTTTGGGACTCACAGACTCAATGTTTCTCCAAGACTACCCCAGCAAAGGACACACTCAGGAAGGATTTTACATGTCATTCTTTACCGACACATGACATCCATAATAGTAAGAATGTAGCACTGCCCTTTTATAAACTTAATTGCAAAGTCCTTTGAAATCAAGGGAATCTATCTCCTGATTTCAAGTTTCTTGAATCAGATCCCTTAACCAGAAAAGTCAATGGTAGGCACTATGTCTGCCTGAGAAAAAAATGTCTCTTGGGATTTTTCATTTGGGTGCCTATCTATTGCTTCAAAATGGAATGAAGGCACAATTTATGCTTGGTTTACACTGAAGAAGTATCCAACAAACATTTCTGTGGGGATATATTGAAACACACAACATTCTGGTTAACCCAATTCTTTTCTGCTAGGACAGTCTTGTTACTCCCCCAATAACCCTGATATTTCTGAGAGCGGATTCTTTATCAAATATTCAGATTGTGTTTTTATATATGTTATATATCAAAACCTGATCATTTGAAGCTGTTTCCTGAAGAATGGTCCAATATATAGAGAAGTACAGTGGGAGTGAGGAGATCTATGTTGAGTTACTTCCTTTCAGCAGAATCTTTTCTTCTTCATTCCTTATTGCATTTCCACACATATGAATAGGAATCAATTATTAAAGATTGCAAATAAAAGAATATAAATGTGTCTTAAATAGAAAAGGCACTGAAAGCATCATCTATGAGCTATTTTTCATCCCTGCCATTTTTGTTGTCAGTCTCTGTCTCTCTCACTCTATCTCTGTTTTAACACAAACTAATAAAACAACATGTTCTTATGAAAGAAGAACGAAGCTCTCAGCAAACTGGTCTCTCCTGTTTGTTTACTTTAAACAAATCTATGCAATTCATCCAACTTTTTGCTTTTAGTATTCACTGTGATTTCACTCCTCATTATTATATGATACCATAACTACCGGTATACCAAAAGCAGAATGTGGATATCATATATGATGTGTTATATTTATATGCTGCTAAGGTGAAACATTTTCTCAACACTTTGGTAAACAAACATCTACATTCTTCATTAAAAAAATCTGTTTAAGAAGACAAAGGAAAAAGAATATTGAATATTAAATAACCTTTTCAGGGCGATGTAGTAGCTCAACATACTATATCAGAATGGTTTAAAGGCTATTATGAACACATGAGGCTAGCTAGTCTTTAGAAAGATCATTTGAAAAAGAGAATAAATATTAGAATTTAATTCAATTTGTCCATTGAAATCTTCTTTAAATCCCTATCTAATTTTTGTCTTCATGTAAATGCTGGCTTTTCTTTATTATGTTAATAATAGAGCTGACTCCCCAGGGTTTTATCTATGAGATAGATATCTCATAGATATCTATCTATGATCTCATATCTATGAGATATGAGAATAGGCATTGATTTGAGTATTACTGCTTCAGTTTGTTACCCTGGAGAAGAGTATTAAAAAAAGGTCATACATTCTTCCCCCCAGAAGAGCGCCTGCACAGAAGTCTCTGAAGTGCTTAATTCAAAAGGGCAGTATATTGTTGTGCTTGTATCTGGAAGTAGTATCTTCTGCTCTTAATGGACACATGTCAAGAACAATTACTCCCTCCAAGTTACAGCCTCCTATTACAGGAGAGCAATTTGTTTGCTGGGTGAATACTGAGAAATCCTAGCTCTTGCATTTTCAACCTATTGCTGTGCTCAGCTTTGTTCTATACTCTTCTGTGTTTCTTCAAAACAATATCTTATCCCGGTATCTCTATTTTCCAGTCCCTTTTCTCCCACCATTATGTACCCAAGCCAAACCTTGGAAAAGGAAAGGAAAAACATTTCAAGTTCTTGCAAAGCCTAAGACTGCAGTTTGACCATCTCTCCTGCAGAGAACTGACAGTGTACTCTTATGGGTGTGGAAACTACACTTTAAAGTGCTGGCAGACAATTTAAAAGATTTGCATTTAACGAGACACAGATAAGTATTCCTGCAATATCTACTCTAAGGTAGGTAAGGTCTCACAGTAAGACATTATCTAAAGCCTATTGATGCCCACAGGGATTTTTCCACTGATTCTCAGGTTTTGAGTATGGGCACAACATGCCTGCTCAAGGAATCTATAAACCCCATCTCTAGCCACCACAAAATATGCCTAAGTTGAGCTCACCTGTCAGTCCTTTCCTAAACAGGAAGACTTCTGAATCAGGACCTAAAACCTAAAGTATTAAATGGACTTTATCAAGTTACTATTCCAAAGAAGAATTCTCAGTGACTGAATAGTAATTTTCCTCTGTTGCTATATTTTAAAGCTGGAAAAATTTGACTCCTTTTACTTCAAGTGAACTTTAAAGAGTAGAGGTACCAAGCTGAGTTTCTTCAACATTTTTGTACAACTTGGAAAGAAAGAAGAGAGAAATGAGTTTTTTGAAGACCACTGAATTTCACATAAACCTGAAACTCATTTCTTATCTGGCTCCATCATACAAGGGACAATAACAAAATCCAGTAATATTTCTGCCATATTTTTATCACAGCAAAGAAAAAAAAAACAGAACTGAGGACTGATTAAGATTAATTGACAAAGCTACAGATTAGTAAAATTTGTGGCACAGGTAAATATGGAGAAGGTGGGCATTTGGTCTTAGTTTATGGCCTAGGGAAGTCAACATGAATCTTGCCCCTAACTTCAACTAGCTTTGGATAAGATTGACATGTTAGCCACAACTTTATGTAGCAGAAAGGGCAATCAACCATCTCAAACATTCAGTCAGACTGATTTGGCCATTCACTGGATAGTCAGAATAACAGTCTCCTTTCCAATTTATTTTTTAACACTGAATGTCATATTATTGATTCTTTACATTATTACTTTAAAAGAATTACCTTCAAAGTTTGTGTCTTTTTTCTCTTCCTCAGAAAGTCTAATATTCTCAAGTGGATAATAAGACAGGTGCACAGTGTATTTTTATGCATTTTGCAATTACTGAATTGATTTTTGCAAAGACCTATTTTTCAAACAACTGCGCAAACAGTTTTGAAATGTACACCATTTATCAGAGATTGGTTTTTAGTTTATTTTTATATATTTCAAGGGATTGAGGATAGCAATCTCTGTCTCATAAAGGGACCTTCTTGACCCTAATGTTCTGCACATGTTTTGCTGTAGGCAACTGAATAGGATTTAGAGTAGAATTCATGTGCTTTGATTCTGGAGGCTTGCAAATACTAGGTGGCTTGCACCACTCTTCTCTGGAGTCTTTGAGAAGATCATGTTTAACAGCACACACACTTGATCTCATTCAGGCCATCTTTTCGCTAAGTAGCTTTATCTGGTGACGAGGGGCAAGAAGAAATACTGATATCCTTCTTCTCTATATTACTTCCAGTTCAGAGGGCCTCAGCTTTTCCAGGTTTCTTCTTGAGCTCTGGCTATACACTGAATGTCAGGGGCTGATATGATTAGTCAGGACAAGATATAGAAAGCAAGTAAGTGAAATACATATGATTGGTCCAATAGCTGCTGTAGGGCAACAAATTGAGCCTTTAATTGCTCCTTAAATCCATTTCTTTTTAATTACTTATTTATTTTTGAGATGGGGTCTAGTGGAGGAATAGAAACTGAATTCTTGACACTCTAGGGAGATCCCAAATTGTTTTGAATGTCAATTTTAAAACACTGGTTTTCAGGGGCTCTCCAAAGTATTGCATGATGTTTTCCTGAACCAGCTGACTATGGTGCATGGATGCTACCAAGGGAAGAAAAAAATCTGAATGAGAACATCTTGATTGTGGTGACTGTTGGGCATGGAACTGTCTGTACTAATGTACCAAGAAATGAATGAGGGAAAGGTATCACTGAGATGATGAAGAATGGGAAAGCAAGAGGAAATACATTGACAGTACTGATCTATCTTTGAGAATTCAAATAGACCAAACATGCCTGTTTGGACAGATCTTCAAACATAGGTCAGTGGTTAATCTGAATCTATATGGCTCATTTTGTTGGCCTGGTTCTTTTTCTTTTTGGAGCCTAATTCTTTTTGGAGCCAAACGTGTAGAGGAAAGTGACAGGGATAACATCATATCCATTTGCTTTTGAAAATTTAGCCTCCTAGTGAAGTATCCATTTACATCTGGATTAACTAAATATGGATTCCTGAACAAGACAGTCCAAAGTCTGTGAAATTTTACTGAGATACTGCTCATGCTGATTATAGCACTGGTCAGTTAGAATTGGAATTGATATGTAGCATCACTAATCACTAACTACATAAATTCATGCCAGTTCCGGAGCTGCCACGTTAAGAACATCGCTTTCTCCTCCCTGAACATACGCAAGGTACATGTACAGATCAATTATTTTCCAAGAAATGTTTCTCCTAGGACTTACAGAAAATTTGGTGTTTGTGAATGAAAAACGTGAGCAGTTCTGCACAAAAATATATGTGAAGAAAATAACCAAAGGATGTTATTTCTTACAAGGCATGAGAGACGTAGCATGAGGTAAAAAGTATGAGGCAAAAAAATATGACATAAACCATCCTATACTGTATACTCACACCAGCATCATAATATGACACAGCTTTTGAAATGTAAAGAAAAAATGCTTCTTCCTTGCACAGTAGAAAAAAAAAACCTGACAGGATTTATCTGTTTAACCTAAATATATTGAGGCAGAAAGAAGCCTGGACAAAAAAGTGGAGTATTCAGAGTCTAGGAGCAAGCAGGTGTACGGATTGGGCTCCCTTACCACAGATTTGCACCACATGTTCAGCTTTGACACATGTGCACTAGTTATTTACTCATATTGCACCAGATGACTCCACCACTTGTTTTCAGGAAAGTAATTTGTTCAGCTCAATTACTATAGTCAGCCACTAGATATTTTAAATTACATATCATCTGTCTGTTATGCAAAGTTCTCATTTCATTTGTCTGATTGTTTCAGATGTCACTTTGTCTTACAGGAGATAACATAAAGGCATCAGATGACATTTATGAAATATAATTTCTAGGCCTGATAATGTGCAAATTGGACTCCCATTCTGACAGAGAAAAGGTGATCCTGGGGTTAAGACTCTGTCCTGTGACTTGGGAGCTATAGATTCATTTCTTTGGCTGCTGGTATAGTTTCATCTGAGATTCTCAAAAGCATCTATGGTTATAATACCACTTCAGTTGTTTTAGTTGAAAACTGGTGAAGAAGCTGGGTCTTAATTGCAAGTTTAGATAGAAGTGAACCTTACAGAGACAACCTGCTTGCAGAAGGTCAAATTTTAATGCTGCTGATGAGTAGGTATAATAATAAATAAAGGTACAGAGACATCAACACAAACTGGAATTTATCTACGTTGGCTAAGTGGTTTAAAGTAGGAAGTTTCCTCAAAAGGCAAATTGTTGTTCAGTGTATAGGTCTATAGCTCTTTCTGGAAATTTAGTACTTAGTATTAAGTGATACTTAGTGTCAGGGCAGAATTATCCTTTGTACAAGCCCCCTCCCTTAGGCCAATTACTTTTTCTCATTATTTAGATAATTCAGCTCTGCAACACATTATCTGTATTTTTGCATGGGAGAATAGAGACATGGAATTATACTTGCTGTCTCTGTAGAAATACCAGAATTGTTATATGCGTATGCATTCTGCTCTCTGGAGAAAGTATTTGGCTTGAATACAAAGGGAAAGAAATACCATAAACTACAAACTATTTGTTGTCATGGGATGCATTTTTCATGCCCTTGGATCACTGACCGTGATGAATCAAGTGGCACAGAACAAAAGATCAATCAGGAACAAGTGCCAGTGAAAGTGAGAAGCACAGCAGACAGAGTGATGCTGATGTCAGAAGATATGTCTGCTCCATGAAGCACTGACTCATCTTTCACCAAACTTTCTAAATACGGTGACACCATTTTGAAGCTGCTGACTCTACATGCTTCAGCAAAACTATGAATATCAAGTACTTATCTGGTAAGAATTCTTTGCCTGAATGCAAGCAAAGCAAAATTCTGCATCCTTTCAGTTACTTTCAACTCTACCTACATTTCTAGAAAAATTAGCTACCATGTGATTTGAAATATTTCTTCTGGACATGTAGTCTGTGATGATGCTTCTCACTTAGGAGATCCTTATAGAAATTTGCAGTAATAGCAGCTTTGTAAAGCACTCTACAAAAATTTAAGGTACTAAGAGCAGACAAGATTAACTCTCTGTAAATAATAACTGATTCACACGTTTATCATATGTAGAAGCTAAAATGTTTCAGTTGGAAAATGGATGAAAAAATAAAGATTTCGGGAAAACAGCAATTGCTTACTGTTTTCCTCACTGAAAATAAAAAAGTCAGAAATCAAACCTGCATTAAGAAAAGTGAAACACAACAGGCATACAAGTGGAAGCTTCACCTCTTGAGCATGTGAAAGCTACTGTATTGACCACTGCTGGTATTAAACTAGGGTGTTCCAAAGCTAAATTCATGAGTTTGCATGAGCTAAAAGAAACAAGTTGTTTAGATTGGGGACTGAAATAGTCTCACATATGCAGTGGATTATGGCCTGAGGAAGACACATGCAACACTAATCACTGGATTATACATTTTCAATTTAAAGGGGAGCATTAAACATTTAGACAAGTGACTTAGTATAGATGATAGATTCATAGTCACTCTTCTGTTTGAGGAGATACACAGTGATTTCAGTGACTGCTTATTTTACCAGAACATATTATAGATTCTCTTTGCTTTAATCATTACATCTAGCTGTGATACTTTACAGAAGTTATCTTACTGTTTAGCATATTATCTTAGTTATCTTATCGAGATAGATAGTATGGACTCCGAAGAAATTCCTGGATAAAGTTCAAAGAACTATGCTGCACATGATGACCCCTTGTGGTTTGAGTATCTATTAAGGTATATTATTAAACAGCTTTAAAAGAATAGTCTCCATTTTAAGGCCAAAATCTCATTACAAAGGAAGGCAAATATCTCTGTTCCCATTTTAGGGATGGGAAACAGAAGCAGTGAGATGAGGTGATTCCCTCATAGACACATGCAAAAGCACCAGCACTCTGATTCCCGATTCTCATTTCCCTTCTACATGAGACCACAAAACATAGTATAAAATGTGAAAACTATAAAAAAGCGCTCATTTTGTGTTCTAATGAAAGCTTTAGGCATTACATGATCAGTGGCAGAGTGGCCCCATGTTCCAGTGTGAGGTAATAGAATGTTTAGACGAGAAAGGCCTTTATAGATATTTACATTTACTCATGTATTATGCTTGCAATATCTTTCAGATTTCTTTCAGCATGTGAACTATCTGCAACACCACAATATCAATAAATTTGATTGTTACACATCATGCAGCTAGGGCAAATTCAATTTTTTTTAATTTGTAACTAAAAGATGAGGTCATTATTTATGTATTCAAAAACTGAAAATTAAATTTCAGACCTAGATTATGGCTGCCAGGGAAACACTAGTTTACCTAAACTTTGTGTGCCTTTTCAGTGTCCAAAAACTAATCAATACATATATAGAGATTTTAAAAATAAGTAAGAACTGAAACATCTACTGGGTTACAGTAGGGAATTATGCAGCCTCAAACTACAGTCATAGGTACTGCATTAGATCAGATGAAATAGGGGGTAAAAGAAGTTTGTTTTTATTTTTGTTTTCTTTTAATTGTATTTATGCCTATCAAACTAACTTTACTGAAAGGAGGAGGAACAAAACCTCACCTGTCTTAAATCACTGTTTTGTCATTGGCACTTCAGTCAATTTTGTCCACTGAGTACTTCGATGCTACTACTGGCTTTGATAAGTGTGCTAATAATCTCTGGAAATCACCACTCAAAACCGGCCACTCTCTGCTGCACAGGAGATAAAAATATTTGCCGAGAATCCTGATGAGGCCAAGAAACTACTATGCTTTGGAAATACCACCTGGGCGCTGAAAATCCCAGCCTGTATCGGAGCTGATTACAGCTGCAGTGTGGAGGTAGCACTGCTGCATTATCAGATTCCTGCTACTAGTGTCTATCCTGTATGTCACTGAAATTGCCTTACAGACAGATGCTGACCCATTCTGTTGTCTCAGCTATGCTCCACTGTGGCTGATTTCTACATATGGTTGATATTGGCTCAGTTACTGAGCTGTAACAGACCAGCTGAACTGAATAGTCTTTGACTTCAAAAGGTGTCTAGCTTCTCAGAGCACCTTCCAAATACTGTGCTGTGGGGAGATCTCCGAGACTGAGAATTGAAGTTGTGGTGCAGAAATCTGCAATACTGGCTGGTGATGACCTGCAGCATGGGCTTCACAAGATCCCTTCCAGGAAAGAAAGTTCAAAATTTAAATCTCCTTAGAACTACAGGTACTGCAACAGTGTCAGCGAATGGTAGTGATACTGACCCATCTTTTGCCGATACTGATTCAATAATGCTATAAACAGAGCATTCCTCTATTCAGCTGCAAAGAAGTAGCAAGTCTTAAACTTCCTCTTGTGTGAGAACACCTTCAAGAACTACCAGTGCCAGCATTACAACTCAGTTGGATTCAACCCTGGTACTCCCCAGGAACATGTGGGACAGCTGGACCGGCACTTTTTAGATATTTCTAATCTATTGTCTGTGCACCGCAGAGATGGCCAATAGCAAACTGTAAATCCTATATGTTCAAGGCATATGTAGAAATGCCTTCAGGCCCTGAGACAACCATCTGTAGTTAGACTCCACCTCAGATGCTTCTAAGAAAAGTGAGGAAGCAAAGTAACAAAGGACAGTTTTTCAACAGCCCAAATAATTAACAAGAAGAAAAGAGAAAGAAAAAGATGATGGCCCCCACTGGCTTTGTGGCCCCCAGTGGCAACTCAACAAAACACTAGAACATGGCAGTACCAGCATGTAGTTAAAATATGATATAAACATGGTGTCACAGACACGAACTACAAATAGCAATTAAATCTCCCTTCAGCCTCTGTGAGACGATAAACAAATTGTTTAGCCAAAGACTTATGTTCTAAACTTTAGAAACTTTTTTGTAAGCCAGAGTGACATTTATCATGTCAAGTATCCCCCTACATACACACCTGAGGTTCTTTGTCCTTCAAATCCTGTTATAACATGAACTCGGGACTATTTGATACTTTCCCCAACACTACAGAAATTATTGGAGCAATTCCTACCTCTTCCCTGCTCTCTGCTCCACCCCATTTAATCCTGTATTGCCTTAACTATTTTAACACAGGAATTTGAGAGGGTAGGGTGGAAAACAGGGGTCAAGGCAGTCTATGATCATTTCAAAGAGATGGTCAGGAACAAATGCATGTTTCTTTCCTCCACTGCATGATTTTTGCCAGTTTATCTCCCCTCCCCATCCACTCCTGTATGAGTGGCTTCCCCATTAAGATGTGCTCATTTGATGGAAGCCTTAGGATCAGAGAAAAGAGCTGTGCTCTTTCTGCTCTACCGCTAAGGTCAAGCAAAGAGTCTGCATTAAGCTGCCATTTTTCTTTGTCATATGTGAGGCAGCACAGAACACAAATTGCATTTCAGCTCTTATAAACTCCACAATACCGGCAATAATCATTGAGCTGAACAGATATGACATAGTAGACACTGATGGAACAACTAAGGCCCATCCTATCTTGATTTTCTAATGCTAACATAAACAAATATGTATATGGTTATCAGCTTAACTTGAGATGGCTCTGAAGACAGAAGGCTCAGGTAAATTTTTAACACTGTGCCATTATGAGAAAGTCATCATATGCTAAATGTCCCCAAATTAAAATAAATATAGAAATAAATTATATAAAAAATTTAAAGTAGGAACAGAAAAATTATTTCACAAGTTTGTCAATCTAAGCCCTTCAACACTGCCATATTCCTGATAAAATATTTTATTAACAGTCAATACACTTAAAGTAAGTTTATGAGAAAGATAGAAAGGATTATGAAAAATAGCATAGACTTCATACGCTGCACTAACATAAACAGGTGGTGTTTTACATTTACCACATCCCGCATAAATTCTACCATATGCTTAAACTGAGAATCTGCAGGAGAAAAGGGAGCAAAGTGGGAGGAAGGAAGGAATTAGAACTCAGAAGCAAGTGCGAACAATTCTACCATGAATCACTTAATGATTTTTTATCAACAGATTATACACTAAATGTGAAAAGAATTATTCAGGGTGTTTGTCCATTGCACTGAAGTGGAACTGTGAGCCAGAGAAGCCTTTGATTCTCTCGGGAATGTTCATCATACTGCAGGTTGTTCAGTGTTCTATGTACCTTGGGCATTATCTAAGTAATCACGTCTACTATAGTCTCTCTAATGTGTTCCCACTCCGGATTCTGCTATTTGCTGAGGACAGATCAACATCAGTGCTGCAAAAGGTTTTTCCAAGAGTTCCAATCCTATAAAGTATTCACTGCCTACAATTTGTATCAGCTTCACTGGAGACACCCAGAGTAAGAAAAGGAATAGCTAAAAACTCCTTGGAACAACAATTCCAATTTCTGCATTTTTTGCTGCTCATAAAACAAGAAGAAATACTTAATTCAGAGACCTGTTAAATACTTGGAGGCTATGCCACCCTAAAGCAACCCAACAACCCAAATCGCTTTAACTAATATTTGAAACTTAAAATACTAATACTCATCCAGCAGGGATAGTGATGCTTTAGAAACAAACAATACAGCTTTACAAACTAGTTAGATCCATAGTTCTTTTTAAGTAGATGACACTGCGGAATGAAAACTTTCAGTCACCAAATAACTCTGTTCTTTAAATATATTGTCACTGTCAATCAGTAAAAAGTGGTTATCTCACTGGGTTTGGCAGACCTTTCTGCAACGTTTCTTTGAATAACATGTCAGGGGAAAATAACTTTTTTTACATTAAAGAGTGAAAATATGTGTTACTTTACACTTAAATAAATTTTATTTAAATATGCTTCAGAGAAATGTGTATTTAGAAATGTTTATAGTCACTGGCACATTGTTTTGATTTCTCCTCCTCCAGCCATTTGTCCACGTTTGAATACAAGGGAGATAGTTGTTTGTTTATAGACAAGCGTGAAGTGAAATAAAAGCTAAGGGAATGAAAGTGAACTTAACAATTGAGTCACTAAGAGAAAACATATAGAGAAATACATGCATTTTTGCTTTGCATCTTGACATTTTTCCCAGATCAGGGAAAAACAGAACCTATTTTTATTTCACTCCAGTATGGAGTGAAATATATCTCTGTTACCACTGTGATTCATTATTTTACCTGAGGGTTTGGGGTGCAGAAGGATTTAATTCTTCAAAGAACAGAGAAGAGTGACAAATGCTGGGCCTCCCACTGATTTCAGGAGATGCTGGGTATTGCTATGGTTGGGGCCCACAAACTCCTCTCAGTTCTGGGGCTCGTAACAACTACATATAGGAGAAGCACTGCTCTAGCACCCCATAAATTCATATTAATGTGAGACTTACACAGCCTTGTCTATGTCTGGTGCAAGTTTTTTCACAGCACCTGAAGGGTTGGAAAAAAAGGCTGTGACAGGAAGATTCGTGTGGATGCCTCTCCAGCTTCCCATCCTGGAAAGTCAGTGAGTGAGAAACATGGGATAAAAAGTCACAGCAGCAGGAGAGAAATGCACTAACACGACCCCTGTACCCTCTTTGGCTACGAGTACCTGCAGGAGATGTCGAGGTATAACAGTGGGCCAGCAGCATCTAATGGGACAAGCACCATAAAAAGAGAGAGCCTGAAACCAGTACTCTTTGCAGGATAATTATTCCCTTCTCCTTCTATCCCATTACTCCTTTACCATTTTCGCTCATCTTTTTCCAGTGTTCTGTTTTCTTAACCTTTTTCCTATGCCCTTTTACCTAAGTTCTTTTTCTCCATTTTTAGCTTTCATTTCTGTTCCATTCCCCCTACCCACTGCTGAGCTTTTCTTTTGTATCTTCTGTTCCCCTTTTTTATACAACCACTTCTCTACCCTTGAATATCCCAGCTGATTGTCAGTTTGAGCCTGTTTTCTGAAGAAGTGGAGACTTCTGTGAATGTACTGCTTGTTGTTATGTCAGACATCTAATGACTTTCTAAAATCTCAGTCAAATTTCATACAGGAGAGATTTTAAAAATAGTACTTTGGCTCAACTTTCATAAAAACAGATCAGTAAAGGGAGTCCCCACGGAGACAGATTATGATGCAAATTCATAGCTATTACTAGAAGCTGTACAGTTCACAAAGGCATCTACTGTAAATGAAAATAAGCCAGGAAAACAGGCTTCTGCAGCTTATGGGACCACCTGATTATTAAGATAGGTTGCTCTTCCTTCTCTATTCCCAGTACAGAAGGAAAATGTCTCTAGAGAAGAACTGCAAGTATAAGGACACCTCGTAAAGCACAGGAGCGCATTCTTCGGCTGTATGGAGAAGCAATCTATGACATCAGATGTCGTAAGAAGCAGACCTCTGGCAGACTCTTGGGCCTTTTGTGTGAATGAACAAATGCCCACCTCACCAGGAGACTCAAATATGATTATTTCCCTGGACAGAAGATGCCTAATGATTACTTTCTAGTCAAGTTGAGAGAGGAAGGAACATCATTTCTATTTAAGACAGTTCAAAAAAAAGTTTAGAGAAGGAAAGGGGAAACTTTAGATCCTGCCTCACATTTTGCATGATTTAAGAAACTACTCTGGTGACTTAAAATAATCAAGGATCTGACAACATTTGCTTTTGGTCTTGAGCATTCTGAGTAAAACTCTGAAACAATGGCACATATTTTTCAGACTTCTAAAGAGAAGTTTCTATGAAGATGTTGCAGATCCTGATCAGCAGGCAGAAGTTCAGTGTGCTATAACATGCTGTTATCCGACTGGTAGGATAGTAATGAAAAGCTCTTAAAGGAATCACAAGATCTGACAGAGAATATGAATTTCAGCTAGGTTTCCTTTATTTTACACATCTGCAAATAGACAAGGTAGAATTATAAAACTGAATAGCATTTCAAAAATATTGCAGGGAAAGAAATTAAGTGACAGCTTTTCTCACAACTGTAGTCAATGTAAGCTAAGGCTGAACCAGATGCATCAGTCTCTCAGCTGTTTGATTACAGCTTTTACTGAGCAAAATCCTATGGAAGTCATTGTTTAAAATTTAAAAATATTTGTGGGTGCAACTTTTCATCCCATTTAATAATTACTTTAGTTCTCATTTCTTACCTGAATGAAAAGATCGAGAAAGCACTGCTTTACAATAGGTAACAGAGTTGAACACACACATTTTTTGGAAGCCAGCATCACAATAGCCCAACCTGGCAACTCCTAATATATTCTTTAGCACAAATTTGATTTTCTTTTCTCCCCTTCTTTTGAGTAGTCTCCTGACAACTTGAAACAAAATGGTTTTAGCCAGTATCTCTGGTGGGATCTGATTCATGGGTGGGTAATGTGTTAGCAAATGGCTTTAGCTTGCAGCAAAGTATCTTCCCAAGACAGCAAGACCTGTGAAACTGAGATGCTGTACTGTGTATACAATAACATTCAATACCTGTCAGTGGAGCTGTGTGAGTATGATGAGTCTTCTAGCTTCTCTTTATATTGGAAAGGAAAAAATCACAAAGACTTGGAGGCATAAAGGCAGACTAATTAAAGTCAATGAACAAATTAAAAGTGGAAAAGGATTAGTGGAGGAATGAAGGGACTTTAAATGGAAAACATGGAAGAGATGAAAGAAGCAACAGCAAAAAAAAAAAAAAAAGCCTTTTCTAATTGTGCTTTGACAAGTGTCCCTAATGGATTTCATCTCATCCAAATTCTAGCAGATAGCATGTGCCGAATACTGCAGATGGCTCAGCTCAACAGCAGGGATGGCTTGGAATGGAAACGTAGTTCCTGTGGCTGCCTCAACAGATTGTTTACAGGAAAGATACCGACAATGCCCAGTCATTGTCATGAAACAGTACTTGTTCCCTTATTCAAGACTTAGATCTGGGCATTTCAAATGGCAGATTTGTGTCTGGTTGAAGCTGAGAGGGTCCTTGATAGTTCAATTCTTCTTGTCAGGGGACAGCCTAAAAGGTTTCCTATCTCCTAATAGCAAGCAGTGTGAATGGGAAAAGCAGAGCAGTATAATTCTCACTGAAATGCTCATTGTACAAGTAAAACCCTCTTGGAATAAATCTGTGTGTGAAAAGCAGATTCATTAATATAATCTTCCATGTGTTATAATCATTTGACATCACAGTTCATACCAAAGACGTTTAGATGGAGATCCTGAATCCGTGAATCCGTATTTCAACAACAGAACAGAAGTAGAGCACAGCAAACAAGTTTAGCCTTGAGAGCAGCCTTAGGATGTCTCTTAAGCAGTCTGAACACAAAGTAAGATACTGGTCATATGTACTAGCAGCTTTAGTAGTGCTACTACTAATAGTAGTAGCTTAGTAAGGATGCCTCAGCCACAAGTCCTGATGATTTTTAGGACATTTGCCAATTCTGAAGCATGACAGTATTCCTTTTCCTCTATAAGAGAGATTGAAGACTGTAAACACTTCTTTGTTCAGATGTACTTGCCCATCATGGTCAATCTCTAGGACGTATTGCTCTGTCTTAACTTAGCATATAATAATTAGACTAATACAACTTTCACCAACCTCTTCCCTTCAAAGACTATTCCAAAATCTGCTCCACTGTGCTTTTAAGCAAATGTTTAAGGACATATACTGCTCTTAGTAAGCATAGGAAGTGAGTGCCTGAAGATCTCATACATATTTAACTCTATAGGAATTCTACACTCTAATTCTACAACATATCTAATACTTATCTACCTATCTAATTGTACAACAATTCTGCATTCTAAGTTTAATTCACACTTAACTCATTACTCTCTATCAGAAATTCTGGTCTCTCTCCTTCTCAAATTCCTGCAAACAGGCCTTCTTTTCTTCATATTTATAACCTTCATATATCATAACTTTCCCTGTCCCATATTGGCACTGTCTGGGTGCTCTTTGGTATTCAGGATCTGATTTGCCAAAGTGGCGTAGACATGGACCAGCTCACTTGCTAGCCTTACCAAGTAGGTATTCATCATCCAGATGTTATGGTGGTAGAAGCTGAATAGACTAACCATTCACATTACAGCTGCATCCAGTCCCATTTACATTAAACCACTTTACACGTGTGCAAGCTACACAATACAGGAACAAGGCCTAGGGCTTAGCAGAGCTATTTGAATGTTGTCATAGTCATTTGTGATTATAAATCGTATTGCCACAGCCCTTTTATCATCTCTGTTGGTCTTCTCTGAACTTTCTCTTATTTACCAGACTGTTTCTGGCATTGAAGGAACTAGAACTGCAGACATTTTTAGTAACCAGTTGGTACTCACATGCAGAAACCATCCTATTAAATGTAAGAGCCATAATTGAATCTTCCATGCCTCCGGTCATTGGATTATGTGAATCGGCAAAATAAGGAAAACATCATTAGCTTATTTCCCCAAGGCAAATAATTCTGACCACAAGGTTTGCCCATAGTCAAGAAAATTAATGAATAAGGAATGTGTTTAACCCTGCCAAGTGGATAACTAACACACTAAAGACAAGCAAGGAATATCAGAGATGTACAGAATGATTTGAATCATCTGCTTCAATGGTCACAACCTAGCAAAATACTTCCAAAACACAATAATGCATACGGAAATGCAGAATTCAGGTTATCACTAGAGATGTGGTAGTACAGGTGGCAGTGCTGGGGGAAAGAGTAAAAGACTGAAGGGTTACTGAAGGTATTTCCCTTTACATGATTTCTGTGAATTACACTTGAACAAAAAGAGCCCATGTTATTCCTAGAGGAACAGAAAAGGACTACATTAGGTAGAAACCAGCAATCTTGCTTCTAGTAAGACCACTAATAGAACAGCATGTCAGGTTTTGGAATTCACATTTAGAAATTGATGTGGAAGTACTACGGTGCTCAAATTAAGCTTACAAAATGGTCTAAGCAGGAAAACAAGCTTTGTCAAGTGATGTTTCAGATGCTCAGTCTGTTGAAGAGAAGGCTGAGGGGTGGCCTAATCACTGTTTACAGGTACTGACAGATAGAAAAGTAAGAGAATAGGGAGCTTTTCAATCTTGTTAACAAAGGAATGATAAGACAAAATGGCTAGAAGTTAAAATTACCCAAAATCAAGCTTGAAATAAATGCAGTATCCTATCTATGAAGGTAATTGAAACATCAGAACAGTTTGCTATTAAAGATCACAGATATATCGGTATTCCACATCTGCAAATTCTCCAGTGTCTAGTGCAGTTTGTGCAAAAAACTGAAAGCTGCAGATACTCAGGAATGTGCTTCTCTGGCTTCAGTGGACCTTCTGTACAAGCCTTTTATTTGTGGAGAAAATACAGCCTACTCTACCACCACTCTTATTACAAAATTTGTAACTCTTTATTACAATGACTGTAATTCCCAGCTTACACCATCCTAGCCACAATGGACATTTATTTTCAGGAGGATGAAGATGTGTATATTTATTAATGCATACACTAGTGGCCCAATTTCTACTCAGGTTAGGAAAGATGGGAATTCGGTGCAGCCATAGGAGAAGCAGCACCAAATTAGACACCAAAAACTATACTTAAACTGATTTTGCAAGCAGGAAAAAAAAACAGTTCACTTTAACTGTAACTCACAGCACACCTAAATGCTCAAGGGACTACCATTTTTCACCTTAACTCATACTGAGCAATAACTTAATCTTCCAGGTTCCTCCTGGATATCAGTTTGAATCATAAGACAACAAGTCAGACTCTTTCTCTTGATCTTTACTAGACATCTAGGGAAACATAGCAGGACCTAACCAAGAGCATACCAGGCACCAGACTGTGATAGTATTTCCCTTGCTCTCTATTGTTCTGGCTGGCAATACATTTCTGAGATATATCTGATGGTTCCACAAAGTCTGCCCCACACTGGAGATCAAACATAAGACTTTGCCCAGATGTTAACTATTTGTGCAGGAAGCAGAGAAATATCCCCTAAGAAATTTTATGTTCCCTGTCCTTCGCTATCTGATATCAGTAGCTCAATAGGGATACTGCACGGCTATACCTGACTGTGATAAAAACTACAACTCCAAACACAGCTCAGGCAATCCTAAAATCTCATGTCCATCAAATGATGGAAATCTTTGATCTCCCTTCTCATCCTGTTGCCAACCATCCCCTGGCATATGCTGGCTCTGATGTGTTTCATATCCTTTGAGTGTAACACAGAAGAAAACTTTGCACTTTTCCTTTAGAGGAGAAGGAATTTTCTCATGGGATGGCGAGTTGAGTCAGCTCATGGAGGATGTCATAAGCAACTGAGAAAGCTGAATAGCGACATCACTCTGTGATCATTGCAATTAGACTTCTCAAGGTTTATTTCAAAGCTTAAAAGAATTGCTTCAATCCAAAGCTGGTAGAGCCAGAATTCAGTTGCGGTTTAAACTGAAGTTAGTTGACATTTCATGAGTATGATGCCACTATGTTCTCCCAGCAGGTAAGTAAAGGAAAATGTGCTGGGTGGGGAAAAGATAGAAGAAGATTTTTGTGATGAGCAAGAATTGGTGTGTTTTTCAAAAAAGCACCCATAGAGAGCCAGTTGCTTTCCACGTAGAAAAGTTAGTCACTGCCAAAGTCGATAATATACTAATGCAAAACTGGCTAAAAAGTATAAGTGACCTTGCATGCTGGTCTGTGGAGGACAGAGCTGGCTCTTATTTATCACATGAAAGATTTATCACAACTGTAATATCATTTTAAGTACATTGTATATCACATGTACATTGAAAAGCATCCATGAAGAGGTTATTTAATTGCATCAGAGATCATTTTGATCCAGCATACTTGAAAAACAGATATTAATTTAGAATGGAAGTTATTGTGCTATGTCCTATGATCTCATGAAGAGATCCACAATAATTTATGCTTATGTGAAAGGATAAAACCAGTACAAGTACAATACATTATCTACAGACTAATATGGATAGAAATTGGACAAGGAAGGATTTAACTAAAGTAGTGAAGTTGTGGCATAGCCTTGTGGTCTAAGTGCTAGGGAAGAAAAAAAAAAAAAAACAAGAAACTGTTTGATCAATTTATGAAGTTTGTCTTAGAATACTGAGCTTTGCAATGGTAGAAGACCAACGGACCTAAATGATCCTTCCCAATCTGAGCTCTTTTGAAGCAAGATGAATCTCTAGCTCTGCTCTTCACCCTTTTCCAGTGTAGCCTGGATCATAAGCCAGCTTATCTCCAAAGGATGAACAAACAGCAAGACTGAGCCAGTTCTCCAGGATGCTCTCCATAGTGTAAGAAATAACTTTGCTATCTATGTTTACTTGAGACTCTTATTATGAGGACATACTTGAAACTGATAAGCACTGAATGTGGTCTGTTTGTACCGAATAAGCAAAACTGGTCCAAAAAAGGCAGTTGATCATGCAAACAAAAGAAAATTGAGGATTAATCCTATTTTTAGTACCCAAGTTCCTCTAACGCAAAAAGGATTGCTGTTTTAATACATTATGGCACCAATTTTGTACAGAAGATCCTGAAATGAATGGGATGAGTCACTCATAAAATAGGGCATTTTTGCAACATGAGCAAAAAAATGGAGGAAATGAATGGGAGAAGCAAGACACCTGTATTCAGATCAGCTTGAGAAACAGGTTTCTCTGCCTTCTTCCTAAAACACCCATAGGAAAACCATTTTCTTAATTCCTTCTCCTTTCCCCTCCCCTTTAAATTGAAGCCTGGAAAAAATATATCTAAAATTTATATAAAAAATATCTATTAAAACTAAAAAAAATATGCTTTAAAAATCTCGGGGTAATTGTTTGACAAACCTTTCAAATCTTTAAGTGGCAAAAAATAATCTGGCAATCAATTTGAAAAATAAATCTCGGGAAAAAGCACATTGTCACTAAGGTAAAAAATAATTTTCTGAGAAAAAAAAAATTGTTGCTTTGTTTTTTTTTTTTTTTAATAATTCCTCTTCTCATCTGAAATGAAACTTTCTTAGGCCAGATAGCACAAGTTCATTTTGCATCTATGCTCTGCTTGTTCTATGGATAAACATCTAATTACAGTTCTCAGGAGTAACAATAGATCTTCTTTACCCATAAATGAATCAACTTTAAATGGTACCAGAAAGAAAACAGAACATCATTTTCATCCAGTAAAGGAAAGGAAAGTACTGTTAGATTACGAAGCAATCTGATGTGCATTTGAAGGATGCCTAGGTAATAATAATTCCTCGTGAGACAGAGGTTTTCCATTTTATTCACGTGTCGAAGTACATCAATTTGTTTGTTCTTTTTGGTAGTCATTGTACAACCTCCTCAGTTAATTATTGCTAATGTTTTGCAGAGTATGTAGTAATTAATTATTATTATTAGTGTAATTAGTGTTGCTAAATATAAGCTAGCAATGAACAGCCTCAGGATTTAGAGGCTCTTTTGTGTATATTTTTTGTCACATTGAAAAACAGAGCTAAGCCCAGTGGTTTGTGCTGCACTGTTTGGCTAGAAATTATGAAAGTACTAGGTTCACTGCCCAGACAGAGCTCTGAAGGTACTTGTAAGCAAAACCTGTTCAAAACCACAAAGATTCTTAGGCGTCAGTCCACGTGGCGTAGGTCTGACCTGAGATTTGTGAACAAAGTAGAGAAGACCTAATGTCAAAATCCCTTTTTTTTTCTAGATTAAAGATAAATACAGTATTAGAGATGCGTAGTTTTAGCATGGATTATAATCGAATGAAAGTCAGTGGAAAATTTACTTTTTGTTCCAAGTGCTCTTCAATATTTATTTTGTTTTGTTTTGTTTTTTTAATTTAATTTAATTTTAGTTTAGTTTAGCTTACTTTATTTTATTTTTATTCCTGGTTAGATCCTTACTTTGGTCTTATCTTGCATCAAAGCTATGGCAAAGTGCCTGATGTCAGCCACAACCTACACAAAATAATAAATTAGCATATTGCTCTGAAAACCAAAATAGTTCTATTTTCAGAACTCTTTGAAGGGATAACTCATGCTAGGGAATCTATAATCTATAATTACATGATACAGAAATCACTTTCCCAGCCAATTTACATATAGCTTTGTACATTTTAATTAAATGTCACTCTTACCTATTTGTTCAGAAGCATGTTTTTTTTTTCCTTCTGCAAAACACAGGCAGAGATTTTTTTTTTCCGGAACCAAGTTTGAGATGGGAGGACCCTTACGCCACAATTCTTAAATCATTTTGCAGTTTACATATCAATATTCTGAGTATTCCGAATGTGGTGGGTATCAGATGTTGATGTCCTCAGTGTATCTTCCAATTATCAATTCTTGTGAAACTTCTACTACACTGAATAGCTCAATAACACGAGACTGACTGTCCTCCTGGGTTATCTGCCATCTTGGAATACAGAACGCAAGGAACAAGTCTGAAACCCCAAAGCAAGTATTAAATAGATATCAAGGTCCAAAGAACTTCCATTCTTGATGTTCCCTTTCTTATTCCCTCCTCTCCACACTCTTCACATACAATCATCACCCTCAGCCCAGTTAAAACAAGTGCACAGTTTTCAATGCAAAGACTTCAAGACATACAGTACAAACTGCCACAAGGAGAGAGCAGAAGAGAGTAGGAAACAGAAGAACAAATTGCCCAGAGGATCCCAAGAAGTGAACTACATCCAGGCTAAATCTTCAGACAATTTTGCTGCTTGGTTCATAAGGAAAATTCTTCCCAAACATGAATTATTTAATACTGAGCAAAAGGAGGACCTGAAAAGCTTTCATCCAAAAGAGGATTCCCACTCAGCAACTTAGCTCCAGCTGTTACTGTTTTTTTCATGCCTTACAGAAAGGGAGGGAGAAGGGAGATGGAAGGAGAAGAAAGCCAGAGTATTATCAACATATCACCCTGCATTTCATGTATCTGCCAAACTCTGTGTTAAAAATTGAACTATTTTTTATCTCTCATCCCTATTCTACCCTGACCTTGTTTTTAAGGTTGGACTTGTAATTTCCTGGACAGAGTGAATCTTGATTATTACAGGAAAGGAGAGCTCATCTTGGAAAAGGACAGTCATCCAGGCCTTTCTCTGCTTTTAATCCAGTTTAAATTAGACCTGCCTAAACAATAGTCAAAATGAATTTATGATTTACAAAGTGACATTAATTATTCCTTATTCCTATTGAAATCCTATCATTTGGACCGTCTCAGGATTCTTCTGAAATATTTAAAGCGCAAACCACATTGGAAGCTCACAGTCAGTAAATGATGAATTGTCCACCCCATTTATTCCGGTCTCTTGTTAGTCAATTGTGGGGTTTTTTCAGCTATTTTATCACAGAAGTTCTTCATTAATCCCACTGCATGTCATAACTATTCACATCATGCCATTTTATTTCTCCAGACCATATAGACACCCAGGTCTTCTTGAACAATGATCTGGTCTTTCTCAGCTTTGGAGATATACCATTACACTGCATAATCCACATCTTTGAAGGTTTTATTCACACAAAATAATAAGCTAAGGTTTTCTGACCAAGGAGATGTGAATAAACTTAATTTGTGCTTTAAAACTCTTAAATGGAAACTCTGAAGTTTCTTCAATGTGTACATAAAATGTGTCCCTTGTGATTCAATTACACTATGAATATAGCATAGTTTGTAGTGTCTTTCTTTTTTTTTTTTCCATTGAATGAGTCCTAAAAATGACATATTTCTTACAAGAATATGTTTTGAAAAAATTGCTGCCATCTTTTGGATGCACTCAGGAAAAAAAAAATGTGAGACAAGTGACATTTTGCTGAAAGTTCCAGCTGACACATCCTGGATATCTGCTTTACCATGGATAAGTTAATTTGAAATTGCAGAAAGTTACTCTGAGCAAACCAATATTTTTTTCTCACTCATTTTATATAGTGATCATAGCATAACATCTGTGCAAATATTGTTTGCTTGGTAAGGTACTACTGAAAGGAAATAGCTTTCACTGAAAGACATGGCCCTGAACCTGAAGCCGAACGTAACGAGAAAACAGAGATTATGAATATACAGGGGAAATTATATCTACTCGCAATACTTACAATTTTGTATCTATACCTAGTCCTGTTGTTTGAATAGGAAACAAAACTTGTTTGAGCTTTACAGTTACCACAGTTTAGTGTCACAGTTTATTTATCCTACCTGACCTGAAACTTATTTGGAATCTAGGCTGAGGTATTAGACTACTTTATTTTCTTCTTTTTCTTTTTTTTTTTAATTTCCAGAAGATGTAATTATAGGTTTGTTGTGTGGCCAGCTCAATATACTGGCTACTGAGACAGACACTGCATGCTCAGCAAAGGAATGCTAGTGTCAGTGAGAATAAATCAAAAGGTGATAGTATCTGGGAAAAAGAAAACACTGTCCAGAGAAAATAATAACTCCTCTGAAGAGATACCACTGTCAGACAATAGAGTATCTTGCCAGCACTGGACAGTGATATTAAAATATGCTGCAAATCTACCTTATCACCTGAGGTGAGACTCAGATATGCATCCTATAACTGTCCAGACTGTAGGGGAGACCAACACCAGCTGAGCCATACTGACACTCAGCCAAAAAGTCAGGTAAAGATGTGGGGAAGAAAAAATAGCCACTGTAGGCATCCTCCTCACTTTGCTCTTCAGAGCTGACTTTGCAGGTAGTTTCATCTCTGGACAGAAGGACTGGCAGGCCAACAAGTTATATTCACACTATCCAGCAAACCATCACCCCTCACAAAGTGCTACAGTGACATGACTGCTGGCAGAACTAAGCATTACACTAACAGCAGCAAGCCGACTACTCTTTCCTCATAGCCAACAGAGCCAAGCTTGGTTTTGCAAAAAAAAAAACCCAAAACAAAGCAAGAAACAGAAAAGGCTTATAACATTTCACTCTATAACAAATTAAGCTGACTCATTGCCCCAGTCCCCAGTTATAGACTCTTTTATCCAAGCCATGTGCAACAGACAGAGGAAGGAAACCTCTCACCAAACCATTCTTGTTCTCTGAACTTTACACTCCCAGTTCACCCTTTCTCCCCCAAAATGTTGTTGCTGAAACTTACCGCTTTTGCCAACTCCCCCTGCTCCTAGCATCACAACCTTGTACTCTCTGGAGCCTGCTGAAGAATTGCTGGAGGAGCTGATCATTTCATTTTCTAGCTCCATCTTGCACGAGGCAATAGAAAAGAGCAGAAGGGAAGAAAAAAGCAACTGACAGGTGCTTGCTCTGATCTTAAACAACTATAAAAGCTGTGTTAAAAAAAAAGCGTAAAGGAAAGGTATAATACAAGAGGTACGAATTATCAGCCTCACACTCGCTGCTGTGCCTGTGTTAGCTGAAGAAGGTCTCATAGCAACCACTTTAACAGCTTCCAATAAAAATCTTTCTCTCCCCCCTCCCAGCTCTGTATCATTCTCTGTGTTTCTCTTCCTGGACAGAAGCAGTTTTGTGAGGCTCAGGAGCCCTGGTACCTCTGGGTGTTGCTGTGTCATTGGAATCAAATTGAGCAGAGCCTCCGGAAAAAGAAAATAGATCACATTTCTTAATTATGATGCTTGTTATTCCATGTAGCACTTGCTTGAATTTTAAACAATAATAAAAAATTACCAGACAACCTCCTTGCCACCTTGGAGCTAACTATTTATCCTATGTTCATCAAGTTTGCTAGATTTACATTTAATATAATTACAAGCAAAATGAGGAACAACTTAAAGAAGTCTTTTTTTTTCATGAAGCTGACTGCTAAGTAGAGAAGTTTTCTAAGGTTAGGTTTGTCCCCAAATCAATTCTCTTTTAGTGTAGTTTGCACCGTTATTTGCAGAAATAAGCCAAGTATTTTAGATTTTTTTTTCTTACAGAATTTCAGAAGGGGGTTGGGTGTGAAGAGAGGGGGGGAAAGAATAATGCATCCAAAAATATCAGTGTAAGCAGAGAATAAAAATTTTTTTGTTGTAAGTATTTCACAGTAATATTAAGTTACTTCTCTGACAAACTTGGTCAGTCCAAATAAATAACAAATGAATAAAGCAAAAAGTTTGTGAACAACATTCATCATGAAAATGCATCAGAATTATGCAGTGAAAACTTACAACAAAAGATCATTGCTCTTCATTGATTTTTGAAGAAGTCCTTTACTGGACGTAGTACCTTTAAGGAATGTGATAATTACAAAGATACTTGTTCAGCTTTAACTGTTATTCAGTATTTTTGCAGACTGAAAAGCAACTACTGCAAAAGTGGCAGAAAGCAAAAGCTTGCTCTCTTTTGAAAAGCGTAGGGCTTTCACAGAACATATGCAACCACCAGGGAGACAGAGAAATGGAAGCATGAGAAGCGACTGGTAATCAGGCTTGGGAGCCGTATACCTCTTATGATTGTCATCTTTCCACTCCTCCAATTATTTCATGGAGTATAAACATATGGCATTACACAGGAATCCAGATTTAAAAGTAGAAAGTGAAAAACTAAACAAAAATCACAGCCTTATTAAGGACATGATTTAAAGAAAACGAGAAAGGGAAGGAAAAGGTACAGAAGGGTACCTGTATGAAAAACAGTTCATTGGACTAGGAAAATACATGATTAAAGAGAAAAGCAATATAGGTACGTTTATAAAATTATAACTGGAATGGAGAAGCTAAACAGAACATGAATACTTATTCTCTCTCCTAATAAAAAGATTAGGAAACATCAGATGAAATAGACAGATGCCAGGTTGAACACCAAACAAAGGACTTCTTGTAAGAGCCATGACTGACTTTAGGAACTCCTTACTGCTTGATGTTTGGGACAGTAGGAATTAACTTACAGTCAAAAAGAATTTAAATACAGAAAAACAAACAAAAAAATCCGTTGTTAAATGGATTGTTAAATACACAGCCACTACCTCTTGCACAAGAACTTCCTAAGCCACACACAAACAGATCCAGGGAAAACACTGAAGAAAAGTATCACAGTCCGTTCACCCTGGGGCTATATAGTAAAAGAGGGCAGACAGGGAGCCATTGTGCTCTGGGCGCTTCCCGAGAATAAGGGTCTACTGCTGTTGACCTTCAAGATTTCTGTAATAATCATGCTCTGAGGAGCTTTGTACTGTCATGGCTGGGTGCCTATATTGATACCTGGAGGTGAACTTTGGGATTCAGGAGGATTTAGTCTTCAGAGACTAAAATAGGACTTAAACAGGAAGTTCTGAATGTAATAACATGATGCCTATATATTGAACTCCAGCAGTAAGAGTCAGGTAGGTCAGTAAATCCCTGTTGTAATTAGAATCTCATTTTCATTAAAATCGCCTTCAAGTGCTCAGTATTGACATATTAGATTAGATTAATAATGCTACCTAAAACCATTCCTTGAAGCAAGGGTTTTCCTGGTGATCTCCCATCGACATAGCAACCTCCTCCTCAGGAGCTTTTATTCCAAAAGCTGGCAGTTAACTCTTGGCTGACATTAAAAAGAGTCATGAAAGTGGGTGGTTGTGTGGGTGACTCAAAAGACAGCCTAAGTAAAATATTCAAAAAAATATTGTTGAAAATGATGTATATATAATAGATTAAAATCTTTTTTTTTCCTGCTGTTAATGTTTGCCAGATAAAACTGATGAAGTCAATTTTTTGTTTGTTTGTTTGGAGCTGTAAAGTGGGCTACAGAAGAGAATTACTTTACAGCAGGGAGAAGAAAAAGAGAGAAGTAAGTAAAAAGCCATTCATTTCCTTATCTTTCAAGCTAATGTAGAAAAATGAAGACAATATTTGTATGTCCAGAAGAGTGGGATTAAATATTTCTATCTATAGTTTGGGGATTAACCATTTAAATACCTTTTTTTAAAGAAAAACATTCATATTTATTGAACAGTTAAATAAGTCATAATATAACCACTTGGACAAAGACACACTCCTAACTATCCCACTTTGACAGGGATTTGTCCTGAACCTAAAAAGGAGACACTGCATTCCCACTCATAATGCAGAATTTATTCTAAGTGTTTGTCATCATAACTTCCTATTGACAAACAGCTTGTTTGCCCTAATTTCATTTATTTTAGTAGTGGAGGATGAGTATTTCAGCTTCATTCCAGTTTATGGTAACATCAATTAGTGCTCCTTCTCCCATCTAAGCAGAAAAGTACAAGGTTTTGCTTTCAGTCTGCTGCCAAAAAAATTAATACTAAGATGATTTGAAATGACTCATCTTGAAACTCTTACATGATAGGAAAAATATCACCAGAGCAAATGCTTTATGGAAGCATTTATAGGAGCAAACAATACAAAATACTACAGTAGATCCTAAGATACTAGAGCTTTTACAATGGGTGTTTCATTCCACAACAAACTCCAGTCCTCTTTTTTCTTTCTGTCTTTCTTTCCCTGTTTCAAGGATACATTTATCATGATGCAAATCCATAGAAAACTGTCCTCCGGCAAACAAGAGCAGCTACAAAAGTGGGAAATAAGCTTGGGGTTTTAATCTGTAATGAATCATTTATTTAACAAATGTGGACTCTATTGCTGCTTACATGTTGTTTATGAACATATAGCCAGTTTTCTGATTATTTTTCACTTTCTTAATTTGCTATACAAAAATCACTTTTTTTTAAAAAAAGGGGTTCATTGAAGGCATTCAATATTCAAAATCTGGGAACTGCTTTGTTTGAATTCATATTGTGAATGTTAATATTGATATAGATCTTAGATATATGGAAATAGATGCTCAGATCTTTAGGCAGGCCCAGGTTTTAAGCAGGAGACAGCATATAGATAGGTGTGGGAGAAGAGAAGTAGATGAGCTTTTTTCTGGAGAGAATACCATTAGAAAACACATTCCATTCATCCTGCATCCCCATTTGCTCTGGGGGTGTTGAATAAAATAATGAGATGTTAATACAACATGTAAATGCTCTGAAATTGTTTCCTAGAGCACTTTATGTTGACGAGATTTTATCAATTAACCTGGATAAAAATTCTTGTCATTAAGGAGAGAGCTCATGAGTTTAAAAACTTGAACAGCAAGCAAAATGCAAATCTTGACTGATTTGTGCTCCAGTAAGTGAAGAGTTTAAAGGCATCTGAACCATTTAATAATAAGGGAATATGCATGAGCCCACTGGGGGCCATTCCATTATGGAAACACTGACCACTCTTTTGTCCCGCATGTTTACATATTAGGCATAGCAGAGAGGAAATGTAAAAAGCATCCTTTATAAAAAAAACAAATAAGCCTACCTTGCTGAATTGCTGAAGTGCTGCTATGACAAGAAAGAGTGCTAATGCAAAAATTACTGCACAGCACTAGAGCACTGATGAAATATACTCCTGAGAAATGCTGCATTTGGCACGCTAACCTACCTTGATCAGTTCTGAGTGAAGCCAGAATGATAGAGTAATTGCTAGGGGACTTCAAAAATTTTAAGCTTAAATTTTACATTACCAGATCTAACATATTCATTCTTAAATATGCTGAGCACCTCTGAATTATATTGCTAAGGGACCTTCAACACACTACAGGAGAAGCTCTGCATTTTTGTAATTCAGATTTCTACTAGAAGTACCCAGTGGCTCTACAACCCATCTGCCACAGACATTCAGACTTCCTTAGGTAATCCCCATCATTTTTATGCTCTCCAAATTACTCACCTGTAGAATGAGTCACTGCATCACAGATCCCTCACTATGCTTGACAGAACTCTTGACAACCTCCTACCTTGAAACTGTCTCTTTAGCTCAAGCTGTTAAGACATTTTGTTCAGCCTTTTGTTCTGAAGTTCTTATTTCTATCCCTAGTGTCAGACAACATACTGTCCCCTGCCTCTGCTGCAATGCATTTCAATCTAAGCTTTATTAGGATGTGGAGTGGCAATAGCAAATGAAAGGAGAAGAGACAAAACATTGACTACCAATAGAAAATGTGAAACGACTTCAAAGTCCGCCAAGTAACAGAACAGATAAACATTGGGTTTCCAGTCTTGTAGTCAAGGAGGGGAGGTTCATCTATGAGTTCAGAGGAACATATTCTCCTTGTTTATCACAGGTCAAACAATGCAACTAATATTATGCGTAGGCTTTAGAAATAGGGGCAGTTCTCACATTCTTGAGAAAATTCAAGTAGTGTAACTTCAAAGAGTCCTTCCAAGTGACTGCTCTTTAACTTCTTGAACAGAAACATTGAAGGTCACATCCTAGAGTATGTCAATGGAAAAAGCTATTTTCTCTGGGTTTCCAATAAGGTTTCACAAATGATTTATGATCTTACTGTCAAGAAGTACTAATGATTGCAGTTTATTTATGGATTTCTGTTGAATTTTAATTACATTCATAGATAAGACTTTTATATTTTTAAATGCAACACTGATATCCAGAATGTGCAAATCTTAAAGATCTTAGAGTCTTAATTTCACATAAGCATGTTCTCTGTGAGCATGAATATATGTTTATTCTAAATCCATTCATCTTCCAGTGACTCTGCTAAAAAAGAAAATGATAAGCACAAATATAATATGAAATGCTACAAATCTAGGGTTAGATGAGCTCAGAGGAAGTCATCTTGTTCATCCCTGTCCCACTCCAGAAATCCACCTTAATAATTTGAAAAAATGCTTATTTAACCTTATTTTAAAGTCTTCCAGTGAGAGAAACTACACAGATTTTTTTAAATACTGAAATGAATTGCCTCACTATCCTATTAAGAAGTTCTTTGAAATGCAAATGTTCTTTACTACACAGTAAGACTATCACTGCTCATCCTACCTGCTGCAGCTATTATGAAAAGGTACAGTGAACAAACACACTGAACACATATTTAAATAGTGAACTAGTGAATGTAAATGAACACAATGAATATAGAGAACAAGAGTGAATGTTGTTCTTCCAGGCCTTCCAGTGTCTTTTTATTCGTTCATAACTACTTTTTTTCAACAGTAAAGCAAGTCTGTCAATCCTCCTTCATAGGTCATTTATTAAGCTCTCATTTTTGTTGTGTTACTCTCCACTGCGTAACCATTTTGAAGTGTACTTCCTAAATCTGGCCACACTATTGTTTCAAGTCTTACGCAATATGGATTTACTGCTACTAGTACACATTTCAAGCTTAGAATAATTACAATAAACACAGGCAATCAAAAAGGAAAGATGCTAAATTTTCAGTGTTGTCTAATCCGCTCTTGAATGCTCTCAGTGACATATCACAATCCACTGGGATTGTGCCAGTTTCCTACTTTTAGCTTTTTGCTACTCTTTTCTTTCTTCAAGTAATCCCTGTCATATTGGTTTCTGAAAAGAGAAGATTCTTTCATTTTGACTGTCACCTTGAGGGAGTTTATGGATCATGGAAATGCTTGCGTCCCTTGAGTCTTTGCACTTAAAGAGAAAAAAAGTTTCTTTCAGCTTTGTCATATGCTTTATACTGTAGTCATTGTTAGACTTTTAGTTGACCATCACTGCTTCTTCACACCAGAGACATATGACAAAACACCACAATCTCCCCATATATATATTTATTTATATGCAAATTCTTCTATAGACATGTATTCAAGAACAGTGGCAGAGAGGTTTGGGACTTTCTTTTTACTTTCTACAGTTGCATCATGGCAGTAGATCTTAATTAGTTCACAATTGTCTTTCTCAGCCTTGAGATATTCCACATGGCTCACCTATTGAATGGACAGAGCTTCTTTATTTTTGCAATGTGTATTTAGATTAAATCACATATCATTATAACTTTCCCACTGTTCTCCTTTCTCTAGGCTAGTTCACCATTCAGTTCTCATGCATGTGTTTTCTGTCCACTTGAATTCAACACTGCCAGAAAATTTGCTCAGGTTTCCATCCATAAATTGCACCAGGACATTGTAAAAAAGACAGCATATTGTCACAGGAGTCTACAGCACTTTTCTCCTCACTTGGACATCATATTAACAACTCATTCAAAAGACATGAATATATCCTGTTTGGAGCTACAAATTATCTAGACATAGTTGATACAAGCAGAATAACAGTTTTCAAGAGCATTTTTACTTGTTTAGTGTGCATCCATTTTCCCAAAAGTTGGAAAAGGCAACTTTTCATTAAGCTTACTTCTTAAAACTTCATTCACAGTCCAAAATTACTCCATTGTCTTGTTAAAGTATCTCAGGAGATACTGCTGATATTCTATTACAGATACTGCTGATGATATTCTAGTGCCAAGAGCGTGGGCAGCTGCTTTAATGTAATGCTTCCATATTTCTCCAGTTTAATATTGAGTTCAGTAGTCTTCCTGGATGCTGGATGTAAAAAAGGGAATTAATGCTTTAATTTGTCAAAAAGTTGTTTATTATTCACCTAGATTTCAGGGTTTACAATTTCCTTCTAATTAGGAACATGTTTAATTTCAAGCATGTGAATGATACCAATGAACCAAGGCCTAGAAATGTCAAATGGTGTATCTTTGGGGGAAAAGAATAAAGAAACAACAACCAAAATGCAATAGACATACAATGTAATCTTGAATCTGATCTGCTATTATGCATTCAGATGCTTTTTATTTTGCTGTCCCTAAGTACTAATCCTACAGTGATTAGCTTGAGCTTCATCAGGGAACTACCAAATAGATGAATTTGAATTTTTCTGTCCTAGACTTTCCTAGGATCAGAGATGAGATAGTTCTCATCTAAAAATCACACTGTTTTTTAGTATTATGCTGGTTGAACAGAAGTACTTGTGCAGTTCTTGAAATCTGTTGCAATTAATAATAATCTCTTAAGTGCATAATCAAGCTGATTAACTTTACTGACAATGAGAAAAATAGAGTCAGTTCCATTAAAATATCAATGACAGGTAACTCCCCCAAATTCAGACTTTTGGTTAGCTAAATCTGCCACTGGAGATATTGTTTTCTATGTTGAATAAAGGACGATTTAGGGAGTTCAGAGCAACTGAGGCTTAGATTCAGTTACCTAATGGGCTGAATAATGGGTTATAAGAAATGACACAAAAATGATTACAGATACACTGATTTTCAGAAGCAGTAGTGCACTCCTTTTTTGATTAAAAGTTTCTCTTAATATTCAGTTCATATCTGTTCTGAAATTCTGATGATCCTACCTATTTTCAGTTTCCAATCTACTTAAATGGACTGAATTCACATGGAAAAATAATGGTGAAAACAGCAGGAATCCTGCATGAAAAATTTTACATTTTACAAATCTGAGGTGAATTCTTACATTTAAGCCCTGCCAAGTGAATTATGAGCTACATACATATGAAAACCCATGTATCTGAAAAGTTATTATGGAGTTATAAATTCTGTATTGAGGAAAATCCCAAAAGGCCACAGTCAACAAAGCTTGTAAATGGACTAAGAGGGTTTTAGGAAAGCTGAAAACCTTAAGTTTGTCTAACTTTAAAAGCATATAATCAAGTAGAAGTCTCCAGGTAGACAAGTTGTTGACAGAAGCTAATTTTACACTGAAAATTAAATCTCATTATTTCTTATTGTTTAACAAAGTTAACTTATGCCACTTTTCCAGAAGTACCCAGTCTAACTCTAAAGGGCCTGGCATTTCACAGAGGCTGTTAGTACTTCAATTTTTAGCTATTTGGAAATACAGTCACTTTAAGAAAGAAAATACATCTTATCCATTGGTGGTGCTTTGACAATTCATCTTTACTTAGTGATGGAGAAGTCTCATAGCTAGGGCTATACAAGAATTCTTTTAAGCAACTGAGCTCATACCTTGAGATGAAGATAAATTGAATACGTCTGTGTACAAAAAGAAATATATCTTCTGTATTAAATTCATCCTGGTGACAAGGAATACTCTAATGTTAACAAACACATCTACCTTCCAACTTCCACCTCATCATATCCACAAATGACACATTTTCCTTATGATGTTTTTGAAAATTGGAATCAAATGTATACATACATATGTACAACACATACACAATCACACATGCATGCAGGGTGTAATGTAAAAAGAACTATTTTAAAACAAGACTTAAAAAATTACCCTGCGACATTATTTCCAGGCATGCATTCAACTGGTGTTAAGTTGTATCATTTTCTTACTGGCTACATTGGTCCAGGGCTCCAAGAGGTGAGAATGCTATCATTTGGAAGTCATTTAATTTGCTGCCTGTGAGAACAAAGTAGTAACAACAAATGTCCTGCTTGATTTTCCCATGAACAAAACTTGAATGGGAGCCACATCTGGTTGGGTCTCAAGTCCCAGATGCTTTTTATTTCCATATGATCAAATCCAGAGTTCTGACACAAAAGCCCTGAGGATCAGAACCCCTGCACTGCACTCAGGTTCAGAGAGAAATAGCAACTATTCTTTGTGAAACAGTTTGCGATACATTTTGCTGTCTGTAGGCATGCTCATGTGCCTGGAAAACATAGCCACAGTTATTCATGCTAGAGGGCTAAACAGAAAACTTTATTCTCCTTGGTTTTGCCGCAGCTGGTTGTGGTAGAGGTACCTTGACGGTATAACAAAAGGAAAAGGCTGAGACAATAATGGATCCTTAATGGGAAGGAGCACACAAATACTATGTTAGACAAAGTCTAACAAAGAGATCAGAGGAATTTATGTTCTTCCACTTAACTACAGACTGTAAAGGACTCTTGAATGCTGGAATCCAGCCAAGTCCCTAACACCATTCAGATGAAAGACATACCTTTTCCAGGGGCTTGACTATATTTTAAGAATCCTTCAGTAGCTCAGTACTGTCTCAGGACAATCCTGGTAATATCCTCATCTTACAAATATGAAGTTTGCTAATCTATGTGCACAGGGTTGCACTTCTATTTTGTATGTATATCCCTTCAATCTCTGGGCAAGAAGCTTACAAAATTTAATTTGAAAAACTAACCCTAATTCTTACTTAGGCTGTTTTTCAAGATGTCCTTTACTTCCATGCAGTTTTAGTTATAATTTAAGGTCTGTTTCAAATCAACCCAAACATCTTTTTCTGTGGAAAAAGATTTTCAACTCCTCATGTTCGTACTTTCATTTACACTTAAATGACTTCAAAGACTTGTACATTCTAACGGAATTAGAATGAACTGCCTTTTCTCTCCTATTATACCTTCTCTTCCTGCATTGTGCTGCTTAAATGAATATCAAAACTTTCTTGAGCAGTAACTATTTTATAACCACATTGCTTACTGCTTTAGTAGATAATATACTAAGTACCTCAATGACAATATAACAACTCATGCTATCATCTAAAGGCCCAGTCTTAGATCAATACTGTCAAAGAGTGTCCTTTGGCATCTTAACCACTGGAAAAGCTTTCATTAAACTATTCATACAACTATATTTCATTGAACTACTCATATAACTATTGCTTCTCTACCATAACTATTCTCTACAATAATTAAATTCCTCATTCTCCAGAAAGCTTATGAGATACATTGGCTTCAGCAAGGGAATCTATAAAATTGTGTAAGTTTAAACTGGAAGGTTTTCTTCTCTTTCCTTTTTTTCTTCCTTTTTTAGAGAGGAGTCAAGAAGGTAACCACTTTTATGACTAAGCTGATAGCTCTGTTAACACATCACTCCTTTTGATTACCCTGAAAAGAGATTATCCTCTACCCTGAAAAAGAACATTCTCATTCTTTATTAAATCAGCCTCTCTTTTAAAATAAAGAGCATAGCTATGTCTTACTTTCTTACATAAAGGAATAGACATTCTGCTCTTTTAGAAGGCAGTGTAGTTCCCAGTTTGCCTGGAGTAAATGGTGTCTAGATTTATCAGGCACCTCATTAAATACAGTTAAATCCTTCTATTAAATATCAATTATTGTGAAATACAGATTCAGAAAAAAAATTGTTAGCGCAAAAGAAACAGAAAGGGAAAGCAAAATACCACGGTAAGGATTCATTTACTGTAAAGATGGATTTGAGATACTGTAAATACACTTGCAGGTAAGAAAGATTATTTCTTTGCCATATCTAACAGTTATGGTAATTGCTACATAACAAGTGGCATAGCTTAGTAATTCCTTAATTATCTTTGACATCTTGCTTATTCAGTAATTAGTAAGGTAAATGCATTTGATCCTGCAGAAAGCATCACTGACAATAACTCTATTACCTGAATCCATTAAAGAGTCAAAATAAGTTTGATTAGGATTTTTATGTCGTGTCTATCTATACTCCCAGTATTGCAGAATTATCATGAAAATTCTCAACACAAACTTTGTCTTTTTGTTCATTTTGCAAAATGGAATAGTCACAATTTATGTCTTATTTTCTAACAACCTTTTCTCTGCCACCTATTCCACATTTTTCATTGATTTCTACAAAAAAATCTAAGGAAGACTTGTCTGACACAGGTTTTGTGGAGTCTATACTTAGCTCCAGAGGATCCTTGTTTAATACTATTGGAGTACATTGCTTACACCTGCTGAATGTTGAATGTTCAACTTTCTAGTTATTTTTTTTCTATTTGTGCTCACTACAGTGTTCATTTCCATGCACAAATGACTGGGTTACCTGATTAAAATCTTTCTATAAATCCCATTCATATAATCAGGTGCTACACAACTTTTTTTCTCATGTATATGTAATAGTGATTAATCTGGCAGGTACAGGCCATGAACTATGCTGAAGAATCCTCCAATTGCAACAGAAACACACTATAATGAGTCCCATAAAACCCACAAAGTCTGACATTGGAAGGACATTGGGAATATTGAGATTCAGGTGTCTGGAGAGCAAGGGTGAACATTACCATACATTTGCCTAAGTCTGTAAACTATTCTTGTCCTGCTGCAATTTGCACAGTATAGCAATTAATTGTAGGTTACCCTTATAGGATAAGGGTGAGTGTAATCAGTCAAATTTAATTGACAGCCCACTGGAACTTAAGGAGATTTGATTTTCTAGAGTTCTGAATCATTGGAAATCTTAAATTAAAGGCAGACAATTAAGACTGATACTGTCAAAGCTTTTCCAATTAATCACAGTTTGTTTACCAATACACTTCACAACACAGTGATTGCCTTGCATTCGGTTGTACCAAAGACAACAATGTCAAATACAAGTTTTCTAATCACATTCTATTTTTCAGATGGGATTCTATTTTCTTTCTTAAACCACTGACAGTACAGGCAGTTCCTTGTGACTTGCTTGCTTTTTTCATTCATATGCAAATCTTCAGCTATTAACATTTTCTTGTTTAATGTACTTGTATTTTCTGTGAAAATTGTACATAATCATTATAAAATTTCTTTCACATATCCTTCTGGTGTGCAAATCACAGAAACTCATCCTGTTCACGGCTGAAATTATATCTTTATTTAATCTACTACCGTGTTATTTGTTTGCATAGGATTCAGTGAACCCTGTATTACAAGTATATTTAATTCGTCTGTTAGGTTGTTGCTTCCCCCTGTCTTTGGACAGAATTAGACCAACACATCTAAATTTCAGCAATTAAAAATATAGGTTCTCTTTCTTTTCCCTGGGCTCTGGCTTTAGTTTATGTGAAGAAAGAAACACCCCAGACTCAGTAAAATGGAAGTGGTCTGGGTCATGCAGTTTTTCAAACTATCTGGGCTCTAATTCCTCTCCTTAAAATTCATGACCAGTAATGGAGGTCTCTGTGATGAATTAATATCCTCCAGGATAATCACTGACAGCATCATACTGCTTTCCTCAAAATCATTCATAATCACAGGAGACTTTCGAACTGATGTTTTCTTGGTGTATGTTTACATATCTCTAGTGGGGAGAATGAGGACTATGCATCCTCTAGGTAAGTATGAAAGCTAGACAAAGGTTTTCTGAGAAAGCACTGTACATCTGAGAATGATCACTTCTCAGAAGTCCTTCAAAAAACCCAAAAATTCAAACTAAAGTAAGTCTGTATTTACAGTGGTCAAGTTTGGATGAGACTTTCTTAGTAGCATCTTACTGCCCTAGGTTTCTCTTTTTTTCTCCTTGGCAGTCTTTTTGGAATGGAGAACAGAATAAAGAGGCTCAAAGGCTCAACCTAGAAAACTTCTTTCAAGCTATCAAAATCACTTTTAAGTCTTCTGCTCTAGCCTCCACCCTCCTTCCCCATTTTGTTGTCAGAAGGGGCACATACTTTGTTAATATGTTGCTTTAGTACAGCATATCATGACCTGCTAGGCTTCCAGTATCCCAGATTTTGGAGCAATCTAAAAGGTACTGTGCTTCAGATCAACAGTCAGGGTTTCATTAACCCAATGCAGAAGCAGTTCCTGATCTCATATTCCAACAAACTGCTTAACAGAAAACTTTACAGAGAACGAGGAGCAACTGTTTTACTTGTCAAACTGAACCTTCTGGCGAAACATAGTGCCAGGCCTCCAGCTAGTATGATTCTGCATACCTTCATTAGCATGATTCATTTATTAACTGCAAGAATTAATGCTAATTGTTGGAGTAGGTGCTTACAGGATCATGGCCTAACATATTGCCTTATTAAAAAAAAAAAATCCAATTAATAAGTCATCCTAAGTGATAGAGTGAAGACAGACAGGCAGGTTGATCTGCAGCAAGATGATAAGGTCATAAGATCTACGCAACTTGTGCAAAACCAACAGCTGAGACTGACACAAGAGACAGGTTTTGATGAGAGCCAGTCCCCCATCTGGATGGAGAAGATATGCCTTCATAAACACTATGCCACGCAGTTTTGACAACAAGCATACTCCAGAGTCCCATGAAGTTGTTTTTTTCCAGTGACATTAATGGTCAGAAAATGGACAAGAAGCACATCTGAATTTACCAAACAGTGCTTACATGATTTTTCTGTTTGGGCCTACAATTTTTAGCTTTCTGAAGTGTTTGTCTTTTGCTTTTACGCTTCCTGTGTAATCAGTTCCTCTGTATTTTCAGCTGGAAAAACCTTGCCTTCTGCTCTTGCTGTCCTTGTCACCAAGCGTAGCTTTTCTGACCTTAACCACCACAGCAGAACACAGCAGACAGACTCTGGAGACATGTCTGGGATTTTTATAGTCTGGTCTTACCTTGCTTACCATGAAGTCAGTGATAAACATGGTACTGCACTGGTTCTGATCCCACCTGAACTAATCTTTTTATCATGGTCTTTATGGTGTCCAACTGTGAATTACTTTAAAGATTAATCTATATTAGCACGTTAGTTTGGACTAGAAGTATACTTTTGAAGCAAATCATCTGACTGCCATCACTAACCAGGCTTTGGATCCTATCATGGTGTGATCTAGGAGTGTGCAGATGACATTCATTTTGCATTACACTAAGCAAGGAAGATGTGCAGAAGCACTGCAGGCAGTAGGGGCTATTCATTCTGCAGGATCAAAATACAGCCAGTCTGAAGCATCTTCCCTTGAAATGTGTACAGTGGGGGTGTTAGGTCCTTAGCACGAGGTGATTCACTCTACAGATCCACTCTCCTGGGCTACATGCTTGCTACTAGGGTTACTGCCTTAGTGTGACTTCAGCAGACAGTAAGTAAGCAAAGCAGCCAGAAGTAGGGTGAGGAAGGACAGGGAAATGTCATGAGTATTACTAAGGTAATTACCTAATAATTCTTTTTTTCTTCACCACTTTGGATTATCCAATTAGTTCATAAATTTCAAAGAACTAGCAGAAGCAGATATTCAACCAAGCTGGAAAAAGTGATGAGATAAAACTGGATCTGGGTAGGGGAGGCTGTTTTGAATCTAATATAGCTTAAAAAGTGCTTTATGAAGTATTGAAAATGGTATACATTTAATTCCATCTGCAAGGAAGGAAAAAATATTCTGCAGAAAAAAGAAAAATATAGTAATTTGCAAATAATTTTTTCATGTAATATTGGCTTGGAACACAGAGTTTTGAGAAAAATTGCTTCCTGTAGAAAGGGTGGCAGAAAGCTGCAAAGTGTCTGATTCCATCAAATGAAAAATAAAAGCATAATTGTTTACATTTTGCTTCTAAAAAAGCTTTAGCGCTAGGTGTCTCATTTTCCTTGTTGAGCTGAAAGGGAGAGCACCTTTCCACTTCACAAAAATATTGCATGGCCTATTTCAGTAATGGCATTTATGATGTGCTTTGAGACAAAACCAATGGAAACAAATTGGTAGCAGAGAGTACTACAGTAATTCCTACAGAATTTTGGTCTCTAGCACATGGAGAGTCACACGGACTTTTCTTAACCCTTTTCTTGATTTCTGGCTGCTTGACAGAGTGCTAGAAGTCCTAGAGGACTACTATATGTTAGTAAAACCCTCAGACCAAAAAAATCTACCCCAGGAAACCACTCAGAAAAGCTCTGAAAAATCTGGAGGACTTTTAAGGTAATGTGAAGCCACATTTGCTATCATTTTCCTTTAATCTTCTTCTGGGATAAGACCAGCCAAACCAATACATGCCACTAATTATTACAAGAGGAAAATATTAACACTTCACAATCATGTTCTCCTCAAGAAAATATACTTTAGTGTCCACAAACAGTTAGTTCCAAATTTATAGCATGTTTACTTCAAGTACTTAAAAATGGCTAATAAGGACAGGCAGACATGTTCATAAATCATAAGCCTATACAGTACACTCAAAGTCTGAAGCTGTTTTAAGTATTTCTAGCAAACAGGTGTCCCTGGAATTACCTGAAGTGCTCAGGGACCCGAAAACACAAAAACATGACAGGTATAGATTTCAAACTGGAGTTTCATTTTACATCTGACACTGGAGGCTATGCACTAGAGCTGAACAGTATCCACAGAGCAGTCAGAGCATATGGCCTAACATAATGTATGACAAACCCTGATTTTAAATAACATGCCTTGAAGGCTAAAAGAGTGCCCTATAGCAACACTCCTGTAATGTTTCACTGCCACTCTGGTTGAGCATACAAATCTGTATTTATGTCTATTAATCAACAGAACAGTACTAGTAATACTAACCAGAATTTGCAAAGGACTTTGGGAGCTATCTGCAGAAGAAACACTACGGTAAACTGGTGTTAGCACTGGTGTTTCTTAGCTTGCTGCAGTGGGAATGGTAACAGTCCCTCCAATTAAGATTTCAGAAACAAAATTCCAGCTTTACTTGGAAAGAATACTGGCATTTTGGCTCATTAAGGAGAATACAGAGACAGAGAAGGGAGAGCAAAAGGGAGAGAGAAAGAGAGAGAAAGAGAGAAAGGAAGAATGAAAGTATTTATTGCATAGCTAAAAATCCAGACTACCTAAATGCTATACAGATGCATACAGGTAAGAAAATCAGTATCCAACACCACCTAATCCCAGGGCCACTGAAAAATAATTGCTTCCCTGGCCTGTTTAGAAGTTTCCCAAAGTGTTAATCGAGGCCTGAAACACTATAGTCAGGATGACAAGGCAACTTGAAAACTCCACATTTTTGTTTTGCTCCAGATATATCTCTTCAGTACCTCCATTCAGGCAACATGATTAGAGTGGACCTAAGATGCACCAAAGGAAGCGATTTCTTTAAAAATATGCCATTATAGCTTCTACCAGTTTTGTTCAAACACAGAGCCTCCTTTTTTTCCGTTACAGTTCTGAACCTCTTTGAAACCACATTTCCCATTGCATAGTAGAAGGCCTTTACTTCCAGTCCATAAGCAATGCAGGGAAAAGAGAGGTATGGGGCACTTCTGTTTAGTAATGTCAGCACTCTGCACCATCAAGAGTGTGAGAGAAAAAGAACAAGAAGTATATTCCAGCTCAGCAGCTCAGGAGTTAGGAACTTAATCATACAGCTCACATCTTCCAGGGGAACACATTAACCCACTAAATATTGGCTGCTATGAGTCAGGACAGATTCCATTTGCTCTACTGCAAGTTTACCACTGTGCAGAAAAATAGGATCGATAGGGCAGAACTACAAGAACACAGATATGACCTAGTTGTTCGGTCACTAGAGTAAGGGTGAGCCCTGAATTCCAGAAACCAGCTCATGGTTTCTAAAGCATTGTTATTAATATTAGAAGTTGTAGTATTTTACTGGGAACTGGCAGACCCAGGAAGAGAATGCATCTGCTTTCAGAACGAGATAATACTTCAGCCAGCTGCCACCTAACCTTGGCAGCATGTAAATCTCACAGAATTCATCCCCATTTCAGCTGACCTCCAAAGCTTCACCCAGCAATTAAACTTTATTTACACAGGATATTTCCTTAGCTTTTGTGGGATTCATCACCACTCCTGACATGATATTCTACTGGGTTTACATAGATACAGCTACAGACTCATGCCTTTCCACCTGCATTGCATCAAAAATCACATTTACACTCACTATAGTCATTTCAGATAATGATAAGGATACTGCACTCCTTAAATGATCTCTGTACCAGGCTTCCCCTCCTCATTCCCCCCTCCTCTGCGATAACTTAGATTTGTCAGGAAGTCTGGTTTTTTATTATCACTGGTGACATGGATATGAATGATGGTGATGGGATAAGCTGGACATCACTTTCAGCATCATTATTTCCTTGTGTAGAGAATGTGCATTAAATAACATGATGATAGAAGGCATAAAATGTGATGTAGACTTGTAACGAAAATCCTTCAGTGATTGGCATTCAAGCAGAATAAATGAATTCCACTTAACCAGATGAAAGCAAGCATTCCTTCCATCATGAAGGAAACAGGCATCAAATGACTCTTGAATCTCTGTAGTCATATAAGAAAATGAGTTCCCAGAAAGTTGCATTCCTTCCTTTCATTAAACATAATGGCAAAAATATAGGGAATAAAGAGTTCAGGGACTGACTATTCTTCATCTAACTGCTCATGGTGTTGGTACAGGAAGCTTCTCAATTCAGGTCTCAGCTCAAGCTCAGAAAAGCAAAAATCATGACATCCCAAATTATTAGTTGCTTTTCAAAGTCTGGGTCAGTGTTCACCCTTGTGCCTTCCAGTTCTTCCTATGAATCATTTTTCGGTAGCATCAGATGAAAACAACAAAAAGCCAACATGCAGTTCAGCAGACACTTAGGCAGTAAATTCTTAATACAGCTCTGAGCAAATAAAAGAAATACGATGTGCTCTTCTCCCATCTATTCAGATCCAAATCAGCTCAGCTACTGAGTTAGTACCTTAGTATATCAGATTCTTGCCTGGCTATCCACACTGTACAGCCACCACAATTTAAAGTTACTAGAATATGCAGAAAGACTCACAGCAGAGGTCCCTCTCCTCTTCTTGCTCTCAGTTCCACTTACATGCTCTTACTATGCCCTTCTGGGGTTTCACACCTAACTGTCTGAATGTAGTCATTTTCTGTTTTTCTCTCCAGCTGTTGACTTTTGCCCTTCCCAGGATCTGATTTCGTCTTGTCACATGATTTCCTTTTATTATGTCTCTTTACATCACCTTTGGTATAGGTGGTTTCAGATATACAGCAAGTTATCTGCTTTTTGTTTATTTTCTCGCATTTATTTAAATACTTCACTTTGTCTCAGCTGAGCCAGTTTATACCTACTCCATTTGTCCCCCTTCTCAATGCCTGTTTATTCCATCATGTCTAGAACTAAGGTGCAAATAGCCTAAAAAAAAGTTACAGGTATATTCCTCCACATCCCTCAAAGTGCAAATCCTATTTTACCTATATCATTATGTTTAAAGAATTGCATATGATAAAGAATGGAGACAGGGAAATGATCACTACAAAATACTCCATTCAGTGCTACACAAGATATTCTAGTATCTTCAGATTATCCATCCAAAAATCTAAATAAAAGAAATGGAAGACAAAATGCTTTCTAGAATCTACAAGAGGGGAATCACTATTATTTTTATTACTAATATACACTTGACTAATTTCCTTGTAGAAGTATATCTACAGGAAGAGCTGAATGTAGAAAGAAGACAGTTGCCTAAAAGTTAAGATAAAATATTATACCTTGTATAGGGGGAAGCAGGGAGTTTACTATGAGAGTTGTAGAGGGGCTTAGATTCAAAAGGTACAAATGAAGAAAAATGTTACATAACAAAGAAGAACAATATGCACGAAAAGCAAGTAATGACAGTTATTGCCCAGGAGACATGACTTGTACTAAATGTTAGTGGGAATGGATCTTTTCATTCTCCTGTAAATCCATAACCCTAATTAATACAGATTACCCTAGCAGAATCTTGACTGTGCACTTGTAAACCATCACCGCAAGATCTTACAGTTCCTGACAAACAAGCTTATTTTCTTTATGACAGCTTCCATTATAAGCAATAAATGCACAGATTCAGGAGCCTAATTTCATTCAGGGGCAAGACATTTAATTTCACGGTCTCTCCTTCCAGCAAAAACAAGGGAAGCAGAGATAGAGAGGACACTGTGGCTACTTATATTTTTGTATCAGACTCTGCAACAGAACCTAGAAATGTTGGCCTAGGAACTGGGAGTCTTGAGCTCTTGGAGTCTTCCTAAATCTGAAAGGATTCAAACTGATCTCCTAAGGAATAGACTAGTATGAGAGTTTGAGAAGAAGGAGCCCCCTCCTTCACATACAAGTGCAACTGTGATGGATGGAGAGAGAAAACAGTTGTTTACCAGTGGTTAAGACACACGAAGGGAAAGAGGCCTCTGTTCTGTTCCAGTCCCAGGGCTGGTTTCAAGGTGGTGTCTACTGTTTCCAGCTGCAGCACGGTTGCTGCTTGGATGCTAGTACCCTGAAACACAATTTTGGAAATAGGAACATGAGACAGGATTTCTCTGATCTAACTTTAGACTGTAGGAGATGACCACAATTAACTCATATGTAGATGTTTGCAGTTAATACAAGAAAACATGCCCTTATGTCTCATTTTAAGATTCTCAGTCATTTTCTGGCTCTTTCTCCTTGCCTCTGAATGCAGCTTTCCCAGATGGAGTCCATACATCTGCAGTGGTTAATTCTTAATCTTATCTGAGTACTCATTCAGTGTTAACCCCAGGCACTCACTAGGAATGTCCCTCACTTTCAAATTGCTTTTTGCTATTTCAGTTGAGCCTCTGGCTGTTTCAGTCAGAAGGAACAAATCCGTAAGGGTTACAAATGCTGGGGGAAAAAAACATAAACTGTATTTATATGCCAATGACCTTACACTTAATTTGTCAAACAGACCTGGTGTCATTAACCTGGCAATAATTGATCATTGAAAAATACATCAGCCAAATGTACTGTTAGGTGTTCAAGGGTTCAGTGGTGGGGCAGCTGACTTTTTTAAACACTGAATCACCATTCACAAAGCTACAGAAGTGGTGCTGGATGCAATCATGATATACCCAGGGGAACCATACAAGCATGGCAACTCCTTTGCCATGAACTTCTCTGGACAATGGTTAAAGAGATATCTTTTCTCACTGTCTTCCTACTAACCCTCCCAACAAATCCTTCCATGAACTGTAAAGCAATTGGTATACTGTAGTAAGAATCAGAACCCATCGAACACTTGCAAGAACACAGTATTTCCGTGCAAGCTTTTTGTTATGTAAAACAGAAGTGAAAAACAGTTTAAAAAATGCACAAAGATTTTTTTTCCCTAGAACAACAGCAATAAAAAAAATTAACTCTCAGAATCAAAAACAGAATTTATCTCATTCAAATAGGAATTTTACATCCTCATAAATATGTATCATTTGTTCCCTTTCTTGTTGTCTTATGGAAAATACAGAAGGTTCTTATAAGCCAGTGTTTAATCTGTAGAATTTAGTTGCCTTATGTACAACATTTGTTACTCTTGAATATCTATTATTACTTTCGTACAGGACTAGGAAACACCCTTTGATTAACAGAATCCTTCCTCATATGTCAAGGAAGAGCACCTGTCATTTTTGCTTTTAAACTATCTAATCTTTCTTTCCCTATTAAAGTATTTGTGTGGCTGCCTTGTAATGGATTTTGCAGGGATGCTGCCTAGAAAAGATACGCTTCTCATAAGGGCCCTATTCACTGCCCAGTGAAATCAAGGGGTTTTTTTTTATTTTCCATCAGCTTCAGAAGGCTCTGGATAAGAAGTGCATTTTCAAAGCATGGTTTGGGGATATATGGAAATCCTATTGACTGTTAGGATTCATATGACTAAGACCCACATACACTGATTTGAACACTTAGGCCTAAGTCATTGATTTTTTTGCAGGCTTGGTTTATAAACTGCTGTAGGGTTTCGGCCCCCCATGTCAAACCTTATCCCTGAGTATTAGCATATTTTTCTGTCCTTTGTTAAAACAAATAGATTTTTCAGACTACCCAGCTGCTTAAAATTAAATCTATGATCCCTCATGGACTTTAGCTTGCTATAGATTTTCTTAAAAATGCCGACAACCTCCTTTGCTCTGAAGAGATGAGCTTAGGCAAGATAACCTTTTCTTAGCAGAAGCACTTGTATTTGCTGAACCTCAGTTCTGAATCATCTGTAAACTGCACTTAGGAAACCCCAAGCGGTTTTAGTTCATTCTGGACAGCAGACAGAAAACATCCTATTTCCTCTCAACTGTATAAGAATTACTATAGATTGAAATGAACAATAACCTTATATTTATTTCTCGTTTATGAGCTTCTCTAGACAAGCTATGTCCCATACAGTGTCACAAAAAGCCCTGTTTCACCTATGTTCAGTTCATAAATTAACTCTGAAATCTGGTAGATTTTGGATTAAGAAAGAGCTTCATAGTTGTGACTTTAGTAATTTGGGGAAGCATCCTTATTGCACAGGTATCCTCTCCACAGAGATGCTAATAATGATGCAAACTGACAAGAGAGCAATTCTATACATAAATAACAAAGAAGGGACTTAATCTAACAGCAGTGAATGCTGCAAACGAAACAAAGTCCATCCATCCCAGATATTACAACACTGAAAACTGTAACACTGAAGGAAAGTCTTGTTCAATCATAGGCAATTTTATATTAAACACAAAGCTACTGGTCATTGAAATACAAATTTGGAAAAGATTACACAGGAATCCAGTACTTTATTAGTTTAACACATCTACCTCTGAGAAATGCCAAGAAATAGGTCTGTGTGAACAATAGATTTTTTTTAGTTTAGTGGCTAAATTCACAAAAATAATAAAAGGTACCATTGAAAACAAAGTACTTCTGTATGAATAGCTGAATTTTGTTTATAACTCAAAATATTTTCTGATTGGCTGAAGCTAATTTTTTTTTATAAAAACAGAAACAGCAATGAACATTAGCCAGCTGAACCCAGAAGCAAAATATGCCCCAAAGCCATGCATTCAGCCTTAGTTAACACCTTTATAATAACATTATAGGACTTCTTCACATAATCAGCACATCTAGTATTACACATTAGACATCCAAGAGCCATTTTGGGGGGCTTTTTATTATTAAGGTCATCATTTAGCTTTGCTTTAAAACAGACATCTGACAAAGCTGAAGTATACATTGCTTTTGGTACCTGTCGGAGATGCAGGCAAAAGCCTTACAAAGTGCTGAAGTGCATTATGGACAACACTAGCAAACAAGACTGGTGTATAAAGTTATTCTAAGCATAACAGGGTGGTCAAAGAGCAGGTCACAGAGTCTTTTTAATTTCTTTAAAAACTATATAAAAACCCAGCAAAAAGCAAGATTATCAGAAGAAAAAGTTAAATGACTTTAACCTTGCATTATTTTCCTTGTATTCATTTTTCATTAAGCTGCTATGAACAATGTATACTCTAATATGTATATGTTCATTCCATATTTTGTGGGGGGAGGTGTTTCCAGGCTTCAATGAGATTTATAAAAAAAGGTCTTAAAGCTTCTATTCAAAGTGAACTTGGTATCAAAACCTTAACAATACTACTGCTACAAATTGGGGGTGGGGAGGGAGGAGAGGTCCTATTTTACTTTAGAGGACTGCTGATGAATCACATAATTATATTAACTTTTACAAAATGGATCCAAGCACCTAGCACTTCTATGCTATACTTTGTAATTAGAAAATACATTATATTGATTGAACACAGATAATCAACCCCCATTCCATGTCATAAAAAAATTCTGATTCAGAAGTTAGCTAAAACTTTCAATGTGCTCATATGACTCATATAAAAAGATACTATTTTGACAAGTGGCACTTCTACAGAACATGATTAACTAATATCCAATATGAATTTAGTATTTTAAGAGTTTTTTCTTTAATAACTACACTATTTAAATACACAGAGAGAAAGTAATGTCTGGATTTAAGTCAGGTAGACAATAGTCTTAGGCACAAGTAATTTTATCCTAGACTTAAAAATCCACTTACAGTGAGATCCAAAAACAGCCACTGCTACTACTTGAACCCAAAAGACAATTACAATTTTCTAGTTAAAAATAAATAAATAATTAAATAAGGTGAATGCTGAACTAAGCTATGGTATTTTATATTGCTACAGAAAAACTGCTTACTGTGGGTGCTGGCATAGCATCTATGGAAATAAATTGAAAGATAAAGGATTTCTGAGGAAAAAGAAGTCTAACTGGGTTAAGCTACGAAGGCAGACAGGTGGTTTTTGACAGCTGGTGAAAAAGGCTTTCTTCCAGTCTCCAAAGCCCTTGCTCTTCTGTGGATTATTTAAAGTTGATCCCAGAAACAGAGAAAGACAAATGTAAGCTTTGACCAACACTGCTATCAAGACATCTTGCTCAGATGACCTTCTCATCTTTCTACATGAGGAACTTGGTGAGGTTAATGGATGAACTTTAACTGACTTCAGTGGTTCATGATCAGGTAGCTGCCAAAACCAGATCTAGCTACAACGTGTAACAGTGAGAATGAGTGATGACAAAAAGACAGACCATATTGTTACAGGCTGAATACAATAACCAAAAAAAGGGTTTGTTTTTGTTGTTTTTTGTTAACTTTTGTTTTTCTATTTAACTTCTGCAATCGTTTAGAAATAGTTTCTCTGTTAAGCATTTTTTTTCACCTTCATATTTGCCAGTTGGATCAATCTAACAAGACCAAATTAGCAAATTAAGATTACCCTTGTAAGAACCCCCTGCTACCACTCTATTTCTATTGATTAGAAGTATTCCTAGTAGATATTGATGGCTATTAATTTGTGATTCTAGGGTAGAATGATCGTTATTTCAAGTAACAGAAGTAAAATTGGCAAATTATTATCTACCATAAATAGAGTAACCTTGGAAAGTTGTAGAGCCATAAAATGCACATCACAAAGACAACTCTCTGGATGAAAAAGGATCTGGTATTAACGAGCAACAGAGAGCCATCAGTCTTCCTGATAGAAGGACATAGATTAATCTGCTGTTCAGTGGTTCATAGCAAATCATGGAATGTCTACCTTTCTCTACACTAAAAATGCTACTCCCTTTACTTGTCAGCTTTTTCTCTCAAGCATAGATTAATCTCTTCCTTCTTTTGGTGGTAAACTCTATCTTTGCTGAACTGTAATAACTGCCTCCTATTTCTATTATACTTTGCACTAAAAATTTTCATTGAACAGGACATTGTTGGTTTGTTCTGCAGTTTATTTTAAAAGGAGTATTTTAAGAAAGCAGGGGTCGGTCTTACTGAATTTGAAAAGAAACAATGACATCTGCATTTTTTTAATGGTTCTCATACATACTTTTTAAAAAAAATCTTCTCCAGTTTATTTGGCTTTACAACTTACATCTTCTCTGTATCGTGTCAGTCAGATCCTGAATAGTAGGGGTAAAACTATGGAATACAACTGAAAACTGTCTTTTTTCTGTTATCTTGAGTTCTGTACAATACTGCCAAATTGGAGTTGCCAGTACTCTGGAGGATTCATTGATTTTTCCATTGACAATTAAACCTGAACTCTTGAGAATGAACCCATATTATTTCCCTGTCATATACACGCATACCTCCTTTTATTGCACTTCACAGATATTGCAGTCTTTACAAATTGAATGTTTGTGGCAAACCAGTGTCGAGCAAGTCTATCGTCACCATTTTTCCAACAGCATGTACTCACTTTGTGTCTCTGTGTCACATTTTGGTAATTCTTGCAATATTTCAAACTTTTTCATTATTATTCTATCTGTTATGGTGATCTGTGATCAGTGATCCTGGATGTTACTATTGTAATTGTTTTGGGATGCTACGAACTGTGCCCATATAAGACGGTGAACTTAATCAATAAATGCTGTGTGTGTTCTGACTATTCCACTGACTGGCCGTTCCCCTATCTCTCTCCCTCTCCTCAGGCCTCCTTATTCCCTGAGACACAACAATATTGAAATTAGGTCAATTAATAACCCTACAATGGCCTCTAAGTGTTTAAGTGAAAGGAAGAATGGCACATCTCTCACTTTAAATCAAAAGCTAGAAATGATTAAGCTTAGTGAGGAAGGCATGTTGAAAGCCAAGATAGGCCAAAAGCTAGGCCTCTTGCGCCAAACAGTTAGCCAAGTTGTGAATGTAAAGGAAGAGTTCTTGAAGGAAATTAAAAGTGCTACTCCAGTGAACACACGAATGATAAGAAAGCAAAACAGCCTTATTGCTGATATGGAGAAAGCTTTAGTGGTTTAGATAGAAGATCAAACCAGCCACAACGTTCACTTAAGCCAAAGCCTAATCCAGAGCAAGGCCCTAACTCTCTTCAGTTCTATGAAGGATGAGAGAGGTGAGGAAGCTGCAGAAGAAAAGTCTGAAGCTAGCAGAGGTTGGTTCATGAGGTTTAAGGAAAGAAACTGTCTCCATAACATAAAAGTGTACAGTGAAGCAGCAAGTGCTGGTGTAGAAGCTGCTGCAAGTTATCCAGAAGATCTAGCTAAGATAATTGATGAAGGTGACTACACTAAACAACAGATTTTCAATGTAGACAAAACAGCCTTATATTGGAAGAAGATGCCACCTAGGACTTTTTTAGCTAGGGAGGAGAAGCCAATTCCTGACTTCAAAGCTTCAAAGGACAGGCTGACTCTCTTGTTAGAGGCTAATGCAGCTGGTGACTTTAAGTTGAAGCCAGTGTTCATCTACCATTCCGAAAATCCTAGGGTCCTTAAGAATTATGCTAAATCTACTCTGCCTGTGCTCTATAAATGGAACAACAAAGCCTGGATGACAGCACATCTGTTTACAACACGGTTTACTGAATATTTTAAGCCCACTGTTGAGACCTGCTGCTCAGAAAAAAAGATTCCTTTCAAAATATTACTACTCATTGACAATGCACCTGGTTACCCAAGAGCTCTGATGGAGATGTACGACGAGTTTAATGTTGTTTTCATGCCTGATAACACCACATCCATTCTACAGCCCATGGATCAAGGAGTAATTTCGACTTTCAAGTCTTATTATTTAAGAAAAACATTTTGTAAGGCTATAGCTGCCATAGATAGTGATTCCTCTGATGGATCTGGGCAAAGTAAATTGAAAACCTTCTGGAAAGGATTCACCATTCTAGATGCCATTAAGAACATTCATGATTCATTGGAGGAGGTCAAAATATCAATATTAACAGGAGTTTGGAAGAAGTTGATTCCAACCCTCATGGATGACTTTGAGGGGTTTGAGACTTCACTGGAGGAAGTAACTGTCAGATGTGGTGGAAACAGAAAGAGAACTGAAATTAGAAGTGGAGCCTGAAGATGTGACTGAATCTCATGATAAAACTTTAACGGATGAGGAGCTGCTTCTTATGGATGAGCAAAGAAAGTGGTTTCTTGAGATGGAATCTACTCTTAGGGAAGCTGGTGTGAACATCGTTGAAATGAAAACAAAGGATTTAGAATGTTACATAAACTTAGTTGATAAAGCAGCGGCAGGGATTGAGAGGATTGACTCCAATTTTGAAAGAAGTTCTGTTGTGGGTAAAATGCTATCAAACAGCACCAAATGCTACAGAGAAATCCTTTCTGAGAGGAAGAGTCAATCAATGTGGCAAACTTCATTGTTGTCTTATTTTAAGAAGTTGCCACAGCCACCCCAACCTTCAGCAATCACCACCCTGATCAGTAAGCAGCCATCAACATCGAGGCAAAACCCTCTATCAGCAAAAAGATTACGACTTACTGAAGGCTCAGATGATGGTTAGCATTTTTTAGTGATAAAGGATTTTTTTAATGAAGGTGTATATATTGTTTTTTCAGACATAATGCTACGGCAAACTTAATAGACTACAGTACAGTTTAAACATAACTTTTACATGCACTGGGAAACCCAAAAATTTGTGTGACTTGCTTTATTGTGATATTCACTTTATTTCGGTGGTCTGGAATCGAACCCAAAATATCTCCGAGGTATGCCTGTAACATTACTAAAAATTAATTTTCAATGAGCCAAATTTGGTTTTCATTTCTATCTATTTAATCTTCCTGTTTTACTGGCCATTCTAAATGATATATACACTACAAAACTGTTTTCAGTAGTTTTTCATAGAACTGTGTGATCACTAATGAACTACCCTTGTCAAGATGCAAGAAGAAATTGTATTCATGCTTTATTACGGCAGTTGTCATTGTCTGTTGACACCTACTTAGTTTTTGTCATGCTTCTTTCCCTATCGCAGTCCTAATTCTGAGAACGTTCCTTATGCATTAACTAGACACATGAAATCTACCTGAGTGGTTAATGCATAACATGTGACATTGATCTAATGTCTCTGTCTTAAACATGATTTGTGCCTAAGCAAAACCACCACCTTTTGGAAAGACACGGTCAAATCATCTAACAGTTTATTTATGTTTGCTACCGAAAAAGAGAGTAACACATTAGCAAACAGTGACATTTATTGCAATTTATAGCCCGCATACGAGAACACATGGACCAAACTGAGAATTAACTTTTCTTCAAAATTTGTAGGATTTTTTCAATTAAAAACTAGGCTTTAAGCAAATGACTTTTTTAAAAGGGGAAAGAGATCTATATTCCAAGTACACTTTAATATTTAGTTTTAAAAAAAGGTCCAATTTAGGTATGAAGTGATATATAAATCAAAAGGAAAAAGGAAAAAGGAAGGTGGGGGGAGGAATTATAAAAACATTGCAGAAATCAATTTTCTATACTGGCTTCCAAGTTAGTCATATCAACATACTGAAGGATTTTCCTATGATAATGTCAAAAGCAAGCACAGTTTGCTTTTCTCTTTACTTCTGAAAGTACACTATGGTTTCTGTGACAATATGCAGGTCAAATAATTGTCTTGCATCATTGCTCTTTCAGTTATTTCTTCCCTGTCTTTGCCTGCTTTAAGCAATTCTGAGAAAGACCAGCTACTCTGTCCATAGAGTTCTGCTATGCCCGATAATTGTCCCTCTTTCATAATATTAACTCTTCGATTTCCTCTCATCCCCTAAGGATAACTATGGTGTAATGTAAGTGTAAGATACAGTTAAACTACACAAAAGGATATTAAGTTTTTGGTACTTCAGTAGTCCTTGTGAACATTTGAAATCAGAGAAATGTCCAGCTGAAGCTGAGATATCTGTGAATATGCAATGTCGGCAGACTGAATAGCATTTACAGCACTTACTGAAAAATTTATAAAGTGATCTGGCACTCAGACTGTCCAGTCCTGTCACAGACTTCCTGCATAGCATCTTAATCTCACTGTTTCGTCTCTCCAACAGTAAGCGTAGCACTATTAGATGTCACATCCACAAAACAAAAATGATGACCTTTTCCAAATGTATATTTGACTTTTAATCAAGCCCAGAATCATTTGATGTTTGTTATAGGACCACCTGGGATGTTAAGCCTAAGTCTCATGCTATCATATGGACATGATAATGTGGCTACGCTCAAAGTCATGTATTGTTGTCGAAATGTAAAAATGAGGACCTTATAAGCATTTATACAGAATTCTATTCCTACAATAATGTTAATTTGGACAAAAGGGCCAGAAGAACACTAGAGGTTTCTTGAAGAAAATTTGGGAGAAGTAGGGAAAAAAGATGGAAGGAAAGAAAGCAGAATGCTGAGAAAAATATAGGTCAGGGAGAACAGTGGAATTGTTCTTTCCCTGTTCTATTCATTGTACAATGAATAATTTCTATGATTTGAAAGCACATGGTAGAAAACTACTTATAACTATCAACTCTTTCTGCTTTGCTTTACTATTATATGAAGCCAAAAGAGCTCCCCTCCTCCCCAGCAAATACTGAAACCTAAGAAAACACCATGAGAAGGGAGGAACTTGTTAATTTTCAACTGTTAAATAAAAACAAGATGAATTTTTTCTTGAATTAAAAAAGGAAATTTGTCAAAAATTTCTGTATTAATCTACCATGTCCAATTATCATGTTAGGGAGCACTCAGTTATGAGAAGATATGAGTTCCATAGAGTTCTCATCAGGCCCTTAGAGCCTTATAATGCCTTTCACATTATACTCCTATGCATAATATTCTGATAACCATTTCTTTGCTGTGCTGCCCTATAGCAAATCAGAGTGAAAAAACAGTTTAAAGCTGTATCACCATCTCTCAGGAAAGCTCTATCAGAATTTTATTGTTTCCTATTCTTGTAATTCACTATCACTATACTCAGTATGATGGACTCCCAGCATGGTCATTTTAAGCATTCAGTGAGTAATTCCTCAAAGTATCAGAACAGAAATACCTGTTAAAATATTTATAGAACTTTACTGCCTTACTGATAGAGGCAAGATTCATACTGCAGCTGTTAATACAACAGTGGATTTAACAGAGCAGGGTTTCAGTTTAGAGAGTCTTGCAATGTTTTCTTACAATGATTTGAATGACTTTCTCTGTTATTTATAATCTGAAAAGAAAATATGCTTCACACTGATAACACAATTAGAGCTCTAACAGCTAAGGATTTTGCCAGTAACTTAAACCCTAGAAACAATCCTTTCCTAGCCTTTATTGCCAGTGATCATGAATGGACTAGTCTTTGCTCACATGGCTAATAACTCTGTTGAGGATTACAAAATTCTGACTGTTACACTAAACTACTCCTGACATCAACCACTGGAGCAGCAAATAACCTCAGATTTGCCAAACTCTCTAGACCTGCAAACTTTTTCAGGAATCACTTTGTCATGTATATGCTTGTAGAGGACAAATAATTTGGAAATACATGGTAACTCTCCTTAGAATAGCAGTAGCTGAGAGCCAGGGATTCCAGAAATCCCTGTCAGTCCAATATTCTGCATTCTTACAAACATCACTGAATGTAAGAGAAATCTGCCTGTCACTTTCACCAACAAAAACAGTCTCAACTATTGATCCCTTACTTTGTTATTTTTTTATATTATAGAAAGATTAGCTGCCTCTTTTTCCTTCCTTCTTCTTCTTACCTGTTGTTTTGACTTTCATCAAGTTGTAAGGAGATACAAGGCTACCTTCTAGCCAGTCAGTTCCAAGCTCGTCTCAGTGCATGGGGCTGCTGGTGCAGGACTTCACATCCGACTGTTGAAATCCACGGGGTTGCTATAATCCCAATCCTCCAGCCTGCTGAAATCTCTCTGACTGGCAGCCCTATCCTCCAACATATTGAACGGTCCCTCAAATTTGGTGACATTTGTAAACCTGCTGAGGGTATATTCCATCCAATCATCAAGGAGATAGACCTTAAACAGCATTTGTCCCAGTACTGATCCTGAGGAACACCACTCCTAACTGACAGCCAGTTAACATTCTGAACCACTGGCAATTACCCTTTAAGTCTGACAGTCTAGCCTGTTTTTCACCCATCTTGTGGTTCTCCATGCAGTCTGTATCTCCTCAACTTGACTAGAGAGATACCATGGGAAACTGCCAGAAGCCTTGGCAAGGCAAACCTCTTTCACCTCTTGTCCACAGAGCCTGTCACTTCAAAACAAAAGGCAATCAATCAGGTTGGTCCAGCATAATTTAATGGTCAACCATGCTGGCTGTTCTAAGTAACTTTATTGTCATTCATGTGCCTGGAAACAGGCTGGAAAATTGCTTCCAGGGACAGAGGTGAGACTGACCAACCTTTAGGTGTCTCAATCCTTCTTGCTTTTGGGGGATATGGGTGTAACACTTGCCTTTTTCAAATACCACAGACCTCCCTCAGTTTCCATAACTCTTCTGGATAACCCAGAACAGCCTCACGATGACATAAGGCAGGTCCTTCGACCCATCCTATCTGGTCTTAAGGACTTGCGTTTGTCCAGGTTAACTAAGTCATCTTGATCCTCCTCTACTGTGGATAGTATCTTTCTCCCCCAAATTTTGCGACTATGCAAATAGACCTGGGAAGCCTAGGAGCAGACCATGCTAACAAGACTGAGGCAAAGAAGATACTGAGTACCTCAGCAATGTCCTTCATCACTAAATCACACTGCCCCATTCAGCACTGAACCATTGGTCTTCCTTTTTGCTGCCAACACACATGGAGAAGCCCTTCTTTTTTTGCCCTTCACATACTTCTCCCATTTCAACTCCCGCCAAGCTTTGGTCTTCCTTAATTCTATCCCTGCATGTCTTGATGATGCTTATGCATTCCCCTTTCGTTGCCCATCCCTGCTTCCACTTCCTTGACGCTTTTTTGTGTTTGAGCTCAGTCCAGAATTCCCTGTTTGGACAAGCTGGCTTCTTGTCAGCCTGTTTACTGCAGTTCAAGATAGGTAGTTCTTGGGCTTTGAAATGATTGTCCTGACAATCAGCCAACTTTTCTGGGTCCCACTATCCTTCAGAACAGCTTCCCTAAGAATTCTGTCTACCAGTTCACTTAGCAAGCTTAAGTCTGCTTCCTTGAATTCCTGGGTCCTTAGTCAACTGCTCATCTTCCTCATTTCCCTCAAGTTTTTAAACTTTTCTCTGCCTTGGTCACTGCAGACAAGTTTGCCACTAACTATCACATCCCTGATCAATTCTTTCTTATTTATGAGCAGCAGAAGGGATCTGGCTCCACTGGTTCATTGGACTTCTATACCTGTGAGAAAAGGCAAGAATTTGGGCAAGTGTGGTTGCAACCTGGTTGCTTGTGTATCCAGTATCTTCTTCAGTCTTCAACTTTTTCTCTGTGTCTATAGGTTGATGTTATCACTGTCATCACACAATTCCTATACTTTTTTCCTGTAGTCTATTCAGACCTCTTTTCTATCTCACAAAAACCCGTTCAATAAATAATTCGAGTGTTTCTGTACTGCAGTTTAAAATGCCTACAAATCCTCTTGTGCATTCTAAGTTTTATAGGAATGGCTGCCTTCAGTTTTATAAACTTCCAAGACAACCATTCCTATTTCATATACTGCCACTATCTACATCTTGGCTGATACTACTCTGCTTATTTTCTGCTGCCAAACTTCAAGCAGATGGCTCCAAAATTCACAAGCTCCTTAAGTTTTTTCCTCCATATTCATTTTGCTCTGTGTTGCGGTTCTATTCAGGTGCAGCAGTTTCCATAATGATTATTTTTATCTGTTTCATTATCATACCCTTTGCTATCATTTAATCTGCACCAGTGACTTCTCAGCACAGAAACTCAGTGCATTTAAATCCTTTTAGATTGGTTTGTTCTATAGTTATATTTAAATTCTGTGTCCACAGAAGCATTTTTGAAATGCTAACCTTATTGGTAAGATAAACAAAGCCCAACTTCTTGGCTCTCCACACTCTGAAAGCTTCTCTGTTTATGGCTTCTTTCCTACACTGAAGCTGTTATTCACTGGCAGAAGATATAGATATGAATCGTGTCAGTGATGCTGTTGCACTGAAATCCAGAAGTGAAAACAGAAAACTATGCCATATATTCTTGACAGGATGAACCATTATCACAACATGTGATAATATACACATAATTCTGTGGAATTTACCCATAATAACTAATGCAGAACATAAAATTGCTGAAAAGAGAGGTTGTGCACTGAACTGTTGCAAGGAAAGGGATGGGTTAAAGAGAAACATCAGTTTTTGGAGTTATTTTGGAAGTGTTTCTTCTGACACATCATGTTATGATGTTACACATCTTTTGGCATTAGTCACATCATCACTTCTCACATGGAGGAACATGTTTGACACAACACAATGTGACATGTCCAAAGTAATATATCAGCTGTAAAATACGACTTGTAGGTGTGTTCTGATCTCAGAGCTACAGCTTCTTCCTTTTGGCTTAAAAGATCTGTTTTTCTGCATCTTTTCCCTTCTGAGATTCCCTCCTGAACTATCAGTTCAGAAATAGTCCCCCAAGTGTCTCCCAGAATTGAGCAGGATAGTGTGAAAGTATTCACTGTATCAATGGCAGACAATTGTGTGTAAGAGGGATAGAAAGTGTGTTTTGTTTTTCTGTTTATTTTGTATGGCAGCTGTACTTTTTAGTTTTTGGATGATCTCTTCTTCCATCTTAGGACCTGCAACTTTAAATTACAGCTGAAGGCTGAGAACATTTGGTAGTTGTATTCATTTTTTCCACTGAATAAAAGGGCATAAAAATGATATATTCAATTCCAGTCTCTAATATTGCATGGCTGAACTTAGAGTCTGTCTTATTCTGGAGATTAAATCATGACATTTCTTGCAATAACACAGGCAGAAAGAAAACAAGACATAGTAAATCTGCTGAGCAATGGCTGATCCTCTACTAAAAGTTCACTTTTTTCAAAAGAGGAACCAAGTTCCACAGTCCAATCAGCATAGATTACAATGTTTAAAAGGTAAAGTCCTCACTAAAAATCTAAGTATTAAGCTTCATAATAAATCTGTAATGGGAAGCATCTATAACTACCTGAAGCATCCTTGTTTCTTGGCCTGATAGGAATACAATGTAAAATGCAACATCTCACCACAGCCCTCCCATAAAGTTGGAGACTCCTGGTCTGTACTCTACAGAATGATTGAGAATTTTTTGTTACAGATAACCTATATAAAAGTCATCAAAAGCAGCAAACAGTTCCTGGCGTGATAGCATTTATCTGAAGATACAAGGGCAAGCTGACTCTTTGATATTAACACTGAATGGGCAATATTTCCATTTGTAAATTCATATGTTCACTATACTGGATAAGATTCAATTTATCTAGGAACAATAAATCCTTAAGTTTCAGAATACAACTAAAATAGCTCCAATGTAGCACACTGTATGAAAACACAGCTGCTGCTATTATTACTTTCAGAGGTATTTTAAATTGGTATTATGAAAGAAAATGCAGAGACAGCATTTGCTGTCATCGTATCCTGGAGTATAATGCAGCAAGCTAGTATTTTCTTAAGTGCCTAGAGTTCAAGGGAAAATGATGCCGAAGGCAAGAAGTCAAGAAAGAGAGAAAAATATCAAGGAAGAAGAAAGGCATACAGCTTGGGGGGAAAAAATCATAGAATTGTAAAAAGGGTTGAGAATCTGCTCTTATTTTGCACCAGCTTTATTTTGGACTTACTCCAGTTTTATAGTAATATGCATCAGAATCATAACCAAGAGCTTGATTTTAAAGTGGAATACTTAAAATCAAAACAGCCTCATCCTTGCCAGTTTGTGCCCTGAGGCTTGTAGGTGGCTGTGTGGGTATAAGAGGCCATAAGAGGCAGAGAGATTTCAGAAAACATGTTTCTGTATTGCAAAGAGTGATTAATTCTTACTGAGTAGATGCTACTTCACTTAGCCTGATAATATTGTGTTTCTTGGTTGCTAGGAAGAGGGAGGAAAAAGGCTATTAAAAACAAGCAACCACTCAGCTTGGTAACTCAAGATATGGTCCCACTTTATGAAATTACACTGACATCCTCTTCTGCAATAAAGAAAAAACAATGCCTTTTCCAATTCATGTAATAATATTGATTTTTTTCTTTTTTACGTAGAGCTGGCTCTTCAAAATTGTAGCAGCAGAGTATTACTCATCTCAACCAGCTATAGAGCTTAATCACTTGGAATGGACCCAAATCATATAAAACACACCCAGTTTATTCACCTAAACCAACAGGCAACTCTGGAACCTCTTGAAGGAAGAAAAAAAAAAAAGATAACAGTCATACTAAATAACTTCTTCAACTATTATCTGTGTGTTAGAATCTCTTTAGCTCCTAGGCTGTCCTCCAAACTGTGCAACTGGAAGTGTTATCCTTTTTTTCCTCTTTACATTACCTTTAAGAGAGCTAACCAAAAGCTTCATGCCCCAGCTCATGCCCAGGCAACTCTAACTGTCCTGATATTTATGGTCACCTTTTTTTCCCATGCAGCAAGAGTTTCCTACACACAGAAGCACGACTTCAAAAAGCTCCTTTCCTTCCTGCTTGCCCCACCCCAAGCACTCAGACAGTATTTCTATCCAGACCTAAAAAAAAAGTTCAGTTCCCAGAGAAACTGTTTCGCCAAATCTAGAATGGTCTTGAAGGGCCTTGCCTCAGGCACGTGGATGGCCTCAGAAAGATTTGCAGCATTTTCTCAGCTTTAGAACAGTATTTCAATTGCAACAGACACAATTAAAGTCATTCTTGAGATTTCTGAAGTACTACAGGCCAGGATCACAGTTTTCCTTCCTTAGGTCATCATATTCTGATGGTCCCTCACATGCTAGCTAGCCTTCTAGGCAACCCACATCACTCTGGGATGATTCAATGCCCTCTATATAGAAGTCATTTTAACAGGCCAGTTTAGCAACGTAGCCTAACTTCATTCACCAGATAACATTTTTGGCCCGACAAACTGGGCAGATCCCAGCTCTACCCTCACTTCCCCATCTTGGTCAAACATTTATCAGCCAAGGGTCACATATATCAGGGCTACTAGTTGCACAGCCATTCAGCAGGGAATAGGACCACACAGCATCAACTGACTACAAGGAGAGCCTGACTTTCTGACTTACTACTTGACATGCAAACTACAGAGAGCAATTCTTGGGAATTCTTTTATAGTTTAAAGTGGGGAGAAGAAAGTTTGGGTTACTGCAGTCAAGAAAAGAAAACAGGTCTTGGGGAGGAAGGAATACTGTGTAGTGGAAGAGAAGACTGATCTGGGGGTCTGCCAGATAGTGTAGAGTGTACTGGATAGGAAGAAGCCAAAGGAGTATTGATGTCAAGAACACTTTACGGAACTCAAGGGTATTAAACAGGATTCTTCTAATTCTTACCCTTCTCCCACTGAAGTTATAATACAAATGCAATCATTGCTTAGCCCTACAGTGTTGCTGTCCCTGCTAATCAGCAGTGACTGCTTAGCCATAGAGGTTGGCAATCAGTGGGTGTACAGTACTGATGCACATGTCAGATAAACAAGTCAGTACTGATCAGCTGCTTCACTGTGGCTGTGTTGGTTACAGCAGGTTGACTTATCTCTGAGGGAAAGTGCCTTGGATAGTTGCATGGGCAGCTTAAAACTCAGTAATAGGTATGGCTGGTACTTTACACGGGTACACTGTGCAGTGAGCTGTGGTTTTAATATAGGGGGTGGCCTCTGCACTGTGGAGTGCTTCCCTATTCCAATGACGGAGCATACACCTTTATCAAGATGAGCTATGGATACCCCAAAAGTTGTTTCCCCTCCCCTGTCATTTTTCTTGTTCCCAGGCCAGATTGTGGCATGTGCTTAACAGGAGATTGCCTGGAAGATTTGAAAGTTGTGATTCCAAGCTGCTTAAAATCTTGAGATTATTTTTAATGAAACATTTGGGACTGGGTTTTTTTTTCCCTTGGGTCTTAAACAGGAGAGAGTGTACTGTGTTTTTCAAGTTCTCTGCAAGCAGAGGGGCTATAAATGTATCCTGAAATAATACTATGAAATAAAACACTGCTGTGATCCACGAGAAGACCTTTATCTCAAGCAATGGAATTCCATGAACAAAATACCAAATTGCACAAGATTTACTATAATTTCATAGGATTTGCTGGCATGTTAGGGATGTTGAAGCCCATTTAAGAAAAAGAAAATCAGATACACCTATTTCTCAGATCCTTTTAAGGCTAAACCAAAGCATACTAAGCAGATAAATGCAAAGAAGGCAACCAACTTCACTTGAAAATCCTTCACAATTAGTGGATAGTTCCCCATTGATTTTGGTGGACTTTGAGTTGGGCCTCAGAAGAGAACTGTAGTCTACAGAAGCAGCACAATGAACATACGTGAAAATAACATTCATTTCTTAATAATGTCTTGAAATGCAAGTAAACTTGCTGTCTATTTGGGATTTTTACTGCAAAAGAACATTTCTAAGGATTTCACCTTTCTTAGCATATCAGATTTGACATTTCCCATTAAAATGTTGTGAATTTTCATGTTACAAAAATCAAACTGATTTCAATTTTCAGAAGCACTTTGTGTTCTAAGACTTATATGAAAATCTTTCACTGATGTGAAGAGAATTACTTTATCAGGGCATAAAGGTATTACAATTTTGCATCTTAAGGACTCCTTTGAAACTTCAGTGACATACTTTGATGGGGATTTGTGCAGTATGGCTGCCATACAAAAGCAATATAGGTAATACAGAGGTAAAGTAAGAAACCTAACTGCTATATATCTTAGCAAGTCATAAAAATTTGTGGCAAACACATGGAGAAAATGTACTATTCAACAACTGTTGTGGTTTATACTTTTATCCAACACTGAAGTTTGGAAGATAAGAGTTTGATGTTGAAACTCTGTCAGGCAAAGGATTTTTTTTTTTTAACAACTTAAATGAATAATTTATTCTCTAAAGCTAGTGAAAACAGAAGCTGCGATCTTTTGCAGGAATGATGAGCGTCCCTCTTGTTCCCTCACTTCTCTGAAGTAAGTTTTCAAAAGTAATGGTCATGTTCCTGCATCTTGAGGAGAATTCTAGGTTTAGAATATATACCATTACAGCTCAGAGTAATTCATCTGTCTCTTAGAGAATGTGTGTAGATTTAAGACACATTCCTATCCCCATTGTTTCCTCAGGGAATAGGTGAAACAGCCAACACTCAGCACCCATTATTGTGTGGTGCACCCTGATTCACAGAACTTTCCTGTCAATTGTATAAAAAGCATAGATATAGTTTCAGGTCTGTAATTCAACTTAAAAATCATGAATCTACTCTTAAATGATAATATTTTCATGGCACAAATAGAAGCAGAAACCTGAACTTTCTGATCTTATTTGGGGTCATGAAAATCACATTTTTATCTTTCAAGACAGCTCTTTCCTTAGCCTCTGGCTTTTCATTTTATCTCTTCCTAAGCATGAGGAAGATCACAAGTAATAATTAACCAGAAGCACATACCTGAATGTGAATACTCAAATTTACCAGCAGTCTCAGAACTAAGGCTCCAGCAGACCTTTATCATTTTCTATTATTCTGACAGATCTCTCTGAGCAATATGAACAGCTGTGGAGCATTTTTCACCTAAGAGTACCAGGTACCTGAACAACTAAAAATCTGCATATGGAAATGAGTTAAAATATGGATATCATCTCAAAACGGGAAAGCTCTTATCATTGTCTCAGCTCTTCAAGAATCTATTATAATAACTCCCACTGACTTCAGTGATGCCTACCTGATTAAAGAAGGGCTGATGAGTTGAAGTCTTCCCAGCTGCTAAGCTCAGCCACAAAGTCACTGATGACTTCAACAGATGGTCCTGCTTTTAGGCCATTGAGAACTTTATGAGCCATTTATCCTCCTTCAGGCAACTCATCATCTGAAATAAGGAACAGAATGATGTACTAATGTGTTTTGTTACAAAATGCTCTGGGACATGTCTTTCCTGAGTGGCATCCAAACACCCTCAACTTCAACGCAACTGCTATAGTCTAAAGAAACTAGCAAATTAAAAAGAAAATTAGGAAAAAGTAACAGTGAAATGGTTTGAACAATAATGCAGATACAGTGAGAGCAATTGTGTTCTTGTCTGAAGTAAAGTCAGGTTTGGATAGTTTTTATGGAAGGAACGTTACTGATGCTGTGAGGGAACCCAACTCTCCTTTTCTACTCTCCTTTTGTTTAATTTCTTAGCCACAACAGGACTATTGAGTAAACACCTTACTTCAAAAGTAGTCACTGGAATTGAGCACAACTACAGTTGTTGTCTGGAGTCAAGACAGAATCATGGCAGAATTTTCCATGATATTTTTCATAATATAATTTTTTGCTGACACAAGATAAAGTTAATGAGAAGAAGAACAAACTCTCTAATAGCATTTATACTTTATTATGATAAATGCTCCTTTGTGAAGCTTTTTTTTTTTCTTTTTTTGCTTTCTTTCTTAAAAAAAGCTCCATTAAAGGCATCATCTCTTTAGTCCAGTAATATTTGAACATGTCATATAAATACAGTGCATGTTCTAGAAAAATCTGTGTGATAATATCTGGTCTCAGTTCTACAAAGGGGTTCAGTGAGGTTTTCCAGGCAGGACGTTTTAATGAATAAGACCATTATGTTCTTCCAATGTGTACCTTAGTATTTATGCATGGTAAGTCTCTTCAGAGCACAGAAAAGAGGCCTCCCTGTATTCTGGGACCATAAAAAGTATAGAGCTGTGCCTGAATTAACACTTCTAAAGGGATTACTAAAAGAGAAGAGAAGGGGGCACAAACTTATTTTTAATTAGTTCACTCATTATTTACCATTATTGTTACTACTATTTCATATTGTGGTAAGGTTAAGGAATGCAATCACTTGACCCCTACAAACTCATTCTTGCCATGCTAGCTACTTTGGCGAACAAGCAACAAAAAATAGTCAATAGCCTGAAAAACATACTCATTTCATTCTCCCTTTCAAATCAGGTCTTAATTCATCCTTTCTAGTTGTAAAGAAGTTATTCTTCAAAAAATGTGTTGCAAACTTGAGAGCTATGCCACAGAATCCAACTTCTTTTCTGCTCTGTTCTTTTGTGTTTTCCAGGTACTCTAAAACTCAATATTATTTTAGTTTAGGATGGCTGTCCTGGAATCTTACTGAAAAAAACACATCCTGTAAATGTCCAATTCTATATCATCAGTACTTCTGTTGTGCGTATTATTACGGCCTCTGCTGAACCCACAGCACTAGCTATTGGCAGATATAGAGGCATTTACAACTCTGTTGTAAATTTGTTGGCTTTTACAACTCAATGGAAAAACTCTTTGTGAATTTCAGTGAAACAACAAGGGCTTGTTAGTTGTTGGTGAAATAAATAGCTTATTTTTAAGGCTATATTGAAGCTGCAGGTCAGCATTTCAAAATCTGTATTTTCATAAATAATTCATTTCCTATTATTGAGCATTTACAAAAAAAGAAAGAAAAAATAAAGTAACAGGCATAGCAACATGCTCCAGTCTTGGATTAAAAAAAAAACCCAAATATCATTCTCCATCTCTAGAGTATGTTTGCAATAGTGTAACCCTAATCAAACTGGATATGGGCTTTCTGACAAGCTATTTATTGCTTAATTCTTTTTTTCTTTCTGCACCAATAAAATTTTTATTCTAAACATTTGCTATTGAGTAATAGCAACCCGCTGTGAGATCATTCCCACTGATTGAAGGCTGATTATTTTCATACTGCAGATGTCACTAGGTATTCCACATTCTTAAACTCCACCAATAGAAAGGAATCACAGATCCATTTCTGACTTTAGATCATGGCATTTTAGTGACTGTGAGCCTGCTGAGCTAATTTTCTACAGAAAGGAAGTGGGAGCTCAGCTTTACATGAAAAGAATTTGTCTAACTTCTAACAGCATTTAAAGGATAGATGAAGGTTATACTTACTTTCCTACCATTGTAGGGATTTTGTAATCCAGATTTCCATATGAGATCAGACCCTTGGAGAGACAGGCACAGATCTATTGCTTTATTATTTCACTGAAAGCCCAGTGTCATTCCATTTAGTTCATTTGACAAGACAATATTTAGGAGGTCTTGCATCCTGTTCTGATACATTCTTGTCTTCAATTGTCTTTCCTGTACTTATCAGCTTTGTAAACATTCTTGCATTAAAATGATCACTAAAAACTACCTCCTAAGGAAATTTAAATTACTGTTTCTAATCGTTGTATATAAGTACATTGATACATCTCAGCAGGTTACCAGGTGTGTCATCAGATTTCAAGTTGTTATAGCCACTTCACTAAAGAATTTCTCTTTCAGTTTAGATATACAACTTATAAATCCCCATGTAGGAGGGGGAAAAAGTGCTTTTATGAAATTAGTGTGTTTCGATTCTGTAGGAAGGTGCCAATATACCTCTTCAAAGGGGTAATGACCTGACATAATCCATTTTAGGCCTGATAGCTAGATATATACACACTATGAAAAAGAATCTGAGAAGTTACAAAGTGTACACTAAGTTCTGTGAAGGCTAAAATAAAGTTTGGGGCCACAAGTTTATACTACTTCAATCATTTCAGTTGCAATTATCTATTTAAAACTTCTAAAACACTCTAACCTCCTTTGAGAGGGAACACTGTCTTCAAATCCCAAAGGAAGATGAAAAAAGATGGATCTTTTTGTAAAGAGATTGGTTCAATTGATTTTGTGAAGGTCACTGAAGTTTACCTAACGTGGAAAGTATCTCAAGAGCTTGCCCAGAAATCTTGATCCCGTGGTTGGCAAGTACTAATCGGGTCTAAGTCACCCACAAGAAACACCCATGGTTCCTGCTTTACTCAGTACCCCCAGGTCAATTCCTTCTACATCTCCTTCTCCTCTTCCCTTTCCACTTTCACCTCATCGCAGAGCAAGCTGGATAAAAAACAGAAGTGCAAACAGTACAAGAAGGTAACCAACCTAGACAGGTTCTGATAGCACAATATATCTCCTGATTTGATTCTGTAGTTTCAGATTCTTAAACTCAGATTTGAAAATGAACTATCAAGGAAGTTGTAATGAAAGAGCATTAGATGTTCATGAGAAAGTGTTTTATCCACTGGGTCACTTTTGTCCCCATTTCCACTCTGACAAATGCTGCAACAGCCCTGTGTATTGCCATTCCCATGCTATGAACGTTAGTATCAATACAGGAGCACTGAGCAACTCTCCTCCTTGCTTTGAACATGTTCACAACATGCTGCTGTTCTGCTTAATGTCTAAGTTTGGTAAGTGAGAAAAGACTGTAGTTTGCTATGTTCGGCTTTAAGAAGCATCAAGGTCAGTACCAAGACTATGAAATTGTAGCCTCAAGCCTGCAAGTTTCAGAAAGTTATGAGCAACTGAGTAGACAAAGCTGTAATGGAAATGTTCATAGACTATAACTGTAGCTGTTGTTCGCTCTCCAGCTATAATGCCTAAGTCAAAAAAAAAGAGATGACTTGTATCTCTTTCTTTTAAAGAGTTATCACAGATACTAAGATCACATAGGCAACTAACAGAGATTTAAAAATTCACCTAGAAAATCAAAACAAGAACAAAACCACCTGAACATATGAAAGATTCAAATTATATTTAAAGCAATGTAATTATCAATAATACACTTGCAATTTATATTTCCATGTAACATAATTTTTATAGCAATGTAATTTTATATCAGGATACTCTTGAATTACTGCATATTCAGAAAGAGCTAGATGGCTGGTTGAGTGATTTTTTTCCCCTGTGTCATAAAACTTCTCCTGAAAACCCATCTGGGCAACTAAGACCAAAGCCTTGTTGTTCAATATGATTTTCATCCCACATATCACTCCCCAAGAGGGAAAAAAAGTGGTTAGAGCTGGCATTCATCTCACCTGAATATCACTGCCGAGTGTAAGACAGTGGTCTATGTTTTTTTAGAGTCAAAAGTAAGAGGGACATCAAAGTGGACTTACACTATCTTAAAGTACATTTCTAAGATAAACTTGATATGTTCCTCTATTGCTTACAAAGAGAGACTTGGATGAGTATTTCCAGTTACACAGAAGTTGGCAAGTCACATCTTTTTGTAAGTGTTTGGTGTGTTGAGGGATGCAATCACAGTACGTATAAAGATCAATACAATGGCATCAAGTGAATACCAGGACAAATGAAACGAAAAAGTTGCAACCAAAAAATCAGTAAGAATTAAAAGGTAAGCTAGGTTTTGATGAGACCTCTGGTACTGCCAGCTCCAGAGTCCTCCAGATTTATTCAGCTTGTTTTGAAGCAACAGCTATATTTCAGAAGCCTTGTAGTTCTGCAGACTCAACTAACCACACTGAATAGATCTCACAGAAGCTTAGACACTGAGAACACAGGAAGACATCTAAATGGAATCTCTGAGGAGGATCACATCTTAAGTACTGAAAATCAGCACTTAAAGAATGTCTCATGTAAAAAGAATTCATCTGGGTTTAGGTCTAATCAGCTTAAGATTCTGCTGAAACAGCTTGGGATGAAAGGCTACAATCAAAATAGTCACCTCTTCTTGAGTTGCAGTTCAAGAACTGAAGTTCAAAAACTTTCCAGGAGAGGTGCAAATGCTGTAATGCAAATTTAAGATTTTAGGAAACAGACCTGCTGTAGTTACCTGTCTTTCATATTTGACACTGTCCATTGCCCCTGAAGACCTATCAGCTACATACTGAAAACTACTGGCATGGGATTTTATCTGTTAAAACCCATATTCTATGACCAGTGGCTCTCAGTCATTTCTTTGTAGATTTTTCCTTTCACTTCTAAACAAGAGGCTTTTCAGGACAGTCTCTGGTTTTCCTAATGAATTTTATACAGTGTCTAGACAATAGGATCCTTTCAAGGCTATAAGATATTTCCGTAATTTTTTTTCATTACTTCTTTATTGGATTCAATAATAAAAAAGAAAGATAAAAGGACAGATCTGGATTTGATCACTCTTTCGAAAGAGTGTATTTCAGAACACACTGAAAAGCTGCATCAAACAAAACAATTAGGTTTGCAACATAACCAATTGTTCTTTAGGGAACATTAGATTTCATAAATAACTTAAACAATTTCCAAACCATTAAAGACTTCTTCTCTTATGGCATACATATCATTGCTTTTGCTCTGTTTAGGATGCTCTTCCTGACCCTTAAAAAAAAACAAAAAAAAACCCCAAAATTGCAAAAAGCATTCAGTGAGAAAAGTTAAGTTTCAATATAAATTCTTGCCCATTAGGAAAAGACTTGAGTTTAGTGAACTAGGTATTTTAGTATGATAGGGAATAACAGAGGAGGCAAGAGAGTTTGAAACAGTGAATGTTGATCTTCTGTTTTTGTGCCTAGCAGGGAAATGGAGATGTTTTCTCTGCATGAGTTCCTCTTGTAGCTGACGTGAGACAGAGGGGAAAAAAAGAAGACTATGACCTACTTCCTTGTACAGAAGATGTAAGAATTCTGTAGCTTCTTTTTGAACACTAGTGTCTTCCTAGTAAACAAAATTGATTATTGCAATGAGGTAGACAAGGCTGCAGTGAGAGTTTCTTTAAGAGAACTACTCAGTGAAGACCCAACTTTCTTTTACTGCCTCAACCAAAATGATCAGTCTGCACTTAGATGAGAATTAAAGGGAATTGAGTGCCACGAAGAAATAATCAGATGTACTTTGTCTCTAGTGAAAAACGAGGTATGATTGGACTGAAAGAACTTGGTCTCTTGTTTATTTTTATAATAAAGACAATGATCTGACTAGGAAACTGCTGGAAGCTCTGACCCACTGTTTCCTCCAAAGGTATACTGATACTGCACAATTTAACTCACAGTAAGACACACTTTCACAAACTTTAATGCAGCTGGGCAGATTATCTGAAGCAGGTAAATAATACTACATTACCTAGGCAATATCTGAGCCAATGCACTGTAAATTTCTGCATCACTTTCCTGATGTCTTTGTGGAGTCAATAAGCAAGCTAGCTGAGAACAGCAACAAAGAAAGAGTGTCTCAGTCACATCACAGGATTTGTAGCAGGTTACTTATTCAGAAGGTTACAGTGGAATTGTTTAGAACTCATATGGTAACAGCACTGCATTTAGCTACAAGAGACACATTTGCTTATCCGTTTTTCCCCATCAGTGATCTAGGACTGTAGCTTTCAGCAAAGTTCTTTATTTGCAAACATTAAAACAATTCAAAAATCCTCTACTGAAACGCCTTTTGCTTTTGTTAATCTATACAAGTAGAGAGGATGGCATTAGGCCAAACACATTAGCCATTATGTGTTAGTTTAATGCCAGGCACAATTTAAGCCTTTATATGGTTTAGTTCAGCTTAACACTAACATAGCTGCTCTTTCCAGTTCCAATGATTTGTTTGGCTGTTACACAGAAGAACATTGGCTCTGTGAGGGTTAAAACCAAAAATGTTAATCTTATTATATTAATTAAAAGGGGAAATATTCTCTTATACCCTTTGCAACCTTGAACTTCATCTCTGCCCTTAAAAAGATGCAAAATGATCCTATCTGTTTCAGTTAGCTAGCCAGAACTGCCTCCTTGCTATTGGTGTTTTATTAACCCCAGAATGTAAGATAATGGGATGTTTAATCACTAGGAAATTAGTCTATGCATGGAGTTATGTACATGTTTTCTCTCTGCAAGTTATGAGTTTTTGAAAGATAAGAACTTTCCCAACTCTTTATTTTCCTTTTGTACACTGCCAGCTTTTTTTTTTTTTTTTTTTTTAACAGATGATTCTTAGGATTGGCATGGATGAATAAATCAGATCATTACACAAACACCTGCCTGAGCATATAAGTATTAGCTTCTGATCTTGCAGTAAAGAATTTAACAATCAGATTATACAGACTTCCAGATTCCCCTCTAAAGGTCATTCTACTATTTGTACCATTTTTGTTTCTCCCTAGAGAGACTATTGAGTTTTTTCTCAGATTACCTTCATGTTTCTATCTTTTGTTACAGTCTGGTGATTACTAACAATGGAATGATATAGACATGAACTTTTTTAAGTTAGGCCTGTATGTAAAGTCGAGACTTAGATTCCTGATTTAGTTACAGAAATCCTTCTCGGCTGTAATCTCCTGCAGTAAGTTTCTTGCATATCAGATTGCTACTATCATAAAGCCACTATGAACCCACTGTTTTTAATGGATTTGTATAAGCTCAGCAAATTCAGATTTCATGATTTTATTACTGACATGTCTTTTACTGCCAGTGCATTTGTAGCATTAACAGAAATTTCAAGCACTAATGACTTTTCTTTGTCATTTTAGAGAGCAGTTTCTCCAGCCAAATTATATTTAATTACATCTCCTTTCATCTTTTTTGGAACTTAAGGCTAGAAGGGTCTTCCAGGGTCATTGACTACCATCTCCCATCACAGACAATCATTCCCTGTATGGCATCTCCTACTTGTTCAGTCTGTTGCCTGTATTTTGTTTACCGCAACTAAATGCGGAGTGCGAATTGGAAGCTCAATGACTATGTCCATAGAAGAAAAGTCTCATATAATTTTGTATTAATTTTGCATATTTATACAATTTACTTTCTCTGTCTGACTTCTAATTGCCTGCCAGACATTGGGAGAATATTTTAGAAAATCTTTTTTCTTATTATTTAGTCCTAAATACCCCTCCTTAAAATCTTAAAAACCTTCAACCTCTGCTGAATTTTTCACTGCTATTTCATCTACCTTGTGCAATCTGGGAGGGGAGCAACATGAGGCTAGGGGTACAGACTTGCCCTGTCCAATGGAAAACATAACAGAAACTCATATGAGACAAAGGTTTAAACTATATTTTTTTCTTTGGGATCCTAGTTGTACTCATAGAAAGAGGATCTGCAGCCTGTTTTGTTCTTCTGTGTATGGCCAACTACTTTTTTTAGTGGATCCAAGGCAGGCAGTTTCATAACTGTCAACTGTCCCTGATGCAGTATTCTGCTTTCCTGTGGGTACATCTAGAATGCAAAAGAAGGCTTTTTTTAACATTGCTTTTCCCAGTTCCTACAAGCACTGGCATAAAATGTTGGACACAACTAACTTTGAAAAAGCAGTGACTTGCCTACTTCAGAGGAAGTCATCAAAATAGTGAGATTTGCCTTTTTCATTAAAGGATTAGTTAGCAGCATTCCATTACCAGCTTCCTTTATTAGATTATCCTTGATATTGTTATTTTCTAATATTAGACATTGATTCTCTCTACAACCCCATTGGAAAAAAAGCCCAAGGAAATCAAAGGCATTGTTTCACTCCTGACTACGGTTCCATTTCCTCTATGAGAATTTAATCCAGCTCATTAAGCATGACCTTGTAAACCTTACATGTTCCAGATAACAGGAATACTACGCAAGATCCAGATCACACACTTACTAGAGGAGGTAGAAAAAGCTCTAAATCAGGTACTTAACATTATTCTGCAGCAGCTTTGATCCAAATATATTCCTATCTGCATATAGTTGTTACAACAAAATATTTAACACTTTTAATATCATTCATCCACTCTACTTGTTTTAAAATGTAAATTCTCACACTTCTACAATTCTTCTACAATATTCTTTAATTACATCTATTATATTTTTTGCAAAAATGACTGGTATCATTCCTATCTTTCTACTGAATTAACTAACAATTACATAGTTTGATTTCCTTATGAAGGATTCATGCAGCTGTGATGACATTTGTTTCAAATATCATTTTTATCTTTTCAGTCATCTCTTCTGTCAGAACACCAGGCTAAATGGAGCGACTTTTCTAGTTTATTCCCTCATTTTTGAGATGAAAAAAATGGAACTGTTCTTAAAAATAATGCAACTTGCAATATTGTCTTCTCATCATCATTCCAAGTGTCTTTTTTAATGTTGTTCCTAATTGTCTTTCAAATATATAATTCTAGAAAATAAAAACAATACTTTTTAAAAATATTATCAATATCTATTTTGTAAAGCCAGAAAAATGTGGTTTTCTATTTAATTAAAATATTGTGTGTTATTTCCCACACTGAAAGGGACTCAGTAGGATATCTGTCCAGCAAATGAGCAAGATGATTCACCCAAGATACAAAAGTGAACCAGATTTTGTCTTATTCTTCTGATGCCTTATATAGACACCTAGTCTAAACTATTCTATCTGATGTTTGTGGCTGGGTTATAGCCTTCCTTCTCTAAGCAGGGGGTAGAGAATGAATTAGCTTGTAAAGAGAACTTCATTTCCAAATTGGCATTGGTTAGTCTCATGTGATTACTGGGAGCACTTCAAACATACAGAAACTTATAAATTCAGGCAGAGAGCCAGCAGAGGAAGTTGAGAAGTTTCTAAGTTCATTTTTATATTGTATTAGTGTTTAAGTGATAATGAGAGACAGAGAAGGGCAGGGTAAATGTAGCAGGATCAAGAATGTTTTCCCTTTTAGAACTCATAAAAAAAAGGAAGGTTTCCTACATCTTTTGTCTCTAATTTCAAGCAACTTTCAGGCTAACAATTGCTTAATGTGTTATTCTTCCTAAGGATCTGTCCTGATGATTTTAAGGCAAAGCAAAGTCTGTACATCTGTGTTGAACTTGAATGATGCTGCCTTTCATTGAATCAGGGCTAATAAAGTTTTAAATTGTGACAGACGGAGAGACCAAGACAAACCATTATGTTGCTTATTTTCCTCTACAGTGCAATTCTTTCCTTCTATTCAGCTCACTTTATCAAATCTATAAGCGTGGCAATCAAGAATGTTTGCATTTTACTGTTTGTATTACACTGAATCAGTGACGAAGTTTTGTATATTGTATCACCAACACCAGAAACATTGATGCTGCAATTTTAGAATCTAGTGTTTTATCATAAGTACGGCACAGCCCTTTGTAAGAAATGTTTCTTTCTGGCAGTGTGTTTATGGCATACAGTATATTGTGAAAGCCCAAGATTGAGCAACCAAATGATGGTCTTTCATTTTGGAGTCTAAATAAGTGTAGAACCCTCCTGACAATCCAAGAGTATCACCTCAAAAACCTGCAGTAATGTTTTCAGATATCCATCTGGCACAGTTCTATTGGCTTCTATTCATCTACTTCATGATACACGGCTACAGATCTATGTATCTTACTGCTTTATTAGATGGAGGAAAGTTGCTTGACAATATCACATCAAGTCCTGTCTTACACTTCTCGAGGTGCTGAGCCCTATCTTCATCGCTGTGTTGCTGGGTTGGACAGAGACAACAATGACATCTCTTTGTTAAGCCACTGTCCTGCAAAGAGTCACGGGCCCATGTTCAGGAATTCCTGAAAATTCTGCAGAATGCCTTATGTCTCAGTTGTTTTTCTCCACGAGGGGAAACTGTGATATGAGAAAAATTAGTATTCTTAACCACAACAGCAAAACAAGCTTGTGCCCAGAGACAGAAATAAATAGCAGTGTTCCAGTCCTGAATTCTGCAAGAGTTCTCTGTTTTGCCCATAGGTAACACAACCATCAAAAGAGTAGTTCATAGAGGGATGGGCTTGTAATTCCCTTAAAAACCTGAACTTACCCCCAAAACTCTCTTTTCCTGTTATGATGACCTACAGGAAAGTAGATAAGAAGGATGCTGTTCTCTCCCACACTAGATCACCGTGCATTAATATGGAGAAATGGTCTCACAAAAGCTCTGGAAGCTAGAATGTTCCTCCAGGATCATTCATACCTATACAGCCAGTAGTAGAAGACTAAAAGGGAATATAAATTGGGTATAGGTTGGGATTGATCTGTCTCACTTATGCATCTTAGAGAACATGATTCCTAGCAACAAAGCTGTTCAGAAAATAGGACTTCTCTTTTACAAGAACAAAAGATATTCCAAAATTGATATCTCTTTAAATTGGAACACCAACCAAATTCTCAAATCTTCTTTGCTTCTGCCCCATTGTTGAGACAAATAAATAGAAAGAGTCATTTTATTCACAAGCATTGAAACAACTTATTTATATAATTTCCAAATGATATAAAGTATATTTCCAAATGATATAAAGTATATTTCCCATATGCTTGTTTCCCAAAACAAGCATAAAACACCAGGGATACTTGGGGTCAATACTCTTCTTGAGCCAGGAGACTTATCTCCTGTCAGTTCACACTTAGACATTTATACCAACTTCTTTATGCTTCCACTAACTTCAGAAGATAAGGCATTCAGTTTTATGATGTAGAAACTATAAGATCATATTACTGCTTTTGCTATTGTGACTTCTAAAGACTGCTGTAACAAACATCAATATCATGTTATTTTATATTCCATTTTCTGAACTAAGTAGTCTAAGAAAGGACACCTTTTTTGACTTCAGTGTGAACTGAACCATTTTCTTAGCCCCTAACATTTTCAGATTGTATTCCTATTTTGCACCAAGACATTTATGCTTCTTCTAAATCTTATTAAATACTGTTAGGTTAAAAGAAAAAAAAAAAAAAGCAGAGGTAAGAAAATCATCTAATTGAGCACTTTTCTGAGCTGTGGGTGGCCTAGGTACAACTCCGTGCTTTGAGGTAAGATATAGTCCATTGTGTTAGTTTTTGTGAAACTTTCATCAGAAAGCTCTGTGTAGTTCCAGAACAGAGTAATGAACAAAGCACAAGCAGGAAGGTGATGCATCTCTAGGTATCTAGTGGTCTCAGATATAGGTTACTGACCTGAAACTGAGGCAGACAGAGTAACAGCTTGAACCAGAATGCTGCATCTCTTAAATGCCTTAACCATTCAATTAATGTAGTATACATCAAGAAACATGATTTCCCTGCTCTGATTTAGCTGTAAATAACTCCCCATCTAAAAGGTCTATGAAAACTGATTCCTTTGTACAAACTGTCTTAGTTTCAGATTGATATTTTCTGAACAGCAAAAAAAAAGCAGAGTAGAATTCCCATTCCTACATTTTGTGAGCTTCAAACAGTTTTGATAAGAACTTTTTTCTACTCAAGCAGAAATGCTGTGTGAAGCTTGCTTCCATGGGCTGTGAACGCATCCTTTTGGGACGGAGGGAGGTCTAGCGAGCAGGCATATTAAGTGACAAGATTCTTCTATCCTGAATGAACGTGAATATTAAAAAATATCAATTACAGCACGCTGCTTACAATGAAATTGGTGGGCGAAATACTGCTTCTCCATAGAGAATATTCTGTTATCATTATTCAGGGGACAGTCATTTGGCCATTGCAAGCTGCCTTCCTCTGAGATTTGGCAAAAGTTTGCTTTCAACTTAATTGCCTTTTTAGAGTTTTAATCAGAGATGGATGAACTTTCATTCATGAAATTTCAGAGCAGCTCCAACTTTGTAGACTGGGAATTTCCACTGAGTACTGAAGGACCATTTGTATACCAATCTCCAGCTTTGTAATGCTGGCTTTAGGGAGCGAGGGTGAAGGGAGAAATTTGTTGTTGAGCATGTTAAGCTACAGTAAGTGATGTATTTTTTTAATTACCCATTTCATGCATCAGCTGTAAGGTAACAGAGATCCAAGTTCCCTCAAAACCAGGAACATAGTAATAAATGGAATTCAACAAGGGTCTGACAAGGACAGTAAGTTTAGGACAAGAGACATACAATTTTAGCCACTTAAATGAGGTGTTAGGTTAAGATATATTGTAGCTTTATGTAAATGCCAAGGTACCTCTCAGGGCCCTGAGGACACTAACAAGCCTTAAAGATTACAACCAGCCTCACCTGGAACCCCCACCTACACCCTCTGCCAGTGGGCCCAGAGGCATCATTTAAGCTCAGGCCTAGACCTCTAGTCCCTTTTTGTGCTATGTTATAGGCATGCCTGTTTGCACCTCCATCATAGTCATGCCCATACTTGGCCAAAGACCATGTTAATCCAGGCCCTGACCTGCAGATTGACTTCCTGGCTCAACCTGGGATCTGTCTTGTCACTATGGACCTGCCTGGCAATCACTGAACTGTGTCTCACCCCAGTTATCATCACTGGACCTGATCCTGACCCTGATCTCTGGACTGACTTCCCAGCTTGATCTTAGACCTGCTTCATCACTATATATCTGCCTGGTGATCGCTGGGCTATGTCTGACACTGGTTACTGTCACTGCACCTGATCCTGACTGGTGTTCCTGGCATGATTTTGGACCTGCTTCATCACCAGGGACTTGCCTGATGATCTGGACCATCCCCAGCTGCCATTCCTGGGCTTGCCTGCCTTGCCTTGCTTAGGTACTGTGGAACCAGACCCTGGCTGGTAAGGCCCCTGCCCTGTCAGCTGTGTTACCATGCTTGGCTTCTGACCCCTCTCCCCATGTCCTAGGGAGCAGCTGGCCCTTGCTGTTCCCTGACAGAACCTACAGACTGGACTGAGGGGCACAGTGTGTCAGATTTTGGCTGATTTAAATCAGAACTGAATGATCACCTTATGATACCTAACCTTCCTCTTTTACTAAAGGGGAGCTAAACTTGTTATTCTTTCAGTATGCATATCTCAGATGCTAAGAACCCAGGCCTAAGAGCCTTGAACTTTAGTTACTCTTCTACAAATGGATTAGCACATGAGGAATATAAGCTAGTTACTGTTACAGTTGCAGCTAAATGACTAAGCCAGGGACTAGGGCCTTGCCTGAGGTTTAGTTAACAGGAAAGCTATTCGATATGTGAGAAACTGCCAGATGAGACAGATAATCATGTAAGAAACTGAGAAAAATTAGATACTGCTGTGAAGGATGGCCTGATTTTAACAAGTGGTTATGAGGGAGTTAGGTTAGGAATGGCTGATCTTCACAGAAAATTGGAGGGAAGCACTGGAGACCTTTGAAGGAGTCAAGTCCTGCAATGCCAGCAGTGCCCAAGAAAAGATGTGAATAAAATCATAAGGATGAGGTTACCTAGGTAACACTATCAGAAATACCAAATTTGGGTATGGATGAAGCAAAACTAGGACTAGTGGGAGAAAAAGTAATGGAAGTGGGTTATTTATCTGAGTGGAGACTGGGTCAGAGAAAGGGAGATATCAGGGCACCAAAAATGAGAAACAGGTTTAGAAACAGGAAAAAGAATAAAGTATGCAAATGATGTAACCCAGGCTGCTGTGCGTGCGTATGTACCTGCCAAGTAGCTCTGTGTTTAATTGCCAACCTGAAGCAAGGCAATAAACCAAATCCACTGTTCTGATCATACCCAGGTGTCAAACCTGCTCTCCTGGTCAGGAAGACCAGGGAGGGGAAGCAAAATGGGTGTAGGGGAACATCTGAGACAGAGCATCCTGGTATCACCATGTCAGTCCAGGCCCAATGGCATCAGAGTCTTCCCAATCATTTCCTAACAGTGAAGCCTTGGAAGTTCTTGGGGCAACTTTTGCGCATATGAAGCTGTGTAATATTCAACCTCTGTGGCCATTGTTCAAAGCACATTCAGAACCAGTCATAGTCACAGTGACATTTCTTGAATGGTAGAATGAATCCCCATTAACTGATGTGAATCACAGCAGGCTAAAATATGGGTGTATTATTGTTTTCACTGAGTGAATAAGGGGGAAAAACAACCAATGTGTATCAAATGCAAGCTGTTTCTAGCTTGTTCTGAGGAAGTCTGACACTTCTACTTCCTTTTCTCTCCTGACAACATTTTACTGATGTGCTCTCTCTGCACACTGATTTACTTATCTATAACTTTCACTGCTGCTTAATATCACTTCTGATTTTTAGCCTAGGATAATTCTCTATTGTTATATGCCTATTTGTGATTCACATCTGTTTTCTTATCCATATATATCCATTGCAACCTACAGCTCTAAGGGATTTGTCTGAAGAAAATGCAGTCCCCAGAGCAGCATTACAACCCTGGAGAATGGTGAAAATAGTTCATAAGAAAAGTTAGTAGCTGCTACTGATGTTAAGCTTTACTCTGTGCTACTGAAAAGAAAATCGAGTGTAGAATACTGTTTATTTGCTATATAAATAGATGTACACATGCGCCTCAGATGCAGACATACAGGTTTCCTTGTCCATCCACTAATGTCCAACCAGGAATTTTCATTCACACCATCCTAAAGGCAATCTCATTTGGAGAGTATTACTGAAATGTAATCAATATTGCTATCGATATTGTGAAATAGTTATTTCCTTAAAACCAGCTGTGATTTCAGAGCCAAGTATTTTCTCTGACAGATGCTGTAAATATTTTACATGGCTATCTCTGTGATTGTCCCCAAGACTAAATTAAATCTTGCAGTCACCATACAGCACCCTTAGCTGGTTAAAGAACCGTAAGAGTCATGACATTAATGTTACTTTAAAATGATGCTTCCCCTCTAATGATTTCAGAAGAAAATGGTCTAGCATGCTTCTTTGGGGCATTTTGACCTTCTGCATCATGGGTGTGAGGGTGGGTGGGTGGATTTGGGATTTTTTTTTCTCTTGTTAGAACCATAGACTGTCATAATGCTTTTTCCTGCAGAAAAAAAGGGATCTTTTTGTAACATTAACTTATATTGCAAACACTAATTTATTTTCACTGATTAATTCATAATCCAAAATGACTCAGAACTGCTACATGTGAGTATTACCTTGGTCCTATGTGCAACTGTAGCCCAAGTGAAGCTGTTTGCAATAATATAGCATTTATCTTTCACTCAGTTGGACCTCAGGTAATCGAGGCTCCAAAATTCCTGCACATTTTAACATATACCAAACTACATGCTGCATTGTCCACTAATAAAAAGGCAAAGAAATGTGTTGTCTTGCTGATCGATCACCTAAAAAAAAAATCCCTTGGGAGATTGCCTAAAGAAGAATAATGAGCTTGGCACTGTGAATGAAATCTCTTTCCTCGGGGCAAAACAAAATGACCAGCTTTTTCCAGCCAGGCCCAGTGTGTCCTTCAACGGCCTAAGAACATCTTGCTCTTAGAATCGTTCATAATGACAGATCCTCTTGGATCTGCAGGGTGAAGACTGGATCACCCTCCGCTCTCTGAAAAGAAGCGGATTAAGAGTCCGAGGAATTTTGCAGTACCTGGGAGCGCTGCTGCTGTGACTGCTGCGGCTCCAGGCGCGGTGAGGGCGGCGCGGCGCCACCCGGCGCTCCGGCGGGCTCCCAGCCCCGCGAGACGGGACGCAGCAGCGCCGGGGGAGGCGGGAGCCTGGCCGAGAAGCGGCCGCGCAGGAGTGCGGCGGTCGGTTGCTGTGGAGACGCTCCTCAGAGCGCCGCCCATGGGAGGCTGCCAGCGGGTGCCGCGGCCGTTGGCGGGGCAGTTCAAACAGGGGCTTGGCCGTTAGCGCAGCCGTTGAAAGGGGGCGGGGCAGTTCAAACAGTGCTCGCGGCCATTAGCCGGGCAGTTCAAACAGGGGCTTCGCCGCGGGAATTCAAACGGGCTCGACCGTTAGCCGAGCAGTTCAAACGGGCGGCGGCCGTTGACAGGCAGTTCAAATGGGAGGGCGCAGCTGTTGGTAGGGCAGTTCAAACAGGGGCTGCGGCCGTTGACAGGCAGATCAAATGGAGGCATAGCCATTGAAATGGCAGTTCTAACAGGGCCGTGGACATCAGCAAGGGAGTTCAAGCAGGGGCCTGGCTGTTGGGGGGGCAGTGCAAACAGCATTTTGTCCACTATTGGGCAGTTCAAACTCAAGGCTGACTCATGACAAACACCCCAATATCTGCTGGAAAGACAATATGGCAGGGTGCAAGCAGTCCAGGAGAGTTCTGGAATGTGTTGAAGATAATTTCTTGAGGCAGGTGATTGATGAGCGAACTGGGGGAGATGCTCTTTTGGATCTGTCACAACAAGGAAGAACTGTTGAATCATATAAAGGTCAAGGACAGCCTTGGCTGCAGTGAGCCTGAGAGCATATAGTTTCAGATCCTGAGAGGAAGAAGCAAGATAAACAGCAGAATTACAGAATTCAGAGGAGCAGTTTTCAGCCTGTTCAGGATCCTCTTTGGCAGTATCCCATAGGAAGTTCCCCTGGAAGGCAAAGGGGCCCAAGAGAGGTGGCTAATCTTCCAGGAGAGCCTCCTTAGAGCACAAAACCAGTCCATTGCAATGTGCAGAGTGTCGAGCAAGCATGGCAGAAGGCTAGTATGGGTGAACATGGAACTCCTGACTGAGCTCCAACAGGAACATGGGGAATTCTGATTAGATATTAGAAAAAAAACACCATGAGGGTGGTTAAATACTGGAGCAGGTTACCTGGAGAAGTTGCGGAACCTCTGGCCTTGGAGGTATTCAAGACGCCTGTGGACATGGCCCTGAGCAACCTAATCTAATTAGACCTTTTCTGAGCAAGAGACTGGACTAGATGACCTCCCTTCCAACCTGCACTATGCTTCTATGACTCTAACTTTTCTTGGTGATATGGATACAGTTGTCAATGACTCTGCTTCTTGAACAGTAATGACTCTCACTTAAAATCACTACCAAAGAAAATACAAGTGCTGAATGGTGATACTGAAAAGGACATTGTAACAGATTTTTGGAATAAAAATTGACTGTGGCAAATTTGAAATGCATGGGTTTCACTTAGAATACAGAGAATAGGGGTATACTTTGCAAGTTGGGAAACAATGCTTTTGAAAGCTAAAAATAAGTTTTAGAGATATTTTCAGACAGAGTATGTTAAAGCTTGAAAGACTTTTCATATTCCTGGAGAGAAGTTATCATACAAATTTGTGCCCAGTTTGCATTAAGACATGATGGCAGGAAGCACAGATGTAGTAACAGTTACTGAGAGTCACTTCCTCATTTGGTGTAAACAGGTACAATCCTGTATGGGCCATTGGTGCTATGGAGATATGTTAGGGGAGACTTTAGCGCTCCTAATTTTAGCTGTCTAAAAGTCAAGCTTCTAATATAAAGTAAATGTCCATGCATCTGTCTACTCAGTGAAGAGAAAGGCAATTACAATGAGATTCATACCAAGATAACAGGTGAAATTTAACCAATCCAACTTTTGATGTCAATGCAGTTGACTTCTCCATATGACCTGGTCATCCTAGGCTCCTTTCATAGTCAGTGCACAGGACTGACACTTATAGAACATGGCTTTTCCTTTCTTAAAAAAGTCCTGAGTAGATCTGAAGTGCTTATAGCTCTCCCATGATTGTTAGTATAGCCTATGATGACTACCTCGGGTATAGATACACAAAATAGCATCTTGCATCAACCTCTTCCAAGGCTCTTTTGGACTAGAACCCACCATTCTGTACCTATCAGATGACAGCCTGCTGATGACAGAAGATATAGGCAAATTTGTTATTCCTCAGGAACTCCAGTACATTCCACATTCGTGGGAGTACCCTCTATTGGCCCACTCCTGGATGAAGGAAACCTCACACCATTTATCAGCTACATTGACAGCATGCCTGATCTGCGTTTTCGATAAGAACATGAAGTAGTGCAAGGATGATTTATTCTCATGTTATGTACAAAATACTTTAAACACACAATAGGAAAACTGTTTTTTGACTCCTACTCCTCCTCTTTTGGTCTTTACTTCTTCCTGCTAAACTAGAAGACACTGTGATGATGCACCTCTAATCAGTACTCCTAAATTGCCTCAAAGCCTCTAGGCCCAATATGGTTTTGCAACAGCTACACAGTGCTGGAATGCAGAAGATATTATGGAAAAGCTGGGGAAAACTGGGTAGAATCTTTTGAATAAAGGTCCTTGCTCAGTCATCAGCAGAGCAAAACAAATGAGCACCGGTGTCAGTCATGGCAACTGTAAGAGCACCATGACTTGTTCAGCACCTTCACTGAGACTTCCTGAAGCAGAGAAAACAGGTGAGAAGGTGGCAGCTTATATGCAATGTATTTGAATCATGTTTGAGCAAAAGAAGTATTGTTTACAGTAATCCATGGTTATGTGTTACTACTGTGTGTGCAGACTATTCTCCATGCTGCATAAATACAAGGGACTTAGAGAACTGTGCTATACCTCAGGAATCAGGTCAACTGCAGAGGGGGGCATCTGCAAGGGTTTTCTTGAGGCCTGACAGGAGTTGTTTGTTGCAATAAGTTGAGATGCAAAAAGTCGGGACAGTAGCCTTGAGGCTTCCCCTGAGTGCCTGAAAGGCACTCTTGATCTCTATACTGAAGAGGAGGGTCTGAAATGTGACCCATAGGAATCACCATTGTTTGAAAAGAGCTGTACAACACAGGGAAGAGAAAAGAGATGAGTGTGTAGAATGGAAAAGAGCGCTCTTTCACACTTAATAACTATGGGGACAGGAGGTTTGGCAGAGAGAATATACCAGCCTATAGCCATGCAAGATGTCCAGTGTCATGCATTTGGTGAGTGGATCCTATCAGTTTTTACACATGAATTTCTGTGGCAAGGATCAGGGAGTAATATCCCTTTCTAGGTGATGAGTTGTAGGCTCATGGTGGGAATCACTGAATGGTAAATGTGTATGGATCTGCAACTGCCTTCTTCCCTACCCTATCTTTAGATTCTGTGCTGGTAAAATATCCTAATATCCTTAGAGATAGATAGCAATAACAAAGCTACAAAGTATTTGGATATAACATTTGAAGGAATGCTATGCATACCTTGATTTCCAGACTTGCCTTCTTCTAATCAGTAGTCACAGTTTATCCCTTTAGTGAGGAAGAACATCTGCTGTGATGGAAGTATGGGTTCCCTGAGGATAGTGTTCCAGCATCACAGAATGAATGCCAGTAGCACAGGGCCTCCACGTTCTGTGACTGCTCTTGTTCATCTGTGGCAAACAGCCAAAGATCTCCAAGATGGTCCCTGACATGACTATCAAAGAAAGTATGAGTGTTACCACTGTGAATGTCCAAGGGATAATTTTTATTTCTGGCAGACAAATGGGGAATGTCACCTGGACTCCAAGAGTAGTATGTGACTTGCTGTTCATTTCTTCCACATAATATGCTAGAATTTATCATTGTTTATTTCTGTGTGTCAGTGATCCCTGTAAGGCCCATGTAGGGCGCAGATTTTCTAATGTGGGCCATGTCTCAGGTTTTGGCCTGAGTGTATAGTACAATTCAAAGCAAATGCAGCAAGAAGTTAGGAATAAAGAACATGTGATATGCTCAAACAGTATTTGGCAAAACAAGTCAAATCCACCTCTGTGAGAACAGGAAGATTTTGTAGGGCAAAATGTTTTTTGATAGAAGCATGAAAGAGTAGACAATGAGCACAAGCAGCAACAGAAGTATCTGGGAAAGATACATTGGTGGGATAATTATTTTGGGATGGGGTGAACAAAAGCAGCAGTTTATTCTTGTCTTACACACATGGCACAACATACAGAACCAGCACAAAAAGTCTTACAAAACCTCGTACACCATGCTTCCTCTCGAATAGCTTCTATTAAGTTACAACATCATAACAAATCAGGTATTTAGTTACAACAGATTTCCAGACACGGATAGTCTCCCATACAGGGAGTTATTGTTTTTGTAAGCTACTTAGACAAACATTGTTTTTTTACATGTTTAATACAGTACAGTATCCTTAACAGAGTTCAAGATATTCACAATGAGAATTAAATACTCTATAAAACAGCAGAATTTCTCATCTTGGGACAGGTCTACATTCACTCCTGCCTTGTCTGGTTTACAGATGTGTTACGAGTCTTCTTTACTCCACTTTCCAAGCTAAACATTGTTTTAAATTAAAAACAAAATTCTATTTACAATTTTTTCAATTTAATAAAAATTTCTTTGTTCCCTGTCCCCTTCCTGCCCCCCGCCCCCACAAACAACTGCCATTTAGCTGGTAGAAATATTAACCATCAGGCTGCTATAGACACTTGAAAAAAATTTTGACAACATCTTGTTGGATGGCAAAATGAAAGATGGTCACAGCCTATGATTAATTCAAAACATCTTTTTTTTTTTTTTCTGCTGGGTATAAGAATTTGTGTCCAATGAAGACAGATGACTCCTGTCATCTTTTTTTAGAGATAATGTACTACTTATGGGCCAATATATAAAACCTCAATTTTTTTAAGTACAAGCTGTCCTACTCCCTTTGGTGCAATCACTTGCGTATAAGTTCTTTCCTTACTAGTAATTGTAACAACTCTGCCCTTATGGTACTAGTTTAAACCCTTCCAATCTCCATTATATCAAACAGTACCTCCCATTATCCATAGTCCCACTGATATTGCTGGGCTGATTCACAGGAAAGGTTTTCTTCTGATTGCACTTCAAGCCCCACTGAAGCCTATGGTCATCTTTCCTTTAACTTCATAGCTTTGGGTTAGATCTACTTGAAAGAGGCTGGCAAACTCTAGCCCTTAAGCAGTTAATCAGTGTTCTAAAGAAATAAGCAAAAAAGATTCTTCTCTTTTATACATACAATATGCGGGTTTTTTTTACATTGAGCATTATCATAAAAAGCATGTTTATGTTATTTTGAAAATGTATTTTTACAGAACTTTATAAACACTATTATATCAAACACATTCTCAAAAACTGGAGAAATTACCAACACAAAACCTGAAAGAGCTTCAATGGAATTCTTCCAGTGCTGTACTTGCATATTTCATGTTCCAGTGTCCTTTACTGCAGATGTAATTTGGCCATATGAGAACAGATAAAGTCAACAACAAAGCTCCAACAGTTTTCAGTAAGACCTAGATCTGCTGTTTAGTGAGACTGACTAATTTAATATGCAATGTCTTCCTTTTACTGGTATGCCTGTTCTGTTACCTTCATTCACACTGAGCAATCCCTTAATTCCCAGATAGTCTCATTCACTTCAGTGGTATTACATGTGCACAAAACACATGTGCAAAAATACTGAAAACTGTTTTTGCACTTTTAAAATCTTTGTTATTTCCACAGCTAACGTCTTCTTTATATAAATTCTAATTGAAAAGGACATAGGACTAATATTTGCAAACAGTTCTATATCAGAAATCAGCGTACAAACTTTAGGAAGTAATTTAGTTTTCGTTGTGCTATAGTGCTGACAGCCTAAAAATGTATCTGGCGTAACCAAAAATTTCACAGGCCTAAATGTTTTATTTCTATATTTGTGTGTGTTACACTTTATACTCCCCCAACCTGGCACAGTTTAAGAAAGTTAATACATATATATGTCACACTAACGTGAAATCATGATGTTATTTTCCCCCTATCACCACCAATTTTCAGTACAATCAGTAATGGACATTAATGCAAATGATCTAAGTGAAATGTATTTTTTCAAGTAGTTTGCGTAACAAAATGTTGCATGAATTATAACGTGAGCTTGGGTTCCTGTCCTGCAAAAGTTTAGAAATGCATTAAACTTCGTATGTTGGCAATAGTGTTATTGACTGTAGTGAGACTATTCACAGTTCAGGAAGTTAAACAGCAGAATAAGATAAGAAAAGGAGGAACAACTTTCCTTTAATATTACTAAACTGCTTAAAATATAATTGGTGAAAGACCATTGACTGTAGTGTTATGTATGTTTCCTCATTTCAATATAAGTGTTTTCTCTTGGCTAGAAATACTAAAAGTATCACTCTTTTCAGAGGAAAAAATGCAAGCCATACTTAAATCCCAAATTCTAACCATACTGTATCATGTGTAGTAACCCATAAAGGAGCCCTTTGACAAAACAACCTATGTTAACTTGCTCACTGAATTTTAGAATGTATCTACTTCGATCACTGTAATAAAACTCCATGTTATATATATACATATTAAAAAATCCAAGTGTAAATAATTATACAGTATTTCCACACAAAAAACAACTAGTTGCACATGATGTGATATGTAAAGCAAATCACTGAAAATCTTTTCAGTCTTTGGGATGATCAAAGTATAAGTAACCAAAACTTACAAATAATGATTGAATTTTCATAAGAGAAGGTTTCTGATGGAGGGACAGAAGGATTTCTCCCCTGCTTACCCTCATTCCTAATGGTTTTTATAGAGTCAGTCCCTTCCCCCAGTAAACCACTCTTTTTTTTTCTTAGATCCAGCAATATATATTAATGAGGTTATCTTCTTCTGTATCACAGTACTAATAAGGTTTCTGGTGACTTATTCATAAAAGATAGGCTGTTCTTATTGAAGTTTAGGGCTATGTAAACTCCAGAAGAATAAGAATCTCTGATCAAATTATGTTAAAGTCTAATGAAAAAAGAAATTCCTTTATTTAAGGTGAAAATTTAGCTACCTTCTGTTCTGATAATTCAATCCAGTCTTTACCCAAAAAGAAAGTCTTGTAGTTACAAGCCTGTAATTATACATAGCAAAGAAAGGAAACTGCTCCTTGCTTATGGAAATATATATAGGTTTTTAAGTTCCAACCCCTCTCTAAGCTGCTAACCATCACACAACATATGCCATTTGGCAATTTGTCTCCTAGGATATTCACAAATTTCCTTCCAGTGCTCTCCACCTGTTCCTTCTGCTGAAGATCCCAAGGTTAACCGGCCAATGACCTCGTTCCTTGACCCCCTATCTGAATCTAAAACCAAAAATTCAATGCTGATATCATCAAGACCCTCACAAGGAATGTCAAAGACAAACAATTCATTAAACACTGCATTGGGGGTGCATTTCTTCACATGGGTTTTCTTTTTAGAAATTCTTTTCTTAGCGTGGTACAGGTTCACTTTGACATAAGGATCTGCAATTATAAGAAAAAGAACATGCATCAGCTATTGAATACTGTCCTTCAGAAATTCATCGATTTAGTTAATGATAAACTTTGTAATATACCAGCATAATTATATCAGAATGAGGAGCTGTTTCAAGTTATGAAAGATGATTCATCTCATCTAACTTTGGTGGTTACATCTCAGTCAGTACCTTTAACTCCCTTTATAGTCACCAGAAATGTAATCAATATATGCAGTGAAGTTTAGAGTATAATTCATCTGACCAAATGCAGGTGTCTACTTCAGGATGACATTAATCCTCCCTGGTAGTCCATTAACCTGAATGATTACATCATCACTGCATATAAAAATGGTCTGAAAGTATACCAAATTCTAATAAACTATGTCAAATATGTGTAGTTACATATTTATGTGTAATAGAAATCTACTTTTCACACTTTTTCTACAAGTAAGGGATAATCGTTAGGGTGAATAAGACTTACGCAAAGAAAAGCTTAGGAAAGGAGATAATAGTCCTATGTTAGAGGGTGGATGAATGGATGCTATTCATTTCTGTTGCAGTTCTACCAAAGTCAATTAGCTTGATTAAATTGTTCCCACTAATTTTTATTGAGCAAATGTAACACTTTAACTGTAAATGTAGGGCTATGCTTGATATGATATCTACCTGACTTTATGGCTGTGCTGTACTACTGAAGTGCAGAAGAGAAGGGAAAAGTCCATATTTTTCAGCTGTGTTAATCTACTTTGAGTGTTTGTACTTCTCAGGATTTTTTTACTGTTGCAAGATTCCTTTACTATTATCTTCAATAATGGCTGTACTTTTTCCTTCAGATGAGTTGTTGTTAGGCTAGAGAACACTTCAAAAATCATTCCTTTCAAGTACATTGGTACTTATGTCAGTGCAAATGTTTCCAAATTCTTATGGTCCAAAGGTACAATGCAAAACCCTCTCTACTGAAGCTAGTCAAATGAGATATTTCATGCAAACAAATAGCTAATAAATATCAGGCATAGCTGAGTAGTAAGAAAATGAAGAGTGAAATTAAAACTTAATCATATTTAAAAACACTATGCCAAAGTTATCCAACCAAAATGGTCAGATGATAAAAAGATTTTTTATTTCCTTGGACTAAGAATATTTCAAAAGGAGTAAAGTATAATAGAATATAGTTTCACTCTCATACTCTATACTCATTATAAAAAAAACTTTTAAAAGATAATATATATGTAATTAATGTGTTCATTGCCTTGGAATGAATTCGTGCCACACGACCATTAGAAGTATCAAAATCAATACCTATCAGTGGATACATGCTGTTGTTCGTTTCTGTTCAAATGACCATTTCTGACTGTTACTTCTGGCCATATAATAGATAAAGCCAGGATGTTCCTCTTGATTCTGTTAGGTCTGTTAAGACACCTTGAAACCAATGATCGATGAAACCAGTGAAGTTTTGTTGAGGTAAAAGTGGTGAATGGAATAGCCTCAGAGCAAAAAAGCTCCCATCTTCCAAAGGAGATTCAGCTAAGCAATTGTTTAGCTGACCAGACAGGGTCCCTCAAGCATAGGACCTCCATTTCACCCTCCTCCCTGTCCAAGATTTATGTGGGGCTGAAGGGAAAGTCACAGTGGGGATAAGGACAGTCACAAATGTAGTATGTCACTGACACCCAAGTATCTATTGAGTCTGGACTAGCCGATGACCAGCAAATAATGAAGGACTGTCTAAATGAATTGGGTGTCCAGATGTAGCATGACTGCCTATAAGTCTTAGAAATGTTTATTCCTATTATAGGTAAACAGGTTGGAGTGAAGGAAGCAAAAAGAGCAAGTAGAATTTATAGCTTTACTCACAAGAGGGACTGTAAAGCAAGTGTGTTATAAGGTCCAGGTAGCTGCTGAGACTAGGAGGGCCTTTGTTTTCAAAGCAAGCTATTTTCTCACCAGGGTGGACCTGAGCCAAACTTAGTCTGTTGAGATCAGCTTGCTGTCATGCTGTCTTCATGAAACTGCCACTGTCTGCTATTACTTTGGGGTTGACCATTGAAAGGAATTGAAAGGATGTGTGCTCACTTATAATGCAGTAAGCTTTCAGGCTCCATTTATCTCCTTTCCCCTTGTGATAGAGAAGAAAACTGAGATCAGAAGGGGGAATTCAGTGAAGCTCCACCATGTAAACTACTAACATTGTTGTATCAGATCCATGATTGCTTAGCCTTCTAGATAAACTGCAGTATCACTTGGTATAAGAGGTAGGGAAGCTGTATTATTGGCTGTAGCCATTATGATTCAGTGGTTACCAAAACTACTACCTGAGCTGCTTTCAAAAAAATCCTGAGAAGTGAAAGAATATAGTATCAACAGCACATGTACTATACTGTCTGTATAGTCCTCTCTTACGTACTTTTCTAGTGCATTTGTTTTACTCCCAGGTAGTTAATATATTGTATTTAAAATTTTATTCTGTTATTATGTTATCTAGCTAAACATAAATGTGCACTTAAGTGCCATTCTAGTATTGGCTTCAAAGGAAGTTCCACTGAATGCAAAATGATACAAGACCATGAGAAGAGAGTGCAAAAACTGCTCCTCCATAGTGCATCACAAGCACCATTCATGATAAAGCACAGGTATTATGTTACAGCTTGCTTCCAGCACTAGGATAGTTCACCTTTTAATGTTGCCAAATAAATGTTACTGCTCAGTGGACCAAACTCAGGACAGTAATAATAATGCCTTCCAGTAATAATAAACTGAATTTTTGTCATGAATAACAGCTTTTAGTATCTGCCAACAATATCCCATACTTATGGCAGATGGGTTCGGTTCAAGACAGTGACAAAATTCAGTGGTTTCCACCGCTAACAGATGCCATGAATTTTTACCCTGTGATTGGAGATCAAATCTGTAAGATATATACCCTGGAAATTAAAGCATTGACCTAGATGTGAATAAAATGAATAGACTGCAAATAATAGAGACACCATTCCTGCATTTCTAGGCTATTTTTAATCATTGAAATGCCACATTTCAGCTGTCTCTGGTCTGTTTGCTTTGCATTCTTAGGGCACATTCATTAGTAAAACCATTACCTGATAATCCTGACACATCAGATTTAGGTAGATGCCTGGCTTTTAAAACCACCACAGTTAGTGTGTTCGTTGTAGACTGATAACAGAGAGAGATCAGTAATTCTCCACGCCCAGATGATTTCTGAGGAAGTGAAAGAGAAAAAGAAAGAAGACTCTTTATGAGCAATTATACTGACAAAGCTTGAAACTGGAATTAAGAATAAGATTTTTTTAAATGTCACATAATTGTATATCCTGAGCTGGTGTAAAAGGATATAATTTATGGAGCTATGCTGCTTTATGTAGCAGATATTATTTCCCTCTACTGTAGTTACATAACTCTTGTTATGGTTTGCTAGTAGACTGAGCAAAAATAAATGAATAAATAAATAAATAAAGTGAAAATATGGTTTAATATAGCATCATTAGTTTCAGAGATGAAAAACTAAATCCTAGATCCTGGGAAACAATCTCAGTGAAAGGAAAAGATCTTAAGCAAAACTAAATTCTGTAAAAGACGCATTAAGAGTTGAATAGAGATAAATCACAAAAATCTTTAATAAAATCTTTTTAACCAGTAAGGATTCAAACTGTTACTGAAGTCTCATCCCTAACACTCTCCAAAGGACTATAATATAAATGGGATAAAGATGAGATCAAAGACTTTCTTTATAATTATTAGATTTGAATTTGCAGAAGTAATAGACTTATTTCACAAAAACGAAGAAGGCAGGGGAAGCAAACAGAAACAATACTTTATATACCAGAAAACGCAATAAGATATCAACAAAATATCAGTGACATAGTTATAGTTATAATACAGGAGCAGTAGAATTGCAAAATACCAATATTAGTTATAGGTATCTTGTCTGGTAGACATTTATTTGATTTGGCAGTGTGCTTGGTCTTTGAAAACAATCAGATGGAAAGTCAATACACACTCCACTTCCTTGGTAGAGATTAAGAGATGTGGGTGTGATGCGTGTGCATTTATGTGGTTCAGTTGCAATTGTTGTAAATGGTCTTCACTTTCTGAAACCAGATAAAATGATAGGAATTATTTTAGCCCAGTGAAGTCAGTAAGTTTTGCCACTGACTTCAGTGAGGCTTTGGCTTCTCCTATATCTTATCCTTAGTAGAGCTGTCGCTTGTGTCACTATTCTTGAGAAAGAGGCAGTAACAGCACAGAAAGAAACAGTATACTACACCAACAGTGCTGTTTCTATTAGGTTCCAATACCATAACTAAAGAACACCTGCATTCTTTAAGAACCTGCTACAAAACCCATGGAGTTAAAGATTTACATTGACTTTAACAACCTTTGAGAAAGGGTGATTTCAAATTGAAAAGGGAAGGGAGGAAAGGGGAATAATACACAAATCTTTGCATTCTTTCCTTTTAAAGCAAATTAATGTGAATCGACGCCTCTTGGCCTAATGTATATAGGTCCACTCAAGCCTACTGGACCAGCTGAAAAAGGAAGTAGAGTTTAGGACTTCAATAATTTCTTGTAGTATGCTCACTGTAATGTTCTTTTATTACATTTGTGTAATTGCTTCCTTATACTGCCATTATGAAAGCATCTACATGATTCTTATAATTAACTTGTTCCCTTTTCTTTGTAATGTGCTGGCAGCATTACACAAGAATGATAGATAAAACTAGCACAATACTTTTAAAGATTAAATAAAAATATGTTACCCTAACATTTCTTTTGATGATCTCTCTGTCCATTAGCATCCTTCCTTCTGACAATTCAATTCCTGCGAGGGGAATGAGGACTTCTCCAATGACATCATCTCTGGAAAACCTGTCAAAGCTCAAGATCATAAAGTGAAGTGTTAAGTCTTGGATTTGGCTATAGGGGATCCCATAAAATGTGAAAGTCTCATCAAAAGCTGGATCTAAGGTTTTTCTCAGCACTCTGGTTTTCACCTTGTGCTTCTTCTCAGGCAGGATTGTCATTTTGATATAGGGATCAGAAGTCATTGACTGTTCATCCATTGCTGGCAGCCCACGTGCTTCTTTGATATTCACTACAAATGCCTTTTTCTCAAAGTTGTACTCTAAGGAGAAAAAGAGAGTTCCTAGTTTGTCTTGTTTTTCTTCAGATGACAGGGATGTGGTAGATTTTAAACTATCAGGGGATACAGAATCTTTCTTTCTTTCTGCAAAGTGCTTTGGAGACAAGTTTTCAAGATCTGGAGAGCTCTGGATTTTCGGGGTTGTTTTGGGGAAGTTGCCATTTAGATCTCTCTTCTCCAGGTCAAGATGGAGAGAATTCTTTGGCATCGCTGATTTGTTCTTTGTTTCACTTTTATCATCTGCTCCAAACTTCTTCTTACTGTTGAGATTTTCAGGGTAAATGTCAACCCCCTTCAGAACATGGACAAACTTATATGGAGGGGTCTTATTGGATTTGGAAGATTTACGCTGGCAGCAGATCCAAGCAAAAAGGGAGACAGAGAAGACAAGGCCAAATGCACTAAAGATCCCAACCACTGTAGGAATTTCATCTGCAAATTAAATAAATAGCAACAAACACATAAGTAGCAGTGCCTTGGACTCCGTGTGATATTTAATAAAATAATAATTTAATAAAGCAAACTGATATGAGGTAGCAATAGCAGCAGGGCCGAGAGGCTGAAAATGCTTTGCATTATACATATTGCTCGCCACCTGCAGGCATAAATGTGCAGTCCCATACTACGGCACACTTATGTTAGTACTTTTCCATACACAGTGTGATTGGAAGGAAAATACTATTCCTGTTCTAATAGTAATAACCATTAGTAATTGCTCGAAAATCACTCATCCCTCTATGTGTAGTTTCTGACTTCATATGGAACAATTTTGTCTGGGTGTGAGCTTTGTCAGAAGGCTTCAGCTTTGAGTTTATGGAGCTTTGTTGGTTAGATAAAACAGATTCTGAAATATGCATTACTTATAGATCCATCATCTACTTTTCACACTGCTTCCTAGAACACTTTGTACACTCAATTAACTCATTTTTTATGGTCTGATCCTATAATTGCCTGGAGGTATCTCTTAAAAGAATAGAGTTTAAGAGGAGGTTATAACACTCAACAGTTTCAATGGGATTTTCAATACTTTGCAGGAGGATGTCTATGAAAAAAATTTAGAATAATTATATACCAAGTGTCTTTTCCAGATGGACGTGACATTCGGCAGTCACATGTGAGTCCAAAGCTGAAAAAGCTCTTTAGTGTATTGTTGATACCTACTAAGCTTTGAATCTAAGAAACTATAAATCAAAGCTATGGGAAGTTTACAGGAAGAGTCGCTACTTTTTAGGAGTATGTAAGAAAAATATTAGAAAATATTTTTATTCTACATTACCATGAATCCTATACTTAAAAGCTGCATAAAGAGAAAGCGGTGCAACTGTTACAACCTCAGTTGTCATGTGGATACAATAGTTACATGGAGAGTATCATTAGCCCTTCACAACCAGGCATTGAAGGGGCAAACGAGCTCAACTAATTGGAAATCCAGTTTTGCCCATAAGTAACATTACTAAGTGAGTTTAAACCTCCCACAATGTAACAATCAAAGCTAAATCCTTATTCCCTGCACCAGTGGAAGACTAGTAGAATATTAATGGAATGACATTGTTTATGCATAAAGGCAATTGTGTAACAGTTCTGGTTCTCTGGCAAATAATTAGCAGATCTTTCTGGATGAGAATAACAGCACTATCCCTCTCCATGTGTGACTAAATCAGTTTCATCCAGGTAAAAGCTAGGCAGATGGATATGCTGCCACCATACCTTTGCTTTTTAGTGAGATGATTAAAATATATATATATATATATATATATAATCAAGTCAAATTAAGACATAATGTTCCAGCACATAAAGAATCAGGCCTGCCTGTTAATTTCATTTAACAATAATCATGTCACTTTCCCTTTCCCTTCAAGCTGCATCATTCTGCATACTTAACTGTAAGAACTCAATGAAATGATTGAAAATTATATACATAACCAAAAAGTATTTTTTCTAACTTAAGCACGTGGCTCTGAGTTTCATGAATTCCCTGGGCTGCAGAAATTTAAATGTACATGGTAGAAATGTAGAAAACAAGAAGTAATTGAAAATTAATTGAATACTTTAAATAGCTTTTAAGTATGATTTGCACATTTCCAATACTATTTAGTGAGATAACATTTCGACTTTTTGTAGTGATGGAAATGATGCTATATTTTAATTCAACAGCTACTGAAAGTAGTGGTAGGATCAATTTAGTTTTTACAGTGTTAATTATCTTTAAATAAGTAATTAGATGAGCATGATGTCACAAATGTAGTTACAAACATCAAGTGGGTGGGGTAGGAAAGAAGATGTAATGGTAACTCATATGATTTCACATTCACAACTAATTATGTTACAACGTGAATTTCTTGCTGTTGTCATAAGGCAAATCATCTGGTTAGTCATTCAACATAGTATATTAATAGGAAACACCATCTATTGATCCTGGGGTAAACTGTTATTTCAGTTACGTGATGTAAATCTGGAGTCACTTCACTTAGGTCAATGGAATGATCCTTGAATTAAAACACTGCTGAAGCAAACAAAATCTTGTCTAGAGTCAATATTTGTAAAGGAGAATACAGAAACATTTCTACTTACTGTTTTTTTGAGTAAAGCTATTTATATATAGAGAGAGATCTCTTTTAGAAATGCACATATATGACTGCTCCTGAAACTTCCTGTATCACCTACATCCAGTGGTTAGAAACAATACAACTGAAAAGTTCATTGTTATCATTGTTATTTTCAGCAAACCCAAGTTAATCAAATGCAACTGTTTAGCTAAAAAAAGTGGGATCTTGTATTTTCATATTCCTAGCAAGGTCCTTAACAAGGCTACCTTTTGCTTTGACTTACAGTTCACAATAAAAATAAGAGTTCTACAGTAAGAAAAAAGGAATGACAATTATTCCAAAAATGGCTTGAACAAAGATTTTCTCTGTGCCTCGGGATGTGTTTGCACCATTTAACTCTGAAGCCACGTTACTTTAATCAGAGGCAGAGAAAACAACCCCAAATCTCCTTGATCCAGAAACGCACCCACACAGACCTTTTCATTTCTCCCAGTGCGTTACAGGGGGTAGGGGTAGGGGCTAAGGGGAGAGAGAGAGAGAAGGGGAAGAAAGAAAATTCACACAACTTCTGGGACTGAAGACGACTGGGAGAAATGCGGCTCCTCCAAACACGGTATGTGCTGGGAGGCGCTGGGGTGGCTCGGCAGAGGCTGCGTGCGGGCGCTTCGCCTGGGGAGAGGCAGCAGCCCCGCGCCCCGCGGGCGGCGAGTTGGGGCCGGGACGCGCTTACCGAACTGCTGGCGGCTGGCCGCTATCGGAGCCATGTTGGCGGCGTGCGCTGTCCTGGGTGCTGGAGCCGCTGTCCGGGGAGCTGCAGCCGCTGTCCGGGGAGCTGCAGCCGCTGCCCGGGGTGCCGAGCGCCCTGCCCGCGGTAGGGGAGCCGCTGCCCGCGGTGCCGAGCGCCCTGCCCGCGGTGCCGAGCGCGCTGTCCTGCCGTCCCCCGGCTCTTCGCTCGCACAGCGCCCGGACAACCGTCTTTTCCAGGGTGTTTTTTTTTAAAAAAAAAAAAAAGCAAAACAAAACCGGGAGACACGAGCGGTGGGGAAGGTGGAGGAGGAGGCTGCGAGGGGGCTGGAGGAGGGGGGGGAGGGGAAGCTTCGGTCCTCCCCTTTGCACACTGATTTGCAACCCCCTTCCTGTTTTGGCTCTTCTGAGTAGCTCCGCTCCGAGACTGAAGACGTGGTTGAAACCCAAATTGACGCAATCCTGACGCTACAGGGCTGAAATCAGCACCTTTCCCACCTCCCATCCCCCCCCCCCCAACCACCACACCCTCCCTCTTCCCTCACATACCCCTCCCTCCCTCTTCCTGGGGATTGAACACACACTCATCGATTATTTTAACTGCCCTGCTGCAGGATATGAGCTTCCACCCTCCATCGGACACAGACAAGGGAATGCTAATGTCTCTGGTTGTGTAATACACGGGTGTGTCTGTTTCACTGGGGTAGGATTTATTTATTTTTTTATTTATCTATCAGCTGGCCAGGCTACAATGATGTGAAGGAGATGCCAGCTCGCATGGTCCAGACACCTTGGCTCCAACTGCAAGGCATACGTTTCTCCTATGACTGACGTGATTCACTTATTGGATTTGACTCACGAAAACTCCTGACGTGTCTTCTCCCTGTCCCTCCTCCCTGCCCGCTCCCCTCCCCCCACAAGAAAAAAACCCTCTCAGTCCTCGGTTTGCAAATTTTTTTCTCTCTTCCTCTCTTGTCCTTCCTACTGGTCTGGGGAAGAGCTGAATCTGTGTGGATTCTTCTGGATCCTACCAGGTTTGCCTATCTGTCTCCTAGTCTGAACTAAGAACACGGCGGGGCTGGGGGGCAGGAAGGGGGCAGGGAGGGCAGGCAGGAGGATGGGAGAAACAGAACAAAAAAGCAGTGCTGCCTTTAACTAGAACTACTAAAACATATAAAACCTCAAGCTAAATCCTGGAGCAACAGAGCTGCAAAAGCCAGCACCTGGCATCTGACTCCTGGATTCAGAAGGAATCTTAGCAGCCAAGTTTGGAGCCCAACTGCTAATTCTTCTATGTAAATGGGAAACAGGTGTTGTTTCTCTTCTAAATAGCAAAATCCAGATGCATGCCTAATCTGGCATGACCCTGCTCCCTGCATGGGCAACTTGAAAGCTAGTGTGTCCTGGCCCCCTTTAAAAAATGCTCTTGCTTCACAGTGAAGCCATTAAAGCTTCTTGGATTTTAACAAAAATAAAAATGGGAAGGTCAAGGAATCATGGCAAATTAGTGTCTAAACACAGCTGAGGAAAATGTCTGGCTAGTTCTGAGGGTTAAAAACCTATTGGCTAAAATTGGTTATATTTATCTGCTTCTGTTACACCTTCAACAGCTTGGCCTTGGTATGCAAATGCACCACTCTTCCATGAACAGCCATATGCATTACCCTGGTCCTGCTTGCATCCCATTCCATGTAATAGAAAAATAGAGAATATCTTGCCACCACTGCTACTCTTACAAACACCTGGATTCCAATGAACTCAGGTATTAAAACCTACAGAAACTATTGTTTGGCTCTTGTACGTGTTTTGGCAGCACAGTTTGGTTTGGATGCTTGGGTTTACATATTGGCACAAATCCAGACAAATCTGGCTCAACTTCTTTCTCTTTCCTTCTGCCAGTCTCCCCTACCCCCAGCTGTGCAATGCATTTCCCTTTCTCTGTCCAAAATCCAGCCTTGCTCAGAATGTGCATCAATGGAAAGTAATTACATTTGATTTTAGACAGTCTTCCAGGTATTCAAACCTCCAGACATGATTGAAATATACAAGATCCTTAAACAAATTTAGCATTAAACATATTTAACTGGGGTGTCTAAACTATCGTAAGCTGTTACTGTATCTGGACTTCAAACACAATGGACCAGGAATTAGTGTATGTGTTATCTTGGTAGTGTATCCTGGCTGAGCTTTCTATCTAAAAGGAAAAAAAAAGGACATTTTATTGGAGTACTGTGGTGAGCCTATATATGTTGACACTTAAACCATTGTCAATAGGTTGCGGAGCTTTTTATTTTGTTTTGTTTTGAATAAAATCCAGGAGATTCTTTGTTGATGTATATAAAATTTATGGAGCACATGGAAATATGACAATGATTGCTTTAGGTTTTACTCCCTCTAGTTTCGCAGAAGTCCCAAGGATGCATAACATAAAAAGTTCTTGCACAATTTGCATGTCTTTATATAGTGCCTAGAGATCATTTCCTTCAGCATTCAGGCTCTTTTTTTTTCCTGTAACAATGCTGGTAAAACTGGAAAATATGTTTCTTTCTTTTTCTGAAATTTCTAATAGTTCAATCTAGTTGAGAAATCCATTGCACTGGGTACAAACGTATAGTAGAGTCTTTCCTTTCATCTCTGTTCTGCACTTGTATAGCTCTTGAAAGTTCTATAGAAGAGGTTTCATGACGCTAGCTCCCAGTCTTTAGAAACTTGGAGCTGCAAGACTGTGTATATACATAAGCACATGAAAGCGTATATTCAGGAATGCAAATGAATGATTTTATCTCTGTTGCACTGATCAGTGAAATAGCAAATAACTTTTTTTACATCACTCATGGACCTCCTGTGTTTAATTACATGACTCCACTTAATGGAACAGAGTGCACATCACAGAAAACACTCAAGGAGAGGAGGAGCATTGACATGCTGACACATCTTGAGACAGACGCACTGTTTGTTCCCTGTGTTGTGCAAGCACCATCTAGTGTACAGTTTGGACCCATCAGCCTCAAAGGACTAGCATACACACATGTAGCTAGCAGAAGCACAAATGTACATAGCCAACTCACTGCTTCTACATTACACTTTTGACAAGTGGCCAGAGAGAAAAAATTGTCATGTGCACCCTGTGTGTTTCTTAACTAGTTAAATGACTATCTTTTAGTTCAGTCTCACCCAACAAAATTACTCTTCTTCATGGTTATACATTCTTAGCATTTCCCTCTATGCTAAGGAAGCATCCTGGATATTTCAGCAAAACTTCACACAATTCGCACAAGACTCTTTGGCAAAAACTTGGACTAAGTACTCACTGTTCAGAGAATTTTCCCTTAATTTTCCTAGCAAACAAAATAAAATCATCTCAAATACTTTCATCTCAGAGACAGAACATTAAAAGGAGCTGGTTGACATTTTGCCTGCCCTGAGCTGGAATGGATTGATTGTCTACAAAATATATGTATAATATAGCTGATAGTATCAGGCCTTCTGTGGTCTAAAATCCAGATTACCAATGCACATGCATGCGCAGAGCAACCTCCTGCTACTCAGAGAAAAGGGAGGGTGGTTGCTAAGCAACAGAGTCCATACACTTCCCAGAGCAGATAGGCCTCAAATAAGCATATGGGGCTGGAAAAGATGGTACCCCACCAACAAGTGAACTGTCATCATTTTTCGGATACAAAAGCCTGTCTGTGAAGAAAACCTAATCCTCCCCCTTTAAAAAAGAAAAAAGTTTTTTTTTTTTTTTTAAAAAAGTCAACCAACATTTAAAAATAAACCTCAATAATTTATATGTATGAGGTGAAGCTGGTAAAACAGCCCTTTTCCATCTCTGTGAAATGTTTCCCTGGAGCTTAAAGATGGAGTATCACATTTTCAAAAATAGCATCTAATTTTGGGTTCTATAGTTGCCAGCTGACAAACTACCAACATTAATTAATACTATTCAGCACCTCTGAAAATCAAGCCCTCCAGCCATGCTTGCAAAATAAAACCTTAGCAAGAAGACAGGTTTAAGGTCCCTGATTTTGGGATGTCTAGAGCATTCACCACTTGAAAATCAAACAACTTCAGGTTATTTCTACAAAGAGATTTAAGTAGTTATGCCCTACTTAACTTCTGCTTCAGGTAGCTCTGCCTCAGTTTGCAATTACTCAATGCAAAAGGGCTAGCATCACTACACGTCTATCTCTCAGGTTTTGGCATACACCACACAACATGTAGACATCTAATTTCAGGCATATAAACTTAGGAATAAATTCCTCGCGCCCTGGTGTTTGATTGAGTTGCCCCTGAACATGCATCTAGAGTCACTGAAAAGCCTTTAACTTCCACACAGGTCTAGTGGATAGAACAGAGGATGAACAGAAGACCAGTACACAACTGGAGCAGTATCTGAAAATGAGGCTGAGGTGCCTGGTAGAGTGTTTGGCTAGATAATGTGCCTCAAACAGCAGTATACAACTTTAATTAAGCAATTGAATGTATCACCTAGCTCACAGACTGATGTGTAGAAGTCTAAATTCATATTTTTAAAACATGGAACTGAATCATGCCACAGGGATCTGCTTTAGGGTGAGCTGAATCTCTCTCTTGACTCCCCTGGCTGTATTGACCACATACTCATTTTCTACAGTGGGAGCTTAGACACCTGTTGCACATATAGGCATTTGAAGTTTGGCATGTTAGCTTGAAGGCTGAACTCCATTCCTAAGGCTAGGTGAGGTGTCTAAAGTTAATGTTGCAATTATTTGTCTATAAAACAGAAAAGCAAATATTTTTCTTCTCAATAGTGACACTGTGAAATTAGTGTCTTGATGAGATTGTAACAGTCAGGACTTTTCTTCTTCTCTCTCTTCATCTACTGTGTGAAATTGCAGGGGTGGTCTTATAGTGAAAAAAAGAAAACAAAATACATATCATTGTGTGCTTAGCAAAACATTATGCAAGCTGCCCAAAATTCAGAAGAGTCAGAGAAATTTCTCATTCTTCGAAGAACCTTGTTATCAGTCAAACATCCAATGGCTGCTTCCTCAATATAAACATCAAATTTAAACTGCTGAAATGGCTTCCTTCATCCTAGTTTCTAGACAACTTCCAATTAGATTTTGCAGCAAAGGCTCCAGAGTGATTTCAGTGCATGTATACTGGCATGCACAGTCTTTCCAAAGTGTCTGAAGATCTGCTTGCTGGGAGTTAGAGACACATTTAAATAATAAGATATCAAGGAACAGGCTTTGGTTTTGGAGCTAGCAGCTATTAATAATTCCTATGGCATTTCTTACCTTTTTTCTAAGATTTTTTTTTTCCAAGCAATTTATCATTTCAGGTGACACATTTATTTTGATAATAACTAGATTCTACTGGCTTTGATGTGCTACAGTTCATGCTTGGTAGTGTTTGTGAAGTGGTAGAATTACTGTGTCTGTATATATTTTACTGGCTTTGCAATCCGGGTGACCCAAAACAGCTGTTATGTTTTCAGCCAGGACTATAGATACCCTAGGAGATGGAATACCCTTTCCTCTTGGTAGCCTCTGCCTGTTGAGGAAAAGACATCTTTATTCCCTCTTCAGCTGTAAGTTTTGATACTGACAATGCTGAAAATAGAAAACAGAATGAAAACCTTATTTATGTCAAGAATCTCTTTTGCCTTTTACTTTGTGTTAGCAACTAAGTATAGCTAAAATGATGAAATTAGGGAATCAGGCTGAGAATTCAGGCTCTAAAATTCTTTTCTTAAGGTATTTCTTAAGGTATTAGAAAGCTCAAGTTAATTTGAATTTGCTACCTAATTCATTCAGACTGCTTTAGAAATCCCAACCTTAATTAACAGATGGACTTTTTTATTATTTAATTAATAAACACAAGGACTAAGGACTATGCCAAAACAGGGATTTAGTTGCTTAAATCCCACCTAGCTCCAGTTTTATGAGCTTTAATTTAAAATTCAAACCTTAAAATCACAGCTCAACTCATGTTTAAGATTAGGAGCATCTTCAGAAACCTTAGAACAACAATAAAAAGGAGTGGCTTGAAAAAAATTACTATTTCTGGCCATACTCAAGAACACTTGCCTTTGTATGTGAAGTCAGCTACCTAGTTCATATCTTTATCTTATTTCATCTTATTTCCTTTTAGGATGTCTGAGGATAGATAATTCCACCAGAAAATTCATAACTCAGCCTCAAATCTTTCCTGTGCTCTTATTTCTTACAGGAATATCCTAACCATCATGCTATAAAGTACTTGGAATGCAGAAATGGACCTCTCAGTCGCATTGGACACTTGTCCAATGTTCATGGGATAATTAATGATATACTGAGTCAGAAAATAAGTATGCAATCTGAGTCCCCAGGGTAGTTGTTGTAGTAATACACCAAGGGGGGAGGCCTCCCGTCCTGTCTTCCTTCCAAACAGTGTTTAGTATGGTATCAATGGCAGTTTAATATTACATACACAAGTGCCTACTTCCAGCAGGAAGTTCAAGATTTTGAGGCTCCAACAGTAGAGCAATTCTCTGAAGCTCAGACAAAAGCCTATGCACCATCAAGGGATTTACCAAGGGCAACTGATATGTTATAAACCACATTCTACATTGAGACTGCCCTTAGTCTGGACTTTTGGGATCAATTTGGTACAATTAAGCAAGGGTATTACTATTAACCTGTGTAGAGTTCAATTGCAAAAATGCTGCAACACTTACTGTTATGACATACACACACATGCACAGAAAAAAATGCAAGCCTTAGGAAGCTGGAGTTACAAGTCAGTGTGAAAGGAAGAGAGGGACGAGATTCTGAAGAGGGTTTTTTTTTTAAGGAAAATGCTTATAAAAATCCTCATCTGAAAGGAACTACTCCATCTCAAATCTTCTGCAGTTAACCGATGTCTCTATCACATGTGAAAGCTCTGACTGAAGAAGTCCTTAAGGCTAACATGCCTCAAGTCAAGCATGCAAATTAATATTACAGTGAATGGAGCTTAGTTCTTTAAGACCAAGTATTCTCAAAATTCATTGAAAGCGTGATCTTGCACTCTTACATATTGCAATCTACTTTGAGTGATGTATCCCCAAGACAGCGTGTGCTATTTGGAGAAGAGAAACAACACCAAGTACAAAATTGAAATCCAGTGTCAGTGAAATCTAAATTTTTGAAGACAGGGTAGGGCTTCTGGAGCAATCAAAGAAGTAAATGGAAGCTGCAGATGAAAAACAAACACTCCATCCAGTTAAAAGCATTTATGAGAAGTACTTTCATTTAACTAAATTTAGCGCTAGGAATTCTGAGCCAAGTTATTTCTACATCAGTACTATGAAGAGTAAAGTAGATATCTTTAAGACATCGCTATGGAGCTCTTGAGTTTTTTTCCATATTAATATTCCAAATGATGGAGAGTTCCATCCTTCAGTGCTGTCAGAAACTGGATAATTTTTTTCCTGCTTACTTCTATGATTGTTTCCTCCCACTGTAATTTGTTGATGAACTTCCTGTACATTGATGCATCAAAATGATTCACATACTAACCAGCAATATGTGGAAATGAAGATTTCCTCTTCATCAGTTCTGCAGAATTTTCTGAAGTGCTGTATGGATGCAATCTGAAGCATGAATTTGGACAAATTTCTGTTGGAACTTAATTCAAAAGCAGAGCACAAGGAAGGAGAGAGAATGAAAGAAGGGAGGAAGAGAGGTTACTCTACTCTGTAGGACAGCAAGGATGAAAAAATTAATAATGTAGTGATTCAAGCAGTAGCTGACGAGCCAAAAGGGAAAACTATGACTACAATTCTGCTCCACTGAATTCCTACTTAATATGGTATGCATCACTTCTCAGGAGTTGGTTTTGTTAGAGATTCTAATTCTTCAGCACATGAAGAACTCTTGATGCAGCTTTTGGTTCATGTGGATAAATTTAAAGGAGCCTACTTCCATAATGTTAAAAAAAAAGAGAGAAAGAAAAAGAAATGAGAGTCTAGCCCTTTTATATTAAAGCCAAGACAATATTTGAATTGCTGAACAGGAAAAACAAAGTTTTTCTGTGTTCTCCCACAGGATTTTGAGGTAAGAAGGTAATAATCTCAGATGTGAAAAACATATTGTTAGAAAATGGAAACAGTGCATTTTATTCAATACAATAAGAAATAGTAGAAAATAATCAAAATAATTCTTGTCATGCAAGTCTAATAGGTTTACATGTATTACTTTTTTTGTTTTCTTTCATTTTTGTTAGCAGCAGACAGAAAATATGCTCCAGTAAGTGTCCAATAAGTCAGTGTGCCGTTCACCTTCCATCTCTGAATCTTACTAACCATCTGAGTAGGGAGATTTGAATTTTCCTCAACTTTGCTGTGTTCAAGATATCAGTCCAAGTAGTACTTTTAAAATGTTCCTATTAGACCAGAAGAATGAGAAGAATTCAATAGTTTACCCAGGTTTCCTGAATCATTTTCAACTGGATTTTTAGAATGAGATCCTATGTTCACTGCAGGTAGTAAGAAAACACTTTAACACCCTTTTTGGAACTTAAACAATAACTACACTAAAGGCTATCAGGAAGTCTTGCAAACTTAAGCACTCAAAACTCAGGCATGCTCAGGTTGCATATGCACCTTATTTTATTCATCTTCTGTATATTTATACACCTTAGGACACAATATCTAATTGCATCAGTCACAAACTGCTTTTTCCACAGGATCTTTGGCTCATTCCAAACGTGCAGTACTCATTTAATGAACAGTTCACTCTTGTTTTTTGCTCATTGTTCCATGTATAGCCCCATATCTGTCTTACCGCATGCTAATCAAACTTTGTCCTTAAAAAAGATAATAATAATAATTTTCTTGAAGAATTTGCTATGGCACTCATTATTACAGTATCTTGCTACTTCTCAAACGTTATTTTCTCAATGCTCCTCTAAGATGAAACACAAGATAAAACACAAAACAAACATTCCTTGCTGCTAATAATTGCTGTCTTTCCCTTAGCTATCTTCTCGCCTCTTTCCGACAGTAATCAAGAAATGTTAAATAAATGAAAAAAGGCAGCAAGACTCTCGAGACCTAAGATTGTCTGGGGTCTAATGTACATTCTTCTTTACATGAGAGATGAGACCAGAGCAAGTACTGTATGAGCATCTGCAGGAAACTTGTAAAAAGAAGTCTCCTCTGAATAATTTCAATGTAAGCATATGCTCATGGACTGTTACTTCCAGTCAGCTCATCTGCAATAATTGGTTGGGGATGGAATGAACTGTAGTTCATAGGGGTGAAAAGTATGGCAGGAGCAGGAGGGACACAGAGGACTGGGACTGTGGTTATAATTTGGTCAGTTGTAGGATGTGGCAAGAACTGGGAGTATATAATTAGGAGTTTTAGTCCAGCTGACAGCCAACGCCTTCTCCTGCTGCTGCTACCATTGTGACAGACTGTGACAGGCTACCACCAGTGCCAGTACCACCAGCAAGCTATGCTGGAGAACTCTTCTTCTGGAGAATGTTTTTTTTCAAAGACTGAACATATATTCTGCCTTAAGCAATCACAAAGCATAAAATGTGTGTGTGTGTGTGTGTGTGTGCGCGCGCATATGATCAGAACCTCCAAATTCTTAATACCTTACTAAAGATTTGAATTTCTCTCAAGTAGTAAGTAGTTAATATAAGCATGGTTTTTAAAACCTGCCTTCCTGAACTTGAGCTTCTAAATTTCATCTAAATGCCACTTCAGGAAACCAAATGTTTTGTTAAATGCCTGCCAGAAAAATTCAGCTCACAAGTCTGCCCTTATTCAGTGTGTCCCACATGAGTCCCTTAGGACCCATGTTTTCAGAGTTCTTAGCATTATGTAGTAATTTATGTGTTTATAAAGTACAACCCCTAGTTACTGCAGGTTTAGTTGTCATAGCTCAGCTCCGCTGCATTTCGGATTTGAAGGCTTCACGTCATACTCAGAAGACTGAAGTGATGTGCCCAGCATCACATAAGAATGCTGTGGCAAATTCTCCAGGGCAGCAATCAACTTTCTTAATACTGAAAGTGTCCCACATTTTGTCTGATTTCCTAAGGGGACAAACCTGACATGATCACATCATTTCTCTTTCCATGACTGTGCCTTTCCATCAGCCCCTTTTCTCCCAATAACTTTTGATCCCTTTGGTAAATATCATCCAAACTGGACAGAGGAGTAGAAATCTTAAAGATATGAAAGTGCTCGCAACAGAGTTGTACAAAAATGCAGCCTAAGGGTTACATGCAGCTACTAAGAAGTAACACATTCTGCCTGGCTAATCCAACTGCTGAGAGGCAGATGACCAGTCACCACATTCACAGCACTGTATGTGTCACCTCTTTCCCAACAGGCACACCAAAGATAAATAAAAACATGGAAAATTGGAGGGAATAGTGTAGGGAGGAAATAGATAGTCTTTGTCATGTAGGAAACATGAAGCACAAAGGAGAGAGGAAGGCCCTGAAGGGGGTAGGGGATGGAAGTGCTGCCTAGCCTTGGTAAAATGAAATCTTTAATAGACAGCCATACCTTTTAGCTTGTATGGACATTGTTCTAGAAGACTGAAAATCAGTGGCCAGATGGAGATTAAAGATCAAGTAAAGGTCTCAGTAAGGAAAAAAGCTGGATAGTAAACTCAGCTCCTTTCAGAAATTACAAAATTCACCTGTCTACTACTGCTATGGATGTCCTAAACACAGCAGAAAGAAGAGAACAGATTTTGTGCCTTCTCACATACCATCAAATGTACACCTCAGACAGGACTTTTCTCCTGTGTGGTTTCTTTGGCTACTAACAGTATGTAAAATATTCTTGAAATTGAAGCATTCGTGGTCTCTCTTCCTTCTGTCAATTTTTTGACATGTTAGAAGGGGAGAGCTCACTTTCCAACCTTAAATTAATACAGTTTAAAAGGCAGTTATCAGCAATTCACTGCAAACAGGACTTCATTGGGTTTTGCTGATCTCAGATGACTATCCGGTCCCCAACTTTGTTTACTATTCACCTTTCAACTTATTCAAAAATTGAGATAGAGTCCTATAAGCAACAGACTGCTTTATTCCATGAGCCTGATACATCCCTAAGGTGCATCAATTTTCTGAAATATATAGGGATCCCGTGGCACATAATCCCATCAGTAAGTAAATCCCAAGAAGGGACTGAATTAAGATGCCTCAGACAACTTTCCACTAAGGCCACATCCCTGCCAAATGCATGGCGTTTATTAGAACACACAGCTGTGCAAAGAATGGTTGCATTTTTAGGAGTTTAACTGGGGATGGGGAGGGACAGACAAAACAGAACATCTGTTTCTCCAGCTTGCCTCGTGTAGGGGATATTTGAGCTGTTTTGGCCAGAATTTTTCAAAAATACTTTAGTATAGCCTGGCTAGGTGTATACTCCATGTACACAAAGTTTTTCAGCCCACAGAGTTATGGGCTTGTAAAGTTGTGAACAGCAGCAGCTGTAAACAAGGTCTTAAACTAAGTAATGTCAGTTGAACTTTATAACAAATTGCTTAGCTGTTCTGACCAATAATATAGGCTTGTTAGAAAATCTAGAAGGCAGTTCTAAAGGTTTTTTGGTTGGCAGAGCCAAAAGTAACAGAATACTAAATCTAGTTCTTTAGGAAGCATTTTAGCATTTAATATATCTTACTTTTAAGATAAGCACTACATTTTAATGCTTTAAGGTGGCAACTTCAAAGCTATTTGGAAATCTTCTTGTGACTCAGGATTTGGCCATATTTCTTCATATTTTGTGTGTTCCTCCTGTAAAAGTGTCTAAGACGATAATATAAAAGTGCACCACAACTAAGTGAAGACCTCCAGTCTTGTTAAATATGGTATGACATATGCTACACTTTGGTCACTTTGTTGTTCCAAACAATTCATGAACATTAACCCTTACAGGACTCTACTAGCAACAGATAAACTAGAAATGACAAGCTAAGAATGAATGACCTTGCTCAAACATACATGCCATTTTGAGACAGCCTAGAATACCTGAGACATGGATGTGAGCTTATAGTTATGACACAGGACCTAGGAGAGATCCCTACCCTTTTGTA